>NC_053492.1:347937872-349248204 GCF_905171775.1 Rana temporaria
TACAAAGTAGGGTGATGCATCGGTCCATGGTATCCCATGCTACAGGTTAAATGTGGGATTTTAGGCATTATTACCAAATAATACTGCATGGTTTACCAAGCTGAGAGAAATTTCAGGCGTTTTGAATACATAGATGTTTTTTGATGGAGTTATTAAGGTATGACATTTTTCACTTGCAATTTTAACATCTGATTTAATAGCTTTTTCATGCAGCAAAAAGCTAATTTGTGTCCATTAAGAGCACTTCAGCTTTTCATCTAGGAGAAGCAAGCAAAATGCAAGCAATTACTATAACATTAAAGGAATATTGCTGGACATAAAAAGTCTGTAAGTAAAAATAAAATGTTTCTATCTATATATTTGTAGCTCTACCACCGCAAGGGTCCATCATTTGTCCCAGGTTCTCCCTTCTGTATAGTGCAGCAGCAGCAGCAGCAGCAGCCAGGCACATAGCAGCATTCACTCCCCTGGCCGAATGAAAAGTCAAGGGTTTGCCTTTTTTGCATTTATTGCTGAGTTACTTTTGTAGGGTATTGAGTTGTGGGATACTTCAGAACGCTAAACAGTAACAACAGGACATCTCTCTCTCTTTGCAGCAACTTCTTAGGACAGTCCCCTCAATCAGTTCTCAGGGAATGGACAGCACTAGAGTACCATAGACAATGCTCCAGGACAGGCAAGCCTTAACAATAATGCATCAAAGGGGTTAACAGCAGCACAGCGATCCAGGTTCTGCTCTCAGATCTACTGAAGTCCTTAGCTAGGTGCCTCCCTCCTGCATCAGCCAGATATATGCAAAGTGGACTCTACAGACTGATCTCTGGATGAGATTTCCCCTTCTTTAGCCTTATGATGAAAAAAAACATTGTTTTTAAAAACGTCATTTAAAATGACCGTGTGTGGGGAAAACGTAGTTTTATGTCTTCTGAAAAACGACAAAAAAAAAATTCGAACATGCTTGAATTTTTTGTGTCGTTTTTCAAAACTTTGTTTTTTGTGTCAATTAAAATGATAGTGTGTGGGCAAAACGACATTTAAAACAACGTTTTTAAACCTGCGCATGCTCAGAAGCAAGTTATGAAGCTAGCTTCAATGGAAAAGAGTGCTGAACGTAACCGCGCTTTGCTAGAGCATTTTGAAAAAACGATGGTGTGTAGGCAACGTCGTTTTTTAAAATGAAGTTTCAAAAACGTTGTTTTATTTCATGATTTAAAGCGTTGTTTTATTTCATCACAAAAAACGACCGTCTGTACGCGGCATTAGAGATGTCTTTGGATGGATAAGCCCCACCTAGCTGTATGCCTGCTGGGATTTTATTAACCACTTGCCGACCGCGCACCGCCGAAATACGTCCACAAGGTGGCTCTCCTAGGCGAGAGCACGTAATATGACGTCCTGTCAATCTTTCGCCACTAGGGGCGCGCGCGTGCCGCCGGAGGCGCGCGCGTGCCCCCCGCTCGCCCCCGACTCCCGTGCGTGTGCCCGGCGGGCGCGATCGCCGCCGGGCACGCACGATCGCTCGGTACAGAGCGGGGAACGGGAGCTGTGTGTGTAAACACACAGCTCTCGTTCCTGTCAGCAGGGGAAATGCTGATCTTCGGTTCATACAATATATGAACCGAGGATCAGTGTTTCCCCTAGTGAGGCCACCCCCCCCCCCCCCACAGTAAGAACACACCCAGGCATACTTAACCCCTTCCCCGCCCCCTAGTGTTAACCCCTTCACTGCCAGTGGCATTTTTATAGTAATCCAATTCAATTTTTTAGCACTGATCGCTATAAAAATGCCAATGGTCCCAAAAATGTGTCAAAAATTTCCGAAGTGTCCGCCAT
The DNA here is from genome assembly GCF_905171775.1 of Rana temporaria. Taxonomy (NCBI): domain Eukaryota; kingdom Metazoa; phylum Chordata; class Amphibia; order Anura; family Ranidae; genus Rana; species Rana temporaria. The sequence goes on from NC_053492.1 coordinate 347,939,706, forward strand.
AATGTCACAATACCGAAAAAAAATTGCTGATCGCCGCCATTACTAGTAAAAAAAAATATTAATAAAAATGCCATAAAAATACCCCCTATTTTGTAAACGCTATAACTTTTGCGCAAACCAATCAATAAACGCTTATTGCGATTTTTTTTTACGAAAAATATGTAGAAGAATACGTATCGGCCTAAACTGAGGGAAAAAAAATGTTTTTTTTATATATTTTTGGGGGATATTTATTACAGCAAAAAGTAAAAAATATTCATTTTTTTCAAAATTGTCGTTCTATTTTTGTTTATAGCGCAAAAAATAAAAAACGCAGAGGTGATCAAATACCACCAAAAGAAAGCTCTATTTGTGGGAAAAAAAGGACGCCAATTTTGTTTGGGAGCCACGTCGCACGACCGCGCAATTGTCTGTTAAAGCGACGCAGTCCCGAATCGCAAAAAGTACTCTGGTCTTTGGGCAGCAATATGGTCCGGGGGGTAAGTGGTTAAGCTTCTTGGCAGGTGTCAGTTAATTATCCGGGGAGTGTAGTAGCTCTCCAGGCTGGGTGCCTCTCCTCCTGAAACAGGTTCCTGACTGATCCTATGCACTCATGCAGTTTTTCAGAAAGCCATTGTAGCCTTTGTAGTGCACCAGATGACTTTGCAAAGAAAGCTATTAACATGTCACGTAGGTTTAAGGAGAGAGTTTACCCAATCAAAATCATTAACAGGGCTCTGTTAAAGGCGAGTGCCGTTTCTAGAGACTCTTTGTTGCAAGAAAACAACAGTGGTTCTGCTGAAAAGCAATCCACTGTATCCTTTAGCAACATACCAGTCTTTTCCTCACCATATAGCTTGGAATTTAATAGAATTAAACATACTATTAATAAATATCTTCCCATTTTATATAATGATGTGGCATACCAGGAAATATTAAATAACGGAATTAAAACGGTTTCTCGTAGGGCCCCTACACTGGGAGGCATACTTTCACCCAGTTTGTTTCAAAGTAGGCCAGTGGGTACCAACTGGCTACAATTTAAAGGGATCTTTAAAGGGTTGCAATTATTGCTGCCATATCAAAACAGGTCAGCACCAGTGGCGGCTGGTGCTCCATTTTTTTGGGGGGGCGCAAACAAAACCCCAGTCAAATCCCCCCCCCACCGTCCGCGCCACACGCAGACAATGGGACCTGCAGATAGACAGAGAGACAGATATTCCGATAGATAGATAGATAGATAGATAGATAGATAGATAGATAGATAGATAGATAGACAGACAGACAGACAGACAGACAGACAGATAGATAGATAGATAGATAGATAGATAGATAGACAGACAGACAGACAGACAGACAGACAGACAGACAGATAGATAGATAGATAGATAGATAGATAGATAGATAGATAGACAGACAGACAGACAAAGCTATAGATAGAGAGATAGAGCTGTAAATAGATAGAGAGATAGATAGATAGATAGATAGATAAACAGACAGATAGATATAGATAGATAATTAGATAGAGAGATATATAGATAATTAGACAGACAGGTATATATATATATATATATATATATATATATATATATATATATATATATATATATATATATATATATATATATAATTAGATAGATAAATAGATAATTAGGCAGATAGCTATAGATAGATAGATAGATAGATAGATAGATAGATAGATAGATAGACAGACAGACAGACAGACAGATAGAGCTATAGATAGAGAGATAGAGCTGTAAATAGATAGAGAGATAGATAGATAGATAGATAAACAGACAGATAGATATAGATAGATAATTAGATAGAGATATATATAGATAATTAGACAGACAGGTAGATATATATATAGATAATTAGATAGATAAATAGATAATTAGGCAGATAGCTATATATAGATAGATAGACAGACAGATAGAGCTATAGATAGAGAGATAGAGCTGTAAATAGATAGAGAGATAGATAGATATATAATTAGATAGATAGATAGATAGATAGATAGATAGATAGATAGATAGATAGATAGATAGATAGATAGATAGATAGATAGATAAACAGACAGATAGATAGACAGACAGATATATATATATATATAGATAGATAGATAATTAGATAGAGAGATAGATAGATAATTAGACAGACAGGTAGATATATATATATATAATTAGATAGATAAACAGATAATTAGGCAGATAGCTATAGATAGATAGATAGATAGATAGATAGATAGATAGATAGACAGACAGACAGACAGACAGACAGACAGACAAAGCTATAGATAGAGAGATAGAGCTGTAAATAGATAGAGAGATATATAGATAGATAATTAGATAGATAGATAGATAAACAGACATATAGATAGACAGACAGATAGATATAGATAGATAATTAGATAGAGAGATAGATAGATAATTAGACAGACAGGTAGATATATATAGATAATTAGATAGATAAACAGATAATTAGGCAGATAGCGATAGATAGATAGATAGATAGATAGATAGATAGATAGATAGATAGATAGATAGATATATAGATAGATAGATAGATAGAGCTATAGATAGAGAGATAGATAGATAGATAATTAGATAGATAGATAAACAGACAGATAGATAGACAGACAGATAGATATAGATAGATAATTAGATAGATAGATAGATAGATAGATAGATAGACAGATAGATAAATAGATAATTAGACAGAGGTAGCTGATAGATAGGTAGATAGATAGATAGATAGATAGATAGATAGATAGATAGATAGATAGATAGATAGATAGATAGATAGATAGATAGAGGGGGGGGGCAGTCAGATAGATAGACAGACAGAGATAAGAGATGCACAGCTGCAGGACGCAGTACTCTAAGCCCTCACACACATACAGGAGATGTGAAGCATGGCACCCTCCCCCTCCCTCCTGTACACACTCAGTCCGATCACAGTACAGGCTGAGCATACAGCACAAGGTGCTGGACATGATGGGGTGGACAGGGACACTGGACAGGACAGACAATGAGACAAATAAAGTATTTTAATAAGTTATTTACCTTAGAGTCCTCCTGGAGCCAAAACCGAAAGTAACACTGCCCTGGAGAAAGCACCGCCCATTTCCTTCTGCAGTGAGGAAGCAGCAGGACCCAATTAGAGAGCAGAGTGGAGACACTGGAGAGTGATTGGCTCATGGCGCACAGCACATAGCCACAGAGCTTAAAAAAAAACTGCAAATGAAGCGTCTTGCCTGCTGCATTGGCATGACGCTTCAATGATGCTATAGCAGTGAACTGAGTCTGTGACCGGCGCCCACCCTGAACATGCACTGTCTTAAAGGACCTTTTTTTTCTTAACGGGCCCAAAAAAAAAAAAAAAATTCATTTTTTTTTTTTAACTGGCTTTGGGGGGAGGGGGGGGGCGGCGCCCATGCGCCCCATACACTCTTATACCACCGACAACATTTTTGAAATTAAACAGTTTATTAACTGTAACACTAAATTCATAGTTGTGAAGAAAATAGACTTTATTCTGGATTTTCTCATAGGTTCTGTTTGTTTTGTAAGAACCCCTGGACCGATCTGGGTGAAATTTGGAATATGTTGGTCCCCCCAGATCGGAGCCATCAGGGCATATGTAATTGTAGGGATACCTTGTGTGGAAAGGGGTGTTCCAACTTTTGGGAAACTTGGGGTGCTCTCTGCCTGGAGATAATTGGTTTATTCCTTAACTGATATCAATATCTCCCAGGCAGAGCTTGCTGTGATAATATCGTTTGCGGTGTCATGTAAATGAACTTTCGTCTGTCTCTCAAGAAGCGTTTATTGTGTGAATCTCTATTGTTTAGCAGGTGAGAAGAGCTCACCTCATCTGGGTAACTGACCAGTAATTAAGTCATGTAGATTATATCGGAGACAGGACATCTGTCTCCTAAGAGGTCTATTGAAGGGGGGGGGGCTCGTTAGTAAAACCATTGTATGATGTGGTGGGAGGAGATTGTCATTGTTCATCTGATTACATCAAGTATTCCCTTTTGCTGTATATAAGAACCTGCCTCTTAATAAAGATATTCTATATCTGGACACCCTTCATGAAGTCTTGGCTCATGTTTGGGGGGGAAGATTCTAACAATTCGGAAGAATCATCTTGGAAACTGCATTCATCTCCACTTTCCCTCTACCTCCTATGGTAGCGATAATCCTTTATGCTCGGTGATTGAGGGACAGAAAGAAGGCCGCAGTACCATAACCACTGCAGGTCTTAACAACTGGTGGCAAGCAGCGGGGTTGAATGGGACGCATAAAGACAGCAGGTGAATGGCCCAGCATTACGAGAGACTAAAAAAGGACTACGCTAAAGGATCTGCTGGAAGCCCGAGGTCAAGTGGCAAGCAACAAAAAGAGAGCTACCCTCATAGCAGAACTAATGGAGGGCGACCAAATCAGCAGCATGGCGAATGTCAGCCAGGAGGAAGCAGAGTTGCAACAGAAGGTGATGTGGAGGCTAAACCTATATGGGCCAAATCCCACACCGGAGATGGTGACGCAAGTCCTAGAGCAGGTGAGCGCAGAACGCAGAACGCAGAGCACAACAGGCAAGCTTAAACCAAGGAGACACCGCTTCCTTAGCCGGATCTATAAATGGAGGGCAGCGGAGAAAGATTAACTATGCTGCGTTTAAAAGTTTTTCGGATGGAGAAATGGAAATTGACGCATACCTACAAGATTTCGAGCGTCAATGCGCTTTGGAGGGTCTGGAATCGGAGCAATGAGCCACGATTCTAAGCAGCAAGCTCACGGGCCGAGCAGCAGAGGCATACCGAGCAGTTCCTGATACAGCCATACACGACTACGCCAGGGTAAAGGACATTCTGCTAGCCAGGTATGCCGTGACCCCAGAGACTTACAGGAAAAAGTTTCGGGCATTACGGAAAGGGGGCCGAGACTCCTACACCGAATGGGCTTTTAGAATGTATCGGGCGGCCCAAAACTGGATACAAGGCTGCCAAGCCGCGACGCTAGAGGAGGTGCTACAACTCTTCTTACTAGAACAATTTTTTGACCACACACCTGCAGACACCAAGGACTGGGTCAGAGACAGGAAGCCGGCAACAATCGAGGAAGCGGCCAAGCTGGCAGACGAGTATCACGAAGGAAGAAAAGGAGAGGCTAGTGGAAACCGCCCTCTGGTAGGGTCCAGCACCCCAACGCCAGGTCCTGTGACCCACCACCGACCGAACGTGGTACCACCCTCTACACCACCTAATGTTAACCGGAGACCGCCATTGGTATGTCACCAATGCAATCAGCCAGGGCACTACAAAATACATTGCCCTGAGCGGAGCAGAGGCAATTGGGAGCGGCCATCACCATCACCACCGAGGGAAGCCACTCATCACTATCAGCATGAGCTGCTGGAAGACCACAGCACTGAATCTGAGCAATGGACCAAACTACATGAGGTGAACCTAGCACAAGCCGAGGGGGGCAACCGGGTGCACCACAGACAATGGATCACAGTAGATGGAAATGAGGCTGAGGCACTACGAGACTCTGGGGCCACCCTCACTCTGGTGCAGCATCACACCATATCTGCGAGGGCGCGCACCAACAGGACTGTTGCAGTAAGAGTGGCAGGAGGTGCCATCCACTAACTACCCACAGCCCAAGTGCAGTTAAATTGGGGCACCGGAGCCAAGCAGATGGAAGTAGGCATTATGTCGGGCCTACCTACGAAAGTATTGCTGGGGAACGATTTGGGGTGCCTAACTTCACAGCTGCTTACCCCAGATCCCGCTGGAACCTGCCCTGTGACTACCAGGGCACAAGCCCGCCAAGCTGGACAGACGCACTCCGAGGAACCACAGGTAGGAACCGAAAACCCTGTAGTATGTCCGGACCCTATCCCCTTCTGGGGCACTCCACAAGACTTTGGCCAAGCCCAGCAGTCACATCCCACCTTAGCAGGTTACAGGAAGGCCGTAGGTACCCCTAAGGAAGGTAATGCTCAAGAGGACTTCTACTGGGACAAGGGACTGCTATATAGGGTCACAGGGGGAGTGGGAAGTGGGGCAGCCCAAGTTATAAAAAGGCAGCTAGTTGTACCCGGCAAATACAGAGCAGAGCTTCTAAAGCTCAGCCATGATATCCCGCTAGCCGGACATCTGGGTATCAAGAAAACTAAGGATCGCCTTACCCAGACGTTCTTCTGGCCAGGGATATCAAAAGACTTGCAGACGTACTGCAGGACATGTGACACGTGTCAAAGGATTGGGAAACGTGGGGACGACCCCAAGGCCAAGTTACGGTCCCTACCTATAATAGAGGAACCATTCTCCAGAGTGGCAGTAGACCTGATAGGGCCCCTCAACAAACCCAGCGCCTCCGGAAGGCGCTACATCCTCACGGTGGTGGACTATGCCACCAGGTACCCTGAGGCAGTGGCGCTCCCCAACATTGAAGCGCAGACAGTAGCAGAAGCTCTAGTCAGGATCTTTTCTCGAGTAGGATTCCCCCGGGAAATACTCTCAGATCAGGGGACCCAGTTCACGGCAACTGTCACTCAACAGTTATGGCAGAGCTGCGGGGTGAAACCGTTATTTAACTTCCTTTACCACCCCCAGACCAACGGCCTTTGTGAACGATTCAACGGCACGCTTAAGCAGATGCTCACAGCGTTCACAGAGTCCTGCGGTCAATGGGAGAAATTTCTACCCCATCTCCTGTTTGCCTACCGGGAAGTGCCCCAGGCGTCGACCGGGTTCTCCCCCTTCGAACTCCTATACGGGAGAAAAGTCCGGGGACCCCTGGACCTCATACGGGAGCACTGGGAGGGCAACACAGGACAGAAAGGGATCCCGGTTTTGCCGTATGTGCTGGAGTTCCAGGACCGCCTGCGGGCACTGACCGAATCAGTTCGGGAGAGCCTACAGGCAGCCCAGAAACGACAGAAACAATGGTATGACCGGGGAGCACGAGATAGGAACCTGGAAGTAGGGCAAAAAGTATTAGCCCGCTGACCATCCAAAAAGGACAAGCTACAGGCAGCGTGGCAGGGGCTATTTAAAGTGGTGGAATGAATTAGCGACACCACCTATATTGTGGCCAAATGTTCGGATGAAAGGATCAGACGAGCCTTTCATGTGAACATGTTGAAACCGTACTTCGAGCGCTCCGAGGACGTAGCCGCTATCGGTGCCCCATCCACTGACGCTAGTGAAGGACTGCTGGCAGCTAACCAAGGTAACCTAGAGCAAGTTGGGTTGGGGGAGAAACTAAATCTCACCCTAAAATCCGAGAACTGCCATGGGGCCATGGCAGAGGTTCAATGCCTAGGGCCTAGAGTAGGGTCTGGGAAACAGCCCCCTGAACCCGCAAAAGTAGAGGTCATAGCTAATTGGCCCCAGCCCTGCACCAAGACGCAGGTATTGGCATCCCTAGGCACCGCCGGGTATTATATGAAGTTCGTCCCGGAGTATAGCACCCTAGCGAAACCCCTCACCAACCTGACCAAAAGGGCCCTACCCAAGCAGGTAGCCTGGTTCTTGGAGTGTGCAACGGCGTTCCAGGGACTTTAAGACGGCATGGAGAACCCGGTGGCATACCTCAGCTGCAAATGATTACCTTGGGAGGTCAGCTATGCCACCATGGAAAAAGAATGCCTGGCTCTAGTATGGGCCTTAAAGAAGCTCCAACCGTACCTTTATGGCCGTGCTTTTAGCCTACCCACTGACCATAACCACCTCATCTGGCTCAACCGAGTCTCTGGAGACAATCCCCGGTTCCTGCGCTGGAGTTTTGCATTGCAGCCCTACAATTTTACACTGCAATACCGCCCGGGCAAGCAGAACGGCAATGCGGATGGGCTTTCCCGCCAAACCGACTTGGAAGTATAATTTTGACCCGGACATCCCCTAGCCAACCCGGCAGGGTCTAGGCGGGTATGCTGACCCATGGAACTAAGGGGGAGTATTGTGAAAAAAATAGACTTATTCTGGATTTTCTCATAGGTTCTGTTTGTTTTGTAAGAACCCCTGGACCGATCTGGGTGAAATTTGGAATATGTTGGTCCCCCCAGATCGGAGCCATCAGGGCATATGTAATTGTAGGGATACCTTGTGTGGAAAGGGGTGTTCCAACTTTTGGGAAACTTGGGGTGCTCTCTGCCTGGAGATAATTGGTTTATTCCTTAACTGATATCAATATCTCCCAGGCAGAGCTTGCTGTGATAATATCGTCTGCGGTGTCATGTAAATGAACTTTCGTCTGTCTCTCAAGAAGCGTTCATTGTGTGAATCTCTATTGTTTAGCAGGTGAGAAGAGCTCACCTCATCTGGGTTACTGACCAGTAATTAAGTCATGTAGATTATATCGGAGACAGGACGTCTGTCTCCTAAGAGGTCTATTGAAGGGGGGGGGGGCTCGTTAGTAAAACCATTGTATGATGTGGTGGGAGGAGATTGTCATTGTTCATCTGATTACATCAAATATTCCCTTTTGCTGTATATAAGAACCTGCCTCTCAATAAAGATATTCTATATCTGGACACCCTTCATGAAGTCTTGGCTCATGTTTGGGGGGGGAAGATTCTAACAATTCGGAAGAATCATCTTGGAAACTGCATTCATCTCCACTATCCCTCTATCCCTCTACCTCCTATGGTAGCAATAATCCCTTATGCTCGGTGATTGAGGGACGGAAAGAAGGCCGCAGTACCATAACCACTGCAGGTCTTAACAATAGTGTATGTCATTAATTGCGACACATGTCAAGTCAAATATGTGAGCCGTACAATTAGGGGACTTAAGGACAGATTGTACGACCATCTGTATGATATTGACAAGAACCACAACTAATGTGGCTAATCATTGGAATACCATACACTCCAAAGACGTGTCCAGTCTATACATTCAAGGTGTTGAGAAAATTACTACTCCAATAAGAGGAGGTGACAGATTCAGAAGGTTAAGCAGGCGTGAAGTTTATTAGATATTTTCCCTTCATATAAGAATACCAAATGGGTTACATTTTGAGTGGGATGTTTCCCATTTTTATGATTAAACATTTCCTCCCGCCTGTAGTTAGACCTTCTTGTCCCTACCTTTAGTAGCACCTTTAGACCTGTTTCTTTCCTTTCTCTCCCCTCTTTCTTCCCCCCTCCCTTTATGCATATAGTGTGTGTAATAAGCCGGTGGGACATGTATACCTTGAGGGTTCTGCAAAAATATAAGACGTTAATCGGTCACCTGTCTCTTTGTCCCCTTTCCTTCTTCATTTCCAGTGCCATCATTTGTGGTATCTGCATATGGTAAGGATTCTATTTGTTTGTTGCTATTGGGACATTAACATGGTGTGGTTCAGTTATATATCAAGCCCTTGAAACACATTTATGAGACTATACATATGAGACCAAAAACGTTTCTTCTATGCACTTCTTTTTTTTTTCTATCTATGAGTGCAGATTTATGTTTTATGTTGTATAGGAATTTGTTCCTATGTTCTTATGTTTTCAGATATTATGTGTAATCGGATACACAATGATTATTCTCCAATGGTTTTAATTTTTTTTCACATTCCATTTAGGAGTCATTATTAGGATATACTTATATCTTCTTATATATGAAAGAATTTTTTTTTCCCATCATATACGGGTCCACACAGTAACAGTGGGGCTCCCTTAAGATCACATGGTGCATCGGCACGTGCACATGTATATACGATTGGTCTGATGCAGGGGTTTTCTTACACCGGCATTATTAACAGATTATAATGTGTTTGTTTTTTGTTTATTTGGGTTCCTAAAACATTTTTTCACATGGGGTGACCTAACCAATTAATACATATGTTTTGTAAATGAACTAGTGTCAGCATCTCCATGTTCATGGGGTTTACTTGAGTCATGGTCTCCCTAGTCAGAAGTTTGTTGCAATCAACATTGATTGCTACATGGATTGTTTTATGTAGACTATATGTGGTATAGCATTGAAGAAGTTTATATGTCCATACACATTATTACTACCATTACAATTTACCATTATTTATGAGACTATGGACATTGAGTGGTCTTAAAACAAATACGTTTTTACATGCATACCAAAATAATAAAATAATGAATAGTATACAATCGGATAATTTTACAGACACAAAGATACACAGATATACAGATTTTAATGTGTGTATGAGCGTGTGCATGCCGGCGCATCATCAAAGTCTTTGGAAAATAGTTATTTTGGTTACACACCGTTTTTTGGCATTACAGTATGTTTGCACATTGATAACATGAGGTAATTCCATACACTATATATACAGATTTACGTTTACATTCTTTGACCCATGTTATTTGATCGACACATACATTGATATGTGTCGGTCCTATACAGGTTTATTCACGTTTTGTTTCACATACATACTTCTGCACATCTTCATACATTGTTTTCTTACGTATCACGACTTCACATTTTCATATTATTAAAGCCCATTGTTGGGCATATTCAAAGTGTTAATATATACATATGTTTTACTAATTACATGTCCACAAGTCTGTGTGACTTGTTCTAATTGCCCTTTTTCTGCATATCAACTTTGAGACCTTCACTGGACATCTATTTCACTTTTTACTTTATTTTACGCTTATGTCCATACTTTCCATCGATTTTATGATGAGATTTGATGTGTTGTAACACATATATACACACAATCTTTGGACCCATTATGGATGCTTTTTTTGTGTTATGTTTTATATACGGTATGTGCCTTGGTTTTATTTATTTCCTCTTTATCTGTTTATACTCACAGGTGATTATGATCACTGCTAATTGATTTGATTGGCAATGACTCACTATTTGTCACTCTAGACCATGTGATGCTTGAATGAGGATATATATTTGAAGTGCATTTTATTATATTTTAGCTATGACTAAGCACTAGACATTAGTGCGAAATGCGTTAGCTGTGTATCCCACTGTTTGCTGTGATTTGTAGTGCTTTTATCCTTTTACCAATAAAGGCAACCTAAAAGTTTTTTTTTGGAGTGCGGCTGTCCATTCCTTTTCCTCCCTATTTTTGCTTCGTGCATTGCCAGCACCTGTAATTTCTAAAGAGGACACTGATCGCCTATTGCATCCATCTGGAGCGGTAACTTCCCTTCCTCTATTTTGCAGTTTTCCAGAAAGCAGGGAGAAGCAATCAAGTGTTCAGCCTCCTGTGGGACTCTGATTAGCAGCTGCTCCACTGATTACAAGAGGAGGAGCGCAAACAGTATTAACTTTACTAACATCCTACCACCTAACTAGGAGGGTGCTACATATAGCATTTCTCATGGACTTGCATGAGAAAGCAATAAAAAAATATGTACAAACATAAAGAATTTTGCAAAATATTTAACCTACAAAAATTGCACCTCCTCTCAGGTGCACTGTGCATTCCTCAGTTAGACAGCTCCAGGTTGGTGGCTTTGGTGTTATCCTATAATCTCCTCTCCACAGTCCACACACATCTGACTCCTCCTGTAATTTCTATCCCGGCGGTGCTCCCACTCTTGCTTCCTCTCCAGATTCCCTCTCACAGACTTTCAGCGAGGATCAGTAGAACGATTGCACGCATCTGTTTCCAAGAATTGTGGGAGGTTAGTTTCAAGTGAAGAGTTCTCAGAGAGGTAATCCAACCATGTGTAAGGTTAAGGGCTTCCTGCCCATGTTTATTTCATCAGCATATACAGCAAATGGAAAAGGATTCCCATGTAGGGGTAGGAAACATAGTTCCAAAGCAAGAGTCCATAAAAAAGTAAGCCTCCTGGCTAATAAATAGACCTCACTGGATCTGCTCCAGTCTTTTAAAAATCACTGATTAATTTTTAAATTTTATATAAGTGAATTGGGTTATTCATGTTCATTATCATTTCATAGGATCATAGGGATTTATAAATTATTCTAAAGCAGCACCAATTTCCCTTTCTCCTTTTAAACAAGATCGGACAATTTTGACACATTTTTGGGACTATTAACATTAATAAAGTGATACGTGCTATAAAAGTGCACTGATTACTGTGTAAATGTCACTGGTAATGATGGGGTTAACACTAGGGGGCGATTCGGGGCGCGTGGCCAGCGGCAATCGTGCCTGCCAGCCACACGCATCTGGTCCCCCGTCGTTCGGCGGCACACGCGCCCTCTGGTGGCCGAAAAAGGGAAGGACGTACCGATACAGGATTTCGCCCAGAAGAGCCATTGCGCCACAGTATATCTGTGTGAGCCAGTCGGGAATCAGTTAAATCTTCCTCCCCTAGACAGATAAATCTGACACCTTTCTACCAGTCCCCCCCTACTCGTAATCTGGATTTTTTTTCAAGTTCTCTTTCCCTTTTGAATCCTTTAAATATTCTCCTTTATACTGTATGTGACCTGGGGTTTGCCCAGCTATATTTGTTGTTTACTATCTGTTGCTTGACGTACACCGACTTCCTTGTTTTTACACAATGGAAATTGCTTGTTTACAAATTTTATTTCACTGTACTAGTTTCTATATCATTTTCCGCAATACACAATTGTAATAATCTAATGTGCTCTTTCTATACATACAAAACCTTTTATTCAATAAAACTTGTTTGGAAAAAATTTTTTTTTCAAAATAAATATTATATTTCGGCTAAATATTGCATGCATTTGCATAACAGTTAAAACCAGATACCCTAAATTGCAAAGAGCCAAAAAATGTAAAATGTTACATCCATCAATTCAGAGTTATACTAAACTTTCAGCCCTATAAAAATAATGCTACCTCTGGTGTGGATGGAGATCTCTAATGGTTGCACAAACTACTGTTTATACATCCAAGCATCCCAATTGCTTTTCGGAATGTACTGTATGTTTCACTGTACTGGCAGCATTTAGATATTATTGGGTGGCTGTACAAATGTACAGCCAATCAAATCTTTTAGTCCCCCACATTATTTTTCAATTCATCTCTGAATATTAGAGTAATCTAAACTGAGTCCTGCAGCTGGTGAAACAGGGTTTTAATTCATGTCCTTTCAACATATTGGGGGAGGGGCATCCATTTCCAGGGGGGGTTTACTTTTTCAGTGGTTGGTTTGAGATGAACTAGTAAATTAGAATATACATGTTTATAACATTTTCCGCATCTATGAAAACAGATCTGTGAAATAATACATATAATAAAATTTCTCATTAATTTGTGTCTCATTAGCAGGTTCGACTAGAGTTTTACAAACGACCTATTATGCTCTTTTACTGTAATATACATCCCATTTAATTTACAACATTGTGTATTCTATATTTTTCCTAAGTACTATTATTAACATGCAACCCTTTGACGTGTAACCTTTATTCTTCATTTTTGTTTGCTTCCAAACACAGCAACAAACATTTAAACATAATGACACTTTGTACATGCAGAGTACATTTGTACTTTTAGCCTTGAGAGGGTTTTCTAGGTGGAAAAGAAGTATAATTTTCCACAAAAAAAAAAGGTCACCTGCATAGTTTTATGTAAAGGCTAACAAAAAGAAATACATAAACATGAAAGAACTATATATACATTATATAACTGCATCTACTATACATACTGTAATATAAACATTTTATAAAATGTTATGTTTTAATATGAATTTAGATAAGAGATTACAAACATTAAAAGAGAGATTGCAAATTTAGCAAATATAAACCACCTTACAGTGTGTTGCTCATCTATATCCATAATCATAAAGAGTAGGAATGAGGTTTGGGTTGTGAAATGTTTGATAAGCTTGTGTAATGTTCAGATGTTAATGTGAACCCTATTAAAATCAATAGAAACTTAATCTTAAAAATGACTTCTGGCCAATAGGCAGAGGTTGTAAAAACAAAGGGCATGGGGAGCCAGGAACTGCCTTGGGGAGCCAGGAACTGCCTTGGGGGAACGTGTATCAATCCAAAAATGTTTTTTATTTTTTTAAATGGTTTAGGATGAGAGGGTATTTTCAGGCAGCTAATAGGGCAACATTTAAAAAAAAAAAATACCTCAAAATCATCAACACAAATTTAAGAAATGAGACAGTTGCTATGCTGAAATAAAAAAGTGCTATGGGCCTGATCCACAAAAACCGGCCGTAACTTAACTTTTGCCATTTAAGTTACACCGCCGCAAAATCTCTACCTAAGTGCCTGATCCACAAAGCAATTACCTAGAAATTTTCAGTGGTGTAACTTAAATCCGCAAGGCGTGCCTAATCTAATGGGGCGAGTCCCATTTAAATTAGGCGCGCTCCCGCGCCGGACGTACTGCGCATGCTCCCGACGTTATTTTCCTGATGTGCTTTGTGCGGATTTACGTTGCGACGGGTTTTGAGAATTGCGACGGGCATAAAAAAAAAAAAAGAGTTGCGGCGGGAATTTTTTTTTTTTTAAAAAAATTACAGCGACGCGGGATAGAAGGGTATACTTTTACAAGGTGTAAACAGTTTACACTTTGTAAAAGCAGCCCTAATTTTGCGACGGCAAACTAATACTTACGGAGAAAAAACGAAGCTTAAAAGCTTCGTGGATCTCCGTAAGTGCTAATTTGCATACCCGACGCTGGATTTCGACGAGAAATACCCCCAGCGGCGGCCGCGGTACTGCATCCTAAGATCCGACAGTGTAAGTCCCTTACACATGTCGAATCTTCTGCCTATCTATGAGAAACTGATTCTGTGGATCAGTTCCATAGATAGAAACGGGGATACGACGGCGTATCAGTAGATACGCCGGCGTATCCCTTTTGTGGATCAGGCCCAGGGATACAACGGCGTATCAGTAGATACGCCGGCGTATCCCTTTTGTGGATCAGGCCCTATGTTTCAGAGACAGTCAAACATATAGCACAGTGGCTGGACAGTACATAAGCAGCTTGATTAGGCACTGGGCAACAATGTAAGAGAGAGAGAGAGATGAGTCATTTTTTATCTAGAAACAACAATTGCATGTTGCTATATCAAGGACAGCAGCCAGGAATTTTGTATAGAATCATGGGCCAGAAATATTACACAGCATGTAAGCATTTTTCTAAAATAAAAGAGGGAGATACTTGGCAGGTTAAGTCCTGAAATTTAGAATTAAGCAATTTCATCTTTAGTTGGTTATTACCCCAATTGTGGCCAATGACTTTCAACTTTCCCTTGATGCATTCACGGAGAATAAAAAAACTGTTTTCCTTTTGACTGCTGCCAAATCGCTGCAATGTGAACCAAGGCTGAGTCTGATAATTAAGGGTGATGGTTAATTGGTCACAGGTGCTCCAGGTTCTATATCACTTTCTGCAGAACTCACTTTGAGCTTGTGCATCCTTTGCTTGCTGGAACTTTGATCTAGTAGGAAATTTGGCTAAGTGATGAGTTAAAAACTGGAGTTTAAAAAAGATTATAACAGGAGTCTTTTAGCCTGTAAGTAACATCTGAAATTTCCTGCTGGTAATATTAATATTGTAACTGGGATAATGACTGGTTGCAAGGATGCTAGCAGTGTGCTGCATATATACAATGATGAAGAAACAGCTCCAGGATGTATACTGCTGCCATTCTCAAAGCTCAGTAGAGATCTGAAGGAGCAAGTTGCAACACTGAGCAGAACAGACATCCTTGAAAGGGGTCTGATGCTCACTGAGCAGGTGGTTAATGGGGTTGATGTGGTGGGTGGAAGTGGTAAGTCAGAATTATCAGGTAGGAATATGGGTTTCTGTAGTCAGAGGGAGTGGTAGGGGCTCACAGAAAAGGAAGGTCAGCCCTGGGTTTGAGCACTCAAACAGATTTGCCAAGTTGGATGAAGATGTGGGGGTGGCAAGCTCAGAGTTGGCAGCCCTAGATGTCACTGCTACCCCTAACAGCTGGGAGAGCAGCCCATCTAAAAGGTGTGAAGGGGGTAGTGCAGGAAGGCCTGGACAGTTGGTGGTAAGCAGATAGAATAATTTGTTGCCAGGATTGCCTTAACCAAATGGTTT
This sequence comes from Rana temporaria, assembly GCF_905171775.1. Classification (NCBI taxonomy): domain Eukaryota; kingdom Metazoa; phylum Chordata; class Amphibia; order Anura; family Ranidae; genus Rana; species Rana temporaria. Next base: position 347,955,659 of record NC_053492.1, read on the forward strand.
ACTGTCACCTTGGTGCCAGGGTTCAACATGTGGTGGACAGGGTTGATAAATTACTGGGAGGGGCTGAGCATGACCCAGCTGTCTTGGTTCATGCTGGAACCAATGACAGAATACATGGAAAGCGGAGGCTTTTTAAGAATCAATTTAAAGAACTAGGCTGCAAGTTGAAGGGAAGGACCTCCAAGGTGATATTCTCTGGAATATTGCCTGTGTCATGCAAAACACAGGAAAGACAGGGGAGATTCGAGAACTGAATGCATGTCTAAAGACTTGGTATATGAGGGAAGGATTTGGGTTTCTATAGCACTGGGATAACTTTCCATTGGGGTACACCCTACATGTTATACATGAGTTGCACCTAAATGAAAGGAAGTCTGATGTGCTGGCGAGGGAGAGGTTTATGGGAAGGCTGGAGAAGTATTTTAATTAGGATTGAGGGCTGAGGGAGAAAGATCAAGACTCATCTCTTTTGATACCAAAGGAAACAGGAACAACAAGCGCCCAGAGGCGATTAAGTTCGCATGTGTTGCGCTATATAAGTTTTCATTCATTCATTCATTCATTCAGGGAGAATTTGATTATAATGGGGCAGACAGGTCAGGCAGAGGTCAGCCCCTATTGGTGGGCAGAATGGGTAAAGATGGTGCGAAGGCTACAGTGATAAGAATGTTCCCAAGTTGCATACAACCATTGAAAATGGTACTATTTGTTCTAAAATAAAAAATATTCAAAATACATGTGCAAAATGTGACAATTAATTAAAGTGTTTGTTTACCAATGCCAGAAGTCTGCCAAGAAAAATAGGTCAGTTGAAAGCTTTGGCACATGAAGAGAACTATGGTATTGCTGAATCTTGGCTTCATTCTTCACATGACTGGGCAAGCAGATAGAATAATTTGTCACCATTGCATATCTCTTTTTCAGAGAGACAGGATAAAACATAAAGTTAATGGTGTCCGACTCAAATGATGTGAGAATTGATCTCAAAGCAAATGTGAAAGAGCACCTAGTTGATGCAGAGTGTGATGAGGCTGAAGCATTATGGGTGGAACTGCACATGGGCGTGCGTACTACAAAGGTAATCATTGAAGTTTATTATAGGCCACTCAGTGTTAATGAGGAGGTGGAGACTCAGCTCCTTGCACAGATAGAAAGGGCTGCAAGGGCTGGGACAGTGATAATAATGGGGGATTTTAACTACATGGAAATTGACTGGAGTAATGGCACTGCAGGAACAGTTAAGGGGCAAAAAATATAATTTTATGGTACAGTTTATAGAGGCCCCAACTAGGAATGATGCTCTGCTGAATCTGATAATCTCAAACCAAGCAGAGATCATTATTAAAGTGGAGTTCCACCCATAAATATAACATTACATCAGTAGTTTAAAAAAAATGTCATAAGTCCTTTAAGATTTTTTTTTTTCTTTTTAGATGCCTTCAAAGTGTTGTTGCTAGGCAGAATAGTTAATCTTCCCACTTCCTGCACCTAGGTGCTTAAGCTTCCTAACCTACACCGCACAGACTCCTGGGAATGTAGTGGGTGTAACTTTCCAGGAGTCTGTGCACTCCCCAGTCTCAAAGAATCATGTGACTTGGACAGTACAGGTGCTGAAACCTGATCTGAAACCTATTACACTGCTTGTGCAGCACTGAGCATGTGCGAGATCTGCAAGGCTGAAATCCAGGAAGTCATACAGTCTGGCTTCATGATGCCCACACTTAAGATGGCCCCAGTCAATTTATATTTTATAAAGTGTCTAAATGCTGTAACAACCTAACAAAACGGACCTTAGTTTACAGACTAACTTTACTAGAATACATTAAGCTTGTATATTACAGGGGTATTTATATATAAAAAGTGAAATTGTGGCCAGAACTCTGCTTTAAGGTTCAAATAAGAACATCTGGGTAGCAGTGGTCATAACAAGGATGAGTTCTGCTCTCCAAGACTTAAGCCTGGTACACACAATCGGATTTTCAGCAGACAAAATGTAGGACTTTTGTCCAAAGGGCGTTGGCCATGAACTTGTCTTGCATACAAAAGGCATACATTGTCGGCCAACAAACACGAACATAGTGACGTACTACATGAAATTTAAGCTCTTTAGTGCCACCCTTTGGGCACCTTTTTCTAATATTGTGTTTGGTGAGCATTGATTCCGAGCATGCGTGTTTATACTTTGAACTTTTGTCCGACGAACTTGGGTACAGACAAATGTTCGTGGAAAATTTTAAAGCTTACCATCCAACATTTATTGGCGGAAAATCCAACAGCAATTGTCCCATTGAGCATACAAAAGGTCGGATTTTCCGCCAGAAGCCATCTTAAAATCTGATCGTGTGTACGAGGCTTTAGACTGGGAGGAAATATTTTGCACTGAGGAACACAGAACAGAAATGGAAATTCTTCAAAAACACTGTACGTGAACACACTGCAAAGTATATTCCCATGGCCAATATGTTCAAAAGGCTAAAAATAAAACCTATATAGTTAATGGCCAAAATTGAAAAAGCTATAAATAATAAGAAACAAGCTTTTAAAAAAATATAAAAGTGAAGGAACACTATCATCATTTAAATGTTACAAAGAACATAACAGAATATGCAAAAAGGAAATTAAGGTTGCAAAAATTCGAAAGGAACAACAGCTTGTTAAAGAGAGTAAGACAAAGAAATTCTTCAAATATATTAATAGTAAAACATGTCAGGTCTGAGCAAAAGACACATGTATTAAATACCTTCTTCTCTGTGTATACAAAGGAGCAATGGCTCAAAATCAATATGGTTCAGAAATATTTTGACATAGTAAACATGAATAAAGCTCCTTGACCAGATGACATACACCCACGGATCCTAAAAGAATTGAGCTCTGTCATTTTAAAGCCATTGTATCTCATTTTTGGGGACACTTTAATGACTGGAATAGTACCACGGGATTGGCGTAATATATTTAAAAAAAGTTATTATGTACATGTTCAGTGATCACAACAAAGGGTACAATTTTTTTTTATTTAGGTTCCGTTAAGGGCATCAGGTTCCCATTCTAGGATGGTGCCACACAATTCAAAGGCAGGTCATAAGCAACATATAAAGAGAAAAACAGCCTCCAATAGTGCAATAACTTGGTTACTGAATAAATCAAACCATGCAACCCCAGCTTCAAAAAAATGCACTCACATTTATTGGATAAAATAAACGCATGTAATACAATCCATCATAATCTCACATGTTCCAGTATTATACTCCCGCCACCAGGCTTGATCCTCCTGAGGTTATTATACTCCCTCCTGGTGGCAGGAGTATAATACTGAAACACATGAAATTATGCTGGATTGTATTACATGCATTTAATTTATCCAATAAATGTGAGTGCATTGAGAGAGGCACATGCGTGGCGCTCTGTGACATGGACGCCTGAACACAGAGCTCCGTCCCGCTCTGTGGTTTTGGTGCCCCCAGCAGCGGGTACAAAACAAAACAAAACATAGGCTCAATTGGGACCAGAACACCCAGGCAACCTGCAGGAACAGTTGCAGGCTGATTGGACCGGCGGAACAGACCCCTTGAGAACATTTCGTGGCACTGTCAAGAACCACTGAGGCACCTAAGATGGAGGCAGGAACGGCTGCCACATGAGGCATCCCACACAGGCACACCAGCTTTTTCTCCCGGGCGGGATTTGCTTCATGAGGAGGTATGTGGAGGGGCCCAATGCTTTCATCCCTCCTAAATCAGACCTTGGACGCCATGCTCCTGTCACCCGCAGTCGCAGCCTCACTGAGGCCTGATATGCATTTTCAGGATATGGGTCAAATCACCTCACAGCCCCATGACATCGCTTTGCTCTTTACAAGATTTGCAGAATTACTTGACACGGGACTTGCTTAGACTGCTGCCAAGATCACCTCAGACATTAAATCAGATCTTCACCTTCTGGGCTCTCACATTGAGAATATTAAAAATAAAATGGACACCACAATTGATCGGGTCAATGAAAACACTGACCGTTTCCAAGAATTGCATGAGCAGTTGGAGGGGGCCATAGCCAAAATGACCTGGAAAATAGGTCTAGAAGGCTTAATTTGTAGAGGGTATGATGGGGGCAGTATGTACAGGAGAGGAGTGTGGAGGGTATGATGGGCGCAGTTAGTACAGGAGAAGAATGTAGAGGGTATGATGGGGGCAGTATGTACAGGAGAAGAATGTAGAGGGTATGATGGGGGCAGTATGTACAGGAGAGGAGTGTGGAGGGTATGATGAGGGCAGTATGTACAGGAGAAGAATGTAGAGGGTATGATGGGGCATTATGTACAGGAAAGATGTGCAGTGGGTATGATGGGGGCAGTATGGGGAGGGATTTCTTACAGTGTCTATGAGGTTACCAGGGAGCGATGTTGGGTAGGGAAGTGAAGGTAAGTGACCATGGAATGATGTCTCTCAGCGAGGGGTAGGAAGCAGCTCTGAGTGGGGTCTGTATGAAGTGGTTTGGGGGTGATGTAAGGTGGGGGGGGAGTGAGGGGCTGAGAAGTGGTCAGGTAGCGATGTCTTTAATGAAAAAAACTCATCCACTACTATATACAATACTGCTCAATAAAAACAATCTGTATAAGAAGTACATAGCTATATACTGTAATCTCGCAGCACTCTGTATACCTGGATGATGTGAAGGTAATGGATGACCATTCATGTATCCCTGTGTTATCCAAGCTCTGGGTCCCTCTGTACAATCAGACCACACACAGGTTACATGAATGGTCATAAATGACTTCACATTATCTGCACTGAGGATTTGGGGATGTTTGAACAGACAAGTGTTCAAGTTTGGAAGATCAGGCTGCAGGCTCCTCCCTCCCCCACGCACACTCACTATCTCCTCCGATTCTAATGTCATCTTAACCCTTCACTGCATCAGTAAAAACAAATTCTCCTGAAAGTTTTCAGCTTTCCAGCCATGGAGACTTGTCACAAAAACCCTCAGCTCACCTCTCCCTGCATCATGCAGTGTGAACAGCAGTCAGCCCGACAGAAGTTACAGTGAGCTCCGCCCCCCGACTCTCTCACTACACCGCACTGGTGATTGGGGAGTTCAATCAGAGATCAGAGAGACTCTGCCTGCAGGAGACTGGAGGGGGGAGAGAGACAAAAAGGACCTTTGGATTTTTCAACACACACCACAGGCACAGTGTACATAGAAGAAATGCCTTTTCTGCTGTCTCCACAGTGGTAGGTGTTCTAATGTTCCCCCTGCCCAGATGGTCTAGCCCTAGTCTGTGCTGATTAATGTGCCCGGGTGTCAAGCAGTACAAAACCCGGGCACATGATTCAAGACCTGTACTGTCCGGGTGAATCATGGACAGGTGGCAACCCTAAGGGGAAACCTTTCATGACAGCTCCAGACTGTTAGAATTCTTGTTGGTTGGTAGGGGATCAGATACTCATTTTACTCACTAAACTGCAACTCAATTTTTAATATTTGTATCATATGTTTTTTCTGTATTTTTTGTTTATATTCTGTCTTTATCATTTAAAAAATGCCTATGATGAAAATTATAGATCCTTCATTTCTTTGTAAGAGGGCAAACTTACAAAATCTGCAGGGGAGCAAATATATATTTTCCCCACTGTAGGTGAGTATGTATTGAATCCAGAAGTTGATAAACACAGTCCTGGTAGCTTGATAACAACAGGCAAAGATATAGCCATACAGGTGTATAGGTTTATCACGCATTCCAGCTAGCTAATTCAACAAAAGGCAATGCGGGTAGACAGCTGTACCTTGAGTCCTAGCAAGCTTATTATGAAGCAATTATCTATATAGCAGTCATTTGCATGATAATATGCTATACTTAACCATCCATGAATTGAATGAGGCAGCAGGTGTATCAAATCCTCGCAAGCTGATATACTCAGCTTTAGCACACTGATTGTAGCAGATACTGTATATAGCCAAAAAGGTATATCATGCATACTAGCAAGTTAATCCGTGAAAAGAATTGAAGATAGTTTGATGTACTACAAGTTTTATTAGATTAAATATTTATATAGTATTATTATATATACATTATCTCACAATAGTGAGTACACCCCTCACTATTTTGAAAATATTTTATTACACCTTTTAATGTGACAATACTTAAGAAATGACACTTTGCTACAATGTAAAGTAGTGAGTGTACAGCTTGTATAACAGTGTAAATTTTCTTTCCCCTCAAAATAACTCAACACACAGCCATTAATGTCTAAACCACTGGCAACAAAAGTGAGTACACCCCTAAGTGAAAATGTCTAAATTGTCATGTGACTCGTTAGTGTTACAAGGTCTTAGGTGTGAATGGGGAGCAGGTGTGTTCAATTTTGTGTTATTGCTCTCCCTCATACTGGTCACTGGAAGTTCAACATGGCCCTTTATGGCAAAGTATTCTCTGAGGATCTGAAAAAAAGAATTGTTCCTCTATATAAATATAGTCTAGGCTATAATAAGATTACCAAGACCCTAAAACTGAGATGCAGCACAATGGCCAAGACCATACAGCGGTTTAACAGGACAGGTTCTACTCAGAACAGGCCTTGCCATGGTCGACCAAATAAGTTGAGTGCTCTTGCTCCAGAGGTTGCCTTTGGGAAATAGATGTATGAGTGCTCCTAGTATTGCTGCAGAGGTTGAAAAGGTGGGGTGTGAGCCTGTCAGTGCTCAGACCATACGCCGCACACTGCATCAAATTGGTCTGCATGGCCGTGGTCCCAGAAGGAAGCCTCTTCTAAAGATGATGCACAAGAAAGCCCAAGAACAGTTTTCTGAAAACAGCAGACTAAGGACCTGGGTTACTGAAACCATGTCCTGTGGTCTGATGAGACCAAGATAAACTTATTTGGTTCAGATGGTGTCAAGCATGTGTGGCGGCAACCAGGTGAGGAGTACAAAGACAAGTGTGTCTTGCTTACAGTCAAGCATGGTGGTGGGTGTGTCATGGTATGGGGCTGGATGAGTGCTGCCGACACTGGGGAGCTACAGTCCATTGAGGGAACCATGACACCTCCAAGATGACCACTGCCTTGCTAAAGAAGCTGAGGGTAAAGGGGATGGACTGGCCAAGCATGTCTCCAGACCGAAACCCTATTGAGCATCTGTGAGGCATCCTCAAATGGAAGGTGGAGGAGCACAACGTCTCTAACATCCACCAGCTCCTTGATGTCGTCATGGAGGAGTGGCAAAGCATTCCAGTGGAAACCTGTGAAGCTCTGGTGAACTCCTTGACCAAAAGGGTTAGGGCAGTGCTGGAAAATAATGGTGGCCACACAAAATATTGACACTTTGGGCCCAATTTTCACATTTTCACTTAGGGGTGTACTCACTTTTGTTGCCAGCGGTTTAGACATTAATGGCTGTGTGTTGTGTTATTTTGAGGGGACAGCAAATTTACATTGTTATACAAGCTGGTTTTTACCAGAATTGACAATTTTTTTTGCACCCATCACATAATCCTGATGATATCAGAATTAAACGAAATAGCCATTTCAGACCATGCCCCAGTATCATTAACAATTGACATAACAGATTCCAAACCTAACCCTTGCATGTGGCATTTCCTATCATATTTATATAACAATGCCGACTTTCAGGCGTACATAAACCTGGCATGGAAGGAATTTTCTTCCGCAAATTCATCTCATGCTGACAATCCAAACCTCTATTGGGATGCAGGCAAGGCCTAGCTTCGGGCTCAGATCATCTCTTACCAGCCTCCTATAAGAAAAATGCCCTATCTAGCTATAGAAAGCACGTTCCCGTCTAAGAGGGGCTCAATGTTCTCTTTCCACTCCAAACTTCCCAGAAAACAGAGACCTATGGCAAAAGGCAAAAAACGACTTTGACACATGGGCAGATATCCTAGAGCTGACCAAACAAGTACACACAGACGCCACACTATTCAAATAAATACGTAAATAAGGCGAGTAAGCTTCTTGCGAGACTTTGCAAAGGACCACATAGTCCCACTCACATAACTGCTCTATAAGACTCATCGGGGTCCATTCACACGGCACCTCACAAGGTCAGCAAGGCCATGTATTCCTATGCCTTAGACCCCATTGATAGCAATATAGCTCTAAAATTCCTTGACAAACTGGACCTACCATTGTTTACCTCCCTCAACTCGAATTGCTAAACAAGCCTATTTCTAGCTCTTAACTTTCCACTACAATTCGTCATGTAGCCCACAGAAAAGATCCAGGTCCCAGTGGACTCACAGGGGAATTCTACAAGACTCTCCAAGAGACAGTTAAACCCACCTTACTCTGTGTCTATAATGGCATTTGCTCAGTTGGTTCATACCATCCTTCAGGAAATCAAGCCATAATAAAACTACTGGCAAAAAAAGGAAAAGATCCATTAGAACCGGGCTTATACAGGCCTATCTCACTATTGAATCTAGATGTCAAGATCCTCTTAAAAATTGTCACATTCAGACTTGCCAATATTATCCCCACTTTGATACACCCAGCCCAGTCAGGCTTTGTAAAAGGGAGAACAGCCACAATAAATATCCACAAGGTGCTAATGGTCTTAGAACATGGGGGAGATTTTGCTAGCATCACTCTGAGCGTGGAAAAAGCTTTTAACAACATCAGCTTTAACTGGCTCTCACTGGTCTTGAACAAGATGGGCTTCACAGGCTCTTTCAACCAGCTTTTCAATTCTAAGTACACCTCTCCCACAGCCAGACTGGTGGTGGCAGGTCTCCTCACTGATGAATTCTGCCTATACAAAGGTACCAGACAAGGGTGCCCCCTATCACCTTTTCTCTTTAACCTGCCACTAGAACCAATTTCTAGATATCTTAACAGCCAGGCCCCTCTACACTGGATACATATAGGTGACCACAAGCTGCGTACAGCTCTTTTCGCAGATGATGTACTTATTTTTTTTGCCAACCCCTCCCTTGACATGATCACTATTAAAAAAGCTTTGATGAATTTAGATTCTGCTCGGGCCTGCAAATCAACTATAATAAAAGCAAAACCCTTCCCTTAGGCTCCTCTGCAAAGCCCCACTGGTCATCCCACTCGTCCTTCACTATAGCTAAATCTCATATCACATACCTGGGTATCAAGATAGGGGCAGTTCATTCTTCCTTGTACACCTTAAATTATCCTTCTTTAATTACCAAAATCACTCATGAATTGGAAAACTGGATGGATCTGCCTCTTTAGCTTCTGTGAAGATGTCATCTATTTAAGATGGTCAGTTTCGTCCGTTTACTCTACCGTGTTCAAACTATACCTTTACTACTAAAACATAAAGACATACAGATGTTAAATAAAGCCATCTCCAAATTTATTTGGCAAAATATGAGACAACGCATATCTTTGACTAAGCTACATTTTCCCAGGGGCGAGGAGGGCATTAGTCTCCCAAATATCAGGGCATACAATCTAGCCTGCCTACTGAGAATAGGTCTGGACTGTACAATGAAGGCTTCTCGCTACTCCGACTTCTCTTCCGAATCAACAATGGTCCACCCATATATTCGTTGGTGGCCCTACTACACTCCTCCCACGAACTTCCTGATATAAGCCATGTCTCTGCACTTCCTCCTTGCCAGAATATTGTGCTATCTCCAGCCTGTATATCGCTCCTTTCTTCCCTGCTGCCGTCCATATTTTCTACTGCTCGTTATCGACCCTTGGCTTGTTCATCGACTACGCTTCTGCCTGATCTCAACCTGCAAATACTCATTACCAACCTTTTGGCTTGTTTACCGACCACGCTTCTGTTTGATCTTTACCTGCTCATCCACTATTGTACCACGGCTTTCTCACCTCCTGGTGGGGCGATCCTGAGGACTGCGACCTGGTGCTAACATGCAGCAAAATTCATCTCCACCATCAGGAGCTCTGGTGAACACCGGTTAGCACATAGACTTCGCACCTCAGGTGACCCCGTGTCATCTGCCAGAAGTGACTGTCTGTACACCTGTCATCAACTGCTATCTGCTAGAAGTTTGGTGTCACTTACCAAAATACATTTTCTGTACTGGAACGTGTGGTGAAGGAGCAACACGAAGAGATCTGTGCTCTGACAAAACAATTGCTGGACCTACATTCCCGAGATGATACTAACAGACATATGCCTCAACCACCCAAGTTTAATGGAGACCGCCACCATTACAGAGGTTTTCTTAACCAGTGTCGCATCTATTTACAAATGCGACACGCTGCATTCATCTCTGAAAGACAGAAGGTAATGTTTGTTATCAACCTCCTGACTGGGGAAGCTCTAGCCTGGGCCTCTACTTATTTTGAACAAGACAGTGCCATGCTGAATAATTTACAGACTTTTGAGGATGCAATGAATCAAGTTTTTGATGATCCCAACCGCTGCGCTACGGCTGAAGCAAAGCTGCATAGTTTACGACAGGGTAAACGCTCCGTTGCTAGTACACAGCTGAATTCAGACATTGGATGGCAGATACCACTTGGAACCCAGCAGCGCAAAAGATTCAGTTCCGGGCAGGTCAAAGATGAGCTTGCCAGAGTAGAGACTCCTAATGATCTTGAAGCCTTCATTCAACTATGTATCTGAGTTGATCAGAGGCTTACAGAAAGGAGAAAGGAGAGGCTGGGAATGTTTGGAAGTAATGGTGTCACGCGTTTCTCTGCTAGCCAATATGTTCAGAAGGATCCAAGAGTTTCTCCAGATTCTGGACACAGCTGAACCTATGCAGGTTGATGCAATTAAGAGACCCATTTCTTTTCAGGATAAAGAAAGAAGACTTTCGGAGAACCTCTATCTATATTGCGGGGACTCTGGGCATTACGCAGTTAACTGCCCTAACAGGGTTAGAAGAACAATTGCGGCGACTGATGTGATCCTGCTTGAACAAATAAACTCCTTTACCCAGTCTATCTCCCCATTGATTTTTGAAGAAAATAAAGTAAATTCTCCATTGTCTCATTTTGTCATCCCTATTAAGTTTATTTCTGAGGGCCATGAAATCCCCTGCGCTGCTATGCTGGACTCTGGGGCTAGAGGAAACTTTATGGATATAGAGTTTGCCCACCACAATAACATTCAATCCATAAATACATCTGCACCTATTGAGATGGAGACAGTTGATGGTTCACCCTTATCCTCAGGACCTGTTACCCATAAAACAGTTCCTCTGGTAATCCAGTTTGAGGTTGATCATCATGAGACCACATCACCCAAATTTCCCGTAATTTTGGGCATTCCTTGGTTCTCCACACACAATCCCTCTATCAACTGGGGAGCACGGACCATAGATTTCACATCCTCCCACTGCAAGGAACACGGTAGGGGATCTTATGAAACAAGTTCTCCACTGGTCAAGGAATTGCAAGTTGGTGTGGTAACTACCCAGTCATATGACGTGCCACAATACCATGCATTCCGGGATGTCTGTGATAAGAAAAATGCAGATCACCGCCCTTACGATTGCCCCATTGAGCTGCTTCCAGGGGCAGAAATACCTTTGGCCGCCTTTTTAATCTGTCAGAACATGAATTAAAAGTGCTCAGGGAGTGGCTTGATGAAAATTTAGAAAGGGGTTTTATTAGACACTCAACATCTCCTGCAGGAGCAGCCCTATTCTTTGTTGAAAAGAAAGACTCCACCTTGCGTCCATGCATTGATTACAGGCACATGAATAAGGTCACAATTAAAAATCATTATCCACTCCCCTTGATCTCAGAAATGTTGAAAAGACTTTGTTCTTCCAAAGTGTTTACAAAACTTGACCTATGGGGGGCATATAACCTGGTCCGTATTCGTTCAGGAGATGAATGGAAAACCGCCTTTAGAACCAGATATGGGCATTTTGAGTCCTTGGTCATGCCTTTTGGTCTCTGCAATGCCCCTGAGACCTTTCAGCACTTCATAAATGATGTTTTTCGAGATCTGTTGGACCAATTTGTCATTGCTTATCTGGATTACATCCTTATCTTTTCTGATAACCTGGAAGAGCGCCGCAAGCATGTTTGCATTGTCTTTGAAACATTAAGGCAGAATCGACTTTACATCAAATTGGAGAAATGTTAGTTTGAACAAACCCAGAACCAGTTCTTAGGGTATATTATTTCTCCAGATGGAGTGAGCATGGATCCTGAGAAGATTAAAGCAGTGGCAGATTGGCCTGCCCCCGGAAACATTAAGGAAATCCAACGATTTGTCGGGTTTGCCAACTTTTACAGAAAATTTATTAGGAACTTCTCTAAGGTGATAGCTCCAATTACACAGCTAACAAGGAAAGGGGTGCCCTTTGTGTGGTCATCTGAGGCACAGGCTGCTTTTGGAAAGTTAAAAACTATTTTTACTTCTGCACCAGTATTGGTACATCCCAATCCTGAATTACCTTTTATAGTGGAAGTGGATGCTTCAGACACTGCCGTGGGAGCTATGCTCTCTTAACGACATGGTGAAAAGGTGCAGCTACATCCTTGTGCTTACTTCTCTCGTTTAATGTCTTCAGCTGAAAGAAATTATGACATTGGGTATAAGGAGTTACTGGCGATTAAGGAAGCATTTTCTGAATGGAGGCATTTGCTGGAAGGCGCTAAGCATCCTGTAACCGTTCTCACAGATCATAAGAATCTGGAATTTATTTGTTCTGCCAAGAGACTGTCTTCTAAACAAGCACGTTGGTCATTGTTCTTTTCCATGTTCAATTTTATTATCTCATATAGACCTGGGTCAAGGAATGGTAAGGCTGATGCTTTATCATGAATGTTGTCTGGGCCTCTCTAGGAGGACAACTCTGAATACACAGTCCTGCCTCAAAATAACTTTCTAGGTGCCACAAGTTCTAAAGCATTCTTGACTCTCCTCAAGGAAGGGTACGAGAATGACCCACTCCTCAAAAATCCTCCTATGGACATCATCCTTGAGTACAAGAATGGTTTCTGGACACAAGCACATCGCCTCTATGTACCTGAAGTTGCTCAGGTTGAAGTCCTCAAGTTGGTTCATGACTCCAAACTTGCTGGACATTTTGTAGTTTCTAAGACGGAGGAACTTTTATCCCATTCCTTTTGGTGGCCTGGGTACAAAAGAGATGTCAAAAGTTATGTAGCCTCCTGCCTGGTCTGTGCTCGCAAGAAGACTCCCCGGGCTTCTCCTTTGGGGTTGCTCCAGCCACTCCCTGTCCCATCAAGACCATGGGGATCAATTTCTATGGACTTTGTGGTTGATTTACCCCCTCTAAGGAAATGACCACTATCTTGGTTGTTATCGACCACTTCACTAAGGCCTCGTACACACGATAGGTTAACCAAAGGACAACGGTCTGAAGGACCGTTTTCATCAGTCCAAACCGATCGTGTGTAGGCCCCATAGGATATTTAACTTTAGGTTAAAAAAATGGCAACTTGCTTTAAAATGTAACCGATGGATTGCTAACCGATAGGTCAAAACCGATCATTAGTACACACAACCATCGGTTAAAAATCCACGCATGCTCAGAATCAAGTCGACGCATGCTTGGAAGCATTGAACTTCGGTTTTTCAGCACATCGTTGTGTTTTACATCACCGCGTTCTGACACGATCTGTTTTCTAACTGATGGTGTGTACGCACGACGGACCATCAGTCAGCGTCATAGGTTAACCTAGGACAACGGTCCCTCAAGGGGGCACCCTCTGCAGAACAAACTGCAGAATTGATGGTTCGAGAAGTCTTTAGACTACATGGAATTCCAGAAGATGTAGTTTCTGACCGAGGAGTACAGTTCACTTCAAAATTTTGGAAAAGCTTTTGCTCAGCTCTAGGAGTAAAAATTAATCTATCTTCTGCTTTTCTTTTTTTTTTTTTTCTTGTAAATAGTTTTTATTAAGAGTTTTACGATGATACAAGAAGAAAAAAAAAACACAAAAGTCAGTCCGAGCAAGAAAAGACATCAAATAGCCAACACCATGACATCAACACAGAGCAATTACTGTTAAAACATACCAATATGGCAGGAACACCCGTCCCACCCTCACCCCGAGCCCCAAAAGGGAACACACTGCCCCGGGGGAAGAAGGCCCGGGGCCCCTCCAAAGTAGTATTCGCCCCCATTTAAGTATTAGGAACATGGACAGGCGCAGTAACCTATGCGGAGCTCTGGACCAGGAAAGACTCGAACCGAGCGAAAGGGCCATCAATCCCTAGGAGCCAGAAGAGAGGGGGATACCCCCGTCTCCTAGTTCCAATACTAACATATATTAAACCCTTATATCGAAAAACAAAACAATGTTCAATCAACAAAGAAATGCCTAAATGACCTTTAAGGTCCATAACTAATTCGAAAGCTAAATCTATATAAGTATACTGAATAATTAGAACAGTAGGGAAAAAGAAGAAAACGGAAAAAAGAACAGATGAAGAAAGAGAAGGACAGAAAGTAAGGGGGAACAGGAGACACACGGAAGGCCAGTATGCAGAGTGTTTTAGAGCAAGCAGAGAGAATCAAAGGAGAACTCCAACGTATGAAGCCCAAGGCTCCCAGATAAGCTTGAATCCATCTACATTGTCCAAAATAATGTTAGAAATTTTCTCATTAGACATTATCCAGGAAATTTTCCGTTTAGCCAATACAAAGGAAACTGATGGGGACTTCCAGGCCTTGGTAATAGTCATCTTGGCTCCCAAAAAGATGAAAAACACCAGCGCCTGTGTGTATTTGGAAATTTTAGGGATAGGATTGTTGAGTAGGGCAATGGTGGGATCATGAGATATCCCCACTCCTGTGAGTTTTCTGATAAGGCGGAAAATTTTATGCCAAAAGGATCGAATTCTAGGGCATTCCCACAGTGTGTGGAGGAAGGAGCCAGTAAGCCCACAACCCCTAAAGCACAAGGGGGAGGATTGCGGGTAAAATTTTGCAATGCGAGTGGGGACCAAGTACCATTGGGTCATGACCTTGAGGCTCGCCTTAGCAAGCGACATATTCAAAATGCCCTTGAAGGAGCGAGTCAAATTAGAATGCCACTTTTCTAATGACCAATGGAGGTCAAGGTCACGATCCCAGCTCGTCATGTAGAGCGCTTTCTCCAGAGGCTCGGCCAGAGCTGAGTAAATTAAAGATATACCTCCCCTTGTGTCCATGGCCGAGGAACACCACTGCTCATAGGGGGTCACAGAAGGCTGATCCGGGCAGGCCCTCCTAATCTGGTTCAAGAAGTGAGAGAGTTGGAAAAAGCGAAATTTCTCAGACGGAGGCATTTTAAGTCTAGAGGTGCAGTGGCCTAGAGTTAGGGGTCCGTTGGAGTTGAAATAGTGTCCAATTCTATATAAGCCTTTGTCAAGCCACCATTTGAAAGCAACTATGTCTAGACCGGGGGGGGATCGAGGGTTGTGGAAGATATGCGCCAGAGGGTGCCAATGGGATATCAGTGATTTTAGTTTGTGGAGTGAGTCACACAAGGACATGGAGTGGGAAAGTGTAGGAGATAAGATCGGGGGTCTGTTCCTAGGGTGGTTCCACAAAAGGAAGTCTAAGGTAAATCCTGGGGTAGCGGTTCTTTCCATGGAGACCCAGTCAGGTTTGGGACCTCTCAGATAGATTATCGAAAACTGGCTAAGTTGGGCCGCTCGATAGTACCACCACAAATTAGGCAGTCCAAGGCCCCCTTTCAGTCTAGGCCTAAAAAGGACCGTCTTAGAAAGGCGGTGTCCCTTCTTATCCCAAATGAATCTAGTTATGGCGGATTGGAGAGAGTCAATATAGGATTTAGTGATCGGAATGGGCAGGGAGCGGAAAAGATACAATATTTTGGGCAAAAGGGTCATCTTGACCGCGTTAACACGACCCAGCCAAGATAAATTATACAGGGACCATTGACGTAGATTTTCCATTCATTTTTTAACCATGGGTGGGTAATTATGTTTGTGTAAAAGCTCAATCTGTGAAGTGAGGTTAATGCCTAAATAGGGAATCGAGGTAGAGCTCCTGGAGAAGGGGAAGTGACCTTTCAAGCTTTCCACTTGGGACTGAGGAAGGGAGACATTAAGGGCTACAGATTTGGACATGTTAACTCTGAGACCTGAAATGTTGCCGAAATCATTAAGAAGGTGGATCACATTGGGAGTCGAGGTAAGTGGAGATGTGATAAAGAGAAGAACATCATCCGCAAACAGGGCGCATTTGTGTATCGATTGGCCGCAGCGAACCCCCTGAATGTCCGGATGATTTCTGATCGCGATAGCCAAGGTTTCTATGGCTATCGCGAAAAGAAGGGGGGAAAGGGGGCAACCCTGTCTCGTACCCTTCTTGATGGAAAATTGTTCTGAGAGGTGACCCTGGAACCCAACCCGTGCTGTCGGTTGGGAATAAAGATTTCCTAAAATTCCTATAAAATCAGGACCAAAACCCCATTTATGAAGCAAAGTGAAGAGATATGGCCATTCAACCGTATCAAACGCCTTCTGTAAGTCGATAGAAAGTAAGTAACCTTCTTGGGGCAAACCGCCATCCCAGCCTGACCTCATAAGTGAGATAGCATCTACTGCCCTCCGAATCTGGTCCGGGCCCTGTCTTCCCGGTATGAAGCCAACCTGATCCTTGTGAATGTAAGAACCAATAAAAGATGCCAATCTATTCGCTAGAGCTTTTGTCATTATCTTCATGTCGTTGTTAATCAACGAGATTGGTCTATAGTTGCTTACTTCACTAGGATCCTTCCCCGGTTTAGGGATTACTGAAATGAAGGCTAAGTTCGCCGAGGGATCCACTAAGGAGTCCTTGCGCAAGGAATTAAAGAACCGGACCAGATAAGGGGCCAAAATCTCAGAAAACGACTTATAGTAGTGGTTAGAGAATCCGTCAGGGCCCGGGGCAGAGTCCTTCTTAAGATCTTTGATGACTGCGCATATCTCTGACACCTGAAATGGCGAGTCAAGGATAGAGCAGTGGGATTCCGAGAGCCTGGGAAGAGGGACATTCTGTAGAAAGGTGTCCAGGTCTGTCTGGGAGTGTCGCGAGTCAGAAGAATACAGGGTAGAGTAGAATGATTGGAAGGCCTTAAGAATCTTTGTAGGGTTCTGGGTTAGAGACCCGTTCGAAGTCTTGATCTTAGGTATTGCATATGTCCGCAGTTTGGGGGTGAGTTTAGCTGCTAACTGGGGGCCAAACTTGTTTGTCCTCATATAGAATTTACTATTCTGCCATTGTATATGTTTATCCGCCGAAGAAGTGAGAGCCAAATTGAGTGCTAGTCTGGCAGAATCAAGTTTGGCAAGAGAAGACCGAGAGGGGTCCCGCTTATGAGATTTACTTAAATATTTAAAATCCCTCTCAAGCTTCTCTATATCCACTCCTCGTTCCCGCTTCAGTTTCGACGCAAGCTGAATGATCTTTCCCCTCAGCACCGCCTTATGGGCTCCCCAAAGGGAACTGGGGGAAATACCATTATTGTCATTGTTCTCAAAATATTCCCGAATCTCCCTCTCCAACATAGTACAATGTACTGGATTGGATAGAAGTGAAGCATTAAGGCGCCATGGACAATACCCAGGGGGGGAAATAGTGTCAGAGAGTTTAACGAGTACTAAGGAATGGTCAGACCAAGGGACTTCGAAAATGGAAGCTTGAAAGGCATCGTGAATGTCAGAAACAGGTAGGAAGATATGATCTATTCTGGCATAGGTTTTGTGGGGTGCCGAGTAGTGCGTGTAGTCCTTCACCTTAGGATTAAGTTCCCTCCATGTGTCAATGAGACCTAGAGAATGTACAAGACGTGCAATGTGAAGACTTTGTTTTGGGGGCCTTTTGAAGTGGGGGATCCCTGCTGAAGATTTATCTAAAATATTGTCAAAGGTAATATTGGAGTCCCCGCCCAAGATCACCCTACCCTCAAAGTGAGGTGCAAGAGTAGAAAACAATTTGGAGAAGAAGTGGGACTGTCCACTATTGGGGGCATAATAAGAGACTAAAGTGTGAACCCTGCCCTCTATCGATCCCTGAACAATAATGTAACGTCCCTCCTTATCTGTGATAGTTAATGTATATACAAAGTGGGTCTTTTTTGAAATAAGTACGGCTACCCCTCTCTTCTTGGACTCAGCATTCGCCAAAAAAAAAGTCGGATAACCGCGGTGAAGAAAAGGGGGGTTGTATGTGTTGGGGAAATGGGTCTCTTGGAGTAGGACAACATCCAGACCCCTTAAGTGATAACTCTGAAAAGCCTTACGCCTTTTGGACGGGGAGTTTAGGCCTTGTGTATTGTGTGAGGCTACCCTAAGCGCAATTCGTCTAGGCGGTGTATCAGCCATGGACCAAAGAGGACGCGAGCGAGCATACAGGAGAAAGGCCTACCTTAAGCCACGAGAAGCCGGGAGCGTATAGAAAAGAATCAAGGGGAAGTCGCTGTCGCAGTCTGGATGATGTGAAGGCCTTCCGTGTGAACTCCTGCAGAATCAAAAAAGCACAAAAGGAGAAACATGATGAAGAGTATTCAGACATGAGAATAAGGAAAAGAGGAAAGAGAGAAGAGAGAAGTGAGAATAAGAAGGGAGGAAGAAAAAGAAAGGGAAAGAGAAAAAAGAGAAAAAGAAGACCTAGGCAGAATTGACTAGGAAAACAAAAAAAAAACGGACTGGTCAGCCCAGTCTTAACTGAGACCCAACTCAGAGGTGGGTCCAGTAAGGTGACGACCCCCATGGGGGTCGTGTACCTGCAGACTCAAGAAGAGCAAGCTCTGTCTTGGTACCGCAGAGGGAGTGACATGCTTGACCGCCCCAGCCCAAAGGCCCACATTAAAACGAATAAGCAATAGGTGGGAGACTTCCGGGCACATGGGCCCAGACAAAATAACAAAAACAAAATTTAAGTTAAATTTCACTAAATAAGGTCGGAGCAGAAAAAACATGGCTAACATCATAATTGGTGGCCACTTAACTGGACAGAATCCTGCCGTCCCCGAGGGGAGGGCAGGGTTAACAACAGAGGCCAAAACCGGCAAAAAGGCCATGCTTGAGATTTGGAAAAACAAACAACAAAAAAAAATAAAAAAAAATTAAAAAAATAGCCAAGTGAGAGGCACAAATTCGGTGGGTATAGTGGGCAACACTACACCGACGGGAAACAGGACACCCGAGGTATGGTACAGCAGTCCCAAGGAGACGAATCTAAGATGCACAGTCATCTTGGAGGACGAGAATCTTGGGGCCTCTTTGGTTGCTGCTTGTTCCACAGCGGGGTGATTGGACTGCCAGCGGAGGGCCTTTTAGACGAGCCAGGACGGAGAGAAGACTCCTGAGGGGGCAATTCTTGATTTATGAATCCAAGACGCAGTAGAAGCTGTTCACCGTCTCTGAAATTCGAAAAGCCATAGGATCTTTCTTTGTAATCAAACTGGAGACTAAATGGGAAGGACCACCTATATTTGATGGACTTCTGCAAGAGGACTCCCAGGAGGGGCTTAAAGGACCTCCTCTTCTGTATTGTAGTTGGAGAGATGTCCGCAAAGATCTGTATCTTGTTCCCCTGGATGTTGAGGTCATCAAGATTAAGGGACCTCCTCATAACCTCTTCTTTCACACTATAATAGTGGGGCTTAACCACCACATCCCTCGGGAGACCATCTTGACGAGGGGGTTGAAGAGCCCTGTGGGCCCTGTCCAGTTCGAGCTTATGGTCAGGGATATCAGGAATAACAGTTTTAATGAATGATTTCACAGTGTCAGGGATGTCAATAACCCCCTCAGGGATCCCCCTAATGCGAAAATTATATCTCCTGCTGCGATTTTCCAAATCGTCAATTTTGGCCAAGGCTATTTCAAGTTGGTCCTGCAGTTAGTATTTTGGTTGGTACGGGCTGCTGTAGCATCAACCGCCTGTTCAATGGCGTCCATGCGGGCTCCTATGTTTTGCAGGTCAGCCTTAATGGAGGAAGTGATCTGAGTTGCAGTCTGCGTTAGCCCTGCTGCCAGCATATCAGAAAAACAAGTAAGAAGTTGTGCCATGTCAGTTTGAGAGGGCTGAATGACGGGAGAAGGCATCTGGTAGCCAGCATGGCTCATGGGGGTTTGCAGCATAGGTGTGCTCAACATATCTGCCATAGTGCGGCTGAGGAGCGACTCTGTGGAAGCTGGTGAAATTATGTGAGGAGGTACAGTACTCACAGGAGTTGCCAGCTGGGGCATGGGGTGCTGGATCGAGGATGGAAGGTCCGCAATGGAGTCAGGGTCTGCTATGTCTCCACGAGGAGTAGCTGCGGCCGCCATCTTGGGGTTTAAGGGAGCCGCTAGGCCAAAGTCCAGCTGCCTGCTAATACTCCTCCTGTCTCCGCTACCTGACATCCAGGAATGTGCTCCGCTACCTCCGCTTCCCTATCAGGCCGTTCTCGGGGCTATTCTCCCAGCTAAAGATGCGCTGTGAGCCTCGGTGTGCTGGGGCGTCTCGGAGCTCCCGTTCAGAGCGTCTTCCCGGAAGTCCCGCGCATGCGCACTCTCTATCTTCTGCTTTTCATCCTCAGTCTAATGGTCAGACCGAGAGTACCAATCAAACGTTAAAGCAGTACCTCCGATGTTTTGTTAGTTATCTTCAGGATGACTGGGTGGACTATCTTCCTACAGCGGAGTTTGCTTATAACAATTCTAAACATAGCTCCACCTCTCAAACCCCTTTTTTCCTAAATACCGGGCATCATCCAGCTTTTATCCCTGATCTCCCTATCTCAACTCCAATTCCTGCTGTTACCAACAGATTAACTGCTTTACAGGAGATCCAGGAAAAATTGATCGAGACTTTGAGGGAAGCTCGGGAAAGTTACAAGAAGGCTGCAGATAGACATCACAGAGCACTTCCTACCTTTCATGTGGGTGATCAAGTTTGGTTATCTACAAAAAATCTGAAGTTTCATGCTCTATCTGCAAAGTTGGGACAAAGGTTTGTGGGACCTTTTCAGATCTTGGCCCAGATCAACCCAGTTGCCTTTCGCCTAAAACTTCCAGCCAGTATGAAGATTCACCCTGTGTTTCACATATTGCTACTTAAACCATTTCACGAAAATCCATCGGTCCGTTCTCATCGGATGGACTGATCGTATGTACGCAGCATAAGAGTGCTTTGTTACAGTCTACCAGGAAAGTTCTTGCTATTGTTATTGTTACTATTTGAACTCCTGTTAACAATGCTACTGTTTGAACTTCTGTAAACAGTACCCTGAAAAAATAAATTCTGGTGACATAGATTTCTTCCTGTCACTCTCACTAAATCTTTGTAATAAAAAATCTTCAATAAATTCTAATGAAAAAATAATAATAATAATCCCCATAAGAAAATAAGAAGCTATGGTCTTGTTACTGACTGAACACAATTGATTAGAAGTTGCTAAAGGAGTTTGGAACGGTGGGAGAAAGGTGCTGTTGATGATGAGATGACTGTGTTTGTCATCAAGGTTACTAAGGATATCAACTTATTGTTCATGGATTTCAAATAGAAACGAATTAAAATACGTATGTATACAAATGATATTTGCACAGCCAATTTAAAAATGCAAATTTTCAGGAAAAATACACTTTCATGATTTTTAATGCACACCAAATAATACCCAGTTTTATGCAAAATAAAAACGATGATGTTATGCTGAGTAAATAGATACCTAACATTTCAACAACCTATGGTACCTAAAAATCCCCATGGGCCAGCCTTAAAAGCCTTTACAGGTTACTAGTTTAGAGTTAAACAGGAGGTATGGTGCTAGAATTATTTGCGGTGATACCTCACGTGTTTGATGTGATCACGGTTTACAAATGCTGTCTCATTTGTGTGTAAGCACGGAGGGATTGGGGTGCTTAGGCCTTGTACACACGGTCAAACACGTCTGCTGAAAACGGTCCGCCGTACCGTTTTCAGCGGACATGCCCGCCCGGAGATTTCTGTATGATGGCTGTACACACCATCATACAGAAATGAGAGACAATCCGCGCGGACAGACAGCGTGGTGACGTGTTCCCGCCGTCGCCGCGACGATGACGCGGCGACGTGCGCGACGCTGAAAGGTCAATGCTTCCACGCATGCGTCAAAGTCATTCGACGCATGCGAGGGATGGCGGCGCTCAGACATGTACGGTAAGTAGTCTGTACAGATGACCGAACATGTCCGACGGACAGGATTCCAGCGGGCATGTTTCTAAGCAAGTTTAGAAACATTTGTCCGCTCGAAAACGGTCTGGCGGGCAAATGTACGCTGGAATCCTGTCCGATCGGCCGTACACACGACCGAACATGTCCGCGGACCAGTTTCAGCAGACATGTTCGGTCGTGTGTACGGGGCCTAAAGGGCATGAAGTGTTTAAAGTATTAAGTGACTGACTTTACAAGTTACAGAAACTACAATAAGGAATTACCTATGTTGTAATTTGATGATGTGGTGATATTTAAGCACCTTTAACTACTTCCAGACTGCCAACTGCATATATTCTGTGGCAAAATCACATACCTGTAGGTAAATTTTGTGCATGCGATCCTTGGAGGAAAGGCAGAATGGCAGTCTGCTTATGTAAAAAAGGCAGACCGCTGTTCTGTCAGGTGGTAAAAGAGAGATCTTGTGTTTCAGCTAAGCTGAAACATGTATCTCTATTTTCCTCCGGTGTATCCACTCCCTAGGAGCACACTTACCTTGATCGCCCCTGGTGTTAACCCCTTCCCTGCCAGTGTCATTTGTACAGTGACAGTGCATTTTTTTAAGCACTGATCACTGTATTGGTGTCACTGGTCCCCAAAAAGTGTCACTTGGTGTCCGATTTTTTTCCGTCGCAATTTCGCAGTCCCACTAAAAATCGGTGCTCACCGCCATTACTAGTAAAAAATAAATAAAAAAATAAAAAGTCCATAAATCTATCCCATAGTTTATAGACGTTATAAATTTTGCGCAAACCAATCAATATACACTTATTGGGATTTTTTACCAAAAATATGTAGCAAAATACATATTGGCCTAAATTGATGAAGAAATTTGATATTTTAAAAAAAAATATTGGGACTGTTTTATAGCAGAAAGTAAAAACATATATATTTTTTTCAAAATTGTCTGTCTTTTTTTGTTTATAGCGCAAAAAAAATAAAAACCACAGAGGTGATCACATACCACCAAAAGAAAGCTCTATTTGTGGGAAAAAAAGGACATCATTTTTATTTGGGTACAGTGTCGCACGGCCGTGCAATTGTCAGTTAAATCAATGCAGTGCCCTATCGCAAAAAATGGCCTGGTCAGTAAGGGGGTAAAACCTTCTGGAGCTGAAGTGGTTAAGTAAATTATAGACATGTGCACACATACAGTATTTCGTTTCAGAATTTCATTTTCATCGGAAAAATAAATGTTTAGTTGCTCCCGAAATTCGTTTTTATTTACTTTGTTTTTCGTAAAAAAATGCAGTCGTCTGAAAATCCAAATGAATTAAAGTGGATGTAAACCCCAAAATTTATTTTTTTGTTTTTGATGTCACAATGTAGAGTATAAGATTCCCTATCATCTGTGCCCAGACTTGCCACACAGAGTTAATCCAGCGCTGAGCAATCATTTTTTAATGTTCAGTGAAAATTAACAGAATTCCAGATAAAAACTTGCCAAATTATAAAGTCCGTTTCTCTGTTCTTGCTTTGTGTTACAGGTTATTTACATATCCTGGTAATATACAATGAACTTTGGATCACCTCATATTATGATAAACATAACATAACATATGATAAACATGTCCAAGCTCTAGATATGTAAATAACCTGTAACACAAAGCAAGAACAGAGAAACAGACTTTATAATTTGGCAAGTTTTTATCTGGAATTCTGTTAATTTTCACTGAACATTAAAAGAGGATTGCTCAGTGCTGAATTAACTCTGTGTGACAAGACTGGGCACAGATGATAGGGAATCTTATACTTTACATTGTGACATCAAAAACAAAAAAACAATTTTTTGGGTTTACATCCACTTTAAGGTCGAATCTGTCATTGAAGGCTCATGGGGCCAGATTCACATAGAACTGCAGCGGCGTAACGTATCGTAGATACGTTACACCGCCGCAAGTTTTCATCGCAAGTGCCTGATTCACAGAGCACTTGCAATGAAAACTACGCCGGCGGCCTCCGGTGCAAGGCGGGCCAATTCAAATGGGTGTGTGCCATTTAAATTAGGCGCGCTCCCGCGGCGGACCTACTGCACATGCTCCGTTTCGCAAATCCTGTCGTGCTTTGCGCGCCGTGACGTCATTTTTTCAAACGGCGATGCTACTTCCATATTCCCGGACGTGTTACGCAAACGACGTTCATTTTTAAATTTTGACGCGGGGACGACGGCCATACTTTAGACAGCAATACCTTTGCTGACTAAAGTTTGGACACCTAAAACGACGACTAACTTTGTGACGGGTAACTAGACTAGCGGCGACGTAGCGAACGCGAAAATCCGTTGTGGATCCGCCGTAACTCCTAATTTGCATACCCGACGCTGGTTTACGACGCGAACTCCCCCCCAGCGGCGGCCGCGGTACTGCATCCTAAGATCCGACAGTGTAAAACAATTACACCTGTCGGATCTTAGGGATATCTATGCGTAACTGATTCTATGAATCAGTCGCATAGATAGAAACAGAGATACGACGGCGTATCCCCTTTGTGAATCTGGCCCATGGTGTCTGTCGAATGTTCTAAGAAGATTCGACAAAATCTTTTAAAAAATAAATAAAAGAAGATTCGAAGGAGCAACGAAACTGTACGTTGCTGCAATCGTACATTTCCCGTCTAATGTTCCGCCCACAAGCTATAGTAGAAGTCTAATGTTGTATGACTAATAATAATTATATTTATTTATTATTACTAGTCAACCAACATTAGAATTCTTCTATAGCCTATGGGCAGAGCATTTCACCATAAATGTCTGCTCGCTGCGATCGTATGTTTTTAGCTACTTCGTCGAATCTTCATGTCTCTATAATGTCAAATCTTTTCTCTCTATGTCGAATCTTTTCTCTTTATGTAGAATAATATTGGACTAATAGAGTTAAGGTTAGGCACATTTGACCGCAAAGAAAACGAAAATACCTGAGGTCAGGGGATTGGAAATTGCCTCCACAACCCACAAGATATTCCTATTTGCGGACGATGCACTCTTATTTGTGACCTCCCCCCGTTTCACCCTTCCAAAATTAATGCAAATCCTTGATAAATTCGCTAGTATTTCAGGTCTGGAAGTCAATCAATCCAAATCACGGGCTCTCAATGTGTCTCTTCCTGCTGAGG
Source organism: Rana temporaria (assembly GCF_905171775.1). NCBI lineage: Eukaryota > Metazoa > Chordata > Amphibia > Anura > Ranidae > Rana > Rana temporaria. The sequence continues at coordinate 347,980,893 of NC_053492.1, forward strand.
AAGTAACTCATCTCCCGGAATATTTCCCCTTTTGCCTGGTCTACCGCTTCCCTGCCATACCTAGGCATAAAGCTCACAGGTGACCCGGCTTCTCTTTTCCGATCAAATTATCTCTCTATGCTGTCGCTCTTATCGTCCCTGTTAGATTCTTGGAAGCCATTATGTGTCTCTTGGCTTGGACGGGTGGCTGCTGTTAAGATGTCTCTACTACCCAAGTTATTGTACCTGTATAGAGTCCTACCAATAGCAGTCCCATCCTACTTTCACCGGGTTATCCAGTCCCGAGTGTTTAAATATGTGTGGGGGTCCACTAAACCCAGGGTATCCAGGTCTATTCTTCTCCGTAATAGACTCAATGGAGGTCTTGGGATTCCCAATTTCCTCCGCTACTATCAGGCCTCCCAGCTGGCCCAGATCACTTTGCTTCATGCGTCTGCTGAAATCCCTATATGGGTCAGCTTGGAGGCCATTGATATTTCACCCTTGTTGGTCTATAACCTATTATGGTTACCCCCACTGGCCCGCACCTCTATTACGAACCCGGTTACACGCCATTCACTTAAAATTTGGGACACCTTATGTATCCCTTTCCGATTGGTCTCCTCCCATACCCCCTTACTCTCATTTTTTGGCCACCCATTTTTTTATCCGGCCTTTACTGAACCGGAATCTTTTCGGCTATGGTCCCAAGCAGGGATATACCGAATCTGTGATATGGTAGGAAAAACGTCCCTCAAGACTTTCCCAGAACTCCAGGCCCAAGTTAAGCTACCCTCTGTTGAACACTTCCACTATCTACAAATAGCCCACTTCATTCGGACGACGATAGGTGCCCAACCATCTCTTGATAGTATGTCCTTCTATGAAAACATTTGTACTTCAGACCCGCATGCTCCAGGTATTATATCACGTATTACAGTCACCTTACTGCTCCACCATCTGCACTTCCTCTGTATGCTGCACAGTGGTCCAAAGATTTACAAGTAACATTGGAACCGGAGGACTGGATGGATATATGGGCCAACACTAAATCCTCTACTCAAAATGTGGTAGCTTTAGAGGCCAACTATAAGGTGCTCATGCGATGGTACCTAGTCCCAGCTAGGATAGCTAAGTTTTCCCCCTCCTACCCGGCCGTCTGTTTCCGAGGTTGTGGAGAAAGAGGTAATCACGTATCAGGGCTTTGCGTAGAATGACGTCACCGTCATAAGCATTGGCTTGTTCCGGTTTAATTTTGAGCATGCGCACTGGGATACCCCCACGGACGGCGCATGCGCCGTTAAAAAAAACGTAATTTACATCGGGTCACGACGTATTAACATAAAACACGCCCCCATCACATACATTTGAATTGCGCGCCCTTACGCCGCCTAAGTTACACTACGCCACTGTAACTTACGGCGGGAAATCTTTGAGGATACAAAAAAAAGTAAGTTACGGCGGCGTAGTGTATCTGAGATACACTACGCCAGACGGAGAGAAACGTCGTGCCTCGTGGATCTGGCCCAAGATATGCACATCATACATTTTAAATGAAGGTTCTTTGGACATATTGTAGAATTTGATCACAATGAGTGGTGCTCATCATAGAATTATATAGTTGATCTTTATTATACTAGTTTTTTTATTAAATTGTATATTTTTGGGGTTGTGTAGATTTGGGGTGGGAATTGCATAAATTACTTTATACTAAATTATCATGACGTTTTCTCTCAGATGATTTTATATGAGCAATCAGTGATGCGGTATAATGATTTAATGATGTTAGTTGGATGACTGTATAATTATTTCCTACAGATAGTATGTGCAAAGGCATTGGTCTCTACCATTTCTTGTTCTGATGATTATAGACTGATAGATCTGTATACCATATATGATGAGCTGTATACACATCCCTTGATAATATACATTTAAAAACCACACTACATGATTACAGATAGGAATACATTCACATTGGCCATCAATCCAAGCTACTTCCCACCCAGAATGTGATAATCTGCCTCTGCATGTGTGTAGAATCTCTTAGGATCTGCAAGAAACTCACTGCTCATATATCCATTGAGTACTTTTACAGATGCTCTGGTGGACCTGAAAAATATAAAGAGGAAAAAAGTACTCCATTGCGCTAATTTAATTTACAAAATGTAATAGTTAAAATGATCATTACTCCTAAGGGATATATGTGTTGTAAAGAAATTATTTGATTTATTCTATGGAGAGGTCTTTTAGGCATATTATTCTCTAGGTGACAAGGCAAATTATTCCCAGTTTGCATAGGATAATATGGCTCTCGTTTCACTGGGGTTGTTCTTTATAAACGTGGGTTGTGCTCATAATAGTGCCCCAACTTCCGCCATAATGCAGTTTTGTTCTCTTGGTTTTAAATATATTAGAATGATGGCGATATTGTTTTCTGGTGGTTAATAGCACCTTGATATACAGAGGTATTCATACAACTGGTTTGATGGCAAAGTGTTTTATTTCTATTATCATTTTGGGACATGAATATAAGCATATGTATATTTGTAATATGTCCATATTATTGCAGAGTATCAATTCCCCATTTGTTTTACCCATTATTGTTTTTTTTATATATGCGTGTACTGAATGGATACAATGCCCCCCCCCCTATTATAGAGAGAGACAGCATGGGCATCAGATTTATTGATAACATACAATGGGTGTATGACTGCAATCCCAGGAGTTTTTTTTTTTTTTTCATACACCTGAGTGAGCAGACTTTCACAATCTGTAAGGGAAACTGCTTGGGTTATGACACATGCAAATACACTCCGATCTGAAGAGGATTGAGGATATTTGCAGGGAAGACTGACAGTCTGGGCTTCCCTGGAGAGAGTGGAGGGCAGTACACTCATTAAGAGTTTGATTAATTGAGACAAGACCTCTGTACACTGTGGAATTAGTACATCTGGTGAGCGGTTTTGATTTTATTGGTGGAGAAATGGTGGAGGAATGTATACAGTATATATGAGAAGACACAAAAGCAACAAGATTAACACTGGGTTATTACTATGTAATAACTTTGGATACAAATTTATAGTGCTGCATACCTTTTTGCATACCTTTCATAATGAGAAAATGTATGTTATAATTTTGCAGGTGTGGTGAAGTGAGGTGGTTATTAGAACAGGTATAAATATATGCTTTTCAAAAAAAAAAAATGCTATCAAACATATAATTTAAAAGTATTTTTAGTTCGACTTCATGGGATTATACTTGTTGCTTCAGGGAGATAGATGGATTCAATTTCCAAGATGTTTTGAGGTCAGATCACTGACAGAGAAGATGTTTAAATTTAGCTTTTCTTTCTTTTAAATGGCTTTTAGACTGATAATATCTGCTTACAAGGTTGCCTTGTGGGCTACCCAGAGGAAGATTGGTGGGGAATACTGCGTTAGTGTTATTTTTTAGAAGTTAAGTGCATAGCTTTATATTCTAAAAGCTGTATTTTGTAACTGTATGTTATGAAATTCTATCTTTGAGCGAGGAGTGTATGATCTAACAAATAGGTGGATAGATTCAAGATTTTGATAACGAAAGCAGGGATTACTGCACTGTAAAATACAATTTTATTTTACAAAAATGTAATAAAGGTGAGAATAATAAGTGCAGTCACATTTATTGGATTTAGGTAATGCCAGAGATTAATCAAACTATATTCTTCCAATAAAATATTCATTGTTTTTAAGTTTTGACTTTGGATACACTATTGGACCAGTTTAATACACAAGATTAGTGGTTGGATACCTTGAATTATTATTATTATTATTAGGGTTGTCCCGATACCACTTTTTTAGGACTGAGTACAAGTACCGATACCGAATACCGATACTTTTTTTTTAAATGTGTCCCCAAATGCAGCCATGTCGCCCACAAATACAGCCATGTCTCCCCACAAATGCAGCCATGTCCCCCCCCATATCCAGCCATGTCCCCCCCATATCCAGCCATTTCCCCCCCATATGCAGCCATGCCCCCCCAATATCCAGGCATGTCCCCCCATATCCAGGCAGCATGTCTCCCCCCCATGCAGCATGTCTCCCCCCCATGGGCCATGTCTCCCCCCCATGCAGCCATGTCTCCCCCCCATGCAGCCATGTCTCCCCCCCATGCAGCCATGTCTCCCCCCATGTAGCCATGTCTCCCCCCATGCAGCCATGTCTCCCCCCCATGCAGCCATGTCTCCCCCCCCATGCAGCCATGTCTCCCCCCATGCAGCCATGTCTCCCCCATGTAGCCATGTCTCCCCCCCATGTAGCCATGTCTCCCCCCCATGTAGCCATGTCTCCCCCCCATGCAGCATGCCTCCCCCCATGTAGCCATGTCTCCCCCATGTAGCATGTCTCCCCCCCATGCAGCATGTCTCCCCCCCATGCAGCATGTCTCCCCCCATGCAGCATGTCTCCCCCCCATGCAGCCATGTCTCCCCCCCATGCAGCCATGTCTCCCCCCCATGCAGCATGTCTCCCCCCCATGCAGCATGTCTCCCCCCCCATGCAGAATGTCTCCCCCATGTAGCATGTCTCCCCCCATGTAGCCATGTCTCCCCCCATGTAGCCATGTCTCTCCCCCATGCAGCATGTCTCCCCCATGTAGCCATGTCTACCCCCCATGCAGCATGTCTCCCCCATGTAGCCATGTCTCCCCCCATGCAGCCATGTCTCCCCCATGTAGCCATGTCTCCCCCCATGCAGCCATGTCTCCCCCATGTAGCCATGTCTCCCCCCCATGCAGCATGTCTCCCCCATGTAGCCATGTCTCCCCCCCCATGCAGCATGTCTCCCCCATGTAGCCATGTCTCCCCCCCCATGCAGCATGTCTCCCCCATGTAGCCATGTCTCTCCCCCATGCAGCATGTCTCCCCCATGTAGCCATGTCTCTCACCCATGCAGCATGTCTCCCCCATGTAGCCATGTCTCTCCCCCATGCAGCATGTCTCCCCCATGTAGCCATGTCTCTCCCCCATGCAGCATGTCTCCCCCATGTAGCCATGTCTCTCCCCCATGCAGCATGTCTCCCCCATGTAGCCATGTCTCTCTCCCATGCAGCATGTCTCCCCCATGTAGCCATGTCTCTCCCCCATGCAGCATGTCTCCCCCATGTAGCCATGTCTCTCCCCCATGCAGCATGTCTCCCCCATGTAGCCATGTCTCTCCCCCATGCAGCATGTCTCCCCCATGTAGCCATGTCTCCCCCCCATGCAGCATGTCTCCCCCATGTAGCCATGTCTCTCCCCCATGCAGCATGTCTCCCTCATGTAGCCATGTCTCTCCCCCATGCAGCATGTCTCCCCCATGTAGCCATGTCTCCCCCCCATGCAGCATGTCTCCCCCATGTAGCCATGTCTCTCCCCCATGTAACCATGTCTCCCCCATGTAGCATTTCTCCCCCATGTAGCCAGCCATGTCTCCCCCCATGTAGCCAGCCATGTCTCCCCCCATGTAGCCAGCCATGTCTCCCCCATGTAGCCAGCCATGTCTCCCCCCATGTAGCCAGCCATGTCTCCCCCCATGTAGCCAGCCATGTCTCCCCCCATGTAGCCAGCCATGTCTCCCCCCATGTAGCCATATCTCCCCCCATGTAGCCAGCCATGTCTCCCCCCATGTAGCCAGCCATGTCTCCCCCCATGTAGCCAGCCATGTCTCCCCCCATGTAGCCAGCCATGTCTCCCCCCATGTAGCCAGCCATGTCACGCTTACCTGTCCTGCATCCCCGCTACCGCCGACAGTCAGTGTAATACGCGCGCCGTTCCATTACAGCTTTGAATAGCTGTAATGATTGGCGCTGCGTATAGACACTCCCCCTCGCTCGGGATTGGACTGTTCACCCGAGCGAGGGGGAGTGTCTATACGCGGCGCCAATCATTACAGCTATTCAAAGCTGTAATGGAACGGCGCGCATATTACACAGTCAGTCGGCGGTAGCGGGGATGCGGCGTAACGACATTGGCGGTGGCGGCGGCGTAACGGCATTGGCGGCGGCGGCGGCGGCGGGGGGGGGAGTATTCTATTCTGGTATCGGGGGTATTTGCGGGAGTACGAGTACTCCCGCAAATACTCGGAATCGGTCCCGATACCGATACTAGTATCGGTATCGGGACAACCCTAATTATTATTATTATTAGGAATTGGGGATCATCCAGAAAAAGTTGGTCAATATTCGGAGGGTAATTTGTGGTCAGTATAATTTCTTTATGAAAGTGGTTTGTAGTACCAGGAATCACCCAGTGAGATCAGTGAATTTGATGTTTGATTGGATATTGTACCACAAGGCTTTTTTCACAGTAAATCATAATTGGTGGACCTGCATGTACAATTTCCCAATATATTTTGGACAGAAAGATTAAGAAAATGTTTTATACAGACAGATTATGTCTACTCAGAAGGAATTATAAAAGTGAAAGGCTTTAATGGTCTTGAAGGGAAATTTATACTTTGGATGTTGTGCGTAATGAATTTTACTTCCAGACCATATTTGCATTCAAACGAATGACAGCTAAAAGTAATGATCTGAATTATAAGTAGGAGCCAGTAGGAAAGAAAGCAAGAAAGACAGGTAAGCAAGGGAAGAAAAAGTAATAGAGAAAAAAAATAGTAAATGCAGGAAACTGCTTGTGAAACGCTAGCACATAATTCAGATTTTTTTAAAAGGGAGAAAATATATGTGAGCACTTGAGTGCAATTATTGTTTTGCTAAAAGACAAGTGAAACATGTGGGCAGGTGAGAGGGGAAGAGACATCAAATATTGCAGAGTGATCAAAAGTTCTAATAAAGTGCCAATACAGGTAAAAGTTGCAGTACTGATGTAACGTTTACAAGGATACATTTACAAGAATAGAAAAGATGTAAGGACGTAGAAGAGTGAAAAAAATAAAAATAATAATCTAAGTGGGTGGAAACATGAGGAAGGCATGTAACACCTCTTAACAATGAACAAATAGAACAGGGTGCAATCAAATGTTTAACTTGAGATGAGGGAGAACTTCAAAAACTGGTTGAGAAGTTGCCCTATGCATAGGGATTTGCCTCAGAGGTTAGTAAATGTGATGCAGTTTCACTTTGCAAAGAATCATATGCAAAGAAAAGTAAAAAATTGTATTTTTGCTTGCATATGATTGGATGATGGAAGTCGACAGAGCTTCACCTCATTCACTAAGCTCTGGAGAAAATTATTTTGCAAAGTGCAACTTCTCTTGCCATTAGTAAATCAACCCCTATGACTCAGTTCCATTTATTTGGTAGAGAGAAGGGATCAATGGTTAACAATTTGCTGAAGGTTTTTAATGATAAACTTGTTAAAGTGTTGCTATACTCTACAGTATGAAGCAACAGTACTGTTTTTTTTTTTTTTTTTAAGTCTCCTTAAACAGCAAACTTTTTTTTTTTTCATCCAGAAAAAAAGTTTATTAAAGCACAAGTATAAACTTGCATACATCAACATTACTCTCAGGTAGAAAAATAAGCATCAATGCATTACAAAATCTGGCAAAAACGAACCATACCACTGCACCATCCACATACATGTCATTAGTCAATCCCGGCCCCGCCCAGTCTCCACCTCCCAGTATATATGACCACCATATCTCGCATACCGAGCCCGGTACTTAAACAGCAAACTTTAAGACCTAGTCAGTACTTATGGTTATGTAATTTCCTCATTCTCCTCTCTCAGTGAATAAACTGTAACATTGTAACTTTGTAGAAAGACACAATGTGAGGGTATGTTCTGTATCAAACATCTGTGAACACAGCCAAAAAAAAGAGATACCAGATTTACATGATTGTGTCATCTCTAAACAAGCATCATAGTGGGAAAGATTACTGTGATCTTTGAGAAAGGTTATAAATACATGTAAATGTTATACCTAATCATTACTTAGGACACTTTCACACACATTGAAAAAAATATATTGGATATTATGTTCACTTAATATTGTTAAAAGGGAATATAGAACAGTACCCCTTCAAGAAGAGTGGGCAAAATCGGACTTTGAGGCTCGTGGAAGTATAAAAAAATATATATATTTTATTACATAAATTTACAAAATATACACTAACAATGGTATAATGGAATGCAACTGATAACAATCACAATACAACCATTCAGAACAAGAGAATAGTGAAAGAATCCTATTGAAGTCGCCTACGCGTTTCACCGTGGGGCTTCTTCAGGACGACATGAACAGGATTATTGCTACTATGTAGCCATGATTTTCACAATCTGTGAATAATACACATCATATTAGTACAGCATAAAAAATGATAATGATGATATTTACATAAAAGAAAAAATTCCTAAAACATATATCTTTATCAATTGATTAAAACCAGCGAAAAAACACACAATTTTTTGCAATACATATGGGTTACAACATGTTGCTACATCACCTGATACACAGCGGTGGATATAATCATCCAGGAAGATTCCAATGATAGATGAAATATATACCGATGGTAGTAGATAGTACAAAAAATATGTTTAGAGATCGATGATCTGATAAAGAGGGGGAGGAAAAAAGCAATAAGCGCATATTTACGCTAACAATATATGTATAACCTTAAGCATTATAATATACGCCTATATATATATATGTCTACATGCGTATATATGTCCATGGAGAAAAAAGAGAAGTAAAGAAAATAAAATAAATTGCAAAGTCTTACATCCTATAATATATAATAGGGCAACAAGTAAACCATGTTGATTGGAAACATACCGCAGGTCCAGGCCAAATATGTCAATAATGACATGAGCAAATACACATTACAGTCCCCAGGCAAAAGAAGACGTGTCGGGGATAGAGATGCAGGTAAACGAATCCCTATTCAGAGTGGAAAGGCAACACATGGATGCAAAGAAAAAAGGAAGAAAATGAGAGAAGAAAGGGGGAGAAAAGGTAATAAATAAAATAAATATATTGGAAGTCCACGTCAGGCGGAGACGTATCTAAATATTAGACAATGTCTTTGAACCATTACATATAGCAAATGCCAGACATAAATACCTTAAAAATCCACTAGGGGACCTAAAGCTGGGGCAAAAGACAGCTCACAGAGGCAAACATAAGGCCATCCATCAATAAAGGAACAGCATCTCCCATGTAACAGAGATCGTCTTGCAAACACCTCTGTGGACATATAATAAACAGAGCACCGTTTTCAATAGACATCCAGGGGATATGAAAATGGATTAGGGAGATTAAGGGCGGTCAGCAGGTACTTACTGTGTGCATGTAGCGTCCGTGTATGCCCCAGGGTCACAGCCTGTGCTGAGTACACAGCTGATCTGTACAGCTGGGTTTAAATACACTGGGGAATTGCATGCTGGCTTGATGACATCATCAGCAAGTGCCGTATGAATACATTGTGCTCCCTGAGAGTAGGAAGGGCTTGATTGGACAGCCCAAGTGGGAGGCACCAGGAGGCCAGAACCAGCCCTGATTGGCCAGATCTCGCCATATAGATAGAATGTAAGAACTGAATACAGCAGCCCAAGTGGGAGGCGCCAAGGAAGTGCACGAATCCCTGATTGGCCGGGTATCGCCGTGTATACAGGGGGGCAGGGCATGTATAGTTAGTATCATAGATACAAGGCAGACACTGTGGGCGTAAAAAGAGGCGTGTCAGGGTGTAACATAGAAGTATAGGTAAAGCAGCAGGCGGCTAAATATTAAGGGACATTCTGAGTCCCAGCAGCAAAAAAAAAAAAAGGAAGGAACTGTCCACATGTCCCAGCACCATACAGATGGCCAAAAACGGGTCAACCAATGAAAAAACGAGACGACCGCTCAACACAATACCATTTGGTAGTGTGTTCCTAAAACCCTGGTGATAAGAAACCACTGCTACAGTAAATCATTTTCTGGTCAAATAATAAGAATAAAGGCCAGGAAAAGCAAAGCATCCCCTATTTAGCACAGTGATGCTTGCAAAAACAATCCCATCAGCCCCACAACAACATAGCAGAGGGCAGAATAGATTCAAAGCAGCAGAGCTGCGACTGGAAGAGGGTGTCGGTAAATCACAAACATACATATGCCATCCTGGACCTGCAACTCAATTCTAAGGAATCATTGCTAATAAAGCAATAAAACTATGGCGTCAGGGGGACAAGAGACCCTTAGAATGGCGTAATACAGAAAAGTAAGAAGCGCAAAAGGAGACACAGCAATAGCACCTTCCAAATAGGCTAAAGCGATCTGGCAGAGCCAGGGTTATACCCCCCTATATAAAAGAAGCAAGAGTGAACAAAGAAAGAAAAATATCTCCATGGATTTGGTAGATATCAAAAAAGATTATATATTGTTTAGTAGGCTTACACATCCTGGATGCAGGATTCCACCACCGTGTACTGGGGGCCACGTAGATCACACAAATGTACCACACACATGCCAATGTTATACAGTAAGAGAAAAATACTTAATAATCTAAATTAAAAAACATACTTCCTGATGGGTATTAGATCAGAGTAGTTTTGGTATACTTTTGTCTATAGGCAAAGATATTAACTCCAAAAAAGGAGGGGTTATACCTATAGTATGAATGGAGTTCCCTCCCTCATATATCATTTGCACTTTTGAATGTTTCCCAAGATTCCAAACAAGCCATATACACAGACACGAGTATTCGTGACAGTGCAATGCCGTTTCTCCAAGGACTGTGGGGTGAGTTTGCAATGAGTGGAACCCCGTTGGCAAACTAGGCATTCCAGCTATATAGGTCAGATCTTTAGAAATGGTTTGAAGCTAATGGCTTCATTAAGACCTGGGAAATAATTGGCTCGGAGCCGATATATCCATTTAGCTTCACACTGTAGGACCTTCTGATCGAAGTTGCCCCCCCTTGGATCCTCAAACACACTTTCCAAGGCTGAGAACTTAAAGAGGGAAGGCTCATATTTGTGTCTAAACGCCACATGGTGGCCCATTGTGGTATTTAGCAACCCACTGGTGGCGTAATATACATGGTCCTTGATTCTCTTCCAGAAACACCGTATAGTCTTGCCAACATAAAAACTGCCGCATTGGCAGAAAATAATATAAATGACACCCTTCGTTTGGCAGTTAATATGCTGTGGTATCTTATGGTTCTGGCCGTTTGGTAATTGAATTGAGGAACCCTCCAAAATCATGTGACAAAAATTGCAGTTACCGCATTTAAATAAACCTGGATTCTCTGTTGTCATCTGGCCAGCTTTACAGTATCTGCTTCTGACCAAACGATCACGGATAGACGTGGCACGTCTATATGTGATTTCAGGCCTCTGGCCTATATACTTGGACAAAGTCTGGTCAGCTGTTAAAAGATACCAGTGTTTGTCCATGATGGCTCTTATCTGTTTGTATTGGTCTGAATAGGTGGTAATGAACCTGGTGGTGTCTGTTTTAGATTTTTTAGTGACCTTGGAGAGTATCTCATTCCTCTTTTTACCATTGACTCTGTTAAATGCCTTTTTAAGGCACGTTCTACTGTAGCCCCTATTGGACAATCTGGTATAGAGTAGATCTGCTTCCGCCTTAAATTTACTAGGATCAGAGCAATTGCGCCGCAAACGCAGATACTGTCCGTATGGTATACTCCAAACCAATGGTTTGCAGCGTGCAGGATAGTGTTTCCTGCTGTGGGTTTACGGAATAAGGAGGTATTAATCATGCCCCCTTCATTTACGTATATCAGAATGTCAAGGAACGCAATTTCCGAATGACTCGAACACATTGTAAATTTTAGGTTGTAATCATTGTGACTCAGTAGTTGCATAAAGGCCTGCAAATTTGTGGGACCTCCTGTCCAAAGTAACAGGACGTCAACTATATACCTGAACCAACCCAACACAGACGCAAGTCAACCAGTAGGTTCCTCAACAGAAAATAAATCTCGCTCCCACCCCCCCAGGTACAGGTTCGCGTATGATGATGCACAGGAAGTGCCCATTGCGACTCCCTGTACCTGGAGGAAGTGGGACCCGTCAAAAGAAAAAAAGTTTTTAGTCAAAATATGAGATAATAACTTCAGTACAACTGTGTTGAGTTGGTTCAGTTTAGGGCCCCTTTCGGCCAAAAAGTCAGCTATCACATCCTATCCACGGGCATGTGGTATTGAAGAATAAAGTGCCTCGACATCGATGGATACCAGCATACATCCAGGAGGTACATAAAGATCATCCAGAGCCCTGAGAAGATCAGGAGTATCCTGGATGTATGACGGTAAGGCAGCCACATGTGGTCTAAGATACTCGTCAATAAACTTGCTCGCCCTCTCTGTCTTGGAGCCCACTCCCGATACTATTGGACGTCCGGGGGGATGTAGCAAATTTTTGTGCGTTTTAGGCAATGCATAAAACGTAGGCATTCTAGGACAGGGAACCTGAATCCCCTCGAATATCACCTTGGTGATCAAGCCCTCGGAGAGGGCAAGCTGTATAATGTCATTGAATTGTTGGTTATACCTGACGACTAACTGTAACTGCAATTTTTGTCACATGTGTAGTAATCTGGTATAGTGTCCAACACAGAACCATAAGATCCAATGTACTGAAGTCAGAGAGTAAATTAGGTTGTTCCGCAGCAACTCACACAAGGTTCTCCAGAGAACGCATTTAATGGATCTTCCAATAACATACAAAGTCCACAGACGATACAAGAATCCAACAGAATAATGTTCATCATAGAGTGACAAGACAAGACTAGATTTTTTTGAATTCCAGCTTGAGTCCTTCAAATATTGGACTCACACTGGAAGGGGGGGGGGGGGTCAACCAAATGTTCCCATTGAATGAATATCCCACCAAGTCTAATTAACATTAATAAACACTTCCTTATGTAAGGAAGTACCAGGCCACACACCTAGGTCTTCTTAGATAAGATTAACACATCAAAGAGTCCTTTTGATACGTGTCGTTTGACCACTAACCCCTTTGATGTGTAACCTTGAATGCCTGTATGTAAACCTATATATACTGTGCCTTTCATATACCACAATATTTTACAATACCTACATATCTATATTAATATTACAACATATTCCCCCACTTGAGTCGGTTCTAACTACTAGAACTGACTCATAAATCAAACATTAAATGTCATTATGGTTTGAGGTATTGGATGCTTTACAACGGCTCACATGAAATATTAAGTTCAGATTGGTTACATCTCTCTTCACCAACCTCTAAAATATCCCCATGAAACAGTTATTAGATAATATAACTTTAGACCATGACTGGAAAAGGATTCAGTAAACATTCGTGGCCAGTATAGCTGTTAGGCCTCATTTCAAAGACTGCTCCTTGTTTTGTAAATCACATCACGATCTTGAATATTGTGCAAAACCGAGCTGATGTCACCGTCCATTCTGACTTCACATCTCTCACCATCTCACTGAAAGTAAAGCTTGGTATGTTTTGGGAGGTCCAATCCACATAAGTCCAGGATTCTCTCATCTCCAGGCTCAAAGTTTTCATTTTTAAAGATGCTTTTACACAAACACCAGCAATTCCTGAAATTCTTCCATCTTCCATCTTTGTAGTAAGAAGAACCATTAATGTATCAGCAGTCCCTTTCAAGGTCAAAAAGGTTTGGATCCGGACCGGCAGTAACAATTCTGTGCTGCAAACTATTTTCTTGCACTTGACACCTTCAATCATTCAAACCTTCAATATTCTGAATTTGTTGATTGCCAGCAACAATTTGCTTTCGTAATGTGCTGTAGGCCGACCCCTCGTTGCCTTTAATAGAGCTGTTTTGTATCATTCAGTCCATAATTCCACCAGAATGGTATACCAACATATATATATTCCCCCATGCGAGGGTTTCGATATTATCAGCTTGACATCAGTGTCTATCAGATCTTCTGTGCAGACAAATCAGCAGTGGAAATTCTTGCCAGTATTTTTTATGAAGAGTAGAAAGGTCTCTTTCATCCTTATGTGTCATAGCCTTCAGCATATTATAAATAACTGATTCAACAATGTTTCAAATCATGACTAGAGTGATGAATTTCACTCACCCCTCTTATAAATTTAGGAAAACCACCCAACCTACTATAATGCATGCTATGCCCAGCCATTTGTGCAACATCACCTCAGATGTAAATATATTGATATCAATATGCATTATTTCATATGTACAGATGTTATACAATTATTCTAGATTTAAATGCTTTGCTCTGGTTTTAAGATTAAGTTCAAGAAATAAAACATAATAAAAAAGCAAAATATATCGGGAAAGGGAGAAAATGAAAAAAAATAGGGCGTTGGGTAAGTCCATTGAAAATAAAATAAAAAAATTAAGAGAAAAAAAAAATTTGAATGTTCAAAAACAAAGTCCATTGCTTGATGAAAATTGAGAGAGTGTCCATGAATACTTTATAATTTCTTGTATAGTGATATTGTCCATTCAGTGTCTCTCCCCCACTAGTCAGCAATTACTCCTGCTTTTTACATGCGAACGCGTATCTCCAGCAATGCACTGTACCTGAAAGACAAAAAACTCTCAGACAAAATCTCATTAGCAAAGACCTTAAACAAAGAACTATTTACATGTTTACACTTTAAAGCTAATTCACCCCCACTGCTATAGAAGTGTCATTTTTATTCAAAAACAGATCTGTACCATTCAACTGTTCTAATAGTGTGTGATATTCTATTTTCATCTTATCATACTCAATCTTCAGGTGGTCATATTTCTGTTTTAACTGAGGAAATGGTATCCAGGTCCTTTTCTTATTATTATTTTGGTCAGCTCTGTTTTTCATGTTAATATCACCAATGTTTGACCCAGAGTTTCCCCTTTTGATGTGATCATTAGATACTATCTTCTGATCTTTCTGTTCAGTGTTTGTCCTAAACAATGTGGCTACATCAATTCTGACAGCTTGCTCATTTGACTTTCTCCATAAATGATCTGCTCTCAATAATATGTCTTTTAAATCGTGAGGATTCGGGGTAACCAATAAAATATTTTGTTTGATATCTTCATGCAAAGCATCTAGAAACATACTGATATGTATCGAGCCTCCACGCTCAAATGCAAGATTATTACCAACCAACAATTCCATAACCGTGTATATCCTGTGCGACAATTCATAGGGAGATTCACCTTGCATCTGCTCAATCTTCCCATGAATCGTAACATCAGAACGCACACCATACAAAACACATAATAACTCCAGTAATATGTCCCTTGTCCTCAGAGGCTGAAGACAGATCTGTTTGATTCTCATCCAAAGACCATTCCCTATAGAATGTTGCAAAACTCTTTCTACGTCAGATGGGTTGATATTGTACAAATCTATGACATTCTGCAAGTCACAAAACCATTTTAAAAATTTGTTTAAATCATGGCAGGGAACCATTCCTATTTCTTTAAGAACTGCATCCAGTTCTTTTGGTTTCAAATGCTTCATTACAAGCTGAACTTCACCTGTATTGTTATTGTTATTGTTATAAACCGTGGTGGTCACAGTGGGTGCGGCTGGCAATGAATTATCAGATTTAATATGAGGTTCTGTTTCATTTGATAGAAAGTTTGTATTTTGCTGCAGATTGCTTAATCCAAGATTTGTTGCACATCTGCATTCCTGAGATCTCTTCTCCAATTCCATTATTCTTAATTTTAATCTCTCATTTTCCTCTGATAATTCATCACAACGTTTAGATTTCTCAAGCAAAGCTCCACCAATGGTAACTGCATGCAATTTTAAATTTACTGTCTCAGTTTCTGATTGGTGTTGTAACCTCTTGCAAACCTTAAGGCTATTATCAACTGCACTCTGTAACTGCGCAATTTCCTCAACTTTATCATTCAAAGAACTTTCCATTTTTAAACAACAAGATAACAAGCCCTGCACAATACAACCTTTTCTTTTACTTTCTGAAATTTTGCTATCAAAAACACTTTCCTCTAAAAATTCCTTCATCATAGTCCACGTCTGCTTACATTTTTCTGGCATTTCATAAGGACCGCCATGACGCTTAATACATTTTAATACCCATCTGTTAACTTTATCAGAACTGACACTAGCTTCACACTGAGTAAGCATTTTGACTAAAGTACTAATAATTTAAGATAAAGGAAATATTTTACTCACCGCATTTGAAGCTTCACCTTGCCAGTTCCCGTCTTCTAGTACACGGCAGTCCCTTCTTTCTTCAGTTTCCAGTCTCCAGAGAATAATTCTGGGGTTCCAAACTTGTATAGTCTTGTATATCAGACTCTCTTATGTCACAACCAGACATTAGAGGTCACAGCACAGCTCTTGGGTCTCCATCAGACTTCTGTCCAACTTACAGGATTTTTCATCATCACCGACTTCTGTTACTAAGTCCTGAAAATGTGCTTCTGGTCTCTTGAACGGCACCAATGTAGTAATCTGGTATAGTGTCCAACACAGAACCATAAGATCCAATGTACTGAAGTCAGAGAGTAAATTAGGTTGTTCCGCAGCAACTCACACAAGGTTCTCCAGAGAACGCATTTAATGGATCTTCCAATAACATACAAAGTCCACAGACGATACAAGAATCCAACAGAATAATGTTCATCATAGAGTGACAAGACAAGACTAGATTTTTTTGAATTCCAGCTTGAGTCCTTCAAATATTGGACTCACACTGGAAGGGGGGGGGGGGTCAACCAAATGTTCCCATTGAATGAATATCCCACCAAGTCTAATTAACATTAATAAACACTTCCTTATGTAAGGAAGTACCAGGCCACACACCTAGGTCTTCTTAGATAAGATTAACACATCAAAGAGTCCTTTTGATACGTGTCGTTTGACCACTAACCCCTTTGATGTGTAACCTTGAATGCCTGTATGTAAACCTATATATACTGTGCCTTTCATATACCACAATATTTTACAATACCTACATATCTATATTAATATTACAACAACATGATTTTGGAGGGTTCCTCAATTCAATTACCAAACGGCCAGAACCATAAGATACCACAGCATATTAACTGCCAAACGAAGGGTGTCATTTATATTATTTTCTGCCAATGCGGCAGTTTTTATGTTGGCAAGACTATACGGTGTTTCTGGAAGAGAATCAAGGACCATGTATATTACGCCACCAGTGGGTTGCTAAATACCACAATGGGCCACCATGTGGCGTTTAGACACAAATATGAGCCTTCCCTCTTTAAGTTCTCAGCCTTGGAAAGTGTGTTTGAGGATCCAAGGGGGGGCAACTTCGATCAGAAGGTCCTACAGTGTGAAGCTAAATGGATATATCGGCTCCGAGCCAATTATTTCCCAGGTCTTAATGAAGCCATTAGCTTCAAACCATTTCTAAAGATCTGACCTATATAGCTGGAATGCCTAGTTTGCCAACGGGGTTCCACTCATTGCAAACTCACCCCACAGTCCTTGGAGAAACGGCATTGCACTGTCACGAATACTCGTGTCTGTGTATATGGCTTGTTTGGAATCTTGGGAAACATTCAAAAGTGCAAATGATATATGAGGGAGGGAACTCCATTCATACTATAGGTATAACCCCTCCTTTTTTGGAGTTAATATCTTTGCCTATAGACAAAAGTATACCAAAACTACTCTGATCTAATACCCATCAGGAAGTATGTTTTTTAATTTAGATTATTAAGTATTTTTCTCTTACTGTATAACATTGGCATGTGTGTGGTACATTTGTGTGATCTACGTGGCCCCCAGTACACGGTGGTGGAATCCTGCATCCAGGATGTATAAGCCTACTAAACAATATATAATCTTTTTTGATATCTACCAAATCCATGGAGATATTTTTCTTTCTTTGTTCACTCTTGCTTCTTTTATATAGGGGGGTATAACCCTGGCTCTGCCAGATCGCTTTAGCCTATTTGGAAGGTGCTATTGCTGTGTCTCCTTTTGCGCTTCTTACTTTTCTGTATTACGCCATTCTAAGGGTCTCTTGTCCCCCTGACGCCATAGTTTTATTGCTTTATTAGCAATGATTCCTTAGAATTGAGTTGCAGGTCCAGGATGGCATATGTATGTTTGTGATTTACCGACACCCTCTTCCAGTCGCAGCTCTGCTGCTTTGAATCTATTCTGCCCTCTGCTATGTTGTTGTGGGGCTGATGGGATTGCTTTTGCAAGCATCACTGTGCTAAATAGGGGATGCTTTGCTTTTCCTGGCCTTTATTCTTATTATTTGACCAGAAAATGATTTACTGTAGCAGTGGTTTCTTATCACCAGGGTTTTAGGAACACACTACCAAATGGTATTGTGTTGAGCGGTCGTCTCGTTTTTTCATTGGTTGACCTGTTTTTGGCCATCTGTATGGTGCTGGGACATGTGGACAGTTCCTTCCTTTTTTTTTTTTTTTTTTTGCTGCTGGGACTCAGAATGTCCCTTAATATTTAGCCGCCTGCTGCTTTACCTATACTTCTATGTTACACCCTGACACGCCTCTTTTTACGCCCACAGTGTCTGCCTTGTATCTATGATACTAACTATACATGCCCTGCCCCCCTGTATACACGGCGATACCCGGCCAATCAGGGATTCGTGCACTTCCTTGGCGCCTCCCACTTGGGCTGCTGTATTCAGTTCTTACATTCTATCTATATGGCGAGATCTGGCCAATCAGGGCTGGTTCTGGCCTCCTGGTGCCTCCCACTTGGGCTGTCCAATCAAGCCCTTCCTACTCTCAGGGAGCACAATGTATTCATACGGCACTTGCTGATGATGTCATCAAGCCAGCATGCAATTCCCCAGTGTATTTAAACCCAGCTGTACAGATCAGCTGTGTACTCAGCACAGGCTGTGACCCTGGGGCATACACGGACGCTACATGCACACAGTAAGTACCTGCTGACCGCCCTTAATCTCCCTAATCCATTTTCATATCCCCTGGATGTCTATTGAAAACGGTGCTCTGTTTATTATATGTCCACAGAGGTGTTTGCAAGACGATCTCTGTTACATGGGAGATGCTGTTCCTTTATTGATGGATGGCCTTATGTTTGCCTCTGTGAGCTGTCTTTTGCCCCAGCTTTAGGTCCCCTAGTGGATTTTTAAGGTATTTATGTCTGGCATTTGCTATATGTAATGGTTCAAAGACATTGTCTAATATTTAGATACGTCTCCGCCTGACGTGGACTTCCAATATATTTATTTTATTTATTACCTTTTCTCCCCCTTTCTTCTCTCATTTTCTTCCTTTTTTCTTTGCATCCATGTGTTGCCTTTCCACTCTGAATAGGGATTCGTTTACCTGCATCTCTATCCCCGACACGTCTTCTTTTGCCTGGGGACTGTAATGTGTATTTGCTCATGTCATTATTGACATATTTGGCCTGGACCTGCGGTATGTTTCCAATCAACATGGTTTACTTGTTGCCCTATTATATATTATAGGATGTAAGACTTTGCAATTTATTTTATTTTCTTTACTTCTCTTTTTTCTCCATGGACATATATACGCATGTAGACATATATATATATAGGCGTATATTATAATGCTTAAGGTTATACATATATTGTTAGCGTAAATATGCGCTTATTGCTTTTTTCCTCCCCCTCTTTATCAGATCATCGATCTCTAAACATATTTTTTGTACTATCTACTACCATCGGTATATATTTCATCTATCATTGGAATCTTCCTGGATGATTATATCCACCGCTGTGTATCAGGTGATGTAGCAACATGTTGTAACCCATATGTATTGCAAAAAATTGTGTGTTTTTTCGCTGGTTTTAATCAATTGATAAAGATATATGTTTTAGGAATTTTTTCTTTTATGTAAATATCATCATTATCATTTTTTATGCTGTACTAATATGATGTGTATTATTCACAGATTGTGAAAATCATGGCTACATAGTAGCAATAATCCTGTTCATTTCGTCCTGAAGAAGCCCCACTGTGAAACGCGTAGGCGACTTCAATAGGATTCTTTCACTATTTTCTTGTTCTGAATGGTTGTATTGTGATTGTTATCAGTTGCATTCCATTATACCATTGTTAGTGTACATTTTGTAAATTTATGTAATAAAATATATATTTTTTATACTTCCACGAGCCTCAAAGTCCGATTTTGCCCACTCTTCTTGAAGGGGTACTGTTCTATATTCTTATCATTACGGATGCGGCCAATGTGAGTGCTTTCCTTGTGTATCTTGTCCTCCCTCCCTCTCCCTCTTTCCTTTGTCTTTTCCTTTCTGATCATCCCTAGTTTTGTGTTTTTCCTTCCCTTCCCATCCCCCTCCTTCTTTTGTTTTCATTGTTAAAAGGGAAGCATGCCTCCCTTCCCCTTTCCTCACTCTCCTCTTTTCTACTGGACTTTCCTTCATTTTCCCTTTTCAAAGTTTCCTTCTTCTCCCTTTGCTATGTTCTATGCATTCAATCCATATCTTTATTAGGCCATCAGGTATAGACCGGGCCAAGATTGTCATCATTGAAACATTATATTTTTTTCACGTTACCTTCTATTTCTGTTAACTTTAAACAATGTACCTTGCCTGATAGGGAAACCCCTGACCACAAAACGTTGCTGGCCTATGTCAAGGCAATATAAATTTGACATCCTGACTATAGACAGCCTATCCACGCAGGAACATTTATTTCGAAAGGCAAATTTTGGTCAATTTTATGTGGGTTTGTTACTTGTATGTTTGTATAACACATGCCTCTATATACCATTATGTACTTTTTTGCCTTATTTCTTGTTTGCCTATGTTTGCCAATGTAAAAAAAAAATGTGTTATGTTGGATTACATGCAAATAAAAGCTTTTGTAACATAAAAGGGAAGTATGACGAGAACAAATGCATGTACCTTTACTCACACCACCTAATGAGAAGTGTAGGCATACAGTAAAATGTAGGTTGATTATGTTAATTGTAGTCTATTATGTAGTCTACTATTCTACTTTCAGCTGAAAAAAAAGCCAATATATTATATGTTCCATACATTCAGTTATATGTGTAGTGTTTATCTTTAAATAATCTGAGATTTTACTTTTGTGTGTTAATATTAGTTCATGTATGTTTTGGCATTGTTTTAAAGCCAGTGGCCCCGATTCAGTTAGAATGGAGCAATATTTGCGTGGGCAAAGAGCAAAGATTTTTCTCTGCGGCCACGCAAATATTTCCATTTGCCCAGCGATTCACGGAGCAGTAGCTCCGTAAATTGCGCGGGCGCTATGCTAATTAGCCCTGCGTAAGGGCGCCTAATGTAAATGATCCCGCCGGGGGCGGGAATCATTTAAATTAGGTGCACTCCCGCGCCGAGCTAACAGCGCATGCTCCTTCGGGAAACTTTCCCGACGTGCATTGCGGCAAATGACGTCGCAAGGACGTCATTTGCTTCTAAGTGAACGTGAATGGCGTCCAGCGCCATTCACGGTTCACTTACGTAAACGACGTGAAATTTAAATTTCACGGGCGGGAGGCGCAGCTATACTTTAGCATTGTCTGCGCCTGCTATTAGCAGGAGCAGCCTTATGCTAAAGGCGCCGTACGGAAACTCCGTACCTTGCGTACGCAGGGCCCGCGCAACTTTTGTGAATCGGTGGTAGTATGCAATTTGCATACTACACGCCGATCACAAAGGCCGCGCCCCCTAGCGGCCAACGCAAGAATGCAGCCTGGGATGTGAAGGCATAAGGAGGCTTATGTTTGTCACATCCTAGGCTGCATTCGGTGTAACGAGGTTCCTGAATCAGGAGCATTTGTTACACCGGGGCAAGTAAGCACTTGCGCCGCGCAACTATGGTTGCGCGGGCGCAAGTGCTTCTTGAATCTGGGCCAATATTTTTAAATGAATCTCTAAGCCTTTTGTTTTCCATTCTTGATCCAGTTTGGGGAAGACAAGAAATAATGGGAGCAGTTGTCACTTGGAAAAGAAGATACAGACAGTTAATATACCCCGTTGCACTGAAGAAAAAAAAGTTGTTTGTTTCCGTCTGTGCCCCTACTGGAGATATTTTCCATTAATACCTTCCCAACTTCTACATCATTGGTGCTCAACCTGTGGGCCTCCAGCTGTTGCAGAACTACAAATCCCATGAAGAATTGCAAGGCTGACAAGCATGATTCCCAAAGACTAAGGCATGATGGAAATTGTAGTTCTGCAGCAGCTGGAGGGGCAGAGGTTGAGCACTCATGTCCTCTCCTTTATGAAAAAAAGTATTTTTCTGATTGCAAAACTGTCCTACTACTGATTGACCACTGGAAAGGTCTAGATTCCTGTAGGCAGTGTTGGAGAAGCAACATGTTAGTGAGATGTCTGAAATGACTACATGCATAAAAGAGTTAAATTCTATCCCTTGATTCTTCACAAAAATTTGAA
This sequence comes from Rana temporaria, assembly GCF_905171775.1. Classification (NCBI taxonomy): domain Eukaryota; kingdom Metazoa; phylum Chordata; class Amphibia; order Anura; family Ranidae; genus Rana; species Rana temporaria. The sequence continues at coordinate 348,003,214 of NC_053492.1, forward strand.
AGATCATAAATAATCCAAGTTCTTATATTCACTAATGTTTCAATGGTCTACAGCCCACCTTTATTAAGCCAAAAACATAATTAATGCTCTAAATACCCCAAATACCCCACCAAATGTGAATTCACACCCGATTAGTGACATCATAACTAACATTGACACTTCAAAAATAATTAAAAAGTCAGAAGAAAGACATCAGTTTATACAAAAGTCAGAAAAAATCGGAATCCCACCTAATATTAATGTGTAGTATTCACCCTATATATACGGGTGGGGAATCAAAAAATATTAGGCAAGCGTAAAAAACTAAAAACTAAGGATTCTACACACTATAGAGTTAACTACATAATTTATTACATCAAAAGGTTATACAAATATTTCTAGCACAAACCTCAAGATCCTCACATATCCACAACCCCCCAAAGAAGATTTCTATACCCTCCCTTACTAAAGACCTCTAAGTACTATCTCGTTCCTAAAATGGGGCAGTAATCAACTTTGTGAGTAAAAAAGACATGTAACACACTACCCCATAATGGAACTGAGCTACACTGCCCATTATATGGCCACACTCTACTAGACCCACAGGAAAATCTGCACTGTCATAAGTCAGTGAGTCATGAAAAAAAAGGGGCTGATCAAAATATATTTATAGGAATAGACACACTGATATTCGATCGATGTCAGTTCACCCAATATCCAGCTTAATACACACTAAGACAGGTAAGATTCAACCAAATAAATGATCAGTCCCGACTACTATTGCTTGAAACAGACTATCCATTTGGGAAGAAGGAATGCTGAAGTACAGAGATGATTGAAGCTAGAAACAAATACTGTATGAGGTCAAATGTCCATACACTGCACTTGGAAGGTTGCCAGAGTATCAGGTGTGATCAAGCATAACAGTATGAGGGAGATCCCGCAGCGTGCGGGTAATTCCAATCGATCACAAATGTAGACAGAACTTCTCACAGCTTCAATATGCCCAGTGTACTTACAGACCTCACAGATCGTCGTTCACAGACTTCCACAGATGGATAACGAAACAGGCCATCCAGTATACTACTCGTATATACGGTTCTCCTGTAGGTGATCTCCTTGGCTATGATACTCCTATCTGTGCTGATGAGCTAGTGTACTCCAGTATAATCAGAGGGGGCTGCTCTCTTGAATCCACAGAGGTGGTTAGATGGACTTTTCCAGTCAGTGCATTAAACACTCAGGTTTAAAGTCCCTGAAATTCACAGTGGTTTGGCCAAATAAAGGGGGGGGGGGCATGTCCCAGCATCAAAAGTATACATGTTTCGTACCTATACACCAGAGTTATATAATATTAATATACTGTATATATGCCAGGATAGATGATCCATACACAAGTAGTTGACTAGATTCGTTTATTATAATCAGTCAGATATTTAGAACACAGACTAAGGCGGTATTGCTACTTCAGATCTTAACCACTGTATACAAACCGTAACAATGTAACAAAAAAAAATAGTGATAAAACGTAACAAACGACTTAAAAGAGAGAAATTTTCACGAGGGGAGAGGGCAGGACACCAATCTGACTGAATGGATCAGATATTAGATAGAAAGGGGCAAATGTATGAATTACAGGTCAGTTAGAAAGTGCTTCCGCATGTTACAGGAAACATTGTAAGGATAGATCACTGTTTAACCCAAGGGAATCTAATTGGAAGATCAATTTTGCTTCCTTCTGTAATAGAATTTTATTCCAATACCCCCTCCTATTAGAAAGCTCCAGTTATAAATGATCATGCATTGAAATCCTGCTGTTGATGCTTCATGCGTATCGCCGGAAATGAATAGCCATTTGTGATGTATCATTCTTTATGGATATGCTAGTGAGATGTTCTCCCATTCTTTTGCGGAATTCACTAATAGTTTTTGCTACATATATTTTGCCGCATGGGTGAATAATTTCATATATAACATATGTAGTGGAACAATTTACAAAGGATTTGATTTTATACATCCATTTCCCAGTAGAGTCTTTAAAAGTATTGGTTTTCATAACAAACTTGCACATGCTGCAGTGTCCACATGGGTACATGCTCAATATACGAAAAAGGTGGGGTGGGGTTGGTTTTCCCCCCACAATGAGTGTACTCACTGTGGACTAGGGCATCCCATATTGTAGGTGCACGTTTAGCTAGCAGATTTGGATGAGGACCCAATATCTTTTTTAGTCTGTTATCCAACATAAGGAGATTAAGTGCATGCATCCCTAGCACTTTTTATTACAGAGAGTACCATTTGTCCCAGTGAGTACCATAGGTGGCCACCAGTCCCACCCGATCCATGTTCACTTTTTCTTGTTTCTCATCTTCCATTTCTAAACTCAATATTTTTCCTCACCCTTTTTTTAATGCTTTTAGTTTGGCCTGTCTAATAATGGAGTTGGAGTATCCATGTTTTTAAAAATCTCTGACTCAGTTCTCTACTCTCCTTGTGAAAGTCTTTAGTATGAGAACAGTTCCTGTGAATTCGCAGGAACTGTCCTGTGGGGATGCCTCTAATCAATGGCCATGGATGCTGGCTGGTGGCGTGGAGGAGAGTGTTCCCAGCTGTGGGCTCTCTATAGGTACTGGTCACAATCCTTCAGTACCCATTAGCGACCTTCCAAGTAATGATGTTACATCAGAGCATAATAAACTTGTACTAGTAAGTGTATTAGAAAACAACAGATGTATGAAACATAAATCATTCGACTAATTTGATACAGCAATGGAAAAAGTGCACAAATAATTGTGCTACACAAGAGCATAATAAATTGATACATTGCTGCATACTGTACAAAAAGACACCAGTGTGTTAGTAAGTTTATTATAAAGCTAAACACTACAGTGAATTGGATGAATCACACATACACGGGACCTTTTGTTAAATATGATGGCAGAGCAACTGGCCAAACTGGAAGTAATGAGAGAATAATACAGGTAGAGGTACCCTGGCATCTGAACATCAACAATAGCTGAGAATACTGCTATGACCAAACATACAACATAAACCATCATGCAGTTCTAGCCCAACGGTTGCCAAGAAACAGCAAATGCCTTTAAAAACACATATGGGGCAAATTTACATTAAACTAGTTGTAAACCTCAGACATGAAATATGAACAATGTATATCCCTCTATAGTGTATACTTGTCACAGTTAAGAGCACTGAGTGTCACTTTTGTCTGTGGCTTCATTCCTCTGCTATCAGTGCTGCTTTCTCCTCACTGAGCTCTGCAGAGTGTAACATCAGCCCCTTTTTTCTAAACTCTGAGGCCCCATACACACCATAGAATCTATCCGCAGATAAATCCGTGCAAACGGGTTTCAGCGGATAGATTCTATGGTGTGTACACTCCGTGGGATATTTATCCGCAGATAAATCTCCCCTGGGATGGATTTCCAGCAGATGGATATTTGCTGACATGCTCAACAAATCCATCTGCTGGAATCCATTCCAACGGATGGATCCGCTCGTCTGTACAGACTTACCGGATCCATCCGTCTAAAGGGATTCCCCGCACGCGTCATAATGACTTGACGCATGCGTGGAATTCCTTATATGACAGCGTCGCGCCCGTCGCCGCGTCATAATAGCGGCGACGGCGCGACACGTCATCGGCAGAGGATTTCAGCGCGGATTTCAATGCGATGGTGTGTACACGCCATCGCATAGAAATCCTCTGAAATCTTTGAGAGGATTTATCCGCGGATACGGTCCGCTGGACCGTATCTGCGGATAAATCCTCTCGTGTGTATGGGGCCTCACATAAGCTTTATATTTCAGCACTTTCAGCAGGTGTAGAGAAGTGAGGGCTGCAGATAGACAGGTACAACTTATGTAGTAGGATTTGTTTCATTTTTGGGTATCACCTGAGGCCAGGCACTTCATAGTTACATTGTAGGTGAGGTTAAAAAAAAGACACAAGTCCAACCTATGTGTGTGATTATAGGTCAGTAGTACATTGTATATCCCTGTATGTTGTGGTCGTTCAGGTGCTTATCTAATAGTTTTTTTAAACTATCGATGCCCCCCACTGAAACCTTCACCTGTGGAAGGGAATTACACATCCTTGCTGCTCTTACAGTAAAGACCCATCTACTCAGTTTAAGGTTAAACCTCTTTTCTTCTAATTTTAGTGAGTGGCCACGTGTCCTATTAAACTCCCTTCCACAAAAAAGTTTTATCCCTATTGTGGGGTCACTGGTATGCATTCACAACCTTTCTTCATAACTAATATCCTCCAGACCCTTTATTACCTGTGTTGCCCTTCTCTGGACTCTCTCCAGTTCCATTACATCCTTCCTGAGGACTGGTGCTCAGAACTGCACAGCATACTCCAGCTGAGGCGGACCAGAGTCTTGTAGAGTGGGAGAATTATAAATGTATCCCTGGAGTTAATTCCATTTTTAATGCATGTCAATATTCTGTTTGCTTTGTTAGCAGCAGCTTGGCATTGCATGTTATTGCTGAGCCTATCATCTACTAGGACCCCAAGGTCATTTTCCATCCTAGATTCCCCAAAGGTTCACCCCCTAGTAAGTAGAGTGCATTCATATTTTTGCCACCAAAATGCATTATTTAAAAATGTTCTCATTTGCCATGTAGTTTCCCACCCCATTAATTTGTTCTGATCTTCTTCCACATCCTCCGGAGAAGTTATTGCCCTACTTAGCTTAGTGTTGCCTGCAAATTCAGAGATTGAGCTGTTTAACCCATTCTCCAGGTCGTTTATGAACAAATTAATAGGATTGGACCCAGCACAGAACCCTGGGGGACCCCATTTCCCACCCCTGACCATTCTGAGCATTCCTCATTTATCACCACCCTTTGAACTCACCCTTGTAGTCAGTTTTCAATCCATGTACTCACCCTATGGTCCATGCCAACTGACCTTACTTTGTACAGTAAACGTTTATGGGGAACTGTGTCAAATGCTTTTGCAAAATCCAGATACACCACGTCTACGTGCTTTCCTTTATCTAGATGGCAGCTCACCTCTTCATAGAAGGCTAATAGATTGGTTTGGCAAGAACAATTCTTCATAAATATAAACTGATTACTGCTAATGAATGCGTTTTCATTACTAAAATCGTGTATATAGTTGCTTATCATGCCCTCCAAGAGCTTGGATACTATTGATGTTAGGCTAACTGGTCTGTAATTCCCATAGATGTATTTAGGCCCTTTTTTAAATATTGGTGCCACATTGGCTTTTCTCCAATCTCCAATATGCTGGTACCATTCCAGTCAGTAGACTGTCAGTATAAATTAGGAACAATGGTCTAGTAATTATTTGACTGCGTTCCATAAGTACCCTTGGATGCATGCACTTAACTTAATGTTAAGTTTCCCAAATCAATTTTTAATACTGTTCTCTCTTATCCATGAGGGTGCTTCCTGTGATGTGTCATGAGAACAAACACTGCAGTTTTGGTTACTGAATCCCCCCGACTCCCTCGTGAAGACTGAGGCCTTGTACACACGATCAGTCCAAACTTATGAAAACAGACTGAGGTTCAGTTTCATCAGTCCAAACCTACCGTGTGTATGGCCCATCAGACTTTTGTCCTTCAGTCCAAAGTTTTAGAACTTGCTTTAAAATCGGACTGATGAACTGATGACCGATCGGTCAAAACCGATGGTTAGTATGCAAAAGCAAAAACCTGCGCATGCTCAGAATCAAGTCAACGTATGCTTGGAAGCATTGAACTTTGTTTTTTTCAGCACGTCGTTGTGTTTTACGTCACCGCGTTGGACTTGATCAGATTTTGAACTGATGGTGTGTAGGCACATCAGACCATCAGACCATCAGACTTTAGCCTTCAGTCCGTTTTCATCTGATAGACTGATTGTGTGTACAGGGCCTGAGGAGAAGAATAAATGTAATACCTTTGCCATCTCCCCATCCTTTGTAACCAGATGTCCTTCCTCATTCTTTATGGGGCCAATATAGTCTGTCCTCCCTTGTTTACTGTTATATACTTATAGTATAGTATAGTAATATAGCCGCCCTAATTGCACCCTTACATATCTTGTTGCATTCTTTGTAAAATCCGAATGCTGATGATGATCCCTCAGCCTTGTATTGTTTGAAGGCCTTCTCCTTTGCTTTTATATACATTTTTACTAGGGATGTCCCGATACCGATACTAGTATCGGTATCAGTACTGATACCGAGCATTTCCCCGAGTACTTGTACTCGGGGGAAATGCTCCGATGCCTCCCCTGATACCTGGGCAGTCAAGGTGATCGGTACAGCAGGGGAGTTGCAAGTCTTCTCCGTGCTGTCTTCTCCCCCCGTACCCCATGCTGTCTTCTCCCTCATGCTGTCTTCTCCCCCCGTGCTCCATGCTGTCTTCTTTCCCGTGCTCTGTGCTGTCTTCTCCCCCGGTGCTCCGTGCTGTCTTCTCCCTCCGTGCTGTCTTCTCCCCCCCATGCTCCATACTGTCTTCTCCCTCCATGCTGTCTTCTCCCCCCGTGCTCCTTGCCGTCTTCTCCCCCTCCGTGCCGTCTTCTCCCCCCTCAGTGCTGCTCTCCCCCTCAATTTCTCAGGATGGAGAGCAGAGGTAGAAGCCGCTAAACTCCACTCCTACCTTTTCCGAATGAACAGAGTCAGTGATCACTGACTCTGTCCATTCACACAACTGAGCATCATAACCTGTTTACGATGCTTCAGTTTATGAATGGAGAGAAGCTTCTCTCCATTAATTTTAGCTGAGGCTGCTGAGAAAGGGACTGGAGAATCTGTGTCCTTAGTCCCTTTCTCTGTCTTAAAGGGGAGATGTCAGAGGTCTGTTAAGAGCCCTGATATCTCTCCAAAGACCCCCAACAGGGCTGATTAAAAAAAAATGCAATAAATATTTAAAAAACATAAAATCTAAATAAAAAAAACACTCTGACATTCCACTCCCCCCCTAAAAAAAATGATCACTAAAAAAAAATATATAGTAAAAAAAAAAAATTGTAAAACAAAACAAAAAAAAATACTGCCACTGTCACATGACATTAAAAAAAAGTATTGGTAATCGGTATCAGCGAGTACTTGAAAAAATGTATCGGTACTCGGTCTCAAAAAAGTGGTATCGGGACAATCCTAATTTTTACATTACAGTTAAGCCATCCAGGACTTTTGGTAAAAGAAGGAGGGTAGGGGGCGCTAGATGAGAATAGTTAAATTACTAGTAGTGCTAAACATTATACATATACAGTATTTGCATATTACATAAATAAATGAGTATAAGATGACTTGAATAAGTCACATGAAGTGAAAAAAAGTACAATCATACCTCTACATATTGTATAAATGCAAGTATTGTGCAATATTCCAGTGATTCCACCAATCATTGTGCAAAAGTCCTTGGCTGGTTTAAAATAAAATAAATATATTGTTGCGTGCTGCGAACAAATCCACCTTCACCCACTATAAAAGAGGATCACCCGACGTGCTCAGAATACGGATGGCACCTTACCAACAGTTGTTGACCCTTTTGTTTAGAAAGAGGTCAATTACAGCTTGTTAACACAAAGTGTACTGCTCCATGCAATTCAGGGATTCCTTATCAAACGCCCATATTCCAGTATCAAACCATGGGATATAAGGATGAAAAAGAGGAAGGACCGCAATAGTGTAATTCTTTTAGTAAAAATAAAATGCCAAATGGCTCCTTACTATTGGCGGTGCCTGTATCCCGACACTTAGGCTGCAGAGCAGAGTGTGTATCTATATGGAGAGATGTCCCCCATAGCTGGAGAAACTGGCATGCCTTCCACCACCAGAAACCAGCTGGACCGGAAGTTCGTGACTGTGAGTGACATGGTTCCGCCTCGACGTACTTTTTGTGTATTACGTCATCACGCTTCCTGATTACGTAATACACGAAACGTACGTCGAGGTGGAAGCTGGTCACGCACAGTCCATGATCAGGTCTGTATTGTTGGTAATCAGTAGTTCTAGTAATACCTTGTTTATAGTTGATGCATATACCATCTGACCCATGTAATTGTCTTGCAAGACATTTAGGAACTGGTGAGCCTTAGACTAATGCGTGGTTCCCTCTGCCCAGTCTATGTCTGGATAACTAAAATCCCCATTATGATATCACTTCCCATCCTTGCTGTTAATCCAAATTGTGATAGGAGGTCCATCTCACCCTCCTCCCTTAGGTTAGGGGGCCTATAGCATACTCCCAGTATTATTTTTCCCTTAGCTTCATCCCTTTGGAGCATTACCCATAAGGATTCCAGCTCCTCCCTAGCTCCCTTATTGATGTCATCTCTCACAATCACTTGTACATTATTCTTGATATATAGGCATACCCCGCCCCCTTTTTTACCCTCCCTAACCCTGTGATAAACGGAATACCCTTGAATGGTTGCCAGCTAATAATGAGAGCTGTTGAACCAGATCTCTAAAATTCCCACAAAATCTAAATCCTCCTCGTTCAACAGTATCTCTAGTTCACCCATCTTGTCCATCAGGCTCCTGGCATTGGTGAACATGCCACGTAGTTTGGACCGATCGCATACTGTCCTCTTATTGGGTGTTCCGAGATTGCAAATAGAACTTTTGACTATACTTACCTTGGGTTTATGTGCTTTAGTCAACCTACCACTAATGCCCCCAAAACGACCCTCTGGAATATGTTCACTGCTGACTATCTCTACCTCTGGACCCTCCCCCCATTGCCTAGTTTAAAAACCCCTCTAACTTTTTGCCCATTTCCACTCCCAGCAGATCTGCACCCTCCTTATTTAGGTGCAGTCCGTCCCTTATATAGAACTGTTGACCGACTTAGAAGTTGGCCCAGTTCTCCAGGAACCCACTATAAGGGTTTAAAACCAGAGATAAAAATCAAAAAAGGGAAATGGTGATGCATTCACCTACCTATGCATCTAACCCACTCCGGCCTAAAACATAACCTTTATTTTATTTTCAATAAAACATATAAAAAATATATTTTTTAAACACACCATGTGGTTGATTTTTTAAAACTGTGCAAAACTCTGACAAGCTGACGTTAGAAGCTGAATGGCTAACATGCACAGCAGCACTAGATTTTGCACTTTACAGTTTTAGTAAATCAATGCCCATGAGTTTGCCTATCTCACAAGCAAATCACCCTTAGGGATATACATATCAATACATAAAGGGGGCGTGGCCGGGCCGTGAGGGAGAATGGATGCCTAACCGCTGAGCTCCTGTCACCTCAGGATAACTTTCTCCCCGTACAGCTCACCCAGCCAAAATTTACAATCGTTACCGACATGGGAACAGCCTCTAGGTCTTCGTCAGCATCTAGATCCCGTTCGCCCAGGCAAAACAGCAGCACAACTACTTTCTCATCCACGGAGAGGTCCCGCACTAACAGGGGAGAGATGGCAGCATCCCATCAGAGGATTACCTCAGGTACCTCACAGACACAGCAGAGGGGCTCTGATGACATTATACTAAGCCCGACACAGACTCCAACGTTAACCCCGAGGGGACCGGAGGCTTCAGGGATACAGGGTGTCGCAACACAAAGATCACTAACTATTGATGACTTAAAAAGTGTGGCAACTGATATTAAAGACGCCCTGGCAGCCGCCATTTCGGAATTGCGGTTAGACCTCCGCTCCCTCACAGACAGAGTATCGCAAACGGAGACTGTTATAGAAGACCATGAATCTGCCCTCAGGCGATGTACTAGGAAGGTGGATGATCACACCCTTCAAATGAGGGATATGAATAGACACATGGAGGACCTCGACAATAGAGGACGACGCCAGAACTTAAGGGTGCGGGGGTTACCCGAATCGGTTGAGGGGGACCTCATCTCTCAATCAGTGGTGGGCCTGTTTAATTCTATTCTTGACAGACCCCCTCAGACTGACATAGATCTCGTCAGAATTCATCGCGCATTGCGCCCTAAAGGTAAAGAAGCAGACCCCCCAAGGGATGTTATCTGTTGCCTAGCTGATTTTAGAATTAAAGAAGATATTCTAAGAAAAGCGCGGGGTAAGCAATTATCCTGTCAGGGAGCACCAATTCAACTTTTCCAAGATCTATCGGGCATCACATTAAAACACCGCAGAGATCTTAGACCCCTCTTGAATGTATTACGTGACAGAAACATAAGCTATAAATGGAAGTTTCCATTTTGCTTATCAGCATCTCATCAGGGTCGCACTGTTCTGTTGAAAGTTCCTGAGGATTTGCCACATTTCTGCGACACTTTGGGGATCCCCTTAATTGCTGTACCGGATTGGTACGCGATGTACCGTCAATCAGTTAACAGATGGCCACCTCAACGTACAGAACCAATGGAGACTCAGTCTACCAACTATCGTCGTCGGCGCTCTCCATCGGAATCTGAACTGCCACCTGACGACAGGGCACCCGGCTCTCAGAGCATAGGATCCACCAGACCAGCTGCTAGAAGAGCTCGAAGAGACCACTGAGACATTTCAGTCATCAAGCCCCGTTGGCGGTTTCCCCTGTTTATCTGTTCTTCGCAATGAAACTTTGACACAAGTTTTGAGAGGTATTCAAAAGTTAATGTATATAGCTCTCATCTAATTGGAATTGTGGGTTCGCTGTCAATGTCATTCTTGGGATAGAGATGAGGGCTGGTAAGGCTTCTGTTTGAGAATGAAAACTGGAATCCCACATCCCTTTTGGCTTACAGCTCATTGAAACCTATTGAACCAGATGACTTCACTCATACTTCTATAGTGGTGAAGACATTATATTATTCAGCTCTGCCATGTTAAACACTTACTGACAAGGCACAATTATATTTCATTACCCTGAGGGTTTCAAGGGTCCCTCATACATATGGTATAGGACCAAAGTACCTTGTATGCTAGGAGTGAATGACAGCATAAAATGAAAATTGTTAAACTATTGTGGTTTAGGAGGTTTTCTTCAAACACAGAATACTGTGTAACGGTGCTTGGTGACATGACTAGTACCAGATCTCCACCTGGAGTCTTTAGCACGGGGCTTCAGGTATTCCACATCTCTGGATGCTTTTATGCCTTGGAGGACCAATGCCATTTATCTATACACGATCCTTCCGGATTTAGCATATTAACTCTGGAATTCCATGATGAACCTAGGAAGAGCACTTAGGATATATTGCCTTACAAAACAGATGGTGGTTGTCCTACTAACGGATAAATCCATAGGACCACATGGATGCACTGCTAAACGAGCCTCTTTGAGTACAGACTTGGCAATGTCTAAGATTTTACCCTTCTTCATTCTCCTTATGGAAGATATTTGCAGTTTCTACACTTGGAATTACATCCTGGAAAACTTGGTCATTCATGAGTCAACTGAACGCGACCTCTCTTACTCCAATGTAACATTTTAGCCTCAACATTAATAGTTTGTGAGGATGTCTTTTCCATTAAGTTTTGATCTTGCTTTATAGATATGATTTAGTGGGGAGGGATGGCTTAGTTCCCTCAAATGTTACCCCTATATGATATTGGCTCAAATAACATGGTGTATACGATATTAATTCTTCGGGTACCACTGGGAAGATGTGAGAGGGTTAGGATGCTTCCTATAGCTCCTATTGGGCAGGGAGTCATCATCTCTAACAAAGCCAAGGGGGGTGGAGATGCTGCCCTACCAGGGGGATTGGGTATTCTTACTTTGATAATAGGTGGGGGGCTCTTTCCCTTACTATACATTACTAGATCCATTGCTGGGGGGATTGAGTTCCATCCTCCCTAGCAATATCTATATTCCATGGGTTACGTTATTCGCCAATAGTTTTAAGATTGGCTGGTTTAGGTTAATTTATGCTAGGGGTTGTCCTGGGGTGGCATGGGTTATTATAGTTATTAATAGTCTACTGTTGATATTACTGATTATACTTTTCGAGTCAATACATTCTGCCTTCGGACTCGGTCCGGCTGACCCCCACACGGTGGGGCCTGGTTGCTTCTATACCCGCTGGTTGCGGTATACCTGATTTGGGTGCACCGCACCCTTTGCCGTTCGGCCTTTTATTTGTTCGGTTGCTTACTGAATCCTGTACTATTATACAATCCTCCACTCCGCGGGTTCTGCAATATTACTCGCTTAATTAGACCTCTTTTCTCATCTTCCTCTACCTTTCCTTTCCACTCCTGCTTCTTTCTTACCCACACTCCTAACCAATAGGGAGAAGATGGTTGACAGAAATAACATAACCCTACGATCCACTGATCAAGACACTACTAATATGAATTTGAAACTATACTCTCTGAATACAAGAGGCTTAAACACACCAGAGAAGCGATCCTTATTACTTTCCTCTTTATGGAAGGAAAGGCCTCACATAGTTTTTTTGCAAGAAACCCATTTCAGGTCAGATAGCATTCCCATATTACGGAGCGTCCATTTCCCGAACGCGTATCACGCCACTAACGGGGTATCAAAGTCGAGAGGAGTATCCATTTTATTGTCTAAACATTGCCCACTTCAGGTAGAGAGCGTTGAACAAGACCCGGATGGGAGGTTTCTTTTCATCAAGGGCAAGATATATAACTCCCCGATGACCATTGCCAATATCTACGCACCGAATACACAACAAGTTAGCTTTTTTAGAGATATTGTTCAAAGACTAACGATGTTTCAATCTGGGATACTGATCTTAGGAGGAGATTTCAATGTCCCCCTGAATCCCCTTCTTGACACATCCAATGGATCTTCTTGTTTGACTTACCGAGCCCTCCGGGCCATTAAAACCCAACTAGACTTGCTGACCTTACATGACACATGGCGTACGCTCAATCCTACGACTAAAGACTACACTTATTATTCACCACTACATACTAAATACTCGAGAATTGATTTTTTTTTTGTAACACAAGAAGACCTGGTCCGACTCTCTGACACGTCAATTGAGCCTATGGTGCTTTCGGATCACCACCCAATCACGATGACGCTATCTTGGAGAGGTCATTCTCCGGGTAGACCAGTGTGGAGGATGGATGATTCCATTTTGCTTGACCCCAGCTGTGCAACTGAAATTTCGGAATGCATAGCCCATTACTTCACCGATAATTCCACAAATGAGGTAGCTCCGGCATCAGTTTGGGCAGCACACAAATGCGTCCTCCGGGGAAAAATTATCTCTATTATGGCCAGACGGCGCAGGCTCAGAACTGCCAGACTTAACGAGCTTTTATCTAAAATAAAGACTTTGGAAGCTGCTCACAAACGCTCTGTAGCGGCGGGTTCCCTAGAGGCCCTATTGGAGGCCAGAAAAGACCTTCAATCTGAACTCCACAAAAGGCTACAATACAAGTTTAACCTAACTCATAAACTTTACTACGAATTTGGCAATAAGTCTGGCAGGTTACTAGCACATGCACTACAAAAGAAAAAAGAAGCCAACACAATCCACTCCATCACCACCCCTACAGGAGAAATTCTCCATAGATCAGACTTGATCGCTAAACAATTTACAGATTTTCTTTCTTCATTATATGACTTACCTTCTCAGTCTGGGTTAGGGATGCCGACGCCCCGGGAAAAACTTTTGGATGACTTTCTCTCTGGGTATGGTCTACCGGCTTCTCAGATTCCTGACCTGTCACATTTAGACGAGCCGGTGTCTATGGACGAAGCATTAAATGCTTTGAAACAGTTGAAGCCGGGTAAGAGTCCTGGCCCAGACGGTTTGACGTCAGGATATTACAAAACATATGCTACGCTACTACTCCCCCATTTCATTAAAGCTTTCAATGACATTCCTTTTTCCCTATCCACTGGATCTGACTTACTTGAAGCACACATAGCTTTGATCCCGAAGCCTGGGAAGGACCATACATTAGTTACTAATTACCGTCCCATTTCATTATTGAATGTGGACCTAAAACTCTTCGCTAAGATATTGGCCAATAGATTACTTCCCCTCCTTCAGACTTTTATATCCACTGATCAAGTTGGATTTGTTCCGGGTAGAGAGGCAAGGGACAATACAACAAAGGCAATAAATATTCATCGATGGTTGTCCACTTCCAAGATTAGGGGTTTCTTTTTGTCCCTTGACGCCGAGAAGGCGTTCGATAGAGTGGCCTGGGATTATATGGAAGCAGCGCTTTGTAAGCTTGGTCTACCGCATCGCTTTATGCGGATGGTTATGGCGCTGTATTCAACTCCCACGGCCCGGGTCAGAGTGAATGGCCGGCTATCGGACGCCTTCTCGGTGCATAATGGCACGAGACAGGGTTGCCCTCTCTCACCCCTCATTTTTATTCTAACTTTAGAACCCTTTTTGAGACGGCTGCGCGACAACCCGGATGTGCGGGGAGTTGATGTCAAAGGGAAACAATATAAGGTGGCTGCATACGCGGATGACGTCCTTCTATTTCTGACGAATCCTCTGATCTCCATTCCAAATTTACTCAAAGATTTCAAATTATTCCAAATACTCTCTAACTTTAAAATCAATTTTAGCAAATCAATCGCTTTGAACGTGTCGCTTCCTCAGGATGTCGTGACCCTTTGCAAACACAATTTCCCCTTTAAGTGGGACCCAAATGACATAACCTATCTAGGGATCAAATTGCCCACTAAGCTTTCTGATTTATATTTACGTAATTTCGTACCAGCCTTGCAGTCTATCAAGACCGATCTAGAGGCTTGGACTAAGGGAACAATCTCATGGTTCGGGAGGGCGGCGGTTTTAAAGATGAATGTCCTTCCCAGGCTTCTTTACCTTTTCCAAGCAATACCCATTAAACTCCCTGCCTCCTTTCTGGCCTCATTCAAACTCATTTGTAGACGTTTTCTTTGGGCTGGACGTCCAGCTCGATTGAATTGGGATAGAATGACCATGCCCAAGATGAGGGGTGGACTGGGAGTACCAGATCTCTCTAAATATCACAAAGCTTGCTTACTAACAAGAATAGTCGATTGGCATGTACATAAAGAAGAAAAGGATTGGGTTAAGTTGGAAGAGGCTTTCGTTGGTTTTAGGATTTCACATCTCCCATGGATAGACAAAAAATTTACTCCCAGGTCCTGTACTTCCCACCCCGTAATTGGCCCAACCCTTGCTTGCCTTAGAAAGACAAGTGGGGACTCACACATGGCATCTCACCCAGGTCCTATGACCCCACTCAATCTAAACCCCGGATTTTCAGAAGGTATTAATACTATAAATCTTGGGGGGTCCGAGACAGCCCCCACACTGAGAGCACATCAGTTTTTTGATAAGGGCAAACTTCTATCCCACTCAGCCATGGTTCGGAGATTTCCGGATTTCCAAATCCCACGTTTTAAATACTTTCACATTAGAATTTTTTTTCTAAACTCACAAACATCCGATCTATGGTGCAGGGATCTTTCACACCTTGAAAAGCTGTGCGAATCCTCTGCCCCTCAACGTCACCTTATTTCGGGGATCTATTTGTGGCTTACCCCTCAAGAGACCGCGATGTCCACTATCCATACGAAATGGGAGGCTGATCTTCAGGTATCATTGTCAGATGGTGACTGGAGCTCAATATGGAACCACATTCACAAGGGCTCTATTAATGTATCTGCCCAGGAAAATAGATACAAAATCTATTCCAGGTGGTACAGAACCCCAAGCAAATTACACAAATTTTACCCGACAGTGTCACCGACTTGTTGGAGGTGTGGTGGAGAAGTGGGTACTCTCCTACATATCTGGTGGAGCTGTTCGAAACTACAGCCCTTTTGGCAGGAGGTACATTCGCATATTGCCAAGATTACCTCCTATACACCTGACTTTACCCCAGGGCAGTATCTTCTTCACCACACCTCTCTGCCACAATCAATCTATCGGAAATCACTTGTATTACACTTAATCAATGCGGCTACTCAATGTATCCCGATACGGTGGAAGGACCCCATTCCGCCTACACTGTTGGATTGGCAGGTGAGGGTGGATAAAATAGAGATGATGGAAAGGTTGATTCATCAGGCTAATGACAACTCGGAAAAATTTAGACACATTTGGAGATGTTGGACATTATATAGGACCCCCACTACTCATAACTCAACATAGGTTCCCGCCTAATGATTCGAATTCCTTTTATAGCTAGATCTTTTTTCGTTTTCTCTGACCGAGGTCTTTCTGGTAAAAAAGCTATAGACATACTTTTTATCTTGCACTGCTCTGTCTTTCAACTCCTTTCATATTCTTTTAACCCCCTTGGTAGTGCACGAATGCGTGCACCTGCGGAGTGTGAAATAAAATCATAATTTCATTGGGAGGATTTGAAGCCTCTGGGAAAGGAATTTCTTAATTATAGGTAGGCCCGAGGTTTCTATTACCTGGGACTCGTTTTTCAGCAGAAGGTTAAAAACATTTAGGTTTTTGACCAGATGTTTGCGTTATTGAACTTCTCCTTGTTCCTATCCCCCCTCTCCAGTATTCAGCTAATGTTTCTGAAGGGGGTATACGGGACGGGGAATTGCTCCTCATAGTCTCTGTTTATTTAGTTAAATGTCTGCAACTAGGATATATGTGTAAGGATAGAGCGATAAGAGCTATTTTATCATTTAAACGTTATATTCACTAGTTTACTTTATTAGGATGGGTATTAGATAAATGAGACCCTTATTGGTGTTCCTTCTTTATATGCAAATATACCTTCGGTACAGAAGACATGTGTTGGGGACGGGTTACGATCTGTTGTTCTTCATTTGGCCTTTGTACACATGTAAGGTTTATATGATATTCTTTGCCAACTTTATTTGTGTCATATTAACCACTTACTTATGTAATGCATATCTGAATGTATTGACATTAACTTTCAATAAAAACTTTTCTGGAAAAAAAAAAAAAAAAAAATCAATACATAAAGTGTTAAGACCTATATAAGGAAACTGCTTCACTGTTACATCAAAAAAAGACTCTCCACTCGAGTAAAATATAATCAATACATGTGAAGAAAAGAAAATACCCCCAATATGTGTTTAAAAAGTAAACAAGGCCATCAGAATCCAAGCGAGAAAAGGTCATACAATTAAGACAAAGACATGTAAGGAATGCAAAACACTGCGTGAACTGTTGGAGCAATATAAATTATATATAATAATACTAATCAGAAGTGTAAACAGACTTAGTATGACCAGTTATTTATTTTAATTAATCCTTATGATGCAACAGTCTGGATTTTAAAAATCCAATTGCACTCACATTGCAGTAGTGTATGTTGGGGACTACCACACTATGATAATGGTGGAATGTTGTCCTGGAGCAGACATCTAAGCTTAGTTAGGCGGTGGCAGCACTATAAAAATGTATTTACAACAGGTTGAGCAATTTTCATAGTTCTGTCTGATTGCAGATTTGTGGATGGCAAACTGTTCTCTAAACAAACAACTTGTAAAAAGGTCCATATGGACATCAGAGTAAGTAAATGACAAATTCACTAGTACATGTCAGCCAGTAAAAGATTTAGAATTTTTTCCTGTATGTGGATGTAAAAAAACCTAACCCTGTTAATAGGTGATTTCAGGTGACACAATTTCTGCATTTATAGAATCCCTAGTGGCAGCCAAGTCTTTTTTTCAGTAGGTGGGTCAAAATGAGTATGGACAAGCAGGTCCCAGCTGTGGTTGTATCCAATAGTAAGAGGAGCAGAGTCGGCCAAAGTCAGACTCTGATGACTAGAATCACAGACCATTTAGAAGTAATTGTCTTTCTGATGGCATGATTATCAGTAGAAAACACCTTTGAAAACAAAGTTTATTATAATTTTTTATCTTTTTTGCAAGCTTGTAATAAAAACATCTGTGGACTAAAAACAACTCTTTGTTGTTGTAAATTAGGTCATTAGGCTCAGTAGCGAAAGATGCGTAAAGTGTAAACATCCAAAGTTTAAAGTGCAAAAATCATCATCCACATGTATTAAACAAAAACCCCAAAAAATGAAAATGAAAGTTCATATAACATCTATAACTTTAGAGATAATTTCTTCACCGACAATTTGTTTTATTGTCACCGTGTGATCGGTGGGGTTTCTGTATTCACTATCTATTATGTTCCTTCCCACAAGTCCACAAACAAAAGAAAAAAAAACCTGGAGAGTTAAGCCTTGTACACACAATCCGATTGTTGACAGGGGATTGTCTTCTGACAGACCGTTGTCCTAAAATCTGACCGTTAGTACGCTCCTTCTGACAATTGTTGTCCAACTTTCGGCCCACAAATGTTGGATGGCAGGCTAGTAAATTTTTTGTCAGACAACGGTCTGTTGTCTGATTTTCATATCGTCACATAAAAAAAATGAAAGTACAGACACGCATGCTCGGAATCAATGCTCACCAAACACCAAAAATTTGCAGATAGGGCCCAAAGGGTAGCACTCAAAAGCTGAATTGCCTCGTAGTACGTCACTACGTTCATGTTTGTTGGCCGACAATTGTGTACCATTAGCAGTGGCAGCTGGTGCTCAAGATTTTTGGGGGGGCGCAAACAAACTGAAAAAACTCAGTTGCAGCTACTGTGCCCATCAAACGCAGCCACTGTGCCATCAAACGCAGCCACTGTACCATCAAACGCAGCCACTGTGCCCATCAAACGAGGCCAATGTGCCCATCAAATGCACCTATTGTGCCCATCAAATGCAGCTACTGTACCCATTAATTGCCATCACTGTGCCATCAAAAGCAGCCACTGTACCCATCAAATGCAGCTACTGTGCCCATCAAACAAAGCCACTGTGCCCATCAATTGCCGCCACTGTGCCCATCAAATGCAGCCACTGTGCCATCATTTGCCACCACTGTGCCATCAAACGCAGCCACTATGCCCGTCGAATGCAGCTACTGTACCCATCATTTGCTGCCACTGTGCCCATCAAACGCTTACGTTGTGCCAATCCATTAGCCGCCACTGTGCCCATCAAATGCTGCCACTGTGCCCATCAATTTCCGCTACTGTGCCCATCAATTGCGGCCAGTGTGCCCATCAATTGCTGCCAGTGTGCCCATCAATTGCCGCTACTGTGCCCATCAATTGTTGCTACTGTGCCCATCAAATGCTGCCAGTGTGCATCCCCCGCCCTCCCGGCAATATCCTGAGAATGTGTACCTCAGAAATATAGCGCGCACTGTGAAAGACAATTTTCATTCTCATATGTTCCACAAAATGGCTCTCAGTTAACAAATTTGTCACTGTGCATGCTAATTCTAGAGGTATATTCCACCCAAGTATGTCTAACATCAGCTGCTTAAATATATTGTATTTTGTATATTAATATGTAATTTTACCATTTAAAGGACAGCCACGCTTACTCCACCTTACAAGCAATGAATTTATCACAAGACAACTAAAACTAACGAGTATAAAATCACATCACTATGAAATCTGGGTTTCCAGGACAGACTGCATTAATGCCTTTTTCTATCTGTGTGATTCACTGTGTTCTAAAATGCTACTCTGTATGAGAATTACTTATTTAATTCTTGCTGTATTTTCGATCTGCTTCCTAAATAGTTGACAAATAAATTATTTTGAAGAAGGCATTTTTCACTGTAGTAATATTACTGCTTGCCCTTAATGCTTTTGCTCTTTAGTTTTTATGTCCTGCTATAAAAATTTTATGATGGAATAAATTAAGATTTCAAGTGCCAATATTGTTTTCCAACATCTGAGCCACAGGCCTTCTTTAATTGTGGAGGTATCTCCAGTGATATGTAATGTACTTTAGACAAACTATATAAGATATTGCCATCTGTTTCGAATAAGACTTTACAGTTTCTTTATTTTATTAGTTCCCATTTTCAGATAAAAAAAGAATGATAACATGCATTATGGGGCTTATCTGTAAAATGACTTAAGGAAAACTTCAAAGCTTAATTTGGATATCTTGCATTTTTATGTGTAGGGGTGTTTCATGAATCTGTATACTCAGAAATAAATAACAGACTAACTTAAAGCGGGGGGTTCCGCGGGAAATCTTTTTTTTTTTAATCTGTGCATCTACTGCTATTAACATTATTAACAGTGTACTCACATCTCTGAATTTTCTAGGCATCCGCATGCGAATTCGGCCGTAAATAAGTATTTATAAAAATTTGTCCTGTGAGGTTCCATCTTGCTTGTGGGCACTGTGAAGCCCACAAGCAAATACTTCCTGGATTCTGTGAATGCTCTGTCCCACGCATAGGTAGTGTTGACGGCGAGTGGCGCCGTCAACACTAAACGCTTGCCATCACAACGGCCGGCGAGCAAAATCTCGCAATATCTCGGCATTCTGTGTTAGGAATCGTCTCCTGGGAAGCGTGACACTGTGCTCCCAGGAGACATTGCAATCCTGTCCCAGCAAACACTGGGGCGCCGAGAAACAAAGAGCCACGCCCACTCCCGCGGGAGGGATACTAGGAAGTGGCTGCTATTATCTACTGAATACAGGAATTGGAACCATTTTAAAAATTATGGATACCTGAATGTGTATGTAAATACGGAGCTGGTG
Organism: Rana temporaria; assembly: GCF_905171775.1. Taxonomy (NCBI): domain Eukaryota; kingdom Metazoa; phylum Chordata; class Amphibia; order Anura; family Ranidae; genus Rana; species Rana temporaria. The sequence goes on from NC_053492.1 coordinate 348,023,677, forward strand.
TGAATAAGCTGAAGTTGTTATTGAGGGTGAACCTCAGCTTTAATAAGGCTATGCAGAAAGCACAGATGATGTGCAAACTGTGGTAATCCACAGCTACTAATCAGATTCTAACTTAATGTAGTTAAAGGATTTGAGAAGATTTCTGATTGTTTGCAATGGATTAATGTACTTTACACTAATGTAAGATTGCACTGCACAGGCAAATTTCATAATGACTGTGTGTAGGAATAACAAAATCATTTTGCCCAAGGCAGAAGGATGAAGGACAAAAAGAGGGGAGGGGATAGGGATATAAAGGATAGACAACACAAAATGCAAAGGATCAAGGTAGGATTACACAGACATGTAGAGAACCTTTAACAAACATATATATTATGCAATTTTAGCATATCCTAACATAGATGGTGTAAAGGAAATGTATCTAGAGGGATGGCCATACTACACCATACTAGAACAAAATGAAATCTCAAAATTAACACTTTAGGGCGATAATTTAATAGGGTGGTACAACTAGTGACACTTAGGACTCGTCACTGATAATAATGTGCCAAGAAAATATTTTATAAAAATGGTTTGTATGATTGGGCTTCATTAAGGCCTGTAGTATGGAGGGCATTCAGTCGCTCTATCCACAAGGTTTCTTTTTGAAGGACCTGTTTATCCCAGTCACCGCCTCGTGTGTCCCTAGGGATAATGGCAAGAGCGATGAAGGAGATAATGAATGTATCGAATAAATCTAGAGGGTTCACTATGCACCAATATTGGTGGATAATGAGGGTTCAGAGGTTGGAAAAGATATGTTTTGCATTTCTAATTGTGTGTATGGACAAATAGGGTTAAAAACAACGTGTTGCACAAGCTTGTCACAAGGCAGATAACAAACTGATATGCTTACTTACTACTGTTTGGGAAAATTGCTTGACGCTTAACCTCCCTGGCGGGATGATTATGTCTGGAATTTTGTACCAAAAGCCGTACAATTTTTTGCATGGAAATTTGGATTGGATGGGTGATCTGTCTATCAAAGTTTACCTGGACAAGGGGGAGGGGCTGTATATGACGCGCGTGGCGGGGAACACAGCTATTGAATTGAAAGCTGTAATGTTCCCAACGGTTTGAACAACACGGCGGCGACACCTCCGGCTCCTCTCCTATCCAGCACAGGTAGGTTGCAATGTGGGGGAACTCTGGCTGTATTGTGGGGGAACTCTGGCTGTAATGTGGGGGAACTCTGGCTGCAATGTGGGGGAACTCTGGCTGTAATGTGGGGGAACTCTGGCAGTAATGTGGGGGAACTCTGGCTGAAATGTGGGGGAACTCTGGCTGCAATGTGGGGGAACTCTGGCTGCAACGTGGGGGAACTCTGGCTGCAATGTGGGAGAACTCTGGCTGCAATGTGGGGGAACTCTGGCTGCAATGTGGGGGAACTCTGGCTGTAATGTGGGGGAACTCTGGCTGTAATGTGGGGGAACTCTGGCTGCAATTGTGGGAGAACTATGGCTGCACAATGGGGACTCTGGCTGCAAAGTGGGGGACTCTGGCAGCAAAATGGGGACATTTTGCTGCATTGGGGACATTTTTCTGCACTGGGGACACATACTGCATTGGTAGACATGGGTAGGCTGCATGTTTGTGCATGGATAAAGTTGTTGTTAATATTTATTTTTATAACTTAATTCTGCATAAAACATTTAAGTGTCATTTCATGAGATGTATAAGGGCGTGTCTAGGGGCGGGATTAAGAGGCAGGACATTGTAGGGGTTGGGCGGTGCAACTGGTGGCGAGTACGCCTTGAGGCCTGGCTAGTAGCTCAGGACTTGAAATTTTGAGCCCTGTATAGACAACAGTAATTTGAAAAAGAAAACTGAAACACTTCTCTTCTCTTTTAAGAGCTGGAAATCTGTTTTTCAAAGTTTGGTTTATAAAACTTTTTTGGAAAATACCTAGCTAATTACAAGAACTAACTAGAAATTTGTTTTCACTGTGAGACTTATAAAGCTGCTCTGGACTGTTTGTTGGAAGAACTTAGGCTTTGTTCACCTACATATTGCGTTAATATTAAAAGGCTGTATTAATGTTTGCACCAAGATAGCGGATTGTTGGACATACAAAAGGCATTATTAAAGGAGAAGTAGGGCCAAAGCTATTTCACAGGAGTGTACTTAGTTCTGCACTCCTGTGTACTGTATTTAGCCGACAGCGAGACCCTGACTTTAATTTCAAGAACTACAGTGCCTTGAAAAAGTATTCACACCCCTTGAAATGTTACAACCAAAAATGTAAATGTATTTTTTTGGGATTTTATGTGATAGACTAACACAAAGTGGTACATAATTGTGAAGTGGAAGGAAAATTATAAATGGTTTTAATTTTTTTTTACCAATAAATATCTGAAAAGTGTTGTGTGCATTTGTATCCTACCCCCTTTACTCTGATACTAAAATCTAGTGGAACCAATTGCCTTCAGAAGTCACCTAATTAGTGAATAGAGTCCACCTCAGTGTAATTTAATCTCAGTATAAATACAGCTGTTCTATGAAGCCCTCGGAGGACTGTTAGAGAACTGTAGTAAACAAACAGCATCATGAAAGCCAAGGAACACACCACACAGGTCAGGGGAAAGGTTGTGGAGAAGTTTAAAATAGGGTTAGGTTATAAAAAATATTCCAAACTTTAACATCTCACCATCACCAAGAAATGGAAAGAGTATGGCACAATTGCAAGCCTATGAACATATTACCATCCACCTAAACTGCCAATGGCTCCTGTTGCTATCAATCTGTCCAATGAGGAGAGAAATAGAAGTTGGAGCCACTGCACTTGTGCGCATCACTGGATCAAATTGGGCTCAAGTGAGAAAAAGTGGGGTCTGTGGTGGGGAGCTGGAGCACAGAAAGTCTTTTGATCTTAATGCATAGAATGCATTAAGGTGAAAAACCTTAAGGTTTTACAACCACTTTAACTGACCTTAACGAATATCCTGACACTGTCTCTGCCTTATGTTTCTGTACCATTTAATTATGCAGTAACAAATCCCTCAATTGAAAACCCTTTGCATGCTTTCAGTTTAAATAAAATGATCTATAACCACAAGTGCATTTTTTTTTACTTTTGTGCTGGACACTAAATATTAACTGTGATGTGTATTTGTCCAAAAGTTCAGACATCAATGACCACAGACAATGAAGGAGAACTGATATAACAAGTGCACTGTGGGTGAACTGGACTTTTAGCTGTTTTAATCACTCTTTGGCTGTCAAGACAATTATCACTAAGGGCTTATTAAAAGTTAGACAACTATGCCTCTTTCACAGATGTACTGTACAGTATGTGCACAGAAGTGTATGATATATGCATGTTTTTAATACCTGCAAAATTCATAAAATATTCAAGGTCTCTCTGATGACTGTTGAATAAACAAACATAGAGGATAGTGGTGCTGTTGCCAGTGCAATGTAAGAGTTAAAAAAAAGTCTGTTACATTAGTCCTTTTGATGTTATTACTGAGTGTATATATAAACTTTGGGTGGATGGGGATAAAACGGGAAATGAATGGGAATACGAGGCCTGTATTTAAAAATTAAACAAAGTCCATATTCCAGGGCAAGCCTTCAAAGGGGAGATGAGAGCAGACTCCAATGTGCAAAAAAAAAAAGGGGGCACCTCCGGTTTAGGAACAATGTAATTTTTCATTTACAACAAACACATAATCCACTTACGTCATATATACTATGTATCCAGCAAAAAAGTCCTTTCTCTGGCCCATAGTGTGAAATCCGTCACACAGAGTATTTCCGAGTGCTTCCGAGTATTTCCAAGTGTTTCCGGGTGTTTCCGAACAGCTCCAAACGGCTCCGAACGGTTCTGAGTGTCACCGGCACCTCTGCACCTCTGGCCAAATATGGTACTGCACACCGCAGAGGCTTGAATCCTGCTAGTTTTGCCTAGACAACCGAGACAGGATTTAAAAAAAATAGCTTGTATTGTGAAACGCTCGTTAAACGCGTTACTCACAATCCGAGGTCCCACTATAGTAGTAATAACAATGACAATAATAATAATAATGATGTAAAAAATAATATAAATTATCCCATTAGACAGTTTGCTGAACATCCAGTTATCTATTTACTTAAAATACATATTGTATTATTATTCTCTTAATAGAATTTTGAAGGGGCTAATCTTTGCTAATAAGGAGTATTTATAATGATTTCTTATGGGTGTTCTCATTAGTATATATAAAGTCAAGTACCTGACAGATAATGCAAATAGTGTTCTATATTGTTATGCATGTATTACTGTAGTTAATATAATTACAAGAACATACAAGTTAAACACAAGAGTGAATTGAAATGCATAGAAAATTAAAATATTTGTTTATAGTTTCCCAATTTCTGAACCTCAGAAATTAGTGAATTCCTGCATTTTTGAAAGATTTAATTTTACTACTGCAAAAAGCTTTCATCCTTAAGCCCCTTTCACACATACGGACCGGACCATTCAGGTCCATCTGTCAGTTTTTCAAGCGGACCTGAATGGACGCTCCATTAATTTCTATGGAGAAACGGATGTCAGCAGTGACATATCAGCTGACAACCGATCCACTCCGATCCGCTAAATGCAGACGATGGAAACCCTATTTTACATCCGTCTGGCAGATCGAAACGGATGAAAACGGACAAACAGCTTTCATCTGATCCCCCATTAGAGAAGAGCGAGCTTTGACAGGTCTGTCTCGGCACAGTGTGCCGAGACGGACCTGTCATCCGCTGGCTCAGCGGGGATCAACGAATCGATGCCTGCTGAGCAAGAGGAGTCTGTCAAAAACTGACATTGTTTGTGAAAGAGCCCTAAAGCAGCTCTGTGTCAAATATGACGTATATTACCAAAAGGGAGGATGTGAATACATTCAGAAACCTTCAAAATCCTCCTGCTACAGCTGCATTCTGAGTCATTCTAACTAGCACAGCACCACCATATTTGAGTATAATATATCTTGCAAAGGTCAGTAAAATTAAAGCATTTTGTGCCATGGCATTGGTTCTATAAGCTTCTAGTGTCAGTATTGTAAGGATTACGTGCAGAGGCTCCTTGTACAGGAATGTGAGTATGCAAAGAAGACGTTATTTTATAAGTTAGTTAAAGGACTAAATTAGATCAGTGTTGGGGTCTAGGAACAAAGAGGTTAGTGTAGCTTTAAGCATTAAAGCAACGTTAAACACAAAACCAAAAAATGTAATATTTTGATGCCTACCAATGATTAGATGTGATGGCTGCATTTGTTTTCTTTTTTAAGCTTTTTGCCTTTGTTTTCAACTGGTGATTCTGCCAGTAACGCACCTCCTTTATTAGAGTGACCCCACTATGGATGAAGGAGCAACAGAGACACATTTGTCAGTCTGTGAAGGCAGTTACAGAAACTTTCTTTTGGGATAAAGGTTTATAAATAAATAAAAGCTGATCATTTTAAGCACCCCTGGTTTGTCTCAACATTTGACCTTGTGTCTACATCTTCAGGACAGTGTGTTCTGTTCAAAAACAACAGACTAACTAGCTGAAAAAAATAAAACGTATGCAGCCATCATATGTAAGAGCGATCAGCATGGACGCCTAACCTGAGAGCTCTGCTAGCCGGAGAGAGACTCAGAGCAACAGTGGGAATCACCTTGACCTCATTCCCTGCTCATTTGCCTCCCCACCCTCCAGACAACCTCCTGTCATCATGTCCAGAAGGAGGAAAAAAGAGCACCAACTGTAAAAGCTCACAACCTTTTTTCTGTGGCCTGCACCACCAAGAGGACCCAGCCAAGATGGCACCACAGCCTTGGCATCCCACACCTCGGCCTCCTACATAGATCTCCCTGATGCCACAAAGGGAGATATAAGCGACACTATGATCCCTTGCCACCAGACCGCTCTGCTCCCTTAAGCCCAGCGACAGAAAGCCCAGGAAAGGCCCCCATGAGAATGGACACACCGCCGCTGCTTCCACCAGAGGGGATCCGGGGATTAACCCCTTACAAACCAACTCTTCAGTACAATCCTCTATAGCATCCTTCCCTACCTCTGCAAAGCCGGTCCTAGCCACTACTACGAAGAACATGCTTCTTTGTTTTTAGTGCTCCCTTTTTGCTGACTTATCCTCTCACATACATAAATTCATCACCAACCTGTATGATATGGGGGATAGGGTCCATTATAATAAAAACAAAATGGAGGAACATAAACAGCCTGGTAGACACCTATAAGGAAACTAGGGATGACCACTCATGGATCAAGGCAAAACTGGCAGACTTCAAATATGGGTCCCGCCGTAATAATGTTAAAGTGCTTGGTTTTCTACCAAATGACCTTCCTAATTACACTTGCAACATGATGTCTGCTATACTACCAGAAGCCTGTTAGATTATTATTCCAAATTCGTAATCCTGCACTTATAGGAGTTATATTATTTATGGCAAGCTTGCAAAAATATATTTAGTTTTATGATTTATCATAATATATATTGTGTAAATTATCTCAAACAAATGATAGTGTCACATTTTTCAGTAAAGACTCAGCTAGAGGATTCCTTATTAGTCTACCAATATGTTCAACTTCAGGAGTAGACACTAGAGATAGATCGAGTCATCAGGGCCTCCCTACTGTCCCTCAATAACTATACCAATAACTATATCTTTCCATTGGCAACTCTGCCCCTTCATATATTTGTTGTAGAATCTAATATAAAAACCTCTGAGGGTAAAAAAATAAATAAACTCTTAAAGGGGGCATACCATCATCCAGGGTATAAATATAGAGAAATTGGTTCTAAGGTCCCCAGACCAGAGAGCCAAGTAAAGGGGGGTTTTGGGCCATGATTGGACTATCGCAGTACTAATAACATAGGTATAAGATGTAAAAGGGAACAGGTAAATTATAAAAAACATTTTTATTGAATACAAAATCAATAAAGACACAAGGGGAGGGTACAGAATTAAAAAAGGAAACAACCAACAAAACACCAGTGTAGTAGTCCCTAGGAGGGGAAGAAGAACAGTGGGTTGCAAGTCATATCGAACATCTTTACTAGTTTCGCGGCTTCAGCTGCTTCATCAGAAGAAGGTCTTAAATTAAAATGACAGGCGTCAAACAGTTAAATATTAAACAACAATTGCAAAAGATAATTTGGGGAACAAAGGACTCAGCTGCTCACCTAAAAGCCCCCCCCCCCCCCGAGCAAGCGAGGAGGGCAGTTGCCACCACATGGGTTCCAGTATGGCGACCAAGGGGCACGTATATGGACGATTGGACCTACTTATCAGATGGGTGAAGTAAGAGAAATAATTAATATACTCGGCCCGGGCTGTGAATAAAGAAGGTTGGTGCAAAAAACATGATAACACCCAGTGATGAAAATTCAAATGAATAGTGGTGTGGAAATTGAGTAGTGAGGTAGGGTGGGGACAGGAAAGCAGATAGAAACAGAGAGGATTGGGAGAGGGGGGGAGGTATAGGGGAGAGGGGAAAGGAAGTAATAAGAGAGAGGGGGAAAAGGTAGGAAGGATGAAGATGAATAGGAGGGGTGGGGATAAGTGAAAGAAAAAGGGAGGGGGAGGGGAGGGTGAATGGGTTACCTTAAATACAAGGAAGTGTATTGCATGTAGGGGGCCCCCGGGGGAGAGAGCCCTGGTTAGGGTTACTCGATAGAGCCACATGTAGCCTCCGCTGAGGGGTGTCCATGATAATGGACCCCAGAAGGAGGGGGACCAGCAGAAGATCCCATGGTGGCGTCAGGGCAGTGACGCCTACCAGTGGCACCTAGATAAGAAACACAAAAATTAGTGAAAGGTGGTCGATGGGGATAGGAAGGGGAAGGACAAGGAGGGGGGGGAAGGATGGGGGGCGGAGGTGGGGTGATGGAGGTGAAGAAGTGAAGGGGAGGGCTAAAAGCAGTCTGAAGGCACACTGAAGGAGAAAGATAAATGACTTACTGTGAACCGGGTAAGGCCACAGAGAGCCCGGGGTCCGTCGGCCATTGCGGGGAAGGCAGGAGGTACCTGCTTTTATACCCCTCTCCAAGCCAGTTGGCAACCTACGGCAGGCGCTGGTGTAAAGCGTCGCCAGGTCTGGGCGCGTTGCATGACGTCAGCGCGAGGATCTGCGCATGCGCCATGCAACGGGTGTCCTGCGATCTAAGGGCGGAAGTACGCACTGTCAATTCTCCCTGCAGGGCACAGCCCCAGAGGAGAACATAGGTAGTTAGGTAATATGTAAACACATGATGTAAAGAACAGTATCATAAATAATAAAGAATACACACAATTTAAATACAATAAAACTACATTAAAGTTGTATTGTAAAATGCCCAATATCTTTTGCAATTGTTTTTTAATATTTAACTGTTTGACGCCTGTCATTTTAATTTTAGACCTTCTTCTGATGAAGCGGCTGAAGCCGCGAAACTAGTAAAGATGTTCGATATGACTTGCAACCCACTGTTCTTCTCCCCCTCCTGGGGACTACTACACTGGTGTTTTGTTGGTTGTTTAGTTTTTTAATTCTGTACCCTCCCATTGTGTCTTTATTGATTTTGTATTCAATAAAAATGTTTTTTATAATTTACCTGTTCCTTTTTACATCTTATACCTATGTTATTAGTACTGCGATAGTCCAATCATGGCCCAAAACCCCCCTTTACTTGGCTCTCTAGTTTGGGGACCTTAGAACCAATTTCTCTATTGTTGTAGAATCTAGATACAAGGTTTATTTTTCAATGCCTATTATTAACACCTGCTGGAATCACAGCCTATGATGATACCAACTGGAAATACATTGTATCACAATATTATCTTAATTGATTTGACTTGTTAACTCATTCTTCTTGGTGATGCTTAATTGCCTGTTCTTATTCTTATTGTATTACCACATATGTTACCAATGTACACATCTTCTTGTACCTTGAAATAATAAATAAAATATGACATGTGCAATTCGTTTAGTTCTGAATTTGTTTTTTAACACATTTTTACAAATTTGTTTATTCTAAAATCAAACATTTTAGAAGAATCTAAATTCCTAAATTCGAAATTTCGTAAATTTGAACATTTGAAAATTTGTAAATTAGAAAATAGGAAATTTTGAAAATTAGAAATTTCGATAAGGTCTCCCGAAGGTGTTTCATCCTCTGCTCCCTCTGCGACAACTGAATAAGGTCCGCAACCTTACCAGTAACGTGGATCAAGGAGGGTTGCCAGTAATGATCCCTCTCCTTAATACCACAAATACGAGGATCCTTTCGCAGGCTTTGCAGGATCAGGAAGCCATGCAGCGTAGGTTTGCTGAGACATTCAGTCCAGAGTCATCTGGGTGCTTAAGAACGACATGATCCGCAGCCACCTCCTCCCAGCCACATACAAGTCCATGGGTTTCTTGCAACTGTAAATGATCCCTTGAAGACTGCTGCTAATGCTGAGTGCTAGGCTTCACCTCCATGCTGACACAATTCTCCTCCTCCTCCTCGTCCTCCTTCCTGTGTGATCGGTGGGCCAGCAGGAACACTGTCTGGACAAAGGGGGCCTTGAGAGGTAATGCAGGTCCCTGCCTCTATTTGTATGAGAACACCAGCAATTGAATGCAGGTAAGCTTTAGGTGCACACTATGCAAAGGACACTAAATCAAAATACTGCAGGTCCCTGCCTGTATTTGTATGAGGACAACCACAATTGTATTCAGGTAAGCTTTAGATGCACACTGTGCAAAGGACACTAAATCAAAATACTGCAGGTCCATGCCTGTATTTGTATGAGGACACCAGCAATTGTATTCAGATAAGCTTTAGGTGCACACTGTGCAAAGGACACTAAATCAAAATACTGCAGGTCCCTGCCTGTATTTGTATGAGAACACCAGCAATTGTATTCAGGTAAGATTTAGGTACACACTGTGCAAAGGACGCTAAATCAAAATACTGCAGGTCCCTGCCTCTATATTTATGAGAACACCAGCAATTGTATTCAGGTAAGCTTTATGTGTTCACTGTGCAACGGGCACTAAATCAAAATACTGCAGGTCCCTGCCTGTATTTCTATGAAAACACCAGCAATTGTATTCAGGTAAGCTTTAGGTGCACACTGTGCAAAGGACACTAAATCAAAATACTGCAGGTCCCTGCCTGTATTTGTATAAGAACACCAGCAATTGTATTCAGGTAAGCTTTAGGTGCACACTGTGCAAAGGACACTACAAAAAATACTGCAGGTCCATGCCTGTACTTGTATGAGAACACCAGCAATTGTATTCAGGTAAGCTTTAGGTGCACACTGTGCAAAGGACACTAAATCAAAATACTGCAGGTCCCTGCCTGTATTTGTATGAGAACACCAGCAATTGTATGCAGGTAAGCTTTAGGTGAACACTGTGCAACGGACACTAAATAAAAATACTGCAGGTCCCTGCCTGTATTTGTATGAGAACACCAGCAATTGTATTCAGGTAAGCTTTAGGTGCACACTGTGCAAAGAACACTAAATCAAAATACTGCAGCTCCCAGCCTGTATTTGTATGAAAATACCAGCAATTGTATTCAGGTAAGCTTTAGGTGCACACTGTGCAAAGGACACTAAATCAAAATACTGCAGGTCCCTAACTGTATTTGTATGAGAACACCAGCAATTGTATTCAGATAAGCTTTAGGTGCACACTGTGCAAAGGATACACTAAGTGAAAATACTGCAGCTAGCATAATCACCTGCCTGCCTGTCAGTATATTAGGAAGATAATACAGGAACGGATCTAGCTAAACTGAATACAGTGTATAAATGTATATACAACACCTGAGATGCATATATATCCTTTACACACTGTAACTGAAGCTAACTGACTTGCCTGCCTGCTCTATCTAACTCAAATTAAATGACACTGTCTCTCTTTAACCACCGCCTCAACACACTACACAAGGCTGCCACGCAGGCAGCCTTATATAGTGTGGGGCGTGTACTAAACCCCCGAGACATAATTGACCAAAGCCACCCTGGCTTTGGCCAATTACGACTCTCTGTACAGGCGGGTCATAGTGCATGCTTGGCCAATCATCAGCCAGCAATGAACTGCGATGCTGCAGTGAATTATGGGCCGTGACGCGCCACTCGAATTTGGCGCGAACGGCCCATAAAGTTCATAATTCGACGAACTATCGAACAGACGAAACCCAGACATGGGTTTGACTCGAACTCAAAGCTCATCCCTAGTTTTGACTAAGGGAAGAAGGTTCTCATCCAAGAATTTACAATACATGGCCCCATCCATTGCCCCCTCAATGCGGCAAAGTACCTTTAGCAGAGAAACAAAGCATAATGATTCCACCTCATGCTTGACTGTAGGGATGGTGTTCCTAAGGTCATAGTCAGCATTTTTCTTCCTCTAAACACAGTGAGTCCCCCTCCTCAACAAGGCACATGTACAGTCATGCCAATGAACATCTAAATAATTCAGAGAAGGATTTGAAGAAAGTGCTGGGGTCAGTCAAGACCAAAATTGAGCTCTTTGGGATTAACTCAACTCGCCTTGTTTGGAGGAAGAAAAATGCTGACTATGGGCCAGATTCAGGTACAATTACGTTGCTCCCGAGCGGCGTAAAGTATCTGATTTACGTTACACCGCCGCAGGTTTACAGCATAAGTGCCTGATTCACAAAGCTCTTACCTGTAAACTTGCGGCGGTGTAACGTAATTCCGCTCGGCGCAAGCCCGCCTAATTCAAATGGGGCGGGCACCATTTAAATTAGGCGCGTTCCCATGCCGAACGTTCTGCGCATGCTCCGTGTTCAAATTTCCCGACGTGCTTTGCGTGAAATTACGCCGCCCCGACGTTTTTTTTGAACTGCGATGTGCGTAACGGCATTTCGTATTCCCGGACGTCTTACGGAAAAAAAAAGAATCGAAATTCGACGCGGGAACGATGGCCATACTTTAACCACTTGCTTACTGGGCACATAAACCCCCTTCGTTCCCAGGCAAAATCTCAGCGTCCGGCACTGCGTCGCTTTAACTGACAATTGCGCGGTCGTGCGACGTGGCTCCCAAACAAAATTGGCGTCCTTTTTTCCCCACAAATAGAGCTTTCTTTTGGTGATATTTGATCACCTCTGCGGTTTTTATTTTTTGCGCTATAAACAAAAAAAGAGCAACAATTTAAAAAAAATATATATTTTTTTTACTTGTTGCTATAATAAATATCCCAATTTTTTTTTAAAAAACTATTTTTTTTCTCAGTTAAGGCCGATACGTATTTTTCGACGTATTTTTGTAAAAAAAAAAAAAAATCGCAATAAGCGACTGGTTTGCGCAAAAGTTATAGCGCCTACAAAATGGGGAACAGAATTATGATTTTTTTTATTATTTTTTTTTTTACTAGTAATGGCGGCGATCTGCGATTTTTATTGGGACTGGGATATTGCGGCGGACGTATCGGACACTTTTGACACAAATTTGGCGCCATTCACATTTATACGGCGATCAGTGCTATAAAAATGCACGAATTACTGTATAAATGTGACTGGCAGTGAAGGGGTTAACACTAGGGGGTGAGGAAGGGGTTAAATGTGTAGCCTGGGTGTGTTATAACTGTGTGGGGGGAGGGGGGTGACTGGGGGAGGGGACCGATGCTGTGTCTCTATGTACAAGAGACACAGATCGGTCTCCTCTCCTCTGACAGCACGTGGAGCTCTGTGTTTACACACAGAGCTCCACGTCCCTGCTGTCACCTGCCGTGTCACCGACGATCGCGTGTACCCGGCGGACATCGCGGCCGCCAGGTACACGCATCGGGTCTTCGGCGATGCGTCGGGACAGTTTTTACCCGCCGCGCGCCACCCAGTGGCGCGCGCGGGTAATGCACATAAAGGCCGTTTTTAAACGGCCACTTGGCACTTGAGAGCCGCGCTGCGGACGTATTTTGTCTATAGCGCGGATCTTAAGTGGTTAACATGGCTGATCTAAAGATAAGCCATGTTAAAGCAGGTGTAACTTTGTGATGGGAAAAACCGACGAGCGACGACGTACGAGATTGCGACGAACGCGCGGATCTTCGTGGATCGCCGTAACTAGTCATTTGCATATTCTACGCCAACCGCTATGGAATCGCCACCTAGCGGCCGGCCTAGAATTGCATCCTAAGATCCGACGGTGTAAGTCAATTACACCTGTCGGATCTTAGGGCTATCTATGCGTGACTAATTCTATGAATCAGCCGCATAGTTAGGATGGGCGGATCACAGAGATATGACGGCGTATCAGGAGATACGCCGTCGTATCTCTTTTGTGAATCTGGCCCTATGACCCTAAGAACACCGTCCCCACAGTCAAGCACGGAGAGGAAACATTATGCTTTGGGGCTGTTTCTCTGCTAAAGGTACAGGCCAACTTTGCCGCATTGAGGGGCCAATGGAGGGGGCCATATATTGTAAAATCTTGGATGAGAACCTTCTTCTCTCAGCCAGAATACTGACGATGGGTTGTGGGTGGGTGTTCCAGCATGACAATGACCCAAAACATACCACCAAGGCAACAAGAGTGACTCAAGAAGAAGCATTAAGGTCATGGAGTGGCCTAGTCAGTCTTTAGACCTTAATCCTATAGGAAATGTATGGAAGGAGCTGAAACTTCGATCTGCTAAGACAGGTCTCAAAATTTCAAGTCCTGAGCCACTAGCCAGACCTTAAGAGTTACTCGCCACCAGTTTCCCCACCCAACCTCTCCCCTGCCCCACCCCTAAGTCCGCCCCTAAACACGCCCTTGTAAATTATCTCATGAAATTACACTGTTAAATGTTTTCAGCAGAATTAAGTTCCAAAAATAAATAACAACAACTTTAACAATATTAACATAAAGTATATCAGTACCCATCAAATGCAGCCTCATTGTGCCCATCAAATGCAGCCGCACTGTGCCCATGAATGCAGCCTCACGGTGCCCATCAATGCAGCCTCACGGTGCCCATCAATGCAGCCTCACGGTGCCCATCAATGCACTCTCACTGTGCCCATCAATGCACTCTCACTGTGCCCATCAATGCACTCACTTTAGAGGGCCCATGTGTTACCCCTGTACACCTGCATAGGAAGAGGGCCGGGGGCAGCACACAGAGGAACCGATCCCCTCCATTTTCCCATCCCCGATCCCATTCCCCCCATCACTGCTACCACTGTCACTCATCCCAGCCCCATGCTTCAGGGGGCCCATGTCTCACCCCTGTACACCCAGATAGGAGAAGCAGCGGGAGGCATATAGAGGAACCAATACCCTTCATTTTCCTCCTGCAGTCACAGCTTTTGGTTCCTCTATATGCCGCCCGCTGCCCCTCCTATCCGGGTGTACAGGGGTGAGACATGGGCCCCCTGAAGCATGGGGCTGGGGTGAGTGACAGTGAGCGGTGGTAGCAGTGATGGGGGAATGGGATGGGATCAGTGTTGGTGGGTTGGATGGGGTGAGTGGCAGCAGTGGTGGGGGGGATGGGATCAGTGGTGGCTGTGAGGGGGGTTAGATCACTGGCAGTGGTGACGGTAAGGGGTGATGGGATCAGTAGTGGTGGTAGAATCAGTGGCGGGCATGGTGGGATCGTGGTGGTGGTGGGATCAGGGGCGGGGGTGGTGGGATCAGTGGTGGTGGTGGGGGGATGGGATCAGTGGTGGCTATGAAGGAGGTAAGATCACTGGCAGTGGTGACGTATGGGGGGTGGGATCGGTGGTGGTGATGGGATCAGTGGCAGGGGTGGTGACATCAGTGGTGGTGGGTGGGATCGGTGGCAGGGGTGGTGACATCGGTGGGTGGGATCGGTGGTGGTGGTATCAGTGGCAGGTTCGGTGGTGGTGAGTGGGATCGGTGGTGGTGGTGGAATCAGTGTCAGGGGTGGTGACATCTATGGTGGTGGTGGGATCAGTGGCAGGGGTGGTGACATCCGTAGTGGTGGGTGGGATCTGTGGCGGGGTGGTGACATCAGTGGTGGTGGGTGGGATCAGTGGCAGGGCTGGTGACATCAGTGGTGGTGGGTGTTATCGGTGGCAGGGGTGGTGACATCAGTGGTGGTGGGTGGGATCGGTGGCAGGGGTGGTGGGTGGGATTGGTGGTAGGGGTGGTGACATCAGTGGTGGTGGGTGGGATCAGTGGCAGGGGTGGTGGGTGGGATTGGTGGTAGGGGTGGTGACATCAGTGGTGGTGGTGGTATCAGTGGCAGGTTCGGTGGTGGTGGGTGGGATCGGTGGTGGTGGTATCAGTGGCGGGTTCGGTGGTGGTGGGGTTGGCAGTAAGATCCAGAGGCAGAGGTGGTGGTGGAGGATGGCACCAGGGATAAGATCTGTGGTGGTGAGGGGGGTCAGTAAGAGGCAGAGGTTGGGATCAGCTGCACTGACTATTATGTCACTTACTTTCTCAGAAGATTCCTTCCTCTTCATCGTTGCTCCCATGCCTCCAGGGATGCTCCTGTGTCATGGGATGAGAGCTCCTCCCCCTTCACTGCATTGGTGTCAGCTGGTCAGCTGACTTTCCCTTCCACCCTTTCCTCTCCTGAGGCTTTGCCTTTCCTCAGCGAGCAGCGGACCCCCCCTCCCCCCGCACGCAGTGTAACAAGGTCCCACACCTCTAGATGGCTAGGGAACAGATACTTTCACAAACGCCGGTCTAGGGGGGGGCGGGACCTTGTTACACGCGCCGAACAGACACAAGCCAGCTCATTCAGGGCGAGTGAGGAGCGGGGTGGAACAGGCTGATCGTTTCCTGGCTAGAAACTGTTTCTAGCCAGAGAACACACAGCGGCAGGACCGGACTGCTGGCGCGGCTTTGAGGTGAGGAGGCTGCATCGCTCCCCTCCCTCTCTCTCCTCCTCTTGTTTTTGTTATATTGCACACACAGCGTGGGATGTCACGCTGTGTGTGCAATATAACAATAACATTCGCCCTGAATGAAATTCCACTCGCAAATTGCGAGCAAAGAGTGCAAATTTTGAGGGCTGTGCTAAGAGACAGCTAAGAGACCTTAAAGGGTAACTCCACTTTCCTGGGGAAAAAAATTGCAAATAAAGAAAAAATAATATAGGATATTCAAAAATCATATTGTAATTGAATGTTATTAGAAAATGTGTTTCTTTTCAATCTGCAGCCAATTTTCTGAAGATGCAAAGCAATATGGCCACCCAAAGTTGTTCTGTACACAGAATGTGTACTGACCACCCCCCCAGAAACATAATTTCCTGCTTGTGTGATTGGCTCACCAATTTTCACAGAAGTCTGTCTAAGATACAATTTCATTTTTGGTGAGATACACATTTAAAGGGATGCAGGCCCAGCAGCTTTCCTTATTAGTGCCCAGCAGCTGCGCAGCTGATTAATAATTATGAAACTCCTCCCATTAGACCCACTCAGCACAGAGGAACAAACAGTGATTTATTCAGAATGACTAAGTCACGTGTCCAGTCACGTAACGCGTGGGGGAGGAGCTACGAACGGGAATGACGGATCGCACATCCGAATGAGGAGAACATCCATCCTGAGCGGCTTGTTGTTGCCTGTTGTGTCCGGGGGATACGTGAGTGTGCCCATATCAGAAGCCTGTCATATATTTGTCAATGGTGGTTACTATATTGCGCAATGAGGTTTTCTGCTTGCTTTGCATGAGCTGTGTCAGCGTGGATGATCTTATACCTACCAGTGAGACAGCTAACTGAGAACAGGGAGGCGCATCCCACTCAAGTCATTACAATCAGCATTTTCCTACACAGGGAGTGTAGTGGATAAGCACTTACCCAGCCACTATTGGGACTATTGTTTTATGGTTTTGTTTCACTCACATTGCATTACCATTGTACTGTTGTTTAAGTTTCACGCCTCCAGAGTTAATTTTCTGCGCATTAATAATTCATTTAACATATACTATTTTGGTGGTACAATAGGCATTTACCGGATACAGAAGTAAGTGTAGGCCATTACAGTCCCCAAAAATTAGCCCACGGCCACAGGCGTTCACCTGACAGCAAACAACTTTGTATTCTATGGCTGGTGGTACATTAGGCATTCACCAGATACAGAAGTACGTTTCGGCCATTGCAGGCCCCAAAAATTAGCCCACGGCCACAGGCATTCACCGGACAGCAAACAACTTTGTATTCTGTGGCTGGTGGTACATTAAGCTATTCACCGGATACAGAAGTAAGTGTCGGCCATTACAGGCCCCAAAAATTAGTCCACGGCCACAGGCGTTCACCTGACAGCAAACAACTTTGTATTCTGTGGCTGGTGGTACAATAGCCATTCACCGGATACAGAAGTAAGTGTCGGCCAGTACAGGCCCAAAAAATTAGCCCACATGCGTTCACCTGAATTTGAATGAAACATGGTCTACTGGTCACATGTGTTGAATTCCTCCGAAAACCGCGCCTCATTCATTTTTATAAATGTGAGGTAGCCAACACTGTTGTGAGCTAGGCGAGTGTGCTTATTAGTCACGACCCCCCCCTGCTGCGCTGAACGTCCTTTCGGATAGGACACTGGAAGAGGGGCAAGCCAACAGTTCCACTGCAAATTGTGCAAGCTCTGGCCAAAGTTCAAGCCTGCCCACCCAGTAGTCCAGGGGTTCATCACTTCTCAGTGCATCCACATCGGCCGTTAACCCAGTGTAGTTGGACACCTGTCGGTCTAGGCGTTCCCTGATGCTGGATCCGGAGGACAGCTGTTGATGGGTCGGCTGAAAGAATGATCTCATATCATTAGTGACCAACACATCTTCAAACCACCCTCTTCTTGCAGGTGCTGTTGGATTGGTACCCGAAACTGTTTCTCTGTGAGTAGAAATTCCTCTGCCAATGGATGCAAAAGCAGAATGCAGCATTTCTCGAAGCAAGGCCTGAAAGTGCTGCATTCTGATGGCCCTCTGTGATGGTGTTAACATTTCCGGGGGTCTAAGTACGTTGCCACCCAGTACTGGTCCTTGCCCTTTTTGCTTTTTATACGGGGGTCCCTCTTAAAACACTGGAGCATGAAGGCCCCCATTTGCACTAAACTGGATGCTCTGTACCGGCCTGGCTCGGCTCCTGCTCATCATCTAGGATAATGTTGTGCTCGTTCTCCTCCCCCCATCCACGGACAACACCAGGGATCCCAGAAAGGTTTAAAGCACGCTCTTCTTGCTCCTCCTCCTCTGCCCCGGCACCATCCTCCTCTAACTCCTCTTCAGACTCCCGTTGTTGACTTGTCTCAGGTGGAGTAGCCCCCCCCTGGAAAATTCAACCAGCATTGCGACTTCCTCATCTTCCTGCTCCTGTTCCTCGACGGTTGATCAATGACACAACGCAATGCACGCTCCAGAGAGAAGGCGTAAGGTACAATGTCACTGATGGCGCCCTGGCTGTGACTGACCAGTTTGGTGATCTCATCAAATGGCCACAGAAGTCTGCATGAGTCGCGCATGAGCAGCCACTGGCGCGGTGCAAAAAAAACAAGCTCCCAGAACCTGTCCTGCCGCAGAGTTCATACAGGTAGTCATTAACTGCACATTTCTGCTGGAGCAGCCTATCAAGTATATACAATGTTGAGTTCCATCGCGTCGGGCAGTCACAGATAAGACGTCTGACGGGCAGGTTGTGTCGCCGCTGAATGTCAGCAAGGCGAGCCATGGCCATGTAAGATCTTCTGAAATGGGTGGAGATTTTCCTGGCCTGCCGCAAAAGATGTCCTGGGGCCCAGGGTATTTGGCAACGAATCGCTGCACGACCAAGTTCAGGACGTGTGCCATGCATGGCACGTGTGTAATTTTGCCCTGTTTCAGTGCGTTCAACAGATTGGCACCGTTGTCGCACACCACTTTACCAACTGTCAGATTGAGCGGTGTTAGCCACTGATCTGCCTGTGAACGCAAAGCTGAAAGGAGTGCAGGACTAGTGTGGCTCTTGTCTTCCGGGCACAACAGACGCAGCACAGCATGGCAACGTCTCACCTGGCATGTCAAATAGGTTCTGGGATCTTGGGCGGCACAGCAGAAGAGACGGTAGCATCAGAAAACGAGTCCACCAGTTTATATGACAGTAGTTGGCGGGCTATCAGTTCCGACAAGCCAGCGGTCAATCGTTGGGCAAGAGGGTTATCCGGTGTCATCGTTATTTTTACGATCTAACATTTGGGCCACAGAAACCTGCCTTTTTGCAGAAAAACGTGAGCACGGCATGATGGAAGGTGGAGTGAAGGACAATTATGAGCAAAGAGGGGAAGGAGAAGGAGAAGAGACTGGACGGTGAGAGCCTGGAGTGTAGCTTTGTGAGTTCTGATGGTGTTGCTCCCACTGGGCTCAGTGATGGGAGGCCAGGTGCCTTCTTAAGGCTGTCGTCCCTAGGTGAGTGTTGGGCTTACCGCAACACTGCGGAACCATGGGCCGGTGTCCTGGGAGCGCCAGATGTGACCGTACATGGTTGATGGCTCGCTCCTGATACATTAGGAGTCTGGTTTGTCCCTCCTGTGCAATGTAAGTTCGGCCTGCTTCTCCTCCCTATCTGCTGGTCCATCTCTCCCTATGAACTACCCTCCTCTTCCTCTCTTGTGGGCACCCACGTGACGTCTGTAGACACGTCATCATCGACGTCACCTTTCCCATCACTAACAATAGAGATCTCGGAGTAGGCAGCAACAGCAGGCACCAACCTCCTTGTGTTGTTCTGAGTACTGTCGTCAGACTGCTGAGTGCCCGCTGTTGCTACCTCCTCTTCCTGATCCAATGCCAAAAATGGCTGCGCATCCAAAATGTCTTCTTATGGATCGGAAAACAATTCCTGTGACTCAAGCGGAGGGTATATGGTGGTGGTGGTGGTGTTGTTGGTGAGCCACTCAACCAAGTCTGGTGCGTCCTTCCTTTGACGTAATCGAACGAACATTGTGCCACTACCCACTTTGGCTCCGGCCTGGTGCTCCTGCCCTACCCCTACCACCCCTGCGGAAGGGCCTGCCTCTTCCTCTGCCTGTCATTTTTTAAATGACCCTGTGACAAAAGTCTCTAGAGAAGCGCAGTATTTGTGGAAGAAGATATATAACAAAATCTGTATTTTTGGGGGGCCACTGGTTTATCGCACCAGTTATGAAAAGTTTTTTTCAGGAAATGTTGTCACTGTGTGTAGCAGAAGTAAAGCAGCGAAAGCGACAACAATTCTACAGTACCCAAATACACCGCCAGTCACAATGCTGTACAATACAAATCCACTATAATATGCTTTCTATATTCGAAAGTATATTATACGTGTATATTACACCTATATATTGCAAAGCAAGTAGTACACCTATACCAGTGCTTGAAAGGACTTTTGTGGACCTGTTAGGTAACGATTTGTGTCACTACAATCTGTCCCTGCTCGAAACAGCAACCTGTCCCTACACTGACAAAAAGTATATGAATGTATTACACACCTATGTACTGCAGAGCAAGTAGTACACCTATATCAGTGCTTGAAAGGACTTTTGTGGACATGTTAGGTAACGATTTGTGTCACTACAGTCTGTCCCTGCTCGAAACAGCAACCTGTCCCTACACTGACAAAAAGTATATGAATGTATTACACACCTATATACTGCACAGCAAGTAGTACACATATACCAGTCCTTAAAAGGACTTTTGTGGACCTTTTAGATAGCTAGTTGATTAAATACAGCCTGTCCCTGCTCCAAACACTAACCTCTCCCTACACTGACAAAAAGCAGAATGTAAGATGGCAGCCAGATCAGGTCTATTTATAAGGTAGGGGTTATGTCCATGTGCTGAAATGTCTCAATTGGCTGTCCTGCACCACCTGATTGTTGTGTCATAGGTCAAAGTTCTTCTCCATGTAAAATTGCAGACCGCCGCGAACATCGGCAGATGTCCGCCGGTTTGCTGGACCGCGAAAGAGGAACGTTCGCCACGAAAAGACCGCCGGGCGAACCGCCAGGCCATCTCTAGTCTCTATCATTTAAAACATACCTATGATAAAAAAATGATAAACCCTTAATTTCTTTGTAAGTGGGCAAACTTACTAAATCTGCAGGGGATCAAATAATTGTTTTTCCCACTGTAGTTATTTGGTTAGTCTAGTTGAAAATAGTCACAAGTCCATCTAGTTCAATCAATAAAAGTTAATTAAAAATATTTACAATCCTATATAGACAACCCTATGAATAGCTGAATACCATGTTTATTATATGGACCAATTCTGTATTTATACATGTTGATCATATCCCCCCTTAATCTCCTCTTCTCAAGAGAGAATACATTCAGTTCCTCTAATCTTCCCTAATAGATGAGCTCCTCCCTGATTGTCCCCATTGGAAAATGTACCTTCTATTCTAATGGTCACAAGGACAAATAAATAGGACGAGTCACCTCAGGAGGGACAAAAATAGAAATACAACCTGACACAGGTTCTAAACCTTCCCTACATCATCCTAAACAAACAAAGCATAAAAATAAACATTTGTCGTTTGATACATGTCAACCTCTTTCCACTGACTTAACACACATATGCAAACAATAGGTGGGCCTTAACGTTGGTTGTATGCATATACTGTATACATCAGCCAGCTTCACTGTTCTCTGCTGAAGATGATCTCTCAACACAAGGACAAAGCTGTCACTGACAGCTCCAGGTCATTATGACCAGGAGCCAGTGGGCTGGGCTGGAAACCACTGCAAACACCATTCACAGTGGTCACATGACCAGGAACTCTGTCTCTGCCTCCCATTCCTAACACCCTCTTAAAAGGCCAGTGGGAACCAGTGCCAAGCACTAAAGCCTGGTACACACTATGGGCCAGATTCACATAAGAAGTACACCGGCGTATCTACTGATACACCGGTGTACTTTCAAATTTGCCGCGTCGTATCTTTAGTTTGAATCCTCAAACCAAGATATGACGGCTTCTGGCTTCGATCCGACAGGCGTACGGCTTCGTACGCCTTCAGATCGTAGGTGCAATACTCCGGCGCCCGCTGGGAAGAGTTTGCGTCGTTTTCCGCGTCGGGTATGCTAATTAGCTTTTTCCGTCGATCCACAAAGGTACGCGCGGCCGTCGCATTCTCTTACGTCGACGCTAGTTGGCTTTTCCCGGCGTATAGTTAAAGCTGCTATTTCGTGGTGTATAGATAGACTTGCCATGTTAAAGTATGGCTGTCGTTCCCGCGTCAAAATTTTTTTTTTTTTTTTTTGCGTAAGTCGTCCGTGAATAGGAAAGGACGTAACTCACGTCGAAGTTCAAAAAATGGCCCCCTGCCAGAACACTCCGGCATCAGAACACCACTAGAACACTCGGGAGCCAGTCGACTGCTGGTTCTACAGCATGCTTGTCTGATAGAAGCTGATGGCCGGCTTCTGTCGGGCTGGCTGACATACACACAGGCCGAATGTCAGCCAGCTATTATTGAACCGCCCGATTTCTCCCGACATTCAGCCCGTGTGTACTAGGTTTTCGGAAAGGTCTTAAGAATTTTTTCTATATCTTGAACAATCTCTTTGTCTGCTCCAATGTAAAAATTGCCTACATGGCATAAATAAATACATTTATAAATAGTAAAAAAATTTATTGAAAAACAAATTTATATTTCTGACATTTCAGTTAAAACCAACATTTTAAAATGAAGCTAGATGTTTTCAAACATCAATTTCAAAGATAGGATGCTATCATTTACTTCTACCAGTTGACAGATCATAACATTTATATCATTCGCTTCAAAGATTGTTTCTAATACTCAAATATGTCATTTATCAGCATTAGCATTAAATTCATGTTCAGCACCAAAGGACTTATAGCATAAAATTCATTTAAAAACAAAGGATAATGTTCCATGTATTCATACAAGTATGAAACATATGTCATAAAGCTTTCATTATAGAATATCTTATTCACTCTGTGACATAACATTTGTATGCTTTTATCTTTTAGCATAATGATATTATTTAGTATTTGTTGCAACTGTTTACAATTTAAATATGTTTCTGACATTATAATTTCCCATTATTAAAGCAGCAGGAGGAAAAATGTTGCATCTAATGCTTTAATATGCACGTACATAATATAATGAATTTGCAAATACATTACAGCTAGTCATATTCACTATTTGGTCCTATAATGTACACTTTTCATAAGATAGTTGAATGACAAAGTTAGAGATTCACTTTAATGTTGGCCCAACCATTAGCATTAGCCCAGTGCTGTGTCTTGGCCTAGGCCGTCAAGGCCCAGGCCTAGAGCGGCACTTTTCAGATATGGCGGCAAAAAGCCACCCCCGCTAAAAAAAAAAAAAAACTCCTCCCGAGTCAGTCGATTCCCTGCCGTGGTTGCTGACTGCAGTGTTCAGAGAGCGTCTCTCTCATGGAGCATAGAGCGTGACAGTTCTCCCCTCTGCACTGCCAGGAGAGCAGAGAGAGAAGGCAAGCTGGTCAGCTTCTCCAGGTGCACATAGAACCACTTCAAGGCTGGTCCGATTGTGGCTTGAGCAGGTGGAGCTAGCTACATAGGCCCGGATTCACAATGCACTTGCGCCGACGTATCTCGAGATACGCCGCGTAAGTGCAAATATGCCCTGTCGTATCTGTGCGCCGTGCCCACAAAACTAAGATACGCTTGAAAATAGGCTTCATCCGACCGACGTAACTTGCATACGCAGGCGTAGAGTGAGCGCATATTTACGCTGGGCGTATTTGGCGCTCCCACTGATTTTCTATTCACATATGCAAATGAGGGAGATACGCCGATTCACGAAACGTCCGTCCGTCCGACGCAGTGCGCGAAAAAAGTCATACGTCCGGCGTAAAGTTATTCCCTAATAAAGGAGGTGTAACTCAGCAGCATCCATGCAAAGGGCTGCACCAGGGAACACAAGCCGACATATTTTATGTAGTTTACGTAGGACGTGAATATGACTAGGTGTAGGTTATGTTCACGCCATAGGCAGCGATCCGACGTATCTTAGGCAGTTGTTCCGACGTGATTGTGAGCATGCGCACTGAGATGCGCCCACGGGACGGCACAAGCGCAGTTGGCGATGCGTATCTGTCTGCCGCTCGGCCCATCATTTGCATGGGGTCACGCCTCATTAGCATGGCTCACGCCCACTTCCACTTACGCCAACTTACCCCTGAGAAACCCAGCGCAGATTTGGGAGGAAGTGCTTTGTGAATTCAGTGCTTGCCTCTCTGCGCTGCGTCGGCGTAGCGTAAAGGAGATACGCTACAGCAGCATAAATATGCGCCAGTGTCTGTGAATCCGGGCCGTAGTGTATATCTTGGAGGGGGTGAAAATACCGGTCCTCACAATTTGTCTCCCCAAACCTCATGCGCTTATCTTTGCTAAAGCTTTCCAACTTTTTCCTATCCCCTGTTATCTGAAATAGGACTCTGGTAATTAACCCTCTGTGTTCTTTCTAGGAGAGGATGGTTCTTCTCTACTCTGCTACAATTAAGATATGTACAGTACACTGCTGCTTACCTAAATGGTTAACTCTTTAAAGCTCAATATCTGCAGCTGGTGCTCGTATGAATGGGATTTAACACCTTAGTGTCTTCTTGTATATGTGGTAACCTTTCATGCTACCTGTATGGCTAATGCTGCTTTCTGACTCATGAAGAGAAGTTTAATTTCTCATTATAGATCAGTCTGGAATTTAGGGCCAGATTCCGCTGGGGTTTTTTGCCTTCCTCTGGATCAACTGTGGGTATGGAGTTGGGTGTATAGGATTTTACTGTGTTTTTTTATTTTGTTTTTGTGGTTGAACTGCATGGACTTGTGTCTTTTTTTCAACCTGACTTACTATGTAACATATCGTAGATACGTTACACCACCGTTTTCATCGCAAGTGCCTGATTCACAAAGCACTTGCATGAAAACTTACGCCGGCGGCCTCCGGCGTAAGCACGCGTAATTCAAAGGGGCGTGTGCCATTTAAATTAGGCGTACTCCCGCGCCGGACCTACTGCGCATGCTCCGTTTTGACGTAATTTTTTCGAACGGCGATGTGCGTAGCGTACTTTCGTATTCCCGGATGTCTTACGCAAGAACAAAAATGTTTTAAATTTCGACGCGGGAACGACGGCCATACTTTATACAGCACATACGTGTGCTGTGTAAAGTTAGGGCAGCTAAAACGACGACTAACTTTGCGACGGGAAACTAGACTAGCAGCGACGTAGCGAATGCGAAAAACCGTTGTGGATCGCCGTAACTACTAATTTGCATACCCGACGCTGGTTTACGACGCAAACTCCCCCCAGCGGCGGCCGAGGTATTGCATCATAAGATCCGACAGTGTAATTCAATTACACCTGTCGGATCTTAGGGCTAACTATGCGTAACTGATTCTATGAATCAGTCGCATAGTTAGGAAGACCCTAAAACAGAGATACGACGGCGTATCAGGAGATACGCCGTCGTATCTCTTTTGTGAATCTGGGCCATAGTGTCCATCCTGCTGACTACATTTAAGACTGACGGACATTTTTATTTAATTTATTTTTTGTGTCTTTTTAACTACACATGTCTCTATTCACAGTGAACAGCACAGTTTGCTGAAAAGGCCAATTATTTTTCCCCACCTCCAATCTCTGTTGTGCCTGCCCTATCAGCTGCATCCATACTCCACTGATGCACACAGACACACTTTCTGTGTGTACAGTATGTTAAGGTGTGCAGGACAGGTGGAAAAGTGGAGTACATACACACTAGAAGCTGAAAATTGGTGAGTAAGACCCCTTTAATTTTGGTTCAGGGTCCCCCTTAATATTCATACCAGACCCAAAGGGCCTGGTAATGCCATTTTTTTCAATGAGTTTTATCTGTATTGCCGAGACCCGACAATTCATTACAGCCACAATCAGTTTAAAATTACTTTTTTTTCCTTTAGAAATGTCATTTTGCTGTGGGACTGTTCTAAACACGGAAAAAATGTGCCACTTTACAGGCATACTATAGACACCCTCCAGGCAGGAAATTTAAAGGAATGTTTCACTTTTATTGTTTCACTTTAAGCGTTATTAAAATTTCTGCTCCGTAAAAAAAAAACAGTTTTAAAACTTTTTTTTGAATTGATACATATCCCCTGGGGCAGGACCCCAAACACTTTTTATGACAATACCATGCATATAAGCCTTTAAAATGAGCGCTTTTAATTTTTCATGTTAATCTCCCATAGACTTTTAAACAGCATTTCGAATTTGCCGTGAACACCGCATAATGTTCGCTATTAGGCGAAGAGGTGAACACTCGATGTTCGAGTCGAACGCTTACACTCGACTCGAACATCGGGCTCATCCCTATATTTTATAGTGATTTATCATTGTTAGGTAAATAAGAGACAAATCTAGTATCATGCAAAGTCCACTAAATAATAAACATTAATAAAGATAGACTAAGGGAATCAAATAATACCTTATTAGACATTTTGGACACAACACCAAATGTAACAAGTTTCCATTTGAATACTAATTGGACAAGTGAAGAGGATTTTATACGTTTTAGTGACAAGCTCATTCATTTAAAATTCAGTTCTAATTAAAAGATAAAATAAAACTATCAGCTTTAAGTCTGGATAAGCAGTTAGCAGCTACCTTTTATTTTAAAACTATTTTGTTAGGTCATATTTTCTTTAGCTTTTCTCTTACTTAGGAAACTTTTAGGTTGGATTCACACCATATCTGTTGCATTTAACTTGAGCTGAGGCACATTAAATGCACTTGAATCAACGTGGGTAAACATAATTTTTTTTTATGTATTGCATTGTATTGATGTTAACACGTTGCATTGATATGACATGTTCACAGCAGGAACATCCATTACCTTAACATTCATTGCATTGTGCTGAGATGTGTTGTCATGCACAGCACTGCATTGCACCGTATTTCTATGTTGCATATTTAATTTCCACAAAGAATGTTGAAACTTTTGGGGGAAAAAAATGGATTTCAGCTTGTTAATGCATTGGGCTTGAGTTGAGTAACACAGTCCAACATGTAAGGTTTGAATGCACCCTTACTAATTATATTCTGTTTTCAGGTGTTGACCATTTCTTTTTTTAAATATATATGAACTCCTCATCACATGTGGAATATCAAGTATTTAGAATGAGACCAATATTGAACGCTTTGGGAGCTTGACTCCATTTTTAAGTTCTGGTTGTCTTCAATACTCTCCCATCCTCTCCATCTCTGCACAGAGAATCAGAAGTAGATGTGTAATTTTCACTCTGTTATAGGTAATTCATGTGTTTGTCACTGCTCTCACCACATAAACAAGGTAACTCACTGGTCACGTGATTGCAACTTCCTGTAGGTGAGATTGCGGTCACAGAGAGACACTGAAAGTGTACTGTGAAGACACTTAGGTGTCCGTTTATGAAGCAGTGAAGAGCGGTGATCCCAAGGATCACCGCTGATCACAGCCCATAAACAGTTTATGAAACAGAGATAATCGGGGGGAGAAGTGTTTGAACTTGTAGATTATCTCTACACACAGAGAAGTCTCATAGACTGACACAGTAACGGCCAGTTTATGAAGCTGTGATCTGAGCTCTTCACTGGTGATCTGAGTCAGAATTCACATTCCCCAATTCACCATCTCAGAGCTGGTGATGCGGGAGTGAAGAGGGAATCCCGGGGGTTCTGAGGAGGAAGGAGGTGAATTTTTAACTTCCTTCTACCTCATTCAGACCCCCCAACACTGTAACCATGTCCCTCTGTAATATTTATGTGTATACATATATATACATAAATATATATAATGTGTGTGTATATACATGTATATACATTGTGTGTATACATATATATATTATGCAGGGGGACTCGTTATTTTAATTACATTAACCACGCCGTCTTTCAGTGAACTGAGCAGTGATAATTTATCACTGCTCAATAAACTGACATCTCAGTATTTCTGTGAATTTCTGGTCCGTTCTCCACTGTTTGAAGCGTTGGTAGATCACTTCACTCCTCCAAGGGTGAAGCGATCTTCTCCGCTTCATAAACAGGCACACAGAGGAGAAAAATCTTAACTGTGAATGCCGGAGAAAGAAGCAGTGAATAGATTTCACTGCTTCATAAACGGACACCTTTAAGTGTTGAGAAGTGTTGAGAAGCTTTTTAGCACATACTGTACAATACTGTGCTATACATCCCTGTGCACACTTGCTGTAAAGCTTTTTTTGTGTGCATTTTAGCACATACTGTACTGTACTGGACATCCAGTATGGCTCCAAAGAAAATTCAGAGCAAGCATGGTGGTATGAATAAAGTGCTGAGTGGTAATGAAGGTGGCAAGAATGTTCAGAGCCATAATAAAGGTGACAAGTGCAAAGCGGTAATAAAGGTGACAAGAATGTGAAGAGCAAGCATGGTGGTAAAAAGAAAGTGCAGAGCAGTAATGACGAAGACAATACTGTTCAGAGCAGGAATTGTAAGAATAAGGTTGTGAAGAAAATAACCATTGAGCTAAAGAAGGAAATTTGTGTGACTGATCTAGCCTCAGAGTACAAGGTGGCAAAGTCGACAATCTTGACTATTTTGAAGAAGAAAGCTGCCATCAAAGGAGATGATGTGGCAAATGGAGTAACTATGTTAACCAAGCAGGGGATGCTGGAAGAGGTGGAAAAACTGTTGTTAGTGTGGTTGAATGAGAAACAGCTGGCAGGTGATGGCACTTGTAAAGCTAAAAAAGCTAAGAAATTGCACAGTGATTTTCTGCAAAAAAACACCCTCTACAAGTGCAGCAAGTGAAGAATTTAAGCCAGTAGAGGGTGGTTAAAAGGGTCACTAAAGGAAAAAAATTTTTTTGCTGAAATGACTGTTTACAGGGTATAGAGACATAAAAGTTAACTGATTCCTTTTAAAAATGATTAAACATAGATTAAATTCTATCATATAATGTGCCTACAGTTTCACTTTCGGTTTTAAACTGGTTTCATGTTTATGTGAAGTAAAGAGACACACAGAACAAAAACAAACAAATCCAGGGCAGTGTTTTGTTTTTAAAATGAATCTGATTGGTTCTGAGGAGTTTTAGACACACAGCTTAGACCACAGTGAGAAGCTCCCGTGAGTTTTTTCATAAGGAGCCAGACAAGCAGGAAGTGTGGAGATCACAGCAGAATTACAGCTACTTCAAAGCAAAAACTAACAATGAGGACATGAAACCAGTACTGCAGTAAGGTAAAGGAAGCTATTTAGCTAAAAAAAATTCCTTTAGTGATCCTTTAAAAAGAAAAGTGGCATCCACAGCTTAGCAAGACATGGTGAGGCTTCCAGTTCTTACAAGACCGATGCAGAAGCCTACAAGAAAGAATTTGCAGAATTCAAGAAGACAGAAGGATACTTCGCTCAACGAGTGTTCAACTGGGAAAAGATGCCAAACATCTTCTGGGAAAAGATGCCAAACAGAACCTATATCATGCAGGAGGAAAGGGGACTGTCTGGGCACAAGCCAATGAAGAACAGATTGATCCTATTTGCTGTGTGCGAACGCAAGTGCCGATCTAAAGATTAAGCCACTACTGGTGTACCATTCCCAGATCCCTCGTGCATTCAGAGAACAGAATGTCAAAAAGGCCAGACTGCCTATTATGTGGAGGGCCAATGCAAAAGCTTGGTTCACAAGGCAATATTTAATTGAATGGCTGCACAAGGTGTTTGCACCCACCGTAGGAAAATATCTTTCTGACAACCAACTGCCTGAAAGGTGCTTTCTTCTGATGGACAATGCCCCGGCACACCCTCCAGCCTTGGTGGATGATATGGGCGCTGAGTATGACTTCATAAATGTCAAGTGCCCCCCCCCCCCCCCAACAGAACACATCTTCTGCAGCCCACGGACCAGCAAGTGATCTGCAATTTCAAGAAGCTGTACACAAAGGTGCTCTTCACTAGGTGTTTTAATGTCACTGAAGAGAGTCCTTGAGTCTGAAATAATTATGGAAGAAACAGTTACACTGTTATACAAGCTGTATACTCACTACTTTACATTGTAGCAAAGTGTAATTTCCTTAGTGTTGTCACATGAAAAGATATAATAAAATATTTACAAAAATATGAGGGGTGTACTCACTTTTGTGAGATAATGTACCTGTTAAATATTAATGTGCATAGTTTTAATATTTGATACTTATTTACTTATTTTTTTCTGTTCCTGTATATTTTTTTTAATTGTATAAGAACTACCCGGTATGTCCTGAGGAAGCAATTTGTTGCAAAATGTGTTGACAAGCATGCATGAAGGAGTTTATGGACCTGACATTTCGATACTTATCTACACTTTTTTCTGCATATTGATGGACTTTCCACTATTCTATAATAAAGTATCCATGCCTCCATGTCTGTAATTGGGTATCTGTTGACCTACTGTAGAGGGTGTTGCTGTGTTTTTATTATGTGTGTGGTTTTAAACAATTTTGTAATACAAATTAATTTCTTTATACATATTGCCTCATGTTGTGCCCACAAAGTCCACTTTTTTTTTTAGAAAGTTTAAGTGTTAATCAACCTTTTTTTCAAGTACAAGATTCCTTAGCAAAAGGCCTAAATATGAAAAATACAATTGAAATGAATATGAGTGAAGAAAACATGAATGTACCTGTATCATTGCAAGTGGTCGCCAAAATAAAGAAGAGATGTTAGCCAGTGGCGGAACTACCAGGGACGCAAAGGATGCATTTGCGAGAGTCAATCAGCTCCTTATCCTCCCGCCCCTCTCCTCCTGTGTGTACCGCAGGAAATGTGAAGCAAAGCAGCTGAATTGGATAATTCAGCTCCTGTCTTTCAAACTTCCTGTGGTGCACACACAAGAGTAGAGGGGTGGGAGGGGAAAGAGCATTTGGCTCTCTCCTCTTCTATCCATGTGAGGGTGGAGGAAAAGGGAACTATCAGTGCAGATTTTGGGATGTATGAGAGACACACTCTCTGCTCAAAGTCCTGTTGAGGAGGCACTGATAGGAGGCACTGATAGGCAGCACTGATAGGCGGAACTGATGAGCACTGATAGGAGGCACTGGTAAGCGGCATTAATGACCATTGATAGGCAGCACTGATAGGTGGAATTGATGATCACTGATAGGTGGCACTGATGGGGCTGCACTGATGATGGGTTTTAGATCACCAGTGTTGTCATAGGCTGGCTTTTATGTTAAATCTCCATGTGCACAACAGTGTGATAGATCAGCATCCTGGCACTTTTGCATATCTTTCAGTCTTGCATTATTCTTTTTGTATGGTTTGGTGCCAGTCCTATAAACTTTGTAGTATGTACCAAATACAGATCCAGTTTAGGAAGAGAAGCAATAGCAGCACCCAGGATTATGGTAGTTTAATTATTCAAAATTATATATATACAGTATATATATATATATATATATATATATATATAATATATATATATATATATATATATATATATATATATATATATATATATATATATATATTTTTTTGCATATTGTCCAGATGTCTTATACCGCGTACACACGATCGGTTCATCTGATGAAAACGGTCTGGTGGACCGTTTTCATCAGACAAACCGATCGTGTGTGGGAGCCATCGGTGAAAAAACTAGGAACTTGTTTTAAAATTATCTGATGGTTAAAAAATCGATAGAAAAAAACAATCGTCTGTGGGCACGTCCATCGGTTAAAAATCCACGCATGCTCAGAATCAAGTCGACGCATGCTTGGAAGCATTGAACTTAATTTTTCTCAGCACGTCATTGTGTTTTACGTCACTGCGTTCTGACACGATCGTTTTTTTAACTGATGGTGTGTAGGCAAGACTGATGAAAGTCAGCTTCATCGGATATCTGATGAAAAAAATCCATTAGACCGTTTTCATCAGATGAACCGATCATGTGTACAGGGTATTACTTGTGAAAATTACATTTGATCCTAGGCAGGGTGATGAGATTTTTTTTTCCGTGTGGAAGCTATACACATCATCTGGCTTGACCATCACACCAACCATGATCTTCCTTCATTGCACAGAGAGCCGGTGATAGTCACATAGGGTCACAAAGTAGACATGTTTAATAAGTGTGATGAATCTCCCTAACAGAGACATAAATGTTATTTCTACCCTTAATATGAATTGCACATTAAACCAAAAATGCTCATACATAATGGCTCTTTTACTCTTGTTGCATGGTTCCAAGTCTGTAATGGCCTATTTACCATATTATTTGCAGAGAAATTAATCAACTGTGACAGTTTGATCTGTGAGTGATTTGCAGGTATGTGTTTACTTTCTAAATGTTAGATGAATACTGACCTAAAATACTAAGACATTTGCATCTGCCATCAGGTTCCCTTATCACCAGACTTCATTGTCATCGTCACTGTCATTTGAATAGTATGCATTTTTTGAATATGAATAGCTCTTTGTTGATTGTGTTTGACTGTTTAATAATCGTTTGACCAGTGCACATTGCCTCTTTAAAGTTGAACCCTATTCCTTAAAAATATTTGTTAAATTTCACAAAGTATTGCTTGCATAGGTTTTTTGTTTATTTAGTAAAAATTTGCTTTGTTTTAGGTAAATGTGCAGGGTTTTGTGTGTGTGGTAGTATAAATGGTGGATGGAAACCTTTTTTTAAATGTATTTATCTTGCTCCAACAAAAATAACCATGTTCGATTCACCAAAGGAACGCCTGAATAGGGAAAAAGTTCAGACCCGAACCCAAACCCCATTAAAGTCCAGACTCGAAAAAATCAAAAAAGTGTCCATTTTGAAGTATTATATGCAAGTTATTAGCCATAAACAAGGTATGGGAGCTCGGGCACTGTCCTTGGGAACATGTATCAATGAAAAATAAGGAAAAAATATATATATAGTTGTGACAGATCTCGGATACCCCAGGTGGGCACATCCGCCAGACCTGTGTCTCTTGTCCTCCAAACGCATCCACAGCCTGCAACCTCATAATAACCAGCCCTTAACCCCTCAATCACGAGACAAGCCACACAGGTGTTGAGGGTTAAACATGCAGAGCATAAACTGTTTATTAAATACAAAACATACACTTTTACACACAGTTAGGGACACTCCCCTTAGCCTTGTCATAGAGGGGAGGGGGTAGGGGACAAGGAAGAACCAATGGGAACTGAACACTTGTACATTGACACAGACTACAGTTAAACATAAATGGATTATGATAAGCAGGCAGCCCCTCAATACACATCCCCTTACGGAGAGATGTCTCCAGTTCAGACCATTGTCTATGTGCCATTTACCAACACAATTATACACAGCAACACGGGGGGTGGGAGAGAAGGAATGTACATTACTTTACATTATCTCAATGCCAGCTTGTCCCCAGGTCTCCAGTCTCTCCTGGGTCATAATTTGTGGGTAGGAGGCCAGCCCACAGTCCCTTCCAAAACACACAATGACAGTTGGTTCTGTCACAACAGTTTTTTTAAGGAGCAGTATTATTAACCCCTTCCCACCCAGCCTATAGCAGAATGACGGCCGGGAAGTGGTTCAGTTATCCTGACTGGACATCATATGACGTAAAGCAGAATAAGCCATGCCCGCAGGAGGCGTGCAGTCTGGCGATCGGTGGTGTGTTTTGTCAGTCCTAGGTAAAGTGAATCTGAAGGAGGCTTTATCACGTGATCAGCTGTGTCCAATCACAGCTGATCGCAGTGTAAACAGGAAAAGTCGTGCATTAGCTTTTTCTCTTCTCGCACTGACAGACGTGAGTAGAGGAGAGCCAATCGGCTGCTCTCCTGACAGGGGAGTCTGCACTGATTGGTTATCAGTGCAGCCCCCCCAGGATACCCACCCAGGACCACCAGGGATGCCTACTCATGGCCACCAGGGATGCCCACCCATGGCCAGCATGGATGCCCACCCATGGCCACCAAGGTTGCCCACCCATAACCACCAGGTAAGACCACTAGAGCCCACCAGGGATGGCAATCATTTCCCATTAGGGATGGCACTCTGTGACCATCAGTGAAGCCTGCCAGTGCCTCTGATCAGTGCTGCCTATCGGTGCCATCTATCAGTGCCTCCCATCAGTGCCCACCAGTGCCACTTATACATGCCCTCCAGTGCCACCTATGAGTGCCAATCATTTCTGCCTATGAGTCCCCATCCATGCCGCCTATGAGTGCCCATCAGTGCCACCTATGAGTGCCCATCAGTGCCACCTATCAGTGCTCTTCAATGCTGCTTATCAGTGCCGCCTATCAGTGCTGCATATAAGTGCCCCTTCATCAGTGCCAATCAGTACTGCCTCATCAGTGACCATCAATGAAGGAGAACATTTACTTATTTACAAAGTTATGTACCAGAAACAAAGACAAACGTTTTTTTTTTTTTTTTCAAAATGTAATTTGTTTTTTTATTTGTAATTAAAAAAACAACAACTTTCAATTTCATGGTTTCAAAAGGCAGAGGAATTTGGCCCCAGGAAGAATCTGCATAGCAGAGGGGGGCCTGGCTTATATGTGTAAGACAATACCCTACAAGCAAGCTTGAGAGAGACGGCCCTGTGAACAAAGGGGTTTGTCAATGGGGGAAGTTTGAATGGTATCTGTTTTGTAAAAAGGGTTCGTAACACAGAGCTCAGTCTCTCTTTTCTTGAAGACCTCTGCTGGTGAGGGCCTCATAGGAGCTTGTGCTTGGGCCTAAACTATGAGGCCCAGACTGGCTTGGGCCTAAACATCATGCAGCACAGGCCTAACTTCTCTTTTACATCTGAGCACAGCCAGTGAGGGGCACCGAGAGGAGTGGATAAGTATCTTTCATTATTATTATTGTTGTTATAGACTTCATAGATATCTGTTATTAGAATATAATATTCCTACTTTAAAGGAAATAAATATAACTTGTTTTACTCAAATGCATCTGTCATCATAGTTAAGATTATAGCATTAGGTCTAGCATATTCTGGTTAGATGATATTAGTTAATAAAGGGACATACAAATACACATTAATACATGTATGCGATAGCTATACATTATAGGGTACAATAGAGTGTATATATATTATTGCATCGAGTACAACTACACCCCAGTGAGGGACATACTAAACTGCATATTGGGATGATGGGATGATTGGATTATTTGCTGCAATACTCAGAACTCTCACTAGATGTCAGTGTACGTTTTACATTATATATATATATATATATATATATATATATATATATATATATATATATATATATATATATATATATATATATATATATATATATATATATATATATATATATATAAAATGTTTTTTTTTCTACATGGGGATTATGGGTAGAATATTGTAGTTAAACATAAATAGGAAAATATGAAACATATTTCTGATAAGAATATGCATATCATTATTTTTCTACATGGGAATTATGGGCCAAATCCTCAAAAGAGATACGACGGCGTATCTACTGATACGCCGTCGTATCCCTGTTTCTAACTATGGAACTGATCCACAGAATCAGTTTTCCATAGTTAGGCAGAAGATCCGACATGTGTAAGGGACTTACACTGCCGGATCTTAGGATGCAGTACCGCATATGCCGCTGGGGGCATTTTGTGTCGAAATGCCTCCTCAGGTATGCAAATTAGCACTTACGGAGATCCACGAAGCTTTTCAGCTTCGTTTTTTCTCCGTAAGTTTTAGTTTGCAAACGCAAAATTAGGGCTGCTTTTACAAAGTGTAAAGTTAGTACACCATGTAAAAGCAGACCCTTCTGTCCAGCGACACAATTTTTTTTTGTTTTGAATTTTTTTTTTCGCCGTATCTTTTTTTTTTCCAGACGCAACTTTATTGACCCGACGCGATCCACAAAGCTTGGCGTAACGTAATTTTGCGCTATGCACGTCGAAAAAATTACGTCACGAGCATGCGCAGTATGGCCGGCGCGGGAGCGCGCCTAATTTAAATGGGAATCGCCCCCATTTGAAGAGGAACGCCTTGCGCCGGCGGAATTTAAGTTACACAGTCGAAAATTTCTAGGTAAGTGCTTTGTGGATCGGGCACTTAGGTAAAAATGTGAAGGCAGTGTAACTTAAATGGAAAAATTTACGTTACGCTGGCTCTTTGTGGACTTGGCCCATAATTCCTTTCCTACATAGGGATTATTGGTGGAATATTGTGGATAAACATACATAGGAACATATTTAACATATTTCTGATATTAATATGCATATAATTATTTTTCTACATGGGGATTATGGGTGGAATATTGTAGTTAAACATACCTAGGGACATATTTAACCTATTTCTGATAAGAATATGCATATAGTAATATTTCTACATGGGGATTATGGGTGGAATATTGTAGTTAAACATACATAGGAACATATTTAACCCATTTTTGATATGAATAAGCATATAATTTTTTTTCTACATGGGGATTATGGGTGGAATAGTGTAGTTAAACATACCTAGGATAAATGTGGGTAAGTTTTAGTCATCCAAATTGTCCAGGGTCGACATGTATATGGGGGATCTCTATAATGTATTTTATGTTATTTGATTGATTTTCTGATCTGGTACAGACCTGTGGCAGACAGATATTGGTTCCATACCTTGTCTGAAATCTCTCTAACTATGATATATGTAATTTTTTTCTCTTTTCTATTGGCTCTAGGTGCCTTTATTTATATTCTTTACATCTTTATCTATATTAGAGATATCCATACATATAAACGTTGAAAATAAACTCCTGAAGAAACGGTCACACCGCAAAACATGTAGAGGCGGAACTGTCAAGGGACGAACATCTGATCCCCCTCTACACAGATGGTTTCACGTCTGTGTTTACAGTTCCTATTTTCAGATATATAAAATTATGTATTCTGTATCTTCGCTCTAAAGGAAGACATTTAACAAATTAATATTCTCCCGATAATCTCCTTGTAGAAAAACAATTATACCCATATTCTTATCAGAATTTGGTTAACTATATTCCTAGGTATGTTTAACCATGACATTCCACCCATGAAGAAAAAAAATGATGTGCATATTCTTATGAGAAATAGGAACCAATATCTGTCTGCCACAGGTCTGTTCATTGTTAGGTGTAAACATGATATTTCACCCTTTATCCCCCTAAAAAAACTATACCCATGTTCTTATGAGAAACAGGTCAAATGTATTACATAGGATGTGTAGCTATGATATTCCTCCCATAATCCCCATATAGAACAATATTTATACCCATATTCCTATCATAAATAGGTTAACCACTTAATAACCAGGCCATAGCCGAATGACGGGTACAGGGTGGTTTCTTAACTCTGGGAGGGCGTGCATTGACGTCCTCCCAGAATCGCGCTCCCGTTTGCCCGCACACCTGATAGTGGCCATTTACCACGTGATCACTCCGTCAAATGACAGAGCGATCACTTGTAAACAAACCGGCGTCATGACATGATGCTGGTTCCCCTCTCCCCTCTCTGCACCGATCAGTACAGTGTGAGAGGGGAGAAATCCATCCATCCCTGCTCAGCCATCTCTGCCATACCCTGTGTGACGGATCTCGAATACCCCAGGTGGGCACATCCGCTAGACCTGTTTCTCCTGTCCTCTAAACGCACACACAGCCTGCAGATTTGCCATAACCAGCCCTTAACCCCTCAATCACGAGACAATCCACACAGGTGTTGAGGGTTAAACATGCAGAGCATAAACTGTTTATTAAATACAAGGCATACACTTTTACACGCAGTTAGGAACACTCCCCTTAGCTTTGTCATGGAGGAGAGGGGGTAGGGGACAAGGAACAACCAATGGGAACTGAACACTTGTACATTGAAACAGAAACTACAGATAAACATAAAGGGATTATGGTAAGCAGGCAGCCTCTCAATACACATCCCCTGCGGAGAGACGTCTCCAGTCCAGACCATTGTCTATGTGCCATGAACCAACACAATTAGACACAGCAACAAGAGGGGGGATGGGGGAGAAGGGATGTAGCATTACATTACATTATCTCAATGCCAGCTTGTCCCCAGGTCTCCAGTCTCTTAGGGGTCATAATCTGTGGGTAGGAGGCCCACCCACAGTCCCTTCCAAAACACACAGTGACAGTGGGTTCTGTCACACCCTGCAATACCCTGCAATACTCTGCAATACCCTGCCATACTCTGCAATACCCTGCAATACTCTGCAATACCCTGCAATACTCTTCAATACCCTGCAATACTCTGCAATACCCTGCAATACTCTGCAATAACCACTTCCAGCCCGCCGGCATATGGCGTCCTTGACTTTGTGCGGGGATATCTGGACGATGGGTGCAGCTACAAGCATCATTCAGACATCAGATTTTTTGACACCTTATCTCACTTTAGAGAGGACCTGTCATGCCATATTCCTATTACAAGGGATGTTTACATTTTTTTTGGGGGGGGGGGGGACGTGTCAAACTAAAATAAATAAAGTAAAATGAACAATAAAAATATTTTTTTTTAAAGCGCCCCTGTCCTCGTGTGGTTGCATACAGAAGCGAACGCTTACGTAACCACATATAAAAAAACGGTGTTCAAACCACACATGTGAGGTATGGCTGCGAACGTTAGAGCGGGAGCAATAATTTTGGCCCTAGACCTCCTCTGTAACTAAAAACATGTAAAAATATAAAAAGCATCACCTATGTGGATTTTTAAGTAGCAAAGTTTGGCGCCATTCCACGAGCGTGTGCAATTTTGAAGGGTGATATGTTAGGTATCTATCTAATCGGCGTAACTTCATCTTTCACATTATGCAAAAACATTGGGCTAACTTTACTGTTTTTTTTTAAAACCCAAAACTGTTTATTTTCCCAAGAAAACACGTTCGAAAAATTGCTGCGCAAATACCGCGAGAGATAAAAAGTTGCAACGATCACCATTGTATTCTCTAGGGTCTTTGCTAAAAAAAAACATATATATATATATATATATATAATTTTTTGGGGTTCTATGCAATTTTCTAGCAAATAAATTATGATTTTTACATGTAGGAGAGAAATGTCAGAATCGGCCTGGGTGCTCTAGAACGCCTGAAGATGCTCCCTGCATGTTGAGCCTCTGTATGTGACTATGCTGTGTAAAAGTCTCACACATGTGGTATCGCCATACTCAGGAGTAATCGCAGAATGTGCTTTGGGTGTAATTTGT
The DNA here is from genome assembly GCF_905171775.1 of Rana temporaria. Taxonomy (NCBI): domain Eukaryota; kingdom Metazoa; phylum Chordata; class Amphibia; order Anura; family Ranidae; genus Rana; species Rana temporaria. Next base: position 348,062,787 of record NC_053492.1, read on the forward strand.
GGTATGCATATACTGTGTGTGAGAAATAACCAGCTAATATGACAATTTTGTGGAAAAAAAAAAAAAAGAAAAAAATCCTGATTTTGCAAGGAGTTGTGGGAAAAAATTACAACTTAAAAAAACTCAACATGCCTTTTTCTAAATACCTTGGAATGTCTTCTTTCCAAAAAGGGTTCGTTTGGGGGGTATTTGTACTTTTCTGGCATGTTAGGGTCTCAAGAAATGAGATAGGCCATCAGTACTTCAGGTGTGATCAGTTTTCAGATATTGGCACCATAGCTTGTGGACTCTATAACTTTCACAAAGACCAAATAATATACACCAATTTGTACTTATTTTTACCAAAGATATGTAGCAGTATAAATTTTGGCCAAAATGTAGGAAGAAATATTACTAATTTGCTAAATTTTATAACAGAAACAAAGACATATTTTTTTTTTACAGAATTTTCAGTTTTTTTTTCTGTTATAGCGCAAAAAATTTAAAAAACCCAACAGTGATTAAATACCACCAAAAGAAAGCTCTATTTGTGTGAAAAGGACAAAAATGTCATATGGGTACAGTGTTGTATGACTGAGTAATTGTCATTCAAAATGTGAGAGCACTGAAAGCTGAAAATTGGTCCTAGGTATGTTTAACTACAATATTCCACCCATAATCCCCATGTAGAAAAGTAATTATATGCACATTTTTTTAAATTCGTTAAACATGTTCCCTGGTATGTTTAACTACAATATTCCACCCATAATCCCCAAGTAGAAAAATAATTATATGTAAATTCTTAGAAATTCATTAAATATGTTCCCTGGTATGTTTAACTACAATATTCCACCCATAATTCCTATGTAGCAAAATAATTGTATGCATATTCATATCAGAAATGGGTTAAATATGTTCCTATGTTTGTTTAACCACTTCCAGACGGCCGTACGACTATATACGGCCGCAGGGTGGTTCTACTTCTCTGGGGCACCGTCATTTGACGTCCGCCCCTTTCCGCGTTCCCCGCGCGCGCTCCCGAGCGCGCAGCGGGGAACTTCTGTGCTGGCCGTGTCCCTTGGACACAGCCAATCACAGATCGCCGTGAACGGCCAATCGGAGTGTGCGGCCAATCAGAGATGATCTCAAATGTTTACATATGAGATCATTTCTCATTGCCGGCTCTCACAGACAGCGGTGCTGTCGGGGAGAGAGGAGACCGATCTGTGTCTTTTGTACATAGAGACACAGATCGGTCACCTCCCCCAGTCACCCCTCTTCCCCCACAGTTAGAACACTATATAGGGAATACATTTAACCCCTTCCTCACCCCCTAGTGTTAACCCCTTCCCTGCCAGTCACGTTTATACAGTAATTAGTGCATATTTATAGCACTGATTGCAGTATAAATGTGAATGGTGCCAAAAATGTGTCAAAAGTGTCCGATGTGTCCGCCATAATGTCGCAGTCACAATAAAAATTGCAGATCACCGCCATTACTAGTAAAAAAAAAATACAAAAAAATAATAATTATGTCCCTTATTTTGTAGGCGCTATAACTTTTGCGCAAACCAGTCGCTTATTGCGATTTTTTTTTTTTTTTTTACTAAAAATATGAGGAATACGTATCGGCCTTTTTTTTTTTTTTTCAAAATTGGCGCTCTATTTTTGTTTATAGCGCAAAAAATAAAAACCGCAGAGGTGATCAAATACCACCACCCTTTACATTACAAAGCACCCTGCATCACTGGACCCCTTTACATTACACGGCACCCTGCACCTCTGAGCCCCTTTACATTACACAATATCCTGCCAGATCACCAGATGAATATAAAAGAGAAAACCTAAAAACAAAACTAATGCAGCCACCCATCTAAGAATTGGTAAACTGCAGTATAATAAATATTTTGCGTTAATACCACTTTAATAAAGTTAATCAAGTAATTCTGTTATACATCAATTTATAGGCAGATAATGGGAAGGAAGGAGTTAAAACAGGAGATAAACAGACTGTTGTTGGCAAGGGGAGAGAGAGAGATAGAAATAAAGAGCAAGGGGGTCAGGGAGAGAAAGAGAGAGTGAACGGGTCAGGGAGAGAAAGAGAGAGCGAGGGGGTCAGAGCGAGGGGGAGAGAGAGGCGAAGAGAGAGAGGGGGAGGGGGGAGAGAGAGGGGGGGGGGGGGAGAGAGAGAGAGAAAGGGGGAGATAGAGAAACTAGGGAGAGAGAGGGGTGTCAGAGAGAGGGTGTCAGAGAGAGAGGGGATCAGAGAGAGAGAGAGATAGTGGTCAAAGAGGGGGATCAGAGAGAGAGATCAGGGAGAGAGGGGTGTGTCAGAGAGGTCAGGGAGGGGGTCAGAGAGAGAGGGATAAGAGAGGGGGTGTCAGAGAGGTCAGGGAGGGGTCAGAGAGAGAGATAAGAGAGGGGGTGTCAGAGGTCAGGGAGGGGTCAGAGAGAGAGATACAAGAGGGGGTGTCAGAGAGGTCAGGAGGGGGTCAGAGAGAGAGAGGGATAAGAGAGGGGGTGTCAGAGAGGTCAGGGAGGGGTCAGAGAGAGAGGGATAAGAGAGGGGGTGTCAGAGAGGTCAGGGAGGGGTCAGAGAGAGAGGGATAAGAGAGGGGGTGTCAGAGAGGTCAGGGGGGGTCAGAGAGAGATGGATAAGAGTGGGGGTGTCAGAGGTCAGGGAGGGGTCAGAGAGAAAAATACGAGAGGGGGTGTTAGAGAGAGAGGTCAGGGAGAGGGAGCAGGAGTCTGGTCAGTGAACGTGCTTACTCACTTGGAATGGTCCCCAGAGGCTGGCTTACTGGTTCATTGAACAGTTTCAGTGTGGATGTTGTTTTTAATCTTCCCGCCCACCTCCCCTTCACAGATGAGCATGGTTCTGGACACTGTGTACACTACACGCATTGCAGAGCAGACTGGAGGGGGGTGCTGGACAGACACTGTAAAGTACACGCATCGCAGTGGCACAGCAGAGCAGAGAGGGGGGGAGGGTGCTGGGTGGATGTCAGAGCGGACAGCTGCGCGCGCGTGGGGGGGTATCGTGGCGGCGCTGCTTCACACATGAAATGACAGTGCGGGATAAAATAACTAGCCGCCCAGCCCTGGCTGCCTGTCACTGCGTCACTGTCTCCACTAGGTCCTCTTCAGTTGCCTGTGATTCACACTGTCAGAAGGAGCCGGAACTACAAGGGAAACATCGGCTCCTTCTGACAGCTCCGCGGGGGGCCGGATGGAATGATTTCGCGGGCCGCAGGTTCCCCACCCCTGCTCTAGAGAATAAAATGGCGGTCATTGCAATACTTTTTGTCACACCGTATTTGCACAGCGGTCTTACAAGCGCACTTCTTTTGTAAAAAAATCACTTTTTTTAATTAAAAATAAGACAACAGTAAAGTTAACCCAATTTTTTTTATATTGTGAAAGATAATGTTATGCCGAGTAAATTGATACCCAACATGTCACGCTTCAAAATTGCACCCACTCAAACTTTTACCCTTAAAAATCTCCATAGGCGACTTTTAAAACATTCTACAGGTTGCATGTTTTGAGTTACACAGGCCGTCTAGGGCTAGAATTAATGCTCTCGCTCTAACAATTGCGGCAATACCTCACATGTGTGGTTTGAACACCGTTTTCATATGTGGGCGCTACTCACGTATGCGTTTGCTTCTGCGCACGAGATTGTCGGGACAGGGCGCTTTAGAAAAAAAAGCATTATTATTTATTTTACTTGATTTTATTTATTTTTACAAAAATTTGGGTCACTTTTATTCCTATTACAAGGAATGTAAACATCCCTTGTAATAGAAAAAAAGCATGACAGGTCAAGACCTCAGATCTCATATTTAGACTAAAATGCAATAAAAAATAAATAAATACAATTTTGTCATTTGAAAGAATGGCAAAAATAAATTGTCCCTTTAAGACGTATGGGCGTAAGTGACTGTTTGACATTGCTTCCACCCTGCTATGGTATGGAGACAGGTGGGGGCCATCTTTCCCTCACTCGTATCCACAACCAGCACGAGAAAGGACGCGATCGCCGACAGCTCCGGTTAACGGCAGAGGGGGCGGGAGAGCGGCAGAAGAATGGCCACTCTCCCGCTGCCGATAACGGTGATCTTGCAGTGAATCTGCCGCATAGACCACAAATATCGTTTACAGGACCGCTACCTGAAGTGATACCTTGGTTGTGACTGCTGCCATTACCAAGATATCCCTCTTCAAAGTAAGGACGTATATAGTCGTGCGGCGGTCCTTAAAGCACACCTGCATACCCTCTCTCCCTTGCTTCTAGCAGGGAAGGATCAGCTACAGTAGCTACTGTAGTGCCAAAACCAAGTATCTCTTTTCTAGTTAATACAAGTACAACCTGTTTATAAATATATAATGCATTCCCGAAAAATTCATTCATTTTTGTTTCATGCATTCTTTTGCTTTTTTCGGAAATTTGAAATTCGGAAATTCGAAAATCTGAGTTTTGCAATCCCAAATTCTAGATTTTCCAATTTGCGATTTTCAAATTTTTTAACTTCCAACTTTTCGGAATTTCTAAATTTCAAATCTCCAAAAATTTCCAAAATTCCAAATCTTTGTAAATTTGGAAATTCGAATTTTCAGATTTTCACATTTCCGAAATTCTGAATTTTCGGAAATCCGAAAATTTGGAAATTAAAAAATTTGGAAATTTTGTAATTAACAAATTTGTCCAAATTCGTTAAAAAACAAATTGGGAACTAAACGAATTGCACATGTCTAGTTCCACGTAAGCAATTAGAAACTCTCAGATCACAGTACATACAAGTTCTGTTGTGTAAAGATAAAATGAGACCCATGTCTGCATGCGCTCCAAGTTTCACTCTAGATCTCTTCTACCACATTTCTATCTACCAATCCCTCATAAGGCTGCAGACTTCCTGAACTATTCCACCCTCCTGAGTGGTTACTATCATCCCCTTTAACTATATCACATCCATATTACATACAGATATCTTTAATGGTTTTCTTGGCATTTATGGTAGCATTTATTTATCTACTGTATCTGTCTATCTGTCTGTCTGTCTGTATGTCTTTCTATCTATCTATCTATCTATCTATCTATCTATCTATCTATCTATCTATCTATCTATCTATCTATCTATCTATCTATCTATAAAGTTGATTATTTGCTTTCAAGCTACTTTGTTTCATGTACTGTTGGTTAGGAATTACAACTCCCAAACAAAATGTTATAGTGACTAGGGATGAGCTTCGAGTTTGAGTCGAACTCATGTTCGACTCGAACATTGCCTGTTCGCCTGTTCGGCGAACAACAAACAATTAGGGGTGTTTGCGGCAAATTCGAAAAGCCGCGGAACACCCTGTTAAAGTCTATGGGAGGAATCTAAAGTGTTAATTTTAAAGGCTAATATGCAATTTATTGTCCTAAAAAGTGTTTGGGGACCTGGGTCCTGTCTCAGGAAACATGTATCAATGCAAAAAAAAGTTTTAAAAACGTCAGTTTTTTCAAGAGCAGTGAATTTAATAATGCTAAAAGTGAAACAATAAAAATGTAATATTACTTTAAATTTCGTACCTAGGGGGGGTGTCAAGTCAGCATGTGAAAAAGTGCATGTTTCCCGTACATAGAACTGTCCCTGCACAAAGTGTAATTTCTGAAAGAAAAAAAGGCATTTAAAACCGGCTTTGCGGCTCTAATGAATTGTCGGCTCTGGCAATTTCAGAGATGATTCATTCATAAAAAATAAAAATAAAAAAGCTGGGGGTCCCCCCAAATTCCATTAATTTGCAGCGCTGCATTTTTCATGTGATCACCTGTATTGGTCTTTCCATAGTCCTGTACCTTTTTATTGAACTTTATTTTTTTGGTCATTTTATTGTATCTCTTTATGCCTAATAAAGGTCTTTTTTATTGGGAGTAACCACACCATGTGGAGCTGTGTTTTCTTCCTTTCCATGACTCCATGATTGGCTTACTTGTTATATGCCACCATCCAGGAGGTTTTCTTGAGGGATTTATTCCATACTGGATCCATCCGGCTTCTGATGATCGATTGCCTGCTGTTCCAACGGCTTCCCATTGACATCATCGTTTTCCAGGAGCTCGTACATGCCTGATCGACACACTGTCGCTGACGAGTGTGTCCACACCATCCGGTAAGAGTATCCACCTTCTATATTTACCAGTTGGATGTTTTTGTGGATCCTGTGAGAGTGACCTCTGGATGGGGCTTCTATTACCTGCCTGAACATTGAAGTGCATTTGATTCCTGTGTTTGAGAAGACTCTCCTCACACGTTTTTGCAATTTAGTTTGCCTCAACGTTGGTCTTCTTATTTTTGCATTGGGACTTTTACAACAAGAGTTTGTGTTTGCTTGTTTTTTGGACTATTCTCTATGCATATTGCTTTTGTGACATTCATTGTTACTGCTTTCACTCTTAGTTTGGTCACATACCTTCCAGGTATTTTGATACATTCACATGTTGAATACATCCATTCTCACTTTATTGTGAGCACCCTGGTGGTATCCTGTGGTATCACATCTATTTTTATCATAATTTGTGTATAATACTTTGGTTATCTACACTAATTTATTTTATTATACTCATTTTTTTCTCCTTACTGGGAGTATCTGACTTGAGTACACACACTGTATATTTGGTTTCACACCAGATATCATCTAGTGCTGCACTTTTTTTCTTTTATTTTCGCATACAACATTGTTCCATTGTTGGTGCTGGCTGCTAGCATTTACACATATACTCTTATGATTAGCGCAACTTTTTCTTTATTTCCTTCATTCTGTAGGCAAGTTGTCACTACCTGGGTCCATCCATTAATGTCTTCTCTTGTAAAACCATACTTCTTTGCAGCATGTACAAGGGAATCAGAAAGCTTATCCACCTGGAGAGAAAGTCAGGATGTGGTCATCCTATTCTAGAAATCTGCTGTGTGATTGAAATGGTCTGCTTGCATATGTTTTTTATTGAATACATGGAGCACACAGATCTAGCCAAGTGATCGAATAAAGATAAACAACATTCAATACACTGTGGCTGAAATATCCCTACTCTTATTTCCCATACCATAATCAGTATTAACAACAATATTGTGAAAACAATATTTAAAACACAAACTGTTATTTGATAAACAGTTTACTTTAAAATATTAGTGAATTGCAATAGATACACAAACTAATAAATTAAATACTGATATATATATCTCTGGTAAAACAAACAACCTATCATGTTTTGCCAGGGATGGCTTCCAGGTTATTGTTGTCAGTACAGCGGGAATTCTTTTTACACTACAGTAAACTAACAAAAGCATTACTGTATGTGAATGTGCGTTTGCTTTTTTTCTCTCTGGTGAGTAAAAATTCCACTATTTAAAGATCCACAGTCGGGATCAGTTCTTGTTATGCTATTGCTGTATCCTCTTCGTCTTTGGCTTAATTATGATGAGAATAAAATAGAAACACATTTCCCAATATAAAATGTTGTGTTTGTCAATATATCTTTACTCCCTTGTTGAGCAATTAAATTTTGTAAACATGCCAGAAGCAGACATGCTGCATAACATATTGTTTTGAATTAATTTTACTAACAGGTTACACTTTTTTCCAGAAATAATGCCAAAAAATAAATTTAAACTATAAATAAATAACAAAGGCATTATTTTTCTACAGTGCATTTTTTTAACTAATGCCTACAGGACTATGAGTAAATGGTGGACTGACATTTTAATAAAGAGCTTAAAATATTAGTTGGTATTGAAAGCTCATGAGGACATTCATTAGTATGCATGGGCAAGTTTCTTATGCTTTCTATCTGCCCCAGTGACATTAGATAATATTTCAAGGGTAGAGCTTGAAATTTTATCAAGAAAACAAATAAAACATAGATATGGATAAATTCACTAATATCTTGATTACTATTATGCACCCATAACTATATTCTTTGTGGTTGCAAATTTGATTAACAATTTAGAGTTGAAAATATGTTTATTGGAAAATTTTCGACATATCAAACAGATAAAAGACAATAAACATTAGAAGGCACAGTCCGCATACAGTCACAATAATGATTGGAGGGAAGAATCAGCCAAGTGGCTATCGCCTACAGCTAGACTCTCACCAATAAGCAAAACAATAGACATGGCTACAACTTTATATAAAATGAACCAGTAATAAAGGAAATTATGCGTGACCACTAGGGTCTCTGCTTTTTAGTGGAGCTGTGACTGTAAAACTACTGTATTGATATGACAAGAGAAAAATAAAAAATAAAGGGGGGGAGGGGAAAAAAAAAAAAAAGAGAAACAAGGAGGAAAAGAGGAGCAGGAGTGTAGAGAAAGTTGAAATGAGAAAGGAGAAGGAGAGAGAAGGAGGAGAGAGGGAGAAAGTGAATGAGACACAGGTGAGAGGGGATTTGAAGGGGGGAATGCGTGGGCTGCCGACAGGACAATCTAGAGGGAGGGTGAGGGAAGGTGTATCTACGGCGGAAGGTCCCACATCGGGGCCCCAACCCGTCCCGGGGAATAAAACATTACACTTACGATCATGTTGCGGGAGACAACATGCTCAACAGAGTATCAGACGAAGAGAAGTGGAGCCAGGTGAGCCACAGTTGTTTATATTTCTCGTAGGTATCATTGTCCAGAGCTAACATCTCCTCCATTCTCATAGTGTCATTCATAATTGAGACCCAATGTGACAAGGGAGGAGTGGTGGTCGATTTCCAGTAGGAAGGTATGAGCTGCCTCGCTGATGACATAAAGAAGCGGAGGAGACTCCGCTTCTGCGATGCAATGGAGCCAGGCAGAACGGAAAGGAGAGCAATTTTGGGGGAGGGAACCAACGATTCATTATAAGTCTTATTATAACACTCAAATACCTGAGTCCAGAAGGGGCGGATCCTCTCACATTCCCACCAGACGTGTAGATAAGACCCCGTAGCTGCAGAGCATCGCCAGCAGGATGCCGGGGTGGACGGAAATATTTTGTGCAACATGGAGGGGACCCTGTACCATCTTGAGAGAATCTTGTAGTTCTTTTCTTGCGAGTAGCAGGAGATTGTGGACTTATGGGTAAAGTGAAACGAAGTCTGCCAATCTGAACGTGGGATGTCTTCACCCAGGTCTGCGGACCACATCCTAGTGTAAGACGGGAGCTCGGAGTGTGTGAGTGACTGGAGAAGACTATATATGGCTGATAGAAGGTGTCTAGGGGTCTCAGAGAGAGAACACAGACGTTCAAACTCGGTATTAGGACGGTGTATTTGAGAAGAAGAGTGTAGGTGCTTAGTGAGTGTAGAGAGATGTATAGCAGTTAGCCAATCGTGCGTCCCCTCCGGTACCACCGGCGTCCCCAGTGTCGGGTGAACAAACGAGCGTGCTTGAGGCCATGCGGTCCTTCTAAAGGGACCCAACAACGGTACCCCAATACCCTGAGGGAAGGATGGATTATCAAACAGTGAGGTCAGTGGAGAGGGATCCGAGGATAAAAGGGCGCACAACCCCCTGTTATACCAAATCCTAAGGGAAGCCAGAGTAAGTGGGGATGGAGGAGGCATGCGTGTCAAGTCAGACCTATATCCCCACAATAGGGACCGGAGATCAACGTGGGCCAGGTCTTGTTCTATGGCAACAGAGGCCTTTAAAAACGGACGAGGGAACCATTCCAGTACTCGTGCTACATGGGTGGCCTTGTAATACGTTTCAAAGTCAGGGAGACCGGCTCCACCCTGCAACTTCGAGCGGGTGAGCAAGTTGTACTTCACCCTGGGCAGCCCACGACTCCATAAGAATCTAATGGCAAGAGAGCGTAGGGAAGTGAAGAAGGATTTGGGGATTACAATTGGAATAGTTTGGAGAAGATAAAGAAGTTTGGGAAGAGTGTCCATTTTGAGTGTGTTGATCCGGCCAAACCACGGCAGAGAGGACCCTCCCCATTCCTCTAAGTCCTTTCGGACGCGTGAGAGCAAGGGTACATAATTGAGGGAAAATAGGTTGGCGAGGTTAGACGGGATGATGACCCCAAGATACGAAATCCCCCTTGCTTGCCACTGAAAGGAGAAATTGTTTTTTAACATGGTCATGGTGGCAGGGGGAAGGGAAATGTTGAGGGCCTCGGTCTTGGAAACGTTGAGCTTAAAATTGCTGAATGAGCCAAAACGGCGGAATTCCGCGAAGAGGGACGGTAGGGAAAAGAAGGGGTCCTGTACGTATACCAGAAGATCGTCCGCGTAAAGAGAAAGCTTGTGATGGGCGGAAGGTGTGTGGATCCCATGTATGGAAGAGTTTTGTCTAATGGCACAGGCTAAGTGTTCTATTACAATGACAAAAAGGAGGGGGGATAAGGGGCAGCCCTGCCGGGTGCCATTGGAGATGTCGAAAGCTTCTGAAGTAGAGCCATTAACCAAGACCGAGGCCGAGGGATGCGAATAGAGGGACATCACCTTAGAGATAAAGGACGAACCTATCCCCAACTGTTCAAGCGAGAGTCGGAGGAATCCCCAATTAACCCGATCGAATGCTTTTTCAGCATCGAATGAGAGGAGGCAGGCCTTCAGGCCCTTGCGCTGGATAAGGGAGATTAAATGGATTGTCTTGGTGGTGTTGTCCCTGGCTTCTCGGCCCGGGACAAACCCCACCTGGTCATTATGGATCACGCCGGGGAGTAGAGGGGACAAACGGTTGGCCAAAACCTTAGCGAACAATTTTAGGTCAACATTAAGAAGGGATATCGGCCGGTAGCTACTGCAAAGGGAGGGGTCTTTGCCCGGCTTGGGCAAAATGGAGATATTAGCGGATAATAATGTCTTAGGTGGGGGGAAAGAATCATCCATGGCATTGAATGTTTTAGCCATCAAAGGGGCCAACAACGGGGCAAAGGTTTTATAAAAGCGGGGGGTATACCCATCTGGGCCGGGACACTTGCCTATTTTCAGGTCCTTGATGGCACCTAGAAATTCAAACGAGCCTAAGGGTTTATCCAGTGCAACTACGTCAGAGGCGGCAATGGTGGGCAACGCAGTCTCGACGATATAGTCCCACATGTCGCCCCCCGAAGGAATGGAGCGTGCGGCCGCGTCGGTGGGCGACAGATTATAAAGGTGAGAGTAATATTCCCGGAAGGCAGAGGATATACCCGTCGTATGGAATGATTTGGTGTGATCAGGGCGTGAAATAAAGGGGATGTTGCATCGCGAAGATCTAGGGTGTAGGACCCGAGCTAGCTGTTTGCCACACTTGTTGGCCAGCGAATAATGAAAATTGCGTGCCCGATCCCGAGCTACGAGCGAGTGTGAATCAAGAAGTTGAAGCAGGTCCCTGCGGGCATTCGAAAGTCGAACAAAAACCGCAGGATCCAAATCCCGTTTGTGGAGGGGCTCGAGCTCCGCTATAGTGGCTAAAAGACGACAGATGTCACCCGATCTCATTTTCTTAAGGCGGGAGCCATGTTGAATGAGAACCCCTCTGATTACACACTTCAAAGCCTCCCATTGAATGACAGGGGAAGTGGTGTCAGAGAGATGATCAGAGACAAAGTGTTGTATGGCGGCAGAAACCTCCGCCACGCACACGGTGTCCCGCAGCAAATTATCATTCAGCCTCCAACTTGTTCCTCTGCGTAGTGATGGGGGGCGTGCAAGGGTCAAGTAAACGGGCGCATGGTCAGACCAGAGCAGTTGACCCATGGATGCCTGAATGGGAGTATCTAACAAAGATTGGGAGATCAGAAAATGGTCTAGTCTGCTGTATGAGTTATGTGCCGCAGAGTAATGGCTGTAGTCCCTTTCCGTGGGGTGCTGGATACGCCAAACATCCACCAAAAGGGAGGAGTGAAAGAGAGCTCTAATGCGTGTAAGTGTAGAGTGTGGTATGGAAGACTTACCCGAGGATGTGTCAGCAGACGGGGACATGACGACATTAAGATCTCCACCAATGATGTAACAGGGACCCCCGAACGAAGACAGTCTGGTGAGAACCGATGAGAGGAACCGAGCCTGACCAGTATTAGGTACGTAGATGTTGGCCACTGTAAAAAGAAAATTGTTTAGTTTCAGTTTGAGAAAAAGAAAACGGCCATTAACATCAACAAGGGTGTCCAGGACCTCTGGGTTGAAGGATTTATGGAACGCTATGGATACACCCTTTGATTTGGCCCTGGAGTTAGTACTATGGAACCATTGTGTGTAATATTTGTTACGCATAGCCGGTACGGCATCAGTACGGAAGTGAGTTTCCTGCAACAATAAAATATTAGAATGTTTTTTGTGGAAATGGTAGAGAATCTGGCTTCGCTTCTCGGGTGTATTAAACCCCCTGCAGTTGAAAGATGCTAACGTTATAGGGCAAACAGAGGCCATGGTATATGTAGGCGAGGGGGAATGGGAGAGGGAGGAAGGGCACATGGAATAGGATTGTTACTTGTCAGCAGCCCACTAGAGCAGAAACACAGCCGGCACAGGACCGGGAAGAGAAGATATAGAGGAAAGGGGGTGAAGGAAGGAATAGAGAAGAGTAGAAAGCGGAGAAAAGAGCAGGGGAGGGTACAAGGTAATAAGATCCAGAAATTAAATAGAGACAAGATTGAAGCATTGTCACCGTCCGCAGCACCCCTATCACAGAGCAGGAAGGATAGAGAATACACAGAGGTGATGGGTGCGGAGGGCGACCTATGCAACCAAACAAAAGGAAAAAAAAATAATAAAAATGAAAAAGAAAAGGTAATAACAAAAAAGGCCACTAGGTGGCTCCAAAAAGCTGTAAGGAAGGAGGAAAAAAACCTCACAGCAAGGCATATAGCCATAAACCAAACAGCATCCATGGTGACGCTGCAAAAAAGAAAAAACCCCTGGGGGGGGGGGGAACAGTGGAAGTTCGCCGGGCAGGGTGGATCCCCGGACCCCGGCACCACGGAAAAACAGTCATGAAACAGAATCAACATGTAACCTACATGACATGAGAAAACAGTGGCATGGGGATTTGCACAGCAAAATAAACATAAAATAAAGAAAAACATTCCCAAGCATATTCTATAATTAAGTGCATATACAGTATGAGGAGCAATAATTAAATTGCGACGCTGTAGCTGCCAAAAAAAAGAAATAGAAATAAAGATAAAAGAAAAATATGCAAAAACAGGCGGACTATCAGAGGTTGTACACAACGAACAGTCTGGAGTGGTCTGCTGAAGACTCCTAAGCTAATTCACGGTTTCCAACTGACCTGAGAAAAAGAAACCTGAGGGTTAGTTAAAGCAGAAGTATCAATAGGCCGGAGCCCAACAGGAGGGAACCCTAGATAACCGACAGTTACTAGGGGAGCGATGGCAGTTCAAATTCTCAGGGGATGTCAGTGATGGGAGAATGGGAAAAACAACAGTAACTCCGACAGTGTGTAAACCAAGATAGCAACACAGGCACAGGGGGTAAGCCCCTATGAGGGCAAGATGGATGAAGAGGTCGGTGCCTCCAGCACTTGTTCAATCTTCAGAGTCCCGGCGGTGCAGGGATTTGGGGTTGCGTCTGCGGCCTTGGGTCTGCCATGGTGAGGCAAAGGGCAAGCCAGGTGTAGATGGTGTGAACGGCCAGTCCGGGAGGGCCACCTGTGGAAGCTCCAGCGTGCTGAGAAAGGTGGGCAGGTCCCCAAGATTACGGAAAATGGAGGTCTTGCCCTCGTAGTGCACTCGCAGGTGAAACGGGAATCTCCATTGGTATTTAATTTGTTTGGATTGCAGGAGTAGGGTGAGCGGCTTCAGAGCTTTTCTCATCAGTAAGGTCTGGCGTGACAGGTCAGGAAGGAGCATCACAGGGGTATTGTTGAATAGAATAGTGTCCTGTGAGCTGGCAGCTCTCATGATGGATTCCTTAATTTTATAGAAGTGGACCCGGCATAGTGTGTCACGGACAAAAGAGGGGTCCTGGGTCCGAGGGCCCGAGGTCCTATGTACCCGATCCAGCTCAATGGGATCATCCTTGGGGTGCTGCAGTAACTGATTGAAAATGGTGGTCACAGCGGCAGGCAGGGCCTTGGCGTCAATAGATTCGGGTATTCCGCGAATGCGAATATTATTGCGACGATTACGGTTTTCGATGTCGTCTTGCTGATACGCCAACTGCTGCAACATAACAGTATGAGAGTTCAGGATTCTGTCATGAGACTGCACTGCAGTGCTAAGGCCATCAGTGGTGGCATCCAGGTCCTCAAAACGTGCTCCTACGTCCTTTTTAAAATCAGACATCTCTTTCTTATAGGCCTTTTCAATCCTGTTAACACAGTGTTCAAAATCAGCTTTGGTAGGCAGGGACCTAATATAGCTGTGCAGGGAGCGTATCTGAGCCTCCATGTCCCATCCCTCACCTGAGCCCAGGGAGGCATTGGAACGGCTCCTAGTGAGCATAAAGTCAGATTCCCCAGGGAGAGAGAGGGGGCCATGTGCACTCACCTGGGACTGCAGGGAGGACTCAGAGCGTGCTGGGGACGGAGGAGCCGGCGCCATCTTGGCTTCAGAGTGGCGCTGTGATGCGGCCCGGGATCGGGCGAAATAGTCCTCGAGATCGCCTCCTTTCCGTTCCCCGCCTGAGCCCTTCTGTGCCCGGGGCTTATCTTTCCCCATGTGCCGAGTTTGGGATGATTCTGAGCTAAATCCTAGCAGCGGTAGTGTCCGTGGAGCCGGGTGTCCAGGGAGCCAGGAGAAAGCACGTCTTACTGCTCCATGCGCCAAGCCACGCCCCCTTGATTAACAATTTAAAAGCTCAGTTAGAGTTTGTTTCTCACTGAACTTTTATTTTCCCTTTGGAGATCATGGCTTACTGTATAAGTTTAATTTTACCAGTGGTAGATTTATGATCCAGAAACAACTTCACACCCAATTCACAGTGTTTTTTTCCTCAGACTCCCCAACACTTCAGCTCCAGCAATCTTCCCCCTGCATTGTGCATTGTGCTCCATTGCTCCCATTACACATACAGTCACCCTTAATTGTAGCCATATGCATGACCCCGAATCCTTGCACACAGCTCTTTGCATATCACCCTTTTACTTCTCCACCTCCATTGCAATTTCCCCTGCCCCATAGCCTAATGCTCCATTTCAGCCTGATATGCCACATCTGCTCCCTACAACAGTGCCTTCTCCTCATACTTTAAATTAGCTTTAGCTGCTGCTGCTGGCCTGCGGTTTGGTGTTCAAGACAGCACGTTTTGGTCTTTCTGCTGCTGTGCTGCTGCCTAGTTGTGAAGATAAACAGTAGAACCAGCACAGCAGAGATTGCAATGTGTACATCCAGGCTGCTGGTTAGCATGCACAGATTCCTGAGGATACTGACATGTTGGAGGCTCACACAGTTGCATGACCTATGAAAGAACCTACTAACAGCAGGGAGGGCAGGGGGCCAGGAGATGAAGCCCAGTTGGGAGATATGCATATCATGGGATGCAGTGGCGGCCCGTCCATAGGGACGCACGGGCGCCGCCCCCCCCCCCCCTCCCGCAGTCACACAAAAAAAAAAGTAATAATAATAATAAAGAAAAAAAACGGGCCCTTTAAGAACTTTTATTCGGCTAAAATGTCATTTTGACATTTTAACCGCAGTTCTGGCAGCCGTCTATAGAGGGCGCTGCAGCGCCACCCCCTCTCGCAAATAACACACATTCATGCATAAATGCACGAATGTATGTTATTGTTGGTTGCCAGCTGCCTGGTCTATTCATATAACCGGACGTGGGACGCCGGTTACCCGAATAGCGGCAGCTGGTTGGCTAAGGGGAACTGCCTATCAAAGCCAGTGGCTCTGATAGGCTTTTCTCCGGCTCTCGGATGTCTATACTCGGAGCGCAGGCAATCTGTGGTCCTTGCATAAGACAAACGGCTGTTTCAGCCAATCAGGTTCCCGGATTCTGGTTATTGGGAACCTGATTGGCTGAAGCTTCACCACAGCGGCAGAAGACATCGAGGGAGGACATGGAAACTTCAGGTAAGTGCTTTTTACAGGGAAAGGGGCGACAATGGGCACAGTGGCATCATGGGGCACAGTGGTGACAAAGGCCACAGAGGTGACAATTGGCACAGTGGCATCATGGGGCACAGAGGTGACAATTGGCACAGTGGCATCATGGGGCACAGTGGCATCATGGGGCACAGTGGTGACAATTAAAGGACACAGTGGTGACAATTGGCACAGTGGCAACAATTGAGGGGCACAGTGGCTGCGTTTCATGGCATGGCACAGTGGTGACAATTGATGGAACAGTGGCTGCGTTTGATGGCATGGCACAGTGGTGACAATTGATGGCACAGTGGCTGTGTTTGATGGCACAGTAGCTGCGTTTGATGGCATGGCACAGTGGTGACAATTGATGGCACAGTGACTGCGTTTGATGGCATGGCACAGTGGTGACAATTGATGGCACAGTGGCTGCGTTTGATGGCACAGTAGCTGCGTTTGATGGCATGGCACAGTGGTGACAATTGATGGCACAGTTGCTGTGTTGCATGGCACAGTGGTGACAATTGATGGCACAGTGACTGCATTTGATGGCATGGCACAGTGGTGACAATTGATGGCACAGTTGCTGTGTTTGATGGCATGGCACAGTGGTGTCAATTGATGGCACAGTGGCTGCATTTGGTGGCATGGCACAGTGGTGACAATTGATGGCACAGTTGCTGTGTTGCATGGCACAGTGGTGACAATTGATGGCACAGTGGCTGTGTTTGATGGCATGGCACAGTGGCTGCGTTTGATGGCATGGCACAGTGGTGACAATTGATGGCACAGTTGCTGTTTGATGGCATGGCACAGTGGTGACAATTGATGGCACAGTTGCTGTGTTGCATCGCACAGTGGTGACAATTGATGGCACAGTGACTGCATTTGATGGCATGGCACAGTGGTGACAATTGATGGCACAGTTGCTGTGTTGCATGGCACAGTGGTGACAATTGATGGCACAGTGACTGCATTTGATGGCATGGCACAGTGGTGACAATTGATGGCACAGTTGCTGTGTTTGATGGCATGGCACAGTGGTGACAATTGATGGCACAGTGGCTGCATTTGATGGCATGGCACAGTGGTGACAATTGATGGCACAGTTGCTGTTTGATGGCATGGCACAGTGGTGACAATTGATGGCACAGTGGCTGCATTTGGTGGCATGGCACAGTGGCTGCGTTTGATGGCACAGTGGCTGCATGTGATGGGCACAGTGAGGCTGCAATTTTGTTTTTTTCGTTTGCCCCCCCCCCCCCAAAAAATTTGAGCACCAGCCGCCACTGATGGGATGCACTGGCAGATTTTGAAGAGGCTCACAATCTCTCACAATCTCCATAGGTAGTGCATCTCTGCTATCACAGTGTATGCCAACCTCACCATCTGCTCACACTGTAGCCATCCCATGGCCACCTCACCCTCACCCCATTCCCCAGCACAGCACAGCAAATACCTCCCCACTCCTTCACCCCCCAGTACATCCCCCCTCTGCTCACCCCAAATCCCTAAATGAGCTACCTCATACTCTCTCCCCAGCCACCACAATTCACACTACACCATCACTGCACACATTGCATTCCCCACTGGGCACCTCACTTTTCCACTCATACCATATCATGCACAGGCTACTTCCCCCCCCCCCCCCGTTTACTACCAGTGCTGGATTAAACTCTGTGAAGGCCCTTAGGCACCCCTGCACATTTTTAGAGGTTTTTCATGCATGCGCTGTAGTGGGAAAACATTGCACTCAGTAGTGTGCACGTCCGCCCCCAAATGGAGATGACCATCTTTGCTGGACATTATACGTACGTGAGTACTGATGATCCCAGGAGGAGAGAGACTGATTAGGGAAGATGGATTACTAAAATGTACTGTGTGCTGCTTCCACTTGTAGTTCATCATGTAATTATAACATTAATGTGCTAAGAAATGTTTGTACATAAGGTACATGCATCCCAAAATACTATATGCCAACAAATGTGGTTGAGACAAAATGGACTTTCATGGTACCACCATAGATATAACAACATTTTGTATAGATTAAAGCTAACTTATTTTGTTTACAAAAAGTATAAAATCTTGTAGACAAACAAATCACAAACAAATCATACCTGAAAAAAATCACATTGATAATGCTGGACAAAACTGGACTACTGTATAACCACTTGCCGACCGCCACACAAACATTTACATCAGCAGAATAGCACGGACAGGCAAATGGGTGTACATGTACGTCCCTTTAAATTTGCTGCCGTGTGGGCACGTGGGCATGCTACAGGCGGTGCGTGCGTGCCCATACCGAGAGCTCCATGGCCGTGCCTGTGGGACCCACTGACTCGATGTCCGCCAGTGTTCCACGATCTTGTCACAAAGCTGCAGAATGGGGGATGCCTGTGTAAACAAGGCATCTCCCTATTCTGCCTAGTGACACGACACTGATCTTCTGTTTCTTGTAATCGGGAGCAGTGATCAGTGATGTGTCACA
Source organism: Rana temporaria (assembly GCF_905171775.1). NCBI lineage: Eukaryota > Metazoa > Chordata > Amphibia > Anura > Ranidae > Rana > Rana temporaria. The sequence continues at coordinate 348,081,253 of NC_053492.1, forward strand.
TGTAGCCCAGCCCCCACACAGTTAGAATCCCTCCATAGGACACACTTGACCACTTTCTCGCTCCCTGGTTGTAAACTCCTTCAGTGTCATTTACATAGTAATCAGTGCATTTTTATAGCACTGATCACTGTATAAATAAATGACAATGGTCCCAAAATAGCATTAGTGTCTGATGTGTCCACCATAATGTTGCAGGCATGATAAAAATCGCTGATCGCCGCCATTACTAGTAAAAAAAATATTAATAATAATTCCATAAAACATACAAAAATAAATTACCAAAAATATGTAGAAGAATGCGTATCAGCCTAAACTGAGGAAAAAATGTTTATATTTATTGGGGGATATTTATTATATGGTAGCAAAAAGTAAAAAATATTGCTTTGTTTATAGAGCAAAAAATAAAATCCGCAGAGGTAATCAAATGCCACCAAAAGAAAGCTCTATTTGTGGGGAAAAAAGGACATCAATTTTGTTTGGGAGCCACGTCGCATGACTGTGCAATTGTCAGTTAAAGTGACGCAGTGCCGAATCGCAAAAAGTGGCCTGGTCATTTGGCAGCCAAATCCTCCAGGGTTGAAGTGGATAATAATGGCACTATACTGTGCACTTAATCAAATGATGTAATTTTGCCAATTTGCAGAATTACTGCTTCTTCAGGAGTATTTGAGACAGCAAAAGACAGCAAAATATATAATATACCATATACAATAACGCAAAATTTAATTGGTATATTGGATCATTACTTTGAGCATTGCAAAGTTCCCTATAGGCAGTGGCAGCTTTTTGCTTATCAAAAAAGACCTAGATAAACTGACAAGCAGGATGGTACCAAAAAGTTGGTCTCTCTGGTGGGTGTAGGAGCACAGTACAAAGAAAGTGATCAAGGGGGGTGTGGTGGCACTTACCAACAATTAAAAAATAAATATAATAAATATGACATCCAATCCTATGAAAGAAAAAATGTTCCACTCCAATTAATACCCGCCAAGCATCAACAAAGTGATGTGGAGGGTGGACAGAGTGTATTAATATATACAAGGGCTAAGGGTGATAACCATCCAGAGCCAAGTGTTAACGTGTTCAAAAAAAGGACCAAAACTACCACATAAGTGAAATAATCAAAATATGTGAGAGCATTGCAATCATAATAAATAAGAGACTATAGTAAAAGACTCCGTGTAATAATAATGACGAATAAATATACCCAATACTGAGTCCAATATGGGTAAGGAAATATATGTGAAACACTCAAAATTGTGTATTCGAAAAAATTAATAGTAAAAATTGTGATGATTAAAAAATCTGCACGTATATAATGGTGAATATATTAATCCAATACAAAATGACACAAAATGATCTAATATAACAAGCAATCTAATAAGTGCAAATAATCGTAAATAAAGTGCGGTGATGCAAACTTAATAATTAAACCAGATAACATGCATCTACAGAATGAAAAGTAATCGCAAACAGAAATGTCCTTAATGGACTTTTGCACGTTATTATTAACCACTTGCCGCCCGCCAATGACAAATTGACGTCGGCAAAGTGGTTGTAGAATCCTGACTGGACGTCATATGACGTCCTCAGGATTCTTAGCCGCTGCGCGCCCCCGGGCCATCTCATCTGTGCCCATCAGTGCCACCATATCAGTGCCCGTAATTGAAAGAGAAAACGTACTTATTTACAAAAAAAATACAGAAAAAAATAAAAACGTAATTTTTTTCTAAATTTTCGGTCTTTTTTTAGTTGTTGCGCAAAAAAAAAAAATCGCGGAGGTGATCAAATACCACCAAAAGAAAGCTCTATTTGTGGGTAAAAAAGGACGCCAATTTTGTTTGGGTACAGTGTAGCATGACCACGCAATTGCCATTCAAAGTGCGACAGTGCTGAAAGCTGAAAATTGGCTTGGGCGGGAAGGTGTATACGTGCCCTGTATGGAAGTGGTTAAGGACATTTCTGTTTGCGATTACTTTTCATTCTGTAGATGCATGTTATCTGGTCAAATCTGGTACGGCTCAGGAGGGGGGGGCGCTCGCTTGTCCCTACTCCTTTCCTGACTGGCCGGGCAGTGTGCTTGGATACGGGTCTGGTATGGATTGTGGGGGAACCCCCACGCCGTTTTTTCAGCGTAGGGGTTCTCCTTACAATCCATACCAGACCTAAGGGCCTGGTATTTCCCTGGGGGGGGACCTATCCCGGTTTTTTATTTAAAATTTGGCTTGGAGTTCCCCCTCATGATTCATAACAAACGCCACAGCTAGAATTGGCAGGAAGTCGGTGGTTAATTTAGCCGAGAAAGGGAGCGGTCACCTATAAGAAGGGGACGTGTCACCGGCCTCCGGACACCCCAAATGGGTACAAGCTGTGTCATGGAGAAGGAAGCAACACATTCAACCTTCATATTAAAAGTTATTTAAGCTGGTGGGGGACATTTCCTTCTATAGTTGTCTGCCCACTGTACCATGTTATATTTAGAATAGACGGTAGAAAAAGGGAAGAATAAGATAAAAAGGGTAAGAAGCAGGAGAGGACAGCAAAGGGAGGAGATACAGAGATAGAAAAAAAGGAGAAGAAAGAATAGGATGTCTATCCACCTTGTCAGTTTTTTCCGTATACCTACAGGTGTGATCGGGATATATGCATGTAATCTGCCCACGGTCTCCAAGTGGCTTCACATTTTGTACCTGTTTCTTGGAGGATACTGAATATTTTTCCTGGGTCATGATCCATGATATCTTTTGTTTGGTCTGGTTACTGGATACCGTGGGCTGCTTCCATGCTTTTGCTATTGTTAATTTAGCTCCTAGGAGAATAATGTGTATGAGGCTTCTTTTACTTTTAGGGGTCTTTACTAGTGGGAAGTTCAGCAAAGCTAAGTGGGTGGACTGAGGGATGGTCAGACCTGTAGTCTTTCTAATGATTGCAAAGATCCTGTTCCAGAACCCTCTTAGTTTTTAGGCACTCCCACCATATATGTAATAAGAAAAAAGGGGTGCACTGATATCTGCGCTAACCAAAATACAAATAAAACAAATAGAAAATGAATAATAATAAAGCAGCTAGCACAGTTTGTTGGTTCAGCAAACATAAGTAAAAAAAGTCTAAAAATGCAGCCCATCAGTGAAAAAAATATGTGTTAAAGTCCATATGATGAAATCAATAAAGATGAAAAACAGGTATGAACACCTCCACCAAAACTTCAGTGTGCAGGAAAAACACACCACACCAATGTGCTCTCAGTCTGCTTACTAGAATTATGTGACAATCAGGCAACAAGGTCATAAGATGCAGGTGGGCAGTAACAAAGACAGCACTCCTAACTTGAATGGTGGATAACATCAACATCAAAATAAACGGACTCCAGGACTCAAACAGGCAGATGAATGGATTGCACAGTCATCAACAGGAGATTGAACCCAGTATAAGAAAGGAAGCAATCATAGTGAAGCCCATAAAGATAAACCAGACAACATTTATTGTAGTCTACTTACAGGACAAACAAGGATAAAAGTCCTCTGATGATATCCAAGTAGGATGAAACATGTCAGGCTGGCCAATGCAAGCATGCTGAGAGCCGCTGAGTTTTTTTACACCATATATGTAACATGGTACTTGTGTGTGTGCATCCCCTAAAGCATAGGGGGGAAGTAGAAGGGTATCATTTTGTGAGTCTAGTAGGAACCACGTACCATCTGGATAGGACTTTTAGGTCTGCCACCATCAAAAATATGTTGAGTATACCTCGGTTTGACCATGTTATTACTCTGTGCTATTCGTTCAGCTCCCAATCCTGTTTGAGATCTCTTTCCCAGGCCAGCATATAGCTAGTTTTAGCGTGTTCAACTGAGTGTGATTCGTATATCACCGTGATCGACCCCTCTGCTCCGTAAGCTGTCCGCACCATTGTTCATATGGTGTAATGTTGGGCTGTAATGGTTTGGATTTCCAAATACAGCATAGGAAATGGGAGATTTGTTGTTGTCTATACTTTTCAGTTGAAGGCATTTCAAGGTCATTAATACAGTGATGAGTGTAAGTCGTCCCATTGAATTAAAATAATGACCGATTCTGTACATCCCCTTGCTTAGCCACCACCAAAAGGCCCCAATGTTCATTCCCGGGGGGGAATTGGGGATTGTGGAAGATATGGGCTGGTGGCCTGTAACGCTATCAGCGTTAATTCAGTGACTACGAGCGCAGCTGTATCTCTCCCTAACAGCTGCGCTCCATTCAGTAAGACGTCCGCATCACTTCCGGTGCGCGGACATCTGCGATTCACACTGGAACGCGGAAGTGCCTTCCAGCGTACGGTGCCTGGCTCCTCTCACGAGCCCGGGCTATTTAAACCCCCAGGTTCGGCGGCAGGGTGTTCGGATATTGTAGTTGGACGCCTGCCGCCACCTGTAACACAGAACCGCCTTGTGGAGCCTCTCCTTCTTGGACCCTGAACGCCCAGCAGTCTTGCCTTCAGCCCTACACCCGGATATCAGCTCCACGGCACCTTCTCTCTCCCTCTCTGCTCCTGACTCTTCTCAACCTGAACCAGCAGCTCAACCCTGTTCCCTGCATTCTGCACACCAGTTAAATCATCTACCTGGAAACCTTCTCCAGCAGCTACAGCCAAACCGCAAGTACCCTGTCTGATATATAGCAAATGCTATTGTATATAACCATCACTGCATTTAAAGAGACTGTGTTCTATTCCTCAATAACTACATAACAAGAGTAGTCTATTGCCATGATCTTTCTTTATCTAAGACATACATCACTGAATGTGAAGTGAGGCCTGTAGTATTGCTATTCCAATCAATCACTGCCATACTTCCTGTACTTAACATAGACTTGCCAGATCTTATAAGAAGAGATTGACTATATGCTAGCTGGCTAAATTAAGCTTATGAGGTAATAAGCTTCCTTGTGTATAAGTTTCTGTTTCTCACTGGAGGTTGTGATGAGCAAACCCCAAACTCTCTGTGTATACTGAGAGTGAACCGGTGGTTGAACCCTGAGTTGCCTCCGCAGCTGAGATCCAAACCTATAATCTCCAAATTTCAGAATAATTGCAGAGTCATAACATAATATCCGAACACCCTGCCGCCGAACCTGGGGGTTTAAATAGCCCGGGCTCGTGAGAGGAGCCGGGCGCCGTACGCTGGAAGGCACTTCCGCGTTCCAGTGTGAATCGCAGATGTCCGCGCACCGGAAGTGACGCGGACGTCTTATTGAATGGAGCGCAGCTGTTAGGGAGAGATACAGCTGCGCCCGTAGTCACTGAATTAACGCTGATAGCGTTACATGGCCTAATTGGAGAAGCCAATTCTGGATTAATTTTGAGTTTGTCCCATATAGTCATTGAATGATCTAATGTTGGGGCAAGAATTGCGGGTCTTTTAATCGGGTGACTCCAAAGCAGAAAATCTAGCGTGTATTGTGGTACAGCTTCCCTTCCCATATGCACCCAATTGGGTTTCGTAATCCGGGAGTAGACAGTTGAAATTTGGGTTAATTGGGCTGCTTGAGAATATCTCAGTAGGTGGGGTAATCCCCCCCTACCTTGTTTCAGGCTCAAAAGAGGACCCCCTTAGCCAGCCTGTACCCTTTGCTCCCCAAACAAAGGCTATCATTTGTCTGGAAGCGTCGTAAATGATCCATCTTAATAGGAATCGGTAGAGACCGAAAAAAGTAGAGAATGTGTGGAAGCAATGTCATCTTTATAGCGTGAACCCTTCCTTGCCATGACAGAGGTAGTCGAGACCATTCACGCAAATCCGATTCCAGTCTTTTATATAATGGCGAGTAATTGGTTGCATATATCTGGTCTATCCTGGATGGTAGGTGTACTTCTAGGTAGGGAATGCGAGACTCATGCCAGGTGAAGATGGAGTGGCTTTTTAGCCGGGAAACTAAGGAGTCTGGTAGATTTATGTTGAGGGCTTGTTGACATGAAGTCCCGAAATGTTTCTGAAATCATCTAGTAATAGGCAGACATTTGGTAGAGAGATTAGTGGTGATGTGATGAAAAGTAGCAGATCATCTGCAAAGAGTGCACATTCGATTGTGGGCCACATCGTACACCATGTATGTTTTGATCGCTATTGCGCAGATAAGGACTCATGCTTCAGGATATGAGTATAACGCTCTTAGAATGTTAGTGAAGTCAAAGGCTTTATGTAAATCTATTGTTAAAGAAGTCGTTCTTGAGGTTGCCCTCCATCCCATCTCAATCTCAGCAGCGAGATAATATCTATTGCCTGTCTAATCTGATCTGGGCCTTGTCTGCCCAGGATGAACCCTACCTGATCTTTATGGATATATAAACTTAAGAAGGAGGAAACCCTGCTAGCTAAGAGCTTGGCTAAAATCTTAAGGTCATTATTAATCAATGATATGGGTCTATAGTTGCTAACCTCACCTGGGTCTTTCCCTGGTTTTGGAATTACTGTAATAAAAGCTGAGTTAAGTGAGCATTCTAGGGTCACTCCCTTCCTCAAAGTGCTAGATACGGTGATAGAATGGATGCAAACTTTTTATAATAAGGGTTTGAGAACCCATCTGGTTTGAGAACCCATCAGGGCAGATCCCTGTTTCAAGTTTTTTATGACCAAAGCTATTTCTTCTGTCCTTATTGGAGATTCCAATCTGTCTATATGTCGGTCTTCCAGTTCCTGGAATAGGTAGAGAGTTTAAAAAGAATTGAAGACTAGCCCGATCTCCCTGTGTGCCTCCGCTATATAGATCTTTATAGAAATCATGAAAGGTGCCCATTATTCTCTGAGGATTGTGTGTCCCAGAGCCATTTGGAAGACGTATTTTGGGTAAAGTTTTGAGCAAAACTTGGGAGTTAGACCAGCTGCTAGCATCAAGTCCATTTTATCTCTCATTTGGTAGAATCATGCCCCACTCCAGTGTAAACTCCTTTCTGCCCTCAAGGTAAGCGCGAGATTTAACTTTAGTCTGGCTGCGTCTAGTTTAGCTTCAGGAATAGATTTAGTTTAGCTTCAGGAATAGATTTAGGGTCTTTCTTATGTTGTTTTCCTATAGTTAGGAATTCCTTTTCTAATGTATTTACTTCTACTTTATGAGCTTGTCTGATTTGGAATGAAATCTGGATGAGTTTCCCTCTGATGGTAGCTTTATGGACCGCCCAAAGAGTCTCTGGGTTTACCCCTTCCATGTCATTAAGGGAGAAATAGTTATTGATGGCCTTTTCAATTTCAATAGTTCCTACCGGGTCACTAATTAGTGATTCATTAAGCCTACAGTGACTCTTTTCTACAGGGCTCCGAGGGCTTTGTAGAAGAAGGAACACTATAGCGTGGTCTGACCATACTGTATCTCTTATGAATAATTTGTGCGCTGGGGCACATGCCCGGTTGACAGGAAGATGTGGTCGATTCTGGAAAAGGATTGGTGCGGGTGTGAAAAGTGGGTATAGTTCCGTGTTTGGTGATTGAGTTCTGTCCAGATGTCTGTTAAATTATGTTGGTACATGAGTCTTGCTATTCGTAGGCTTTGTTTGGGAGGGCGGGTTGCTTGAGACCCTAACGGACATTTTTTGTCAAGGCCTGAGTCAAATGCTATGTTAGAATCTCTCCCCATGACAATTGTGCCCTCAAGCAAGCGACCCAGTTTCTGGAGCATGTACTCAAAGAATTTTACTTGTCCGCGATTGGGTGCATAATAAGAAACAAAGGAGTAAAGTTGATCATCCAGAACTCCTTTAATCAGGATACATCTACCTTCTTGGTCCTTATGTTCCAGTTGAAGTGTGAATTTGGATTTGTGCTATAGTAGAATTGCTACACCCTTTGTTTTATCCTCCGCATTAGCTAGGAACAAGATGGAAAAATTTAGGATGAATGAACTTGGGGTTGTACGATCTTATAAAGTGTGTTTCCTGAAGCAGGATCACATCAATCTTATAGTTGTGGTAGTATTGAAAAGTTTTTCGTCTTTTGACCTGTGAGTTCAAGCCCTGCGCGTTATGGGACACTATTCTTAACCAGTTCCCGACCCCCGCATGTACATATACGTCCACAATATGGCACGTACAGGCACATGGGCGTACATGTACGTCCTCGCCTATTAGCGGGTGGGGGGTCCGATCGGGACCCCCCCCCCGCTACATGCGGAGGTCGGGTCCGCTCGGGGAGCGATCCGGGACCACGGCGCGGCTATTTGTTTATAGCCGCTCCGTCGCGATCGCTCCCCGGAGCTGAAGAACGGGGAGAGCCGTGTGTAAACACGGCTTCCCCGTGCTTCACTGTGTCGGCGCATCAATCGCGTCATTCCCTTTATAGGGAAGACACGATCGATGACGTCATTCCTACAGCCACACCCCCCTACAGTTGTAAACACATACTAGGTGCACCCTAACTCCTACAGTGCCACCTGTGGTTAACTCCCAAACTGCAACTGTCATTTTCACAATAAAGAATGCAATTTAAATGCATTTTTTGCTGTGAAAATGACAATGGTCCCAAAAATGTGTCAAAATTGTCCGAAGTGTCCGCCATAATGTCGCAGTCACGAAAAAAATCGCTGATCGCCGCCATTAGTAGTAAAAAAAAAAAATTAATAAAAATGCAATAAAACTATCCCCTATTTTGTAAACGCTATAAATTTTGCGCAAACCAATCGATAAACGCTTATTGCGATTTTTTTTACTAAAAATAGGTAGAAGAATACGTATCGGCCTAAACTGAGGAAAAAAAAAGTTTTTATATATGTTTTTGGGGGATATTTATTACAGCAAAAAGTAAAAAATATTGCATTTTTTTCAAAATTGTCGCTCTATTTTTGTTTATAGCGCAAAAACAAAAAACCGCAGATGTGATCAAATACCACCAAAAGAAAGCTCTATTTGTGGGGAAAAAAGGACGCCAATTTTGTTTGGGAGCCACGTCGCACGACCGCGCAATTGTCTGTTAAAGCGACGCAGTCCCGAACTGTAAAAACACCTTGGGTCTTTAGGCTGCATATTGGTCCGGGGCTTAACTGGTTAAGGAAGGTGTCTTTATATCAGTTTCAGCCATGGAGCAGATCGGGAGGGAACACAATTGAAACACAGTCACCTACCTGCAGGCCTTGGGAAAGGAAGTCTGACGAATTGCCCAGGTGTCTGGAATACAAGTCGGTTAGTAAGAAGATTTGAGACACTGCAGAAGGACATCTAAAAGAAAAGAGAGTATGAGTAACAGAAAGAGAAAGGTGAAGCAAATACCAATGAAAAGGATATATAGCTATCTTTTGAGGGGAGGTGGGACCAACAATTCCTCCAACAATTTTGACAAAACTTCTTCTGCCAGAGAAGAAGCATCACTGTTCAGGGGAGAGTGGTAAACCCTGTCTCCTGGTCAGGTAAAGGCACCCATTGACTGCTCCGACAGCAGCGTCCTTGTAATGTATCTAACATAAGTTGATAGAAATTAACACTAACAATTTATATTAATATCACAACCAGTATAATTGAAATAAAACAGCCCTTAAAGGGACACAACCTTTTTGGGTCAATAGGAAGTCTTATGGAAGTAAGAATGGGGAAACTAAAATATCAGCTTGTTGAGGGGGATTAGCGGATAATAAAGTGAGATGGATGGGGAGGCTAGGGAGATTCTTATGACAGTAAGTCAATCTGGTTGTCACCTCATTGGGAATATGCTAATTCACAAATATATATTAGGTGTCCCAGGCGGGTCAGACCCAAATAGTCAGTTGTCTTGATGGCCCTTGTGTTCCCCCCGCCTCCCCCTCTGGAGTATAACCTAGGAGGAAGTCAGTCTCAGATATGGGATGTCAAGGCTTTGCTGCCTATATGTATGGATAGGCTATTCCGTGTTACCAGAGTGGACTACATTGTGTGGTCAGTCCTGCTTAAAGTGGTCAGAACTTGCCCTACAATAGAGTCCAGCTGGAGGGGAAGATGGGGTCTAAGTGATGAGTCCCAGGTGGAGGAGGAGTTTTTCTCCTTCTTGAAGTCTGGAGAAGGTAAATTATTTATTCTTGTAGGAAAATTTGACATTAAATGGGAATAGCCACCAATATTTTATGTCCTTTTGTCCCATGGTAGATGGGAACAAGTCTGTAAAGATTTGGATAGGAACAAGTCCGATAAGATTTTTTGCAGGACTTCCTCCTTTACCCCACAGTAGTGAGGTTTCACCACTATGTCTCTCGGGAGACCATCTGAATGGGGGGGGGGGTCCTAGAGCTCTATGAGCCCTGTCCAGCTCCAGTCTGCGGGCAGGAATGTCAGGAACAAGGCCCTGAATGAGAGAGCGCACTGCAGCGTGCACATCCGTGACAGTTTATTGGAGTCCCCTTATCCTGAAATTATATCTGCGTGACCTTTTCTCTAGGTCGTCTATCTTGGATATGGCCATCTCGAGTTGGTCCCAGTGGATGCTGGTGAGGCAGCCCCTAGTTGATGGAATCCCCCTGATTCTCCTGGGACAGGACTGAATTGCAGGGAATCCAAGGCTGTGCTGGGTGTGCGATTACCCTGTATATCCTGTGTCCGGAGCCACTATCTGGATCCCTGAGGAGAATCCACAACTCGGGATATCTGTGCCTTACTGGACCTACGAGCGGGTCCTGCTGACACGGGGTGATGCCCTCACTTATTGTCCCTCTGGAGCTGCTAATTTTGGGGGGTGACACTGCCGGTTGAGTGCTCGTATGGGCGCTTAACTGTCGGAGCACAGCTGAGCTCCCAGACTAAGCAGCCATCTTAGGAGCCTCCGTGTATGCACATATTTTCAACTAATACAATAAGGGGCATAACAAGTCAATCCTATTCACTGAAAAACAACACTGCATTCCATACACAAAGAGCAATTCAACAACATACATTACATTGTCAAGACAGTCCCTCTGTAGATAGCTATTCCCATTCAGATCAAACAAAGTGTTGTTAACGTATAATAAGTAGGTTTTAGTCCAGATCACACTGTACAGACACTAATTTCAGAATCATGCTGCAGAGAAGGGCAACCAAACTGATAAGAGGCTTGGAGGAGCTCAGCTATGAGGAAATATTCACTCTTGAGAAGAGGAGATTAAGGGGATATATAATCAACATGTACAAATAAGTAAGGGGTCCATATAGTATACTCTGTGTTGAGTTATTCACTTTACGGTCAACACTGAGGACAAGGGGGCACTCTTTACATCTAGAGCAAAAGAGATTTAATCTCCAAATACGGAAAGATTTCTACACATGAAAAAAAAAACAACGTTTTTTAGCATGTCCAAAAAACTACGTTTTTCCAACTTCATCATTATAAACGATGTTGCCCACACACCATCGTTTTTGAAAAATGATGAACAAAGCACAGTGACGTACAACACGTGCGACGGCACTCTGAAGGGGAAGTTCTATTCGCCTTTGGGCTGCTTTTAGCTGATTCCTTGTTAGTAAAAGACGATTCGCGCTTTTTTGTCTGTTACAGTGTGATGTATGTGCTTACTCCATTATGAATGGTAGTTTTACCAGAACGAGCGCTCCCGTCTCATAACTCGCTTCTGGGCATGCGCAGGTTTAAAACGTAGTTTTAGCCCACACACGGTCATTTTTTACAACCCGAAAAACTACATTTTTTTCAGAAGCCGAAAAACGATGTGAAGCCCACACACGATCATTTTAAATGACTTTTTTTTTTAAAACTTCGCTTTTTTTCATGCTGAAAAATGACCGTGTGTACGCGGCATAAGAGCTGTGAAAATGTGGAATAGACTCCCTGCAGAGGTGGTTCTGGCCAGCTCAGTAAAGTGCTTTAAGAAAGGCCTGGATACTTTCCTAAACGTACATAATATAACTGGGTACTAACATTTATAGGTAAAGTTGATCTGGGGAATATCCGATTGCCTCATGGGGGATCAGGAAGAAATCTTTTCCCCTGCTGTAGCAAATTGGATCATGCTTTGCTGTTTTTTTTTCCTTCCTCTGGATCAACTGTGGGTATAGAATTGGGTATATGTATTTGTACGATATTATTATTATTATTATTTTATTTCTTATGGTTGAACTTGATGGACTTGTGTCTTTTTCAACCTGACTAACTATGTAACTATGTAACTATGTACTCTCAGTTTAACCACTTTGCAACATGGAAAGGACAGGGGGGGACTTGCGGTCCCCCACTCTAAAAAAATGTTTTTGGCCTCTCAGATACAACAGCTGGCGGGATGGGGACGGGAAGAAAGGGAGGACCCAAACAGAAATTTGGTGAACAGTACGGTTCCCTCATTACAGGCAGCCTCTCATCTCGAGATGGACCTGCCTTGTATGCCACATTCAGCACCCACAGGAATCCTTCTCAAAAAGGTATGGGGGGAGTTACGGAAGACCCTGAGGATAGAGGGTGTGTTACCATTCACTCCAATATGGAACAATCACAGATATGTAGAGCTACAGGAATTATCAGGCTTCACCTCCTGGAAAAAGAGGGGAATCTGGCTCATTTCGCAGTTATACGAAGGCGAGGTACTGAAAACATATGCACAGTTATGCAGGGAATACCAATTAGCACTGCGGGGCTTTTATCAGTATCTCCAGCTTCGGCACGCTCTACAGAAACAACAACAAACACGTTCGCTGGTGGTAATATCACCGTCACCTTTGATGACGGCGGTTTTGCAAGCAGAAGCTCGGAGAGGACTGATAACAAAAACATATGAGGGACTGCTTATAACAATACAGAACCATGCCGCCTTCAGAAGTAGTAGGAAATGGGTAGAAGACATTGGGGAGATGAACAAAGAACAGTGGGAAAGGGCACTTGAATCTGTTCCTGTGGTGTCCGTATCAGCGTCTCACAAATTATCGCAACTTTTTATTTTACACAGGGCCTACAGAACAGCGCCACAATTACATAGATGGGGAAGAAGGGATACCCCTATGTGCCCAAAGTGCAAAGTTCAGCAAGGGGACTTCATACACTTAATTTGGAGATGCCCAAAGCTACCTAGGTACTGGGAGGAAGTATTACAGGGGATTACCAGAGTAGCACAGGTACCAGTTCCACTGGACCCTCAGGTATACTTGCTAGGGATCATTGACCCTGGAGAGTATACAAAAGGAAAGTACTATATGATAACAAGGTTGCTGTACCTGGCAAGAAAGCTCATAGCACGCTACTGGATGGCCCCTGGGGTCCCCACAGGGAAGCAATGGATTGCGTATGTCAACTCCCTGTTGGGTAGAGAACACCTGGCATATAAACGAAGGAAGGCAGAGGGTAAATTTGAGGAGATCTGGCATTCCTGGTTAGGAGACGCGAGTGTCGCACCACCAAAACTGGTGACGGATAGATCCTTAATGTAGAGTGCAGAGGATAGTAAGGGGGGGGAGGGGTTGGGTGCAAAAAAAAAGAAAAAGGAGTAGTACATTGGAAGATCATGTGAATGAATAAATGTTGTATAATGTACTTTAATAGAAGTGTAATGGATGCCGAATAGGCATATGTATGTATTAAATTGGAAAAAAAATAAAATAAAAATAAAGTGGATTAAAAAAAACTATGTACTCTTAACTCTCAAGATTCAGAGTACACAGGGAGGGGGTGGACTCCATAGCTAACTCTTTATAACCCAGATGAAATTGGTTCTATGCAAGTTGAATCCCTTAGCAGTAGAGATGGCCTGCCGGTTCGCCCGGCGGTAGTTTTGCAGCAAACTTTGCTCATTCGTGGTCCCCCAAACCGGCGGACATCTGGCAATGTTTGCGGCAGTCCGAAATGTTACATGGGTAAGAACTTTGACCTATGGCACATCCATCAGGTGGTGCAGGACAGCCAATTGAGACATTTCAGCACATGGACATACCCCCTACCTTATAAATAGACCTGATCTGGCGGCCATCTTACATTCTACTTTTTGTCAGTGTAGGGAGAGGGTGCTGTTTGGAGCAGGGACAGGCTGTATTCAATCAAATAGCTATCTAAAAGGTCCACAAAAGTCATTTTAAGGACTGGCATAGGTGTGCTACTTGCTGTGCAGTATATAGGTGCGTAATACATTCATATACTTTTTGTCAGTGTATGGACAGGTTGGCGTTTCCAGCAGGGACAGACTTTAGCGAAACAAATCGCTACCTAACAGGTCCACAAAAGTCCTTTCAAGCACTGATATAGGTCTGCTACTTGCTCTGCAGTACATAGGTGTGTAATACATTCATATACTTTTTGTCAGTGTGGGGAGAGGTTGGCGTTTCCAGCAGAGACAGACTTTAGCGACACAAATCGCTACCTAACAGGTCCACAAAAGTCCTTTCAAGCACTGGTATAGGTGTGCTACTTGCTCTTCAGTACATAGGTGTGTAATACATTCATATACTTTTTGTCAGTGTAGGGAGAGGTTGGCGTTTCCAGCAGGGACAGACTTTAGCGACACAAATCGCTATCTAACAGGTCCACAAAAGTCCTTTCAAGCACTGGTATAGGTGTGCTACTTGCTGTGCAGTACATAGGTGTCTAATACATTCATATACTTTTTGTCAGTGTAGGGAGAGGTTGGTGTTTCCAGCAGGGACACGCTGAATTCAATCGAATAGCTATCTAAAAGGTCCACAAAAGTCCTTTTAAGGACTGTTATAGGTGTGCTACTTGCTGTGCAGTATATAGGTGTAATATACACTTATAATATACTTTCGAATATAGAAAGCATATTATAGTGGATTTGTATTGTGCAGCATTGTGACTCTTTCGCTGTGTGACCTCTGCTACACACATTAAAAAAAATCCTGAAAAAAAGTTTCATAACTGGTGCGATAAACCAGTGGCCCCCCAAAACGACAGATTTTGTTATATACCTTCTTCCACATATACTGCGCTTCTCTAGAGACTTTTGTTGTCACAGGGTCATTTAAAAAATGACAGGCAGAGGAAGAGGCAGGCCCTTCCGCAGGGGTGGTAAGGGATGGGGCAGGAGCACCAGGCCGGAGCCAAAGTCGGAAGTGGCACAATGTTCGTTCGATTACGTCAAAGGATGCACCAGACATGGTTGAGTGGCTCGCCACCAACACCACCACCATATACCCTCCGCTTGAGTCACAGGAATTATTTTCCGATCCATCGCAAGACATTTCGGATGCGCAGCCATTCTTGGCATTGGATCAGGAAGAGGAGGTTGCAACAGTCGGCACTCAGCAGTCTGACGACAGTACTCAGATCAGCCCAAGGAGGTTGGTGCCTGCTGTTGCTGCCTACTCTGAGATCTCTATTGTTAGTGATGGGGAAGGTGACGTGTCTACAGACGTCACGTGGGTGCCTACAAGAGAGGAAGAGGAGGGGAGTTCAGAGGGAGAGATGGACCAGCAGATAGGGAGGAGAAGCAGGCCAAACTTACATTGCACAGGAAGGACAAACCAGACTCCTAATGTATCAGGAGCGAACCATCAACCATGTACGGTCACATCTGCCACTCCCAGGATGCCGGCCCATGGCTCCGCAGTGTGGGCTTTTTTTAACGTGTCCACGGCAGACAATAGTGTTGCCATTTGCAGCCTTTGCAGTCAACGCATAAGTCGCAGTAAGCCCAACACTCACCTAGGGATGACCGCCTTAAGAAGGCAACTGGTCTCCCATCACCGAGCCCAGTGGGAGCAACCTCATCAGAACCCACAAAGCCACACTCCAGGCTCTCATTGTCCAGCCACATCTCCTTTTCCTTCCCCTCTGTGCTCACAATTGTCCTCCACTCCACCTTTCATCATGCCGTCCTCACGTTTTTCTGCAAAAAGGCAGACTTCCGTGGCCCAAATGTTCGAACGGAAAAAAACAATGACGACGGCTATATGTACTCTCAAAGTACCTGAGCTACAGTATATTGCCTCTCATATGCAATTAATAATTGTTACTACTAATACTATATGTACTCTCAAAGTACCTGAGCTATATTGATTCTCATATGCAATTAATACTTGTTACTACTAATACTATATGTACTCTTAAAGTACCTGAGCTATATTGCCTCTCATATGCAATTAATATGTGTAACTACTAATACTATATGTACTCTCAAAGTACCTGAGCTATATTGCCTCTCATACCTTTCTATTAGTTGCCAGTACAACTTGTGTATTATACGTGTATCCTCAAAGTACCTGAGCTACACTATCTCTCGTATGCAATTAATACTTGTTACTACAAATACAATTTACTACGTGCTTGACAGAAGTATAAAATACTTATATGCCTTGTCCTAATTGTTGAACATGTTCACTCTACCTTTACTATGCTAGGGGTTGATGCTATTTCATAGCATCTCCCCTAGTGGCCTAAATACATCTCTATATGCTAAGGTTGATATGATGTAGAGAACCCCCAAACTCCTTTTGCTAGGAGTGACGCTTGGGGTCTCTTACTGATAATCACCTGCATGTAGTGGTGTATTGGGATATTGACCTTGAACTAATTTTAAACGCTAAAGCCTTGTACACACGATCAGTCCATCCGATGAGAACGGTCTGAAGGACCGTTGTCATAGGTTAACCGATGAAGCTGACTGATGGTCCGTCGTACGTACATACCATCAGTTAAAAAAAGATTGTGTCAGAACGCGGTGACGTAAAACTCAACGACGTGCTGAAAAAAAGAAGTTCAATGCTTCCAAGCATGCGTCGACTTGATTCTGAGCATGTGCGGGTTTTTAACTGATGCTTTTGCATACTAGCGATCGGTTTTGACCTATCAGTTAGGCGTCCATCGGTTAAATTTTAAAGCAAGTTCTCATTTTTTTAACCTAAGGTTAAATAACCTATGGGGCCTACACACAATCGGTTTGAACTGATGAAAATGGTCCTTCAGACCATTTTCCTCTGGCTATCCTATTGTGTGTAAGAGGCCTAAGCCTTGGTCGCATGTTGTAATGCGTCCATGCTTAGTAGCTCAACGCCTTTCTTTATGTGACACAGAGATGATGTATAGATCCCCCAAACTCCTGTTGCGAGGAGTGACGCCTGGGGCCTAATACTGAGTTTTCGCATAGAGAATCGCATTCAATTCTTTGCTAACCGCAGTTGTGGTTCACTCCGTTCACCAGTGCTGTTACAATGCCTAATGTACCACCAGCCACAGAATACAAGGTTGTTTGCTGTCAGGTGAACGCCTGTGGCCATGGGCTAATTTTTGGGGCCTGTAATGGCCGACACTTACTTCTGTATCTGGTGAATAGCTTAATGTACCTCCAGCCACAGAATACAAAGTTGTTTGCTGTCAGGTGAATGCCTGTCGGCTAATTTTTGGGGCTTGTAATGGCCGTCACTTTCTTATGTATCCGATTTTTCACTTAAAGGGTCACTAAAGGAAAAAAATTGTTTTGCTGAAATGACTGTTTATTGGGTATAGAGACATAAAAGTTAACTGATTCCTTTTAAAAATGATTAAAAATTGAATTTAATCTATCATATAATGTGCCTCTAGTTTCACTTTCGGTTTTAAAGGTACATACATGAAGTTCCGGGTGAGAGGTGAGTCGGGAAGACTCACAGAACAAAAACAAACAAATCCAGGGCAGTGTTTTGTTTTTAAAATGAATCTGATTGGTTCTGAGGAGTTTTAGACACACAATAATGACAGCTTAGACCACCGTGAAAATCTCCCAGTACCATGGTTATAAGGAAACAGGCAACCAGGAAGTGTGGAGATCACAGCAGAAGCTACTTCAAAGCAAAAACGAACAATGAGGACATGAAACCAGTACTGCAGTAAGGTAAAGGAAGCTATTTAGCTAAAAAAAAAATCCTTTAGTGACCCTTTAATACTTCTGGTAGGTCAGTGTCCATGTTGTGGGACTATTTGTGCACAGCTAGTAAGTTTTTTGTGGCTGCAAATATGACCTGTGGTTTTTTAATATTGGCCTGCCATTAAAGTCAATGGGGCCTGCCACGAACTTGTGGTTCGCGGATATTTGTTAAAGTTTGCAGTTAGCGTTCGCGAACCTTCCCGACGGATGTTAGTACCATCACCAATTAGCAGTAGTGATTGACACCCCCTGTAGCCAAGAGGTTGTATCTAAAATGGTCAGTGGGTCTTATAGGTGACTGTACATCTGTTCCTATGAGTGCCCCCATAGAAAGCTGAGCCAGAGAGGAGGAGCCATATGCACCAGCAAACAGGAGCTTTGGGGCCGCACTGTGCAATTCCACTGCAAAGAGCAGTTAAGAATAAACCTGTTTGCTAAGCATGTATAATCACTTTAGAAGAGAAGTATTAGAATTTAAAAAAAAAAATGTTATACTTGCCTAGGTGGATGCAATCATCGGACCTAGCTGCCTCTAAGACTGAGAACCGAGTGATCAAAGACCTCTAATCGCTGATTTCTCTGTCTTCAGTGAGCAGAAAGTCAGTAACTGTCAACCATCAAATCTCTGCCCTGCTCCTCCAGTGCTCACTGGTTCGAGGAGCTGTGCAGGGGCAGGAGCTGCTGGATTGGGCTCCTAGCAGTGCACTGAGAGGCTGGGCTAGCTGCTGGACAGGCAACTGGGTGGATCCCTTCAATAAAGTTGGAATCACGCCAGAGACTGGACTGGCGGCAGCCGTTAGCAGACTGTCGACTGAATACAGGTCACAGAAGTACAGAACTAAGTGTAATCCTGCATTCCCCAGGTAAAGTAGGGCGAAAAGAACTTTGGCCCTACTTCTCCTTTAAAGGATTTGTAAACGTAAAATTATTATTTTTTTAAATGACAAACATATTATACTTACCTCCACTTGCAGTTTGTTTTGCACAGAGTGGCCCCGAACCTGATCTTCTGGGGTCCCTCGGCGGCTGTCTCGGCTATCCCTTGCAAGAACTCATCACCTTCATGCGAGCGAGCGAGCATGGTGATGAGTTCTTGCGGGTGCGCTCCTGTGACTCACTGTATCACTCGGCCCCACCCCTGGCACACCGCGTCATTGGATGTGATTGGCAGCAGCACGGGCCAATGGCTGCGCTGCTTTCAATCAACCAATGAATTCACCGAGAAGCCTGGCCGAGAAGCAAGCACATTCATGGCGCCGGACTTTCGAGGGGTCAGGTAAGTAAACGGGGGGCTGGGGGGGGGGGGGCGCTAGAATGCATTAAGGTGAAAAAACTTTTACTTTTACAACCCCTTTAAGCTAAAGTCATATTGCTAAAGTATAACCTGCTTTATAAGTAGTCAATTATTTCCCTTATTTTCAAATAAAATTGTTAAGGTCAGTAAAGGTTTCAATGAATAGGCCGCAGTTGGAACTGCATGATGTAGCTTTTTCTTTGTATGTTAGATGCTTAACAACATAACAAAGACAATTTGTACACTGGCAGCAAGGAACAGTACTTTGATATCAGCAGGCAAGTGAACCAGAAATTAACATGGATACTTTGACACTAGACTTGGCTTTGAACTCCTTAAATACCCTTTGCATGTCTTTTTTTCCATGTAAAAACTAAAGTGAAAAAGAAAAGGTCTACACTTAATGATAATCTTAACAGTCTTGTGACTCCACACAACTCAATTACTGACGAGGCCCTAGTACTAGATAAAGATGCTGAGACGAATGTGAGCAAACAAACTAAAATGAAAAACAAAATGAGAGAGCAGCAGGTTTCTTTGATTTTTTCCAAAGAAAATGCTTTGTGGCAAGATTATTGGGAAGCAATAAGTTGGTTATTATCTCCAGACTGCAGGGAGTCTCTAAGCAGATGAACTGCTGCAGTAGCTTCCATCTGTGCAACTCTAAAGTAAGACAGTTGCAGTGATTGGAGAATTGCAGCCTAAATAAGCCAGCAGAAACAGTATGGCATTTTTAACCTCAGTCTACTTATCTGTGTTAACCTAACAACAGCTAAATTTGTAAAGCAAGTAACAGAAGCATGACTGATGTTGATTGCTCCGCTTTTGTCCTATTGTAAATACTAGGATGCAGGAAAAAAAATTAAGCTTTTGCCTACCAATGGTAAAAAAAGAAAAAAAGATTTTAATTATCAGCAAAGGAAACTAACTGAGAAGAGAAGGGAGACAAATAATATTAATCAGGGTTTAAACTACCATTTAATTTTTGCTATTTTCAAATGCTTTTAGAAAGTCTGTACTTCTTATGTGGCGTTGTACCTTTAAATAATATATAATCTAATATCTTAAATCCTAGTTTTAAATGTAGTTTAAAAGGTTATTTTCAATGCTTTTTCATCTGCAGTTTTAAAAAAAAACACATTATGGCCCTCCAAGGAAGGTACTTGTTCAGGATCAAGGGGTGCCAAAGCTAATCATGTTCTTTTTTTTTTTTTATTAAATACCTGAAGATGTGTATGAGAAAACTCACTAAAATATTTAAATGGTAACTCCACTTTTATTGGGGTAAAAAATGGCAAATAAAGAAAAAATATTATACTGTAGAGTGCACAATTGCGACACAAGTCATATTGTAATTGAATGTTATTAAAAATTACCTTTCCTTTTCAATCTGCAGCCTCTGTAAATTTATATATATGCAATGCATAATGGATACATGAAGTTGTTCTTTACACAGAATGTGTACTGACCACTCATCAGAAACATAATTTCCTGCTTGTGTGATCGGCTCACCAATTTTCCCAGAAGTCTGCTTAAGATACAAGTCAGATTTCAGGCATTCCCTGCAACAAAAATTTCATTTTTGGTGAGATATTTCCAATAGGAACACATCTAAAAAGGATGCAGGCCCAGCAGCTTCCTCATTAGAGCCCTGCAGCTGCCACAGTTGACAGATAATTATGAAACCACTCCCATTAGACCCACTTAGTACAGAGGCAGAGACAAACACATGGATTTCTTCCAAAACACTGAAATGAGTTTAAATCATATTCTGTCAGGTAAGTCATTATCTAACTAGTCTACCATTAAGACTACACTGCTAAGAAATCATTTTGAGTCAAGTTTTGAGGTCAGACTTTAAAGTCTTGAGTAGCTACAAGACCAAGAAACATCTGTTTTTATTGCTTCATTTTACAGTGGCATACGTACAATGAACATTTAAGTATTTAACATGTATAAGCTTCTTGGCATGCCATGTGTTCCAGCAAATAGGGTTCTTTTTAACAGCTTGCCGCCCGCAGATATATACGTCTGCAGCATGGCACGGGGCTGGCAAAAGGACGTATATATACGTCCCCTTTAAGATAGTGGCATTGTGGACACGTGATCGTGTCACGTGAGGAAGAACGGGAAAATGCTGATGTAAACAAGCATTTCTCCAGTCTTCCTAGTGACAGGACAGTGATCACAGCTTCCTGTAATTGGAAGCTGTAATCACTGTCATGCCACACACAGCCCATCCCCCTACAGTTCGAAGCACTCCCTAGGACACACTTAACCCCTTCAACGCCACCTAGCGGTTAACCCCTTCACTGCTATTGTCATTTTCACAGTAATCAGTGCATTTTTATAGCACTGATCACTGTAAAAATAACAATGGTCCAAAAAATGGTGTCAAAAGTGTCCGATGTGTCCGCCATAATGTCGCAGTCATAATAAAAATCACAGATCGCCGCCATTACTAGTAAAAAATATAATAAAAATGCCATAATTCTATTCTTTATTTTGTAGACCCTATAACTTTTGTGCAAACCAATCAATATACGCTTATTGCGATTTTTACCAAAAATATGTAGAAGAATACATATCGGCCTAAACTGAGGAAAACAATGTTTTTTTATGTATTTTTAGGGGATACTTATTATAGCAAAAAGTAAAAATATAGCGTTTTTTTCAAAATTGGCGCTCTATTTTTGTTTATAGTGCAAAAAATAAAAATGGCAAAGGTGATCAAATACCACCAAAAGAAAGCTCTATTTGTGTGAAAAGAAGGACGTCAATTTTGTTTGGGAGCCATGTCGCACGACAGCCAAATTGTCAGTTAAAGTGATGCAGTGCCGAATCGCAAAAAGTGGCCTGGTCTCTGGCCAGCAAAATAGTCCGGAGCTTAAGTAATTAAAGAGGAAATTTACCCAAAGCAGTTTGATAACAATTACATATAGTATTTTTCACATTATTAATTATGCTACCAATTCTTCTTGCTTGAGGCTTTTATTTTTTTGAGGCCTAGAGCAGTCACTCTCCCCTCCCCTTAGTCTCAAAAACTATGCTACTTTCTGTAATTAAAATGTGTGCATTTCTAGTCTTTGTTGCATGTCTTCACTCAGCTAGAGAGGTATGCTAATAGAAGCTTAAAAATGCTGAAGTTCACAGGCTGCCTGAGGAAGAAAGGGGATAATAAAAGGGAGATACCATAAGGCACTATCCTTAAGTTTAACTCTTTTGTGTTTCCCTGGCAGCATAAGCATCAAACAAGTGTAGGGTTGGAACTACCCCACCAACCCTAAACTCTGTCTAATTCCATATTCAGTGCGAAAGAGAGTTTCCATTTATAAAGATTCAGTATTTGACTACCTAACCAGGAATTTCCCTGGAAAAGCTCCATAAAAAAAATGAAAGAACCCAGAAGCTCTTTGTTTAAATGTTTAAACCACCACAAAATTATTGGTACCCCCCCTCATCCCAGATCAACTCCCATGCCATCTGGGTCTGTTTGCTATGTAATATATTAAAATTGTCAAAAGCCATTCTTAAACAACCACTCCACCTAAAAAGAATATTTAAATTTACTTTTGCATTATAAGCATTACATGGAAATTCTAAAGGGATCAGTGTTGGATGCCTTTTTTGCTTATTTTTAATCTTAAATATCAAGCAAATTAAAAACATACAACATTATGTAGGTTTATTAATATTATGCAGGATAGTGACACCTTTTAGAATGAGTTTGACAAAAAGGAAACATGACCAGTTGAATGGGAAATACATTAAAAAAAAAAAGAAAAAAAAAGAAAGAAAGAAAAAAGTAAATACTTAGCTATACTGCTGCCTATGCCACAGGAACGTTGCTCTATGTACCAGTTTCAGACTCTGGGTGTACTAGAAAAGCACAAAAATCTGTTATCATTGCACTCAGGTCGTGTCTAGTACGTCCATTACTTCTGCCCTGGTGCCAGGATCCCAGTACCCGACAATTCAGCTCTAATTAATCACAGCGTACACAAAGAAGGTCAGAAGCAAGAGTGGTTAAAACAACATCAACAACATTGCTCAGCCAGAGCTGAAAGTTACATTACAACAATGTATCATATGTAACTTTCTGTTTTTCATCTACAGATCAAATGGATGAAATCCAATCTGCAGATGAAGAGAGTTAATGCAACCTTGACAATTAAAAAAATCCCAGTTTAACTGTTCCTCTGTTGAAGAACCCCTACTCTAATCAGCACTAATTAACTCTGTATTCTCTTATTCCATTTAATTGTATTATTTTTTTCTATTTTATTAACTAATAGTTAAACTTTAGTAGTATCCCACAAAAGAAAAAGTGCAACATTTAAAAAACCCACTTTGCATTGCTTTGTACCAAAATCATAATGTTGGTGTTGATTTAAACAGGACAAATTTCAGAATAAAATGCACACTTTTTATGTGCAGTAACACTATTTATGTTTAAATGAACACTGCTCAAAAAAAGAAAAAATGCCTTTTGTTTATTTTTATTACATTTAGTTATCTAAGGATTGGGAAAAATATATCTTTTTGCAGGACAATATACACAATAAGAAAGCCATGTTTGTCCTTAAAAAATCAATGTATGTAATACATTGTATGTTAAGTAATGACAAAATGATCACTGAATAAATAGGTTCATAGCAGAAATTTGAAAATTGCTCTGGTCCATAAGGGGTAAACAGGTGTGAGAACCGAATTGGTTAAAGATAAATTGACTCTTAAAATCTGTTCAATGGGAGAAACCAATGAATGCAAAAAGGATCAGTTGGTAAGAGGAACCATTAAGCACAACTAGAGACAAGGGAGTTTCAGGGAAATGATTTGACATCACGTTGCGGTAATTGCTTATGAGAGTTTACATTTACCTTTCTCTAGACCAAAGCTGTAAGAGATGTGATAGATTGATCTTGCTGTACAAGTGTTTTGTTATCCTGAACAACTATTTTAATAAGACCTCTTTCACACTGGGGCATTTTTCACTTATAAAAAGCGCCTGAAAAACACCTCCCCTGCAGTCCCAGTGTAAAAGCCAGAGTACTTTCACACTGGGGCGATGCACTGGCAGTTAAAAGTCCTGCAAGCAGCATCGTTGGGGCTGTGAAGGAGCAGTGTAAACACTGCTCCTCCATTGCTCCTGCCCATTGAAATGAATAGGCACCGTTGCCGAAGCGCCTGGTACACAGGAACATTTAACTAGAGGCTAAAAAGCGCTGCTAAAATGACGGTAAAGCACCGCTCTAAGTATCTGCATTTTACCATGAACGCCTGTCCGCTCCAGTGTGAAAGCAGCCTAAGTGTTGATTACTCCTGGCTAGCATATAAACTTGCCCCAAGTATAGTAGTGGAAGAATTGGTACAGGACTTTATAGGCACTAAGATACACAAAAACTATAAAAAAAAATTATTGTATTAACAATTTGATTAAAACAAGCGCAACCTGACAGAGACTAATTAAAAACTTTGCAAAGTTAAGATCGTCTATATGCTTTTAACAATACATAACCCAAGCACCAAGGTATATTCCTGAATTATTAGGATGATGTCTTTGTTGAAACAACAAAATGTTCTATCAGGCTTGGTATGACTTTGTCATAGTGTACAGTATTATTATTATTATTATTATACAAGATTTATATAGCGCCAACAGTTTACGCAGCACTTTACAATGTATAGGGGGGACAACACAATTACAGTATAATACAGAAGGTACAGGAGGGCCCCGCTCATAGAGCTTACATTCTAAAGAGAGGGGGTGGTGGTACAAAAGGTAATAGCTGCAGGAAATGATTTGATGGGGGTGGCTCAGGGACAGTTGTTGTTAGGTGGGTGTGGGATAGGCTTCCCTGAATAAATTCATTTTCAGGGATCTCCTAAAGGTGGACAGGGTAGGGGCTGATCAGACATACCGGGGCAGAAGGTTGCAGAGGATGGCAGAGGCTCTGGAGAAGTTCTGAAGGCGAGCATGGGTGGAGGTAACAAAGGAGCTAGAGAGCAGGAGGTCCTGGAAGGAGTGGAGGGGACGATGTGGGCGATATCTGCAGATGAGGTTGGTGATGTAGATGGGGGCAATGTTGTGAATGGCCTTGTATGTTGTGGTTAGCATTTTTAATTTTACACGGTGGGGTAGGGGAAGCCAGTGAAGGGATTGGCAGAGAGGAGCAGCAGTTATGGATCAGTTAGTGAGGTGTATTAATCTAGCAGCAGAAATCATAATAGACTGAAGGTGGGATAGCCTTCTTAATGGTAGGCTATTAAGGAAAGAGTTGCAGTAGTCAAGGCGGGATATAATCAAGGATTTAATAATTAAGTTGCTTTGTGGTGTCATTAGTCAGGCAGGGTCGAATTCTGGAGATGTTGTGGAGGTTAAAGGGGTGGTTCACCCTAAAAACTCCTTTTTTTTATTAGACTGGCCCCCCACATTACAATACGATTAAGGCTATTATTTTTTTTTTGATGCTGTACATACCTTTGTACAGCATATTCACCCGTTGCTTCGGGGTTGTGAGTCCCGCGGGAGTGGGCGTACCTAACATGTCTGTGATTGACATTTTGACCAAAAACTAGCTCCTCCCATCGCGTAAGCCGCGTCACGGTTGGCGAAAGGAGCTGAATGGCGAGTCGGCGCTATACTGCGCATGCGCATCGCCATTCGGCTCCTTTCGCCAATCGTGACACGGCTTACGCGACGGGGGGGGAGCTCGTTTTTGGTCAAAATGTCAATCACAGACATGTTAGGAACGCCCACTCCCGCAGGACTCGCAACTCCGAAGCAACGGGTGAATATGCTGTACAAAGGTATGTACAGCATCAAAAAAAAAAGAATAGCCTTAATCGTATTGTAATGTGGGGGGCCAGTCTAATAAAAAAAAGGAGTTTTTAGGGTGAACCACCCCTTTAAGGCGGCAGGATTAAGTCAGTGATTGGATATGGGGGCTGAAGGAGAGGTCAGAGTCAAGGATTACACCTAGCACCCTGGCATGTGTGGAGGGACCAATGGTTGTGTTTTTGATATTAATGGTAAAAGTCATGGGGGAGAGGCTGTGGGGCGTGGCCTAGGAATGGCAGTGTGAGAGACATGGAGTCCTGGAGCTCCAGGCTCTCTCCATGAGGACTCCAGCGATATCAGCGCTATACTGCCCTATGGATGTGTTTGAAGTGGTGTTTGCGACAGCAGTTGAAGTTTCTTGGAGCGGTAATGAAAAAAGACCGCAAATAACGCGGGCAGATACAAGGAGAGCGGCCGTTCTAACAAATAGTAAGCAAGGAGATATCCAGAGGTACCTTACCACAACATCACTGGTGTCTATAGCAGCGAGTAGTGCGATTAACAAAGGAGTCAGAGGTCGGGCTGGTGAGAGCTGCACTGTGGGGGAGAGGTCAGCGACACAGCTGAGATCTTCCAGAGCAGGAAGCGCCCAAACTCAGACGCTGACTGCAACGCGGTTGCTGGTTGGCGGTGTGAAGTCAGCTGAGACAGACATGGAGATGGCAGAGATCAAGGCAATGCTAGCAGCGCTCCCCACACGCCAGGACATCGAGCGGCTACCTACCAGACAAGAGATCGAGGTAATGATACTCCGCGTGGAGGAGACTCAATGCCAGGAGCTACAGGCGGTAAGACGAGATCTAAGTGCCCTGTCAGAAATGGTGATGGTGAGAGAGGGCTCTATGGTGTCCATAGAGCAGAGAGTGGGGATCACTGAGAAAGCAATTGAGGAGATAAAGCATTACAGAGTGGACATAGCAATAGAATCACTAATAGATTTACAACTACAGGTGGAAGTTTTAGAAGATAGAAGTCGAAGGAATAATGTGGGTGTCCCGGATGCAACGGACACTGAGGATTTGGAACTCAAAGTCAAGGCGGTTTTTGGGGATATAATGTCTGTGAAATCAAGATAGAGAGGGTGCACAGAGCCCCAGGTCCTAAGTCGCTTAATTTAGAAAGGCCAAGAGACATAATCTGCAGACTATATCGATACCAGCAGAAAGAAATGATTCTCAGGACAGCATGGGACTTAAAGGATAAAGGGCCAGATTCACGCAGAGCGGCGCATATTTAGATCGGCGTAGCGCATCTGTTACGCCGGCTTAATTTCGTGACGCAAGTACCGTATCCACAGAGTATTTGCGCCCAAATTTGCGCCAGCGTAACGTAAATTCCGAGGCGTGAGGTGGGGTAATTGAAAGTGGGAAGGAAGTGGGCGTGCTCCATTGAAATGAGCCGTGACCCCATGCAAATGAAGGGCCGGCCGTACTGCGCATGCGCGCATGATTCTGCACCTCACTGGGCATGCTAAGAACTCGGAAGCAAGGTGCTTTTGTTCTGTTGTCTGTGGCTGTTTGTTGGTTAGTGTAGGAGTGTTATAGTAAAGATTTATTGGAGTAGGAGATTGTATTAGCTGTCTGTTTTTTCTGAGGGTTTTTTGTGTCTGTTTTTTTCTGTGTGTTTTTGGGTGTCTGTATTAGCTGTCTGTTTGTGCTGTTTGATTTTGGTGTCTGGTTTTTACTGTCTGATTTTTGTGTCTGTTTGTTCTGTCTGATTTTTGTGTCTGTTTGTTCTGTCTGATTTTTGTGTCTGTTTGTTCTGTCTGTTTTTTGTGTCTGTTTGGTGCTGAGTGTTTGGTGGTGATATGGCACCAAAGAGGAGAAAGCTAAACTTCTCTGTTCGGGAGAAGCAAATCCTTGCTAGGGCCATCACCCGACATGGGCGATTTTTGCATGGTCCTGAGAGTCGGGACATCACCCCGACCAGGAAGAAGGAGATCCTCCAGGAGATCGTTGATAATATCAATACCTTGGGGGGGGGAGACGAGGACCGTCAGTGGTATCGCAAAGAAGATTAATGATCTGAGGAGCGTGGTCCGTGATAAGCTGGCCAAGCTTACAGCACATGCCAGGGGCACTGGAGGGGGACCACCTTGCACCATCAGGTGGACTGATGAGGAGAGTGCAGTGACCCAGTGCTTCCACAGCCAGCAAGTGGTGGGCCTGCCTGGCTTTGACTCTGATGAGGCCGTGAGGACAGGTAAGTTTTTTTTTTTTCTATCTGGTGTGTAGCATGTGTGGGGGGGAAAGGAATATGTGCCAAGTGTGTGGATCCTCCAACCTGTGTATGTTTTGTGTCATCCACAGATGGCCAGGAGGGTGCTGGGCCATCTGGCCAGTCTGCTCCATCCCCCGGACATCAGGCTGCTGAAGAGCCCCAGGAAAGGCAGGAGTCCTCAGGGGAGGGGAGTGGCCACAACTCACCTCATGAGGAGGGTGAGGGGGAGGAGGTTGAGGAGGTAACCATTGCCAGTGAAATACTTCGGCTTTTGGATGAGGCTCCCCCTGTGGCTGGCAGCAGTCAGGCCTCCATCAGGGGTAGCCCCTCCAACTCCTCCCCCAACAGGGCTCACCCCCAGGGGGCTCCCCTTTTCCCATGCCACAAGACTCATCTGCAGGCAGGAAGGCCACCCAGAAGACCAGGGGGGTGGCAGACTTTCTGCCTGCAAATCTTAGGAGGGACCAGGCCCGTCAGACCCACCATCTGGGTCAGGTCACCCAGACTTTGGCCCAGATGGAGGACAGCCTGGTCTCCATAAAGGACTCCGTGAATGATGTGAGCTGCAACTCCTTGGCGTTCATAAACTGCTTTAACGACCTGCAGACCGCCACAGCAGGCGTGGGTCAGGAGGTGAATGCCCTGACCCAGGCTGTCCAGGCCAATACCCAGGCTGTCCAGGCCAATACGGCAGCCCTCACTGTGGGCCTCAACAGAATAGCCGTGGCCTTGGAGGGCAGGCCAGCAGGTGGACAGACACCAGGGGAGGCTCCTCCTTCCCCTGATACCCCCCCCATGAGTCTCCCCTGAGGGGCCGTGGCCGGCCCAGGCGTGGGTCATGCCAACGTTAATTTGGGATGTGCTTTTGATTTAATTTTTTTCTTAATTTTTTGTGGTTGTTACTGTGATTATGATTTGTTTTATGTTTGTGAATGATGTCTGAATGTGGGGGTGACATTCCTGCCAGAAAAGGGGTGTCACCCTCATTTGTGGTAAAGTAGGAATACCCAGGACCAGGGAGAAGTGATCCCAGGTCCGTGTGAATGGTGTATGAATGTACAGTGACATAATTGGAGCCTTGGCGGGGCGTTGCTGCTCCCTAGTACTGTGCGGTGTACTTTGATCTAATCCAATTCGATGAGGATGTGGGGTGTGTGTGCTAGGGACCACAGTGGTGTGCATGCGTGCATTCTTATTGTGCCATGATTAATGTGTGGGTTTACTGTGCAAAGATGCCTTCTGCAAGGCGTCTCCTGACTGCTCTTCCCTCAGTAGACCGGGTAGAGTTGGTCAGGGGGGGATTGTGTGGCTCAGGGGTCAGGTCATTACGTATGTCAATCTCCAGGCCCCTTCTCACTGCAAAGTTTTGCAGCATGCATTATGCCCCGATGATCTGGCACACAAAGTTTGGGGAATACAACAGGGTACCCCCAGACTTATCCAGGCATCGGAAACGGGACTTCAGGAGGCCAAAGTTGCGCTCCACCACTCCACGGGTATGTATGTGTGCTTCATTGTATCTTTCCTCTCCTGGGGTTTGGGGGTTCCGGAATGGAGTCATGAGATGGGGTCCAAGTGCATATGCAGAGTCACCTGGAAGGGAAAAGACAGGAGGATGTTAGTCATGCATGTGCCCCTCGTGATGTCTGCATCATGGGGGGGACAGTCATACCTGACACCCATGTCACTCACCAACCAGCCAGCTGTCTCCATACACATTCTGTTCAAATTCTCTTGGGATGTTGCTTTGACGGTATATGTAGCTGTCATGGCTGGATTCTGGGTGTTTGGCACGGACGTGCCATATGAGGTATTGGGCATCGACTATCACCTGTACGTTGATGGAATGCCAATGCTTCCGATTGCGGTACATGTGCTCTGTCTCACGGGGGGGGCTGTAGTGCCACATGTGTGCAATCAATGGCCCCCACGGTGCCTGGGAATTGTGCAATTCTGTAGAAATCAAGCATTGCCTTCATCCGCAGGTCCTCCTGGGTGGGTTTGATGATTTGGTTGGCCATGCGTCTCAGGATTGCGGGGACAACCTGGTGCACACATCTGCTAATGGAGGATTGTGACATCCCAGCCACCACTCCACTTGTACGTTGAAAAGAGCCAGTGGCAAGGAAATGCAGTGTTGCCCTTACCTTGACCAGTGGCTCCACTGCATGTGAGCGATGTGTTGGGCTGGTGATGTCATCTTTCAGGGTTGTGGTTAATTCCACGATGGCTTCAGGGCTGAATCTGAAGGTGCGATACATCTCAGAAGCAGCCATGCCAAAAACATCTAGGCGTGTGCGGTATATCCTCTCCTGTGCCCTCCTTCTCCTCCTCCGTTCCCTCCTTCTTTTGCGTGCCTCTAAAGTCACTAGTATAGCTATGAGCATGGATGCCCCCGGCATGTTGGCATACAGATTGTTGTCCTGCAAGTGTGTGTGCTCAGCTTGTCCCTAACGGTGTTGCTTTAGCTGACCTGCACACGTCTGGTGCAAAGTTAAGGCTGCTTTTATTAGGTGTAACTTTCCGCCGGGAAAACAGTTGATGTGCACAGGGCGTAGCCTGCGCTGCACAAGCGTACTTTTGTGGATTGCCGTATCTCCCTCATTTGCATATTTGACTAGCAAAACAATGGTGCGTCTAGCGTATTTTGCGCCCCAAGATGCGCTGGCGTAATCGTTTTACGTCGGACGGAAAAAGCTGTTTTTCAGGTCGTATCTCGTTTTGAGGATACGGCGCATAGATACGCACGGTGCATTTTTCAATTACGCCACGCATCTCTAGATACGCCGGCGTAAGTGCTTTGTGAATCTGGGCCATAGTACATGAGGGTGCTCATATAAAAAATTTACCAGACCTGTCCCGGGCCACTCTTCAGCGCAGGGGGTGCCTGCGGCCGATATTGGATCTTGCCAGAGAAAAGGGGGTCACATATATATATGGGGATACCCTCTTGCAGTGACTTTCCGTAAGGCTACAGTGTCTTTTATGCTTAGAACCCCTGCAGAGCTTCCAGAGCTATTCTTATTCCTCGAAATGACACCAATTCAGATACCAAACTGGCTTTTACCCATAACATATACTGGCAATAGAGGAAGGCCCCAAATGAAGACAGGACAAGGGAGGAACCCACAAAACCTACAAGTAACGGACGTTAGTACGATGGGGGATCTCCCAAGAGACAAATAGGGACCCCAGAAGGAAAACAGTTGAAAACAGTTGGATATCAGGAAAAAAGGAATAAAAAGGACTTGTTGAGATATACTGAGACAGCCCGGGCTAGAAGAAATTGCTGAGAGCCTGATCAAGAGAGACTGACTTTGTTTTTTATTTCCCCACTCCCGCCACCCCCCACCCCCCCGACGCTTTTGGGGGGTTTTTTTTTGGAACGGGGGGATCCACCACCTTTTTTTTCCCTCAGTCCCCTTCACCCCCCACACAAAATCTTGACTCTTTTTTTTTTTTTTTATTATTATTTTTTGCCGGAAGTGAACTAACTTCTCAGAGAATGGGGAGGAATAAAAGATAAAAGGGACAGTATCTTAAGAAATGGCATGTTACAATATGATATAATGTGTTAAGATACGATAAGACATGATGCATAGGCAAACATAGTCAGAGATACAGAGAATGTTGCAAAACTGAAATAAGGTGTTTTTTTTTTCTTCCTCTCAAAAAAATGTTGGGCTTTTTCTTGCATAGTATAAGGGGTAAAGGAAATACTCACCATTGAGGAAAGTAAGGGAATTGACAGGACCTGCATGGCCTGATAGGGGTAAGGTGGACAGGGGACAAAGGACCCTCCCCTCTTTTTTTTCTTTTTTATCCACTACACTCACCACAATCACTACACTCACCCGATATTACTGGAGAGCGTGATACACCCCAGTAAATAACCCCAAGCACCACCAAATATTATAGTAGAAACTACACTACAGTACACAGCCTATTACAGTACACGGTAGTATAACAAACCATAGCACACTATAGCACTATATACAACGACATTGGTCACAGTGGCACAGACACCCCAATTTGGATTAGTGTTTTTTTTTTTCTTTCGTGCTTACAGCACACGTACAACATACATACACAAACATACACACACAAGAAACACAAGACAATCCAAACACACATGGGAAATAACGCAATCACAGATGCATTTAAGCACCAACACAGAGGGGTTTTGTTTGGGAGCTCCGCTCTGCTCAATATACACAGGTTAAAATGGATGGGTCCTTTATCGTCCCGACCACCCAGAAGAAATTGATATTGATATTGAAGATATATTGAAGATATTTTTGAGTTGGGGGAGACGGGTGGGCCCCCCCCCTTTCCCCCCCCCGAGGGAGCTCCCCCCCCTTTCCCCCCCCCCGAGGGAGCTATAACCTCTCACCCGCACCGTACCCCCATTCATACCCCCATCTAGATCTGGATAGCTGGTGGGAAGAGTTTTAACAATATAAGAGTGGCGGGTGGGGGGTGAGGGGGGAAGGGAGGCACAATAACTAACAAACAATAATATTATTGATATGATGGGGAAGAGGTGGGGGGATATACTCAGGGGGAAGAGAGGGGAGGAAAGAAAAAAAAAGAAAAAGGGTAATGATCAGGGTCAAGGCTTTAAAGGATATTGATGTTATATGCTATGTATGTATATCATTTATATTAGATATAGTAGATATACAGTAGATATATGAGTTGGTATTCCTACAGGTCCTTCTTCTTTGTTTTCTTCTCTCTTCACCCTTCTCTTCCTCTTTTTGGGGATCCAGGGACGGGTTGGACGGAAGGGATGGGAGAAGAATATAGCGATAGGAGTTTCTGCTCATGAGCCCCCACTACTGACCGAATGAATGAGAAAAGTTAGCCTGGTATTCTTCTTTTTTCTCTTTTTTCTTTTTTTTTAACCAGTGGCCTGCTTTCTTGGAGAAAAGATGGGAGCCATGGGGAGACCCGGAGCTGGGAGCTCTCCTTCTCTTATTGCTCCTTTTATATTTTTCTCTTCACTTACTTTTTTTTTTTATTTGGGGAAATATAATCCTATAAGTGGGATTCTCTATTCTTCCTATTTTTTTGGTTTGCACCAAATTTTAAAAAGAGATTAAGATATAGGAGCACTATAGGAGGCCATCTACGGTACACGCCCCTAAACATAGGTTGACGCTCAAATACCGTCAATACGTTGAGTGTTTTCACTCTTATTAGCAGGAAAGCTACAGTAATACTACCTCCTTTTTCACTTTTCCTTTTCCTTTTTTTTT
The DNA here is from genome assembly GCF_905171775.1 of Rana temporaria. Classification (NCBI taxonomy): domain Eukaryota; kingdom Metazoa; phylum Chordata; class Amphibia; order Anura; family Ranidae; genus Rana; species Rana temporaria. Next base: position 348,114,617 of record NC_053492.1, read on the forward strand.
TCTGTTCTGTTTTCTTCTGTGTGTGTGTTTTTTTTTTACCATGTCCCCACACGGGGGTTCTATATATTATTATTTATTTCTACCCCCCCTTTTCTGTGTATAGTTCATGTCTTTTACGCCTATATCCCTTATAATAAATACGGGGAGGAGGATATAGGAAGATAGGACGGAGAAATTAAATGTACTATCAATAAATGCGAAGGGGTTGAATATACCTGAAAAAAGGAGGATCCTCCTACACGAACTACAAAGACTAGAATTGATGTTGCGTATATACAGGAAACACATTTTAGAGAAGGGGAACAACACCTGAGGTAGACATTGATGGTCAGACTTTCAGGCCAAGGAAATATGATAAAAAATAGTTTAATAGCATATTAAATTACAAACAATAAATAGAGCAATATAATTTACAACAAATGACCACTGTATGCACAATCCTCAGAAGTCGCCAACGCACGTTTTCGCCGTGGGGCTTCTTCAGGACGAAGACAAGGAATACATGAGTGACAAAGAACAGAAAATTATATGACAGATGGTCCTCCAGTGGATACATCCATAAGGCATATACGGCAAAAAGCAGAGAGAGGTCAAGATCATTAAAGAACTTGAACACAGGTTTCCATGGACCGAGATCTTGAAATGACCAAAAGGTCAGAGCATAAATCGCAGACTTGAAAACGAGCACCACAGGAGGGATTGCACATCAATTATGCTAACATACGTGGTCCTGGGCTCACTGGGACAACAGGTGTCAACAACGGCAGGCACAAATAGCCCTAACAAGTGGGGCCTTGTTAAGCGGTACCCACAATAGACAACAATGTTGTGGGCTGTATAGAGATCATACAGCTGACAGTGAATAGCGTCTGTGTCCCAGGGTGTACACGGTAGAGAAGATAAAACCTTAAAAATCTTAAAGAATAGGACATACCCAATAGCATACCATGCGACAAATCGAGAGGCAAAGTCAAAGGGGGTGTCTATATTAATTGCTGGGAGAACGCAATGGACATATGTACACTCGATGAGAGATCCGAAAGGGAGATATTTATTTGTGAAGGGCAAAATTGGAGGAATAGGGGTAACATTGGCTGTATATGCCCCAAATGCGCACCAAGAAACTTTCCTAGATAAAACAATTAAACGCCTAATAGAATTTACAGAAGGACACTTGATTATGTGAGGGGACTTGAATATCCCGTTAGACCCCAAAGAGGACACCTTATCGGGAAAGTCATCTATACCTTTTTGTGTGAGAAATCGCATCACGCAAATTTTGTATAAAAATCAACTGACCGACATATGGAGGTTGCTGCATAATAGAGAAAAAGACTGCACATTCTATTCTGCCCCACATAAAACATACTCCCGTATAGACATTTTTCTTATTCCACATGCCCAATTACATTCTGTACACTCGACCAAAATAGGATCTATTACCTGGTAGGATCATGCACCGATCTTTCTGGTATATGAGTTAACAGATCAAAGACAGACCAGATCTAATCAGTGGAGATTAAACAAAAGCCTGCTGCAAGATAATGAGGTCCAAGAAGACGTAATTAAAGAGTTGAAGTATGATTTTAGTACAAATGATACACCAGAGTGTGACCCCGGAATAATTTGGGAGGCACACAAGGCGGTTATCAGAGGCGTATTAATCAAACACAGAGCTAGGATCAAGAGGAAATGCACTGAAAAGTTAAATAATAAAAGAGCTAACTATTTTGGAGGGCAAAAATAAGCAAAAATGGTCAATAAACGGAGAGAAAGAGTTGGTTAGAAAAAGAACTGAAATTACAGATCTCTTGTACTACAAAGTAAAAGCGGCAATGCAGAGATGCAAAAAGTTTGCATATGAGTCAGGAGATAAGTGTGGGAAAAGATTGGCCAGACTTCTACGTGAACAGAAGCTGAGCAATTACATTCCAGATATTAACCCACCTAAGAAACCGAAGGTAATAAAACCAAACGATATTGTGAAGGAGTTCCAAGAATATTATCACTCTCTTTATAACATTCAGAGTAAAACCTTGAATAGAGAACAAATCAATCAGTACTTAACAGAATCAGCAATACCAAGACTTTCAGAAGATGATAAACAGAAGCAAGACGAGGCTATAACTGAGGAGGAAATTAAACTAGCAGTGAGTACAATGAAAATGGGGAAAGCCCAGATGGTTTCACAGGTCAATATTATAAAATCCTATTCCCCTCGATATCAGAATATATGGTTAAATTATTTAATGCCCTAGGGACATCGGCCAGTTTAGTTAAAGATACTTTGCTAGCACACATTTTGGTGGTACCAAAAGAGGGAAAAGATCTAGCTCTCTGTGAGAGCTATTGACCAATTTCGTTATTAAACGTGGATGTGAAGATCTTCGCTAAGGTCCTAGCAAATAGGGTACAACAGTATATCCCAGAACTGATACATCTGGATCAGGTGGGATTTGTACCTACCAGGGAAGCACGCGATAATACAATCAAGGCGATTAACCTGGTGCAGATAGTGAACACAACGGAGGCGCAATGTATATTCCTGAACAGAGACGAAGAGAAGGCGTTTAACAGGGTGAATTGGAGTTTCATGCGGGCAGTCTTAAAACATGGAGGCTTCGGAAATAAAATAATAACGTGGATAATCTCCATGTATTCAGGCCTAACGGCTAAGGTACGGGTAAATGGAATACTGTCGGAGCCTCTTCGGATTTCAAACGGGACAAGACAGGAATGTCCCCTGTCCCCACTCCTCTTCACCCTGTCATTAGAGCCCTTTCTGAGTACGGTACTTCAAAATTCGAATATTTCAGGAATATATATAGGGAGGAACCATTGTAAAATCACAGCCTATGCAGATGATATGTTGTTTACCCTCACAAACCCACTGATCTCAATCCCAGAACTAATGAAGGAATTTGAGAGATATGGATCCCTCTCGAATTTACATATTAACTTTAACAAATCAGAAGCGATGGGAGTAAATGCTCCACATACAGTGATAACACAACTAAAACAAATATTTTAATTTAAATGGACAGATAGAGCACTGACATATCTAGGCACACAACTAGCAGAGAAGGTGGATAAGATCTTTGAGCTAAATTTCCCACCCTTATTGCAAAAAGTGAAGATGATATTAGATAAGTGGAACCAGGGTTTTCATAGCTAGCTGGGTAGATGTAATATTATTAAGATGAACATACTCCTGAAAATTCTCTGTTTACTACAAACACTACCAATACATATACCATCGAAGTATTTTAAGCAATGTCAGAGAGTGATCTTCGAGTTCATATGGGCACATAAGAACCCCAGGATACAAAGGAAACAATTAATGTGTACTAAACAGCAGGGAGGGCTTGGAGTCCCAGATATATTGAAATATTACTACGCAGCACACCTGAACAGATTAATAGATTGGAACAGACACTCAGATACAAAATTATGGGTACAAATTGAACAGGCACAATTTAAAATACCCCTAGAAAGAGCACCGTGGGGGTTTGACGCACTCCCTAAAGAAATGAAACAAAATCAGATAGTGGGTAACACGGTTAGGATGTGTGCAATAGCTCTACCTATGATGGGTATTGAACCCAGGACATCTCCACTATACCCAGTGATAGGTAAACCCCTCTTCCCATTGGGATATGAAGATGGAGCATTCCAGCATTTAAGGAATAGAGAGTGTACACAAGTAGTGAGGTGTATCCACATGGGAAGATGGGTAACAATAGCGGAACTAATGGAAACAGAAAACATATTTTGACTAAAATTCTGGAACGCACTCCAGATGGTACAGTTCCTGAACACCTTAACGAATCCAGAGAGTTTTGAAAGACCACTCACGAGATTTGAGAAAATGTGCAACGAACAAGGAATATTATGACATACTCTTTCAATAAGTTATGAGTTATTAATGCAATCAGGGGGACACCATCTGAAGTGCGTTCAAGACTGGGAAAGGGAACTAGAGAAGACATTCAGCCTGGAACAACGTCAATGCATATACAAGCGGGCACACAAAACATCAACCTGCGTGAGAATACAAGAGACAAATTACAAAATATTTACGAGATGGTATAGGACACCCGAAAGGCTAAACAAAATTTTCCCAGAAGTATCAGACAAATGTTGGAGGTGCCAGGGAAGCAAAGGAATGATGTTACACATATTTTGGGATTGCCCTAGGTTAAGGAATTTTTGGTCAGAGATTAAAGGAGTTCTCCAGCTATGCTCAGAATACGAGATCCCGGAAGATCCAGAATTCTACCTTCTACATGTTAACCATATACCAGAAAAAGCCTATAGGGAAACAATTATATGCCACCTCCTAGACGTGGCAAAGGCCTGTATAGCAAAGAAGTGGAAGTCACCAATCCCTCCATCAGTGGAGATGTGGATAGGTAAAGTTAAGGAAGTAGGTAAATTAGAAGAGTTAGTACTGACAGAACAACATCAAAAAGAAAAATACCCAAGAACGTGGATGTCTTGGAAGTACTACATGGGTAACAGGGGAGAGGTTTAAGGAAGGTAAGGCTGAATGCCCCGGAAGAAACGCGGGAACCTTAAAGGGGTATATGTTTGGATATTTGAAGAACTACAGAACCATAGAGAGGGGGAGAGGGAGAGGGAATTGCTGATTCTCCAGGTTTTTTTTTTTGCTTTCCATGGATGTCCTCCCCGGGAAGCAGGGGGGGGGGGAAGAGATAGGTATGATTGATGTATATGTTTAATGTAGATCATAAGGCAGCAAGGGATGTAAAAGAACAGGTAGGACTGTTACCGTGGCTGTATTATTGTTTGTGTATTATGTGTTGTATTATTTTGTTTTATAATAAAAAAAAAGATTACAAAAAAAAGTCATGGGGGGCATGAAGGAGGAAATATAACAAGCTCAGTTTTAGAAAGATTGAGTTTGAGGAAGTGGTGTGACATCCATACCGATATGTCATTCAGTAAGTTTGAAATCCGTGAGGAGATCAAGGGGGGTGAGTTTAGTAGTGGAGAGATAGATCTGGGTGTCATTGGCATAGAGGTGGTGTCACGCCCCTGACGGTAAGAGCCTGATGTGCGGAAGACGGCCTCCCTTGCAGCTCTGACTCCGAGCTCCTGGTAAAGTGGACAGGAGACTCCAAAGTACAAAGTCGCACGAGTGCCTTGCAGGGTCGCTGGTGAGTCGCTAAGCTGGAGTTGCTGAGCAGGTAGCGGAGAGGCACAGGTGCAGGTGGTAGTCCCAGGCAACTGTCAGCGGGTAGAGGAAGTGGTCAAGCCGGGTCATGCACTATCGGATACGTCTGGAACACAGGCGGAAGCCGGAAGCGAGGTCACAGGGCAGGCTGGGTCGGTATTGGGCTGGCAGCAGAGTAGCAGAATCAGTAGGCGAAAGCAGGGTCCAAAACAAGCCGGGTCGGTGCAGGCGGAGAGCAGGGATATCAAAGGCAAGCCGGGTCGGGTCAACGGTACAGGAAACAGGATACAGGTTACTAGGTAGGTTAGCCAAACGCTATAGAACGGACAGCACCTGAGTCCAAGAAGAGGCCAGCCTAAATAGCCTGTCTGGCGCCAAAAACACTCAGAGAGTGCACGCCGCGGCGCCCGCACGTGCACGCGCACGGGAGCGCGCACGCGCACGGGCGCGCACACGGGAGCGCGCACGCGCGCTAACGGCGCTCCTGTGGAAGCTGAAGACCCAGCTCGACCTCTATGGCCGCCATTTTGGGTGCTGGCATGCCCTTCCTGACATTGCCCCCTCCTAATGGGCAGCCTCCGGATGCCCAATCTAGCCAACTTGTCAGGATGAGAGTTCTTGAAAGCTTGAACGAGCCTTTGGGCGTGAATATTGTCTTCCGGTTCCCACGAGTTGTTCTCCGGTCCGTATCCCTGCCACTTGATTAGGTATTGAACCTGATTCCTCCTTCTTCTGCAATCTAGTACCGCTTCTACTACAAATTCTTCCTCGCCGTTCACAAGCACAGGTTCAGGTGGGCCAACGTCTCGATCAGGGAATGGATTAGACACAGCAGGTTTTAGCAGGGTTACATGGAATACGGGATGGACCCTTAAGGAGTCTGGTAACTCGAGTTCATAAGCGACATTATTGATTCGCCTCTTCACAGGGAATGGTCCCAGAAACTTAGGTCCTAACTTTTTCGAGGGACAAGCGAGTTTCAGATTAGTGGTTGCCAACCAAACTTGGTCGCCTGGATCTAGTATTAATTCCCCTCTTCTCCTTCTATCAAAAACTTCTTTGTTGTAAGCCTGGGTCTTGGCCATTGTTTCCTGTAACACTTTGTTGTTGGTATTAAAGAAGTCCACTGTTTCAAGGACGGCAGGTACTGAGCATTCAGGAATCGAGTTGAACAAAAAGGATGGGTGAAACCCATAATTTGCAAAGAAGGGCGATTGCTTGGTGGCAGAGTGGGAGGAGTTGTTATAGGCGAATTTGGCCAGAGGAAGTAAGTGCATCCAATCATCTTGGGAGAAAGAAGAAAAACAGCGAAGATATTGTTCGAGAGTCTGATTGGTCCTCTCCGTCTGTCCATTCGTCTGCGGATGGTAAGCTGATGAAAATGAAAGTTCGATCCCCAGGGATTCACATAATGACCTCCAGAACCTAGAGGTGAACTGGACCCCTCTGTCGGAGACTATGTTTGCCGGTGCTCCGTGAAGTCTTATGATTTCTTTGATGAAGACCTGTGCGGTCTCCTGTGCAGAAGGAGTGCCTTTCATAGGTAGAAAGTGGGCCATCTTGGATAAGCGGTCAACGACCACAAAGATGGTATTATAGCCCCCGGATGGCGGCAACTCCACAATAAAATCGATGGAAATCATCTGCCACGGTCTGCTTGGAACCGGCAGTGGCTTGAGTAGGCCCCAGGCCTTAGACCTGCTGTTCTTGTTACGGATACACGGATACACGTGGTACATGACTCCACATACTTTTTACAGTCTTTCTGTATCTCGGGCCACCAGAATGTTCGTTGCAACAGTTCGGACGTCTTATTCGTACCAAAATGTCCCGCAAGCTTGTGGTCGTGGCACAACCCCAAGGTGGGGACTCGCAGGCTTTCTGGCACAAAGACCTTGTCTCCGTGCCAGAGTAGCCCATCCCTTGCCAACAGAACGGTCCCGAGTGGGGAAGGGTTACCTACTGAAGCTTGCTTAATTTGATTGATTAAGTTTCCTTGCAACAGAAGAAAGTTGCCAGGAGACAAGATTGTATCGGGCGGGGACGTTTCTTGAGGTTTGCTAAACATGCGTGACAACGCATCTGGTTTTATGTTCTTTGATCCTGGTCTGTATGTCAAATGAAAGGTGAATCGGGAAAAAAAAAGTGCCCATCTGGCCTGCCGTGGTTTTAGTCTCTTTGCCGTTCTCAGATATTCAAGGTTCTTATGGTCCGTGTAGATTAATATTGGGTGTGCGGCCCCTTCCAGAAGATACCTCCATTCTTCTAAGGCCGCTTTGATCGCTAGGAGTTCGCGATCCCCGACATCGTAGTTCTTCTCCGCACTGGACAATTTACGAGAGAAGAAGGCGACAGGGTACAACAGAGCTTTAGGTCCCTGTCTCTGGGAAAGTATGGCCCCGACTGCCGTCTCTGACGCATCCACCTCAAGAACGTATGGTTGGGCCGAATCAGGGTGTTTCAAGACAGATGCGGAGGTAAATAACTTTTTCAGGGTCTCGAAAGCAGTTTGGGCCTCAGAAGACCACTGGAACCTGACGCCTTGCTTGGTGAACTGGGTGATGGGGGAGATGATTGCTGAGAAACCCTTGATAAATTTTCTGTAAAAGTTCGCAAAACCTACGAAACGTTGGATGCCTTTCTTATCACTGGGAGCTGGCCAATCCAGGATGGCTGCGACTTTTTGAGGGTCCATCTTGATACCCTCAGTGGATATAATCAGGCCCAAAAATTGGATGCTCTGGCGTTCGAATTCGCACTTTTCAGCCTTGGCGTAAAGTCCATGTTGTCGAAGGCGGGCCAGAACATTTCTGACGTGTCTGCGATGGTCAACTAAGGAGGAAGAAAAAATTAGTATATCATCAAGGTACACCACAACAAACAGGTCCAGGAAATCTCGAAAGACATCATTGATAAAGTGCTGGAACGTGGCGGGGGCATTGCAAAGTCCGAAGGGCATCACCAGGTACTCGAAATGCCCAAAACGTGTACGGAAGGCAGTCTTCCATTCATGACCCTCCCGTATACGGATCAAATTATAAGCACCCCGAAGATCCAGCTTAGTAAAAATGAGGGCAGCACCAAGTCTTTGGAAAAGTTCAGGCACTAACGGCAGGGGGTAACGGTTTTTGACCGTAATTTTGTTTAGCTCGCGGTAGTCTATACATGGACGTAAGGAGTGGTCCTTCTTTTCCACGAAGAAGATACCCGCACCAGCCGGGGACGTGGAAGGGCGGATGAACCCTTTTTTCAGATTCTCATCCACATAGTCCTTAAGGGCTACCAGTTCATTTTCAGATAAGGGGAAAATCCGGCCAAAGGGAACTTCAACTCCGGGGAGGAGGTCGACTGGACAATCATAGGAACGATGGGGAGGGAGCGTCTCTGCCCCTTTCTTACTAAATACGTCCAAAAAGTCGTGGTATACTGTAGGCACCAGTTGACGAGCTTTAGAGTCTGAATCAAGACATAGTAGGGAAGGCTGGTCACAAGGGGTGGGAAGGCAGTGTTGAAGGCAGTAGGGTGAGCGGAAGTTAATTTCATCTGTGGTCCAGTCGATGCTGGGGTTATGGACTTTCAGCCAAGGCATGCCGAGAATAATCGGAAATAAAGGAGAGGCGATGGCATCCAATCGGAGTAGTTCTTTGTGACCGTTAGCCATGGTGGCTAATAGAGGGACAGTCTCATGAGTAACTGCCCCGGACTTGATAACGGAGCCATCGGCCAGGTAGACGGAGAGTCTCTGTGGTTTGGGTTGGAGCGGGATACGGTGTTTCACAGCAAAGGATAGGTCCACGAAACAACTGCAGGCCCCGGAGTCAATTATGGCGGGCGTCTGGATGGTCCCTTCTGGCAGCTGTAATGAGATGGAGAGAGCAAGGTGAGCAGAAATGCTGGGTAAGTTCATATTTGCAGAGGGTGAAGTAACTGAGAGGCACTTACGGGGTTTGACTGGACAAGATCTTACGTAGTGGCCTGACCCTCCGCAGTACAGACACAGGTTCTGCTGGCGGCGGCGTTGACGTTCTTCGAAGGAGAGGGAAGGGCGAAGTAGGCCGATCTGCATTGGCTCCGGTGCGTCGGACGTGGTCGGAGTTGGGACCGGTGGAGCAGGGTTGAATGGGCTGGGAATCCGTGGTAGCATCCATACCGGGCGTGACTGGCCCGCAGCCCTCTCTGATCTCCGTTCTCTCAACCGGCGATCAATCTGAATGGATAAGTCAAACAGGGCCGTCAAGGTGGAAGGCATTCCCACACGGGCTATTTCATCCTTAAGGGGCTCAGAGAGGCCCATGCGGAACTGGGAGCGTAATGCAACATCGTTCCAATCAGTGTCAAAGCCCCATCGTCTAAATTCAGCGACGTAGTCTTCCACCGGTCTGCGACCTTGCTGGAGAGAGCGAAGAGCCGCTTCAGCGGAGGCGGCCTGCTGGGGATCCTCGTATAACTGGGCCATGGCGGTGAAAAATGAAGCTGCATCAGTTAAACACTCGGACTTCTGTTCTAGGTGACGATGGGCCCAGGATTGCGGTTCCCCTTGCAACAAGGAGATTACAAAGCCGACCTTTGTGGCCTCTAAGGAAAAGGTGCGCGGCTGCAGTGCAAAATATAGGTCACATGCATTCTTGAAGGACCTGAACTTACTGCGATCTCCAAGGAATTTTTCTGGGGTCGGGACCCTGGGTTCAGGTGGAAGCATGACAACTGCCGGAGTGGCGGAGGCCCCCTGGTGGGCAGCAGAGGCAGATGCAGGTCCTGGGGCAGCAGAAGATAAAGCTTGCACTTGTCCTTGCAGCTGGGTATAGCCGGATTGTAAGTCCTTTACTGCCCGTGTTAGTTCGGCCAGATGCTGGCATAGTTCGTCCATAGGAGAGGGTCCCCGCACAGGCTCAGTCATGGCTGTCCGTTACTGTCACGCCCCTGACGGTAAGAGCCTGATGTGCGGAACACAGCCTCCCTTGCAGCTCTGACTCCGAGCTCCTGGTAAAGTGGACAGGAGACTCCAAAGTACAAAGTCGCACGAGTGCCTTGCAGGGTCGCTGGTGAGTCGCTAAGCTGGAGTTGCTGAGCAGGTAGCGGAGAGGCACAGGTGCAGGTGGTAGTCCCAGGCAACTGTCAGCGGGTAGAGGAAGTGGTCAAGCCGGGTCATGCACTATCGGATACGTCTGGAACACAGGCGGAAGCCGGAAGCGAGGTCACAGGGCAGGCTGGGTCGGTATTGGGCTGGCAGCAGAGTAGCAGAATCAGTAGGCGAAAGCAGGGTCCAAAACAAGCCGGGTCGGTGCAGGCGGAGAGCAGGGATATCAAAGGCAAGCCGGGTCGGGTCAACGGTACAGGAAACAGGATACAGGTTACTAGGTAGGTTAGCCAAACGCTATAGAACGGACAGCACCTGAGTCCAAGAAGAGGCCAGCCTAAATAGCCTGTCTGGCGCCAAAAACACTCAGAGAGTGCACGCCGCGGCGCCCGCACGTGCACGCGCACGCGCGCGCACGGGCGCCCGCACGGGAGCGCGCACGCGCACGGGAGCGCACACGCGCGCTAACGGCGCTCCTGTGGAAGCTGAAGACCCAGCTCGACCTCTATGGCCGCCATTTTGGGTGCTGGCATGCCCTTCCTGACAGGTGGTATTGTAAGCCATGGAAAGTTATTAACTGGCCCAGGGAATAGGTATAGAGTAAGAATAGGAGGGGCCCAAGGACAGAGCCTTGTTGGGGTACCGCAACAGAAAGAGGAACAAAGGAGATGGAGTTGTAAGTTGTAATTTCCTGAGGGGGAGCAGGTGGTCAACTGTGTCAAAGGCAGCAGAGAGGTATAAGAGTATGAGTATGGAGTAATGGCCATTGGTTTTAGCAGTATGTAGGTCATTGGTGAGTTTTAGTAGGGCAGTTTCAGTAGAATGTTGTGGGTGGAAGCCAGACTGTAGGGGGTCAAGACGGTTGTTGCCTGTGAGGTAGCGACTCATTCAGTCATGGACCATGTGTTCAATGAGCTTGGAGGGGAATGGGAGCAGGGAGATGGGTCTTAAGTTATTCAAACAGGTGGGGTCTAGTGAGGGGTTTTTTAAGTATTGGGGTAACCAGTGCATGTTTGAGTGGGGAAGGAAAGGTTCCGGAGGAGAGGGAGAGGTTGAAGATGTGGGTTAGGGAGTTGAGGATAGAGCGGGAAGGTGGTCGCAGTAATTGAGAGGGGACAGGTAGTGAGGTGGGCCATGTGGTAACTGGGCAAAAGTATGAGAGTATTGAGTGTGGTGCTGCACCTTATGTGTTGGGTAGGGGAGGAATTTAAATGCTGGATATCTCCCTGCGAGTTGTGTCGGTTTTGCTTTTGAAATGGTTGGCAATCTGTTAAGCGGTAGTTGGTGGGTGGGGTCAGTGGGGGGTGAAGTAAGGGATTAAGGGTAGAAAAGAGTTGACAAGCTTTGGATGAGAGGGTTTTGATGAGAGTGTTGTAGTAGGTTTGTTTAGCAGTGTGGAGTCAGGAGTTGTATTTGAGAAGGGTGGATTTGTAGAGGGTAAAGTCTTGAAGGGATTTAGATTTACGCCATGCTCACTCAAGAGCACAGCTGCAGCTCTTGAGACTTCTGGTGTCATCTGTTTGCCTGGGTTGTGGCAGATGTGGCCTGGTTCTGCATGTACAAAGAGGAGCAAGAACGTCTAGGGAGGATGACAACATGGTGTTGTAGATGGAAGTGGTTAGGTCTGGACAGGACAGGGGTGCAATTTTGTCGTAAAGGCCATCAGTAGCAGAGTGAAGAAGGGAAGGGTTGAGGTTGCAAAGGTTTCTACGGGTAGTGGTTTGTGGGTTGGCAGCATGGGAGGTAGGAGACAAGGAGAGTGTGAAACGGATAAGGTTGTGATCAGACAGAGGAAAGGGTGTGTTAGAGAGGTTGCAGGGAATGCAGCGATGAGAGAATACTAGGTCGAGTGTTGCTGTTGGAGTGAGTGGCAGTTTGTGTCCATTGTGTTAGGTTAAAAGAGGAGGTTAGGTTGAGTAGTTGAGATCTGGTTGCAGTATTAACATTGATTGGAATGTTAAAGTCACCTTGGATGATGGAAGGCACTTCAAACGAGAGAAAATAGGGTAGCCATGCAGAGAAGTCACCCAGAAAGCGTGACACTGCTCCAGAAGGCTGATAAATGACTGTAACCTTCAGACAAGCTGGAGAGAAAAGACAAATGCAGTGCATTTCGAAAGAGGGAGGTGTGGGAAGTACCTGTAAGGCCGAGTACTCACGAGCAGACATGTCCGATGAAACCAGTCCGCGGACTGTTTTCATCGGACATGTCTGCCCGGGGACTTCTGTTCGATGGCTGTACACACCATCGAACAGAGGTCCGCGCGTAAACAATACGCGGGGCGTGTCCGCGGTGTCGCCGCGACAATGACGCGGCGACGTGGGCGGCCTGCCTTTAAAATGCTTCCACGCATGCGTCACAGTCATTCGACGCATGTGAGGGATGGCGGGCGGCCGGACATGTACGGTAGGTCTGTACAGACGACCGTACGTGTCGGGGGGACAGGTTTCCAGCGGACTGTTTTAAAGCAAGTCCAGGAAACAGTTGTCCGCTGGAAACCTGTCCGATCCGCCCGAAAATGGTCCGCTCGGGCCTACACACGGCCAAACATGTCTGCTGAAACTGGTCTGCGGACCAGTTTCAGCAGACATGTTTGGTCGTGAGTACGGGGCCTAAGGTGCATTGTGGGGAGAGGAGTAGTCTGACACCACCTCCTTTTCGTCCACTGGGTCTGATGGAGTGAGTCCAGAGGAGGCCACTGTAGGGGAAGGGCACCTGGAGAGGTAGTGTCAAATTCCTGGAGCCAGGTTTTGGCTATAGCAAATAGATTAAGGGATTTGGTGAGGAAAATGTAATTGACAGTAGCTCGGCTCTACATGTTACGTGTGTGAACGCTTCTTCAGGAGCTTAGGCATGCATTCTATATAAGTGGAAACAGCATTGAGCCCAGATTCAGCAAAAGTTACACAGATAGCATAAAATGGCATACTGGATGAAGGAAGGCACAAGAAAAGCCTTTTTTGGTATCCACCGCACCACCCTGTGGTGATACCCTACAATCATCTATTTCAATTTGCCCCCAAGTATGTCTGTTCAAAATCCTACCTACTAGCCCAGATTTTAATTAAAATAACCTCCTGCTGACCGCTTACAGTAAATATACTCAGTATTCGGCACGTTACTGACTTGCTTACGGATTTGGGGCACGCATTCTCGCACCCCCCTGCTGACCCGTGCTGTGATTAGACACAGCATGAGCTTGGCAGCAGATTTCAGCCAATGATGTCAGCTGCAACCTGCTGATCGGCTGTATCCAATCACACACAGAGTTCTGTGTTAACAAACACACAGAACTCTGTACAGTGAACAGCGATCTGCCTGTTTCTTCTCCCTGAAAAGCAGAGAGAAAAAACAGCCACTTGAGTACACCTAGATGTTAACTCCTTCCCAGCCAGTGTCATTAGTAGGGATGAGCCGAACACCCCCCTGTTCGGTTCGCACCAGAACTTGCGAACACACCAAATGTTCGTGTGAACTTTAGAACCCTGTTAAAGTCTATGGGACTCGAACATTTAAATTTTAAGTGCTAATTTTAAAGGCTAATATGCAAGTTATTGTCCTAAAAAGTGTTTGGGGACCTGAATCCTGCCCCAGGGGACATGTATCAACTAGGAATGAGCCGAACATCCCCCTGTTCGGTTTGCACCAGAACTAGCGAACACACCAAATGTTCATGTGAACTTTAGAACCCCGTTAAAGTCTATGGGACTCAAACATTTGAAATCTAAAGTGCTAATTTTAAAGGTTAATATGCAAGTTATTGTCCTAAAAAAGTGTTTGGGGACCTGGGTCCTGCCCCAGGGGACATGTATCAATGCGAAAAAAGTTTTAAAAACTAACGTTTTTTCGGGAGCAGTGAATTTAATAATGCTTAGAGTGAAATAATAAAAGTGAAATATTCCTTTAAATTTCGTACCTAAAGTAAGCATGTGAAATAGCGCATTTTTCCCGTACTTAGAACTGTCCCTGCACATGGTGTCATTTCTGAAAGAAAAAAAGTAATTTAAAACCGGACACGCGGCTATAATGAATTGTCGGCTCCCGGCAATTCAGAGAGAATTCATTCATAAAAAAAAAGCGTGGGGGCCCCCCCAAATTCAATTACCAGGCCCTTCAGGTCTGGTATGGATATTAAGGGGAACCCCGCTGTCAATTAAAAAAAAAAAGATGTGGGGTTCCCCCCAAATATCCATTCCAGACCCTTCAGGTCTGGTGTGGATTTTAAGAGGAACTCCACCCCAATTTTTTTTTTAAAAATGGCGTGGAGTTCCCCCAAAAATCCACACCAGACCCCTTAGCCGAGCATGTTAACCTGGCCAGCCGCAGAAAAGAGGCGGGGACAGAGTGCGCCCCCCATCCTGAACCGTACCAGGCCACATGCCCTCAACCTAGATCCTCAATCCCATCTAAACCTAGATTTATTTATAGGAGAGCTCCGGGTTTGAGGAATAAAATAGCAAGAAATGTGCCGGACCCCCCAAAAAAAACATCTACCTTTTTGGATGGCTCTGGATTCCATTTCTGCAAAAGATGCAAAGCGTGCAGAACTACCAGTAGACCAGGAGACTCCAAGAAAATTTGTAATTTTCAATCTAAGGTTACCCAAGAGAATTTTAAAATAAAACCATTTATCACATGTGATTCAGATCATGTGACATATGTGTTAGAGTGTCCTTGTTCCCTTCAGTACGTAGGACGGACTACGAGGAAACTAAAAATTAGGATAAATGAACACCTTAGAAATATAAGAAAAGTTTCCCTAATCACAGTGTCTCGAGGCATTTCAAATAGTACCATAATAGTGATCCCTCTTTTTGACTTTGCCATTTCTATGGAATTGATCGGATCTCTAAACATTGGAGGGGAACACATATGAAGAAAGAAGTTTCCAAAAATGAAGTGGCTGTATAAACTTGAAACTATGCAGCCCCTTGGTATGAACATTGAGTTAGAACTGTTTCCTCTCCAATGATTAAGAATTAATATGTTAGCTTCTTTGTTTATACTCTCTCTCCAAAAAAAAAAAAACATTCAAGAATATTTGCTTTGTCTTTATTAGTTTATAATCTATTTTCTTCATTAATATTATTTAACAAAAGAACTTATCTCCTACAATATGGGTTAGTTTGTCCATCTATGGATGTGGTAGTCCTTTGGGTTGGAAACAACAGTGTCAGTTGTTTTTTTGGACCTATACCCATGGATGGGAACTGCCTCTGGCTTGAGTTAAAAAATTGTTTTTCAATGCTGCGGCATAGTAGATCGATACTGCTTCCCCAATAATCTAGGCTCATATAATATCTAGATCATGTATGGGATGCTTATGGTCGACTATGGTAATAGATATGGGTATAGCTTAACAGGTAATTATCTTCTGTTTCATAGGGGACCATTACTGTTTTTTTATTAATTTAGGGCTTCCCAAATACCTATATATTTATATTTTATATGGCATTTCTTTTTTATAAAGATGTATGTGCGCTTTAATATAGGCTTTTGTTTTAAGTTATTGGAGCAGATCCACAGAGCGAGTACGCCGGCGTATCTACTGATACGCCGGCGCACTTTCAAATTACCTGCGTCGTATCTCTGTTTTGAATCCTCAAAACAAGATACGACGGCATCTGGGTTAGATCCGACAGGCGTACGTCTTCGGATCTAAGATTCAATTCTTTGGCGTCCGCTGGGTGGCGTTCACGTCGTTTTCCGCGTCGAGTATGTAAATTAGCTATTTCCGATGATTCACGAACGTACGAGCGGCCGTCACATTCTTTTACATCGTTTCCGTTCGGCTTTTTCCGGCGTATAGTTAAAGCTGCTATTTCGTGGCCTATAGTTAAACCCGCTATGTTAAGTATGGCCGTCGTTTCCGCGTTTAATTTAAATTTTTTTTTTGCTTGCGTAAGTCGTCCGTGAATCGGGATGGACGTAATTTACGTCCACGTCAAAACAATGACGTCCTTGCGACATCATTTAGCGCAATGCACGGCAGGACATGCGCAGTTCGTTCGGTGCGGGGACGCGCTTCATTTAAATGAAACACGCCCCCTACTCGCCGCATTTGAATTCCGCGCCGTTACGCCTCTTAAGATACACTACGCCGCCGTAACTTATGGCGCAAAATCTTTATGGATTCGATTTAAAGCCAGGTAAGGTACGGCGGCGTAGCGTATCTCTGATACGCTGCGCGGGTGCAGATCTCTGTGGATCTGCCCCTTTATGTTTAGTAATTTGCAGGTGTCTAATTTACTGAAAACCGGCACTGCGGATGCGCATGCAAATTTTCCCCATGTTTTTAAGATTTAAATCGTGACCCCAAGTGACCAGGTATGCTTCCTGAGGACGTTATTACGAAACGTATGTTGAGGCGGTACATGGTCGCGCTACGTTCCTGGCAGGTGGAACGCACGCCACTAACAGAGGCGGTGGGAGGCGGTGGGAGCATGACGGATCCCCTTACTACCGTTCTAGGAGCCAGCACCCCCAGTGCTGGGATAGGCACTTTTAAATGGAAGTAGCCATTTGGCTATCCTTTATCTTTGCTCTTTTTTTAATAAACGGAATCACACTATGGATGTTTTCCATTTCCATTATTATTTCATATCCGGCCGAGACTAATGAGGAGGAAGGTGTACATTATCTCCATACACAGCATATGTGAGCAGGCACTATCCTGCACAAGCCTTTATTGACTGTTTTTGGGGTAAAGAAGTCAATGTGTTCTGGTAAGCAGACTACATATCCAGTCACTTTGGGTGTTTATCACAGTTTGGTGAAGGATCACATTTCTTGAAGCGAATCACAGCAAGCACGGAATGGATGTTTGGATTTTTCTAATGGACTTTGATTTATTATCTTTTGTCCAGGATTGGGACTGATCACTGTTTGAATTTTGCTTTTCACTTTATTTATTTAATTGTATTTAATTGTATGTTGTGCATTATTGAATTGTACACATTGGTAAATTTACATTTGGTAAAGAGTAGTGGTTCGAAGAGTGTAGTTTTTTTACTCTTATTGTTATTTTTCACTATTCATCAGCGCCCCCTATATTCTACACATATCATTAGGAGCATTTCACTCTTCGAGGGGAGCAGCTTGTTTTTCATTTTATTTCAAATTTATTCATTTATTTTTTATACCTGGTGTGGAGTTGTTACCACTTATAACTAATGATGCAAATAGCTCAGACTTATGCGTTTTGTCATGAGGACGTCATCGGAAGCATCACCATATTGCTACACCATCCGGTTTAAAGAGGAAATAAAGGCAAAAAAATTAAAAATAAAAACCCTGCAAGACAAAGGCATAATGAGCTAGTATGCATAGCATACCTAGCTCATTATGTAATACTCACCTCTGATCGAAGCCCCCACAACCGCACTCGTACACCACTCGGGCAGCTGACATCTTTCCCAGGGGTTACTTTTGGGTATCGCAGCTCCTTAGCTGTGTATTTGGCCGGAGCCGCGATGACACAGTCACGACACGGCCTCCTTTAGGAACGGCTGTGATTTTAGTAAAGGTCTCCTAAACCATGGAGGTTTAGGAGATATTTCAAGCTCCTACAGGTAAGCCTTAATCTAGGCTTACCTGTAGGTTAAAGTGGTTGTAAAGGGTTTACAACCACTTTAACCTCTTCCCTACCGAGTCATGGTAATAGAATGTCGGCAGGGACCTTTCGTCCTTCAGACTGGGCGTCATATAACGGCTTTGCTTTCCCGGCCGCTAGGGGGCGCGCACGTGCCCCTGCTGCATTGCTTGGGACCCGGTGCGTGTGCCAGGCACCTGCGATTTCCCGCAATCACGGCAGGACCATGGATCTGTGTGTGTAAACGCACAGATCCATGTCCTGTCAGCGGTGAGGAGACAGATGTGTGTTCCCAGTACAAATGAACACACATCGATCTCCTCCCCTTGTAAATCCCCTTCCCCCTACAGTTAGAACACACTTTAGGGAACATATTTAACCCCTTCAGCGCCCCGTAGTGTTAACCCCTTCACTGCAAGTCACATTTACACAGTATTCCGTGCAGTTTTATAGCACTAATCGCTGTGTAAATGTGAATGGTCCCAAAAATGTGTCAAAAGTGTCCGATATTTCCGCTGCAAAGTCATGGTCACAATAAAAATCGCAGATCGCCGCCATTACTAGTAAAAAACTAAAAATAAATAAAAAATGCCATAATTCTATTCCCTATTTTGTAGATGCTAGAACTTTTGCGCAAACTGATCAAATACGCTTATTGCGTTTTTTTCCCCCAAAAAATATGTAGAAGAATACGTATCGGTCTAAACTGAGGATTTTTTTTTTTAATATGATATTTATTAAATCAAAAAGTAAAAGATATTGGGCCGGACTCAGAAAGAGATACAACGGCGTATCTCCTCATATGCCGTCGTATCTCTGAGTTCGGCCGGTCGTATCTATGCGACTGATTCAGAGAATCAGTTACGCATAGATCTCCCTAAGATCCGCCAGGTGTAAGTGTCTTACACCGTCGGATCTTAGGCTGCAATTCCAGGCTGGCCGCTAGGTGGCGCTTCCGTATTTTTACGCAAGGAATATGCAAATGAGTAGTTACGCCGATTCAGAAACGAGCAACTGCCCGGCGCTCTGATCGAAGCCCCCACAACCGCACTCGTACACCACTCGGGCAGCTGACATCTTTCCCAGGGGTTACTTTTGGGTATCGCAGCTCCTTAGCTGTGTATTTGGCCGGAGCCGCGATGACACAGTCACGACACGGCCTCCTTTAGGAACGGCTGTGATTTTAGTAAAGGTCTCCTAAACCATGGAGGTTTAGGAGATATTTCAAGCTCCTACAGGTAAGCCTTAATCTAGGCTTACCTGTAGGTTAAAGTGGTTGTAAAGGGTTTACAACCACTTTAACCTCTTCCCTACCGAGTCATGGTAATAGAATGTCGGCAGGGACCTTTCGTCCTTCAGACTGGGCGTCATATAACGGCTTTGCTTTCCCGGCCGCTAGGGGGCGCGCACGTGCCCCTGCTGCATTGCTTGGGACCCGGTGCGTGTGCCAGGCACCTGCGATTTCCCGCAATCACGGCAGGACCATGGATCTGTGTGTGTAAACGCACAGATCCATGTCCTGTCAGCGGTGAGGAGACAGATGTGTGTTCCCAGTACAAATGAACACACATCGATCTCCTCCCCTTGTAAATCCCCTTCCCCCTACAGTTAGAACACACTTTAGGGAACATATTTAACCCCTTCAGCGCCCCGTAGTGTTAACCCCTTCACTGCAAGTCACATTTACACAGTATTCCGTGCAGTTTTATAGCACTAATCGCTGTGTAAATGTGAATGGTCCCAAAAATGTGTCAAAAGTGTCCGATATTTCCGCTGCAAAGTCATGGTCACAATAAAAATCGCAGATCGCCGCCATTACTAGTAAAAAACTAAAAATAAATAAAAAATGCCATAATTCTATTCCCTATTTTGTAGATGCTAGAACTTTTGCGCAAACTGATCAAATACGCTTATTGCGTTTTTTTCCCCCAAAAAATATGTAGAAGAATACGTATCGGTCTAAACTGAGGATTTTTTTTTTTAATATGATATTTATTAAATCAAAAAGTAAAAGATATTGGGCCGGACTCAGAAAGAGATACAACGGCGTATCTCCTCATATGCCGTCGTATCTCTGAGTTCGGCCGGTCGTATCTATGCGACTGATTCAGAGAATCAGTTACGCATAGATCTCCCTAAGATCCGCCAGGTGTAAGTGTCTTACACCGTCGGATCTTAGGCTGCAATTCCAGGCTGGCCGCTAGGTGGCGCTTCCGTATTTTTACGCAAGGAATATGCAAATGAGTAGTTACGCCGATTCAGAAACGAGCAACTGCCCGGCGCTTTTTTTACGTCGTTTGCGTTCGGCTTTTTCCGGCGTATAGTTACCCCTGCTATATGAGGGGTAGCTAATGTTAAGTATGGCCGTCGTTCCCGTGCCGAGTTTTGAATTTTTTACATCGTTTGCGTAAGTCGTTCGCGAATACGGCTGGACGTAATTTACGTTCACGTCGAAAGCAATGACGTTTTGCGGTGGATTTTCGAGTATGCGCACTGGGATGTTTTCAAGAACGGCGCATGCTCCAAATATTCCCCCAGCCTACAGAATAAGGAATTAATATTACTAATAATAGGTGTTCCAGGAGGTTTGCTTAGATTCTTATGGACCTTTGGTAAGTAGTATATTACTGGGGTCTTGGCGGACTCTGGTACAAGGGGCCAAATCCAGAAAGCAGATGCGCCGACTTAACTCGAGATTTCTAATTTTACTCCGCACGTATCTTTGCGCCCGATCCTCAAAACGAGTTACGCATTAAAATCCGGATTTTCCGTCCTACCTAAAATGATTACACCGGCGCATCCTCGGACGCAAATTACGCTAGTCACGCCGCTGTTTTTGATAGGCAAAGATGCAAATGAGGGAGATAGGGCGATCCACATAATTAAGTGTGTGCGCCGTAGATTACGCCCTGTGCGCACCTGTTAGTTTCAAATTTACACGTTATAAAAGCAGCTCTAATTTTACACATGCTGTGTAAAGGTCTGCTGAAGCAACAGCATTGAGGAAAAGCTGAGAACACATATTTGCTGGACTTCAAACTGTCTGCCAAAATGCCCGGGCCATCCATGATCCTAGCAGCACTCGCTACTTTAGAGGCACAAAGAAGGAGGAGGGCACAGAGGAGGAGGGCACAGGAGAGGGTATACCGCCCACGCCGAGATCTCTTTGGCATGCCTGCTTCTGAGGTCTATGGCAACTTCCGTTTTAACCGGGAAGCCATCCTGGAATTAACCAGAATCCTGCAGGATGATCTCACCACCCCAACCCAACGATCCCATGCCCTGCCACCTCTCATCAAAGTAATGGCAACACTCCATTTCCTTGCCACTGGGTCTTTCCAATGCACATGTGGAGGTCTGTCTGGGATGGCACAATCCTCCATGAGCAGGTGTGTCCATCAAGTAGTCCCTGCAATACTGAGACGCATGGCCAATCAATTTCAAAAACCCACCCAGGAGGACCAGCGATTGCAAACCATGACGGACTTTTACAACATTGCCCGATTCCCAGGGACCATCGGGGCCATTGATTGTACCCATGTGGCACTACAGCCCCCCCATGAGACAGAGCACCTGTTCCGGAATCGGAAGCACTGGCATTCCATAAATGTCCAGGTAATCGTGGATGCCCATGGCCTCATCTGGCACGTCTGTGCAAAATTCCCTGGATCCTGCCATGACAGCTATATATTCCGGCAGACCAAAATCTCCAGAGATTTGGAACGGAACATGTATGGAGACAGCTGGCTGATTGGTGAGTGACATGGGTGTCAGGTATGTCCCCCCCCATGATGCAGACATCACAAGGGGCACATGCATGACTAACATCCTTTTCCCTTACAGGTGACTCTGGATATGCCCTGGGACCACATATGATGACCCCATTCAGGAACCCCCAAACCCCAGGAGAGCAACGCTACAACGAGGCTCGCATTCGCACCCGGGCAGTTGTGGAGCGCACATTTGGGCTGCTGAAGTCCCGCTTCAGATGCCTGGATAAGTCTGGGGGTACATTGTTGTATTCCCCAGACTTTGTGTGCAAGATCATCGGTGCATGTTGCGTGCTGCACAACTTTGCCATGAGAAGGGGACTGCAGATTGACATACGTGCTGACCTGACCCCCCACCCAGGCAATCCCCCCCTAACCCACTCTACCCGGTCTGCTGAGGGCACAGCAGCCAGGAGACGCCTCGCAGAAGGCATTTTTTCACAGTAAACGCACATGAATAATGTCACAATGATAATATTTGTTTTCACAGTAATCACACATTAATTATGTCACAATGAGAATGTTTTTTATTCCTAGTAAACGCAGATTAATTATGTCACAATGAGAATGCATGAATGCACACCACTGTGGTCCCTAGCACAGACACATCACATGCACATCGAATTGGATTAGATCCAAGTACCCCCCCCTTTGGTACTTGGGAGCAGTAATGCCACGCCACGGCTCCAATTATGTCACTGTGCATTCATACACCATTCAGGAACCTGGGATCACTTCTCCCTGGTCCTGGGGATCCCTTCTCCACCAAAACTGAGGGTGACACCCTTATTTTATCAGGAATGCCACCCCCCACATTCACACATCATTCACACACATAAACCAAATCATAAGTACAGTATAATAAACTAAATCATAAAAAAAATAAAACAAAAAAAAAATCAAAAGTACCCCTGCTAATTAATTCCTGCAGCGAGTGCTCCGTCTGGGCTGCCCAAGGGCACGGGCACGGCCACGGCCACGGGCACGGCCAACTGGAGGATCTTCATGGGGGGGGTGTGAGCAGGGGAGGGCGTATCTTCATGGGGGGGTGAGTGAGCAGGGGAAGAAGGAGCCTCCCCTGGTGTCTGTCCTCCTGCTGGCCTGCTCTCCAAGGCCACTGCTATTCTGTTCAGACAGCCAGTGATGGCAGCCGTATTGGCCTGGCCAGCCCGGGTATTGTCATGCACAGCCCGGGTATTGTCCTGCACAGCCTGGGTCAGGGCAGTCACCTCCTGGGCCACGCCTGTTGTGGCGGTCTTCAGGTCCCACAAACAGGTGATGACCCCCAAAGAGTTTGTGGCCACATCACCAAGTGACTCCCTCATTGCACCCAGGCTGTGCTCCATCTTGTTGATACTTTTTTGGATCTCACCCAGACTGCGGGTCTGCCGGGCATTGTCCTTCTGCAGACTGGCTGGCAGACGCTTAAACACCCCCCTGGTCTTCTGGGTCGCCATCCTGCCTGCCCCTGAGGCTTGTGGCTCTGTAGGAGGGGAGAGAGTGACCCTTGTGGGTTTCAGCCTGTTGGGGGAGGAGTGAGAGGGGCTACCCCTGATGGTGGCCTGACTGCTGCCAGCCTCTGGGGTAGCCTCTGGGGTAGCCTCAAGGGTATCCTCAAATGTCATTAGCTCAGAGGCCAGAAGGATTTTCCTGCCAAGCTGCAGGTTTTCTTCTTCCTCCCCCTCATCCTCCTCCCCCTCATCCTCCTCATGAGGGGAGGTTTGGCCACTCCCCTCCCCTGGGGAATCCGCAGCCTCCTGTCCTTGGGGTGGTGCAGCAGCCTGGCCTGATGGCCCAGCATCCTCCTGGGCTGATGGGCCGGCAACCTCCAGGCCTGATGGGCCAGCAATCTCCTGGTCATCTGTGGAGGACACCAAACAATCACAGGTTTGAGGATCCACACACTTGGCACATCTTCCCTTCCCCCACCCACACATGCTAATCACCAGATAGAAAAAACAAAACTTACCTGGCCCCACAGGAACATCAGAGTCAAAGCCACGCAGGCCCACCACCTGCTCTGGCTGGAAACACCGGGCCACTGCCCATTCCTTCTCAGTCAGCCGGATGGGGCATGGTCCCCCTCCTCTAGTGCCCCTCCTATGGGCAGTGAGCTTGGCCACCTTATTGCGGACCACGCTCCTCAGATCATTGATCTTTTTCTGTATGCCAGCGGGGGTGCTCGTCCCCCCCCCCCCCCGCCGCATTTATCTGATCTGTAATTTGTTGATAGATCTTCTTCCTTTGGGCCGGGGAGGTGTTCCGGCTCTCAGGCCCATGTAAATAGCGCCCATATCGGACGATGGACCTGGCAAGGATTTGCTTCTCCACATGGGTAAAATTAAGCTTCCTGCGCTTGGGTGCCATCACAGACACCACTCAGCAACAAGAAAACTCACAGAACAAACAAACAAAAAATCACACACAACAAAGAAACAAAAATCAAAACACACAAGCAGACAGCTACTACAAAGTCAAAAACAAACACACAAAAAACAAACACAAAATCCAAGCAGAAAAAAACAAACACAAAAACCAAGCAGGAAAAAACAAACACAAAATCCAAGCAGAAAAAAACAAACACAAAATACAAGCAAAAAAAAAAACAATTAGCAGAAACAATCAAACAAAAAATACACTTATCAGAAACAAACAACAACTACTATCTAATACTCCTCCAAAACTTCTCTATCACACACAACTCACCAACAAACACTGACAAACGTTCAGAGCAGAAGCAACTTGCTCTAGGAAGGGGAACACAGGGAAATACTTTTGCAAGGGAAGTGTGTTTGACTGGGGCTATTTACACACAGGGCGATCCTCAAACTAAGTATGCTTGGCCTTTTACCTATCTCACTGATTGCGCAGAGCAAAGTTCTGCACATGCCCAGTGAGAAGCAGATTCGTGCGCGCACGCGCAGTACGGCCGGCCTTTCATTTGCATGGGGTCACGGCTCTTTACAATGAAGCACGCCCACTTCCTTCCCACTTGCAATAACCCCGCCTTACGCCTCGGAATTTAAGTTACGTAAGCGCAATTTTGTGCGCAAATGCGCTGTGGATATGGCACTTACGAGACCAACTTAGGGCGCCGTAACTTAAATGACATAAGTTTTGAAAAAAGTAATTTCCGCCGCTGGCTGTGGATTTGGCCCAAGGTATTTTGCCTCCTTTTTTTTTAGAATACCCTGTAGAATGCACACAAAGCTTACATTAGAGGGGTAATGATGAAGTTGAGTTCAGTTGCGAGGAGGTGAAAGACACAGCAGATAAACAATATCCTGTTAAAAATGACAATTAGAACAAATGCACAAATAGAGGCCAACACCCCACTTACTAGAACAACTGGATCGGGCAAGACTCGACCTGAGATCATGGCTATTATATCAACACCTTAACTAAATTAAATGCATAAAAGACCATTTCTATCACCACAGCAATAAAATATCCCAAAAATGGGAAAGAAACTGTTGAATCCCCAAGATATGGCAGACGTCTTGATACAATCTGGATTGAGATGCAAATACCCCACAGCCTGCACCCAAATTAATAGGAGATTTCTTGGACTCTGTTTCTCTGCCTAGGCTATCCTCTGACAACTTGTCAACCCTAAACCATCCCTTTACAAAACAAGAGACCGCCACAGCTATCCAGTCCCACCAACATAACAAATCACCAGGACCAGACGGTTTTCCTTCTGAATATTACTATTTTTCCATACCGTATCTCCACACTTGGAATCTGTGTTTAATGTTACTGTGTCTTAAGCTTCCCCCCCCTGAAAGGTTGATTGCTAATATTATTACTTTACCAAAACTGGGGAAAGACCCAACGCATGTACAAAACTTTAGGCCCATTTCCCTACTAAATGTTGATTTAAAACTGTACGCAAAGTTGATAGCCAACAGACTGATTCGCCACCTCAGGGCGCCAAGCCTCTGACACAACAAGGCACATGATAAATCTTATGCACCATGTTGAACACAATCAAAGGCATTCTCTACTTCTTACCCTAGATGCCGAGATGTCTTTTGATAGGGTTCACTGGGACTACCTGTCACAAGTCCTGAAAAAAATTGACATCCAAGGAGAGATTTTTAATGCTATCTCAGTGTGATAGAATGTAATAATGCCTATTTTAGAATTAAGCTATTTTTTTATCAGAACCACTAATAATGTTTGATATTTTCTTTATTGTTTTTTATTGTTGTTTTTGAATTGGTTTCTTATATATATGCATGTGTGAAATATATGTATCACAACAAAAGATTATTCTCCTTAAAGAGCTTATATCAGGAATGATATATAATGATTTGAAAAAGTTATGAATCCAGTATTATTAAGAATAGATGTAATCCTCCCCACTCTCCACTCTAAGACTTTCCTGGATGTTTTATATTGGAGAAGCAATTGTGGACTTTTTCTATAGGAAGTTCTACCCTTCCCCCACATCCTGTCTTCAGCCCACCAAAAAGGAATTTGTGACGTCGGAAGGAACTTAAACTTTGTAACATGAACTGATTTGAGCTATATGGAGGGGCCCTTCTATGAACTGGCCAATAACAGCCTCGCAAAGGGGTGGGATCGATGGGTGTGTACGTATGTTGTGTGATATTCTCTGTGGTTTAAATAAAGAACCAGCAGGGTTTGCTCTTCCTGTTTGGGATTGAAGACGAGAGAGGTGAGCATGTAGTCTGTTTATGATTGCATTTGTTTTACCATAGCCATTTGAAATCAGCCGGCAGAAATGTGTAGCCCTGAGTTTATCAGGATATACAGTTCTTTTGGCCTATGTTTATTCTAACAGCCTTTTCCCCTGTTTCAACCTGACTAACTGTGTAACTATGTTAGTAAACAGGATCATAGGTGCACATAAGGAACTCTCCACTGATTGCCAAACCTGTAACAGAATCACGATTGGTTAATGTCACATATCTTTGTAAACTACTGCCTGAACAGCCCATCGGAAGCTTTTCATACACACAGATCCTCTCCCATGTACAGTTCTGTACCCAGACCAGAGCTGGGGGAAGACCACTGATATTGTTCTTTAAGTATTTAATTTACTTAATCTGTTTAGAGCACAGCATGGGTTCGAAAAAAGCACAGGGTTAAATTTAGCTCTACTTTGGATCTACTTTAATAGGATGCTATTAACTCCTGCTAGCATTGAAGTTGCTAATCTAAATTTAACTAGCTAATTAACTCTAAATAATCTCTAAACTGTATTTTTACTTTCTCTATCAGCTCATCCTCCCCACAGTTATTACCTTTTGTATCACTTGACCCTTTCTTTTAGATTGTAAGCTCAAACAAGCAGGGCCCTTGTATTCCACTTGTAATGTATTATTTTATAACTGTACTTTTGCCCTTAATTTTGTAAAACCCTGTGCAAACTGCTGGCACTATATAATCCTGTATTATAAGGCCCGGATTCTCAAACGAGTTACGCTGGCGTATCTCCAGATACGCCGTCGTAACTCTGAGTCCGAGCCGTCGTATCTTAGAATCAGTTACGCATAGATTTGTATTAGATCCGACCGGCGTAAGTCTCTTACGCTGTCATAACTTAACTGCATATTTACGCTGGCCGCTAGGGACGTGTATGCTGATTTACGCCTAGAAATATGTAAATCAGCTAGATACGCAAATTCACAAACGTACGCCCGGCCGACGCAGTACAGATACACCGTGTACGTTAGGCTTTTCCCGGCGTAAAGTTACCCCTGCTATATGAGGCGTAGATGCGGCGTACCAATATTAATTATGGACGTTGTTCCCGTGGCGAATTTTGAAAATTTTACGTTGATTGCGTAAGTCGTTCGCGAATAGGGCTGGGCGTCATTTATGTTCACGTCGAAAGCATTGGCTTCTTGCGGGTTAATTTGGAGCATGCGCACTGGGATACTTTCACGGACGGCGCATGCGCCGTTCGTAAAAAGCGTAATTTACGTGGAGTCTCATAAAATTAACATAACACGCGCCCACATCTACCACATTTGAATTAGGCAGGCTTACGCCGGCCTATTTACGCTATGCCGCCGCAACTTTCGTTTGAGAATACGGCACTTGCCTGTAAAAGTTGCAGAGGCGTAACGTAAATAGGATACGTTACGCCCGCACAAAGATACGCCATTCTACGTCAATCCGGGCCATAGCCTATAATTTCTGACCTCTTTCTGAAAATGCTAACTGACTGCCTGATTTTTAGACACACTTAAATACTTTGTGATAAAGTCAGTCATATGCAGTCCTATCTGCATACTTGTTCAAAGACAGTGAAAGTTCTTAAGGAGCAAAGTCAGCATAACAGCCAAGGAACTAAGATTTTAAAAAGTAACCTGCAGATGTTTCCTATAACAATTTCTTTTGTTAACATTTTATT
Organism: Rana temporaria; assembly: GCF_905171775.1. NCBI lineage: Eukaryota > Metazoa > Chordata > Amphibia > Anura > Ranidae > Rana > Rana temporaria. The sequence goes on from NC_053492.1 coordinate 348,142,641, forward strand.
TGAATAATAATCTACAAAATGTTAAAGGTTGATATCTTTTCCATTCTACAAATATTAAAGGGAAATATAAAGGACAGTTCACATCCAACACTATTCGGGCTGATAAAGTAATTGTTCGTAAAACTTGTCATAATAGCAGGTCAGCCACTGAAAAAAGTTCACTTGTAGGTTCACAATTGCTTCAAATGTAACACCTCATATGAATAGAAAGAAAATTACATGTACATTTTATTCTGCAGACTATTAGCTGTACCATTAATGTGCTTTAACTGCAATTGTCCAAGAAATTACTTTCAGAATGTGAACAAAGACAGTGCCCAAATGCATCACTAGTTTTTACTTGGAAAAAATGCTATTTATTGCATTGATATAACACATAATAGAAACCATGTGAATAATTATAAAATATGAACTGCACTGCTTTATTTTTTTTTACCATGTAGTAAAATTATAGTAAAATCAAACAAATTAAATTGTCTTTCACATTTAATGGCAGCTTTATAGCAAATCAGTACTGCATAGATTAATTGTTTTTTCTTATAGAAGGGACCACAAAGAATTCATACTTGTCTTCCTCTGTTTCCACCAACATTCAATAACATAATGGTAGCATGTCAAAAACCTCATACTTTGGGGAATAGGCTAACATGTTACACTACCCCTTATTTCCCAAAATGCAACTTTCTATTGAGCCTACAATCTCCATAATGTCAAGTCAAGTCAAGCTTTATTGTCATTCTACTACACGTGAGGACATACAGTAGAACAAAATGTCGTATCTCACAGGGCCACGTTGCTACATACAAACTAAACATAATTATAAATAAATATGCAAAGAATAAAAACACAGTGAAGAACAAAAAACAAAAAATAAATAAACCTATACACATCTGGGAATTATGTAACTGTACATATACTGTATATTTTCAAAAGTCTTTGTAGCAGCAAGTGTTTATAAAAGTGTCTAGTGCATATTCAAGACTAAAAAGGAGGGGAAGTGAGACGTTTCTGATCACAATTTATAGGTTGTAGAAGCGGTTTCAAAGAGGATTGGAGTTGAGGGCTCTCACAGCCTGGGGGAAAAAACTGTCGAGCAGTCTTACAGTCTTGGTTTTGATAATCCGTTACCTTCTACCTGATGGCAAGAGCTGGAATATACTGTGAGAGGGATGGGTAGGATCCCTCACGATACTGGTAGCTTTGCTGGAGCATTGTGTATGTAAAATGTCCAGGATGGAGGGGAGTAGGGATGAGCTGAACAACCTCCCCCCGGTTCGGTTCGCAGCAGAACATGCGAGCAGGCAAAAAATTTGTTCGAACACCATTAAAGTCTATTGGACACGAACATGAAAAATCAAAAGTGCTAATTTTAAAGGTTAATATGCAAGTTATTGTCAGAAAAGTGTTTAGGGACCCGGGTCCTGCCCCAGGGGACATGTATCATTGCAAAACAAGTTTTAAAAAACTGCTGTTTTTTTAGCTATGCTTAAACTGAAACAATAAAAGTGAAATATTCCTTTACATTTAATACCTGGGGGGTGTCTATAGTATGCCTGTAAAATGGCGCATGTTTCCCGTGTTTATAAAGGAACATTTTTTATTTGAAACTACTTGCGGCTATAATGAATTGTCGGGTCCCGTCAATACAGATCAAAGTCATTGAAAGTCATTGAAAAATAAAAAATAAATGCGTGGGGGTCCCCCTAAATTCCATTACCAGGCCCTTCAGGTCTGGTATGGATATTAAGTGGAACCCTACGCCAAATAAAAAAAAATGGCGTGGGTTCCCCCCAAAAATCCATACCAGACCCTTATTTGAGCACGCAACCTGGCAGGCAACAGGAAAAGAGGGGGGACAAGAGAGTGCCCCCCCTCCTGAACCGTACCAGGCCACATGCCCTCAACATGGGGAGGATGTCCTCATGTTGATGGGGACAAGGGCCTCATCCCCGCAACCCTTACCCGGTGGATGTGGGGGTTCTGCGGACTGTGGGCTTATCAGAATCTGGAAGCCCCCTTTAACAAAGGGGAACTCCAGATCCCACCCCCCCCCTCGTAAATTGGTAAGGGATACATTGTACCCCTACCATTTCACAAAAAAGTGTGAAAATTTAAAAAACGACAGGAGACGGCTTGGGACAAGTCCTTTATTGAAAAAAAAAATATTCCAGCGATGTAATCCATTCTTGATGTCCAGCGATGATCCATTCTCCAGCCATGCTCTCCAGCGAGGAACGATGCACGGTCCTGCCACCAAACCGGAGGCACCAGGCCGAATGACGCGCATGCTTTTTGACAGCCCTTTTATAACCGAGGGCGGGGCCACCCATGATGTGTGCCCCCTCCCCTCTAACGAATCACGGGAAAGCCCTGTTGCATCAGAGGGGCGGAGTCACCCATCCACGCCACATGTGGCCCCTCCCTCAGATTACATCGCTGGAATCGTTTTTTTTTTTAAATAAAGGACTTCTCCCAAGCCGTCTACTAATTCACATAGGGGGGGCAGGATCTGGAGTTCCCCTTTGTTAAAGGGGGCTTCCAGATTCCGATAAGCCCCCCGCCCACAGACCCCCACGACCAATGGGCAAGGGTTGTGGGGATGAGGCCCTTGTCCCCATCAACATGGGGACATCCTCCACATGTTGAGGGTATGTTGCCTGGTACAGTTCAGGAGGGGGGCGCTCTCTTGTCCCCCCTCTTTTCCTGCGGCCTGCCAGGTTGCGTGTTCAGATAAGGGTCTGGTATGGATTTTTGGGGGGAACTCACAGCATTTCTTTTAATTATGGTTGCGGGGTTCCCCTTAAAATCCATACCAGACCTGAAGGGTCTGCCGCGAACACCCCAAATTGTTTGCTGTTCGGCGAATGGGCGAACAGCCAATGTTCGAGTTGAATTCACATTCGGCTCGAACATAAACCTCATCCCTAGAGGGGAGAGAGACACCAATAGTCTTTTCAGCCATCTTCACTAGCCACTGCAGGGTCTTGCAGTCAGCAGAACTGCAGTTCCCATACCAGATAAGGATGCAGCTGGTCAGCAAGCTTTCAATGGTTCCCCTATAGAATGTAGTAAGAATTGGTGGAGGGAGTCTGTCTTTTTTAAGGCGGCGGAGAAAATATAGGCGCTGTTGTGCCTTCTTGGTTAATGACGTGATGTTGGTTGTGCAGGTAAGATCCTCTCAGATGTGCACTCCCAGGAATTTAATGCTGCTTACTCTTTCCACAGTCAAGCTATTGATGGTCAGTTGGGGGTGATCAACAGAATTTCTCCTGAAATCCATCAGAACCTCCTTTGTTTTGCTTACATTAATGAACACGTTGTTTGTACTACACCATTTAACCAGTTATGCCACCTCTTCTCTGTAGAGTGTTTCATCATTGTTGCTGATGAGACCTACCACAGTTGTGTCATCTGAAAACTTGATTATATGGTTGAAGCTGCACTTGGCAGTACAGTTGTGGGTCAGCAGTGTGAAGAGCAGTGGAGATGGCCTGCCGGTTCGCCCGGCGGTTGTTTCGCGGCTAACTTTGCGTGTTTGCGGTCCGCCAAACTGGCGATGTTCGCGGCAGTCTGCAATGTTACATGGGTAAGAACTTTGACCTATGACACATCCATCAGGTGGTGCAGGACAGCCAATTGAGACATTTCAGCACATGGACATACCCCCACCTTATAAATAAACCTGATCTGGCGGCCATCTTACATTCTGCTTTGTGTCAGTGTAGGGAGAGGGTACTGTTTGAAGCAGGGACAGGCTGTATTCATTCAAATAGCTATCTAAAAGGTCCACAAAAGTCCTTTTAAGGACTGGTATAGGTGTGCTACTTGCTCTGCAGTATATAGGTGTCTAATACATTCATTCATATACTTTTTGTCAGTGTAGGGAGAGGTTGGCATTTCCAGCAGGGACAGACTTTAGCGACACAAATCACTACCTAACAGGTCCACAAAAGTCCTTTCAAGCACTGGTATAGGTGTGCTACTTGCTGTGCAGTATATAGGTGTCGAATACATTCATTCATATAATTTTTGTCAGTGTAGGGAGAGGTTGGTGTTTCCAGCAGGGACAGACTTTAGCGACACAAATCTCTACCTAACAGGTCCACAAAAGTCATTTCAAGCACTGGTATAGGTGTGCTACTTGCTCTGCAGTATATAGGTGTAATATACACTTATAATATAATTTTAAATATAGAAAGCATATTATAATGGATTTGTATTGTGCAGCATTGTGACTAGCGGTGTATTTGGTTACTGCTGAATTTTTGCCTCTTTCGCTGCGTTACCTCTGCTACACACATTAAAAAAAGTTCCTAAAAAAAAAAGATTCCTAGCTGGTGCGATAAACCAGTGGCCCCCCGAAACGACAGATTTTGGTATATACCTTCTTCCACATATACTGCGCTTCCCTAGAGACTTTTGTTGTTACAGGGTCATTTAAAAAATGACAGGCAGAGGAAGAGGCGGGCCATTCTGCAGGGGTGGTAGGGGTAGGGCAGGAGACCCAGGCCGGAGCCAAAGTGGGAAGTGGCACAATGTTTGTTCGATTACGTCTAAGGACGCACCAGACTTGGTTAAGTGGCTCGCCACCAACACCACCACCACCATATACCCTCAGCTTGAGTCACAGGAACTATTTTCTGATCCATCAGAAGACATTTCAGATGCGCAGCCATTCTTGGCATTGGATCAGGAAGAGGAGGTAGCAACAGCCGGCACTCAGCAGTCTGATGACAGTACTCAGATCAGCCCAAGGAGGTTGGTGCCTGCTGTTGCTGCCTACTCCGAGATCTCTACTGTTAGTGATGGGGAAGGTGACGTCGATGATGACGTGTCTACAGACGTCACGTCTGAGGAAGAGGGGGGGAGTTCAGAGGGAGAGATGGACCAGCAGACAGGGAGGAGAAGCAGGCCAAACTTACATTGCACAGGAGGGACAAACCAGACTCCTAATGTATCAGGAGTAAGCCATCAACTATGTACGGTCACATCTGGCGCTCCCAGGACGCCGGCCCATGGCTCCGCGGTGTGGGCTTTTTTTAACGTGTCCGCTGCAGACAATAGTGTTGCCATCTGCAGCCTTTGCAGTCAACGCATAAGTCACGGTAACCCCAACACTCACCTAGGGACGACCGCCTTAAGAATCACCAAGATCAGTGGGAGCAACGCCATCAGAACCCACAAAGCCACACTCCAGGCTCTCACTGTCCAGCCTCTTCTCCTTCTCCTTCCCCTCTATGCTCACAATTGTCCTCCACTCCACCTTTCATCATGCCTTCCTCACGTTTTTCTGCAAAAACGCAGGCTTCCGTGGCCCAAATGTTCGATCGTAAAAAACAATGATGCCGTTATCACCCTCTTGCCCAACAGTTGACCGCTGGCTTGTCGGAGCTGATATCCCGCCAACTACTGCCATATAAACTGGTCAATTCGGAGGCCTTTCGAAAATTTGTGGCCATTGGAACACCACAATGGAAGGTCCCAGGAAGGAATTTTTTTTCACAGAAGGGCATCCCAGAGCTATATGGCCATGTTTAGCGGCAAGTGAATGTATCTCTGGCACACAGTGTCGGTGCCAAGATACATCTGACCACAGACACGTAGTCTAGCAAACACAGGCAGGGAAGGTATATAACTTTCACTGCCCACTGGGTGAACCTTCTGATGGCCGTCAAGCATGTAACCCATGGCACCCATGTAGATTTGGTTTTACCTCCACGGATTACATGCAGGCCTGCCTCTTCTTCTTCTCCTCCTCCTCCTACTCCATCCTCCCTCTCCTCCTTGGCTGACTCCTCATTTTCCGATGCTACTGTCTCTTTCGCTGCACCGCCCAAGATCCCCAGAACCTATTCGACATGCCAGGTGAGACGTTGCCATGCTGTGCTGCGTCTGTTGTGCCTGGAAGACAGGAGCCACACTGGTCCTGCACTCCTTTCAGCTTTGCGTTCACAAGCAGATCAGTGGCTAACACTGCTCAATTTGACAGTTGGTAAAGTGGTGTGCGACAACGGTGCCAATCTGCTGAGCGTGCTGAAACAGGGCAAAATTACACAAACGTGCCATGCATGACACACACCCTGAAATTGGTCATGCAGCGATTCATTGCCAAATACCCTGGGCTCCAGGACGTCTTGCGGCAGGCCAGGAAAATCTCGGCCCATTTCAGAAGATCTTACACGGCCATGGCTTGCCTTGCTGACATTCAGCGGCGACACAACCTGCCCGTCAGACGTCTTATTTGTGACCGACGTGATGGAACTCAACATTGTATATGCTTGATAGGCTGCTCCAGCAGAAACGTGCAGTTAACGACTACCTGTACGAACTCTGCGGCAGGACAGGTTCTGGGGAGCTTGTTTTTTTTGCACCGCACCAGTGGCTGCTCATGCGCGACTCATGCAGACTTCTGCGGCCATTTGATGAGATCACCAAACTGGTCAGTCGCAGCCAGAGCGCCATCAGTGACGTTGTACCTTACGCCTTCTTTCTGGAGCGTGCATTGCATTGTGTCATTGATCAAGCCATCGAGGAACAGGAGCAGGAAGATGAGGAAGTCGCAATGCTGGATGAATTCCCAGGGGGGGCTACTCCACCTGAGACAAGTCAACAATGGGAGTCTGAAGAGGAGTCAGAGGAAGATGCTGTCGGGGCGGAGGAGGAGGAGCAAGAAGAGCATGCTTTAAAGCTTTCTGGGATCCCTGGTATGTACGTGGATGGGGGGAGGAGAACGAGGACGACATTATCCTGGACGATGAGCAGGAGCCAGGCCAGTACAGCGCTTCCAGTTTAGTGCAAATGGGGGCCTTCATGCTCCAGTGTTATAAGAGGGACCCCTGTATAAAAAGCATAAAGGGCAAGGACCAGTACTGGGTGGCAACATACTTAGACCACCGCTACAAACAAAACATGGCGGAGGGCTATCAAAATGCAGCACTTCCAGGCCTTGCTTCGAGAAATGCTGCATTCTGCTTTTGTGTCCACTGGCAGAGGAATTTCCACTCACAGAGAAACAGTTTCGGGTACCAATCCAACAGCGCCTGCAAGAAGAGGACGGTTTGAAGATGTATTGGTCACTAATGATATGAGATCATTCTTTCAGCCGACCCATCGACAGCTGTCCTCCGGATCCAGCATCAGGGAATGCCTAGACCAACAGGTGTCTGACTACATCGGGTTAATGGCCGATGTGGACGCACTGAGAAGTGATGAACCCCTGGACTACTGGGTGGGCAGGCTTGACCTCTGGCCAGAGCTTGCACAATTTGCAATGGAACTGTTGGCTTGCCCCTTATCCAGTGTCCTGTCCGAAAGGACGTTCAGCGCAGCAGGGGGGTCGTGACCGATAAGCGCACTTGCCTAGCTGACAACAGTGTTTACTAGGGCAACCAAACTGATAAGAGGCATGGAGGAGCTCAGCTATGAGGAAAGATTAAAGGAACTGAATTTATTCACTCTTGAAAAGAGAAGAATAAGGGGGGATATGATCAACATGTACAAATATATAAGAGGTCCATACAGTGAACTTGGTGTTGAGTTATTCACTTTACGGTCAACACTGAGGATAAGGGGGCACTCTCTACGTCTAGAGAAAAAGAGATTTCACCTCCAAAAGGAACGTTTTTTTCACAGTAAGAGCTGTAAAAATGTGGAACAGACTCCCTCCAGACGTGGTTCTGGCCAGCTCAGTAGATTGCTTTAAGAAAGGCCTGGATTCTTTCCTAAATGTACAGAATATAACTGAGTACTAAGATTTGTAGGTAAAGTTGATCCAGGGTAAATTCGATTGCCTCTCGGGGGATCAGGAAGGAATTTTTTTCCCCTGCTGTAGCAAATTGGATCTCATGTTCTGCTGGGGTTTTTTGCCTTCCTCTGGATCAACTGTGGGTATGGAGTTGGGTGTATGGGAATGTACTGTGTTTTTTATTTTGTTTGTTTATTTTCTTTGTGGTTGAACTGGATGGACTTGTGTCTTTTTTCAACCTGACTAACTATGTAACTATGTAACATTTATAAAAATGAATGAAGCATGGATCTCGGAGGAATTCAACACATGTGTCAGGGATCTGCCACCTAAGGGTTAACAGTGCAGACTGATTCCAATGATTGGCAACAGGCTGCCTTATTTAAACCCCTCAGCAGCACTGTGTCCTTGCTGTCTGATCTGCATCTTATCCAGAGACCTGATCCTGAACCTGCATCATTCTGACCTGGCTTTCTGACTCCGCTGCCATCTCCAGTCCTGACCTGCTCTGTTTACCTGTCTGCAAGATCCTCTGTTGCCGAATCCAGCCTGAAATCTGACCATTCCTTGCCTGCTGCTTTTGTCTGTACTGATCTTCCGTGTATGACCTGGCCTGTCTGACTCCTCTCCTGCTGTCGCCTGCACCTGCATGTGCATGTTGCTCTCAGGCACAATTGCATCCGGTGACCTGCATCCGCTGACCTGCATCCGGTGACCTGCATCCGCGGATCTGCATCCGCTGATTTGCATCCAGCTGACCTGCACCTACAGCGCTTCAGCCCTTCTCATTAGACTTCATCTCCAATCTCAGAGACTCTGCAGGCACTCATACCCCACTGTGCTCCTACGGTCACTGTCTCAACCCCAGTGATCCCGGAACCAGGACGGTACGAGAGGTCTCCCTCTGCACGTCAGGCTCACTCCCAAGGTACGTGTCAGTATCAGACAGCCATGCCTGAGCCTGCAAGAGGGACCTCTTGCACCGAGATCTGCCAACTCCTCTCTGATCTCTCTCTAGAGGTGAAGTGTCTCCAGGATTGCCATGCACGCTTAGAGGGACAAATGCAACACCAGGCTACCACCACGGATCCACCTACCAACAGGATACCTACAGAAGCCACTTCTGCACCCTCTATAACAATGCTGCCTCCAGAGCCAAGGGTCCCCATCCCAGAGAGGTTCTCCGGGGACCGAAGTAAGTTTCGGGCGTTTCGCAATGCATGCGAGTTGTACTTCTCCCTGCAACCCCTAACGTTCTCCCAGGAAACTACTAAAGTGGGGTTTGTCATTTCATTACTGCTGGGGGAACCTCAGTCCTGGGCACATAATTTGCTTGAAGAACGTCATGTTTCACTGGACTCCTTGTCGTCCTTTTTCAAGGCCATGTCGCTCCTTTATGAGGATCCCCAACGGATTTCCGTAGCCGAAACTGCTCTTCATGCACTCCAGCAAGGCCGCAGAGCGGTCGAGGACTATATAATGGACTTTAGGCGCTGGAGTGCAGATACCCAATGGAATCATGCAGCCTTACGGCACCAGTTCCGCTTAGGCCTGTCTGAAAGATTAAAGGATGAACTGGCCCGAGTTGGCATACCAGACTCTTTGGAGAACCTAATGGCATTGGTTATCCAGATAGATCGGTGCCTTAGGGAACGGAGTGCAGAAAAAATAAAACAGACTCCTCCCACCTGGATGTTACCCCCTGTGGTCATGACCACACATCCTGCTGCCAACAGACCTGTCTCAGCTAGATCTTTGCCAATCTCTCCTGAACCAGTGCAAGTCGGTTTAATAAGACCCTCGTTATCTGCTGAGGAACGTTCACGCCGGAAACGGCTTAATCTCTGCCTGTATTGTGGGGGGGCCGGCCACTATGTACATTCATGTCCAGTAAAAACCCAAAGATGTTTGTCCATCTCGCCTACCAGCCAACCAGCACCCTCTGCCAATACAACTCACCTGGCCCTTTGCATCTCTTTCCAGCTCCCAGGGAGGACTGTGCCTGCTACTGCAATTATAGACTCTGGAGCATGTAGTTGCTTTATTGATTTGAACTTTGCCAACCAACAGTGCATTCCACTCCAGCACAGGGCACAAGGACTCTCCATCTTTCTGGCAGATGGTTCCCGTATTAAATCTGGCCTGGTCACCCAGGAGACTCCATTTTTACCCGTAGTTACGGCCACGGGTCATAAGGAACTTCTGAAACTCGATGCAATTGCATCTCCCCTGTTCCCGGTCATCCTCGGCCTACCATGGCTCCAGGTCCACAATCCGCAAGTTAACTGGGTCACCGGGGAAATAAAGTTCCAGTCCTCTTACTGTCAAGAACATTGCTTGCCCTCACTTCCTAAGGTGTCGGGCCCGCTACTATGCCTGGAATCTGATACAGAGTTACTCTCACAAGTACCCAAGCCATATCACGAGTTTTTAGATGTGTTCAGCAAACGGGGGGCTGAGACTCTTCCTCCCCACCGTTCATACGATTGCCCAATTGAGCTATTGCCTGGAGCCGAGATCCCCTTTGGGCGGATCTTCCCCCTGTCCGAACGGGAACTAGAGGTTTTAAAGGAATATGTAGACGAGAACCTTAAGAGGGGATTCATCCGACCATCCACCTCTCCAGCAGGGGCCGGAATCTTTTTTGTGGAGAAAAAAGACCACTCCTTACGTCCTTGTGTGGATTACCGGGAACTAAATAAAGTGACAGTTAAGAACCGGTATCCTTTACCCCTGGTGCCCGAGCTGTTCCAGAGACTGAGAACTACCGCTGTTTTTACTAAACTTGATCTTCGAGGGGCTTATAATTTAGTTCGTATCCGTGCAGGGGACGAATGGAAAACGGCCTTCCGTACCAGGTTCGGCCACTTTGAGTATTTGGTGATGCCCTTCGGCCTGTGCAATGCCCCGGCCACTTTTCAGCACTTTGTAAACGATATCTTCAGAGACTGGCTAGATATCTTTGTAATCGTTTACCTTGATGACATCCTGATTTTTTCCACATCCTTGGATCAACACCGGAAACACGTTAAGATGGTACTCTGCCGCCTCCGTCAGCATGGGTTATATGCCAAGCCAGAAAAGTGTGAATTCGAGCGGCAGAGTATTCAGTTCTTGGGCTTGGTTATTTCCACGGAGGGGTTTAAGATGGACCCACAAAAGGTAACAGCTGTTCTGGATTGGCCTGCACCCTCAGACAAGAAAGGGGTGCAGCGTTTTGTTGGCTTTGCCAATTTTTACAGGAGATTTATAAAAGGATTCTCTGCAATCATTTCCCCCATTACTCAGCTCACAAAGCAGAACATCCGTTTCCACTGGAACTCCGAGGCCCAGGCTGCCTTTTCTACACTGAAGGGACTTTTTACCTCTGTTCCCATCCTGAGCCACCCAGATCCCGCACTGCCTTACCTACTCGAGGTAGATGCTTCGGAAACAGCGGTAGGGGCAGTTATCTCCCAGCGTCAAGGCCTCAAAGATCTCATGCATCCCATAGCTTTTTTCTCCCGTAAACTCTCCCCAGCCGAAAGAAATTACGATGTGGGGGATCGTGAACTTTTGGCCATTAAGGCCGCACTAGAAGAGTGGCGGTATCTCTTAGAGGGCGCAGCACATCCCATACTTATTTATACGGATCACAAGAATCTGGAGTATTTGAGAACTGCCAAGCGCCTGAAGCCGCGTCAAGCACGGTGGGCGCTATTCTTTTCCAGATTTTCATTTCACATCACCTATCGGCCAGGATCAAGAAACACCAATCCAGACGCTCTCTCACGCATGTTCGATGATCCAAAGGATGCCTCAGTTCCGGATACTATTCTATCCGAAGGCAACTTTTTGCTGGTCCAGACAGATCTGATGTCCAGCTTAAAGCAAGTTTCAGCAGGAATGCCCAGTCCACCAGGGATGTCCTTGATACCCAGGGATGGGTTACTTTGGAAAGACAGTAAAATCTTTGTACCGGCAAGTTTCCAGACCAAAGTTCTGAGCCTGTGTCACGATCATCCCTTGGCTGGCCATTTCGGGGTCCACAAGACCCTTGACCTGATTCAGCGCATGTTTTGGTGGCCCAGGCTTGAGAAGGATTGCAAAGAATATGTGCAGTCATGTGTTGTTTGTACCCAAAGCAAATCTGCTAGGACCAAGTCCTGGGGTCTTCTAAGACCGTTACCAGTCCCTGACCGTCCCTGGAGTATGATAGCCATGGACTTTATAGTCGAGTTACCCCCATCCGAAGGACATACAGCCATCTTTGTAGTGGTCGACCGCCTCTCCAAGATGGCCCACTTCATACCCCTGAAAAAGACGCCTTCTGCAATGGAAACAGCCCAGGTGTTCATCCGGGAGATTGTAAGGCTACACGGAATTCCAACCAACATTGTGTCTGACAGAGGGGTCCAGTTCACCTCTCGCTTTTGGAAGGCACTATGCCAGGCCCTGAAAATTAAACTATCTATGTCCTCTGCCTACCATCCTCAGACAAATGGACAAACCGAGAGGACGAACCAGACTCTTGAGCAATATATACGATGCTTTACCACATTTGTTCAGGACGATTGGGTAGCACTATTACCGTTGGCAGAATTCGCCTTCAATAATGCCAGTCACTCGGTTACGGGTCAGTCTCCATTTTTTGCAAATTATGGGTTCCATCCTGTCTTCTTACCTAACATTATCCCTGAATCTCCGGTTCCAGCAGTACAGAATACTGTTGACTTCCTGGGTCGCAACAACAAATTGTTACAAGAGACTATGGTCAAGGCACAGGCAACTAATAAGAGAATATATGACCGAAAGAGAAGAGGCGAATTGTGTCTCCAACCAGGTGACCAAGTGTGGTTGTCTACTACCAATCTTAGAATGGCTTGTCCCTCGAAGAAATTGGCACCAAAGTTTATTGGGCCTTTTTCAGTCAAGAAAAAACTAAATGAAGTGTCTTATGAACTTATCTTACCTAATTCACTTAAGATCCATCCGGTGTTCCACGTGTCCCTGCTGAAACCCACAGTACCTGATCCCTTCCCAGACAGAGGACCGGGGCCACCTGAACCTGTGATGGTTGATGGAGACGAGGAATATGAGGTGGAGGCTATCGTAGACTGCAGGAAAAGAGGTAACCAACTACAATACTTGGTCAAATGGAAGGGGTATGGACCAGAGGAGAACTCCTGGGAACCCAAGCAGAATGTGCATGCCCAAGAGCTGATCCAGGCCTTCTTCCGAAGCCACCCTCAAAAAAGAGCTCTTTTGGGCACCCGGAGGTTGCCCATAAGGGGGGGGGGCAATGTCAGGGATCTGCCACCTAAGGGTTAACAGTGCAGACTGATTCCAATGATTGGCAACAGGCTGCCTTATTTAAACCCCTCAGCAGCACTGTGTCCTTGCTGTCTGATCTGCATCTTATCCAGAGACCTGATCCTGAACCTGCATCATTCTGACCTGGCTTTCTGACTCCGCTGCCATCTCCAGTCCTGACCTGCTCTGTTTACCTGTCTGCAAGATCCTCTGTTGCCGAATCCAGCCTGAAATCTGACCATTCCTTGCCTGCTGCTTTTGTCTGTACTGATCTTCCGTGTATGACCTGGCCTGTCTGACTCCTCTCCTGCTGTCGCCTGCACCTGCATGTGCATGTTGCTCTCAGGCACAACTGCATCCGGTGACCTGCATCCGCTGACCTGCATCCGGTGACCTGCATCCGCGGATCTGCATCCGCTGATTTGCATCCAGCTGACCTGCACCTACAGCGCTTCAGCCCTTCTCATTAGACTTCATCTCCAATCTCAGAGACTCTGCAGGCACTCATACCCCACTGTGCTCCTACGGTCACTGTCTCAACCCCAGTGATCCCGGAACCAGGACGGTACGAGAGGTCTCCCTCTGCACATCAGGCTCACTCCCAAGGTACGTGTCAACATGTGACCAGTAGACCATGTTTCATTCAAATTCAGATGAACGCCTGTGGGTGAATTTTCTGGGCCTGTAGTGGCCGACACTTTTTTCTGTATCCGGTGTATGCGGAATGTACCACCAGCCACAGCATACAAGGTTGTTTGCTGTCAGGTGAACACCTGTGGCCGTCGGCTAATTTTTGAGGCCTGTAATGGCCGACACTTACTTCTGTATCCGGTGAATGCCTAATGTACCACCAGCCACAGAATACAAAGTTGTTTGCTGTCCGATAAACGCCTGTGGCCGTGGGCTAATTTTTGGGGCCTGTAATGGCCGACACCTACTTCTGTATCCGTTGAATTCCTAATGTACCACCAGCCACAGAATACAAAGTTGTTTGCTGTCCGGTGAACGCCTGTGGGCTATTTTTTGGGGCATGTAATGGGCGGAACTTACTTCTGTATCCGGTGAATGCCTATTGTACCACTAGCCACAGAATACAAAGTTGTTTGCTGTCAGGTGAATGCCTGTGGCCATGAGCTAATACTATATGTGCTCTCAAAGTACCTGAGCTATATTGCCTCTCATATGCAATTAATACTTGTTACTACAAATACTATATGTACTCTCAAAGTACCTGAGCTATATTGCCTCTCATATGCAATTAATACTTGTTACTACTAATACTATATGTACTCTCAAGGTACCTGAGCTATATTGCCTCTCATATGCAGCTAATACTTGTTACTACTAAAACTATATGTACTCTCAAAGTACCTGAGCTATATTGCCTCTCATACGCAATTAAGACTTGTTACTACTAATACTATATGTACTCTCAAAGTACCTGAGCTATATTGCCTCTCATACGCAATTAATACTTGTTACTACTAATACTATATGTACTCTCAAAGTACCTGAGCTATATTGCCTCTCATACGCAATTAATACTTGTTACTACCAATACTATATGTACTCTCAAAGTACCTGAGCTATATTGCCTCTCATATGCAATTAATGCTTGTTACTACTAATACTATATGTACTCTCAAAGTACCTGAGCTATGTTGCCTCTCATACGCAATTATTACTTGTTACTACAAATACTATATGTACTCTCAAAGTACCTGATCTATATTGCCTCTCATACATTTCTATTAGTTGCCAGTACAACTTGTGTATTATACGTGTATCCTCAAAGTACCTGAGCTACACTATCTCTTGTATGCAATTAATACTTGCTAACCGCAGTTGTGGTTCACTCCATTCACCAGTGCTGTTACAATGCCTAATGTACCACCAGCCACAGAATACACGTTTTTTTGCTGTCAGGTGAACGCCTGTGGCCGTGGGCTAATTTTTGGGGCCTGTAATGGCCAACACTTACTTCTGTATTCGGTGAATAGCTTAATGTACCTTCAGCCACAGAATACAAAGTTGTTTGCTGTCAGGTGAATGCCTGTCGGCTAATGTTTGGGGCTTGTAATGGCCGGCACTTACTTATGTATCCGGTTTTTCTCTTAATACTTCTGGTAGGTCAGTGTCCTTGTTGTGGGACTATTTGTGCACAGCTAGTAAGTATTTTGTGGCTGCAAATATGACCTGCAGGTTTTTAATATTCGCCTGCCATTAAAGTCAATAGGGCCCGCCGCGAACTTGCGTTTTGGAGACATTTGCGAACCGTCCCGTCGGATGTTCGTCCATCACTAGTCACAAAGATAGACAATCACAGTCTGCTTAAACAAATAACACACAAATAATTAAATCTTACCATGTTTTTATTGAACACACCATGTAAACATTCAAAGTACAGGTGGGAAAATTATGTGAACCCCTAGACTAATGACATTAACAAGAGCTAATTGGAGTGAGGTGTCAGCCAGCTGGAGTCCAATCAATGAGATGAGATTGGAGGTGTTGGTTACAGCTGCCCTGCCCTATAAAAAAACACACACCAGTTCTGGGTTTGCTTTTCACAAGAAGCATTGCCTGATGTGAATGATGCCTCGCACAAAAGAGCTCTCAGAAGACCTATGATTAAGAATTGTTGACTTGCAAAAAGCTGGAAAGGGTTATAAAAGTATCTCCAAAAGCCTTGATGTTCATCAGTCCACGGTAAAACAAATTGTCTATAAATGTAGAAAGTTCAGCACTGCTGCTACTCTCCCTAGGAGTGGCCGTCCTGTAAAGATGACTGCAAGAGCACAGCACAGACTGCTCAATGAGCTGAAGAAGAATCCTAGAGTGTCAGCTAAAGACTTACAAAAGTCTCTGGCATATGCTAACATCCTTGTTAGCGAATCTACGATACATAAAACACTAAACAATAATGGATTTCATGGGAGGATACCACAGAGAGACCTCTGCTGTAAAAAAAAACACTGCTGCACGTTTACAGTTTGTACAAGAGCACCTGGATGTTCCACAGCAGTAATGGCAAAATATTCTGTGGACAGATGAAACCAAAGTTGAGTTGTTTGGAAGAAACACACAATACTATGGGCCAGATTCAGAAAATTATTGCGCCCGCGCAACCATAGGTTGCGCGGCGCAATAGCTGTTTTGCTCCCGCGTAGCGAATGCCCCTGATTCAGGAACATCGCTACGCGGACTGCAGCCTAGGATATGACAGACATAAGCCTCCTTATGCCTTCATATCTCAGGCTGCATTCTTGCGTTGGCCGCTAGGGGGCGCGGCCATTGTGATCGGCGTATAGTATGCAAATTGCATACTACCACCGATTCACAAAAGTTGCGCGGGCCCTGCGCACGCAAGGTACGGAGTTTCCGTACGGCGACTTTAGCGCAAGGTTGCTCCTGCTATAGCAGGGGCAGCCAATGCTAAAGTATAGCCGCCCTTCCCGCTCGTGAAATTTAAATTTCACATTGTTTACGTAAGTGATTCGTGAATGGCGCTGGACGCCATTCACGTTCACTTAGAAGCAAATGACGTCCTTGCGACGTCATTTGCCGCAATGCACGTCGGGAAAGTTTCCCGACGGAGCATGCGCTGTTCGCTCGGCGCGGGAGCGCGCCTAATTTAAATGATTCCCGCCCCCGGCGGGATCATTTACATTAGGCGCCCTTACGCCGGGCTATTTAGCATATCGCAAAAATCGTTGCCCTTTGCCCACGCAAATATTGCGCGGATCTAGCTGAATCTGGCCCTATGTGTGGAGAAAAAGAGGCACAGCACACCAACATCAAAACCTCATACCAACTGTAAAGTATGGTGGTGGGGGCTTCATGGTTTGGGACTGCTTTGCTGCATCAAGGCCTGGACGGATTGCTATCATCGAAGGAAAAATGAATTCCCAAGTTTATCAAGACATTTTGCACAAGAACTTAAAGCCATCTGTCCACCAGCTGAAGCTCAACAGAAGATGGGTGTTGCAACAGGACAACAACCCAAAGAATAGAAGTAAATCAACAACAGAATAACTTAAACAGAAGAAAATATGCCTTCTGGAGTGGCCCAGTCAGAGTCCTGATCTCAACCCAATTGAGATGCTGTGGCATGACCTCATGAAAGCGATTCACACCAGACTTCCCAAGAATATTGCTGAACTGAAACAGTTCTGTAAAGAGGAATGGTCAAGAATTACTGACCGTTGTGCACGTCTGATCTGCAACTACAGGAAATGTTTGGTTGAAGTTATTGCTGACAATGGAGGTTCAACCAGTTATTAAATTCAAGGGTTCACATACTTTTTCTACCTGCACTGTGAATGTTTACATGGTGTGTTCAATAAAAACATGGTAACATTTAATTATTTGTGTATTATTAGTTTAAGCAGACTGTGATTGTCTATTGTTGTGACTTAGATGAAGATCAGATCACATTTTATGACCAATTTGTGCAGAAATCCATATCATTCCAAAAGGGTTCACATACTTTTTATTGCAACTTTATATACGGTATGACGTACAACACTACGATGAGCCGAGTAAAATTTAAGTAAATGATTCCGAGCATGAGTCAAATTGATTCCGAGCATGCATAGAATTTTTGTGCGTTGAATTGTGTACACACAGTAGGAATTTCAGACAACAAATTTTGTTGTCGGAAAATTTGAAAACCAGCTCTCAAATTTTTGTTGTCGGAAATTCCGAAAGCAAATGTTCGATGGAACATACATACGGTCGGATTTTCCGACAACAAGCTCACATCGAACATTTGTTGTCGGAAATTCCGACTGTGTGTATATGGCATTAGAGTAATCTCAGTAGCCAATATTTACAGATAAAGAGAACCTGTTTCTTGGACATGGATAAGGTGAACGCTTTACTGAAACGTTTTTGTCATAATCCTATCAGGGGCTTATCAACATTCTAGGACACAACTGCTACACAAGACCAGGGAAGAAAAAATTTACCAGGAAAAAACTAATTTTTTTTTAGTTTATGTACAAAAAGGTACTGATTATGAAATACCGTATTTATGGCGGTATAACGCGCTCCCGCGTATACCGTGCACCCCTAAAGTTGCCCCCGAAATTCCTGTAAAAAAAAAAGTTATATGATTTTATTACTTACAGTTTTGGTATCTTCCCAGCGTCCATCGTCCGGTCCGGCGTCCGTCTGCGGCCTCGATGGTGTCCTCCCGGCTTCTCCAGCGCGCGCCTCAAGTCGAGTCCCCGCTTCCCGCGCTCAGTTCGAACGCCTCCGCCGACATATACCGAGTGCAGTACACTCGGGTACATTCGGCAAGGCTCGTCTTCGCTCGCTCTCACGCTCTGTGACGTTTATGCGTGAGCACGAGCGAAGCCGAGACTAGCCGAATGTACCCGAGTGTACTGCACTCGGTATATGTCGGCGCAGGATTTCAAACTGAGCGCGGGAATCGGCTATCGGCGTATATATCGCGCACCCACGATTTTCCCCTTATTTTAAGGGGAAAATAGTGCGCGCTATACGCCGATAAATACGGTATCCGTGGCTGGAATATCTTTTTTGTTGATTCTGTACTATCCATGACAGTTTCCCCTTCACCAAAACTTTCTGTCTGCAAGAATACAGTATACAAATAAAACAATTATTAACCCAAAGCCAGTTTTACAGCAATAAATAAAATAACCTGCAGTAAAGTATAAAGTTTAGGTGTTTATGCTTGTAAAAGTTGTGATTACTGTATTTACTTTTACCAAGAAGACAAATTAATGACCAATAACAGTGTTTTAGAGTTACAATAAGCACATTGTCTCATAAATAAATTGTGACACCACTAAATTCAATGCATGTGGCAGATAAGATACTGTATACATATACTGTAGATCAGGCCGTTCAACATGTTTTGTGCTACATAGTTACATAGTTACATAGTTACATAGTTAGTCAGGTTGAAAAAAGACACAAGTCCATCCAGTTCAACCACAAAAAACAAAAAAACAAAATAAAAAACACAGTAAAATCCTATACACCCAACTCCATACCCACAGTTGATCCAGAGGAAGGCAAAAAACCCCAGCGGAGCATGATCCAATTTGCTACAGCAGGGGAAAAAATTCCTTCCTGATCCCCCGAGAGGCAATCGGATTTACCCTGGATCAACTATACCTACAAATCTTAGTACTCAGTTATATTCTGTACATTTAGGAAAGAATCCAGACCTTTCTTAAAGCAATCTACTGAGCTGGCCAGAACCACCTCTGGAAGGAGTCTGTTCCACATTTTCACAGCTCTTACTGTGAAAAAACCTTTCCGTATTTGGAGGTGAAATCTCTTTTCCTCTAGACGTAAAGAGTGCCCCCTTGTCCTCAGTGATGACCGTAAAGTGAATAACTCAACACCAAGTTCACTGTATGGACCTCTTATATATTTGTACATGTTGATCATATCCCCCCTTATTCTCCTCTTCTCAAGAGTGAATAAATGTAGTTCCTCTAATCTTTCCTCATAGCTGAGCTCCTCCATGCCTCTTATCAGTTTGGTTGCTCTTCTCTGCACTTTCTCCAGTTCTCCTATATCCTTTTTGAGAACTGGTGCCCAAAACTGAACTGCATATTCCAGATGAGGTCTTACTAATGATTTGTACAGGGGCAAAATTATATCTCTGTCTCTGGAGTCCATACCTCTCTTAATACAAGAAAGGACTTTGCTCGCTTTGGAAACCGCAGCTTGGCATTGCATGCCATTATTGAGCTTATGATCAACTAAAACCCCCAGATCCTTCTCCACTACAGATCCCCCCAGTTGTACTCCCCCTAGTATGTATGATGCATGCATATTCTTAGCCCCCAAGTGCATAACTTTACATTTATCTACATTAAACCTCATCTGCCACTTAGTCGCCCAATCAGACAGAGCATTGAGGTCGGCTTGTAAATTGGAGACATCCTGTAAGGACGTTATTCCACTGCATAGCTTGGTGTCATCTGCAAAGACAGAAATGTTACTTTTGATCTCAGACCCAATATCATTTATAAATATATTGAAAAGTAAGGGTCCCAGCACTGAGCCTTGGGGTACACCACTGATAACCTTGGACCATTCAGAGTAAGAATCATTAACCACGACTCTCTGAATTCTGTCTTTCAGCCAGTTTTCTATCCATTTACAAACTGATATATCCAATCCTGTAGACCTTACCTTACACATGAGCCGTGTGTGCGGAACTGTATCGAACGCTTTTGCAAAATCCAGGTCTGATATAATACAGGTGATCAATACTAAATGACGAATAAAATATCAAACACTTGGTGATTATCTATATGGTGAACAGAAAATATAAAGGTACAACATGTGGGCATGATATGCCTGTATCTGATGGTATCAGGGAATTCCAGACCTTGGGCTAGCGCCAAATAAAATAAAAAAACAGAAGGACAGGAGATACCATGTCTAACACTAGGGATCTAATTGTAGAAAAAACATATTTGGACTTTCATGTTACTCCATAGACTCATGAAACAATTTATTCCAAAATATCATTTTTTTACACAAATAAAAAAGAGCCGCCTCTAAAATTACGGAGAACATCCTCCCTTGGCAAATATTGAAGTATAGATCTATCTAATACCCCAATCCTGAGGTGAGATACAATACAAGGGAACACAAACTCCAACCACACTATAATCTTCTACATGTTTTACGGTGTGAGTCTTCTGGAGGCAGAGATGGAGGCATAGTTTTATAGTTAACAACAATCGCATAAACAAAACATCCGTAAATTAATAAACTCCAGGCTGAGCCATAAGGCTTACCTATTGCTTTAATGGCAGGAACCCACACAGGAATCGAAATAGGAAATCCCTCCTTGGGGTGTAACACTGTTACAGCATATTCAAAATAACATACATTAGAATAACTAATAATGTAATAACAATAATGTTTATTGTTAATACAACTTATTATAGATTCATAATATTCTATAATACTAGTATATGAATATATATTTGAATTGAATGAATAAAAGCAGCATACTCATAATGAAAGAAATGTTGCAGGAATGTGGGAGCTGAGGTTTACATTAGGACATAAGACATGTGTCTAAAACCAACTTTTTTTTTTACTTTTTGGATGGAGTAGGGTAGAGTGAAGGAAAGGCAATCTTTTTTTCCCTGCTTTTCCTTCACATAACTGAATTTGCACAACACAAACTTGTCTATGGTATTCACATCTTGATACCAAATTCTGTCTACTTTCAAGGCTAATGGCCAAGCTATTGAAAAAAAAAATGTATTATGTGACCTTAAGGGTCCTTTCACACGGAACGGACTGTTTCTGTGTCTGCTCCGTGTGTCCGCCAAAGCTCAGCGGGGATCCTCCGTCCTTAGGAAGAAATGGATAAAACATCTGACAAGTGTTAATTTCCTATACGAGGAACAACAAATACAGGCAGCAGTACAAACACCACACAACAACATCTTCCATATCTGCTATTCAATATTTTGGCCTTCAATTTAACATGGCCTATACCGTAGCTGCTAATCTGTAAATGCCCTTTATTGGTTTATGTTTGGGGAAAAAATACTATTCGTATCAATAAAGTGTTTATAAAGGCTAAAATAAAATAAAAACACACAACATATATAGCAGCTCTGAGCACAGAGAAGCCCCAAAGCTTCTATTCTCGGGTTCCCCGCTGGCACTGGCTGGATGAAGCCCCTCCCCCTTGCCAAGTGCCCCCAGAGTAAGCTGCTTGCTTGCTCCCGAGCTACACACTGTGTATCCATAAGTCATAGCCCCCCCTCACTGGCTGTGATTGCTGCTGCATCTCAGCCAATGAGGAGGGAGAGGATCGGGAGAGACACTGATGTTGTGCACATTGCTTGATCAGGCTTGGGAAGTATTGGGGGGGGGGGGGGGGCTGGGAGAGAGCTGCACACTGAAGATTTTTTACTTTCATGCATAGAATGCATGAAGGTAAAAAAATGTTTTTACCCTTTATAACCACTTAAATTGTAATAATAATCATCCTGCATAGCGTCACACCAGTGGGTGTGTATGGATTTCAAATGCAAATCCCCTTTTGATTCATCAGTGCATTATAGCAGCAATAAATTCCAGCATGAAATTATTTCTAAATGTAGCCAAAGAAAAAAAGATTGTGTATGTTTATTTCTTACACCTTACTGGAGGCTTTTTTCTGTATAACACTGATAACCTGTGTATGCAAAACCGTATAAACTTTTATTATGGCTTTTTAAAGAATAAATTGAATTAGAAAGCATGTCCAAGATTATATTTAAATGCTATGAATTTGTAATTGCGCAACATCAAACAAAGCAATTTTATGCTCACTAGTAACTATTAGCTACTGCTGTTTTCTAACCTGTCCTTATTCAAGTAAACTGAGCAAGGTCAATCCATTTCTTCACAAAACAGCATGCTACCAGGAGAAAAATAATCTGATTAACAATGTGTTTGAAAATGTTAGTTATCAGCAGGAAATAGCTGCATTGCAGGAACACAGTGGGAGGTCAGCTGAGAAGGAATGAACGCATACTGAGCAGGGAGTTAATACGCTAAGGTGTCAGAACAACAAACACATGCAGTGAAGGGTATCTGTACAGTAATTGTTAAATGTCTTCCTAAAATTTGACCAATCTCTCACATAAAACAGAACATGAGTTTGATGTATTCATTCAACCTTTATCGAGTATTATGAAGGGCCAAGGGCTATTATTTTACCAATAAGCCTACAGCTCCCCATGCAGGTATCACCTGGCTAAATGTCAAGGCTATTTAAGACATCCAGAATACCTGAAACCTGCGACCCAGAGAACTGGGACATAATATACCTACACCTGATAGTTTCAGGGAGATTCCAAGAAGCACCTAAAGTGTAGATATGGGAATTCCAGTAAATTGATGAACTTTATAAGATTTACTAGAGTGTAAGGATGCTCGAATTGCCAGCAAGGAACCTGAACACTGTGCAACCATTACCAAGTTAAAAAATAGAATTTATGTGTAGGTAGGTAGGCTGTGGTTCCAAAGTACATTTTCAGTAGGGAATTTCCATTATCCATTGTATTCTACAGAATAAAATCTAAGGATTCACCTCTGCTCAGAACCCCCCAAAAAAATCTAAAAGCAGCCAGGCTAGATCACAACTGTAACAATTGATGTGAGGTCTATTTGAGGTATAGGGCTTTGATTGGAAAGTTGGTAAAGTGCTCTGGTAAGCACTATTTGTTAAAAAGCCACATAATATATCACTATTGTAATTTTGAAAGGCTAAGGCCCCATACACACGAGAGGATTTATCCGCAGATACGGTCCAGCGGACTGTATCCACGGATAAATCCTCTCGAGGATTTCAGAAGATTTCTATGCGATGGCGTGTACACACCATCGCATTGAAATCCCCGCTGAAATCCTCTGCCGATGACGTGTCGCGCCGTCGCCGCTATTATGACGCGGCGACGGGCGCGACGCTGTCATATAAGGAATTCCACGCATGCGTCAAATCATTACGACGCGTGTGGGGAATCCCTTTGGACGGATGGATCCGGTAAGTCTGTACAGACGAGCGGATCCATCCGTTGGAATGGATTCCAGCAGATGGATTTGTTGAGCATGTCAGCAAATATCCATCTGCTGGAAATCCATCCCAGGGGAGATTTATCTGCGGATAAATATCCGACGGAGTGTACACACCATAGAATCTATCCGCAGAAACCCATTTGATGGGATTTATCTGCGGATAGATTCTATGGTGTGTATGGGGCCTAAGAGTGGAGAGGAAACACGACATTGTGAAAAGAGCGGCAAACTTTGCCGTTGTTGATGTGATGGCTGTGGACTGACATCTGCTGAAATTCTTTGTTGTACTATGTTGCTGTGTGTAGCTCAAACCTAAGTCTATAAAATCATTGCCCTACCCACTGCATTATTATAAAAATTGGATGGGAACCATGTATACTGAAAGCTCTTGTGTGGCTGAGTAAGGGCTCTTTCACACGGGCGGACCGTTTAGGTCCACCTGACAGTTTTTTAAGCGGACCTGAACGGGAGCTCCGTGCTCCTCTATGGAGCCACGGATGTCAGCGGTGACGTTTACAATGACAGGTGGGCCACAGAGCTTTCAATCTAACAGTACAGCACTGCACCGGGACATCCAATTATAGCAATGATGTGAGAAGCCCACCGTGTCCTCCGTACACCACCATCGTCTGGAGCCTGGGGGACTACAAGTCCCAGCAATCATCACACGATCTCCCCAGCCTACTGACCAATGACAACAAGGGAGGACACCAAGCATCGGACACCCCCCTGACATCTTACCGCAGAGTGGGCCCCACACACGCCATGTCCGTGCTCTCTATCTCCTTAGGATCCTTTTGTGCTCTCACCCTCTGCCATCTTGCTGGGCCAGGGACTGGCTGCTGGTATAGTGGGGAAGGGAGAGCGATGCCAGCCATGGGACGCTAGAGGGAGCTCTGGGGACATCCTCCTGTTCCCAGTGCAGGAAACATACACAGGTGATAGACCAGGAATGGCGGCACAGGGAGACAGACAGAGAGAGAGCCTCCTCATCATCATCACCTACCTCACTCATCATCATCACCTACCTCCCTCATCAAACCCTGGTAAGTGCCTTGTTGCCGAGCCACTCATGAGCTCCCCCTTCATATGACACCCATGGCACTTGCCATATGTGCCATATCCTGGATACGCCACTGGGAAGGGCCACTGTACAATGGTGGCTAATGGAACGGCAGACTTTAATACCCAGCATTCCCTGCACAACAGAGGAGGAGAGATTTTGTAGCCTTGGCTGGGACTAATCAGGGACTAGTGTGCCATCCCAGAGAGGTGTGGGAACCAGAGAGTGCATACCTGTTTCCTTTGCTGAGCCTATGCAGAGATTGGGTGCCCTTGCTGTATACAATAGCCTGAGGACTGAGCTGCAAAGAGACTGTTTGCTGAACTGGGACCACAGCTTGGAGGACCTGTTGACATGAGTGTCTACAGTAAGGGAGAACCAGCAAGAACCAGAACTGAGAGACTATGCTTTTTAAGGACCTGCTCAGGACAGAGTCACCGGGTTCCAGGTACCTGAGGAAAACAGACCGTCAAGTGAGCTTGAACAGATTCCTGTGTACTAGGAGTA
Organism: Rana temporaria; assembly: GCF_905171775.1. Lineage (NCBI taxonomy): Eukaryota > Metazoa > Chordata > Amphibia > Anura > Ranidae > Rana > Rana temporaria. The sequence goes on from NC_053492.1 coordinate 348,167,831, forward strand.
GCTGGACCATCTGGGTTATCTCAACAATGACACAGTTAATGTAATAGAGACTGCTGCTTGTTTAGCAGCAACTCCACCATCTTAAAGGGACAGCTTCACGTGCACCATTGTACAGAAGGACCCCAATGATAGATGGTTAACACTGACAATTAGGCACAAGGTACTCTATAGATACCTCCAGGGGTACCCCCTTTGTCAGGAGTTCATACACCCACAAACTATTGGCTGTATGTGTAGTGTGCGCACAAGAACCTTTATTTTTTGGGTAACTTAGTGCCAATACTCTTAACTATCTTTGCATCAGTTATAATTTGATTTAGTATTACTACTGACAGAACTATTGTAAAAAAATAAATATATTTCCATACATTTCATATGGAGGTTTAAGACTGAATAAGCCCCAGAACAAAGGTTAGCTTCAGGATAGAAGGGAATGTTTTTTTTCTCAGCAAATTTGGAGTTACGTGTTACGTGTTGCTAAAAGCAGAAGTTAATAAGCCCTACCCGTTTGGTTTGTTGCTGTTTTAAAGTTTTGAAATTAGGGAAATGGCACAGGGAGACAGGATATTCTGTTGAGAGCGGTTTCCCAGAGTTATGCTAATAAGAAAGCAACCAAGGAGCATGTGAATTAAAAGCCTCATGTTGTGGCTCTTCCCCTCACCTTTCATAATGTGGTTGTAATGGTTGTGATTAGTATGATATGAAATGTTGGTTCCGAGGGATTGTAAAGGTACAATTTTTTTTTCCTAAATAGCTTCCTTTACCTTAGTGCAGTCCTCCTTCACTTACCTCATCCTTCAATTTTGCTTTTAAATGTCCTTATTTCTTCTGAGAAATCCTCACTTCCTGTTCTTCTGTCTGTAACTCCACACAGTAATGCAAGCCTTTCTCCCTGGTGTGGAGTGTTGTGCTCGCCCTCTCCCTTGGACTACAGGAGAGTCAGGATGCCCACTAACACACAGCTCCTTTCTCTATCTGCAACGTAGAGAGCATCCTGAGTCTCCTGTAGTCCAAGGGAGGGGGCGAGCACCACACTCCACACCAGGGAGAAAGCCTTGCATTGCTGTGTGGAGTTACAGACAGAAGAACAGGAAGTGATGATTTCTCAGAAGAAATAAGGACATTTAAAAGCAAAATCGAAGGATGAGGTAAGTGAAAGATGACTGCACTAAGGTAAAGGAAGCTATTTAGGGGGAAAAAATTGTACCTTTACAACCCCTTTAAGTAGTGGGAAAATTAAAGCCTGTAAGTATGAATGTTTTTACTACCATATTTGTGTAAGGCAACTTGTAAACTAATGACCACAAAAAAGGGGGTTTACCCCCTTCATGACCAGGGCATTTTTTTCTATTCAGCACTGTGCTAACTGGCAATTGCTCGGTCATGCAACACTGTACGCAAGTGATTTTTTTTACACAAATAGAGCGTTATTTTGGTGGCATGTAATTGCCACTGTTTTTTTTTTAATTTGTGCTATAAAAAATGAAAAAAGACCAAAATTTTGAAAAAATATATATTTTATGTGTTTTGTTATAAAACATATCTAATTACATTGTTTCCAAAATTGAGGCCAAAATGTATTCTACTACATGTCTTTGGTAGAAAAAAAAACAATAAGTATATATTGGTTTTGTGGTTGGTCTGTTTAAAAGTTTAAGGCCCAGATTCACGTAGCACTTATCTCGAGATACGCCGCGTAAGTGCACATATGCGCCGTCGTATCTATGCGCCTGACTCTGAAAGCAAGATACGCCTGAAAATAGGCTTCGACCGACGTAAGTTTCCTACGCCATCGTATCGTGGGCGCATATTTACGCTGCCCGCAAGGGGTGCTCCCATTGATTTACGATTCTAATATGCAAATGAGTGAGATACGCTGATTCACGAACGTACTTGCGCCCGGCGCATTAATATACGCGGTTTACGTAAGTCGTACGTCCGGCGTAAAGTTAAGACTCATAAAGCAGGTGTAAGTCAGCAGCATCAATGCAAATGGCTGCACCAGGGAACACAGGCGTCGTTTTTTATGTTGTTTACGTAGTACGTGAATAGGGCTGGGCGTAGGTTACGTTCACGTCGTAGGCAGTGATTCGACGTATCTTAGGCGTCCATTTCGACGTGATTCTGAGCATGCGCACTGGGATATGTCCACGGGTCGGCGCATGCGCCGTTCGTTATTCGTATCTTGATGGCGCTCGGCCCATCATTTACATGGAGTCACGCCTCATTAGCATGGTTCACGCCCACTGCCACTTACGACGAGTTACGCCAAGGGAACCCAGCATAGATTTGGGAGCAAGTGCTTTGTGAATACTGTGCTCGCCGCTCTGCGCTACGTCGGCGTAGCGTATATTCGATACGCTGCGCCGGCATAACTATGCGCCGATGTACGTGAATCCGGGCCATAGTGTCTAAAAAGGATGGTACATATATATTTGAAAATTGATCAGTCCTGATGGGCCTATCTCATTTCTTGAGGCCCTTAAACCCAGGACAATACAAATACCTCCTTAATTACTCCTTTTCCTGTCGCATCATGGCAGCATACACCTTTGGGTTGTGGCTCCGTCCCCACGACCTGATAGGACCATTTAACTATTAAGCCCAGAGAGGGCCCCGCCCAGATATTCTCCTTTTTTCTTCACCTGAGAAGGACAAGATGAAGAACCCCTTACCGCTTTCGCCCCAGCTAGGTTCTAGCCTCTTCTGGGTGGAAGTCTTCTCCTGTACAGCCTCTAAATGAGCTATATGGAAGGAACCCCACTCTGATGGTCTCAGCGGTATGATACCAGCCTTACACAAACCTTAAATAGGTTTATACTGCAGCGACCTCCAGCTCTTCTGAGCATCTCTTTCAAATAACACTTACTGAGCCTTGTAGTCCTCCAGCGATCTGGACTCCAGACATGCGTGCCAGCTCCTCACAGACCTTAAATAGGTCTCTACAGCGGCCTCCAGCTTTCCAGTATAAAAGAAACCTTTTCACAAAAAAATGGCTTTATGTGCCCTGTAGTTCCTCGGCAGGCTCCAGTCATGTCGCTGAGCATCCAGTGACTTTCATGCATGTGCATACAGGCTGAAAACATCCCCTACAGGCTCACAATGCTGACTTCTATGGGGTTTCCAGTTTCCAAGATGGCGCCCGTCTGCTCACGACACTACTGAGCATGTGCGGCTGTGATGTCATCACCGAGTGCCAAATTTAAAAATCCCAGCTTTCTCTGCTCATTTTCTCTGCAAAATACACTGTTCTGCCAGTATTTTTCAGTGGGATAGTTTGCACTGCTGTTCCTCCTTCAGGTAAGCCCCTGGGGTTTCTCTTCCTTTCTGATCCCTTACTACTGCTTTCATGCTCACTTCCTACTGTCTCTGTAGGGGGAAAAACCTATCACTAATCATGGAGGTCGCTGCTCTGGTAGACCATTACCAGCCTAATAGGTAAGAGGGGGGAAGATTGGTAAGAGAGCCTGTCACTAATGCTGTCTAAATTGGACAGCCATATCGTCAGTTTCAAGACGAAAAGAGCCATCTAGAAGAAGCCGCTCAAACCACCGGCAAAGCCACTCGGATAGTGGCAGAATTGGCTCACGCAGATGGGGAGGTCGCTCAAGTCGCAGGAGGAGCCGCTCAAAATCATATTCAAGGCACAGACACTCCTATCATAGGAGGTCTCCTTCACGCAGACGATCTCCTCCCTCATTATCGCTGTGTTATAAACTCACGGGAGAAGCACTTATATGAATATTTGACCAGCACACTGGGACTTTAATGAATAGAGGACTTATTTTGCAATCCTCTATCTAATTGTCACATATATATGTTGTTTTAGTATTTTCTTTCCATTTTTCATTATAACACTTGTTTGCCTTGGATGGGCAGCCACCTTTCATATATTGGATAAGGGCACTAAAGTAATGTGTGAGCACTATGGCATAACTGTATGGGCAGATTCATGCAAGCTTTATATAGTTTTATGTTTTTTTGGTGTGCTTTTACAATTTTTTGAGAAGAATATCGGCACATTTATTTAAACAAGAGGTGATACGTATCGATGATCAATAATCTAATCAGTACCTAGAAATATCTGGTGAGAGAAAAAAAGGGGAGCGCAATCCACTTACCACACACAAGGAGGGCACTTTGGCTAAAACCCTGGTCAGCTGACCCTTCCTCGAAGTCTAACTGGTGCAAAATCTCATTTGATGGCACAAACCTCTTCGGTGAGAAGTTGGACTCGGCCATTTCAAAGGTCACCGGCGGGAAGTCAGGCCTCATCCTTTCAGACAGAAGGCCGAAGCAACAAAGACCGCCTACCGCCAGACGAAACCTCCCAGACAAGTATAGGGAGGCTAAGTCATACAGGCCTGGCAGAGAGTACAGGAAGAATTGGAAGAATCCACAATCCTCCTCCCTAAAACTCCAAAAATCTAGGACCCCTGCCACAGGGGACCAGAAGTCCTTTTGAAGGTACGCCCGCCCAACCAGCCATAGTAGGAGCCAGACTGAAGAACTTCAGGCAGGTTTGGGGCGGAGTTAATAAAAGATCCATGGACAGTAGCTACCGTCCAAGATGGACACAAATGGAGGTTCAAGAATCATCCTCCCAGAGACCAGTTCGTCTCAACCAGAATCCCAACTTCTCTGGAAAAGATGCTGGTGCTGTCAGAATATGTTCAAGACTTAATCCAAAAACAGGCCATAGTGGAAGTACCACCCCCACAAAGGGGAAAAGGCTTCTACTCGCCTCTGTTCCTGGTAAAGAAAAAGACAGGGGATTTGCGCCCCGTCCTAGATCTGAAAAATTTCAATCGTTCAATCCTAGTGGAGACATTCAATCCTCTATGCCATAAACATTGGCGACTGGATGCTCTCCATGAATTTGAAGGACGCTTACCTTCACGTTCCTATTCACACCGCTTTCAAGAAGTTTCTCAGTTTCTCGGTGAATCATCAACACTTTCAATTTCAAAGCCTTCCGTTTGGGATTTCCACCGCTCCCAGAACCTTCACCAAGGTCCTGCTACCAGTAATAGCTTTACTAAGGGAGCAAGGTTTGAGAATCCACCATTATCTGGACGACATTCTACTGCTCGCAGACAACCAAGAGTCTCTTCTACTCCATCGAGATACCCTAACATCCACCCTTCAAAAATTTGGGTGGCTGATAAACTGGAGGAAAAGCAATCTCCAACCTACCCAAAGAATGGTTTCCTGGGAGCAGAACTAGATACCCGGCTCAATACCATAGAGCTTCCTCAAGAGAAGATTCCCGTCATAGTCCAAAAGGCAGAGGTTACTCTTATCCACCATGCTTCCAGCCAGAGAATGTCTCAGCATTTTGGGGTCGCTATCAGCAACCATCCCTATGGTTCAATGGGCCCAGTGGAACACGAGATCTCTCCAGACATCAATCTTGAATTAATGGAATGGCGTATCGATGTCTCAACGAATTATCATCCGAAAGAAGGTCAAACAGTCTCTATGGTGGTGGACCCGGTTGTACAATCTAAAGAGGTACAAACGTATAGTCACCCCCCCTCAGGAGGTCATCACTTCGGACGCCAGCAAGGAGGGCTGGGGAGCACACTACCAGCAACTTGCAGTCCAAGGCCGTTGGTCTTTCGAGACACTGGATGTAGTATCGAACGTCCTGGAGATGAAAGCAGTGTTCCAAGCTCTCTTGGCTTTCAGTTCTCTCCTGAAAGGGAAAGAAGTCCTGCTGAAGATGGACAACAGGGTGGCAGTTGCCTATATCAACAGGCAAGGAGGCACCAGAAGTCGTTCCATGATGCAGGAAGTCCACCCAGTTCTTGAATGGGCGCAAGTGAATCTGTCAGGGCTAAGAGCGATGTATGTACCGGGGCCCCAGAATCAGCTGGCCGACACCCTACGCAGGAGCCTTGTTTCCCACAACGAGTGAGCTCTGAGTTACCAAGCTTTCTCCCTCATAACAAAAACTTGGGGCATGCCGGATGTAGACCTGGCAGCAACTCCAGACAATGCAAAGTGACGGAGGTACCTGACGAGATTCCCCTGCCCGTTAGCGGAGGGGACGGATTGCCTGCAGCACGAGTGGAAGTTCCGTCATGGGGTACATCTTTCCCCCGACACCTCTCATACCGAGATTTCTTCTCAGACTCAAGAGGTCATCATCCACGATAATAGCAGTCCTTCCCTTTTGGCCGAGACGGCCATGGTTCACCACTCTCCTTCAGCTCAACTCAGCGAGACTGTCACCGCTTCCACCAGCAGCAGACCTACTCTCCCAGGGGCAACTTCTTCATCCATCCCTGGAAAAGATGCATCTGACTGTCTGGAGGTTGAAAGGACTAGGTTCCTAAACCAAGGTTGCTCCCAGAAAGTGGTAGAGACGCTTCTTCAAGCCAGAAAATGCACCACCAACAATACATACACGAAGATCTGGGAGAAGTTTCTCTCAGTCGCACAACAACAAGACTGGAACCTGTCATCTCCAACAGCTGCTCAAATCCTTGAGTTTCTCCAGTTAGGCCTTTATAAAGGCCTTGGGTCAAGCACTCTAAAAGTCCACGTATCAGCTTTATCGGCCATGACAGTAGTCAAATAGGCACAAGAACCTCTCGTCATCCAGTTCCAGAGGGCCTGCCTAAAGATAAGGCTTCCCAGAAAACCTTCCTTCCCGACCTGGGATCTTTTGGTCGTACTGGAAGCTCTAGCGCATGGAACCATTCTCTCCATTGGACAACATCTCCCTGTGGGACCTAACGCTCAAGGTCACCTTCTTGATCACAATAACATCTGCAAAGAGAGTCTCAGAGATGCAAGCCTTACTGGCAAAAGAACCATATTTGATCGTCGTTCCAGACAAAGTAGTCTTAAGACCATCCGATCGGTTCATCCCGAAGGTATTATCCTCCTTCCACTTTAACCAGGAGATCAACCTTCCTGCTCTCTCCACCGGTCAAGGTGATCCACATCCATTGGATGTAAGAACCAACATCCTAGCCTACCTCTCGGCAACCAATGATCTTAGGAAATCAGAAAACCTCCTGGTCATCCCACATTGATTTAGAAGAGGGCAAGCAGCAACCTCTCGCACCATCGTGGCTTGGCTGGTAAAAAACATCAAAAAGGCCTACTCGCTGAGCCAAGCACAAACATCTGAGGGCTTGAAGGCACATTCCACAAGGGCAATGGCGACCTCCTGGGCGGCCTACTGCAGAGTGTCCTCGGAAACTATTTGCCAAGCAGCGACTTGGTCATCCAGAAACACCTTTATTTCTGATAAAAAGGTGGACTCTGCCAGATTGTCTATGGCAGAGTTTGGACGAACAGTTATTCAGTCCAACAGCTCTATTCCTTGTAAATAAAACATTATCTTTATGCTCAGACCCACCCAGTTTGCGAGTTATTCACCCAAAGGTGTATGATGCGACAGGAAAACGGAAAATTGTATACTCACCTTTCCGTAATTTTCCTTTCCTGACGCATCTTCAATGCAGCATACAGTTGCCCACCCATCTGAGGTGAGGTATATATACTGAGAATATCTGGGCGGGGCCCTTTCTGGGCTTAATAGTTAAACGGGCCTATCAGGTTGTGGGGGCGGAGCCACAACCCAAAGGTGTATGCTGCCATGAAGATGCGACAGCAAAGGAAAATTACAGAAAGGTGAGTATACAATTTTTTGTAAAGTAAGCTGTCCAAGGTATTTAGTAAAAGGCATAGTGAGTTTTTTTGGAAGCATTATTTTTTAACACAACTTTTTGCAATTTCTTTTTATGTACTGTCACTACTGAAGTGTCAGCATCATCATATGATCAGGCAGTGATCAGGGATATTTATTGGTGACTGTTGTTTTGTTTTTCTTTTTTTTTCTTTTTTTTTTCTTTTTCACAATATTTTTTTAAGCCTGTCATCAGAGTAGTTCAGTGTCACCATAGGGACACTTTACTACTCTGGGGGGGAATCAACGATTTTCATTTATACTATTAATGCTTATAACAGTGATGTTCACTGTTATAAGTAGGGGTGAACCGAACACCCCCCCCCCCCCCCCCCCGGTTCGGTTTGGACCAGAACATGCGAATATGCGAACAGGCAAACAATTTGTGCAAACCATAAAAGTCTATCAGACACAAACATGAAATATCAAAAGTGCTCATTTTAAAGGCTTATCTGCAATTTAATGCAATACAAAGTGTATGGGGACTCAGGTACTGCCCCAGGGAACATTTATCAATGCAAAAAAAGTTTTAAAAACTGCAGTTTTTTCGGGAGCAGTGAATTTAATAATGCTTTAAGTGAAACAATAAAAGTGAAATATTCCTTTAAATTTGGTACCTGGGGGGGTGTATAGTATGCCTGAGAAGCAGCGCATGTTTCCCGTGCTTAGAACTGTCTCTGCACAAAGTGTAATTTCTGAAGGAAAATAAGTCATTTAAAATCACTCGCGGCTATAATGAATTGTCGACTCCCGGCAATTCAGAGAAAAGTCATTCATAAAAAAAAATTGTGGGGGTCCCCCCAAATTTAATTACCAGGCCCTTTGCGTTTGGTATAGATATTAAGGGGAACCCCGCTGTCAATTTAAAAAAACAATGACATGGGATTCCCCCCAAATATTCATTCCAGACCCTTCAGGTCTGGTGGATTTTAAGGGGAACTCCACCCCAAATGTAAAAAAAATGGCGTGGAGTTCCCCCAAAAATCCACACCAGACCCCTTATCCGAGCACGCAACCTGGCCAGCCGCAGGAAAAGAGGGGGGACAAGAGAGTGCCCCCCCTCCTGAACCATACCAGGCCACATGCCCTCAACATTGGGAGGATGCTTTGGGGGTCTTTGACCCCTCAAAGCACCATGTCCCCATGTTGATGGGGACAAGGGCCTCATCCCCACAACCCTTGCCCGGTGGTTGTGGGGGTTTGCGGGCGGGGGGCTTATCGGAATCTGGAAGACCCCTTTAACAAAGGAGACCCCCAGATCCCGCCCCCCTCATGTGAATTGGTAATAGGGTACATTGTACCTCTACCATTTCACTAAGAATGTGTAAAGAATTGTAAAGATAAAACACACACACCGTGGAAAAAGTCCTTTATTAAAAAAAAAAATCCAGCGGTGGTAATCTACTCTCGGTCCCCGCTCCAACGTTGTCGGTATCCTACGATTGGGTGATCTCCTCTCCGCCGGGGTCCAGCGATGAGAAGATCTCTTCATCCAGGTCCAGGATCCAGAGCGCACGCATCACTCATCAGACAGCCCGGCGAATAACATGGCTTGAGCCAGTGACAGCTCTTATATAGGTGAGGCGGGGCCACCCATCACGTGACCCCGTCCCCCTCTGATGCACCCTATGACTACGTCACTGGGGAAGCCCAGGCTCTCTCTTGCGTCAGAGGGGGGCGGGGTCATGTGACGGGTGGCCCCGCCTCACCTATATAAGAGCTGTCACTGGCTCAAGCCACGTCATTCGCCGGGCTGTCTCCAGTGGAGACAGGCGGCCGGCGATGCGTGCGCTCTGGATCCCGGACCTGGATGAAGAGATCTTCTCATTGCTGGACCCCGGCGGTGAGGAGATCACCCATTGCAGGATACCGACAACGTTAGAGTGGGGACCGAGAGTGTATTACCGCCGCTGGATTCTTTTTTTATTATTTTTTTAATAAAGGACTTTTTCCACGGTGTGTGTGTTTTATTTTTACAGTTCTTTACACGTTCTTAGTGAAATGGTAGAGGTACAATGTACCCCATTACCAATTCACATGGGGGGGTGGAATCTGGGGGTCCCCTTTGTTTTTTTCATGAATGACTTTTCTCTGAATTGACTGGAGCCGACTTTTTTTCCTTCAGAAATGACACTTTGTGCAGAGACAGTTCTAAGCACGGGAAACATGTGCTGCTTCACAGGCATACTATACACTCCCCCAGGTACGAAATTTAAATGAATATTTCATTTATTGTTTTTGTTTACATTTATTGTTTCACTTTAAGCATTATTAAAATCACTGCTCCCGAAAAAACAGTTTTTAAAACTTTTTTTGCATTGATACATGTCCCCTGGGGCAGGACCCAGGTCCGAAAACACCTTTTAGGACAATAACTTGCATATTAGCCTTTAAAATTATCACTTTAGATTTCTCCCATAGAATTTGCCGCGAACACCCCAAAATGTTCGCTGTTCGCCGAACATGCGAACAGGCAATGTTCGAGTCGAACATGAGTTCGACTCAAACTCGAAGCTCATCCCTAGAGTTGATTTGCTAAATAAAATAGGCTTTGCAAGGGAAGTTGCACTTTGCAAGGGAATTTTCTTCAGAGCTTAATGAATGTGGTGAAACTTTACTATGCAAAGAATTACCAATCATGTGCAAGAGAAAAATTGCATTTTTCTTGCACATGATTAGATGATGGAAGTCAGCAAAACTTCACCTCATTCACTAAGTACTGAAGCAAATTCCCTTGCAAAGTGAACAATCTATTAGCCTGTAGCAAATCAATCTCACTGGCTCATTCCATGTAACAGTGTTGGGCCAGTCAATGCTGTCACAAGTTTATAGTCCTATGTAAGCTATGATGCTGGAGGTTTATAGATTTTACATGGCTTTCCTTTGCTAAACATGTTGAGAAATTTAATGGAAGATAAACATAGGCTACTGGGGAAAGCTAATTTGTTCAGTTTTCACATGTGGATGAAGCAAAGTTTTACATGAAATCCATCCAAAGCAAAGGGTAGCTGTAAAACAAATCCTTTCATCGTTTGCAGTACACCTTTATTACTTTCATACAAAGCAATCCCTACCATTTCCATGTAATACAATTAACCCATCAGTTCTGGGTTTTACAAGTAACATGCAGCATTTCAGTAAGAAAATAACCAAATAATTTACTAGAGCCCTAGATTTTTCATTTTCTTATGAGAAGCTCTTCTGGCTTTTCTCCAGTCACATTTGCTGTATTCACCATATCTCTTATAAGAAAAATAAATCTTTCTAAAACCTCAGCAGCAAAGCCATTTTAAAACATCTCCATCGCACAGACAGAATATATAAGAAGTCAGCATTTTCAGTTCATTAATAGCACAGCTTTCAAGAATAATGGGGATTGTACTGTGTTCATTATGCGTAATTTATGTCAACAAAGCAAATACATAATAAGTGAATGATGGGCTCGATGAAATCAATTCACTGAGATGTATTTACAAACAAAGTGCAAATGTGTATGTGAGGTGAAGAAATTGGACTTGCAGATGTGAGTTGAAAGCAGACAAAAGTTCACATTTTAAAATAAATTGACTTTGGAAAAGTTAAAAGAAAAAAAAGTAGTCATGTATAGTCAATGAGGTACTAGTCTTCAAAACACTATTTGATCATGCACAGTTTTACGATCCTTCTTGGTACACTGCTACTTATCAGGTTAAAGTCATTCTACAGTATGTTCTCTGAAGAAACACAAAGTCAGCTTTTTCCCGCTCTTTTCTTGGCTTCTTTCTCAGTCCTTACTTTTACCTTTGAATTTATAACTCTCTCTTTCTCCTATCTGATAGCTGCAGTTTTTCCTCTCAGTTGCACTTTCTTGCTGTACTCATTCCCTGTTTGCTCAGTTATTTTTCTTGATGTTTTCTAACTATACACAAAACCAACATTTTGGAGTGCTCAGATTTTCCCTAGCACTTTGTAACTTTCTAACCCATGAGGGTACCACATCTCATGAAACTTTTTTTGTTTTGTTTTTTTTGCTTACAGAATCAAAACAAAGGGTTATTAGTATTATTCAGGATTTATATAGCGCCAACAGTTTGTGCAGCGCTTTACAACATGAGGGCAGACAGTACAGTTACAATACAATTCAATACAGGAGGAATCAGAGAGCGCTGCTCGTTAGAGCTTACAATCTAGGGTTAGAATGTTGATAAGCTCAGCTATAACAGAAAAAGATGCAGATGACACCAAGCTATGCAGTGGAAAAACATCCTTACAGGATGTCTCCAATTTACAAGCCGACCTCAATGCACTGTTTAAATGGGCAACTAATTTGCAAATGAGGTTTAATGTTGATAAATGTAAAGTTATGCAATTGGGGGCTAAGAATATTCATGCATCATACATACTAGGGGGAGTACAACTGGGGGAATCCATAGTGGAGAAGGATCTGGGGTTTTTGGTAGATCATAAGCCCAATAATGGCATGCAATGCCAAGCTGTGGTTTCCAAAGCGAGCAAAGTCCTTTCTTGTATTAAGAGAGGTATGGATTGCAGAGAGCGAGATATCATTTTGCCCCTGTACAAATCATTAGTAAGACCTCATCTGGAGCATGCAGTCCAGTTTTTTGGAGTAGCTCAGCTATGAGGAAAGATTAGAGGAACTGAATTTATTCTCTCTTAAAAAGAGGAGATTAAGGGGGATATGATCAACATGTACAAATATATAAGTGGTCCATATAGTGAACTTTGCGTTGAGTTACTTTAAGGTCATCATAGAGGACAAGGGGGCACTCTTTACGTCTAGAGGAAAAAATATTTCATCTGCAAATACAGAAAGGTTTCTTCGCAGTTAGAGCTGTGAAAATGTGGAATAGACTCCCTCCAGAGGTGGTTCTGGCCACTTTGGCCAGCTCAGTAGATTGCTTTAAAAAAGGCCTGGATTATTTCCTAAATGTACATAATGTAACTGGGTACTGACATTTATAGGTAAAGTTGATCTAGGGAACATCTGATTTCCTCTTGGAGGATCAGGAAGACATTTTTCCCCTGCTGTATCAAATTGGATCATGTTTTGCAGGACTTTTTTGCCTTCCTCTGGATCAATTGTGGGTGAAAGATTGTGTATATGGGATTATTTTTTTTTTTTTGGTTGAACTAGATGGACTTGTGTATTTTTTCAACCTGAAAAATTAATATGCTCCAAATATGATTCAAATTGCCATTGATGAAGAGCATGTTAAAAATGATTACAGTAATTTAAATAATGATCTACTAACATTTATTATTAATGATACAAATTGTAAAATAATTTTGCACTTGCTCTGAGTATGAAAATGAAAATAAACCGCCTAACCAGTTGTCACCACCATACCCATCAGGTATATATATATATATATATATATGTGTGTGTGTGTGTGTGTGAAAGTCCATATAAAATGTACATAATCCCGGGGGTATCAATACTAGTTAATGAGTCTATTGCTAACACAGCTGGCTGGGGAAAGGCTGCCTCCTGAGCAGACTGGGAACTCAAACACTGCAAGAGAGAAAAGGGATGGAGAGAGAGGTGGCAAGCCGCCAATAGTGTAGCAAGTTTTATTGGTGGAAACAGTTAAAATACAAAGCTTATGCACTTACACTGGTGTTAAGCATTAAAACAAGCTCCATGTAAAAGTCAAGAAGCTCTCAACCATCCAGGGTGCTGTGACCAGTCAGAACACATTTCGGAGGCCAAACCTTGCCTCATTTGTCAGCCTCTGGGTCTAGGTAGGATAGTCTGCATAGTTTTGCTAAATCTAGAGTTTCTGCAGATTTAGTACAGTCAGATTGTATTTTTTTTTAATTTCTAGCTTGTATACATTGTCTTCTTCTGGTTCTATTATAAAACAATAAAAACATATTGATGAAAAAAGAAATAAAAAGAAAATAATGATTCACTTATAGGGTGACAATGCTCTGTCCCTGTATCCCAATTGTGTGTCTGCATTATTACAATGTCAGATGGGCCTCTATAAGAAACTCCAAGCCGCTGCATGTACTCTATGTAGACTGATCCCCTGCAAGCAAGCTGCAGGGGATCAATAGCACTGAAACGCATCAAATTATGAAAAACCATATGAAAATTGTATTTTATTGAAGAGGAAAAGTGTAATTTGTTTTATAAAACACAGTGCATATGCAAACGAAATGTCTTTCAGTTAGGGTTTACATCTACTGTAATTAGTAGTGTGTCTCATGCTAAACTTTTGAAAAGTAACGTGGAACTTCATCCTAAGGCTGGGGGCCATTCACAAAATGCAGTGAGGCTCATGCATGCACAGTGGGAAGCTGGCTTGAAGCTGCACTGAGTCACAGACGGCTTCCCATAGTAAAACATGGCAGTGCAAGGGACCCAGAGACTGGTGACGAACCAGCCTGGGTAAGGACAGCACTGGATTCCTGGAAAGGTAAGTGTATATTTATTAAAAATCAGCAGCTCTAGTATTTGTAGGTGATTACTATTAATGTTTTTTTTTTCTAGGGCGAAGATCATCTTTTTCCGGTTCCTGACCGTCTCACGTCTTTTTACGGGGACAGAATGGCACCCCTGTGCGAAACCCTCATATATACACAGGGTTCCCTTTAAGAGCCGCCAGATGGCGCACACGTGCGCCCACTAAGCTGTGGGGGACCCAATGCATGTGGCCAGCCATTGCCGCCGGACACGTACGATCGCGTGCACGCGAGCCAGCACAGGGATTTGAGTGTGTAAACACACAAATTCCTGTCCCGTCAGGGTACAGGAGACATATAGTTTGTTCCTAGTAAGTAGGGACAACGATATGTCTCCTCCCCTAGTCAGTCCTATCCCCACACAGTTAGAACACACTGAGGGAACACGCATTTAACCCCTTGATTGCCCCCTAGTGTTAACCCCTTCCCTACCAGTGACATTTATACAGTAAGCAGTGCATATTTATAGAACTGATAGCTGTATAAATGTCAATGGTCCCAAAAATGTGTCAAAAGTATCCGATCTGTCCATGACAATGTCGCAGTACCGCTAAAAATCGCAGACCACCGCCATTGCTAGTAACAAAAATAAAAATGCCATAAAAATGCCATAAATCTTTCCCATAGTTTGTAAAAGCTATAACTTTTGCACAACCCAATCATTATATGCTTACTGCTAGTTTTTTTTTTACCAAAAATATGTAGAAGAATATATATTGGCCTAAACTAAAAAAATATTAAAAACAATTTTGAGGATATTTATTATAGCAAATAGTAAAAAAAATATATATTTTTTAAAAAAATTGTTTATGGCGCAAAAAAATAAATTAAAAAAAGAGGTGATCAAATTGCACCAAAAAAAGCTCTATTTGTGGGAAAAAAAGGATGCAAATTTAGTTTGGGTACAGTGTTGCATGACCGTGCAATTACCAGTTAGAACAGCACAGTGACAAATTGTAAAAAGTACTCTGGTCAGGAAGGGGGTAAAACCTTCCAGGGCTGAAGTGGTTAAACTAGTTTTTTTTTTTTCAATGAAAGCTGTATAATTTGATATCATGATGCAAAGTACAGTACTGTGCAATATTCTACACAAACTGACAGGAAATTAGATTTTGTTTATCCATACTTAAATGCTAAAAGCTGACTGACTACTGCTCATAACAGCTGGCAATTGAAACTTGAATGCAACTCAAAATTTTTTTTCGCTTCTAATTAAGCCTCTGGCTTGTGCAGTAAGGAGAAGTCTCGTCAATTGGGGACATAGCCAGCAATAAAAATAAAAAGTATGGTAATAATAAAATGAAGGAGGATTCTTACTGCTGTCTGTTTCCCAAATGAAATGATTGCCTTTTGCCATCAATAATGTGATAGGTGAGGATTGAAAATCACTCAGCATGCAGATATAAACCTAACAGCTAGCCATTCCCTGTTTTAGCTAAAATTAGAAATAGCTTTTAGCTGGAACACCACTTTAAATAATGAGTGAATTTCACACTTTTCATGTAACCACCACCATTGATCATTCCTTTATCAACTAGAGAAAGCAATGCTGATGATGAGGATATGTATAAAGTAAAACTGTGACAAAGAAATAGACCTGCATGATTAGATAGTGGTGGAAGCAGCTGCATCAGAACTCACAGATGTGACAAATTAGTTTTGCAACATTGGAGCTAAAGCTATTCACTGAGTTATTTCCCTGGAAGATGTGTTTTGCAGCAAAAGAGACTCCCTTTACAGGAGACAGATTATATCATGACAACCTGAGCTATTAGGCATCATCAGAAGAAAGAAAATTTGCAGTCTAAAGCCTTGTACACACGATCTGATTTTCCGAAATAAATGTGTGATGGCAGGGTTTTGTTGGATAATCCGACCCTTTGTACGCTCCATCGGACAATTGTTGTCAGAATTTCCGACAACAAATGTTTTATAGCATGCTTTTAAATTTTCCAACAACAAATGTGTGCCGTCGGATTATCCGATCGTCTGTACAAAAGTCTGTCACACAAAAAGTGCTCAGAAGAGGCATACTTCCCTTTTAACAATATTAAGTGAACATAATATCCAATATATTTGTTATAAAAAAAAAAAAAAAAAAAAAAGTGCTCAGAAGCAACGCTAACCATAAGGCCCCGTACACACGACCGAACATGTCTGCTGAAATTGGGCCGCGGACCAGTTTCAGCAGACATGTTCGGTCGTGTGTACGGCCGACCGGACAGGTTTCCAGCGGACATTTGTCCAGCCGACTGTTTTCCGGCAGACAAATGTTTCTTAGCATGCTAAGAAACATGGCCGCTGGAAGCCTGTCCGTCGGACATGTTCGGTCGTCTGTACAGGCTCACCGTACATGTCCGATCGGCCGCCATCCCTCGCATGCGTCGAAGTGATTTGACGCATGCGTGGAAGCATTGATCTTCCAGGGCCGCGCACGTTGCCACGTAATCGTCGCCCGACGGCGCGGCCACGTCACCGCGGATCGTGTACACGCAGATTGTGTGTACAACCATCAGACAGAAATCTCCGGGCGGACATGTCCGCTGAAAACGGTCCGGCGGACCGTTTTCAGCGGACAGTCCGTCCGTCTGTACGAGGCCTTAGATGACATTAGCAGAAGTTGCCCAAAGGGATGCGCTAAAGAGCTGAAAAACCACGTAGTATGTCTGGTACGTCACTACGTTCGTGTTTGTTGGATGAAAAAGTTCTGCCGTCTGTCCACATACCAAGTTCACGCCCAACGCCCTTCACACAAAATTTCACGGATTTGTCAGATGGAAATCCGATCGTGTGTACGAGGTTTATGATTTTAGACTATTTTAAACAGCTCTATGCACACTGTCAGCACTTGTTATGGTGATATCGTTAAAATTCTATAAACATTTAAAAAAAAAGAAAGAAAAGCAGCCTAGTATGGAGTTGTAAAATATATATGTAAACTGGTTTGCTTGTCAAATAATTTGTTATTTTATTCAGCCAGTCTTGCAGTTTTCACACATCTATTGCAGTCTGTAGCCTGGCACCTGGCACCTGGCCCATTATTTCTTCATTCAGCATTTTTGGTGGTAATTTACTGTATTTATTGGCGTATAACACTCACTTTTTTACCCTGAAAATAGAGGGTAAACTGTGCCTGCGTGTTATACGCAGGGGGCTGTGGAAATTTTTTTTCCTGAAACTTCCCTCTTAAAGTTAGGGTGCGTGTTATATGCCTGTGCGTGTTATACACCGATAAATACGGTATAATGGGTGTCTTAAGCCTCGTACACACAGTATGATTGTTGATTAACCGAGCGACTGATTTTTGTCAAAAGGGCGTGTGCCTGGATCTTGTTTTGCATACTAACATAACATTACACAATTGTCATGCCACAAACACAAACATAGTGACGAACTACAAGGAATTTCGGCTCTTGAGCACCACCCTTTGGGCCCCTTCTTCTAGTTTTTGTGTTTGGTGAGCATTGATTCTAAGCATGGGTGTTTGTACTTTTAACTTTTGTGTGACCGATTTGTGTACTGACCATATGAAAATCTGAGGTCAAACCGTTTGAGGTGTGAGGCCGAAAATTTACTAGCCTGTTATCCAACATTCCGAAAGTTGGACAACAATTGTCAAAAGGAGCGTACTAACGGTAATATTTTAGGACAACAGTCTGTCAACAGACAATCCCTTGCCAACAATCGTACAGTGTGTATGAGGCTATAGGCACCCTTTAGAATTCCATCAGTCGGCTGAAAACTGAATTTGTAAGTGATTGCAGCTGATTCATGTACCTGTCACAGACAGGTGCATGCGTTTTTTAGTGCCTGGCACTGAGGTTGGAGTGTCCATACTGGTGCGTTCCTTTCTTCCCCATCCACTGTGCCCACCACACTGAAAGGCCCATGACCAAAGGAGTTTTTAAGTAAGGGTGACAGAAGTAATTTCCTTGATATGGGGACACGAACAATGTGCAGAAATGTGTTAAGAATGAGTCATTTTAGTAAGTAATAAAAGCAGTAGCCACTGACATTAGATGTACATTCATAACCTATGGATGCACACCAAATGTCAGTCTATATTGTGTCCATTATTTATTAAAATTACCATAATATTACCACATTCCTGCTCCCTGTTTATATTCTTATTTCTACACCATCTGGATTTTCCCTGATCCTTCCAAGACCCTGCATGATTTGGGGACCTGTCACCTCAGATGGACTTTTCCCCTCACTTCCGATTTAGGCTATTGGACAGGAAGTTAAGGTAAATCTCCCCAATTAGATACAGATGGCAAAACAAAATAAAAAATCTGACAGGGTTTACAAAATGAACAAAATGTTTTGCCTATAGTTCTACTTCAACTACTGCCAATTTTTTAATCTAGGAAAAGGTGGTAATTCCTTATGAATCTGTCACTGCCATAGTGACAGGTTCTTATGCCGCGTACACACGACCGTTTTCATGACGAGAAAAATGTCATTTTTTTAATTAGTCATTAAAAACAACTGTGTGTAGGCTCCAGAGCATTTTTTGCGACGTGAAAAATGACCATTAAAAATTTCGAACATGCTCTATTTTTTCTCGACGCTTTTCACATTGTAATTTTTCACGTTGTGAAAAATGGTCGTGTGTAGGCTTTAAAGACGGGGGGAAAAAACGTGCATGTTCAGAAGCAAGTTATGAGAGGGACATTTGCATAATAAAGCCCAGGGTGGCGCCATTCAAACGGAACTTCCCCTTTATAGTGCTGTTGTACGTCACCGTGCTTTGCTCGAACATATTTTTTTTCACGATCGTGTGTATGCAAGGCAGGCTTGACAAGAATCACGTTGAAAAAAACGTTGTTTTTTCTACGACATTAAAAATGGTCGTGTGTACGTGGCATTAAAATTGTGGTAGCTAGAACCGCTTGAATGTGTTGCCAGTGCAGTGGTCCTCGCGCGTTTCTTCCCAAACCTGTATTTGTATGTTTCCCTGATAAGTGCTTGGAATAGATGAGGATTGTTTGATGCTTCCTTATACAATCTCCCTTTTTTTTATCTTACTTGTTTTTTAAAAAAAAAACAATAAACACTATTGAATTTGTTGCTAGTGTCAGTAACATTACCAAAATTGGTACAAATGCTTGCCTGAAATAGGCACAGGTAGTTCTAAAGGGACCTACCACCAGAAAATTGTCATTGGAGCTTTATTAAATTTTCCTGCTTACGTCACCAGCTCACTCACTGTGCAGTGAATCAATAGTATTACTGATGATTCATTGCACAGCATGCAGCATAGTACGAGATTGATAAAACACCATTACATCCCTTGACAGCTAAAACTATTTGTATGCATTGTAAGTTTCTTAAAAGTAAATGTAGATGGGGGCGTGGCTTGGACTCCACCGAGATGGCGGTGTGACTCCTGAGCTCCGGCTTACGGCGGATTTGTATAGCGGCTCACAGCGCACTGAGGCTCTATTTCTAGCCCACACATACCCTAACTGCAGCGGAACACTCGCCCACCAACGGGAAGCAATGACGAGGAAGAGACAAGCAGAGCACCGGCCGAAAAAGCTGACGGACTTTTTCTCCTCATCGCCGCTGCCTCGTGGGCAAGATGGCGCCGGCGCTTCCTCCATGCCTGGATCCCGCAATGGTCGCTTTCAGGCCATCGCTATGCCAGACCACCGAGACTCCCCTGAGGCTGGAGGGACACCACAAGTTTCTTCCCCGCTCAGTAGAAGCCCTGCAAAGTCCCGTTTCAGAGCGGACGACTCTGACAACCAGCAGTGTGAGGTAAGATCCAACACAGACTCACAGGAAGACACAAGGGAGCTCCCTGACTCCATAATCTCATTCCCCACACAACATCAGCCCGTCCTGGACACTACCCTTAAAGACATGCTCATCTCTCTAAGGAGCACTATTCATGGGGACATGATGTCTTGCATGAGGAAGTTTAGTACTGAACTATCAGCAGTGGGTGAAAGAGTTAGTCACATTGAAACCAAGATGGGGGAATATGCAACCACCATAAATGACTTAGTGGATGCTCATGATACAGCGGAGGAAGAACAACTGTGGATAAAAGCTAAATTAGCAGATTTAGAGGATAGGTCACGTAGAAATAACGTGAAAATACGTGGCATCCCAGAAACTGTGGCCCCCTCTAGTCTGCGCACATACGCCATGACCATGCTGACGGCCCTAATGCCTGACATCCCTGCTATAGAGCTGTCTATCGACAGAATCCATCGGTTGCCTAAACCCTCCTTCATTCCAGAGAATGTTCCCAGGGATGTTCTTTTCAGAATGCACTTTTACCAGTCTAAAGAAAAGCTGATGTCTATTACCCGCAAGGGGGAACATGGAGGAACTGACTATGCTCCCCTACAGTTTTATGCCGACTTATCGCAGTTCACTCTGCAGCTTCGGAGGAATTTGAACACTATCACCAAAGCCCTGAGGAATCACAACATTGTATATAAGTGGGGATTTCCAACGAAGCTGATGGTGACCAAAGATGGAACTACGCATGTGATTACCTCCCCAGCCAAAGGCTTCAAACTTCTTCAGAAATGGAAGATTCTCCACGATGACAACTCTACTTCCACCAGTTCTAACACACCCGGCAGGGTGTCCCCTGATTGGCAACAAGTCTCTAAGAACCACTGAAATTATTGAATTCTCGGCCCAATATCATTGCCCTGTGCATATATTCTCTTGGCCCTATGGGGTCCCGCCTTGGAGCTCTACCACGGTTAAGCTCCCCTGTATCTGAGCAGTATTTTCTGCACTCGGGTCGTTTCGGCCCTCCTTTTACAGTTCATATTTTATTTTATTTTTTGGTTTAATTTACGTTTGTATTCCTTTCATAACCAATCTTGTTTTCAGGAACCGCACCTTTCAGATTCTACAGTCCGCACCATCTTTAACCACCCAGCTGCAAAAGACTTGTGTCACTTCTACCTGATCTGGAGCAACGCTATCTGTCGAACAGTCTATCTTCTTGAATTATCTATGCTGACAAGGGGTCGTGAGTACACAAGACCCCGGTTGATAACATTTTATTACTTTGCTTATAATGCCGGTTAAGATTTTAACGATTAATGCAAATGGTTTAAATCACCCTGTTAAGAGGGCGTCGCTCTGGCGGGAAGCTGACTCCTCGCGGTGTGACGTTCTCTGTGTTCAGGAGACCCACTTCCATAGTCTTGCACCACCTAAATGTACACACCGATCCTTTCAACATTACTTCTTCTCCAATATGGAGGCAAAAAAAAGGGGAGTAATGATAGCTGTCAGGGACACGGTTTCCTTCTCCTTAATTAAGGAACACTCTGATCCCTCTGGTCGCTATATAGTACTGATATGTGATATCAATGGTATTAGATACACGCTAGTGAATGTATATGTCCCAAACAAGAGACAGATTAATTTTTTAAATGACCTCATGCGTAAGATCAGGAAATCCCTTCAAGGTTCCCTGATATTATGTGGCGATCTAAATGTAGTTCCGGACCCAATGCTGGACTCCACTGCGGAGCTCCAGGGGAGAGGCCCGACCTTGACTAATTTCCTGCGGTCTCATGATCTGTACGATGCTTGGCGTTGTACGCATGCTACCGAGAGAGATTACTCCTTTTTCTCACACAGGCATTGCTCATACTCGAGGATTGATCTGTTTCTATTGGATAAATGGCTGCTCACCAGAGTTGTACATACCAAGATTAACACGATCACGTGGTCAGATCATGCCTCTGTCCTCCTGACTCTAGGTGACAAATATCCTGATACTGCTGCCTTTGTGTGGAGAGCTAGCTCTTCCATCATTAAGGACACAACCACTAAAGAAACGATCAGAGAACAGCTAGAAGAGTATTTCCAGCTCAATTCTCAATCCACGAATAACCCATTCACACTCTGGAACGCTCACAAAGCCTTCATCAGAGGGGTGTTTATCCAGCTGGGATCTAGGGCCAAGAAACAGAAGCAACTAAAACTTACCACTCTCCTCAAAGACATAGATGCCCTTGACACTCTAAATAAATCTAATCCCAACGCATCCACTAGTGCCAGACTTGCAGCCCTAAGACACGACCTCAAGCTCCTTCTACTACATGACTATGAAACCAAAGATAGATGGGCAAAAATGTCCTTCTACTCAACTAACAACAAAGCAGGCAAAGCGCTGGCCCGTTATCTACGTGGTCAGCGTTTCAAAACCAAGATTGCTCGCTTAACACACCCCAGGACCAAGAAACCGGTGTATGACCCTCAAAACATAGCAGACGCATTCAGCGACTATTATAGCTCCCTATATAATTTAGACCAGGACTCAGCAACCTATCAACCGTCATTAACCGATATACAGAACTTTCTTTCCAAAATCCATTTACCCACTCTGACCCCAGAACAATCATATGACCTAAACTCCCCCTTCACACTGAACGAACTGGTCCAGGCTATAAAAACTCTCCCTTCCAACAAGTCCCCGGGCCCTGATGGACTCATAGGAGACTATTATAAGACCTTTCAAACAATCTTAGGGCCATATCTTTTGAAGGTGTTTGATTTAGCTGCGACCTCGACGTTTTTTCCACCCGAAATGCTTGAGGCTCTGATTGTAACACTGCCTAAACCTGGGAAGTCACCGGATATTCCTCAAAATTTCCGCCCAATCTCCTTACTGAATACTGACCTCAAGATTTACGCCAAAATGATAGCACTAAGATTGGTAGACGTTATACCCACTTTAATAGACCCGGACCAATCTGGATTTACGAAAGGCAGACAAGCATCGGACGCTACACGGCGTTTAATCAATATCACCCACATAGCACGAGTGACGCGAACGCCTTCTCTGCTCCTAGCTTTGGATGCAGAGAAGGCGTTCGACAGGGTGCATTGGATGTACCTGAAATGCGCTTTGAAAAAATACGGATTTGAAAAGCACTTCTTGTCGGCGATCATGGCCCTATATACGGTACCATCGGCCAAAGTTTATACATCCGGAATGCTATCTAAGCCCTTCAGAATCACGAATGGCACAAGGCAGGGGTGCCCATTATCACCCCTTATCTTCAATCTACTAATGGAACCGCTTGCGGCTTCCATTAGACAAGCACCTGGAGTGCATGGGTTTACAATAGCAGGTAAAAAACACGTCATCAGCCTTTTCGCTGATGACGTTATACTGATGCTTACTAATCCGGTGACTTCCCTGGAAAAGGTCTCTGGTTTGCTTCGAGACTACGGTAAAATATCATATTACAAGGTGAATGATACCAAATCTTTTATCCTAAATCTGGGTGTCAGTGCCGATGAGAAAATGATTATGCAAAGTGCTTATCCTTATGTATGGAATGACCACACACTTGACTACCTGGGGATCCATCTTACTGCCTACCCAGAGCAATTATTCACCGCCAATTACTTACCATTAGTGGATAGGGTTAGGGAAGGAACAAGGGCGCTGAGCAAACACATTTTGTCATGGTCCGGTAGATTAGCCGCCTTCAAGATGCAGATACTACCACAGGTGCTGTACGTGTTTAGAACAGTACCAATACCGGTGAATAAAAAGTTCTTCGGGGAATTACAAAGTAATTTATCAAGATATATATGGGTGGGAAAAAGAGCACGCAGTGCATTTCATAAATTGCGCAAAAATAGGATGGCCGGGGGCATGGGAGTTCCCTCCTTTGTTGACTACCATCAAGCGGCTGTTCTAACACAAGCTAAAAGTTGGTTCCCAACCCAGGCAACCCCAATATGGGGACCCCTTGAGCAAAACCAAGCGCCGGGAAGGGACTTGGGAGCACTTTTGCTGGCAAGTCCATTCCTCAAAAGCACGCAAATGACTTTAGCACCCCCTATGGTAGCTACTTTGGAGGCATGGAGGAGCTTCGCCTCGGCGGAGCTACTCTCAACCCCTACGGTGGGATTGGACATACCTATCTCCTCCTTAGCTTTAATAATACCCAACTTAAACCTGCAGAGATGGTCACGGGGAGGCGTACAGTGGATTTCTGATATTCAAGAGGAGGGGAAACTGAAATCCTTTCAGCAATTACAAACTCAATACAATCTCCCTAGCTCCGAACAATTCAGTTTCCTTAGAGTGCAGTCATTCCTCAAAAGTAAACCATATAGACCCTATAAGATATTCTGGAAAACAAAAACTTTTTTCACCTCTCAGAGAAGCAAGTGTAAAGGTATAACACTAATTTACAACCTACTAAACAACAAGGACATCTTTGCTAAGAGCAACGCCTTAATAGCATGGGAAAGAGATCTAGGTAGTCCCTATGCGGACGACCAATGGCTCAAAGCACTACAACACACACACTCAGCCACCAAGAGTGCCAACCTATGGGAACTTTATCACAAGGTTACTCAAAGGTGGTACCTAACCCCATCTAGACTCGCTAGGTTTGGTCATGGAGAATCCCCACTTTGTTGGAGACAATGCTCACAAGTGGGATCACTCTTTCATATATTATGGGCATGTGGGAAATTAGCTAGATTCTGGAGTAGCATATTTGCAATTATGCGCCAGATTACGGGACTCAATATACACCTCTCACCTTCCTTAGCCATATTACACCTGGGCATAGAGAATTTTCCTCCTCCCTTTAGGAAATGTATCATACATCTCCTTCTAGCAGCCAAGTTGGTCATATTGAGACTTTGGAGATCCAATGTGAGCCCCAAGGTAGAAGATGCGGTTAAAACCGTATCTTTGCATTTCATGTATGAACGCATGCTAGCCTACTCAGAGGGCAGAGCTACCACATTTCTTATTCAATGGCAGTCCTGGGTGGATTGGTACGACACTAACAAACTCCTATATTAAGAACGGTTACAGTATTAAAAACTGATCAATAAGTTGTAAATTTAGTCCAAGGCGAAGTGCTGGTTCCTTCCTTTTCCTTTTCCTCTTCCTTATTCTATGCTTTCGTTATTTTTGGCTATTTTTGGCTACCTTCGTTCACATCAGTAACCACGGAGCATGTTGCTCCATGTTCAACATTATAGTTTAAATTTCTTATATGAGTAACATACAAATACTCGTGGAGAGTATTGTTGCATACACTATGCAGCAATTTTGAGAGCATGCGCAGCTGGGATAGTATAGGCCCGATTCCACAGGTCACAGCAAGTACCCAAGGGGTGGCTTCTGGAAGATGGGTCCCAAGGCACGTTTGTGTGTTATTTGCTGAATCGTAAAATTGCATTCCCAAAGCTGTATTCTTACTCTGTAATGTACTGTATAATACGGATGTCTACCTCTGTTGGCCTTTGGACATCCATGTGTACTAACATATGTATAACCACGACATGTTTTCTATGTATGTTTATACCTTATAAAACAATTAAAAACTATTGAAATTAAAAGTAAATGTAGATGTTTGCCTTGGGCTCGAATTTTTGTTTTTTAATCTTCTAAACTCACTAAAGAAAATTTGCTGTACAGAAGCAACATATTTTCCTAAAACTTAATTCTATGAAAAAAAATATATATTTCTGTAAGGCCCTGTACACATGACTGGATCGATCCGCTGAAACTGGCCTGCCGGACCAGTTCCAGTGGACAGATCTGGTCGTGTGTACGGGGCCTCAGTGGGGCTCCCCAGGCACTACAAGGATTAAATGCTTGTTTCATTTTGGTGGGCATAGAGGAAGTATCAACTATACTTACCTTGTGCCTTGCTTCCATGGCAGCTTGCCTTTTGAGTTTTGGGTAGGTCCTTGGTGTCCTAATTTACTGCTGGTCCTACATTGTACGCAATAATGTCAGAGTGGCAGTAATCAATGGAGAAGCGAACAGCTTTAAAATTTTCCGTGAACATTTGTCTGTTTTTCCTTCTGACACAAGTCCGTCGGATAAAAGTCCAAAGTACAAACATGCATGCTCAGAAACAATGCTCACCAAACACAACATTCCTTTCAACCATTGCCATTGTTGGGTCCATTCCACCCCCCCACCCCCCCCCCCGACATGGTAATCCATTGCTATTGTAGGAATATGAATTTCTCATTCTGCCTGGAGAGTTTTTTTTAGTTAATTACACTCCACACTTTATATTTTAGTTGGTGTTGACCCCCTGAGAGGATCACTTCCTGTCTATGGATCGCATCCAATCTCCTGTTTCTAGTTTAGGTATGCTCTATTTAAACACTAGCGTCATACGTCTACACCACGCCCCTGAAGATGCACGCTGGTGATGAAATGTCTGGTGGATTGAGGGTCATGTGACGCACTGGAGCAGACAGAGTTTACAGCCACCATCTTGTTGGTAGGAAGCGCTGGACGCTTTCCTTTTTGCTTATTACCTTTTTTACATTATGTGAGTTTTTATGTCTAGCATACACTTAAAAAATGTTCTAGTTTTTGGATGTCTGCGCAATGAGCGTTTTTCTTTCCATCCTCTATATATGTGACTACTGAGCTTCATCTCTGGAGTGTATGTATAGCCAAGTTTGCTGGGATCACAGCCAAGAATATCTGCTGTGCCATTATAAATAAGTTTCCTTATCGCTGTAATGGCTGGTCGTTGGATAGGAGGAGCCATCGATATTGCCTTGGTTTACTCAATGCAGATACCCTATGCATTTCTGGTAAGGGTCAGTTTTAACGGGTATTGGTGATGGCTTCATACCTTCTTCATCTCATTGATTTCACAATGTGGATTTTGTTATGAACTTTTTGGCATCTTCAAACCATTGAATTTCATTTATGAACTTTTTTCAACTACCATTTGTTTTAGCACTACACCTTTACCTCATATTAGCAGAAGGTGCCCAAAGGGTGGCGCTAAAGAACTGAAAAAACACTTAGGGCCAGATTCACGAACAATTACGGCGGCGTAACGTATCCCCTTTACGTTACTCCGCCACAAGTTTTCGTCGTAAGTGCTTGATTCACAAAGCACTTGCGTGTAAACTTGCGGCGGCGTAGCGTAAAGCCGTCCGGCGCAAGCCCACCTAATTCAAATGGGGCGTGTACCATTTAAATTAGGCGCGTTCCCGTGCCGAACGTTCTGTGCATGCTCCGTTAGGAAATTTCCCGCCGTGCTTTGCGCGAAATTACGGCGCCCCGACGTGTTTTTTGAACGGCGACGTGCGTCACGTCCTTTCGTATTCCCGGACGTCTCACGCAAAACAAAAAAAAAATTGAAATTCGATGCGGGAACGACGCCCATACTTTAACATGGCTGGTCTAAATCTAAGCCATGAAATAGCAGGCTTAAGTTTGAAAAACCAACTAGCGACGACGTTAGAGAATGCGACAAACGCGCGTACCTTCGTGGATCGCCGTAAACAGCTAATTTGCATACCCGACGCGGAAAACGACGCAAACTCCACCCAGCGGTCGCCGAAGTATTGCATCCTAAGATCCGAAGGCGTACAAAGCCGTACGCCTGTCGGATCTTAGCCAAAAGCCGTCGTATCTTTGTTTGTGAATTACAAATAAAGATACGACGCGGCAAATTTGAAAGTACGCTGGAGTATCAGCAGATACTCCGGCGTACTTCTTCTGTGAATCTGGCCCTTAGTTTCATGTTTGTTGGCCAACAACTGTGTGCCGTTTGTATGCAAGACAAGTTCATGGCCAACACCCTTCAGACAAAAGTCCTACGCTTTGTCCACGGAAAATCTGATCGTGTGTACCAGGCTTAAGGCTGGGTTCACACTACTACACTACTTTCATCCTACTTTGCTCTGTGTTCAATGTTTCCCTATGAGAGTGTCTTGTAGCGTCCTACACAAGTCGGTCCGACTTTGAAAATGCTCCCTGTACTACTTTTGGTCCTACATTGATCCTACTTCAGGCCCATTGAATATCATTGAAGTCGGACCAAAGTAGTATCCTGTTCATGAAAGTAGGATGGATGTAGGACCAATATAGGACCAATGTAGCAGAGCAAAGTAGGATGAATGTAGTGTAGTAGTGTGAACCCAGCCTAATAAGTTAACTGGCTTCCATCCGAATTTTGACCCTGCGTCTGCATGTGTATGGCTGTGCAAGGAGAACTGAATTGTTTGCTTTTTACTGGAGCACAGATTAATGCAAATGGATAATTTTCTCTGCAAAACACTTAAAAAGTGCTTTTACTTTATAAATGGGTATAATAAAAACAATATTTTTTTCAGCTTTTAACATTCTCATTATCATAAGTCATTATACGTATTAAACAACCAAAAAAGTTTCCAGTAAAACAGAAGAATCCGAGGCAACAGTCAATCTCTCTCTTGCTGGCTGGATTCAAGAAACCATCTCTTTTTACATTATATGCTGACTTGCTGTAGCAGGGAAAATACAGTTTCTAGATCAAATTCTTCTGTACAAGTTGGCAGGCTATAGTGAAGCACTTTAAAATCCAATTGCATTTGGTGACATGAATTGGATTGTAATTAGATTGCAATCATTATAAATCAAAAACATGGCCCATCTCTTCTTTCAAATCCTCAATCTTGACTGTGGCAGTGCAGAATTGTGTTGCTTTGTTCTCTTTTTTGTTATTAGAAATGAATCCCGCACTGTTATGTAAGACAGCTCTCGATTATCAATTGTGATGGTTTCAGTGTGGTGCTACATTGCTCAAAGTCTTGACAATGAAATATTACAATGGTACAAATTTAACTGCTTAGTGGCCAGCTCAGCAAATGGTAATGTTCACAGAGCAACATAGTAATATGGGAGGTCTTGTAAAAATTATTATTTTTTCTTTAAACCAAGTTGTAAAATTCTCAATTTGAAAAAAAAAAAAGATTATTCAACGTCGCCTAAAGTTTGATCTCCAAATGGCTATATAAAACAGTTGAAATACATATATGAATCTGTTCAATCTTAAAGTGTATGTTTTCTCCTGATTAGAGATGAGAGATACGCTTTTAAATTTTCAAAGTTCACTTAACCACTTGCCCACCGACAAACGTACATGTACTGCGGCAGGTCGGCTCTATTGGGTGAAATCATGTACCTGTACATCATTTCGTGCAATAGCTACAAGGGGGCATGCGCATGTGCTGATCGGACAGAGGGGAGAGCCAATTAGCGGGTCCGGCGGAGAGAGGCAGAACAGTGCTCTGTCTATGTAAACAAGGCAGATCGCCACTTTGACAAGGGAGAAGATAGAGATCTTGGGCCAGATCCACGAAGAAGTTACGACGGCGTATCTATTGATACGCCGCGTAACTTCTAGGATGCTCCGGCGTATCTTTGTTTTGTATCCACAAAACAAGATACGCCTGAAGCTGGGCTAGATCCGACTGACGTACGTCTTAGTACGCCGTCGGATCTAAGGTGCATATTTACGCTGGCTGCTAGGTGGCGCTTCCGCGTCGAGTATGCAAATTAGCTAGATACGCCAATCCACAAACGTACGTCCGGCCGGCGCATTTTTTTACGTCGTTTACGTAAGGCTTTTTTCGGCGTAACGTTACCCCTGCTCTATGAGGCGTACGCAATGTTAAGTATGGATGTCGGGCCAGCGTCAAATTTTCCATCGTTTACGTTGTTTGCATAAAACGTTTGCAAATAGGGCTTTGCGTAGAATTACGTTCACGTCGAAAGCATTGGCTTGTTGCGGGTTAATTTGGAGCATGTGCACTGGGATACCCCCACAGACGGCGCATGCGCCATTCAGAAAAAACGTCATTTACATGGGGTTAAAACATATTAACATAAAACACGCCCACAACTTAGTCATTTGAATTGCACGCCGACACATTTACACTACGCCGCCGTAACTTACAGGCGCAAATTCTTTGTGGATATGGAAAATACGTTGTAAGTTATGGCGGCGTAGTGTATCTGAGATACGCTACGCCGGACTTAAAAATGCGCCGAGGTATGTGGATCTGGCCCCTTGTGTTCCTGCTAAGCAGGAACACGGATTTCTGTCTTTCCCCAGTCAGAGCAGCCCCCCAACACACAGTTAGCAAGCACCCTTTAGGGACACATTTAACCTTTAATCATCCCTGATGTTAACCCCTTCCATGCCAGTGTCATTAGTACAGTAACAGTGCATAATTTTATCACTGATCACTGTGATAATGTTACTGGCCCCAAAAAAAATGTGTCCAATTTGTCCACCGCAATGTCGCTGTCCCGCTAAAAATCCCTGATCCTGCCATTACTAGTAAAAATAAATAAAACTGCCATAAAAATATCCCATAGTTTGTAGAAGCGGCAAATTTTGCGCAAACCAATCAATATACGCTTGTTGAGATTTTTTACCCGAGATATGTAGCAGAATTGTAGCAGTACATATTGGCCTACATTGATGAAGAAATTTGATTTTTTACGTTTTTTTTATTGGATGTGTTTTATAGCAGAATGTGAAAAAATATTGTTATTTTTTTCAAAAACCGCAGAGGTGATCAAATACCACCGAAAGAAAGCTCTATTTGTGATAAAAAAAGGACATAATTTTATTTGGGTACAGCGTCACACAACTGTGCAATTGATAGTTAAAGTAATGCAGTGCCGTATCGCAAAAAAATGGCCTGGTCATTAAGGGGGTAAAACCTTCTGGGGCTAGTGGTTATTAGATACATTTAATGACTGGCTTGCCTGCCCACTGAACCTCCTGCTGCTTAATCAGTAGTCCTTCATTTAGTGGCGGTATCACTAGCACTAATAAATAAATTACCATGTTATAGTCAATCTGGGATCTCACAATCTTTTGTTTACACCCAGCTAGAGCCTGCAGAAATGTCATCTGTGGTGAGAGTCTGTCAAGAGCAGATCGTCAAGGTGAGCAAGTGCGTTTTGTTTCAGCTGACTGACAAGCATAATTCATTGTGATTGGTGGGGATCTATATGTCTGGATGGCATGATTGACCATCGATTGACAGTATATATTTTTTTTTTCTTTGTTTGTTTGTTTAATAAAATAATTTTTCACAGTGTTGTGCATTTTATTTTTCTCTTGGAGTGAGTAACCAGCTGTACTATTTAACACTTATTTATCTGGAGACCCCTTTATTTTAAGGGGGCTTTCAGATTCTGATAAGATTTCCACACACTCACCAGGCAAGGGATGTAGGGAACAAGCCCTTGTCCCCATCAACAACGTACCCTCCCCATGTTGAGGGCATGTGACCTGGTATTGTTCATTTGTGAATTGTATTTATTTTTCACTTGGGGGGGGGTGAGTAACCAGGGGTAGTATTTAATGTGGGATTCCACCCACAATTTTTTTTTTTAAAAGTCAGCAGCTACTAACAGTGTAGCTGCTGACTTTTAATAAGGACACTTACCTGTCCTACTTGCACGCGCTGATGGCCCCCCCTATGCCGATCCCACGATCGATGCAGGTCCCGCGCCGCCATTCACACTAGGGGAAACAGGCAGTAAAGCCACTGCCCATTTCCTACTGCGCATGCGCGAGTCCCGCGCCGACTTGTGAATGTGCAGCTGCTCTCTGAGAACACACACAGTTCCCAGAAAGCAGCGTGCCCCATTCACTAGGAGAAGATGAAGAAGAAGATGGACCGCGGCTACGGAAGAGGCAGATTACTAACTTCCACATAGCAACAGGTATTTCAGGTGAGTATAAAACATTTTCTTTTCAAATTTTTTTAAGATTTTTTGGCAAATGTTGTTTTCCTGGGTGGAACTCCACTTTAACACTTATTCATCTGGAGACCTCTTTATTTTAAGGGGGCTTTCAGATTCTGATATGATCGCCATGCACGGATCCATACATTCACCAAGTAAGGGATGTAGGGAAAAAGCCCTTGTCCCCATCAACAAGGTACCCCTCCCCATGTTGAGGGCATGTGGCCTGGTATGGTTCATTTGTGGGTGCAAGCTCTTTTTCCCTCCATTTCTGTCCAGCGAGGCTGCACATGTAAGTATCTGATATGGTTTTTGGGGATCTGCATTGTTTGTATGGGATACTCCTTTACCCAAAGGCAGGTGTACTGGAAGTCAAAGTCAATGTTTTTTTCTTTAGCAACAGCTTTATTTTTAAAAAGTAAGAATAGTAGATGTTACCTGGGCAATGTGCATTAGCACAGAAGCTTATAGATTTCTTTGGGGGGACAGGATGATTTACAGGCAGGATATTGGGCAAAGCATTGTTATCCCCACAACACAGTGTCCAAACAAGAACCTTTATATCAGTCTAACCAGCTGTCAGAAAAACTTGCCATTAAAATAAAAAAAAGCTTTCCAAGTGACATTATCATGTTAAAGTTTATATGAGATTTTCGTGGTTTGGTTTAACATTTGCTTCAGCAGACTGTGCTTGCGTTCAATGTATTGTAGTGCTAGTGTACGTATCCTAAGCACCTTGCCTGTACTGATCTGTACACCCAGAAAGCCTTTTAAGGACCAATATCTATGTGCAAAAACTGATTGATAGCCAGTACCTCAATTATCACCACTTTAGCTATTTTTTCAATTGACTTTTCGCTTTTTTAGAGCACATAGGGCAGTTGTTGATGACAGTCTATTCAAAAGCAGACTTTTTTTTAATTTTTTTTTATGAAACCTCACTGCATCCTTTGAAAAACAAATGTGAAAATACTGTGCACCCAAAACATTACACATCTTTAAAGCGGGAGTTCACCCGAAAATTTTTTTTTAACCTTAGATTGATGCTCATTTTGTCTAGGGGAATAGGGTAGTTTTTTTAAAATCTAAGCAGTACTTACCGTTTTAGAGAGAGATCTTCTCCGCCGCTTCCGGGTATGGTCTTCGGGACTGGGCGTTCCTATTTGATTGACAGTCTTCCAACAGGCTTCCGACGGTCGCATGCATCGCGTCACGAGTAGCCGAAAGAAGCCGAACGTCGGTGCGGCTCTATACGGCGCCTGCGCAACGACGTTTGGCTACTTTCGGAAAATCGTGACGCGATGTATGTGACCGTCGGAAGCCTGTCTGAAGACTGTCAATCAAATAGGAAAGCCCAGTCCCGCAGCCCATACCCGGAAGTGGCGGAGAAGATCGCTCTCTAAAACGGTAAGTACTGCTTAGATTTTAAAAAAAATACCCGATTCCCCTTGACAAAATGAGCATCAATCTAAGGTTAAAAATTAACTTTTCGGGTAAACCTCCACTTTAAGCCAGGTGCACTGAAACCCCCTTTTGTATCCACATCTTAGGTCGGCCTGTTCAGCAGAAACTGGTCGAGATTTGAACCGTTATTGATCAACTTGGGTACAATCAGCCTTCTGGATTCTCTTGCGATTTATAGCAGCCGCCAGCAATAATCACATTGTCTTCTCCAAGCAGGGATGGCTTTCCTGACACCAAGAGAAAAATGGTGACAGGGTAGGGACCTTCAGCTGATTGACAGTCTCAGCTCTGTGTGCTGTGTGAAGAGGATGTGTCCCTTTCCTCCAATAAGCTCTCAGAACACTCCTCACTGAGCTCTGCAAAATGTAACTTCAGCTCTCCACCCACTTTTTTCTGAACAGTCAGACAATCCTATAATTTCAGCACTTTGAACAGCTGTAGAGAAGAGAAGACTGCAAATAGACATACACAACATATAGCCCCTTCACTGGGTATATGTAAGAGTTTACAACCACTTTAAATGTTACTGCTGTCTGCACTTTACTTCATGTCTCTGAAAAAGACCCACAGCAGAAGAAAAATTAAGCCCCACAAATTCCTGTTGTGTCTCTCTACCCAGCTTCTATTATTTTACCCAGCTTGTATTGCCACCCCTGCTTTTTTTGCTTGGCTTGGGCAGAGATGGGCTTACAAGAAAACAAATTAAAATTATTTTTAAAATGTACAAATGTAAATAATTCAACAAAAAAAAAATTGCAGGTAGTGTGAATGAACTATGATGCCACAGGTCCAGCTGCCACGTGAATGAATAGTGCAGCTGTGTGGAGAGAGCCCAACAAAGCTGTTCTGTTCAAAATGTGACAGCAGGTGCAGGGAGAGGATCCCTCGCCTGCTGTCACAGATAAGAGAGATCTGGCAGCTGGAGGTGGGTGCATAGGAGCATGTTACATGTTACCCCCTAAATATGGGTGTAATGTGTAAAAGGCTCTTAAAGCTGACTCTATCCTTTAATGGGATTCAGATTTTTGTGGACTTCAAGCAGAATGCAACCCCCCACCTCAAGCACCAAATATAACCCATGCAATTCTCTCATCATTAGCCCAAGTCAAAATAATATTAGTATGTATCTGTGGGTATGATTTAGGAGAGCCCTGGTAAAACAGCTGACCTAAAAAAAGTTTTAATTTTAGATTTTAATAACTTCATATTGACGTTAAATAATCCTATGAAATGTATATAGTAATATGTCCAAAATCATAGTAGCTAGGGTAAATATAATGAAGGGAAATATGAATTCATAAACAGAATGAATTTGCCGGTGACAGCTCATTACACACAAGATGCTATGCAGGACAGGGCATGGCGAGATGTACTCACCCATTTGTAGGTGTTATGCCTCGTACACACGGCCGGACTTTCCGAGAAAAAAAGTCAGACGGGCTTTTTTTCTTGGAAAGTCCGGCCGTGTGTAGCCTCCATCTGACTTTTTTTGTCGAAAGTCCGACGGACCTTAGATAGAGAACCTGTTCTCTTTCTTTCCGTTGGACTTCCGACGGACTCACGGCGGATTTTTGCACGGTCAAAAGTCTGACCGTGTGTACGAGGCATCGCTCTCTAAGGCCCCGTGCACACGTCCAAGAAACTCGACGGGCAAAACACATCGTTTTGCTCGTCGAGTTCCTTGTGAAGCCGCCGAGGATCTCGGCGAGCCAAGTTTCCCCATTGACTAACGAGGAAATAGAGAACATGTTCTCTATTTGGCTCGACGAGTTCCTCGTCGGTTTCCTCGGCCAAAAGTGTTCACACGACTGGTTTCCTCTGCAGAATACGGCTCCCATCAAGTTTCTGGCTGAATTCTGCCGAGAAACTTGGTCGTGTGTACGGGGCCTCACTGTGGGTTACATTCTACAGTATTTCTGCCAGCCAAGGGACAGATGACTCTCTCATCCAGCTAGCAAAAGTGTGACCTGTGGAAACAGGTAGACATTTTTACTGCAGTGATAATATAATATACTGTAGGTTGGCAATAATGTATGTATTTTTTTTATTATACATGAATTTCTATGTGGTACTTTAAAGTCTAACTATCCATTTTAAATGCTGTAATGAAAACAGGAATGTGGTTCCAGCCCAGTCCATACCAGTAAGGTC
Organism: Rana temporaria; assembly: GCF_905171775.1. Classification (NCBI taxonomy): domain Eukaryota; kingdom Metazoa; phylum Chordata; class Amphibia; order Anura; family Ranidae; genus Rana; species Rana temporaria. The sequence continues at coordinate 348,203,164 of NC_053492.1, forward strand.
CTGATTACATCTTTCTCTTACTGCTGTCATGCATCTTTGCTTGCATTTTTAGGTGCTTTATTTGTGCATTTTAGTGTGTGTTTTACACACATTTAGTTTTAATGTGCTTTACATATATTTTCATTTTCATTTTTATTTCCTGTAGTGGTCTCAAGAGGAAATGTGCTTCTTGGTTCTCAGTGCATGGAGTTGAGCCACCATGGCTGATTTCACACCCCAGTTTGCAACTGCCTTAGCAACTGTCACAGTCTTCATTGTGCACATGACAAGTATCCAGGTACTTGTGATGACAAGCGCCCATGTTATATAGTTACATAGTTAATCTGGTTGAAATCCAAATCAGCCAATAGAAATAAAAATAAAAAAAACACACAAGTAGGAAAACAACTCAATATACAGTATCATACCACCCACAGTTGACCCAGAGGAAGGCAAAAAAAGACAATTGCATTTTCCCTGGATCAACTTTACCTATAAATATTAGTGTTAGTAAAAGGGCAACAAAGTGAGGCAAGACAATGGATATCACAGACTAGACATAGCAAGACACAAAACAAGGCATAGCTACAATCAACAGAGACAAGAATTTAGACAAGACCCAGCCAACAATGGACAATAAGAAAGCTGGAGGAAAACAGGCATGGTCAATCATGGTCAATCAATCTAAAGCCTCATACACACGATCGGACTTCAAACAAACTTTTCCGTGGATTTTTGTTTGAAGGGAGTTGGCCGTGCACACCCATAGCATACACAGCGCAGGACTTTTCTGCAAATTTTCCCCAAACTTTCCCAACATCACGTGTTTTTTTTGCTGTTTTCTGCTCTTTACAGCCACCCTTTGGTCAACTTCTGCTATTGTTGGTTGACTTTAACATTGGTTCTGGGCATGTGTGTTTGTACTTCGGACAAAAGTCTGATGGATTTCTGTACACACGATAGGACTTTGCACCGTAGGACTTTTGTTGCCGAAAAGTTTGTCCGTTTGCAGAGCGAACTTTTGTACGATGAAAACCGAAAAAGTTTGTCCGATGGAGCGTACACACGGTAGGATTTTTTTGAAAATTTGCTCATTTTGAAGTTTGTTTTTAAAAAGTCCTACCGTGTGTATTGGGCTTATCAAAAGGAGCGCACATACAGGGAGCAGCCAGAGGTGACAGTAAAGAGCTCAATGACACTGATCTGAAGCAGCTGTGGACCCGACTCGCACATAGCCAGCACAGCTACAGATGCGGCCACAGTCGACCCTTGCCAATTCCAGGGGGTGTCACTCCCCCCCCCCTTGTCCCTACCTGGGGACACCCATACCAGGGCCGAAAGCATAGATGACTCAGAGATAGCAGAGTGCCAGCAAAACTGCCAGATGGTTAGGACCACTAACAAGCCAGGATGTGTGGCTCCAAGATCATGATCCATTCTCCTCTGACGTCACCCTCAGGCATGCCCAATAGGATGCATTTCAAGGAATCTCCTCTCTTTCTCAGTCAGGAAAAACGCTCCTATCTACAGCATGTTTAACAGTGGAATTAATAGCCAGAAAGCTGCTGGGAGTTCAGTGACAGTTGATCAAGAGCAGGTTAGACCACATACTGTATAATTAATGAAATGTGTTGAACAAAAACAAGTTAAAGTGCTAAAACAGAGCAGTAGAAAAGGCAGAAATACCATATAAAACAGATCTTAGGTTCAAACCCACTCAATCTGGCATTATCAATTCCCTTCCCTGATAGTTTCTTGGTGTTTGCATTGCAACACCCAACAACTATAGGTAGGTATTCTATTTTTTGCAATGGAATTTAATTGTCGTCGTCGTCATCATCATCTTATAAAGTGCCAACAGTTTGCACAGTGCTTTACAACATTAGGGCAAACAGTACAGTTACAATTCGATTAAATACAGGAGGAAACAGAGGGCCCTGCTCGTTATAGCTTACAATCTAGAAGGGAGGGTCAAGAGATACAAAAGGTAATAGCTGTGGGGTGATGAGCTGATGTAAGTACAGTTGTTAGGTGTGGGCAGGATAGGTTTTTCTAAAGAGAAACTATTTTGGGATGGGCTAAAGGTGGATAAAATTGAAGATAGTCAAACAAATTGGGGTAGGAAATTCCAAAGAATGGGAGAGGCTCAGGAGAAGTCCTGGAGGCGAGTATAGGAGGAGGTGACGAGGGAGCTAGAGAGCAAGAGGTCTTGGGAGGAACGAAGAGGACGATTTGATTGGTATTTTGAGACTAAGCTAGTGATGTAGCTGGGGACAAAGTTGTGAATGGCTTTGTAAGTTATTGTTAGTATTTTTAATTTAATTCATTGGGCGATTGGGAGCCAATAGATGGATTGGCAGAGTGGGGTAGCAGACGATGAGCGGTTTGTAAGGTGGATGAGTCTAGCAGCAGCATTCATGATGGACTGAAGGGGGGGATAGCCTGCTTAAAGGTAAGCCAATGAGGAGGGAGTTGCAGTAGTCAAGGCGAGAGATAACCAGGGACTGATTTAGGAGCTTTGTGATTTCATTGGTTAGGAAGGGATGTATTTTGGAGATTTGAGGTGGCAAGCTTTGGAAAGTGATTGGATGTGGGTCTGATAAGGGAGTCCAGGATAACACCTAGCACCCTGGCATACAGGCATGGGTTGATAGTTGTGCCATTACTCTTGACAGAGAAGTCAGAGGAAGGGGCACATGGGGGAGGAAATATTATATGTTTTTGGACAGGTTGAGTTTGAGGAAGGAAAGCAAAAGGAGAAGAGAGAAGGGCCAATCCTTTAAACAGCTTAGGAATTTATTCAGTATATAAGTATAAAACAACATAAAAAATTTGTTTTAAAAATGTTAGAGCACTTGCAGAGCGGGTGGGAACTTCCACATGCAGTGTCACAGGAGCACAGGAGAGCCGCCGGAAAGTCTCTATTGAGGGATCCACGAGCACTGTGTGTTAGCCGCAGCTGGAGCCTCAATGAGCCTCATGGAGATGTCCGCTGTGTGTCTCTGGGTGGGAGTGGTCCAGGGCTGCAAACTGGGGAGCCGCCCACACGCTGTCTGGCCAATTAGAACGTGTTTTAAAGGCACAGCCTCACCTTCATTTTGAGGAAGTGGTGTGACACCCAGACTGATATGTCGGTTAGTAAATTAGTGATGCGTGAGGAGATGTATGGAGTGAGCTAAGGGGTGGAGAGAAAGATTGGGGTGACGTCCCAAATTATATTAAAAGGGAGGCTATCAGCTGACCCAGGGATGGTGTGTAGATTGAAAATAGGGGAGGTCCAAGAACAGAACCATGGGAGCCCCCAATGGATAATGGAAGTGGAGAGGAGGAAGTAGAATTGGGATAGGTAGGATGAGAGCCAGCGAAGAGCCCAGTCAGGGTTAACTGTATTTAAGGCAGCCGAAAGGTCCAGAAATATGAGTACAGAATAGTGTCCATTGGTTTTAGCTGTTAGGCCTCTTGCACACTGCAGCTTGTAAACTCTCAGTGCAGCTTTTTTTTTTTTTACTGAGCTAAAATACAGCCCAATAATTGTAATGTGCCTATGCACACAGGCGCATAAACAAGAGCCGTGCATTCTTCAGTAAAATAAAAATGTAAAAATCTGCATTTTTAGTCAGTACTTTATGCACGCAAATATGTGTTTTGTGCACAATTGTGCGCAAAATGTGTGCAGAACAAAAAACACGAGAATAGGTTTTTGCACGTGTGCGTGAATTTGCAGGAAAATTGCGCAAATGCATATAAGAAAAAATGCATGCAAATACATACAAAAAAAAATCTGAAAAAGTAGATGCTCAAACAGGAGTATCGTGTGCAAGAGGCCTAAAATACTATGGGCCAGATTCACATAGAATTTCCCTGGCGCAGCGTATCAGAGATACGCTACGCTGCCGTATCTTACCTGGCTCTAAGTCGAATCCAGGAAGATTTTGCGCCGTAAGTTACGGCGGCGTAGTGTATTTCTCGGCGCGTATTTCAAATTGGGCAGGTAGGGGGCGTGATTCATTTAAATGAAGCGTGTCCCCGCGCCGATTGAAATGCGCATCCTCCGTTTCAAAATTTCCCGCCGTGCTTTGCGTGAAATGACGTCGCACCGACGTCATTTTTTTAACTTAGACGTGAGTTACGTCCTTTCCTATTCACGGACAACTTACACAAAAAAAAAAATTCTAAATTCGATGCAGGAACGACGACCATACTTTAACATGGCAAGTCTATCTATACACCACGAAATAGCAGCTTTAACTATACGCCGGGAAAAGCCGACTAGCGACGACGTAAGAGAATGCGACAGCCGCGCGTACCTTCGTGGATCGACGGAAAAGGCTAATTAGCATACCCGACACGGAAAACGACGCAAACTCCACCCAGCGGGCGCCGAAGTATTGCACCTACGATCCGAAGGCGTACGAAGCCGTACACCTGTCGGATCGAAGCCAGAAGCCATTGTATCTTGGTTTGAGGATTCAAACTAAAGATACGGTGCGGCAAATTTGAAAGTACGCCGGTGTATCAGTAGATATGCCGGCGTACTTGCTCTGAGAATCTGGCCCAATGTGCTTCTAAGTTTACTGGGATACAACTATTATCTAGGCTCATTGGGGCCAAAGCAAAATCCAGGCTTATTTAAACACCACCAGTATATTAAATGAAATTTAATTCATAGGTTGGACTTGATGGACTTGTGTCTTTTTTCAACTTCACTTCTATGTAACTATGTATGTATGTAAATGCCACCAGTACATTAAATACCAGAAATAAAGTACCAGAACACAAATCATTCAATCAGTTCACACTACTCCAACTTGGGTCACACGAACAGCAGAAAGAGTAAATACCTAGAGATTCATAACACGTACAGTACTTTAATCCGTAAGCCACAATGAAAACTTCTAAAAGTGTAATTTAAAAAAAAAATGAGATGTTGTTGATAAATCAGCTTATCTGTAATACATTCATTTCAATCTATTGCAGGCAAGAAATGTGTTATTACGAAGGTTCTCTTGTGCTTCCAAGAGATTAAAATTAATCTGCATATCTTAGATGTAAAGGTAGGAATCTGATATATATTTTGTTTTGCTTTTTAAATCTCACCTTGTATTTTAACTATTACTTGCACTCTTCATGTAAACTAGAATGTAGCAGATATACCATTAGTGCAATCGACTGACTGGGGCCTGGACTTCATTACACTTATGTTATTCCTAAATCATTTTAACCGTTACTTAAACTCTTGGTGTAAACTAGGATATCTCTGAATTACCATAAGTGCAGTAGACTGACTAAGGCCTGGGCTTCAGCACACTTGGGGCTTCCAAATTTTATTCATCAAGAAGACTTGAAGACTTCTGACGATGTTAATGTCATCAGAAGTCTCCTCATGCACAAGAACATGTACAGAGCCTTTTGACTTAGACAAGGAACGGTTATTGGACAACTGGCCTATCACCTATTGACCTTATAATGAATAAACTTCTATAACTCACTCAATCTTTTTGCTATATATGAAAACTTGTGTTCAATCTTCGTATAGATCTGGTTATTTTGCAATGAAGTACAATTGTATTTTGGACTTTGTCTTTTATACAAGACCTTGATGTTTCTTCATGCTTTGATATGCTTGTAATGTCATTATTTATGTTCAATGGCTGTTATCTTGCTCTGGATGAGATATTTTCAACAACTTACCTGATTTAAAAAAAAAGATAAGGAAAGGTCATGATGTGGGCTACAATTTGTTGACATAATCCCTGCAATGATATCTCTTGCATCAAGAAAAAAATGGTATGTTTGTGTGTGTGTATTCGACACTGCGTCGCTTTAACTGACAATTGCGCGGTCGTGCGACGTGGCTCCCAAACAAAATTGGCGTAATTTTTTTCCCACAAATAGAGCTTTCTTTTGGTGGTATTTGATCACCTCTGTGGTTTTTATTTTTTGCGCTATAAACAAAAAAAGAGCGACAATTTTGAGGAAAATTCAATATTTTTTACTTTTTGCTATTTTAAATATCCCACAAAAATATATAAAAAAACGTTCTTTTCCTCAGTTTAGGCCGATACGTATTCTTCTACCTATTTTGGTAAAAAAAAAATCGCAATAAGCGTTTAGCGATTGGTTTGCGCAAATTTATAGCGTTTTACAAAATAGGGCATAGTTTTATTGCATTTTTATTAATTATTTTTTTTACTACTAATGGCAGCGATCAGCGATTTTTTTCATGACTGCGACATTATGGCGGACACATCGGACAATTTTGACACATTTTTGGGACCATTGGCATTTTCACAGCAAAAAATGCTATAAAAATGCATTGTTTACTGTGAAAATGACAATTGCAGTTTGGGAGTTAACCACTAGGAGGCGCTGAAGGGTTTAAGTGTGACCTCATATGTGTTTCTAACTGTAGGGGGGGCGGGGCTGGACGTGTGACATCATTGATCGCCTTTCCCTATATCAGGGAACAGACGATCAATGACAGCGCCACTGTGAAGAATGGGGAAGGTGTGTTTTTTCCCGTTCTTCAGCTCCTGTGACCGATCGCGGGACTCCGACCGCGGTCACGGAGCTTCGGACCGGGTCGCGGTACAGGTACGAGATTGTGCCCAGCCGTGCCATTCTGCTGACGTATATCGGCATTAGGCGGTCCTTAAGTGGTTAAGCCGGATCATGCATAAAGGAACACAGGCAGACTTGGCTCGGCTTTCCAGGCACTTATCCAAAGAATGGTAACTCATCAGGAAAAAATAAAAATGGGAGGCTTCATAGTGTAACAAGTTCCAAAAAATAGGGAGGTTTATTTAAAAACACAGCAAGTGTCACAACAAGCTAAAAAATAAAAATTAAACAGCAAGTGTCCACAGCAAAAAGGTGAAAAGAAAACAATGGTAAAAAAGTTTAACTAACAGCCAAGGAAAAAACCTAAAGACTGAGAAATGAACGTGATGACGTTAAGGGATTAATTGCTCCACCCGACGCGTTTCCCCAAAAATGGCATTGACTGGGAACGGAGGCTAACTTCCCACGCCAGCACATCACGCTTAAATACTTAAAAGGCAGACGGGACACCGGAAGTGACATTTACAATCTCACCTCTGTATATTGTTCTATGGCCAATACTTTAAGTAAAGAGGTATCTTTATTATGATGTGTACGAAAATGTTTTGACACACTATGTCCAATAAAGCCTCTCTTGATGTTAACCAGATGTTCCCCTACTCTTACAGTTAGAGCTATTTTAGTCCTGCCAATGTACTGTAACCCGCAAGGACAAATTAAAAGATAGATGACTCCTATAGTTCCACAAGTAATAAAATCTTTAATTGTATATGACTTAGATGTAACATATGAACTAAATGTTGATGTTCTAATAGTCTGAGAAGTTTTACAGACCTTACATTTCTTACATGGGAAATATCCCTTGAGGTACCCAAAAATACTGATCTTGGGAGGTATAACAATTGCACTAGGTGCCAATTTGTCTTTCAAAGGGAATGTTCCCCTATATACAACATTAGGCTTGGCAGGCAGGAGTGATCTCAATACCCCACCCCCTTTGAGGACATTCCAATGTTTCCTCAAAGTTTTATTCACCCACCAATGGTGGGATGAGAAGGTAGTGATAAATCCCCATTCAAAACCTCTATTGTGATCTGAATTTTTAACTTTTGGTTTCATAAGTATTTCCCTTTCAGTATTAGTAATTTTAACAAGATCACTTTCAAGGGTATCGGGATCATATCCTTTATCTATAAATCTATTCTTTAGAACATTAGCTTGTTCCTTAAAATCTTCTATACGTGAGCAGTTTCTTCTTATCCTCTGGAATTGTCCCTTGGGTATCGCTTCTAACCAATTAGGATGATGACAACTTCCTATTGGTATGTACCCGTTTCTGTCAGTTGTTTTGAAGAAAGTTTTTGTAGTTAACTTTCCCTCTTCCTTCATGATCACCAAATCCCAAAAATTGACGGTGGAAATATTTGCTTCATAGGTAAACCTAATCCCCCATTGATTGTCTTTAACTGTGTCCATAAAGGTTTTAAGAGACTCGGTTTCACCTTTCCAGAGAAAAAAGGCGTCGTCAATGAATCTACGCCAATATAATAAACGGGGACATCTCCATGAGAAAATGTGATAATTTTCCCATAAGGCCATGAAAAGATTGGCGAGGCTGGGGGCAAATTTTTTCCCCATCGCCACGCCAATTCGTTGTAAGAAATATTTTCCATCATATAGGAAATAGTTGTGTTCCATAGCGAACTTGAGTAATTTCAAAACAAATTCCATTGTGGGTTTATCCACTGACCCCCTCTTTATTCAAAAAATATCTCGCTGCTTGAAAGCCTAAAACGTGGGGAATATTTGTGTATAGGGAGGAAACGTCCGCCGTCACCAGCAGCACGTCCTCATCACCACTTAGTTGAGATATTTAATTCATCAACTGCAATGAATCCCTTAGGAAAGCTGGAGTCTTGGTCACTACTGGCTGTAAAAAGAAGTCCACATATTTTCCAATTCTTGACGTAAGGGATTCTATGCCACTGACAATAGGTCTGCCAGGCGGTTGGGTCAGACTTTTGTGTATTTTAGGCGGGTAATAAATAATCGGCATTTTAGGTGCCAAAGGGATTAAGAATTTCATTTCTTTTTTTATTAACAATGTATTTTTTAAAGCCTTCTTGTATCAACCCATCCAGTTGTTTTCTATATCCCAGGGTAGGATCACGGTTGAGGTTAATATATGTATCCCTATCAGCCAGCAATCGATTCATTTCCTCGAAGTAATCCTGCTTGCTGAGGAGTACAATACCCCCCCCCCTCCCTTTGAATTATCAATTCCTTCTTCTTACATAGAGTTTCTACCCCTTCTTGTATATCCTTCTGATTTTCACTCCTAAAATGTGCTTTACTTAAATCCTGTAAAACCAAATTTTTTATAACAGTAAATTGGGAGCCGGTTTCCCAGGAGGATTAAAAAGGGACGCATTTCTCAAACCAGTCACCTTAAAAACCTTAGTATTATTAGCATTAGTTACAGTCTGGGAAACTGAATTCCTAGGATCTGAAAGGAAGTAGTGCTTGATGCTCAGCCTCCTCATATATTTCTGTAAATCAATGAAGATTTGGAACTAATTTAACCCTTGTTTGGGTGCAAATTTTAAACCTTTATTCAGGGTAATCTGTTCCGTTTTCTATGTTATCCCACTCAAATGGAAAATTCCTTCATTATTTATCTCTTTCTTTTTTTGGGAGTTCCGTTTCCCTCCCCTGCATCCTCTCTTAATCTACCTTTTTTGTTCTGTCCTTTCCCTAAAAAAGGAGGAGGTCTATTTCCTCTATTTTGATTCGGGTATAGTGGTTTCACCACATTTCTCGAATAATTATTTGCTGAAGGATATTAATATTGGTTCTTGGGGGGGGGTACACATTTTTGTAGGGGGCATTTGCTCCCTTTTTCTTAGGTTGTGCGGGGCATCCCCCTCCCCCTTAGATACTCCAACATCACGATACATAGGAGTTTGCAAATCTGTTTCCCTTTTGTCCCCATCCGGGGTTCCTCCACTATCCATTATTTCAACCGCTACAGTATCTAAACTGTTAACATGGGCTTCCTTATATAATTCCTGCCATTTAAAGACGTTGTTGGTTTTATAATCTTCCACGTTCCTTAAGTATTTTTTTATTTTTTTTATCTGTTGGTCCTCCTCCTCCTCTACCATCATTTCTCTAAGTTATTTGGTGTATACTTGATATAAGCCCTCTTTATTGAAAGGTGTAAGTTTATCCCTAATTTCATTAATTTCCTGTTATAATTTCGTAGCCTTGCCCTGTTTTTTAGTTATTAAAAAATTTAAAAAGGCAAGACCCACATCATTAAAATATAGAAACCATTCCTTGGGGTCCTTGTCCCCCTTGTCTGGGTATGCATGCCACCGTAAACTTCCTGGGATCATCTTTTTTTATTTTTTAGTACCTTTCCAGGAAGATGATATCCCAGGTGGCATGCAACTCATCAATCAGGACATTTTTGAGTCTCATAAAGATCCCTCTGATGTTATCTGTCTCCAAAGTAGTCTGATCAAGGACTTCCTCTGGATTTATACATACCGCTCCTCTCACCGCTCCAAAGATGCTGCTTGCAGGAGATTTTTTTCTCTCCTGCCAGCGCATCGCCTCAGTGTGAAAGCCCTCGGGCTTTCACATTGAGAGGGCTGGGCAGGAGTTTTTCAGGCGGTATTTAGGAGCTATTTTTAGCGCTGCACCGCCTGAAAAACTCCTCAGTGTGAAAGGGGTCTAAAGACCCAAAATCATGTAAAAAATATATATATAAAATATAAACAAGCGCGCAACCACTAAAATAATCAGTGTAAATTCAGACTTATTTAAAGATCTTTTTCATCCGGTAAGCGGCAGTAATATTATACATTTTGGCTGTAAATAGATCCAGGCTTCTTATGAATATTTCATCGAATATTGCAGTGAATGTTGGATTGATTCCTAAAAGTTTCCTATTGTGAATAGCTATTTCACTCCTATAGTCTGGGACTTTTGTCTTTTATACAGCACTTTTCCACACAGTCATTTGAACTTATTTGCTAATCTTGCACCTTATACATTTTTTAAGGTTTATTTATTTGATTATATATGCCTTTAATTTTTCACCTAGTTGGTCATTTCACACAGTGATTTTTTAATTAATTCCTTTAAATAGGTCTGAATTTACATTTATTTTAGTGGTTGCACGCTTGTTTATATTTTAGCAGCACCATTGTTTTGTTTGATCAATTTATTTCACTATATCATATATATTTTCACCAGGTTAAGCACAGAGTTCTCCTTCCTTTTTTATATTAGTGTTCACTAGGCTTTAGAGTGGCTCCTCCATCTCTTTGGATAGCAGCATTTTTTAAGGAGGGTGCTATTAGGTAGACTAGTAATTTAAGATGGACTTTACATAAATGACTAATAACAAATTAAAGCGGAGGTTCACCCTAAATGTGAACTTCATATGAGTAAAAACGAACGACACGCCCACTCCCGCAGGGAACAATACCCAGAAGCTACAATAAATACAGCCCTAATACATATAGAATCCATGTTTTTTTTCCGTACGTCAATCTTTACCTTGATTCAGAAGCATTTATTTTAGCTTCCGGGTATCGTTCCCTGCGGGAGTGGGCGTGTCGTTCGTTTTTCCCCGACGGCCCAGTGTGTTGTGGGTGCTGTGCGCAATGTCTCCTGGGAGTGATGTGTCTAGATTCCCAGGAGACGATCTGTACTGTGCTATCCGCTACCAGGAAGTCTTTGCTTGTGGGCTTCACAATGCCCACAAGCAAGATGGAAAACGCCAGGATGAAATTTTAAAACTTCTTCTTTCTTATGGCAAACAAAGGAAAACGAGTATAAGCGGCTAGCAAGTGAGTGTTTCAATGACATGTGTGTTACTATGCATTGCACATTAAAATAAAAAACGTGAAACCGCGGAACCTCCGCTTTAAAGCTGAACTGTAGCTAGCATTATTATTATCACTCTGTTTTTTTTGTTTTTTGCATTTACAAATTTTTAATATATAAAAATGCATGGAGAAGTGTATTATTTTCTGTATAGTCATTTAATCTACTGGGAAAAAAGCATTGATATTTTCTGACAAATACTTCAGCATCTTCTGCTGCCTGGGGGGGGGGGGTCAATTTAAGCAATGGTCTTTCAATTAGAACAGGATCCATATTGGAAAAAGGCAATGAATTTTATTACTTGACAGACCTGCAAACAGCAGAAACACATCCTTCACCTGCATCCCTTGTTTATAGACGCACTGTATCTCTATAAATTATGCAGTTTAAGAGGTCATAGGCTCTACTACAATGCTGATGACTCATGTTATCCTCAATGTGTATTTATTATTTCATCTTCTAACATGGTTGTATAAAAATGCAAAGAAAAAAAAAATGAAAGGCTCTGAGGTTTTTTTTTTATGACCTCTTATTTTTCAATTTACATCTTTTGTGCTGTCATCTACTGGCTCTTAGCCAGTCTCTTTTCACTGTTATTTAACTGTCAAGCTGTAAAAGACATATGTACTTGGATCATATTATTTGTGACTTTTCAACTACAGGTGAAAGCAGTTTAACTAATCTGCATACTATTAACGTCTCACTTGACATAAAATGTAAATAAAGAATACAGTCAAACAAATATTTGCCTTTACTGTTCACTTTGCAAAGGAATCTTTACTTTGAAGTAAGGCTGTTACTGATAAAAAATTTCGTGTTCGATTAATTGATTTTTTGTTTTCGATTAATCTACTAATTTCACCACCATATATAGTCCCCACTGTAATATCCACAGACATCTCCCCCACTGTAATATCCACAGACTTTTCCCCACTGTAATATCCACAATCACCCCCACTGTAATATCCACAATCACCCCCACTGTAATATCCACAGACATCTCCCCCACTGTAATTTCCACAGACATCTCCCCCACTGTAATTTCCACAGACATCTCCCCCACTGTAATATCCACATCTCCCCCACTGTAATATCCACAGACATCTCCCCACTGTAATATCCACATCTCCCCCACTGTAATATCCACAGACATCTCCCCCACTGTAATATCCACAATCTCCCCCATTGCAATATCCACAGACATCTCCCGACTGTAATATCCACATCTCTCCCACTGTAATATCCACAGACATCTCCCCACTACATCTCCCCACTGTAATCCACAGACATCTCCCCACTGTAATATGGTCCACATCTCCCCCACTGTATAGGAAAATTAGTGCTTGCTTAGTCTTACCAGAGAAGCCGGCCAAACCCGAGCAGTTGAGGTGATGACGTCAGCGCGCCGCTCTAGGCTCACCTAGGCTTCCGCCGGGTGGACCAAGATAGCCGCCTCTCCGGGAGCTAGGCCGAAGCCACGGCCTTTCCTATGGCCGAGGCAGCAGCGGAGCTCCGTGGATCACGTGGTGTGCCAATCTGCATATGGTGACCCGTTCGGATCACGGATCATTTACAATCTATTGCACCACTAGTACCGATCAAAAGAATTTTGATCGATCAAAAAAAATTACGATTAATCAAGGAATTAATCTTTAATTTCCACAACCCTACTTTGTAGGGAAACTTTTGCTTACATTAGTGAATGTGGTGAGCAAAAAAAAAGCAAGGCATGTGATTGGATGATGAAAGTCAGCAGAACATAATGGGGGTTATTTACAAAAGGCAAATCCACATTGCACTACAAGTGCACTTGAACGTGCAGTCACTGTAGATCTGAGGGGAACGTTGAAAGGAAAGCAAAAAAAAGCGTTTTCGCTTGCACAGGATTGGATAATAAAATCAGCAGAGCTTCCCCTAATTTCAGAACTTCCCCTCAAAACTACAGTGATCTACAGCGACTGCACTTACAAGTGCACTTTCAAGTGCACTTGCAGTGCAGAGTGGATTTCTCTTTAGTAAATCAACCCCAATGTCATTCACTAGCCTAAGAGAAATTTCACTTTCAAAGTGATAATTCCCATGCAAAATTAAAAGCCTATTTTCCTTTAGTTAATCAGCAGCCTTCTATTTGTGTTGTTAGTGTTTTGACAATATTCAATATATTTTCTGGATTTTCCTTTCTGGTTTATGACATTTGTGTACCTAAATAATCACTCTGGTTATAAACTTCTGAATTTGGATACCACAACCCTTGAGAGGGGTGGTGGCTACAATATCTCCCCTGACTAAATCAACCCTGGTAACATGGGACTCCCTACATACTCGGTATGGTTGGGAATATCATTCCACACTAATGCCCTTACTGAAATATGAATATTTCATGCCGGGAGTACTAAATAAGGGCTTTGAATCATGGTTCCCAGAGGTAACACCGCTACTACACCAAGCACTAAAAGACTCAAAGATTGAACCAGTTAAAGAGGAAGTAAACCTTTAATTAAAAAAAAAACCTTCAAGAGAAAGGCATAATGAGCTAGTATGTACAGCATGTGTCACTTACCTGCGATCGAAGCCCACAAAGTCCTCCTCCATCCCGTCCACCGCCGCCGCCATGTCCACTTGTCGCTTCTTCCTGGTCTCACCGCTCTGGCGCTGTGATTGGCCGGAGCGGCGATGGCATCACTCCCGCGCATGCGCGCAGGACCGGCATGCGCGGAAATACAGCATTATCTACAATAATGCCATTGACAAAAACGGCACGGTCAGTGCGCCTGCGCCGTTGTCTATGGTGCGCATGCGCCGTATACATTGGCGCCTGTCATTAGTGTAAATATCTCCTAAACCGTGAGGGTTTAGGAGATATTTCTTGCACCTACCTTAATCTAGGCTTACATGTAGGTTCACGTTGTGTGGTTGGGTTTACAACCACTTTAAGTCCTTATGTGGAGTAGTTTAGCCAACATTTATGGACCAATGGAGATACATATGGAGATACATACAGTTGTCCTAATTTATTCAGAATCTCCCACAATTATGCAATATAGAAATCACCCACTACATTGTATTTCTCTTTTTCTCAACGTTTTGATGAATCTGCAATACCCTGGATACTCAGATTATATAGGCCGGTGGGAAAAAAATAGCAAATTACACTTACTGATAAACAAAAAGATAAGATTATACATTTTTCTTATATGCCTGCCACCTCGAGTAGAATGACGGAGGTAAACTTTAAACTTGTATTTCAATGGCATTATACACCAGTAAAATTACATACAATTTCTGACCCTGTTTTGGAGATAATGTGGAGAGCAAGCTACACACGGGCATATATGGTGGTTCTGCCCTAAAATCTGCCCATTTTGGGAAGAAGAGGCAAATGTGATCTCTCTGATACTGGGCCAAGTAATTAAACCTGAACTATTAACGTTTTTTCTTCATTGTACGAATGAAACGACAGAGCAATACAAAATGTCTGTGACCCCATATTTGTTAAACCCTTGTAAATCTTTGATTGCACTATACTGGGGAAAATACTAATGGAAGAAATAACCTGTAGAAATAAAGGGCTGATCAAGAAATATATTAAGACATCGGCAAAATGGTTTAAATTTAAGGAAACTAAACTATATTATGAAATAATAACAGACCCTGATGGCAAATCAGAGTATGACTTAATTAATTAATATTGATTAACTTTACATCCCCTGTACATCCCCGATTATATTTCTATATAAGTTCTATATTTACAGTTATCGTAGGTCCCTCCCGCCAACCTCCCCCTTCTTTTTCTTTCTTTGAATTTTTTTTTTTCTTTTCCCTCTTTTTTTTTTTTTTGTTATTCTATTTCGTTTTCCTTTTGTGTGGTTCCTGCCCCCCTCCCTCTATTTCGCTATTGGAAGGGAGAAGAAGGGAACTGATAAGATAAATTGCATTGCATTGTTTCAAGATAATGGCCCGGATTCACGTAGCACTTACACCGACGTATCTCGAGATACGCCGCGTAAGTGCACATATGCGCCGTCGTATCTATGCGCCTGACTCTGAAAGCAATATACGCCTGAAAATAGGCTTCTTTCGACCGACGTAAGTTTTCTACGCCGTCGTATTGTGGGCGCATATTTACGCTGGCCGCAAGGGGCGCTCCCATTGATTTACGATTCGATTATGTAGATGAGTGAGATACGCCGATTCACGAACGTACTTGCGCCCGGCGCATCAATATACGTGGTTTACGTAAGTCGTACGTCCGGCGTAAAGTTAAGCCTCATAAAGCAGGTGAAAGTCAGCAGCATCAATGCAAATTGCTTCACCAGGGAACACAGCCGTCGTTTTTTACGTTGTTTACGTAGTACGTGAATAGGGCTAGTCCTAGGTCACGTTCAAGTCGTAGATTCGACCTAACTTAGGCAGTTGTTTCGATGTGATTTTGAGCATGCACACTGGGAAGCGTCCATGGGACGGTGCATGCGCCGTTCGTTATTCGTATCTTGATGGTGCTCGGCCCATCATTTACATGGGGTCACACCTCATTAGCATGGCTCACGCCCACTGCCACTTACGACGAGTTACGCCAAGGGAACCCAGCGTAGATTGGGGAGCAAGTGCTTTGAGAATACTGTGCTCGCCGCTCTGTGATATGTAGGCGTAGCGTATATTCGATACGCTACGCCGGCATAACTATGCGCCAAGGTATGTGAATCCGGGCCTATGTTTATGATTTTTATGAAATGCTGAAAATAATAAAAAAATCAACTTCTGAATTAAATTTCAGACTCTCCATTTAAATAAAGCCATTTTTTTTTTCAATCAAATTATAGTGAATATATAGCAAATAAATAGTTGGACAATAATAGTGTGTCTCTAGAACTTATGTTGAAAAAAATCAATAAACTGCCATTAAAAAAGGGTGAAGGATATGTTATAAATGTGGTCAATTTTAGTAGATGACCCAAGAAAGAGCATACCATGATATTGGAGAATGAAAAAAAAAAAAAAAAACAGGCTGGTGAATGCATTTTACAAGTGGTAGTAGTCTTAGACAGTTAAAAAAAGCATTTGACACCTGTCAGATCAATTTTTTTTTCTCTTTTGGATGCATTCACAGATTTCATTTCCTGTTACAGGCCCAGAAATTAGTGTGGTATTATTCATTTCCCTGGTGAAATCAAAGACAAACATCAGACACATCCATTTTTCTTCACATGTCCCATATTTCCCCTTTTCAATACATTTTGGGTAAGGAGATTATTATTAGGACACTTCCTGTCCTCTGGTGACAATGCTCACTGATCTAACTGTATCTATGAGGCGCAGGATTGCCGCCCTAGGCTGTTCTAATCTGTGCCACAAATCTGTAATATATGGGGGAAGGGAGGAAAAAGTTTTCGTTTATAGAAGGCAAAGATTTTTAGTTGAATGCATACAAAAATCACAACACAACAACATTGCAATTCTGCCAAGTGTGTTTTCTGCACCAGCAGAAAATGTACTCAAAAAACAAATGCAGTCACCACATCTAAAGACTAGTAAGCTGCAACGCTAGATAGCTGAAACATATATATATATATATATATATATATATATATATATATATATATATATATATATATATATATATATATATATATATATATATATATATATATATATATACATATATATATATATATATATATATATATATATATATATATATATTACAGTATCGCACAAAAGTGAGTATACCCCTCACATTTTTGTAAATATTTTAATATATGACACTTTGTATTATTGTTTATGTGTTAGTATTTTCATTTTATTTTGGCTCTTGAGTTTAGATATCCTGTAAAAGGGTAGGTCAACTTTTGAGGAAAAAGTATAGCAAACAAAAAAAAATAATAATAACATAGCATATACAATTGCTACTGTACACAAACATTGTTGTATTTTAATGTTGGCAAAATGATACTTTTTCTTTTCAATCTGTCATTTTCTATGAAATCCAGTGCAATTTGGTAACCTGGAGACATTCTGTAGACCAGGGATCTCCAAACTACGACCCTCCAGTTGTTGCGGAACTACACGTCCCATGAGGCATTGCAAAACTCTGACATTTACAGACATGACTAGGCATGATGGGAATTGTAGTTTCTGAAAAACTGGAAGGCCATAGTTTGGAGACCCCTGCTGTAGACCATTGGTCTATATGACCATATGCAATTAGGAGACCTGAAACTGTTGCAGGAATACAAGTCCCATGAGGCATAGCAAGACTATGACATCCACAAGCATGACATTCAGTCATGATTGGGCTTGTAGTTTTGCAACAGTTGGAGGTCCGTTAATTGCATATCCCTGGTCTACAGGATACCACCAGAAATTGAATTTTCTGCTTGTGGGATTGGCTCACTGATTTTCCCAGACATCTACAAAAGAAACAAAAAAACTGCGCTACAACACAATGATATCAAGGCAGCAGCTATCGTGCGAAGTACACAATCAACATAAATAAACAAAAAGCCGCGCCCAGTAGGTGGGAATGAAAAAAACTTCTCCTTCAGGAGAAAGGTTTACAGAAAGTCCAAGAAAAGAGTCCTTATATTGATAAGCAAAGCTCCCAATATGACAATCAATAAGTGTAATTCTTTAAAGGTTGCTCGTGTTGTAATACTGGATCTTTCAATCACCCGGTGACATATCATACAAATCGTGAGATCCCTCCACCGAGAATAATGAGCCTCTTACCAGATGGCAAGTAATCAGAGCAGTTGGCTATAGACCAGCCACGGCCTTTGGATATCCCAGAAGTCCCAGGACAGGACCAATAGTGACACGACCTTGGCTAAATCATTCGCTCCAATAGCGGGAGTATAAAAAAGAAAAGACGCATATAGCGTAATACCGCTGGGTAACAAATATTTATTAAAAAAGTAATGTACTTACAGCAATCGATAATAAAAACAGCGTGTGTTTTAAAATGCTGGCCGGCATGCAGGAGCCCTCCTCCCGAGCGTGGTGACGTCACTGGCGTAGCCTCCCAAACGCGTTTCGTCACAAGGGGACGTTCTCAATGGCAGACATCTGCACTAAGATACAAGTCAAATTTTAGGGACCCCCTTCAGGAGGAATTTCAGTTTTGGTGAGATTTTCCCCGAAGGTTAAATACTTTCAATAATAATAAAAAAAAAGCTGCATCCCCCTAGAACACTGAGAGTGCATCAGCTGATTATAATGTTTCAGTAGCTCCTAATCAGAAGCCTGACGAAGGGGCCCTGCTCGGCTCCGACACATTGCACTTTTCTTTGTGATGCTATCTCTTTCATTAAAGAAACCTTTGGACGGAAGTTGTCGATCCATGGTGTGCTGGCGAATATGTACGCTTGCTTGATGTTTCCAGGACTCAACTGGTAATCGCTGCAGCACCCACCATTTTATGAGCCATATTTGCCAGGAACGTGTGCGATAGGAACATTGACCAGACATTTTCAGAAGCAGTCTGCAAAAGACATGGGGGCAGATCCACAGCGTACTTTCAAATTACCCGCGT
Organism: Rana temporaria; assembly: GCF_905171775.1. Lineage (NCBI taxonomy): Eukaryota > Metazoa > Chordata > Amphibia > Anura > Ranidae > Rana > Rana temporaria. The sequence goes on from NC_053492.1 coordinate 348,222,131, forward strand.
CGTATCTTTGTTTTGAATCCTCAAAACAAGATACGACGGCATCTGGGTTAGATCCGACAGGCATACGTCTTCGGACGCCTTCGGTTCTAAGATGCAATTCTTCGGCGTCCACTAGGTGGCGTTCCCGTCGTTTTCCGCGTCGAGTATGCAAATTAGCTATTTCCGACGATCCACGAACGTACGAGCGGCCGTCGCATTTTTTAACGTCGTCTCTAGTCGGCTTTTTACGGCGTATAGTTAAAGCTGGTATTTCATGGCGTATAGTTAAACCTGCTATGTTAAGTATGGCCGTCGTTCCCGCTTTTAATTTGAATTTTTTTTTTTTTTGCGTAAGTCGTCCGTGAATCGGGATGGACGTAATTCACGTCTATGTTAAAAAAAATTACGTCCTTGCGACGTCATTTAGCGCAATGCACGGCGGGAAATTTAGTGACGGCGCATGCGCAGTTCGTTCGGCGCGGGGACGCACTTCATTTAAATGAAACACGCCCCCTAATCGCCGATTTGAATTACGCGCCGTTACGCCGCGAGATAGACTACGCCGCCGTAATTTACGGCGCAAATTCTTTCAGGATTCGAACCAAAGCCGGGAAAATTATGGCGGCGTAGCGTATCTCAGATACGTTGCGCGGGTGCAGATCTATGTGGATCTGCCCCATGGTGAAACAAACAGCTATTTCGAGCATCAAATTGTAGGAATCTGCTACAGTTTGATAAAATTTGTGAAATGTGTACATTTATCACCCTGAGATGATTGCTTTTTTTTTTTCAACAAAGGTGGAGTTACTCTTTAAGTCTTAACAAGCCATTGGGTGCAGGTTTTCTTTTGGCTAACCAAATGTGTACTGAGTGCTTCCAGTAAGAGCCAACTAATCAAAAGATGTTTATGTGTGCAGTTTGTAATTTGTATCAATGGAGTGAAATACTAGAGGGCAATTCTCCATAGGGGAGAGCTGCACCATTTATGAATCATTTTTCTACTTTGGATTCTCATAGAAGCCAGCGCACATACAGTCAAGTAAGAGAAAATGCGACTGAAACTAATTTAAGATTTAGTACAGAAGGAGGTGAAAGCTGAAGATGCAGCCTGGCCACTGATCAAAGCATTGACAGAATTTTGCTATCTGCAGATACAACTGTTGGAGAAGCACATCTTTTTTCCCTTTATTATTAGCTCAGCAATACCTTCCCCCACCTCTGTTCTTCATTTGTTCTATCTCTAGCAAACCTTAACCTTTACGTAGCTCGTCCATAATAAAAAACAATAGATTGACCGTTGCCTAGACTGCATGTACTTTTCTGCCTTATATTTGTTATTTATACTTTTTGATTTATTCCAATAGTACCTTTACTACCATTCTTTCTAGATATGTACAATTATATCATTTTTTGCTTTATTTATTTTATTGATAAGAAGAAATTGAAGACGTAGCTGCTTAAAGATTTCTAAATTAAATAATAATGTAGACGTTTTTTTTTTCTGTATACTTCATGAATGTGCAAAGATAAGCAGGGGTTATGGGCCAGATTCACATAGAACTGCGGCGGCGTAACGTATTGTAGATACGTTACACCGCCGCAAGTTTTCATCGCAAGTGCCTGATTCACAAAGCACTTGCGATGAAAACTACGCTGGCAGCCTCCGGCGCAAGGCGGGCCAATTCAAATGGGCGTGTGCCCAAATCCCGCGCCGGACCTACTGCGCATGCTCAGTTTCGCAATTCCCGTCGTGCTTTGCGCGCCGTGACGTCATTTTTTCGAATGGCGACGCGCGTAGCGTACTTCCGTATTCCCGGACGTGTTATGCAAACGACGTTAAATTTTTAATTTCGACGCGGGAACGACGGCCATACTTTAAACAGCAATACGATTGCTGAGTAAAGTTAGGGCAGGTCAAACGACGACTAACTTTGCGACGGGAAACTAGACTAGCAGCGACGTAGCGAACGCGAAAATCCGTCGGGAATCGCCGTAACTCCTAATTTGCATACCCAACGCTGGTTTTACGACACAAACTCCCCCCAACAGCGGCCGCGGTATTGCATCCTAAGATCCGACAGTGTAAAACAATTACACCTGTCGGATCTTATGGATATCTATGCGTAACTGATTCTATGAATCAGTCGCATAGATAGAAACAGAGATACGACGGCGTATCAGGAGATACGCCGTCGTATCTCTTTGGTGAATCTGGCCCTATGTTTTTAAACTTGAAATAGTGTCAGAACTGAGTATCATTTAGGCCCCTTTCACATTGGAGCGGGAGCCGCGGTGGCGGTATAGCGCCGCTAAAAATAGCAGCGCTATACCGCCGGGATTGCCGCGGAAATCGGCCGCTAGCGGTGCAGTATTAACCCCCGCTAGCGGCCGATAAAGGGTTAATACAATGCGCCTCTGCAGAGGCGCATTGCGGGCGGTATTGCCGCGGTTTCCCATTGTTTTAAATGGGAAGGAGCGGTATACATGCCGCTCCTCTCACCGCTAAAAAGATGCTGCTCACAGGACATTTTTTTCTATCGGGCTTTCACATTGAGTAGGCAGTGAAGGAGTTTTTTAGGCGGTATAGCGGCGCTATTTTTAGCGATGTACCGCCTGAAAAACTCCTCAGTGTGAAAGGGATCTAAAGGAAGAATTCACACTAAAGAGATGGCAGGGTACTGTAAGTGTAAGGGCATAGGTTTTAGTCTGCATTGGTTTAAACAAATACCTACTTCTATCAAAGTTTTTTTAAACCCTAAGGCCCCTTTTACACTGGGGAGTTTTTCGAGCGTTATTCGAGTGTTATTCGAGTGTTATTCGAGCGTTATTCGAGTGTTATTCGAGCGTTATTCGAGCGTTATTCGAGCGTTATTCGAGTGTTATTCGAGCGTTATTCGAGCGTTATTCGAGCGTTATTCGAGCGTTATTCGAGCGTTATTCGAGTGTTATTCGAGTGTTATTCGAGCGTTATTCGAGCGTTATTCGAGTGTTATTCGAGCGTTATTCGAGCGTTATTCGAGCGTTATTCGAGCGTTATTCGAGTGCTATTCGAGTGTTATTCGAGCGTTATTCGAGTGTTATTCGAGCGTTATTCGAGCGTTATTCAAGCAAAGCCTCATCTGCAATCCCAATGTGCTGGTAATGCACCGCTAAGACCCGAACGTTTTAGGGCGTATTTGCAGTACCTCAGTGTGAAAGGGTAAGGTGTTTTTACAGCGCTTTCAATTCATTTCAATGGAGAGGGGCGTTTTTTTTCAGTGCCCAAAAGCTGCTCCAAAGATGCTGCTTGCAGGACTTTTCTCAACGCCCCGCCAGTGCAACGCCTCAGTGTGAAAGGGTAAGGTGTTTTTACAGCGCTATCAATTAATTTCAATGGAGAGGAGCATTTTTTTCAGCGCCCAAAAGTTGCTCCAAAGATGCTGCTTGCAGGACTCAGTGTGAAAGGGTCCATTGAGATGCATGGAGAGCGTTTTATGAGCGTTTTAATAGCGCTGTTTTTAATGCTAAAACGCTGTAAAAGCGCTTCAGTGTGAAAGGGGTCTAAGTCTTTTTTATATGGTATGTTTTGCATCATGCCTCACTAAATGCAGTTTTCTTAAAGCGGTGGTTCACCCATAAAAACGACTTCCCCCTATTACACTGCCCCCCCGCATTACAATACGATTATGGGACTCGCAACCCGGAGGACACGGCTGAATAGCTGTACCCAGGTATGTACAGCAGCCAAAAAAAAATTAAAGGCATAATCGTATTGTAATGCGGGGGGGGGCAGTGTAATAGGGGGAAGTCGTTTTTATGGGTGAACCACCGCTTTAAGTAGTTTTTTTTTTAAAAATCTGTTTCTTTTCTTGAGATCCTGCCAATAACAGTACTTCTTGTTGCAGTCTGAAAGCAGCAAACTAAGCTACTACCTTGCACTTAGTAGCAGCATAGTCAGCATGCTTTAAAAGCTTTTTCTGGTGGAAGTTTGGTACACCTGATAGGCAGTCCATTGGCCAACTGAGGGCTCATTCAGAAAGTCAGTGCTAACCGCCCCCTGGAAGGGATCTGTGGTGATATGCTTTTCAGAGGTCAATATAGCAGTGGCTGACACTACTTTTTTTATTTTATTTTTTACTTTTTTAACCACTTAAGGACCGCCTAACGCCGATATACGTCAGCAGAATGGCACGGCTGGGCACAGGCATGTACCTGTACTCCGCCTTTAAGAGCCCAGCCGCGGGTCGCGCGTGCTCACGACTCAGTCCGAAGCTCCGTAACCACGTCCGCGGGACCCGCAGACCCGATCGCCGCCGGTGTCCCGCGATTGGGTCACAGGAGCTGAAGAACGGGGAGAGGTGAGTGTAAACACACCTTCCCCGTTCTTCTCTGTGGCAGTGTCACTGATCGTCTGTTCCCTGTTATAGGGAACGGAGATCAGTGACATCACACCTACAGCCACGCCCCCCTACAGTAAGAATCACTCCCTTAGGGCACACTTAACCCCTTAGCGCCCCCTAGTGGTTAACCCCTTCACTGACATTGTAATTTTCACAGTAATCAGTGCATTTTTATAGCACTTTTCGCTGTGAAAATGACAATGGTCCCAAAAATGTGTCAAAAGTGTCCGATGTGTCCGCCATAATGTCGCAGTCACAAAAAAAAACGCTGATCGCCGCCATTACTAATAAAAATAATTATTAATAAAAATGCCATAAAACTATTCCCTATTTTGCAAAAGCTATAACTTTTGCACAAACCAATCAATAAATGCTTATTGCGATTTTTTTTACCAAAAATAAGTAGAAGAATACGTATCAGCCTAAACTGAGGAAAGACAAAAACAATTATATATTTTTGGGGGATATTTATTATAGCAAAAAGTAAAAAATATTGAATTTTTTTCAAAATTGTCGCTCTAATTTTGTTTATAGCGCAAAAAATAAAAACCGCAGAGGTGATGAAATACCCCCAAAAGAAAGCTCTATTTGTGGGAAAAATAGGACACAAATTTTGTTTGGGAGCCACGTCACACGACCGCTTAATTATCAGTTAAAGCGAGGCAGTGCTGAATCGCAAAAAGGGGCAAGGTCCTTAACCTGCTGGTTAAGTCCGGCTCTTAAGTGGTTAAACTGCCAAACAACAATTTCAGATTGCTGGACCATGCCTCAACTGAGAGCCGACCGTTTGGTTCTCAATTGTGTTGTGGCCCTATTGATCTCAATGGGCTAGTTTGACATTCAGTGCCACCTATTAAACTCTGCTGTCCAAGTTACATTTGCTAAAACAACTTTTCTGAACAGCAAGTTCACTGGACGATGCCTCAACTGAAAGCTGAGCATTTGGCTCTCATTTGCAGTGTGGTCCCATTGAACTCAATGGGCGAGTTTGACAGGCAAGGCCACCTATCAAACTCTGCTGCGTAAGTTAAAATTGTGCAGCCCTGTCAGGTTGTATTGCTAGAATTTCGGTATGGCATTTAGGGGCAGTAAATAAGTGGCTTACCTGCCTGTTTTCTCTGCCCCAGAGTAAAAGAGCCCTAACAGAGTGCAATGCAGGCTGACAACTCTGCTACTAATGGCACAGCAGTGGCTTAGCATTGTCAGTCTGCAAAAGAAATTGCTTTTGCTGGCAGGACCTGCAGGAAATAATTATTCCTGTAATACAACTGTACATCAATATGTAGGCATGGTGCCAAACATCAAAAATAGATTTTGGGTTTATGTACATTTTAAGGTTTACCTAAGCAAAAGTAAAAGGATGCAGAGCTTACAGTCCCTAAAATACATTGGTGTAGGTGCACATGGAGAAGGTAGAAAATAATAAAATGGGTTCTAAGAAGTGGCAAAGGTCCAGATCTTCAATCTTGCCTTGGACCCTGTTAGATCTGTATCTGTACCACAAACCGCAGCACAAACAGTACCAGATTCCTACAGTGCACCATAAACATAAGTTTTGAATATCAGAACAAACAAATAATAAAAAAAGTCCACTGTGAACTGATAAGCAAGTAGCTAGCAAAAGTCCGTATTTGCACTCCCAAAAACAATTTCTTCCAAAAGTGCTCCTATGCAAAAATAGTATAAAGTGCCGTAGTGCTCCAAAAATATCACATGGTGATCTGTGCTCCACGCACCCTCTTGTGCTTTAACTCACCACATGGTATGGACCACTTGTACTGCATGTTAGACTGGTGAGCAGTGAGGTGTCACTTCCTTTATGTCTTCCTATGTAATTACCACTCGTGCATGAAGGAGAGAGGTCTTTGGTAACGCCCTGTGGAAGGGGCGAAGCGCGTCGACATAGATTCCGGTTCCTCAGTGACATTACATCTGGTGAGCGGTGGGACGCACGCGAGGTTGTGAGAACCAAGCCTGAAGTGAACCGATGTATAAAGACCTTTAAGGATGTTTGTACAAAGCGAATATAACTCTGGAATATTGTAAGTGTGTTGTTAAAGGGGTGTTCCAGTCTTTTTTTAAGTTTATTAAAAGTCAGCAGCTACAAAAAGTGTAGCTGCTGGCTTTTAATAAACAGACACTAACCTGCTCCACGGCTCCAGCGACGCGCCGGCCGGGGGTCCGCTCCTCGCCCCTCCCTCGCCGGCCGGCATCTTCATTCCTCGTGTGGGCACCCGGCAGTGACAGCTTTCGACTTCACGGCCGGGCACCCACTGCGCATGCGCATCCGATTGGACAGGCGCTCGCCTACAGGGAGGGGCTGCAATAAGGCGATTAAGCTAATCACCTTACCAGCCCCTCGGCGGAAGGAGGAAGTGGGACAGGAAGTCCCCTTCTCCTGAAGCCTCCACTCCCCCCCCCAAAAAAAATTACATGCCAAATGTGGCATGTAAGGGGGCGAGGAGTGGGTTAAGCGGAAGTTCCATTTTTAGGTGGAACTCAGCTTTAACCTTTTATTACAATAAACAAAAACATACTATACTATATGGATCCTTCTTGCACGAGTGGTAATTACATAGGAAGACATAGAGGAAGTGACATCTCCCCGCTCATCAGCCTAAGCCTGTAGACCTACATGCAGTACTGCTAAGGGGTCTATACCATCTGGTGAGTAAAAGCACAAGGGGGTGTGTGGAGCACAGATCAACGTGTGATATTTTTGGAGCACTACGGCACTTTCGAATTTTTCCACACTGGAGCACTATCTACTTGATTTTCAGTTCACATTGGACTTTTTTTATGATTCGTTTGTTCTGATATTCAAAACGTATGTTTATGGTGTATGCACAGCATTTGCACTTTAGGGATTTGGTACTATTTACGCTGTGGTTTGTGGTATAATATCTGATTGTGTAATGAACAGTAGCAACAGGAGCAGTATATAGGTACAGACACATTTAGCATGGGTGAATTGTATTTATATATACTGTATCTGGCTGTGACCTTATTAATCTTTAACAAAAATAGAATTTAACCTGTCTGAAAAACAAAATTTAAGAACATTGAGAAATTGTAGATTAAAAAAAAAAAAAAACATCCCAAAAAAAGGTGATTCAATTGTTAAATGAGAAGATAAGTAGAATATATAACAATGCATAAACTCGTTTTATGTGTACCAGCCTTCAATACTGCAAGGCAAATTTTGTGTTATTTTGAAATCCAGATCGAAAATTAAAAAATATATTTAGAAGCTGCTTGGGATATATTGAAGAACTGTCAGTACAATAAAGCAAGGTGCCTATTCTTTAGAAAGAAACATGATTGCCCATTAAAATGAATTCTTAGAAAATGCAGGCCAAACAAAAGATAATTGGATAATTCACCAGTGTAGATATCAATCTGTTGAAAGAAACGAGGTTGAGATATTCCAATATCTTTTGTGCCTTTTGCTTGTAAAAGTTTTGAAACAGTATTTATTTTTAAGGATATCATAAATAAAGCAAAGTGGTGGCAGGTCCACTACAATATCAGCAGAAGATTGGTTATCAAACACAGAGCACATTTTTATGGCCCAAAATATAACGTGCCCCTTTCATTTATGAAAATATCCAGTCATAGTTCTATAAAGACTCAGCATGCTATCATAAGCATTTGGTGCCACCTACAGGATTCCAGATATGTTCGAAAAATGTATCTATAGTAATATCCATACATTTCAGAATGGTGTTTAGTTAACTCATTCCTAATTCAATCTACTATGAGAACTGTCAATTCTATGGAACAAAAAGCATTTTTCCTTTTGGAAAAAGAAAATAATTTCGATTTGTAGACATTTTGTGCAACATAATTTACTACCATTAGATTTGTCATGTGGTATACTATTTAGAATACGAATCAAAGTGCACCTTTTGGGAAAACGTTTACAATATTTTGAAATGACTAAGGAGGAGCAATAGCTGTGTTGTTCCTGCCTATCATTATTGTTATATGGAGCAGTAAGCTTTTTGTTGGACATCTCCTTATTGACTATGACCCGATCTATCATAGAGCGGGCACTACTCAAGTAAGCCTCCAATCGGCACTGTGTTTGTTTTTAACCTTTTAACCACTTCCCGACCCCCGCATGTACATATACGTCCACAATATGGCACGTACAGGCACATGGGCGTACACGTACGTCCTCGCCTATTAGCGGGTGGGGGGTCCGATCGGGACCCCCCCCGCTACATGCGGAGGTCGGGTCCGCTCGGGGAGCGATCCGGGACCACGGCGCGGCTATTTGTTTATAGCCGCTCCGTCGCGATCGCTCCCCGGAGCTGAAGAACGAGGAGAGCCGTGTGTAAACACGGCTTCCCCGTCCTTCACTATGGCGGCGCATCGATCGCGTCATTCCCTTTATAGGGAAGACACGATCGATGACGTCATTCCTACAGCCACACCCCCAAACAGTTGTAAACACATACTAGGTGCACCCTAACTCCTACAGCGCCACCTGTGGTTAACTCCCAAACTGCAACTGTCATTTTCACAATAAAGAATGCAATTTAAATGCATTTTTTGCTGTGAAAATGACAATGGTCCCAAAAATGTGTCAAAATTGTCCGAAGTGTCCGCCATAATGTCGCAGTCACGAAAAAAATTGCTGATCGCCGCCATTAGTAGTAAAAAAAAAAAAATAAAAATGCAATAAAACTATCCCCTATTTTGTAAACACTATAAATTTTGCGCAAACCAATCGATAAACGCTTATTGCGATTTTTTTTACTAAAAATAGGTAGAAGAATACGTATCGGCCTAAACTGAGGAAAAAATATGTTTTTATATATGTTTTTGGGGGATATTTATTACAGCAAAAAGTAAAAAATATTGCTTTTTTTTCAAAATTGTCGCTCTATTTTTGTTTATAGCGCAAAAACTAAAAACCGCAGATGTGATCAAATACCACCAAAAGAAAGCTCTATTTGTGGGGAAAAAAGGACGCCAATTTTGTTTGGGAGCCACGTCGCACGACCGCGCAATTGTCTGTTAAAGCGACGCAGTCCCGAACTGTAAAAACACCTTGGGTCTTTAGGCTGCATATTGGTCCGGGGCTTAAGTGGTTAAATAAAACGTTATTATGCCATGGCGGTATCTCTCTGTTTTTATACCCTCATGACGCTCTAACCAGCTGACCTACAGGAACTTCAGGTGTCCACATTTTGTCCATGGTGACAACAAGCTCTAATTGACCTCTTTTTAGCGAAATAGGTCAACTTCATGCGGTAGGGGCCCATCCTCTTTATGCACTATTGGGTGATATAGATTGGTGAAGGTGGAATCCTGCTTGTATCTTTTCACATGCACAGTGATAAGCAAGGAACAAACGAACACTTGCTATTCAGTTTATGGACATTTTGTTTTTTCTTTGTGTTCACAGTTTTCTCTAAGTACTCATTATACGGATGAGATCATACTATCTTTGCACTATTGCACTTTTCCAATTGGCATTTATTGCACATGCACTTTATTGTGATTGTATATTGTTACTGTTTTTTTGGATTTTCACTTATGTTTATTAGCGCCCCCTATCCACTTTTCCACATTTACATTCATCTTTGAATTTTTTTGGGGAGCAGCTCTTTTATTTCTCATTTATTTATTCAACTTTTATTTTTGGAGCGAGATCCTTACCCCATTATCATAGAGCTCAGCTGACCATCTCTTAAAGGGGTTGTAAAGGTTTGTTTTTTATTTTCTAAATATGTTCCTTTAAGCTAGTGCATTGTTGGTTCACTTACCTTTTCCTTCGATTTCCCTTCTAAATGTTTTTTTTCTTTGTCTGAATTTCTCACTTCCTGTTTCTCCTCAGTAAGCTTTATACCATCATCCGAGCGGTGGGAAGTCAGTCAGAACAGCTTACTGAACAGCTTACTGAGGAGGAACAGGAAGTGAGAAATTCAGACAAAGAAAACAAAAACAAAAAAAAACATTTAGGGCCAGATTCACAGAGCAAGTACGCCGGCGTATCTACTGATACGCCGGCGTACTTTCAAATTTCCCAAGTTGTATCGTTGTTTTGAATCCTCAAAACAAGATACGACGGCTTCTGGGTTAGATCCGACAGGTGTACGTCTTCGTACGCCTTCGGATCTAAGATGCAATTCTTAATTAGCGATTTACGACGATCCACGAACGTCGCTTTTCTAACGTCGTCTGTAGTCGGCTTTTTCCAGCGTATAGTTAAAGCTGGTATTTTTCGTCGTATATGTAGACTTGCCATGTTAAGTATGTCCGTCGTTCCCGCGTCAAAGTTTTTTTTTTTTTGCATAAGTCATCCGTGAATAGGGATGGATGTAACTCACGTCTAAGTTAAAAAAATTACGTTCTAGCGACGTCATTTAGCGCAATGCATGGCGGGAAATTTTGCGACGACGCATGCGCATTTCATTCGGCGTGGGGACGCGCTTCATTTAAATGAAACCCGCCCCCAACCCACCCAATTTGAAATCCGTCACCAGAAATACACTACGCCGTCGTAACTTACGGCGCAAACTCGCTGAGGATTCGAATCTACGGCAGGTAAGGTACGGCGGCGTAGTGTATCTCTGATACGCTGCGCCGTTCTACATGTATGTGGATCTGGTCCTTAGAAGGGAAATCGAAGGAAAAGGTAAGTGAACCAACAATGCACTAGCTTAAAGAAACCTATTTAGAAAATAAAAAACAAACCTTTACAACCCTTTAACTCAAAGGGTAAGAGGTGGGGGGTCAGCAGTTTCTGATGTGATACGTGGGTGTTAATCTTTCGAGGTGCTGAGAATTTCTGGATTATTTTATTATTATTATCAGCGTAATCCAGTCTTTTCACCATAATAAAGGGATTAAGGTTAAATAAGAATAAAGTTAGGTTGAACTGCAGGAAGCATCTAAATCCATAGACAAAGCAGAGACAGAAAAAACTTGCCATAGGATTTGCTTGACAGCAAGTTCAGCTGGGACTGAAGCCTCCCTTGACTCTGCATTGCACTGGTTTCTCCTGTACTATGTATGTCTGAGCTGTCAAACTGACAACTCAGTCCTGCAGATTACACTGGAAAAGCATATCTCTCCATATGTAATCAACAGAGCACCACTGTCATTGTGACAACACCTCACTCTGTATCAAGAGATATGCTTTATGAGTTCTGTGCACACCGGATGCACAGAGTGCAGCGAACAGCTGTCAAAGTGACAGAAGATTGCAACTCATTACATAGTGGGGAGGCACTCTTCCAGCATAATCCACAGGGCTGAACTGTCGCTGTGATTGCAGATTTTTGCTTTTTACTGACTTATGCATTATTCAATCATTATTTACAGTATGTAAAGCATAAAATGTGTTTTTAAACAAAATATCAATATCTTATTTAAATCATTACTGGTTATTTTTATACACTTTTTATCCTCTTTTGGATCTTTTTTTAAACCATTCTTATTTGAAATGTGTACAATGCATCGATTCCTTTAAAATTTTGTGAGAGAGTGAGTAACCGCTCAAAGAGAACCAGGTAATCTGATTCCTGTGGTCCGAGCCAAGGGTGCAGGCAGTGCAATCAAAATGCAGGTTAGGATGAAGGAAAAAAGGTGGGACAGCCGCACTCCAAAAAAACTCCTCCTTTAATTAAAAATCACAAAATACATGCCACAGCAAAAAACAGCACAACAAAAGAAAAGCTGACGTTTCGCACTATGCCTTAGTGCTTCTTCATAGCTAGTGTGTAAACAGTAAAATGAGTGAATATATACCTTACAGCCCAATGAGTGGGAGGGGGCTCTGGAAACAATTAAGTTAAACAGGGTCCCCTGTGAAGTTTGGGTGTGTCTCGACAGACAATCAGAGAGTGTCTCATGTGGACTATGTCTCATGCAAATTCATAGTGAATAGTGAACATTGGATAGAATGATGTGTTGACCCAATAGAGAAGTGGGGTGCAGAAAAATGTGAAAGAGAGTGTAGGAGTATGTGTAAGTGTGAAGAAATATATTTGAGTGTAAGAGAAGTGAATTAAAGTGGACAGGAAATGGAATGATATGTGTAAAACATGTATAACTTGTATAAGTAACAAATAAAATGAAATTAAGAAAACAAAAAATATGATATGAATTGAAGTGCAATAAAGTAAAGTGAAATTAATTTAAAAAAAAAGAAGAAAGGAAAACAAATAAAAAGTGAAATGGGGAAAAAAGGGGAAGAAAAAAAAAAAAAAAAAAAAAATAGGGGTGAATATGACGGTGAACCATATAAAGGACGATGCATAAACCATAAAATAATATGGTGTAATGTAGTGAACAAAAAATGCCTAAAGATTGAGCATAGTGTAAAGGTGCACCTTAATTCTAATGGTCTTATTTGTTTTATAGTACATTAACTTGTGTTTTTTATTATTTTTATGATTATTATTATATTATTTTTGTTTTTTGTATTTTTGTTGCCTGTATGTGTTTATGTACTTACTCATTATTGAAATAATAACTGAGACACTGGGCCTCTATCTGGACTGGTTAAACATTCATTGTGAGCTGAACCATTAATACAAAGACAAAAACAAAAGGATGTGAACATGTGTGGCCGTTTATAGAAGAGTTCTAAAATATCCTAAAAATCAGTAAATGAGTAAACATGCAGAGTAGTATGGAATGATAGTAAAAAAGAGGCACTTGAAATGTCGGGAAGTGTCAATGTGGCTATATGAGGCTAATGAAAAATAACCGCTATTAGCGGACAATTGCCAACATGTGAACCTCAATCTAAATAGAGAAACTCTCTAGAGAATGATAGCGATCAGGGTATGGGCATGAAGTGTGTGTCAGGTTGCATAGCGGAATCGATATATTGGTATTACAATATTTTAATGCTTTAATGTTAGACTGGAAAGGGAAAAGTAAAACCAAAAGGAAACCAAAAGGTTAGTGAAGGGTTAATGAAAAACTCCCTAGGCAGTAGGTAAACATGTGTTGAAATCGAAAATACGCTATCTGATTCTCTGTCTTGACACATCCAATTACAGAAAAAGCCACATTTGAGGCCAACACATCTCGCCGACAACAAAGACATCGCCATACATGTCGCGATGACTGTGCGATCTACATGAATTAAATACTTAAATGTGTATTTACAAGGAACAAATAAAATTCGATAAAACGGAGAAGCCGAACATTGCTGTTGACAGCTGTATATACAAAAAACAGTTAATACAGTAATAAGAACACAAAACACACAATATGCATATGAAATGTCCCGATAAACATGTTAAGATAACGAGCAATATCGTATGAATGGCTGGGAAGCCAGCAGAACTGTAATCGTGGGACATATCTTACAATGTATGTTGGTTGGTTCTCTAATGAAACCCAAAAAGAAAGAAAGAAGAGAGTATAGGATACTGAGATCTTGTTGAAAAGGGTGCCAAGAGCTTAGGTGTTTTGTAATCCTCTTACAAAGAAGGAGATACTGTATTTATGGATCCTGTAAAAATCGGGGAAAAAACATCCAGGGTGCTTGTAAGAAAATAAGGTTAGGAAAAAAGGCAAGATGAAAAGAGAGGGGGGGAGGGGGAAGGGAATAAGGAGAAAAAATGGGAAAATGTGCGCAAGGAAGAGCGAGGAAAAAAAAAAAAGGTGGAAGTGGAAGTGGAGAAAAAAAAAAAAGGTGGAAGTGGAAGTGGAGAAAAAAAAAAAGAAAAAAAAAAAAAAAAAAAGAAACAAAAAAAAAATAAAAAAAAAGGTGGAAGTGGAAGTGAAAACAATAAATAAATAAAAAAAAAAAAAAAAAAAGGTGGAAGTGGAAGTGAAAAAATAAATAAATAAATAAAAAAATTTTTTTTTACTCTAGAACTATTTCGCTGATAACCGATATTTCTCCGACATGGATTTTACATTATACCATCTTCACGCTCTCCCATACATGTCTTTACAACACATGTGGTAGATTTTTGGTTTTTGAAGCGTTCTAATTACACATTCAGATTATGTATATGCCCAAGTACCAGCACATCCATCTTATCTTATGTATGCATGCGATTCCTATGTATCCCATCTCACTGTATATCTCACTCTAGGTATTTAAGAGGCTTATCATACTTCATTCTATATGAACCCGGTCCTAAACATACATTAAGCTCCCTCGATCTGCCGGTTGTCCCTGCCCTATGTTTATTTTTACATTTACTTTTATCTTTTCTCATTTTCATGTTTTTTTACCACTTCCACCTTTTTTTTTTTTATTTTTTTTTTTATTTTTATTTATTTATTTATTTTTTCACTTCCACTTCCACCTTTTTTTTTTTTTTTTTATTTATTTTTTTTTTTCACTTCCACTTCCACCTTTTTTTTTTTTTATTTTATTTTTTTTCTCCACTTCCACTTCCACCTTTTTTTTTTTTTTTTTTCCTCGCTCTTCCTTGCGCACATTTTCCCATTTTTTCTCCTTATTCCCTTCCCCCTCCCCCCTCTCTTTTCATCTTGCCTTTTTTCCTAACCTTATTTTCTTACAAGCACCCTGGATGTTTTTTCCCCGATTTTTACAGGATCCATAAATACAGTATCTCCTTCTTTGTAAGAGGATTACAAAACACCTAGGCTCTTGGCACCCTTTTCAACAAGATCTCAGTATCCTATACTCTCTTCTTTCTTTCTTTTTGGGTTTCATTAGAGAACCAACCAACATACATTGTAAGATATGTCCCACGATTACAGTTCTGCTGGCTTCCCAGCCATTCATACGATATTACTCGTTATCTTAACATGTTTATCGGGACATTTCATATGCATATTGTGTGTTTTGTGTTCTTATTACTGTATTAACTGTTTTTTGTATATACAGCTGTCAACAGCAATGTTCGGCTTCTCCGTTTTATCGAATTTTATTTGTTCCTTGTAAATACACATTTAAGTATTTAATTCATGTAGATCGCACAGTCATCGCGACATGTATGGCGATGTCTTTGTTGTCGGCGAGATGTGGTGGCCTCAAATGTGGCTTTTTCTGTAATTGGATGTGTCAAGACAGAGAATCAGATAGCGTATTTTCGATTTCAACACATGTTTACCTACTGCCTAGGGAGTTTTTCATTAACCCTTCACTAACCTTTTGGTTTCCTTTTGGTTTTACTTTTCCCTTTCCAGTCTAACATTAAAGCATTAAAATATTGTAATACCAATATATCGATTCCGCTATGCAACCTGACACACACTTCATGCCCATACCCTGATCGCTATCATTCTCTAGAGAGTTTCTCTATTTAGATTGAGGTTCACATGTTGGCAATTGTCCGCTAATAGCGGTTATTTTTCATTAGCCTCATATAGCCACATTGACACTTCCCGACATTTCAAGTGCCTCTTTTTTACTATCATTCCATACTACTCTGCATGTTTACTCATTTACTGATTTTTAGGATATTTTAGAACTCTTCTATAAACGGCCACACATGTTCACATCCTTTTGTTTTTGTCTTTGTATTAATGGTTCAGCTCACAATGAATGTTTAACCAGTCCAGATAGATGCCCGGTGTCTCAGTTATTATTTCAATAATGAGTAAGTACATAAACACATACAGGCAACAAAAATACAAAAAACAAAAATAATATAATAATAATCATAAAAATAATAAAAAACACAAGTTAATATACTATAAAACAAATAAGACCATTAGAATTAAGGTGCACCTTTACACTATGCTCAATCTTTAGGCATTTTTTGTCCACTACATTACACCATATTATTTTATGGTTTATGCATCGTCCTTTATATGGTTCACCGTCATATTCACCCCTATTTTATTTATTTTTTTCTTCCCCTTTTTTCCCCATTTCACTTTTTATTTGTTTTCCTTTCTTCTTTTTTTTTAATTAATTTCACTTTACTTTATTGCACTTCAATTCATATCATATTTTTTGTTTTCTTAATTTCATTTTATTTGTTACTTATACAAGTTATACATGTTTTACACATATCATTCCATTTCCTGTCCACTTTAATTCACTTCTCTTACACTCAAATATATTTCTTCACACTTACACATACTCCTACATTCTCTTTCACATTTTTCTGCACCCCACTTCTCTATTGGGTCAACACATCATTCTATCCAATGTTCACTATTCACTATGAATTTGCATGAGACATAGTCCACATGAGACACTCTCTGATTGTCTGTCGAGACACACCCAAACTTCACAGGGGACCTTGTTTAACTTAATTGTTTCCAGAGCCCCCTCCCACTCATTGGGTTGTAAGGTATATATTCACTCATTTTACTGTTTACACACTAGCTATGAAGAAGCACTAAGGCATAGTGCGAAACGTCAGCTTTTCTTTTGTTGTGCTGTTTTTTGCTGTGGCATGTATTTTGTGATTTTTAATTAAAGGAGGAGTTTTTTTGGAGTGCGGCTGTCCCACCTTTTTTCCTTCATCCTATCCTTTAAAATTTTGTTACCGACATTTTTAATCTGCCACTGAGACAAGTTGTTGAGTGTGTAGAGTGTGTAATTCCTGCGCTCATAGATAGGTAATTTGTGAAAATGCCATATGAATAAATATGGGAACACTATTAATAAGTGAACACTATAAAGGTTGCTTCTCTCAAAGTGCATGTGCCTTTAAACGTGTGATCAGAGTAATGCCCTGTACACACGATCGGTCAATCCGATGAGAACGGTCTGATGGATTTTTCGTTCAGTTAACCGATAAAGCTGACTGATGGTCAGTCGTGCCTACACACCATCAGTTAAAAAAACGATCGTGTCAGAACGCGGTGACGTAAAACACAACGACGTGCTGAAAAAAAACCCGAAGTTTAATGCTTCCAAGCATGTGTCGACTTGATTCTGAGCATGCGTGGATTTTTAACCGATGGACGTGCCTACAAACGATCGTTTTTTTTCGGTTAGGTATCAATCGGTTAATTTCACATTTTTTAACCAATGGATAAATAACCGATGGGGCCCACACACGATCGGTTTGGTCTGATAAAAACGGTCCATCAGACCGTTCTCATCAGATTGACCGATCGTGTGTACGCGGCATAAGAGCACTACCTCGTGTTCTACTACTAATACATCAGTGCCGGGGGTCACTTTGGGTAGGATGCCCGAGAACTCCATTCCGATCTGTACTAGACGGACTCTATTTATAGCCACACTGGAACCTTGTAAAATGTATATATTGTTTGACTCATGCTGTTGGACTCTTTTGCTTAGATTGTGTGGGGTGTGGTTATATGCCATTGGTTTATTGTCTCTGTCTGCCCTGGCTGTGGGGGGGGTGGGGGGATTCCTCCAACAGCTCTCCTTGCTGATTGGACAGTTTACCCCACCCTGAATTCCAAAGGGAGGGGTGATGGTCCCGAGAGGGATAGCTATTGTGTTCATGTCTGAAAATAAATCAGTTTGTTTTTGCCACTCTACAACGAGGTGTGTTGTCTGGTGACTGGGATGGCTGGAGGGTCTGAGATGGTGTTGGATCTGGACTGAGGAAGCATTGACTGCGGACCTAGATCTGTCTGAGGACAGAGGGTTCGTCACAACATCAATACCACAACATATCAATAATACCATTAACCAAATAAATCAGTAATAATATTAATAAAATTATAATATTCCATTAAAGATTCCAATTAATGAACGTCAAACTTTGCAGATAATTAGTGCAATCCGTGCTCCCGTCTGTGTGCCTTCTCACTCCAGATATCCAGGACTCCCACAACAGAAGTCACAAACCCTCGGGGAGGATGGCTGGGCTCTGTGGTCCCACGAGCTGTGTCGTGGGACTGAACTGCAAAGCTCATTTCTAAAGTAAATACAACGGACTAATGATTCATACTAACATTTCTACTTCCCTCTTCCAACAAATTTGTTGTGTCAGATGTGTCTTAATGTTAGAAATAATGTCCTGTCCTTCTTGTTTAAAGTTCTCTCCTAGTCCTTGAGTACCAGGCATACCCCACTTTTAAGTACACAATGGGGTTTATTTACTATCACTGGAGAGTGCAAAAACAGGCTCACTTCTGCATAGAAACCAATGAGCTTCTAATCCCAACTTGTTCAATTAAGCTTTGGTAATAAAACCTGGAAGCTCATTGGTTTCTATGCAGAAGTGAGCCTGATTTTGCGCTTTACAGCTTTAGTAGATAAACCCCATTGTGTACTTGTGGGGTATGCCTGTATCTCTAAAATATAATGGTTAAAATAGTATAAAATTAATCCACTTTACCTCTTGTTAGAAAAGCCAAGCCTTCAACCAACCTGAAAAATAGCATTTTTTAAAAGCTGAAAAGTATTTTAGTTCTAATTCAGGCACTGCAACCTTTCCATACTCCTATCTATTCTTAAAACTCTGCAGAGAAATTATAGCGTTTTTTTTTTATTTATTTTTTATGCTAAATAAATAAATTAAACTAAGCCATCTGTGCAAGAAGAATATTCTATTAATAAAAAAGTGTATTGCTAAATGGTGAAGTTTATGTGTAATATACTATATATTTATATACCTGAGGGTGAACAGCACTGTTAGTACAACCTTGCAGGATACTGCAGGCAACCAGGTGTGTCCCCAGTGACCACCAACATATTCTTAAAAAGAAAGTTTGCAGCACCAAGATCTTATATTACCTATTAAATATATTGAGAAATAAATTGAGCTCTCGGTTCTGTAACTTTTCTGGTTTCTTGTTTATATATACCAGGGATCCTCAAACTACGGCCCTCCAGCTGTTGCGGAACTACACATCCCATGAGGCATTGTAAAACTCTGACATTCACAGACATGACTAGGCATGATGGGAATTGTAGTTCCTGAACAACTGGAGGGCCATAGTTTGAAGACCCATGATATATACAGTATATTATACATGGGGAAAACATAGAAAAATGTGTATCCCCACCCACACCATATCATAAGACAAAACCACAATGCCACATTTCCCCAAATACCACCCATCCATTTTTCCACCATTACCCCTAAAAATATCAAATATAGACTTCTGGTTTGTGTTTGATAGATGTAGGCTAGCATCAGGACAGTATGTAAAAACATGAAAAGAAAGCAAAAAGATGGTGACAAAGCAGGTTTTATCTTGCAATAATATTTATTTTAGAGATAATGCCAAAACATATTGTTTAGTAGAGGGTCAGTTTGATTAGGCCACTATATAAGAGGGAGAGACAAGGTTGTTTTTTGGTATTATTTGAGAGAAAATAGCCAGAAATATTGTACAGTGGCAGGACAGTATGTACCCAGCTTAGTCAAGCTGCAATTTAAGCGAGTCAGGCCTCATAGACACGACCGAGGAACTCGTTGGAAAATACACATCGTTTTCCTCGACGAGTTCCTTGTTAGGCTTGTCGAGGAACTTGACACGCTTGCTTTGCCTACACACTGTCAAGACCAAATCTCCTTGTTCTCAAATGCGGTGATGTACAACACATACAATGGCAGAGGAAGTTCGATTCCACTGGCACAACTCTTGGGTCTGCTTTTGCTAATCTCATGTTACTGTGTGTTAAGTAAAAGTTTGGTAAGAGACGATTTGCACTTTTCAGACTGTTACAGCGTGACAAAACCCTACTTTTACCGAAGGTGCGCTCCTGTCTCATACTTTATTCTGAGCATGCGCGGGTTTCTTAGCATACGACGAGGAACACGACGAGGAAATTGAGACTCCCGTTGAGGAAAAAAGAGAACTTGTTCTCCTTTTTGCTCGTCGAGTTCCTCGACAGTTTCCTCAATGAAAAACATACACACGACCGGTTTTCTCTGCAAAAAAGCCCTGCCACCAAGTTTCTTGATGGATTCTGTCGAGGAAAGCGGTTGTGTGTACGAGGCCATACATGAGGCAGTTTTTGAGGTGCAATGCAGGATTGCAGTAAACATCAGACATTTGCTGGAGTACTGGAACAGGCCAAAGACTTTGAAGTGCAGTGCAGGATTTACCCTGCAGTAAATATCAACATGTTTTTTTGAGTTTCAGCTGAAGAAACATTACATTCAATTGGTTGGTGGGGAGCGGACTGGAAAATACTCATTAATAATCCAAGAATGGTTTATTTTAACCACTTCCAGACCACCCACCGCATATAAGGACATAATTGGACACAGGGGGAGCCATTCAGCAGGTCATTCAGAGGGAAGGCAGCATGGTGGGCTGCCTATGTAAACAAGGAAGGCAGCTGTTCTGTCAGGGAGTAAAAGAGAGATCTTGTGTTTCAACTAAGCTGAAACATGGATCTATATTTTCCTCCAGTGCATCCACTCCCCCCACAGTTAGAAAGCATTTCCTAGGAGCATACTTAACACCTTGATCGCCCCTATGTGAACACAAACCAAAAAATGAATAAAAATGCCAAATGATTGAAAATGTTAAGTGAAACATGTGACTTATGTAGAATCCTCCAATATCTATTGAAGATTCTGATGGTTCCTTCAATGAAGGACAGACCAGAAGTCAAAGGTTCAGTGAAAATCTTGTGACTTTATAAAGTGAACACAGTGAATCCACCACCACGCAAAGTGCATGCTTACCAGGTGCACAAGTTTAAGCACTTGGGGCTAATACCCAGCCAGGGCCTTTTGCCCCTAAAGATTGCAGATGTTTGGTCTGGTCAAATGGTGTAGTAAGCCGTTTTGGTCAGGAACATAATTCATGGTACAGCTTATGGACCCATACACGGTTCAAGTAGCGATGAGGTGATGGCAGCTCAAAAAGAAAGGGCAGAGAAAATTGCCATAGGTAAAAACAGATTGTTATTTATTCAAAAAATAAAAAGGCAGTAACGCTTGCAAAGCGTAAACAGATTGAGTAAAAAGTAAAATTAAAAACATGCGGCCGGCAACAATATAAACGCATGTGAAAGCGAGAGTTAAACGTAGTGATATCTGCACATTGCTCCTTCCCACACGTTTCGTCACTAATCTGACATCGTCCTGGGGCACGAGCGGTGTACTAATGCACCGCTTAATATAGTAAACACATGCAAACAAGCTTCATTCTGAATCCCAGGTGGCTGATGCTAAAAACGCCATTTTGAATATGGGAAAGGAAAATTAAAACCCAAACTAGGAGCTCTACAGAGTAGAAAACACTAGGATAAACAGCGAGCGCAACAATCAAAGCGCTCACCGCTATACCAGCATATCCACCACACCTGAAACACCAAATTGAGCTCACAGGGTGACTTACATACTCAATGATTAAAGATGGTGCTGGAAGCTATAATACTGAGACAACCACCTTTAGATACAGATGAATGGTGCGAAAAACTGAGATACTCAAACAGGCACTTTTAAATGCAAATTAGCACACAAATTTGCAGACGGAAAATGAAAATATGATCTAAATCAATTGAAAATATCCTAGCATGCCATCTACGCTGGTACTAGATAATAACCACTGTGGATAACAAAGACCTCCATGTCAATATCGTGCATGGGAAAAAAGTGACCAATTAGGGCAAAATCTGTCAGCCATCTCCACTGTGAATGAACAAGGTAGGCACCAATACACAGGTCAATTATCCACCACGATATTGCCAAGAAGAGGATGTTTCCTTTAAGGGCCACATCAAACAGTAGGTTTATCATGTAACACCTCAAATGGGGTATTACATCACTATTACATCACATCATTTGTTGGTTTGTGTTCACATCTTTGGTTAATATGTCACTGTAAGAGCGCAGAACCAGAAATATGTAGCAGAATACATTTTGGCCTAAATTGATGAAGAAATTAGATTTTTTTTATATTGTTATTGGGAATGTTTTATAGCAGGAAATAAAAAATACTGTATTGTTTTTTTTTTTTTTTTCAAAATTGTCTGTCTTTTTTTATTTATGGCACATAAAATAAAAACCACAGAGGTGAACATACACCGCACACTGCATCAAATTGATCTGCATGGCTGTTGTCCGAGAAGGAAGCCTCTTCTAAAAGATGATGCACAAGAAAGCCCACAAACAAGCAGACTAAGGACATGAATAAAAGTGATTGATGAGCGCAAAAACAATAGTGTAAAGAAAATACAGTAACAGTGAAACGTCCAATTAGGAATAACTCTGCAGGTTTTTCCTCAATAAACATATTTTACCTGCACCAAACGTTACCTCACTATGGGAGTCCCCTCTCCCTCTCTCTCTCTCTTATAACCCACATCATCCATCTGGTTTCGAGGAGCATCTGTCCCAACTAAGGAAGGATCCATCAGATCAAGAGAGGAAACATCAGGGACCATCCATAGAAGGCTGCGAGTGACCTGTACATCAATGCCCATTTAGGAGGGCTGAGAGGTAAGAGTCCCGGGAGCTCAGCCAGGGATCTGGTTTATCTTCTATCGCACGGCCGTGCACTCACACCATAGAGCTGGTGCTCACCTTCATCCAGTGCATTCAGAATATCTGCCCTGACAGCTGATTTGTGTTTACTATTGGGATTGAACTTCCATTCCGTTTTTTTTTTTTTTTTTTTTTTTTTTTTTTTCACAATATTCTTTATATATTTTTGCACATTCGCCTTATGAGTATTATATATTTTGGACTCACTATTCATTATTTGAGTATATATATATTTATATTTGGACTCACTATTCTCTTTGCATTTAATACTATATGCTGATTATTTGTCAGCTCTTACATTTATCTTGCTTATGTGATATCACTGTTCCATTAGTGTGATATGTTGCGCAGAATCACCATTTATTTATATTCCTGTTTTATGTCATGTAAACATAATTAGGTTTTGCTGCACTATATATTTTTGGTGGATTCACTCATTTAGGATCCATTTTAGCGCAAAAGCACTTGTCACTTTAACTCTAATAGAGAGTGAACTCCAAAGTGATGCAAAAGTTAATAGCACTTAAGTGACATAAGTGACGAGTAGGCACAATGGATGTAAATAATCCAGTGTGTGGGTATGATACTGAAAATTAAAATGAAAACAAATTGTGACAATAGTTCATATGTGACAATTCCTAAAAACAGGAGTGGTTGGAAATTCCAAACGGTGACAGGATGTCCGTGCAGAGTGATGAAAGCAATCCACATAAGCAGCTGAGCTCACAATGCGCTTACCTCACCCACATGCAATAACAGCATGGTATCTCCACAGATGGAATGTCTCCCGAGAAACGAATCCTCCTCACCTTTCCTGTAGTGACAGTAGCTGGAGGCCTGTAGGTTATGGAAATAGCGTCCTTCTGGCTATGTCTGCTGATGCAGTCTTCACAAAGATGGAGGCTCCGTGTGCAAAAAGCACTTAAGATGACCCAAAATAAACGGAAAAGAACTCCAATAGTAAAGTAATTCCAGATGGATTTAATGACGTCCACAGAGTGAAATAAAACAAAGCAGGGTTCAGTTTGACAAAGCCTGAACCAAACGAAACAAAATTTTTATATTGTTATTGGGAATGTTTTATAGCAGGAAATAAAAAATACTGTATTGTTTTTTTTTTTTTTCAAAATTGTCTGTCTTTTTTTATTTATGGCACATAAAATAAAAACCACAGAGGTGAACATACACCGCACACTGCATCAAATTGATCTGCATGGCTGTTGTCCGAGAAGGAAGCCTCTTCTAAAAAATGATGCACAAGAAAGCCCACAAACAAGCAGACTAAGGACATGGACTACTGGAACCATGTCCTGTGGTCTGATGAGACCAAGATAAACTTATTGGGTTCAGATGGTGTCAAGAGTGTGTGGCGGCAACCAGGTGAGGAGTACAAAGACAAGTGTGTCTTGCCTACAGTCAAGCATGGTGGTGGGAGTGTCATGGTCTGGGGCTGCATGAGTGCTGCCGGCACTGGGGAGCTACAGTTCATTGAGGGAACCATTAATTCCAACATGTACTGTAACATACTGAAGCAGAGCATGATCCCCTCCCTTCGGAGACTGGGCCGCAGGGGAGTATTCCAACATTATAATGACCTCAAACACACCTTCAAGATGACCACTGCCTTTCTAAAGAAGCTGAGGGTAAGGGTGATGGCCAAGCATGTCTCCAGACCTAAACCCTTTGAGCATCTGTAGGGCATCCTCAAATGGAAGGTGGAGGAGCGCAAGGTCTCTAACATCCTCCAGCTCCTTGATGTCGTCATGGAGGAGTGGAAGAGGACTCCGGTGGAAACCTGTTAAGCTCTACTTTTGTTGCCAGCGGTTTAGATATTAATGGCTGTGTATTGAGTTATTTTGAGGGGACAGCACATTTACACTGTTATACAAGCTGTACACTTTACATTGTAGCAAAGTGTAATTTCTTCAGTGTTGTCACATGAAAAGATATAATAAAATATTTACAAAAATGTGAGGGGTGTACTAAGTTTTGTGAGATACTGTATATACAGTAGGTAAAGCTGATTTTGTATATCCAGCGTGATGGGATCGCGCTGGATATCGCCGCTGTGAGGCTGTACTTTTCACGTTGGCGAGCTGGAGGAGACACAGAGCTCGACGCTGGCTCCCGCGACAGGGGTCGCCGGGCAGTCAATGTCACGCTGCCTGACCACGATTATGTACAATATCGTGGTCAGGTACTGTACACGATCCTACATAAATAATAGCCAACATGGCCCTACTAGCTACTACTACTATGATTCATGAAGGGTGCACCTATGCCCTTTTTGTGCAGAAATGCATTATACTGTAGTCCTTTTAACATGGTTTCCTATGGTTCATAATTCACATCTATACGTTTTTCAGCCGGCGAATTTTTGTAAAGGGTCCATGACTTTTTTCTTGCAGCAGATTGTGTTTTGCATGTAATAGACTTCAATGGAAACGCAAGTGTTGTTTTTTTAATGAATTTTTTTCCCCTTTCAAAACACTGTATATAGCTGGTTGCAGAATGGGAAGCCAGCCACCACATCCTTAACAACCTAGTCATTAGCTGTCAGTGGGGTTATAGTTGGGGGGAAAAAAATAGCTGGATAAAAAAATGGTGGAAAAAAATGGTGTTTAGTCCCCCTAATTTCCATACGACTCCCTTTTCTGAGCATGCAGCCTGGCAGGTCAGAAAAGAGAGGGGACAAGCAAGCTAGCGCCCCCCTCCTGAACCATACCAGGCCGCATCCCCTCAACATGGGGGATTCCTTTAATAATGACCGACTCCTGTACATATATGTCAGCAGAATGGCACGGCTGGGCAGGGTAACGTATATTTACGTTACTTTAAAATTCCCGCCGTTTGGGCAGGCGCACCCTACCGTGAGCTCCAGGACCATGCCGCGGGACCCGCAGACACGATGTCCACCGGTGTCCCGCGATCGGGTCACAGAGCTGCAGAACGGGGAGAGGCAAGTATAAACAAGCATCTCCCCGTTCTGCTGAGTGACACTGTCAGTGATCGTATGCTCTCTCTCATCGGGAGCAGCGATCAGTGATGCATCACTCATATCCACCCCCCTAACAGTTAGAATCACTCCCTAGGACACACTTAACCCCTTTAGCGCCACCTAGTGGTTAACCCCTTCACTGCCAGTGTAATTTTCACAGTAATCAGTGCATTTTTATAGCACTGATCGCTGTAAAAATGACAATGGTCCCAAAAATGTGTCAAAAGTCCCTGATGTGTCAACCATAAAGTCGCAGTCACGATAACAATTGCAGATCGCCGCCATTACTTAATAATGATAAAAATAATAATAATAAAAATGCCATGAAACTACCCCTATTTTGTAGCTGCTATAACTTTTGCGCAAACCAATCAATATATGCTTATTGCAATCTTTTTACCAAAAATATGTAAAGAATACGTATCGGCCTAAACTGTGGATTTTTTTTTATTTTTTATCAATTTTTTGGGGATATTTATTATCGCAAAAAGTATTGAATTGTTTTCAAAATTGTCGCTCTATTTTTGTTTATAGCGCAAAAAATAAAAACCGCAGAGATGATCAAATACCACCAAAAGAAAGCTCTATTTGTGGGGAAAAAAGGACACCAATTTTGTTTGGGAGCCACGTCGCACGACCGCGCAATTGTCAGTTAAAGCGACGCAGTGCCGAATTGCAAAAACTGGCCAGGTCCTTTACCTGCATTTTGGTCCAGGTCTTAAGTGGTTAATGATCAGGCCATTTTTTTCTATATGGCACTGCGTCGCTTTAACTGACAATTGCGCAGTCATGCGATATTGTACCCAAACAAAATGTATGTCCTTTTTTTCCCACAAATAGAACTTTCTTTTGGTGGCATTTGATAACCTCTTCGGTTTTTATTTTTTGCACTATAAACAAAAGACGACTGAACATTTTAAAAAAAATAAAATGTTTTACCTTTTGCTATAATAAATATCCCCCAAGAAAAGTAAAAAAACGAATGTTCTTCATCTGTTTAGGCCAATATGTATTCTACTACTGTACATATTTTTGGTAAAAAATAAAGAAAAAAAAAGTTATAGGGTCTATAAAAAAAAGGGAATAGATTTATAGCATTTTTTTTTTTTACTAGTCATGGCGGTGATCAGTAATTTTTAGTGGGACTGCGACATTGCGGCGGACAGATCGGACACTTTTGACACTTTTTGGGACCATTGACATTTATGCAGCGATCAGTGCTATAAAAATGCACTGATTACTGTATAAATGACACTGGCAGGGATGGGGTTAAAACAAGGGGGCGATGGGTGGACTGACAGGGAGTAGAGAGAGATCGCTGTTCCTGATCACTAGGAAAGGAACAGACGATATCTCTCTACTCCCCATACAGAACGGGGATCTGTTTGTTTACACTAGAAAATCCCCGTTCTGCTTCTCTGTGAAGCGATCGTGGGTGGCCGGCGGACATCGAGTCCACCAGATCAGCTGATTGGCTCCCACGCTAGCGAATGTGCAGATAGCTGTGTACGCGCCTGACTTACAATGACAGTGATTCATGCAGACGAGCCAACCTGCCGCAGTAAAACTGTGGCGGCTGGTCGGCAAGTGGTTAATGTGAGTGCACATAACAATAATCTATTATTGCGACTTCTGTTTTCAAACTATGGTGGGCTGCTAATGTGGACAATTATACTTAGTCCTTTAGCTAGACAGCTCTCTTAGATGGCAATATAATAAATGTGCTTGCCTGTCGTCCACTGCCATTTTGTGTAGCACTGAATGCAATTGCTCATAACAGCAATCTTTAATAGCAGCTGCTGATTTAAAAGGTCTAATCCAATATGGCTTTCACTACTGACATATGCAGTAATGATCAATCTAACACACAATTGCAGCTGACAACTGGCATTTGCAGGTATTATTTTTTCATTCAGGAGAGCTTTCTGCCACCACTATAAAAGACCAAATGTCAGTAAGGGTTTCTAGTTCAATCTCCCCAAGTAAAGACACTACCTGCTACTAGGGCAATTAGCTAAAAAATGCCCCAATGAACATCAAAGGCCTTTTATTGAAGGTATTCCCACAAAATCCAGTTTATTTTGTACTCTGGAAGGTATAATTTATATTGTATGGTCCAATTACATACTCCATACTGTTTCACTCTGAATGTGATGTTCCAAATACATACCTCAGGCCCCGTACACACGACAGAGTTTCTTGGCAGAATTCACCGAGAAACTCGGTCAAAACCCGGATTCTGCCGAGAAACTCTGTCGTCTGTACAGTTTTGGCTCGATGGAGCCGCCGAGGAGCTCGACGAGAAAATAGAGAACATGTTCTCTATTTTCTCGTTGTTCTATGGGAGAAGGCGGCCCGCCGAGCTCCTCGGCGGCTTCATCCCAGAACTCGACGAGGAACTCGACGTGCTTGGCACGTCGAGTTCCTCGGCCGTGTGTACGGGGCCTAACACATCATTTCCTCTTTAGCTGTTGGCATTGTGAAGCATTTCATCCTGCAAGCAAAGGTATTAAAGTTGGATCTCAGCACTCAATCACTGCTGGGAGGGGGGGGGGCAGAGCAATTCAGCTGCTACAATTAAACTTTAAAGCTGAGTATTATTTTTTCCATAATCAGACTCCTTTAAACCTATTAAGTAATATTTGGGCTCCCTCTAAATTTTAACAGCACCGGTACTTAAAGTAAACAGGCGCTACATAAGAAAAACACATTTGCTTTCTTTCTATCAAGTGCTTGGAAGATGCATTTATATAGCTGTATGTGGTGTTACAGAACTGTACAGTTCTCATTAACAGATCAGCGATACCATATTTAGCATGTGCAATTAAATTTAATTTAATTTAACACTTATCTTGGCCTATTTACAGCAGCAGAAACCCAAACGGATTAATTTCAACAACAGTAATAGGCCCGAAGTGAATGAAGGAAGCAGACGCAACAAATCTAAAAGATATAGGAAAGTAAAAAAAAAGCTAAACCCCTCAACTTCATATTGCATGAGCAATAGCAAAATACAGTAGTTATTGCTGACCCGAGCCCTGTGCCATCTAGCCTGGAAGTTGTGCTGTTGGAGCTAGCGGAGGCCTCGCTGAAAGTGCCTGTTACTGGTGATGTGCATGCCTGAATCAGATTTACTATAATTCTTCGTGATACTGAGGTTCGTTGTTTGTCCTTACCTGTTTTTTTTTTTTGTTTTCTCCTTTCGGTTAATAGATCCGACAAACCTGACCAAATCTCATGTTTGCTATATTTTCTACACATTTTTTCTATGTTCTTGTTGAGCCTTGACCGGTAGCCTTGGTGCCTTGGTGGGGCCCTCGCCTGGGGGGGCTGCTTGGGGGGCTTGGGTGGCTCTACCCCCAGATGGAGGTATGATGGCTTTGTTGCTCCCTGTATGATGCTGGCCTTCAGCTTGGGTCAGGCTCTCTCTCAGATTTTCAGGGGGGACCCCCCCCCCCCGGAAACGGTAACCTTGTGTGTTTTCGTCCCCTTCCCAAACCCTCTATCGACTCCCCTATTCCCCCCTTTTTTTATGTTGAGATATGTTGTATTTATCTCTACAGCTGAATCTGCTATTTCTCAAACCCTCCCCTTTAAATAAAGATTATATTAAAAAATAAATAAATACAGTAGTTATATAGTATAGTTTTTCGGCTTCTTTTTTTTTTTTTACAGTGTCGCACCATATTATTTTGAAAGTTTAATAAAATGATTAAACATAGTAGTAAAAAATGTTTTTAAATCTAAATCACAACCCCATATACCTTGTTGTGTTTGTAGCTGTTATATGCATTTTTTACAACTGTTAATTCATTATTTACAAAATGTTTATAGTTACAAAATTTACAATTTGTATATACTCTACCTCTTCTTCCTCAAAGGTGAATAGCATTCAGGTATTTTGGGCCTGCTAATGCGACTTTTCCTCCTTCTTCTCAAGTGTGCATATTATCCATATTTTAAGAACTAAGGGCCAGATTCAGATACAATGGCAAATCTTTTGGCCGGCGTAGCGCATCCCATTTGCACTACGCCGACGTAATATAGTGAGGCAAGTACAGTATTCACAAAGCACTTGCTCCGTAAGTTACGTCGGCGTATCGCAAATGGGCCGTCGTAACCCCGCCTAATTCAAAGTAGGCATGTAGTGGGCGGGCTACATTCAAATTAACCGTGACCCCATGTAAATGAGGGCTGTTCGTACGGCCCATGCGCACGCATGCTCAGAATTACGTTGCAAATACTCCCTACGAAACAACGTCGGCTCAATGCTTTCAACGTGAACGTAACCTACGCCCAGCCCCATTCACGTACGCTTACGCAAACAACGTAAAATACGATGGCGGTTCCGTCATCCATACCTTGCATGGGCTGCGCCATCTTTTTGGTGGTTCATCTTTACGCCGGCGTATGTCTTACGTAAACGGCGTAGCTTACTGCGACGGGCATACGTATGTTCATGAATTGGCGTATCTTGCTCATTAACATATTCGACGCGTAAATCCACGTACATGCCCCTAGCGGCCAGCGTAAATATGCACATAAGATACGACGTCGTAGGAGACTTACGTTGGTCGTATCTTAGCAACAGTGAGGCGTATCTCATTTTAAGAATGCACGCAAAGATAAGACGGCGTGCATTCGGACTTACGTAAGTCTTTCTGAATCTGGCTATAAGTATGTAGTCTCTTCCTACTTCTGCTATTGCATCTTTCTTGCACCTACTTAAAACAGCACAGGAGAGGACCAGAGAACAGCACAGAAGGGGACCGGAGAACAGCACAGGAGAGGACCGGAGAACAGCACATGAAGGGACCAGAGAACAGCACAGGAGGGGCCCGGAGAACAGGAAGGAGGGGCCCGGAGAACAGCATGGGGGGACCGGAAAACAGCACAGTGGGGGGAAACCAGAGAACAGCACAGGAGAGGACTGGAGAACAGCAGGGGGACTGGATAACAGCACAGGGGGGGGCCGGAGAACAGCACAGGAGAGGACTGAAGAATAGCACAGGGGGGGACCAGAGAACAGCACAGGGGGGGACTGGAGAACAGCACAGGGGGGACAGGAGAACAGCATGGGGGACCGGAAAACAGCACTTGGGGGGAACCAGAAAACAACACAGGGGGGGCCGGAGAACAGCACAGGAGAGGACTGGATAACAGCAGGGGGGACTGGAGAACAGCACAGGGGGGGGGGGACCAGAGAACAGCACAGAAGAGGACTGGAGAATAGCACAGGGGGGGGACTGGAGAACAGCACAAGGGTGAATGAATGAATGAAAAACTTATATAGCGCGGCATATGCGAACTGAATCGGACCAGGTGGACCAGAGAACAGCACAGGAAGGGACCAGAGAACAGCACAGGGGGGGGGGACTGGAGAAAAGCACAGGGGGGCCCGGAGAACAGCACAGGGAGGGCCAGAGAACATCGCGGGGAGGGACCGGAAAACAGCACAGGAGAGGACCGGAGATCAGCGCAGGAGAGGACTGGCGAACAGCTTAGGGGGGGACTGGAGAACAACACAGGGGGGGACTGGAGAACAGCACGGGGGAGGGGCAGAGAACAGCACAGGGGGGAACGGAGAACAGAACGGGGGGGTCGGGGAAAAGCACAGGGGGGACTGGAAAATAGCACTGGGGGGGACCGGAGAACAGCACAGAGTGGGGGGACGGGAGAACAGCACAGGGGGGACCATAGAACAGCACAGGGGGGAACCGGAGAACAGCATGGAGTGGGGGACTGAAGAAGAGCACAGGTGGGACCAGAGGACAGCAGGGGGTTAGAGAATGGGGGGTGGGGTGGGATAGAGCAGAGAAGTTGCTGGGGAAGATCACAGAGGGGCCAGGAGAGAGTTGAGGGACCTGTGGGCAGCAGAAGGAAACTGGATAGGAAGGGCGGCATATAGAGGAACTGATGCCCTCCATGATCTTCTTGCAGTCGCTGAATGCCCGCTATTCCTCCTGTACCTCCTGCAGGCATTCAGCGGCTGCAAGAAGAACATGGAGGGCATCAGTTCCTCTATATGCCGTCCCTTCTATCCAGGTTTAGAGGGAAACTGCCCACTGGAGTATGGGGCTGGGTTGCAATGGCGACCCCTGTAGTTACACCGCTGCAGTGGAGAAAAAAAATTCTGGCAGATTGAAGGAGCAATGAATGGAATGCTGGCAAGATTCTGAGGCTGTGATAGTTGCAGATGAGCCACTACTGAGAGGATTGCTTAGCATACAGAGGGGTTAAGAAAATGTGTCAGAACATGAAAAGCTGAGGATGAAGGAGTAGGGGGAGAGGGGCTTCTGCAGGTGTAGTAAGAGCCAAACAAGTAGTGAGAGAGAAGAGACAGTGAGTGACTGGACAGAAGGGGGGTAGAGGAGTTATCATGTGTGCAGGAAACATCTTCAGCTCTGAGGGGTTCATGCTGGGACCTGTAGTTCTTCACTTTTGGGGGGTCACATTCCCCAAAAGTGAAGGATTACAAGTCCCAGCACGAACCCTGCCCTGATATCTAAGGATGTGTCCTCCTACCATCCAGGGTGTAATTTCATCTGTCAGTGTCCTCCCCTGCTGCCCCTTATCTGCCTACCGTCCTCTCTGCACAGTGCACTGAGAGGCTTGCTTGTTCCAGGCTGACACACACTCTTAGTTTCTGAGAAGTGCTGACAGCACATTACTCTGGCTGCTGGGGGAGAGCTGACAGGATTTTAACCCCAATGGATCTATCATGCTTTGCATTTTACTTGCCTTACTACCATCTCTCTGTTTGTGCACTGCAGTCTGTCTCAGATGTTTCTTCTGCATGCTGCTACCTGGCTGGACTCCAGAACATACAGGGAGGAGGTGGGTGGAACTAAACAAAAGGCGCAAAGGAGGAAGTTAAAGGGGTTGTAAAGCTTTGTGTTTTTTCACCTTAATGCATCCTATGAGTTCCACCAAGTTCCCACTAGACTGTGTGTGTGTGTATATATATATATATATATATACATATATATCAAATACATGGCAACTAACTAACCTGCCTGCCTAATCTAGCTCTGCCTCAAACTATCTCCATTCACACATATGTAAATCTGAGCTATGAGCAGCCTTATATAGTGTGGTGCGTGGACTTAGTCCCCCCGAGCCATGATTGGCCAAAGGCACCCTGCCTTATGCCGCGTACACACGATTGGTTCGTCTGATGAAAACGGTCTGATGGTGTGATTTTTTTAACTGATGGTGTGTAGGCAAGACTGATGAAAGTCAGCTTCATCGGATATCTGATGAAAAAATCCATCAGACCGCTTTCATCAGATGAACCAATCGTTTGTACAAGGCATTAGGCCAATTATGGCTCTTTTAGCAGAGCACGCTGTGATTGGCCAAAGCATGCAGGTCAGGTGCATGCTTTGGCCAATCATCATATAGCAATGCAATGCAATCTCACAGTGCATTATGGGGATTTTTGCGGCGCTCAAATTTACCACGAATGCCCCATATGTTCGGTTTGTTTTAGAACAAGCAAACACTCAATGTTTGAGTTGAACTTACGGGGTTGCAGGCTCATCTCTACGCAATACCTTCACAGAGCTCTGGTAAAGGAGGAGCCTTGGGTTGCTAATGGTGAGAAGGAAGGTTGGGTGCTGGCGATAAGGAGGAGCAGGAAATTTGTGAGGGCTTTAAGGAGGTCTATCCAGTATTTATAATAGTAGAAATAAGCACACCAAACAAAATAATTTTTACTGCAGAAATGTGCAGGAATGTCCATAAGGTCAAAAATTAAAGTACATACAAAAACTTTTTGTATGTACTTTAAACTTTGATCCACCTTACTGTATATAATGTGACTGATTGTTGCTATTATGCTTTGCTTGCTATTTATCTTTTAAAGGGGGTTTGCACTAGTATTTATTTTTCTGGTTGGTGTAGTTTTTTATACTATTATAGCACCCATAAATGCTATTTATAAAAGTTTGCTCATATGCAAATATTAACAACTATTCAGTGTCACCCCTTCCTGACACAAGAGAACAGGGATCGTATGTCACCATCTCAGAGGCATCACAAAACACCCCAGGCTGCCTTCTTACTAGATGGCTTTGGTTTGTCACATTTTGTGCTGTGTGAAGTACGATACCAGGCACTTTTGGGCAACAGTGATGAGATCTAGAGTGCCCCGTATTGTCCCTTCCTTTACATTCATTTAACCTGCTGGCTGGCCTTGCTGCATTGGAGGAATAGCTGAAGGAGGCCAACCAAATTGGAAAAGGCTGGCACCATTCCACTAGGTGACTTTGGTTTGACACATTTTTTATTTATTTTTACTAAAACAGGCAAAGTTGTCCTTTGTCTGCAGTACATCACTGCACACTTCTGCACAAGAGTGATGTACTTCAATTAATCCCCTTTTTTTTCCCATTTATTTATTCTGGGTTTTAAGTTATATTTATTTATTAGCACTTTATTTTTGCAGTATATTTATATGCTGACTTCGACAAAATCACTGTCACTACTTAAAGATGATACAGTGCTCTAGTTACCATCCCCTGATGAAGTCACGTGATGTGACGAACACGCGTCGGGACACCAGAGCACCAATCAGGAGCAGCACCAGACGGACGGCAGACGAGCGCGGCGCTCGTGGATTTGCGATCGTTCCATCACTGCTCCATGTGAGTTTTTACCGTACCTTTGTGTTTCCATATACTTTTGTTGTACCATTCACGCGATGTGCCCCCCCTCTCTCACTTCTCCCTACCCCGGTTTCTTCCATCTTACCACGAGCAATCGGCTTGGAGGACACTGAGGGATTAGAGCTGAGACGGAGAGAAGTCAGAGAGACGAGCTTGGCGCTCGTGGAGATAGGCTCCCTTTTCTTACACGTTGTGTAAGTAGTGTAAGTGTATACTTACCCACCTTGGCTATACCCTTTTTCCTCACATGTGATAGGAGGACCAGGTTACACCTTATATTCTTTCTCTCTTATGTATGACCAATCATCGAGATTATACAGAGTGACACCCACCTAACAGGAATCTGGAGCATTGGTAATTGTCTTTGGTTTTAAAGTGACAGCTGGGAGGTAAGCTGACAGGATCACTTATGGTGTGGGCTGCATGCTTTTGTGGATTTGATCAGACTGCACATTTCCACCCACTTGCATTTGGATTTTGTTTTCACTTTTAACCATCCACTTACTCCATTAACTTCACCTGGAACTGTTTTTTGTTTACTTGGATTAATCCGGGACTTTTCTTTATTCTCATTTTTTATCTTCATTTTTATATATTTATATTTATATATATTTATATTTTTATATTTTTTTCCATTATCCATATGGTTTTTCACTGGAGTATTTTCACTATGGACTTTTAACACAGTCCAGTCAGGACTGCACCTATAGATTGTCACTAAAGGTCCCTTCCATTTTTTGTCTGTATAGTTTTCTACTTCCCAGGTTCACATCACCCCACCTTTTCCCTCCCCCCCCCTCCTTCCCCTCGCTCACTCAAATTACTAGTTTAATTCACAGCGCAGACACATACACCTTTCTAATCATTATTCACTGGCCCAGATTCAGGTAGATTTGCCCATTACTTACACCTGAGCCGCTCAGCTGAATTTCTCTGCACTGGAGCAATTTTGCCAAATTGCCACCTGATTCAGGAATCGTTTGTTCAGTTAATTTGCTCTTGTTTAAGGCAAAGCTGAGGGCGCAAGGCCGTGCAAGTCAAAGTGGGTGTGCCCCTATGTAAATGAGGAATTTTCGGCTCAGCAGAGGTTTGCGCCGGGCGCGCGCATGCGCAGTTATAGCGCTGCCGTCTGCGCATGCGTCAAACTGCGCCTAGCATAATTTCAGGGCAAATCCTGCTCAGCTGCTTGCACTGAGCAAATAAATAGGAGCAGACTTGCGCAGGTTCTTTGCTGAATTTCATCCTGCTTTTTCCTACCCCCCCTGAGCAAGGAAATTCAGCCCATTTGCAAGACATGGCACCTCCCAAAGGGACCAAAAAAAGGAAGGCCAACTTTGTGGCTGCGGAGATGGACATCCTGATTGCTGCACTCCAGCAGCATAAGGAAGTCCTATATGGTGCCCAGCGGGCAAACACCACCATTGCCCAAAGGAGGGCTATATATGAAGCCATTGCCCTGGACATCAATGCCCTGGGTAATGAAGTGCGTACCTGGGATGACATCCAGAAGAAATTAAATGATATGAGGCGCAGGGTCCGGGATAAACTGGCCCTTATCAGGAAACATACTGGTGGCACGGGAGGTGGGCCGCGATGTATGATCCGGCTCAATCAGGAGGAGCAGCTTATTGCACAAACGTTCGTGCAGGAGCAGGTGGAGGGACTTGAAGGGTACGACTCCACTGTTGGGAACTTGGGGACTGGTAAGTTATTTTTCTTTCATATCTGCTGTGCATCATGGGAGGGGGTACAAGTGAACATGTGAGAAGTGTGTTGCACCAGCAAAATATTTTGTTTTGGTGTCATCCACAGGTGGTGATGAGGAAGAAGAAGCTGGGCCGTCTTCGGCTGCGGCTCGACCCAGCCCATCCAGACCAGAGCCAGGGGTCCAGTCAGGCCCCATGGACATTCTGGCTATGCTGGTCCAGGAGGAGATCATACCGGGGCCAAGTATGGAGGAGGAAGTGGTATTGGAGGAGGATACCTTTTTCCTCATCCAGGAGGACTCTGGCTCCCTCCAGGAGGAGACCACCATCCCTGACCAACCCACCACCCCCCCCGCCCAGCACGTCATCCCCCTCCAGGGCAAGCCCCTCCCTTGTGGACCCCTCCCCTTCTCCCTCTGTCCGTGGCCGAGCCTCTCCTCCCAGGAAGGCTCTGTCCAAAACGAGGCATATACCCTCCACCCTCCGTGACGGTCTGCTGGAAGAGCAGGCCCTACAGACCCGCCATATAGGGGCCATGGTGGGAGAGGTGCGTCGTCTGGCGGACAGCATGGCATCCACCTCCACCTCTATGCAGCATGCCCTCACCCTGCATGCGGACCGGGACAAACATGTCGCACAGAGCCTGGGGGAAATTAGTGGCAACTCTAAGGCCATAGTCACCTGCTTGGTGGCTCAGGAGACCACACCAGCTTTGTTAAGCAGGATGACAGCTGCGGTGGAGGCCAATACCGCTGCTGTGCAGGCCAACACCGCTGCAGTGCAGGAGGAGGCGAGAGTTACCCGCCGGCATCAGCGGGATACCACCACCCGCCAAATGCGGATGTTGGCCCAGACCAACACCATCCTTGCCCGCCTGGCCAACGCCATGGAGGGCATGCAGCCACCACCTGCAAGGAGTGTGGAAGTAGGGGTTGATGCTCCTCCCCCCCCTCCTCCCCCCCCCTCCATCCCCACCCCATGCCTCCTCTGCACCACGGAGATTGAGGAGCCGGAGCCGGGGCACCCTTGGCCCAAAGAAAAAAACAAAAAAATAATTTAATGTCTACATTTTTTTTCCCTAAAGAATATGATTTTTTTATTATTTTTATATATGCTCAGGATATGAGTTTCTATTTTTTTTATATGCTCAGGATATGAGTTTTTATATTTATTTGTAGTCCCTACACACGGTGAGGAGTGTATACTACAGTGTGACTGGTGTGTGAATGGGGGGGGGGGTGGCACTCCTGCTGGAAAAGGGGTGTCACCCTCTGCCATGTGAAAGGTGTATGAATGGACAGCAACATAATTGGAGCCTTGACGCGGCGTTGCTGCTCCCTAATACCATGGGGTATTGTTGGGTCTAATCCAATTTGGGGTGCATGTGTCGTGTGTGTGCTAGGGACTACAGTGGTGTACATACATGCATTATACTTGTGACAAGATCAGGGTGTGTTTAATGTGCAAAGAGACGTTCCACAAGACCATTCCGGATTGCTCTTCCCTCAGAAGATCCGGTAGTGTTTCTTGGGGGGGGGGGGGTTTCGTGGTTCGGGGGTAAGGTCATTGCGTAGCTCAATGTGCATGCCCCTTCTTAGAGCTAAATTGTGGAGAATACTACATGCCCCTACGATTTGGCATACAAAGTTGGGTGAATACAATAGGGTCCCCCCTGATTTATCCAGACATCTGAATCGAGATTTAAGAATGCCAAATGTGCGCTCCACCACCGCACGGGTACGTGCATGGGCTTCGTTAAATCTTTCCTCTCCTGGTGTTTGAGGGTTACGAAATGGGGTCATCATGTGACGTCCCAGGGCATATGCAGAGTCACCTGGAAGGGAAAAGACAGGAGAATGTTAGTCGTGCATGTGCCCCTTGTGATGTGTGCATCATGGGGGGAGGGGCAGTCATACCTGACACCCATGTCACTCACCAATCAGCCAGCTGTCTCCATACATGTTCTGGTCAAACTCGGTTGGGATGGGGCTGTGTCGGTAAATAAAACTGTCATGGCTTGACCCTGGGTGTTTGGCACGGACATGCCATATGAGGCCATGTGCATCCACAATCATCTGCACATTTATCGAATGCCAATGTTTCCTGTTGCAGTAGATATGCTCGAGGAGCCGGGGGGGGCGTAGTGCCACATGGGTACAATCTAAATCTAAATCACTGATTGCCTTCTGCCGCAGGTCAGCCGTGGTTGGTTTGATAAATTGTGTGCCCATTCGTCTGAGTATTGCAGGGATCACTTGGTGCACACACCTGCTCATGCTGGATTGGGACATCCCCGCCACCACTCCACCTGTGCGCTGAAATGAGCCACTTGCCAAAAAATGAAGGGTTGCCACTACCTTCACCAGTGGCTGCACTGCCTGTCCCCGATGGGTCGGGCTGCTGATGTCATCCTGCAGGATTGTTACCAACTCAAGGATGACCTCAGGGCTAAAACTAAACATGCGATACACCTCAGTATCAGTCATCTGAAAAAGGTTGTAGCGCCCTCTGTAAATCCTCTCCAGTGCCCTCCTATGAGTCGGCTCAGTCAATAGAATATCAAGAACCATAGCTGCCCCTGGCATGTTGGTGCACAGATGTGAGGTCCCGAAAATGTGGGTGCTCTGCTTGTTCAGCTCGTCTGTCTAGGTGCTGCTGAAGTTGCGCGCTCCTTCAGATGACATTTGGCCATCTTTTGCTAACTTGCCCCTGCTTTTAGCAGGAGCAAGTTTGCCCAGGGAAAAAAGCTTGCGCGCTTCCAGCGCAAGATGCGCATCACACGCGCATGTTTCTGAATCATCGGCAGTACCTAATTTGCATATTCGCTGAGGGAATTCCATGAAGGCGCAACTTACACCCCGCGCAAAATTGCGCGAAAATTGCGCAGGAGCAGCTAGGCTGCGTGCGCGGGAAAATGGCCGCATTTCAGGCTTAACTGGTTTACAGAATCAGCAGCAAATTTGCATGGGAGCAAATCAGTACTTGCGCGGCGCAAATCACACTTGCTCCCGCGCAAGTGCTTCTTGAATCTGGGCCACTGTCTGTATTGGACAGATTTTTTCTCTGTTTGCTGCAGTGTCCATATTCACTCCCTGGCCCCCCATCACCTCTTTCCCTTTCCCGTTTATCCAACACAGCGCAGGAGTTTCACCTAGTTCCATATTTATATATATATATTTATTAATTTATTGCATTTCTTTGTATGTTTTTACATACACTTATAAAGTCTATATCATAAAATGTGTTTTAGGTTAGAATGTCACATACACATCACATGTGTGTTTTTGTTTTTGATTGTTTTTGATTGTGGAGATGCTGTTCTGACCATGGGTTGTGTCAGTTTCAATCAGGTATCTAATTTTCTAATGCTGTGCAGACCAGCTCTAATTGGTTTGGATGCATTCAAAGTTTTCTATTTAAATCCTTTCAGATCCTCACACAACCCAGCTATGACTAAGCATCTATCCATGATGTGAAACATGTTAGCTTTTTTGTCCCCTATGTCCACTTTCTACCATTGATTGCAGTGTTGCATGCATTTTTGGATGTTATACAGCTTTAGATTTTATCCTTTGTTCATTTTGTTTCAATAAATCGCCTATCAGAGTGCGGCAGTCCAGGAACATTTCTTTTTTTCATAAAATAAAATGTGATTTATAAGACCAGGCCACCTTCTTTCATTGATCTGTGGTCCAGTCCTTATGTTCATGTGCCCATTGTCAGTGTTGTTAGCTGTGAACATGGGTCAGCATGGGCACCCTGACCGGTCTGCAGCTATGCTGCCCCATACATAACAAATGGCAATGTCAATTTGCTTTCAACATATTGCCTTCAAAGACAACATGTATACTTGCTGTCTAATATATCCCATTGACTTGCAGATGCCATTGTAATGAGATAATCAATATCATTCACTTTTTCTGCCAGTGGTCAAAAAGTTCTGGCTGATTTTTGTATCTGCCAAAAAAAATGTATGCCATCCTCTTTAGTTTAATAAACAAGCCTTAAAGTGAGAGGCAGAAGTTATGCATGATGAGTTTTGTCTAAACGATATTTTGCATTAGACATGTTTCGTAAAGGGATCGTAATTCGGACGAATTTTGCATCTTTCGGACTTCGAGATGCATCTTAATGTCCGAAAAAAAAAATAATGAATTTCAACTAATACAAAAGAAATTATAGCAAAAATAACGAATGAATTTGACAAGATTTGTTCATTCGTTAAAGGTCTAATGAAACAAAGGTCATCTCAGAGTTAGCCCTGGTTCACACTGGGTACGATTTGGAACGATTTGAGATGCGATTTGACATGTCTGATTAGGACAGTGCCATTGCCGACAATTGCCGCCGAAAAGTAGTTCCTGTACTACTTTTTGCGATTTCGGGCCGCGATTTACATTAAATTGCGGCCGAAATCGCGGCAAAATCGCACACAAATAGAGCTTTTTTTGGTGGTGTATAATCATCAATGGGTTTTTAATTTTTTGCTAAATAAATAAACAACAACAGAAAATAAAATAAAAAAATTTCTGTTATACAATTTTGCAAATAAATAGTCTTTCTTTGTGCATTTAGGTCAACATGTATTCTTCCACATTTCTTTGGTGAAAATAGCCTAAAAAATGATATATTATTTAGTTAGTAGGAAAGTTATAGATGCCTCAAACTATTGTGTATATACACCCTATCTCATTTGTGGAGGCCCAAAAATTCCAGGACAGTACAAATACCCCAAATGACTCCTTTTTGGAAAGTAGACATGCCAAGGTATTTAGTAAGAGGCATGGCAAGTTAAGTTGTATTTTTTTGTAACAATTGTTTGGAAAATTAAGAAATAAATAAAAAAACATTAACTTTTTCTTTTTACATACTGTCACCAGTGCAATACAGCATTATCATATAGTTGTGGCAGTGATCAGGGACACTGACTGGTTGCAGTATGATTGTAAATAAGCAACCATTTTTACTAAATAAAACAAGTTCATTCAGTGTGTTTTGTTGTACTTAATTAGCTGTGATTGGTTCTCAAGCAACTTTAGGCATCTCCCAAGTGTTCCCAACTACCCATGTCCTTTGTTTGACAATCTCTTGCCTATAAGCCTTACATTTTGAGAGAACTGATTTTTGTTTCTCAATAACTTTCACGTTTTATACAATTATGGTCACAATTTGTGGATTTGGTGATGTGTTCTGTTCACCAAATCCTTGCCTTTGAATCAAACACAAGCAGATTTGAAGATTTGCTCATCACTAATCAATATACCACACTGCAGCTCAAGTTTCTGCAGTTCACACCTGCCTTGTTAAAGTGGAGGTTCACCCAAACAATCTATTTTTAACAGTAGATTGGGCCTAATTACAGGGAGCAGAATCAGGTGTTTTGATTAAAATCAATGCAGTACTTACTTTTTTTGAGATAGATGTTCTCCCGCTGCTCCCGGGTATGGGCTGCGGGACTGGGCTTTCCTATTTGATTGACAGCCTTCCGACCGTCGCATACAGCGTGTCACCAGTTTCCGAAAAGTAGCCGAACGTCGGTGCGCAGGCACCGTATAGCGCCGCACCGACGTTCGGCAACTCGTGGCGCGCTGTATGCTGTATGTATGCTGTACGCTGTAGGGCTCGTCTAAAGTTAAGCCATGAAAAAGCAGGCCTAACTTTGCGACGGGAAAAAAACGACTAGCGATGACGTAACGAACGCGCGTACCTTCGTGGATCGCCGTAAAAGCTAATTTGCATACCCGACGCTGGAAAACGACGCGAACTCCACCCAGCGGCGGCCGAAGTATTGCATCCTAAGATCCGACGGTGTAAGTCAATTACACCTGTCGGATCTTAGTCCTATCTATGCGTAACTGATTCTATGAATCAGCCGCATAGATACTCTCAGAGATTCGACAGCGTATCAGGAGATACGCCGTCGTATCTCTTTTGTGAATCTGGCCCTATATGTCTGTAATGCCGCTTACAGACACGGCCTTGCCCACACACGATCGTGAAAGAAAGAAAGCTCTAGCAAAGCGCGGTGACGTACAACACGTACAATGGCACTATAAAGGGGAAGTTCCATTCAGATAGCGCCACCCTTGGGGCTGCTTTTGCTGATTTTGTGTTAGTAAAAGACGATTCACGCTTTTCAGTCTGTTACAGCATGAAGAATGTGCTTACTCCATTACGAACGCTAGTTTTACCAGAACAAGCGCTCCAGTCTCATAACTTGCTTCTGAGCATGCACGTTTTTCCACGTCGTTAAAGCCCACACACGACCATTTTTTACGACGTTAAAAATGTTGTGAAAAATTAAAACACGTTCAAAATTTTTAATGCCCATGTTTTTACATTGTGATAAATGCTCTGGCGCCCACACACGATCGTTTTTAATGACATAAAAAAAAAGTAATTTTTTACAACCCAAAAAAACGTCATGTGTACGCGGCATATGAGTTAATGGAAATATTATTTTCAAGAAAGTATTTGGCCATTTTTTTTAAGGTTTCAAATAATTTTTCTCAGTTATTTATGACAAATAAAAAAAGTATTACGAACAGTACACAAAGGTTTTCAAACGAACCTGATGCAGCCCTCTTTTTCCAAAATGTTTTCTTTGAATGCAGAGAGTGTATCATTAGCGGAGTGAATAGCATGCTGTTTTTACCATTATGAGACATTCAGTATGTTCAGTCTTACAGATACATCAGAAAGGTTTTCCCTGTACATTGGC
The DNA here is from genome assembly GCF_905171775.1 of Rana temporaria. Lineage (NCBI taxonomy): Eukaryota > Metazoa > Chordata > Amphibia > Anura > Ranidae > Rana > Rana temporaria. Next base: position 348,264,927 of record NC_053492.1, read on the forward strand.
ATCACAAGACATATAACCAATGAACCTCTACAATTTGTATAATGTTCTTGACTAGTTGCTTTTGTTCTGACCTCAATAACAATTGGACTTGTAGTATGTAATTCAAATACATGTACCAGCACTTTTCCATGACTCATCCAACTGTATAAAAATTGTAAGCAATCACTGCCAATCTCATTGAAAAGTTAGCTGAAAAGCTTTGCATTCAAGGCTCTAGATTTCACATAATTGGCAGTTTGCACCACTGAATTAAATATGTCTTTTAGTTCTGCAGGCATAGTTTTCACAGCCAACCTCTTTCTGATTGGAAACTGACTGCTTGCACAAGATGGTTAGCAACCTTCAGAAACTGGACACTGATTTGCCTTGGCACCATCAGCACAGGTGTCAGCACAGAACCTCCAGCCCAGATCATCAGATAAAACGGTGTCTGTTCTTTCAAAGATGTCTGCTCCAGTAGTTGCTTCAAAATTGTCAAAGGACAAAACATATTCAGACATTTCAACATTTCACAGGTATTTCATGAAAATACACAGCATAGTACAGCTAGACCTTTGACATCAGCGTTCTCCTCAATCTTAAAGGCTAAATAAGGAAAGTATTGAGTCTACAAATGGATTTATTCAAAATGTCAAAGTTAGCCATTTTCTAACAGCATCTTTAAGAAGTGACATCTGTTCATTTTTTGCTGCTTCTTTGGGCCTTAGCATAGTTTAACAATGATCATCAGCCCAAGGCGGTATTCAAATTTTAGCAGTTGTCTGGGTTTCTTTTTTTGACTGGAAATGCAGTGATCGGCATTTCTGTGTTTTTTTTAAACACTACTTTATCTCTTCTAAAAATAAAAACAGTTGCTAAAGCTCAACTTCAGAAGACCTAAAAAATCTTGCTAGCAAGGGGGCTGCACCCATACTGCATGGGTTAATGATTAATTTATTCTAAGGGGACAGTAAAAACTATGGGCCAGATTCACAAAAGAGATACGACGGCGTTAAGATCCCTCAGTACTCCCATCACTATCCCCTGATGAAGTCATGTGACATGACGCCACTAGTAGGGACAGGAAGTACCAGACCTCACACACTCTGAAGAGAGAGATATGAGCTCGCTGCTCGTTTTGTTTGGATATTTCTGACATTTTAAATGTGAGTTTTTTTATATGTTTTTATATTAAATACCTTTTGAAGTGGGGCTGTACTATGTGCCTTCTTCTCTCTTTGCCCATCTATACCTGCTGAGCATTTAGTGCCAGTATCCGTGGATGTTTAGGTGGAGGCCAAGGAGAGAGGATCAGCATACAATCAAGATCTCAGACTGGGTCGCACAAACTCGCCGTTCGTAGGAGATAGGCCCACTGCTCACGGCCTCCATGTGAGTGCATGTGCATGTAATTGATTGTTTTTTAGACCCTTGCTTCCAGTATTACGCCATATCTTTTTCTTGTTTCTTCCAATATGGTCATCTAATGTGGAGACTACATCTAGCCCTCATCCTGCTGGATCTTTGAGTACACCCTGAGTGGTATCCAGGCTATCCGTGCTATGGCCTTGAGGTGAGCATTCCATACCACTAGAGGTGTGCGCACCGAAGCTTGCTCTTCTCTGAAATATTGGATTTCCTGGTTTCTCATCACTTATTACTCACAGCTATCAAGGACTGCACCTTTAAATATATGCTTTTTGGATGTGAGATTTGTATTTGCACTTGATTTCACTGGATTTTTGCCCTTTATTATGTGTTGGGATCACTTACCTTTGGTCTTTAGTACCAATCTTGGACATTTATTTTGATAACTGTACTTCCATGTTTATTTTATTTCCTTATAAGGATTTTTTCTGCATAGTGTTAACCTTTTTCAGATCACCCACCTTCACAGTTCAGATTGCACACTGCTTGTAGAGTTCATCCCGCCCATTTGGTGGGACTTATTTGATCACTGTTTAGTTTTTTTTTTTTATTGTTTATTGTTTTTTGGTTGTTGCCCTATCCCTCCATACCCACACAGCGCAGTTATTATCACTCATTTCATTTGTTTTCATTTTTGGCTGGGACCAATTTCAGGTAACTGCAGCAGTGCCCCCTAGGTTTAGAATATCGATAGCGCGAGAGCCCTTCCATTGCATTAGGCGTATCTCCTGATACGCAGTCGTATCTCTGTGATCCGCCCGTCCTAACTATGCGGCTGATTCATAGAATCAGTTACGCATAGATAACCCTAAGATCCGACAGGTGTAAGTGACTTAAACCGTCGGATCTTAGGATGCAAATCTAGGCCGGCCGCTAGGTGGCGAGGCCATTGCGGTCGGCATAAAATATGCAAATGACTAGTTACGGCGATTCACGAACGTCCGCGATGCCCGTCGATCTAAATTTACGTTGCTTCCGTAGCGATACGCGTCATAAAGTTAGGGCTGCCTCCTAGGTGGTCTAAGCAATGTTAAGTATGGCCGTCGTTCCCACGTCGAAATTTAAAAAATCACGTTGTTTGCGTAAGTCGTCCGTGAATGGTGCTGGACGCCATTTACGTTAACGTCAAACCAATGACGTCCGTCAATGGACTGTCCCTCTGTGTCCTTATGTCCAGTGTAGGGTTATGGACCCTGTATCAGTCTTTATGACATAGGAGGAATTTAGACGACAGAGGCATTGGGGAGAAGAGGCTTCGGGGAGTCCACTTTTGCAGTGGAGCATGCAAGAGCAGAGAATTGGGTGAGTAAATGTGCTTTTTCAAATCACCTAGTCCTAAACAAGAAGTTAACCCTTGCAATGCAGGTGCAGTACCACTGAAAGGGAGAATTCTTAGGTTTCCCTGAGTTCAGTTTTAACATATTAAGCAGACTGTAATTTGGTTTACCTTTCCAACACAAATGTAGAAACCATATCTTATCATCACATTAAATACATTAGTATATATATTGGCTTTTTTAGTCTCATATCAACACATAGAAAATTTTTTTTATCTGTAGGGTTTGTGTTCATGTTTTAATGTGATTGGTCAGTAATATTTCACTGTTCTTTGTGTTGCTATAGCTTCTTCAGTTATATTCTGTGGCATTACCTTACTTACTTAACCACTAGGGGCCTGTGCTATAGTAAAATGATGGCTAGACGTCCTCCCCTTTGCACGCGCAACCCCTGCAGCGTGTGCGCGGTACGCTGTGATCACCAAATCACTAAGACTCTGTGGATCACAGATCCCTGTAAGGGGCCGGTCCCGGGCCCCTTACCATGTGATCAGCTGTCAGCCAATGACAGCTGATCACATGATGTAAATGAAGGATCGGTAAACTTTTTTTTTTCTGTCAGCTCGAGGAGAGAAAAAAGCTGATCACCGGCTTGTTTACAAGGGACATCAGTCCCGAAGAGGAAGGAGGCACATCTGCCTCCTCTTTGCCCAAAAATACCTGCCACTGTCCACAGTGCCACCTATCAATGCCCACAGTGTCACATATCAATGCCCACAGTGCCACCTATCAATGCCCACAAGTGCCACCTATCAATGCCCATCTGTGATGTCAATCAGTGCTGTAACGGCTACCCAGCTAGTGAGAGGGTATTAGCCGTTGGAGACGTCCTTTTCCCTGGCAAGTTGCTGTATGCAAGTAAAACCGGTATCATTCCATCCACAAGATCCAAAGAGAGAGTCAGGCCCAGCTGTGAAAGGGGCAGATTAATAGTCCCATAGAGTCCCCTTTCAAGAACGAGACGGGGCTGCGTTTTGAAGGGTCAAAAAAGACTGTCTTTTTAATGGTTCACTCTGAGATTGTATACAGTCTTCAAGGCACATGAACAATAAAACTGTCCCCACCCACACATCACACTGTGGGGAAGCTTCAATCACATTCTTTGAGCTAATTACTAAACATTCCTTCATTAACAGAACCCAAACAAAACATCATCACACAATGATCTCCTTCCAATCCACATCTCTAGACAGACGTTCTGTCTCCGATAAGTACATTCCACACATAAACAGTATTTAGCATACATAACACCTTTACACAAGGGACAATGAAATGTCTAGGAGTCTATGCAATTAACACCTTTCAAAAGAATGTGTCCCCACATTGAATAGCCAACAACTTGTGATATCTCCAGACATCCTGCAAACATGGATTATGATATCTCAAGACATACTGCAAACATGGATTATGATTCACTTGCCACCCCATCTCCTGGCTCAATCTGTGCCCAAAAGTCACTCCTGTTACAGTTCCGTTACAAGTGCCACCTAGTAATGCTGCCTATTAGACATGTGCAATTCGTTTAGTTTCTAATTAGTTTTTTAACGAAAATTCGTTAATTCGTTAATTTCGAACTTTCGTTTTAACGATTTTTCGAATTTCCGAAAAATCGAATTTCCGAATTTTCGTATTTCCGAATTTTTCAATTTCCGAATTTTCGGACTTCCGAAATTTCGAGTTTACGAATTTTTTAATTCCCGAATTTCGGAATTTTTAATTTCCGAATTTTCGTATTTCCGAATTTTTAAATTTCCGAATTTTCGTATTTCCGAATTTTCGTTTTTTTTTTAATTTTAAAAATGCAGAATTTTAGAAATTTCGAATTTTTAATTTTTTATTTTCGATTTTTTCAATTTTAGAAATTTCGAATTTTTCATTTTTTTTTTAATTTTCAAATTTTTCATTTTTCAAAATTTCGAATTGAAAAATTCGAAAATTCGAAATTTTGAAAATCAAAAATGAAAAATTCGAAAATTAAAAAAAAAATGAAAAATTCGAAATTTCTAACATTGAAAAAATCGAAAATAAAAAATGAAAAATTTGAAATTTCTAAAATTGGGGATTTTTACAAAAAAAAAGAAAAATGTTCGTATTTCCGAATTTCCGAAAATCCGAATTTCCGAAATTCGGAAATTAAAAATTCCGAAATTTAAAAATTCCGAAAAACGAAAATTCGGAAATTAAAAATTCCGAAATTCGGGAATTACAAAATTCGGAAACTCGAAATTTCGGAAGTCCGAAAATTGAAAAATTCGGAAATACGAATACGTATCAATTTTCGAATTTTCTTTTTTTTTGGAATTTTTCAATTTCGAATTTTCCAATTTCAAATGTTTATAATTTTCAAATTTTTCAATTTTCGTTTTTTTAATTTTCGAAATTCCGAATTTTCGAAATTTCCAATTTTTCATTTTTTATTTTCGAATCTTTCAATTTTAGACATTTCTAATTTTTCATTTTTTTTTTATTTTCGAATTTTTCATTTTCGATCTTTCAAACTCCGAAATTTTAAATTTTCTAATTTCGAAATTTTAAATGTTCTAATTTCGAAATTTTAAATTTTCGAATTTCGAAATTTTTAATTTTCTAATTTTCGAATTTTTTGTTTTTCGAATTTACGAATTTTTAATTTTCGAAATTTCGAATTTATGAATTTTTGAAATTTCCAATTTTCGAAATTCCAAATTTTCTCATTTTCGAAATTCCGAATTTTCGAAATGTAGAATTTTCGAATTTTTCATTTTTGAATTTTCGAAATTTTTCATTTTCGAAATTTCGATTTTTGAAAAATTCGAAAAATAAAAAAATTTAAAATTCTAAAATTAAAAATATCTGCATTTTCGAATTTTCGAAATTGTGGAGTTTCCGAAATTGTGGAATTTTCGTTTTTTTTAGAAATTTCGAATTAAAATTTTTTCGTACTTCCGAATTTTTTCATTTCCGAAATTTTCCGAATTTTTTGAATTTCCGAAAATTATTTTTTTAATTTTGTTTCATTCGTTTTTTTCGGTAATTTCGTTTTTTTCGGAAATTTCGTTTTTTCGTTTTATTTGTTTTTTGCTTTTTCGGAATTCCGAATTTTCGAATTTCCCGAATTTCCCGAATTTACGAATTTACGAAAAAAGCAAAATAACGAATAAAACGAAAAAAAATGTTTTTTTGATTTTCCCGAATTTCCGAAAAAAAACAAAAAAAAACGAATGAAACAAAAACGATTTTTTTTTTTATTTTCCCGAATTTCTGAAAAAAAACAAAACGAAAATAACATAAACGAAAAAAACGAATTTTTTGGCAGTGCACATGTCTACTGCCTATCAGTGTAACCAATCAGTGCCCTTTATTGCCACTCATCAGTGCCCATTACTGCCAATCATCAGTGCCCATCACTGCCACCTATCAGTACCCATCACTGCCAGCTATTAGTGCCACCTATAATCGCCACCTAGTAGTGCCACTTCTCAGTGCCCACCAGTGCCGCCTATCAATGCCCTTCAATGCCACCCATCAGTGCCACCTCTCAGTGCAGCCTATCAGTGACCACCAGTGCTGCTTATCAGTGCCCATCAGTGCTGCCTATCAGTGCCCACCAGTGCCACCTTATCAGTGCCCATGAATGCAGCCCATCGGTGCCCATCAGTGCAGCCCATCAGTGCACATCAGTGCAGCCCATTAGTGCCAATCAGTACAGCCTCATCAGCGTACATCAATGAAGGAGACAAATTACCCGTTTGCAAAATTTTATAATGAAATATATATATATATATATATATATATATATATATATATATATATATATATATATATATATATATATATATATATATATATATATATATATAGAAAAATCTGTCTTTTAAAAAAAATTAACAAAAAAGAAATAACCACAGAGGTGATCAAATACCACCAAAAGAAAGCTCTATTTGTGCATATTTTTTTTAATAAAAAATGTATTTGGGTACAGTGTTGCATGACCGCGCAATTGTCATTCAAAGTGCGACAGCACTGAAAGCTGAAAATTGGTCTGGGCAGGATGGGGGTTTAAATGCCCAGTAAGCAAGTGGTTAATAGCAAGCAGTGCCAACTGGTAGTTGGACTGAATTTACATTTTCCAAATACTTGATGTGATTGTAGCTGTATTAAAGAGTACTGATTGGACCTTGAAGAAGGGGACATCCCCCCGAAAGCTTTCCTGAAAAATTGTATGTTAGTGCAAATAAAAAGTATCACAGACAGTACTCAATTTTCTCATTTTCCAAATGATCACTGATCACTCCTTGCAACATATATTTTTTTTATTTCATTCACTATTGTAGAGAGATACTATCCATATACTGGTCCACTACATGGTTTCTAATATCAGCATTACCTCCATTTAACTCCACAAGCACACGTCACTATTATATTGATTTTTATGCATCTCAGCATACTCTATACTTTTTTTTTAAAACAGCCATCCTCCAAACCTAGCAAGGTTCATATTCTGGGGCAGTAAAGAAGTTCAGTTTCACAGCAAATTATGTACTTGTACTAGATCTAATACATGACATGGGTTTGCACAGGCAGTGCCGATCCTGACCTCCCTGGGGCCCTAAGCAAAATAACATGTCACATTAAAGTTGAGAAGCGGGGGGGGTAAGGGGGTGTTCTGCTGTTGGAAATTGCATCTTACATTAAAGTGAGAGGCGGGGGGGGTGCTGACTTCTTACCTCTTCGAATTTTCGAAATTTCAAATTTTTCATTTTCAAATCTTTCATTTTCGAATTTTCGATTTTTGGAATTTTTCATTTTCGAAATTTCGATTTTTGAAAAATTCGAAAATTCGAAAAATAAAAAAAATTTAAATTCGAAAATTAAAAATATCTGCATTTTCGAATTTTCGAAATTGTGGAGTTTCCGAAATTGTGGAATTTTCTTTTTTTTTCATTTTAGAAATTTCGAATTAAAAAATTTTCGTACTTCCGAATTTTTTCATTTCCGAAATTTTCCAAATTTTTTGAATTTCCGAAAATTATTTTTTTAATTTTAGTTTCATTCGTTTTTTTCGGAAATTTCGTTTTTTCATTTTATTCGGAATTCCAAATTTTCGAATTTCCCGAATTTACGAATTTACGAAAAAAGCAAAAAAACGAATAAAACGGAAAAAAATGTTTTTTCGATTTTATACCCGAATTTACGAATTTCCAAAAAAAAAAAAAACGAATGAAACAAAAAACGATTTTTTTTTTTTGATTTTCCCGAATTTCCAAAAAAAAACCCGAAAATAACATAAACATCAGCGTACATCAATGAAGGAGACACATTACCCGTTTGCAAAATTTTATAATGAAATATAAATATATATATATATATATTTTGAAAAATCTGTCTTTTAAAAAAAAATTAACAAAAAAGAAATAACCACAGAGGTGATCAAATACCACCAAAATAGCATCTTACATTAAAGAGAGAGAAGCGGGGGTGATGACTTCTTACCTCTTCTCCCATGCAGCCCGCGAGTTGATAAGCGGGGTGAGGGGCCGAAAATGACTTCTCACCAGGCGGGGCCTCTAGTAATTTGGGGGGCCCTCCACAGCTTTGCGGGCCCTAAGCGGCTTGTATAGTGAGCCTAAAGGGCGGATTGGCCCTGTGCACAGGGCTGCTACAGGTTGTAGCTTTCTATTCTGTTTTGTATCCTGATGAGCAATTCTTATAAAACCTTTCACCAATGTTTTAACGCAATGCAGAAATAATTCTCCAATGTTGTTAACTGAAGTTTTTCATCGTTTTTTGTTATCCTTAGTTCCATCAACTAATTTACTACCACACATTTAATGCATGTGTTACTTACCACCCTATATTAGAATTCCTTGTATTAATCTTTTAAGATCATTGATTCACACCTTCCTTCATTTCCTTCATCTTTATGTCTTTTTGTTCAGCATGATTTCTTCAGAGCTTTTTATCTTCAAGACATTTTTTTTTACTATTCTGCAAGCAACAGTTCCAGTTGAGTCCATTTGAAGGACAGTCTATTCTATAAAATTATTGATGCATTTAATCAGGATAATGTGTTTGAGTTAGGAAGAAATTTATACTTTTACACTAGATAGTGCCTAGAACTTACAGTTGACTCCAAAATTTATTTTATGTCCTGACTTTCTTGCCAAATGTGAACTATATAAATACAGAAAAACACAGACAAATTGATTTTATTGGATCGATTTAGGCTGAAATTTGATTTATGTCCTCAGGATGGAAATTCTGATATTCCTACAGAAGAGTTTGTATTAAATGTAAGTTGAATATATAACTAACTTACAAAGCTTGGTCAATTTCAGGTTTTAGTGTAAAAATTGTTTGCCTTTCGTTAAATAATAGCTTCCATTTGGCAATAGCACTTACTGAACATCCTAATTAGTGTTATCCAAAGTTGTAAGGATAATTTAGGTTGTGGATGTATATAAAAGTGCCACTAGGTTTGCAAAGGAATAGATCACTACTGAGCTTTAAGGTATACAATTTAATTAATATGCTAAAGTTGAGAAAAATAACTGTAAAAGAACTGTAATTTGAATGTAACGTGAGGACATGAACTGTCTCTGCAACCAAAACTGTCTCTGCAACAAAAAAAAACATCACATGGCTGTCCTCCCGTATGATAAATGGATCAGGTCCGCTGGTTAAAGAAAGGAATTTAAACAGTGAATGCAGGAGCTTTTCCTCTGTAGAAAAAAGGCCAAGGTACCTGATGTTTCTTTAGAATCCCCAAGCAATAGGTGTAAGATAGCTGTGCTGGCTTTAAGTGGTTCTAAGCTGTCCCTCTGTAGATAGCTAGCTGGGTATTGCACCTAAATGCTTCTACTCTATAGACTATGGGGTGTAGTGGTTGAAGCTACTCACTCAGTCCCTTTAGTGAATCATGTAGCTCATGTGGTGACTGGGCAGGCCTCCTGCTGGACAGGTCCCAATGGGTCAGGGTGGCTCAGCTAAGCCTAGCTGAGGCTGATATGGTGTAAGGCTTCCTCTGCTGCTCTCTCTCTTTCTCACTTCTTCCTCCTGCCCAGAATGTAACCTGACCGCTCCCTGGTGTATACCCTCCTGACCCCTCTCTGGTTTATACCCTCCCGACCCATCCCTGGTGTATACCCTCCTGACCTCTACACCAGGGGGTGCATGCCCTTCTGACCCCTCCCTGGTGTGTGCCCTCCTGACCCTCCCTAGTACCCTCCTAACCGTCCCTGGTGTATTCCCTTTTGACCCCTTTCCTGGTGTGTGCCCTCCTGATTCTCCCTGCCTCTGTCTGAACCCCTCCCCACCACCACCATCACCACTGCCTCTGTCTGAACCTCCCCCCCACACCACCACCTCTGCCTCTAAATGAACCCCCGCACCACCACCGCTGCCTCTGACTGAACCCCCCCCATCACCGCTGCCTCTGACTGAACCCCCGCACCACCACTGCTGGCTCTGACTGAACCCCCGCACCACCACCGCTGCCTCTGAATGAACCCCCCCACCACCACCGCTGCCTCTGACTGAACTCCCGCACCACCACAGCTGCCTGTGACTGAACCCCCCGCACCACCACCGCTGCCTCTGACTGAACCCCCCCACCACCACCGCTGCCTCTGACTGAACCCCCCCACCACCGCTGCCTCTGACTGAACCCCCCCCACCACCATCGCTGTCTCTGACTGAACCCCCTGAACCACCACCGCTGCCTCTGACTGAACCGCCCCACCACCACCGCTACCTCTGACTGAACCCCCCCCACCATCACCACAGCTGCATTGGATGGAACCCCCCAACCACCACCACCACTGTTGCATGTAAATCTAACTCCATTATACATTACATTTTCATTTTAATTGTCATGATATAATATTGTATGTGGGGGCTTTTTGGTGGGCGTAATTATTTTTTTGGGGGGGGAAGGCAGCATTTAAATCTTAGGCCCAGGCAGCACAATGTCTTGGGCCAGCCCTGCATTTACCTCATCATAATTTTGCATCCTATATCCTGCAAAACATTCGATGGGGAGGAGTCACGACAGACGTCTCCCACAGCCATATTGTTTCCTATGCTGTCTGTAAGCACTCGCGTCTGAGTGCCATCTTTGTGAGTAGTTTCGCTTTTGTTTTATCTTACAATTAAACACTCCTTATACAGAGAGCACTAGATTGTCTTCATTTATGGTTCAAAGCTCAGGACCTTGATCGACACCTTTGGTATGCCGATCAATAGGATGTTCTAAGTAGTTATACTGGGAATGAGTTACATGCCATTTGAGCTATTATAGTTCGAATCAGTGAGGTGAGAGGCCACTCTGTGTGCGGTGGAGGGATTTCTGGCCACGTTTGATCCACATTGCATGCCGTCATTTTAATTGTCCCTTTGCACAATTACTTGTGGACTGTTTCTTCTCATGGACATTATATATTAGTGTTCATATTTACATTTAGGTTGCGCTGCACTGCTGTCAGGGACCTGCCAATAGGCTCCGGCGTGCACGCATGCGCATACTTACTGATGGTCAGAACCAGCACCAATCGCCTATTCATGTGCGCAGGCGCGTCCCACATGCACACGGATATGAGCCAAATGCGCGCATCTGTGCGCCAAATGTGCGCGCTCATATGCGCGCGCATGCGCCTAATACACGCGCACGTGCACGATGGCGGGAACGCGCGCATACGCGTTAATGCGCGATTGGCGCCACTCAGCCTTTAAAAAGCAAGCAGCTGCAGTGACACTTTGCTGTCTGATCTGCAGCATTGTATCTGTGAAACTTGTGACCTGTTGTAACCTGTTACCTCAAACCGACCCGGCTCCGTCTGACCATCCGACCCTCTCCACTCCGACCCCTGGCTTGCTCTGACTCCGCTCTGCTCTCCTGCCCATCGTTACCAGACCCTGTGCCTGAATCTGACTACGCTTGCCTAACCCACCTGATTATCTGCTAACCCGGTTTTGCTTTACCAGCTCCTGCTATCCGGTGCCTGTGCCAGCTCCAGAGACGCTGTCTCCTACAACCACCGTCCCGAAGGACCACCACTGGTGCCGAGCTGCTATCATCACCAGGCACTCCTACCTCGCCGTGCTCCCGAGCTTGCTGTCCCAACTCCAGCAGCTCCAGAGCCGGGGCTGTAAGAGAGGCCTCCTCCTGCACACTAGGCTCTGGCTACAAGGTACGTTCCAGTACATAACAACTGCTTTTATTGTTATGCTGGTCAGAGACTTCCCAGCACAGCTTAGAAACAGTTAAAGCGGTGGTTCCCCCTTAAAAACAACATTTTTTTATTCCACTGCCCCCCCACATTCCATCACGATTAATGCTCTTAATATTTTTTTCCTGCTGTACATACCTTAGTACAGCATCTTCACCCGTCCATCCGGGTTGCGAGTTCCGCGGGAGTGGGCGTTCCTCACAGGCTGTTGATTGACGTTTTGCCCAAAAACGAGCTCTCCCCCCGTCGCGTAAGCCGCGTCACGATTGGCGAAAGGAGCCGAACGGCGATGCGCATGCGCAGTATAGCGCCGACTCGCCGTTCGGCTCCTTTCGCCAACCGTGACGCGGCTTACGCGACGGGGGAGAGCTCGTTTTTGGGGAAAATGTCAATCAACAGCCTGTGAGGAACGCCCACTCCCGCGGAACTCGCAACCCGGATGGAATAAAAAAATGTTGTTTTTAAGGGGGAACCACCGCTTTAAACAGCTCATCATACTCAACCCGGCACCAGAGTTGTTTGATCCTTCTCTACCTACTATTATTACTACAGATGCTTCAGACTATGGTGTTGGTGTGGTCATTGCACAGTGCCAAACAGACCAGTTGGAGAAAACTATTGCTTTTGAAGGACTCTTATGCCGCGTACACAAGATCGTTTTTCGGCATGAAAAAAACCCGTAATTTTTCAACATGTCCAAAAAACGACGTTTTTTCCAACTTCATCATTAAAACGATGTTGCCCACACACCATCGTTTTAGAAAAATGATGAACAAAGCGCGGTGACGTACAACACGTACGACGGCACTCTACAGGGGAAGTTCTATTCGCCTTTGGGCTGCTTTTAGCTGACTCCTTGTTAGTAAAAGACGATTTGCGCTTTTTTGTCTGTTACAGCGTGATGAATGTGCTTACTCCATTATGAATGGTAGTTTTACCTGAACGAGCAATACTGTCTCATAACTTGCTTCTGAGCATGCACGGGTTTAAAGCGTCGTTTTTGCCCACACACGATCGTTTTTTACATCACGAAAAACGACATTTTTTAAAACGACGTTAAAAAATGCAGCATGTTCGAATATTTTTTTTTTTTACGTTTTTTACGTTAAGCCGAAAAACGATGTGAAGCCCACACACGATCATTTTAAATGACGTTTTTAAAAACTTTTTTTTTTTTTCATGCCGAAAAATTGTCGTGTGTACGCGGCATTACAGAAGCAAAATTAAAGTGTCGCTAAAGGAAAAAATTATTGCTGAAATTATTGCTGAAATGACTGTTTACAGGGTATAGAGACATAAAAGTTAACTGATTCCTTTTAAAAATGATTACAAATAGATAAAAATCAATCATATAATGTGCATGTAGTTTCACTTTTGTTTTTAAACTGGTTTCATGTTTCTGTGAAGTAAAGAGACCCACAGAACAAAAACAAACAAATCCAGGGCAGTGTTTTGTTTTTAAAATGAATCTGATTGGTTCTGTTAAGTTTTAGACACACAGTAATGACAGCTTAGACCACCGTGAAAAGCTCCCAGTACTATGGTTATAAGGAAACAGACAACCAGGAAGTGTGGAGATCAGAGCAGTTTTACAGCAACATCAAAGCAAAAATGAGCAATGAGGACATGAAACCAGGACTGCAGTAAGGTAAAGGAAGCTATTTAGCTAAAAAAAAAATCCTTTAGTGATCCTTTAAAGCGGGAGTTCACCCATTTGAAAAAAAATGTTTTTTCTCCCCTTAGCTTCCTGCTCGTTCGGTCTAAGGGAATCGGCTATTTGTATTAAAATATGAGCAGTACTTACCCGTTTTCGAGCTGCATCTTCTTCCGTCGCTTCCGGGTATGGGTCTTCGGGAGCGGGCGTTCCTTCTTGATTGACAGCCTTCCGAGAGGCTTCCGACGGTCGCATCCATCGCGTCACTCGTAGCCGAAAGAAGCCGAACGTCGGTGCGGCTCTATACTGCGCCTGCGCACCAACGTTCGGCTTCTTTCGGAAAATCGTGACGCGATGGATGCGACCGTCGGAAGCCTCTCGGAAGCCTGTCAATCAAGAAGGAACGCCCATTCCCGAAGCCCATACCCGGAAGCGATGGAGAGGATGCATCTCGTAAACGGGTAAGTACTGCACATATTTTAAAATAAATAGCCGATTCCCCTAGTAAAAACGAGCAGGAATCTAAGGGGGAAAAGTGCCCTCTAAGGGTGAACCCCCACTTTAAGTATGCTATGGTAGAAAAAGAACCCCTATCGTGTTTACTATATAGACCAATCATAAAAATATACTAAGCTGCTTACCACAAAGGAGTTAGGGTGGGCAGGAATGCATATAGCCAAATGGTCTATAGCAAAGCTACTTAAAGTGGTTGTAAAGTCAGAAGGTTTTTTATCTTAAAGTGACACTATAGGTTAAGTTTTAATTTTTCTTTAATAACAAACATGTCATACTTACCTCCACTGTGCAGTTCATTTTGCACAGAGTGGCCCAGATCGTCCTCTTTGGGGGTCCCTCAGTTGCTCTCGCGGCTCCTCCCTGCAATAGCTAGCCCTCTCTGGGAAGCTCTCTCCCAAGGGGGTTACCTTGTGGGCGCGCTCCCATGTCATACACTTGGCGTGCATAGCCGCAGAGTGTATGACTCAGTTCTGTCCCCGGAGCCCACGTCATTGGATTTGATTGACAGCAACACGAGCCAATGGCTGCGCTGCTATCAATCTATCCAATGAGAAGCCTGGGCAAAGATCGAGCGTGTTCACGACACAGGACTTTTCAGGGCTCAGGTAAGTAAAATGGGGGGGCTGGGGGGCCTGTAATCAAGAGATGTTTTTTCACCTTAATGCATATGATGCATTAAGGTGAAAAAAAAACATCAACCTTTACAACCCCTTTAATGCATTCTATGCATTTAGATAAAAAGCCTTTCGTGTGCAGCAGCCCCCCTCAGCCCATCTAATACTTACCTGAGCCCCATCTCGATGCAGCGATGTTGCAGGAGCGTCTCGGCTGCCCAGGACTCCCCTCCTCATTGACTGAGACACATCAGCTGTGCCATTGGCTCCGGCTGCTGTCAATCAAAGTCAAACAGCCAATGAAGAGAAAAGGAGGCAGGCCGGCGCAACAGCTCCATGTCTGATTGGACACAGGGAGCTGTGGCTCAGCTTGGGTGCCCCCATAGCAAGCTTCTTTTTGTAGGGGCACTCAACAGGAGGGGGGCCAGGAGCACCGAAGATGAACCTAAGGCCCCATACACACCATAGAATCCATCCGCAGATAAATCCCAGCAAATGGGTTTCAGCGGATAGATCCTATGGTGTGTACACGCCAGCGGATCTTTATCCGCGGATAAATCTCCCCTGGGATGGATTTCCAGCAGATGAATATTTGCTGACATGCTCAACAAATCCATCTGCTGAAGTCCATCCCAACGGATGGATCCGCTCGTCTGTACAGACTCACCGGATCCATCCGTCCAAAGGGATTCCCCGCACGCGTCGTAATGATTTGACGCATGCGTGGAATTCCTTATATGACAGCGTCGCGCCCGTCGCCGCGTCATAATCGAGGCGACGGCGCGACACGTCATCGCCAGAGGATTTCCGCGCGGATTTCAATGCGATGGTGAGTACACTCCATCGCATAGAAATCTGCGGAAATCTTTGAGAGAATTTATCCGTGGAAACGGTCCGCTGGACCGTATCCGCGGATAAATTCTCTCGTGTGTATGAGGCCTAAGAATAGGAGGATCTAGACCGCTCTGTGCAAAACTACTGCACAGAGCAGGTAAGTATATCATGTTTGTTATTTAAAAAAAACAATACTTTAGTATCACTTTTATTCTATCTACACAATACAATACAAACCAAGTTTGAAAAATGTTACTGCTAAATGCTTGTCATGGTTACCCTTATATCCAGCTCCCAGTACACAGAATGATGATGATGTTGAAGTTGTTTCATTTACTGGTGTAGATGCAGTTATGGCATCTGAGTTCAAGCAAGCTTGTCTTGCTTGCCTAGTATAAGTGCAATCATGGGACATTTTTCAAAGCAAATAGCTAAACTAAGAAAATAAATTGAGTCCTCTTTCACAACCTTTCTACAGGATTAGACATTAACTGTCTTTGGTTGATGGCTCTATTGTTTGTGAATTTTATAGCTTACTAATACCAGTGACCTTGAAAGAGCATGCTATACAACTTGCATATGAAAATCACTAAGGAATGATAAGAATGAAGCAAAGACCATATGAATTTTACCAGTGGCCAGATGTGCATGTCCACATACTGCCATTCAGCCTTGCGTTGTTTATCAGGGAGTCAAGGACAAATCTGCTGTCACACACTCTTCACCACCCCAGCTAGTGCTATTTCTTGATTCTGATTGGAAAAGGCTAACCATTGATATTGTAGGTCCTTTCACAGAGGCCCCTGTGGACTGACAATTTGCTATAACATTGATTGAATATTACAGTAAATTGCATTTGTCTCTAAGATAAAATTGGCTACTGTAATTACATTTCTTTACACAGTCGTCAGCAGGGAAGGTAACCCAGAGCAACTCGTATCTGACAATGCAGTACAGTTTTTTTTTTATTTGAGTTTTAATATTTCTTGAGAGAAATGTTATGCATAGGAAATGTATAAATTTATTACCCCTTCTAGCAAATGGAGATTCAACAGAAGCCTTAAAGAAACACTTTAGACTGCAAATCTTACAGGGGAATTTCAGAATATTTTTACTAGGTTTTTACATGTCTGCAGGGTGACTTGACATACAGCTACACAAGAATCAACAGTTGATTTATTATAGGGCAGCCAAATGCACACAATACTAGATGTTGCAGACATAAAACTGACAAGGTACAGCCTTTTAATTATCAGTTACTTAGACTGGTAAAAAATAAATAAAAAAATAAGGCATATACTAATTGGAAACTCCACAGCTGCTTGCTGTGGAGGCACTCGACAGGAGGGGACAGGAGCACAAAAGAGGGACACAAGAAGAGGAGGATCCATTTCACAGAGCAGGTAAGTATAACATGATTTTTGGGGGAAAACAAGAGAAGACTTTAGTATCACTTTTAAACACCTGGCTTATTGAAACAGGTTGCGTGCAATTTTTCCAGTTCACTCATTGAGTTTGATTTTTTTCTGAAGTGATAAACAATACAAATTACAAATGTGAACCCCCCCCCCCCCCCCCGAAAAATAAAATGGGGGTGAAATACAGCAGCCAAACAGCAGCTTTTTTTTTTTTTTTTTTTTTTACAATCAAAGAACTTAAACTTAAAGCGGATCTCCACTCTAAAGTGGAGTCCCGCTGATCGGCACCCTCCCCCCCTCCGGTGTCACATTTGACACCTTTCAGGGGGGAGGGGGGTGCAGATACCTGTCTACAGACAGGTATCTGCACCCACTTCCGGCCCTACGATACGGGCAAAGGACGGGTTTTTTCTCCGCTTCCCGTCGCCCCCCCCGTTGTATGCTGGGAACACTCGGCTCCCAGCACACAGCGGGAGCCAATCGGCGGGCGCAGCGCGACTCGCGCATGCGCCGTAGGGAACCGGGCAGTGAAGCCGGAGCGCTTCACTTCCTGGTTCCCTCACCGTGGATGGAGGGGGGAGCAGCAGGGTGACGAGCGATCGGCTCGTCATCTGCTGCGATCACCGCTGGACTCCAGGACAGGTAAGTGTCCTTATATTAAAAGTCAGCAGCTGCAGTATTTGTAGCTGCTTGCTTTTAATATAGTTTTTTAGTGGCACATCCGCTTTAAGTTGTTGCTAACTCACACATAAATGTATATTTCCCTAGAAAAATAATCAGTTATATCTTTCAAGTGTGCTATAGCAGGGGTCATCAACCCCCGGTCCGCGGCCCACGGCCCTTCTGCAGCCGGGCCGCGGGGGCGAGCGGGCGGCATGAGAGAGGCCGGTGGCCGGCCTTAGGAAATTAAGTTCCTCGGAGTAGATGAACAATGTAGGTGAGAGCGAAGCACACAGTGTTGTTTGTTATGCACCGTGGCCCCTCTCTCCGTCTCTCACACGGACACTCCCCATACAGTGTGAATGGACGTGCCGCCTCCTCACTGAGCTCGCCCGCCCTTCTGTCATAGAGGAAAACGCAGCACACCGTCACCTCCAGGACAGCCCACAGTAACAGGGAAGCCACTGGTGTCCCTTGGTAACGGGGCTGGACAGAGCTGAGAGGAGACGAGTCCACACTTCTTCCCGGGATGCACTTCTTCCCAGGAGCCGCCCCCTCCCCTCTGAGGGGGCACTACTTTCATCTGTGGAGGGGGGAACTACCTTCATCTGTGGAGGGGGGCACTACCTTCAACTGTGGAGGGGGGCACTACCTTCATCTGTTGGGGCCTTACCACATCTGGTGGCAGGCAGCCGGGCAAGTGACATTCCGCATCTGGTGGCAGGCAGCGTGGCAATTGACATTCCGCATCTGGTGGCAGGCAGCGTGGCAAGTGACATTCCGCATCTGGTGGCAGGCAGCATGGCAAGTGACACGCTCAAAGCTCCCACTGATTCTGCATTATGGTGGGTTTAACTATTTTATTTATTACTACAATGTAATAATAGAAATTATGCGCTGACAAATTGCCCACGAAAAATCACTTAGCCCCCGCGTGCCATCCCCAACCTCCCCCCAACTGGGCCTTGGCAAAGTTTTCTTCCACGCAGCCGGTCCCCGGTGGCAAAAAGGTTGGGGACCACTGTGCTATAGGAATGTACAAAACATAGGGGGGGGGGGTTCAATAGAGCAGATAGATATGGCCCCTTTAAAAAGACCTGAGTCTAATTCAGTAATTCCTAGCAACAGTTTTGTAAAGTTTTCCGATACATATTTCAGATTCATGCATTTCTTATAAGCACCAATTTTATAATCTGTCACTGGGTGTTTAGTGTGCTCCTGCTCCTTTAACCACTTAAGACCCGGACCAATATGCAGGTAAAGGACCTGGCCCCTTTTTGCGATTCAGCACTGCGCCGCTTTAACTGAGAATTGCACGGTCGTGCGACATGGCTCTTAAACAAAATTGGCGTCCTTTTTTTCACACAAATAGAGCTTTTTTTGGTGGTATTTGATCACCTCTGCGATTTACATTTTTTGCGCTATAAACAAAAATAGAGCGACAATTAAAAAAAAATCCAATATTTTTTACTTTTTGCTATAATAAATAACCCCAAAAAATATATAAAAAAATGTTTTTCCTTAGTTCTCCTCAATACGTATTCTTCTACATATTTTTGGTAAAAAAAATCACAATAAGCATTTATTGATTGGTTTGCGCAAAATTTATAGCGTTTACAAAATAGGGGATAGTTTTATGACATTTTTATTAATTGCCATAATTATTAATATATATATATTTTTTTACTACTAATGGCGGCGATCAGCGATTTTTTCTCTGACGGCGACATTATGGCAGACACATCGGACACTTTTGACACATTTTTGACACCATTGTCATTTTCACAGCAAAAAGTGCTATAAAAATGCAATGATCACTGTGAAAATGACACTGGCAGTGAAGGGGTTAACCAGGAGGGGGTGCTGTCGGGGTTAAGTGTGTACTAAGGGAGTGTTATTACTGTGGGGGGCAGTGGCTGTGCGTATGATGCCACTGATCGTCGTTCCCTAACACAGGGAACAGACGATCAGTGACAGCCGATCTAGGAAGAACGGGTAAGGTTTGTTTACACTCACCTCTCCCCGTTCTTCCTCTCTGTGACCCGATCGCGGGACATCAGCGGCGATCGGGTCCACGGGCGCGGTCATGGAGGACAGGACTGTGCATCTTAAAGGGGACGTACCTGTACGTTCATGTGCCCAGCCGTGCCATTCTGCCAACGTAAATAGTCGGGCAGCGGTCCTTAAGTGGTTAAGGAGGGTTGGGCTCCCTCCAGTCACCTGCCCTTCATCTATCCATCAGCATACATGTGCTTCCACTGAGGAGACTTTACATTTTAGAGTTAGGATTGCAGTACACAGGGAGCCTTGACATGCAGCTTACGCATGTATTTGCAAATGTGTGCAACTAAACCCCTGTTTTTAACGCACTGTTAGACAGGTAAATTTGGTCGGTTGCTGATTGGTTGGTAAGTTGAGCTTGGAAATTCTGTGTGTTTTTTGCCAATTTTATAATCTGTCACTAGTGGCTGCATCTGATTCAAAAAGAATTACTGCAAGTTTGCAGATAAACAAATTAGTAGTAGTTTTGACCAACTCTGAATTGGCATACAGAGTTGGTCAAAACTACTACTAATTTGTTGGTACATTGTGTGACATTTTTTTTGCTGGTAAGCTATCATATATATAATAGAACAGCTTCCCAAACAGGGTTCTCTGGTTGCTATGACCAAAGTAAACAAAGGTATGGGAATGCTAGTTGATGTTATTACTGAAATATGGCAATGGCAATCACTAAACGTTCCCATTTATTATCTACCTTCTTTGCCCCCTCTGGAATACTCCCCGCTGCTCCCTCACCTCTACCGCCCCTCACCCTAAGATGCTAACCTACTACACACTTATAGGTGGTGACAACTATCCAAGAAATCCTATTACCAACCACACCTACTCCTTCCCCAGACCAGTCAACAGACATTCTCCCTTGCAACCCCATGCTACCCTCCCACTCCCCTGGTTATTTAACCCTATTTTTAATGATAGACCTATTGCCTTACTGTTCTCTTGAGCCCTTGGCATTAGATAACCGACAGGTGACCCCTAAGTCATTACCTCTAGGTTTTTCCTTTCCTTGCCATGTTACTCATCATGAACATGTTTTCTTATTAAAATGTTCTGATTCTTTTTTGACTCCATGATTGTATGTATTGCTTGTACTGCTTGTAATGTTCATACTGTCTGCAATGTTTTCTTTATACAGCGGCTGCGCCCGCAAATATGAATTTTCTTGACTAAAGTCTATGCATTCTACCCTCTGTTCTGTAACCATTCTCTTTAATAAAAACTATTGAAAGCGAAATATGGCAATGGCCATATTTGAACAATGATGTCACCCAACATCTTCACCTCTTCGTTTACTGTCAGATGTCAGCTGGGCAATCTCCTGGCTGACAGCTGAATTGGGCTGAGGATGAGTAAACATTGCTATGATGCTGTGACCTGGGAAAAGTGTGTGTGCCGTTCGGGCTCAATAATAAGAGGGTATATAGACAGTGTGTCCACAGCTGCTGCCAGAGTGCTGACATGAGATGGAGCCTGTCCTGGCTTCTGCAAGAGTACAAGGAAAGAAGGGTGACCCCTGGAAGTCACGCATGAAGGGAGTGGCAACCACAGCCTGGACTCCGACCAGGCCAAGTCCCCAATGCGTTTCACTCTTCCCCCGAAGCTTAGCCATGGGTCGTGACTCAGCTCTGAGGGGCAGAGTGAAATGTGATGGGGGCATGGCCTGGTTGGAGTCCAGGCTGAGGTTGCCACTCCATTCATCGTAGTAGGACATCATAGATGTGCGATTTCCAGGGGGAACCCTTCTTTCCTTGAACATTGCTATGATGCTGTCAGCTGCAAAGGCGAGAGTGTCTTAGCTAGCAAGTTGCTGAGCATACAGTGAGAACAGTGTCCATGAGATGCACACCCCGCACACCCCAGTGTCCATGATATGCACATCCCTCTCCATGCGATACATAAATCTATTGTCAGCACTGACATTGAGTGGTAACATGGATGTTTTCAGCAAAAAACAGCAGTATCTAGCTCTCCCTAGAAACATTCTAAAGTCTCTCGCAAATTCGGTATACCACTTTACAACACATTGTTAGTGTGGCTGTGACATAATGTACGTAAACCAAAATAGACATTTTCAGCAATTAACACTAAAATTAGCTCCCAGCTTTACCTGCGGTCCTAACTTTTCTTATCTTTCACAACTTTTCAATGCTAGAACATTAAAAAAAAGAAAAAAAACTTGATTGGCCCCTCTAAGCTACCTGACTGCAGTATTGAATCCAGGAAGTAGACTATTAGTAATTGGTTGCTGTGGTCACAAACTGTCACATTAGTTTGACACTTTCTCAAGCCTTAAATTAGTTTGATTTTGGTTAACTATATGGTGAACACAAACACAAACCCTAAACTCATCACTACTATTTTTTAACAGTTTTAAGTATTCAGCCCAATCTGTTTAAAAAGTAAGCTTATCCTGAGCAGGAGACTAGTGGGCAAATCTTTGTGCTTTGAAATCATTGTGTCATAAGCAAACTGTAATGCCGTGTACACACGATAATTTTTCGGATTGTAAAAAACAACGTTTTTCAGGCTCTAGAAAAAACAAAGTTTCAACTTGATCATTAAAACGGCCTTGCCTACACACGATCGTAAAAAAAAATGCTCTAGCAAACCTTGGTGACGTACAACACGTACGACGGCACTATAAAGGGGAAGTTCCATTCGGATGGCGCCACCCTTTGGGCTGCTTTAGCTAATTTTGTGTTAGTAAAAGATGATTTGCGCTTTTCTGTCTGTTACAGCGTGATGAATGTGCTTACTCCATTACGGGCGGTAGTTTTACCAGAACGAGCGCTCCCGTCTCATAACTTGCTTCTGAGCATGCGCAGATTTTTCACGTCGTTAAAGCCCACACACGACCATTTTTTACAACCCAAAATATGACAACGTTTAAAACGTCGTGAAAAAATAGAGCATGTTCGGAAAAAAAAATTGCCCGTTTTTCAGAACCCCACACACGATCGTTTTTAATTACATTAAATTACACGAAAAATTATTGTGTGTACGCGGCATTAGGCCTAATAATTCTAAACTTTGCATCCAATATCATAACGCAAAAACAGGTAAAGAGAAAATCTTACTAAGCATTTATTATTGAAATTTGTGTTTTACTTGATGTATTCCTTTAATCGTGGTAGTGTAGATAATCAAGTGAATCAGTGAACAGAATTTGAATAGATTGATTCTTGCATTAATGGATTCTCTTCACTGATGAACACACTTCATTGCTGTGCAATTTGAATTTGCTTGGATATGCCCTTGTGAATATGTTTGGTTTCATCTTTAAATGTCAAACTATTAATTACTTTTTAGAAAAAGATGGATTTTTTTTTTTTCAAGAATAATTACAAAAGCCCATATTTTAGGCTCACTATTTTTAAACAAAAATGTGCAGTATGGTACCTGACTTGAATTAAGAAAAGATGGTACTTGGCCTGTAGGGATTTCTGACATAACCTTAAATCCAGGAAGAAGTAAAGCTGATGGATGGGATTGATTTGCACATCTTCGGTGTTGAAGTAAAATGTTATTGAATTCAGTGAAGCATCACTGCTGTGATGCAGTATCCTGGCTACTTCACAATTTCCCAAAAACCTTAAGGCATTATTAATACCACATTCATTTTATGTATATTGCTCTAACATGCATCACTTGGTTTGATAGCATTTGAGACATGTGTATGTTTGTAAGCAAGATACCGTAGGATAGTTAGCTTAGAGCAAAGAACTTAATTTCATATGTTTTACTGGGCAAGCAGGGGTTAGTGCAGTAATATATAATGCATTTTCATTTCATAAATGACTTTTGTAAACATCACAGCAATTAATTGAATGTAAGAGTTACAACATATATGAAAATATATCAAATTTAGTTTGCATGGCTACAATTGCAATCAACAAATACAGTATTAGTATTTATAATGCTTATATAAATATTTCACTATTGTGGAAATACAGTGATACGAAGGCAGTGTGTGACTCAGCCCACTAACATCACCCTCCAATTAAAGTGACAGCTTCAAATGGACTGACCCTGTAATAGTTTGGTTTTAACCTTTCTTGACCTTCTCCCCAGAAATATTCACATAAACACAACTTTGCATGCAGTGAATATATATATATATATATATATATATATATATATATATATATATATATATATATATATATATACTTTATTTTATTTAAATTTGCCTCATACATATATGACATACACAAAGTTTGTAAACATTTTTAACAAAAAACTCACTGCTTTTCATGCAAAAAGTAATGGCCATTCATTACAAAAACTTATGTTGCGCAAATTAAAAAAAACTATTTTAATTCTACTCAAATCTACTACTACTAGAAAATGAAAATGACCCCCTGCTATTATGGAGTGTCACAAGATAGCAGTTGTGCAGAGCATTAATTTTATGTATTTCTTTAATTTCTTTCAATGGGAAACCATTGATTGGGACAAAGGGAGGGGGGCTGTATAGTGAATGTAAGCCTAGGTTCACACTGCTGCGAATTCAAAATCGCGGTAAAATGCGCGATTTTACCGCGATTTCGCGGCTGCGATTTTGCCGCGATTTCGGCCGCAATTTAATGTAAATCGCAGCCCGAAATCGCAAAAAGTAGTACAGGAACTACTTTTTGAAATCGCAGATGCGGCGTCGCACTGATTAGGACAGTGCCATTGCCGACAATTGCCGCCGATTTGAGATGCGATTTGACATGTCAAATCGCATCTCAAATCGTTCCAAATCGTACCCAGTGTGAACCAGGGCTTAAAGTAATTTTATATGTGACTACACCAACCCCCTGAAATTCATCCCCTATGTAGTCCATGGATCCCAAGTTAACAGCAGCTGCTTTAATGTGTTTAAGTGTAGCTTTTTTTCTGTTCCTGGAAATATTTTGGTTACAGTTGATATTTTATGTTTGGAGCACATTTAGTAAATCATTGTGTATATCATGCAGTTGTTATCCCCCAGGACCAACAATTATGAAAATGATCTTTATTCAGAAAGTTGTGATGCAGATGCCACCAAGCTATTACATAGAGAATCCATGTAAACTGTATAACATAACTGTGTATGATTATGTAGCACCCTGGGGTTTAGGCAGGGAGCTCCTCACACATTTACTTGCCAGGATTAGTAATTCTGGTCAATTGTTAGAGATATATTGATTTCTCCCTAAGTTTGGCCTTGTTGCACTTTTCTCTTCTACCACTAGGTGGCCGGGTACTTGGTGGTACTACATATGAGAAGGGCAGATCAAGGTCAGGTTTTAGATATGTGGGGAATCTCCGCCTATGGGCAGGGGTTTTACTGAAACCCTTGACCTGCTGGGAGCATCTATATATTTGGGTGGAGTCAGGTAATCTATGTTCTGTGTCACCTGGACAGCTGTCTGAGTGGACGTGTGTCATGTTGCCTTGGGCTTCTAGGCCGGATATTGGGCCTATCCCGGGGGCATCTAGCTGCTAGGCTGTTTGAGAGCCTATACAGACGCAAGAGAGTGCAGCACAGGGTTGTGATTGTGGCTTGCAGTTCAACTAGAAGTGATGGTTCTGCCAGCTGGAGAACCTGTCATGGTCGGAAGCAGAGGGGAAGCTGTCGCCACAAAGGGACCATCCACCTTATTACCAGGGACCACAGCGAGTAACTGAAGCAAGTAATGGAATAGTATTCTCACCGAAGGGGCCCTGTCAGAGAACTCACCTTACTGGACGTGGTGTTGGTTGCCTTGGTGCGCGCTGATGTTCATGACTCTCTGCGCGCTGGTCCGCTTCCTGGGCTGCCAGTACGTGCGCCTTGGTTTGTGGGTGTGTGCGCCTGTGCGCGATGGCGTGCCTGCGGGTGCGCGCGTGGCGCATTTGCGCGCACCACTTGGCGCCAAACAGTCCATTTAAACCCCCGGAATACTTCAGACCGTTGCCGTCTGATCTTTCAGCTTCCTGTTAACTGATACTCGCTACCTGCCTGAACCGTGACCTTCTGACCCCTTGGTCTGTTTACCTGGATTCTCCTTGCCTTCCGCCTGCATCTGACTTCGGCTTGTTTTGACCTTGCACCTGCCTGCTCCACTGTACCTCGCTGCCCGACCGTTGCCGACCTTGCTTGTGACCTGAAAAACTCTACTCTCTTTCTACCCAGCTCCACTCTCCAGTGGCCCTACCAGCCTGTCTGCTGTCCGAGCGGACTACCAACCTCTGCTATATCTGGTTCCAGGACCACTCATCTGCAACAAGCCTCCAGGCTCTCATACCCTTACTCACTCCCGTGCCTCCTGTCTCCACTATCAGGGGCCACGAGTCGGATCCATACGGGAGACCTTCCTCTGCTCCATTGGGCTCGCAGACCAGGTACGTGCAAAGTCTGACAGGCACGGTGGAGAATCGGGAAACTTCAGACGATGATCAAGTCAGGGACCCAGCCAGCGGAGGTGATGCTTGCAAAGCAGCGCTGTTTGTCAAGTCAGGGACTGAGTAGGCCAGCAGGGGTAAAGCTTGAGAAGTATCAGAAGTACCAAGCTAGGGACCAAGCAGAGAGGCGGGGGTGATGCTCGAGGAAGATACCGTGAAGATTGAAGGAGCTCAAGGGATTCAGTGGCAGTGAATGAGTGGGTCTAGTGAGAGACCAGGAGCTCAGTGGGCTGAAGAACTACAAGAAGAAGTTGTAGTGAAGCTGAAAGAACTGTTACGTTGTGTTAGAAACTGTTAAAGTCTGTTGCCATAGGCATGGCTGGACTGGGACAAAAATGTGGCCCTGGACTTCATCCAGACTGGCCCACATTGACAGGTCTCTCTCATGGCAGCGGGACAACTCCCGCCCCCCCCCCCCCGGACACCCAACCCCCCTCTTCCCCTTCACTAGCCACTAGCCGTTTTACTTTATTAGAGTAGAACAGCTGGTCCTCTTATAGGCAGTACCAGTGGGGAAGCTAGACATTATTTCACCCGGGGCAAAGAACCAGTTCATTGCCCCTCTTATGGGACAAGATTAGGCAGAAGTGAGAAACTCCCAGGCCATAGCTGTTGATTCAGCTGTCTGTCCCCTCCCCCATGCTCCTTTGTCCCCTCCCCCATGCTCCTCTGGTCCTCCCCCTGCTTCTCTGTTCCCCCCCCAGGTGAGCAATGCGGGGAGCGAAAGGAGGCGAGTGCTGTGGGAAGGGAGAGACAGAGAATCGGAGGGGGGGGCGGCGGTCCGCTGTCACTGAAGCCGGCCCACTGAGCCATCGGCCCACCGGGAAACTCCCTGTAGTCCCAATGGTCAGTCCATCCCTGGCCATAGGGGACTGCATTCCTGCACGTGCAGATGTGGAGCCTTGCTGGGGCCTTTCCCTGCATGGCTGTCTTCCTGTTGAAGTCTCAGAGTCTGCTTATTTAACTTGTTACTACTCAAGGGTGTCCTGGCCCTAACCCTCTTTCCCCCATAAAAGTTTGTAAGAGAAATAAACATCTCTTTTGCATTCATGAAGTGTCTGGGGACCAATAACTTTCACATTTCGCACCCACGATGCCTCACAACCCACCACCTACAGAAGGATGTCAGCTATCTCTGGCCATGGAGGTTCTCAATAGATTGAAGGAGGCCGGAGACCTTGCTACAATTATAATGTCAGTTCTTTGGAAAATCAGCAACTGTGGTTACCTTACACATACTGATAAAGGAGGGAACTAGGGGCTAGTTTTTGGACTTTTTAGGCACGATTTGGTTGGTCAAAATATATATACAAGAAAAGAATTTTTTCTAAAAAATAGATTTGTTTATTTTAGATATAAAATATCATAATGTGTAGAAAAAAATAATAGTACAGAAGAAAAAGTATTGCCGTTTCCAGCACAAAAAACCATCTAACAGGCTAATCTAGGCAAGCCTATCCATGAACATTGACAGGAATATATACATAAATTATAACAAGGTATCAACAATAAAATTGAACACTTCCAAAAATAATTGGAATAAGGTGCATGAATGTAATTAGTAATCCTGTCACGTTGTGGAAATGCAGGCAGAGAAATGTCTGCGGTGGTTTGGCTTGCTGCGTAGGTGGACTCGACCGGTTTCGCGCTTTAGCAGCGCTTCCTCACGGAGTCAGCAGTGTAGTTTTAACTATAGAACAACATTAAACAATAACACACAAAAAGAAAAGTAAAAACAGTATATCAATTTGGATAATAGCGCTGGTGAAGCAATAAAATAAATAGATATACATATGAATATATATACGGGCAAGTGGAAGTAGGAAAGAGAAAGGGGTAAGGAAGAGAGAGAGGGGGGGGGGGAGGAGGGGGAAAGAGGGAGGGAAGGTAGAAAGTGAGGGGAGAATGAAGAAAAAAGGGGGGGGGGGGGGGGGAGGAAAAAGGAGGACATGGGGGGGGGGAGGGCAGGGAAGGGAGGGGACGGGAAGAAAGAGCATAAAGTCCTGATAGGTGAACGCAACCCCAGAGCATTTCCTCAATGATACAGTGGGAGCGAGGGTAGGTATGTATATATATAGAATATAGAGTAATTTTGGGAAGGAGAGGATAGTAGAATAAAAATAGCTGGTATAGATACTTACAGATAGTATTGGTTGGTAGGGGGATCGATATATAAATTTTCTGTCAATAAAATGAGAAATAGACTGTGTCCGGGCTGCTGGACGTTGTAAAAAATGTAGGGAAATGACCCGCATAAACTAAATAATAACAGTCTAAAAGGTAAGAGATAAAAGATAATGCAATGAATAGAATATCGAGCTGATATTGGATAATAACAAAAGTGATAAAGGGGACATCCTACCTTCAATGAAGGAGGACAGGGCTTGAGGAGAAGGGAGAAGGTAGAGAGCGACCACTACCTTCTAACAATCCTCAAATAAATGCAACATTTCCTGGTAGTAGAAATGAGAAACCAGA
The DNA here is from genome assembly GCF_905171775.1 of Rana temporaria. Classification (NCBI taxonomy): domain Eukaryota; kingdom Metazoa; phylum Chordata; class Amphibia; order Anura; family Ranidae; genus Rana; species Rana temporaria. Next base: position 348,293,526 of record NC_053492.1, read on the forward strand.
GCTGGATGCCGGCTGATAGCCAAGAATTAAGGCAATAATAAGCCTAGTAAGATAAAGAGAAATATGTAACCTATTAGTTACAAAAAGCAGCCTCGAGATAAAAGAAAGGGGGGGTAATAGGAAGGGGCATACCTGGTTCAGTATGTGCGATGGCACTCTCCTCCACGAGTCTCCCGAGAGACTGCAGCAATTCGGTCTTGTGTGCGGGGGTTTAAATAGGGACTCGCTCAGTGCGGAGAGGACGTAGTGCACGGAGGTGCGTGTGACGTCATCCGCAGCAGCCGCGCGTCTCCTCACCATGTGTGCGCGCCGCAGATACAAACAACGCGGCGCCACACATGAGAGGCATCGCTCCAGGATGGAGAGCTCCATCTAGTGGTGCGAATACAGATCTAAAGACAGTGATCTGTGATGCGCGGCCAGCCACTGCATCGAAGTAGGGGAGAAAAATATCTCAAAGGGTATAGTCAACCATGGCAGGACTAAAAGAAATGAATGGGTGATGAAACTAATAGAAACTGACATAGTGTGAGAAGAGCAGGGGAAAAGAACATAGATAGTAGCCCGTATGTATATAATGCTAAGTACTAGTTGCAATATAAATGATTATTAAGGGGTGACGCATGGAATTCATTGATAGTTGGAAATTCCTTGAATAGATAGAATGGTAAGAAGGGGGAAAGAGAAGGGGGGGGGGGGGGAGAAAACAAAAAAGGGGGGGGAAGAAAAGAAGGAGCAAAAAAAGGGGGGGCTCCAGAAGGCAAAAAGGCAGAAATAATTAAGGTTTAGTAAACCACAAAAACAGTCATATCCCAATGATAGCATGCCATCGGGGTTACACAGAGTTCTGCACAGTACTCTCAATATGCACATAATTAAATGCGACACATGAGCCATACATAGATGTACATATATTAGTATATTTATACATATATAAATAGATGGAGCTTACGAAGACATTTGGTATTACATATCATCTCATAAAGATTTATATTGACAAAATAATAATTAAGATATAAACCTCGGGTAGTTTACCTCGAAGTGTCCATAGCTAGTTTATAGAATTGCAAAAACATTTAGTATTACATATAAGGATTTAAATTGACAAAGTAGTAGTTAAGATATATATCTCTGGGAGTTTGCCCCGAAGTGTCCATTGCTAATCTATAAGATTAGGTGGTATTTGTGATGTCAAAGAATAAAAGACCGAGATGCCAATTTTAAGATAGAAAGTTAAATAAGGAAATTTATAGAAAAGGTTTGTACGATTGTGCCTCGTTGAGGCCGGGGGCATGGAGGGCGTTGAGGCGTTCTATCCACAGGGTTTCTCTTTGCAATACCAACTTATCCCAGTTACCTCCTCGATCATTTTTTGGGATCACAGCGAGAGCAATAAAGGAAACTACCTTATTGCTGAAGCTGTGATATAAATCTAGGTGTCGACTCACAGACGTCACCATTTTACCTTTTTCGGAATAATAAACGTGATCACGAATCCTGGCTTTGAATTTTCTGATGGTTTTACCCACATAGAAGGCCTGACACTGACATGTCATCAAATAGATAACTCCCTCTGTGTTGCAATCGGCATGGAAGTTGGGTTTAAATGTTTCCCCATTGGGCAAGATAAAACTGGTGCCTTCAGTGATCCATGAGCAAAATGAGCAGTGTCCACACCGTGTAATGCCATTAATAGATGTTCCCCTATTCCGGTTTGATATATAGTGGCTTGATGTGAGTTCATCACGCAGTGATCTGGATCTCCTAAAGGTTACATCAGGCTTGGGGCCTATGTATTTTTTTAGGATGGGGTCACTGGTGAGTAAGGTCCAATTTTTCATTAAAATGGTACGCAGTTCTTTATGGTGACCAGAGAACTGCGTGATAAATCTCACTGGTTGGGGGGAGGGATTCTCTTTGATTTTGTATAGTAGGCTTGAACGGGTTCTACGAAAGGCCTTATTGAAGGCCTTGCGTAAAAGAGTTCTACTGTAGCCACGATCAAGCAAACGTTTTTTTAAAAGGTTTGCCTGTTCCAAAAAATCAGTGGTTAAAGTGCAGTTCCTGCGTAGGCGCAGGTATTGTGCATAAGGTATGCTTTGAATAAGGTTTGATGGGTGTGCACTATCAGCGTGCAGTAGGGTATTACCCGCTGTTTCTTTTCTGTAGAGAGTTGATGTTAAACGACCCTGTGAGTCTTTCAAGATTTTTAGGTCCAGAAAAGCTACTTTATCCTGTGCACTGGAGTATGTGAATTTGAGATTGTAACTGTTAATGTTTAAAGCCTCAACAAAGTCATGCAATAGAGATATTGATCCTGTCCAGATTATAAATATATCGTCAATATATCTTAGCCAATTGGCCACAAATTTGGTATAGATGGATAGGTTTTCATTGGAAAAAACGAAGCGTTCCCACCCCCCCAGGTACAGGTTCGCGTAAGCCGGGGCACAGCAGGTGCCCATAGCTACGCCCTGTACCTGGAGGTAGTGGGACTCTTTAAAAACAAAAAAATTACGAGTAAGGATAAAACGTAGGAGGTCAATGACAAAGTCATTGAGCTTCCAAGAATGATGATCTTGTTCATTGAGGAAGGTATGTGCTGTCGAGATGCCCTGCTCGTGAGGAATACTGGAGTAGAGAGCCTCCACATCCAGAGTCACGAGCAGGGCATCCCGAGGCACAACCATATCCTCAATTTGTTTCAGAAGGTCTAGGGTGTCTCTTGTATATGACGGTAGTGCTAGTACATGTGGCATGAGGATAGAGTCCACATATCGGCTGGCATTTTCTGTCAGTGATCCGATACCGGACACAATCGGCCTTCCCGGTGGGTTTGTGGGGTTTTTGTGGATTTTAGGGAGCGCGTATATAGTGGGTGTTTTGGGATGGCGTGTATTTAAGTAATCATAAAGGTCTTGATTAATTAGACCGTTATGGTGGGCCGATGCCAGAATAACGAAAAACTCATCTTTGAATTGAGCAATCTTGTTTATATGTATCCAATTGTACCAATCTCTATTTTGGAGTATCTTAAAAACCATTTTTTCGTAGTTCTGTTTAGTCAATAAGACTATATTTCCACCCTTGTCTGAGGCCTTGATCTCAAGGTCAGGGTGGGATTGTAATAACTTAATGGCCAATCGTTGTTTTTTAGAGATATTGTGGTTTAGAGGGTTTATCTCAAGATTCTTCAAGTCATTGATGGTAGATGTAAGAAAAGCCCATATATTGGGATTGCTAGTGAGATCAGGGAAGCGTTGAGATTTAGGTTTAAATTTGTTTATTACCGGGGCAGTGGGAATGATGGCGGGACTGAAATCGGGGGAGTTAGGTTCACTCTCCTCCAAAAGCAACATTAAGTCTCGTAAAGCTCTAAAATCCTCCATGGAAAAGTTTTTTACTTTTTCAGAAATTTCTCTTTCCTCAATGGTGCGGAGACGATCACCATCGAATAGGAATTTAAAAGTTAGGTTTCTTGTGAATAGATATAAGTCTTTTATAGTCTCATATTTGTTGAGACTCATGGACGGACAGAAGCTAAGGCCTAGGCGTAAAACCCCAAGCTGCTCGCTAGAGAAGGTGTAGGGGGTAAGGTTGATAATATCTAGATTAGAGTTTAATGTTACGTTTGGGATGGTATGGTTGGAGGAATCTGAAAATTTGAGACCTGGGAGACAACATGTGGATCCAGAGTACCTTGTCGGGTACATAATTGCAATTGTGCTGCTGTTGGTTGTATATCAAGGGAAATATTTCTCCTGGGAACCCCAGTTTGTATATCCATGTTGGTATTACCAGCAGTTGTTCCTGGAGGAGGAAGGTGAGACACATTTGGGGATTGCAACGTTTGTATAGCTAAGAGTGCGGTGGCACCTGTATAATTAGTTTGTGTTCTATTACCACCACCACTGGAAGAAGTGTTTGTTTGAGGGGGGTGTACAAAGGGAGTGTCCCTGATAGGGGGGCGCTGTTTAGCTTTAGGTGTAAAAGACCCACCACCAAAGTCCCTCTTACGTGAACCGGATGTGGACAATGTCGCTGCCGAATGGTTCCGTCGTGCTGGCGGCTGTAAAGAAAGCATAGAAGAGGAGTCAGACTCAGTATCATCTTCAGTAGTGTAGTAATTACTATCATGGTTTTTAGAGGTTCGGTAATTAGATCTAGAGTTCTTATTTGCAGTGGGAGATTGCCAACGATAGGCAAAACCCTCTGCAAATGCTGTTCTATCCTTAGATAGTTTAATTTGTTTTTTGTGAATAATGTCCTTAGTGATTCTAGTAATGAAGTCTTTTATCTCTAGACAACGCTTATCGTATTGGGCATGGATTTTGATTGTTTCACTATTTGATTGCAAAATAAGTATATCCTGATCTAAAGAGGCTAGCTCTGCTTGATATTGTACAATTAGTAGTTTCATCAATTGTGTACTACAGGAAGAGAGAGTTTGTTCCCACATAAGTTTAAATTCGGCAGTAACATTTTGGAAAGATGGAAATACCTGTACTCGAAGGCCTAAAGGACTAATGTTGTCTTTGACATATTTTCCCAGAAATTCTATATGCCAATGAAGGTTGGATTTCTTTTTTAACAATCTTTTCATTTTGGCCATATATTGGTTGATAGTAATTTCTTGCTCATTGTCAGTGTTACAATTCGTTTGTATCTCAGACATATATCCCGTCCAACCAGTGCCCGCAAAGTCCATGGTCGCAGGAAAAATGACAGAGGGATAAACTAAAATAAAAAATGGGGAAAAAGGAAGAAAGAAGGAGGTAAAAAGAGTGAAAAGGGCGACAAGAGAGAAAAGAGACAGGGTAGAAACTGGAAAAACAAGGAAAACAACAATTTAAATGAAAGGGATTAAATATTAGAAAATAGTACAAACACTAACAGCCCCCTTAGTACAAGAGAGGTGGACTGAAGTTTTGCCCGGGTGCTACCACCCAAATAATTATTTGAAAAGGAAAGAGGTAACAATATCCTCACATGTAGTGTGCATGTGGATATTATAAAGTAAAAAGAGGGTGCCACGTCCTAGTATAAATGATAAAGGAGGGAACTAGGGGCTAGTTTTTGGACTTTTTAGGCACGATTTGGTTGGTCAAAATATATATACAAGAAAAGAATTTTTTCTAAAAAATAGATTTGTTTATTTTAGATATAAAATATCATAATGTGTAGAAAAAAATAATAGTACAGAAGAAAAAGTATTGCCGTTTCCAGCACAAAAAACCATCTAACAGGCTAATCTAGGCAAGCCTATCCATGAACATTGACAGGAATATATACATAAATTATAACAAGGTATCTTTTTTCCTGCGACCATGGACTTTGCGGGCACTGGTTGGACGGGATATATGTCTGAGATACAAACGAATTGTAACACTGACTCTCTCTTCCTGTAGTACACAATTGATGAAACTACTAATTGTACAATATCAAGCAGAGCTAGCCTCTTTAGATCAGGATATACTTATTTTGCAATCAAATAGTGAAACAATCAAAATCCATGCCCAATACGATAAGCGTTGTCTAGAGATAAAAGACTTCATTACTAGAATCACTAAGGACATTATTCACAAAAAACAAATTAAACTATCTAAGGATAGAACAGCATTTGCAGAGGGTTTTGCCTATCGTTGGCAATCTCCCACTGCAAATAAGAACTCTAGATCTAATTACCGAACCTCTAAAAACCATGATAGTAATTACTACACTACTGAAGATGATACTGAGTCTGACTCCTCTTCTATGCTTTCTTTACAGCCGCCAGCACGACGGAACCATTCGGCAGCGACATCGTCCACATCCGGTTCACGTAAGAGGGACTTTGGTGGTGGGTCTTTTACACCTAAAGCTAAACAGCGCCCCCCTATCAGGGACACTCCCTTTGTACACCCCCCTCAAACAAACACTTCTTCCAGTGGTGGTGGTAATAGAACACAAACTAATTATACAGGTGCCACCGCACTCTTAGCTATACAAACGTTGCAATCCCCAAATGTGTCTCACCTTCCTCCTCCAGGAACAACTGCTGGTAATACCAACATGGATATACAAACTGGGGTTCCCAGGAGAAATATTTCCCTTGATATACAACCAACAGCAGCACAATTGCAATTATGTACCCGACAAGGTACTCTGGATCCACATGTTGTCTCCCAGGTCTCAAATTTTCAGATTCCTCCAACCATACCATCCCAAACGTAACATTAAACTCTAATCTAGATATTATCAACCTTACCCCCTACACCTTCTCTAGCGAGCAGCTTGGGGTTTTACGCCTAGGCCTTAGCTTCTGTCCGTCCATGAGTCTCAACAAATATGAGACTATAAAAGACTTATATCTATTCACAAGAAACCTAACTTTTAAATTCCTATTCGATGGTGATCGTCTCCGCACCATTGAGGAAAGAGAAATTTCTGAAAAAGTAAAAAACTTTTCCATGGAGGATTTTAGAGCTTTACGAGACTTAATGTTGCTTTTGGAGGAGAGTGAACCTAACTCCCCCGATTTCAGTCCCGCCATCATTCCCACTGCCCCGGTAATAAACAAATTTAAACCTAAATCTCAACGCTTCCCTGATCTCACTAGCAATCCCAATATATGGGCTTTTCTTACATCTACCATCAATGACTTGAAGAATCTTGAGATAAACCCTCTAAACCACAATATCTCTAAAAAACAACGATTGGCCATTAAGTTATTACAATCCCACCCTGACCTTGAGATCAAGGCCTCAGACAAGGGTGGAAATATAGTCTTATTGACTAAACAGAACTACGAAAAAATGGTTTTTAAGATACTCCAAAATAGAGATTGGTACAATTGGATACATATAAACAAGATTGCTCAATTCAAAGATGAGTTTTTAGTTATTCTGGCATCGGCCCACCATAACGGTCTAATTAATCAAGACCTTTATGATTACTTAAATACACGCCATCCCAAAACACCCACTATATACGCGCTCCCTAAAATCCACAAAAACCCCACAAACCCACCGGGAAGGCCGATTGTGTCCGGTATCGGATCACTGACAGAAAATGCCAGCCGATATGTGGACTCTATCCTCATGCCACATGTACTAGCACTACCGTCATATACAAGAGACACCCTAGACCTTCTGAAACAAATTGAGGATATGGTTGTGCCTCGGGATGCCCTGCTCGTGACTCTGGATGTGGAGGCTCTCTACTCCAGTATTCCTCACGAGCAGGGCATCTCGACAGCACATACCTTCCTCAATGAACAAGATCATCATTCTTGGAAGCTCAATGACTTTGTCATTGACCTCCTACGTTTTATCCTTACTCGAAATTTTTTTGTTTTTAAAGAGTCCCACTACCTCCAGGTACAGGGCGTAGCTATGGGCACCTGCTGTGCCCCGGCTTACGCGAACCTGTACCTGGGGGGGTGGGAACGCTTCGTTTTTTCCAATGAAAACCTATCCATCTATACCAAATTTGTGGCCAATTGGCTAAGATATATTGACGATATATTTATAATCTGGACAGGATCAATATCTCTATTGCATGACTTTGTTGAGGCTTTAAACATTAACAGTTACAATCTCAAATTCACATACTCCAGTGCACAGGATAAAGTAGCTTTTCTGGACCTAAAAATCTTGAAAGACTCACAGGGTCGTTTAACATCAACTCTCTACAGAAAAGAAACAGCGGGTAATACCCTACTGCACGCTGATAGTGCACACCCATCAAACCTTATTCAAAGCATACCTTATGCACAATACCTGCGCCTACGCAGGAACTGCACTTTAACCACTGATTTTTTGGAACAGGCAAACCTTTTAAAAAAACGTTTGCTTGATCGTGGCTACAGTAGAACTCTTTTACGCAAGGCCTTCAATAAGGCCTTTCGTAGAACCCGTTCAAGCCTACTATACAAAATCAAAGAGAATCCCTCCCCCCAACCAGTGAGATTTATCACGCAGTTCTCTGGTCACCATAAAGAACTGCGTACCATTTTAATGAAAAATTGGACCTTACTCACCAGTGACCCCATCCTAAAAAAATACATAGGCCCCAAGCCTGATGTAACCTTTAGGAGATCCAGATCACTGCGTGATGAACTCACATCAAGCCACTATATATCAAACCGGAATAGGGGAACATCTATTAATGGCATTACACGGTGTGGACACTGCTCATTTTGCTCATGGATCACTGAAGGCACCAGTTTTATCTTGCCCAATGGGGAAACATTTAAACCCAACTTCCATGCCGATTGCAACACAGAGGGAGTTATCTATTTGATGACATGTCAGTGTCAGGCCTTCTATGTGGGTAAAACCATCAGAAAATTCAAAGCCAGGATTCGTGATCACGTTTATTATTCCGAAAAAGGTAAAATGGTGACGTCTGTGAGTCGACACCTAGATTTATATCACAGCTTCAGCAATAAGGTAGTTTCCTTTATTGCTCTCGCTGTGATCCCAAAAAATGATCGAGGAGGTAACTGGGATAAGTTGGTATTGCAAAGAGAAACCCTGTGGATAGAACGCCTCAACGCCCTCCATGCCCCCGGCCTCAACGAGGCACAATCGTACAAACCTTTTCTATAAATTTCCTTATTTAACTTTCTATCTTAAAATTGGCATCTCGGTCTTTTATTCTTTGACATCACAAATACCACCTAATCTTATAGATTAGCAATGGACACTTCGGGGCAAACTCCCAGAGATATATATCTTAACTACTACTTTGTCAATTTAAATCCTTATATGTAATACTAAATGTTTTTGCAATTCTATAAACTAGCTATGGACACTTCGAGGTAAACTACCCGAGGTTTATATCTTAATTATTATTTTGTCAATATAAATCTTTATGAGATGATATGTAATACCAAATGTCTTCGTAAGCTCCATCTATTTATATATGTATAAATATACTAATATATGTACATCTATGTATGGCTCATGTGTCGCATTTAATTATGTGCATATTGAGAGTACTGTGCAGAACTCTGTGTAACCCCGATGGCATGCTATCATTGGGATATGACTGTTTTTGTGGTTTACTAAACCTTAATTATTTCTGCCTTTTTGCCTTCTGGACCCCCCCCTTTTTTTTCTCCTTCTTTTCTTCCCCCCCCTTTTTTTTTTTCCCCCCCCCCCCCCCCCTTCTCTTTCCCCCTTCTTACCATTCTATCTATTCAAGGAATTTCCAACTATCAATGAATTCCATGCGTCACCCCTTAATAATCATTTATATTGCAACTAGTACTTAGCATTATATACATACGGGCTACTATCTATGTTCTTTTCCCCTGCTCTTCTCACACTATGTCAGTTTCTATTAGTTTCATCACCCATTCATTTCTTTTAGTCCTGCCATGGTTGACTATACCCTTTGAGATATTTTTCTCCCCTACTTCGATGCAGTGGCTGGCCGCGCATCACAGATCACTGTCTTTAGATCTGTATTCGCACCACTAGATGGAGCTCTCCATCCTGGAGCGATGCCTCTCATGTGTGGCGCCGCGTTGTTTGTATCTGCGGCGCGCACACATGGTGAGGAGACGCGCGGCTGCTGCGGATGACGTCACACGCACCTCCGTGCACTACGTCCTCTCCGCACTGAGCGAGTCCCTATTTAAACCCCCGCACACAAGACCGAATTGCTGCAGTCTCTCGGGAGACTCGTGGAGGAGAGTGCCATCGCACATACTGAACCAGGTATGCCCCTTCCTATTACCCCCCCTTTCTTTTATCTCGAGGCTGCTTTTTGTAACTAATAGGTTACATATTTCTCTTTATCTTACTAGGCTTATTATTGCCTTAATTCTTGGCTATCAGCCGGCATCCAGCTCTGGTTTCTCATTTCTACTACCAGGAAATGTTGCATTTATTTGAGGATTGTTAGAAGGTAGTGGTCGCTCTCTACCTTCTCCCTTCTCCTCAAGCCCTGTCCTCCTTCATTGAAGGTAGGATGTCCCCTTTATCACTTTTGTTATTATCCAATATCAGCTCGATATTCTATTCATTGCATTATCTTTTATCTCTTACCTTTTAGACTGTTATTATTTAGTTTATGCGGGTCATTTCCCTACATTTTTTACAACGTCCAGCAGCCCGGACACAGTCTATTTCTCATTTTATTGACAGAAAATTTATATATCGATCCCCCTACCAACCAATACTATCTGTAAGTATCTATACCAGCTATTTTTATTCTACTATCCTCTCCTTCCCAAAATTACTCTATATTCTATATATATACATACCTACCCTCGCTCCCACTGTATCATTGAGGAAATGCTCTGGGGTTGCGTTCACCTATCAGGACTTTATGCTCTTTCTTCCCGTCCCCTCCCTTCCCTGCCCTCCCCCCCCCCATGTCCTCCTTTTTCCTCCCCCCCCCCCTTTTTTCTTCATTCTCCCCTCACTTTCTACCTTCCCTCCCTCTTTCCCCCCCCCCCCCCCCCCCCCCTCTCTCTCTTCCTTACCCCTTTCTCTTTCCTACTTCCACTTGCCCGTATATATATTCATATGTATATCTATTTATTTTATTGCTTCACCAGCGCTATTATCCAAATTGATATACTGTTTTTACTTTTCTTTTTGTGTGTTATTGTTTAATGTTGTTCTATAGTTAAAACTACACTGCTGACTCCGTGAGGAAGCGCTGCTAAAGCGCGAAACCGGTCGAGTCCACCTACGCAGCAAGCCAAACCACCGCAGACATTTCTCTGCCTGCATTTCCACAACGTGACAGGATTACTAATTACATTCATGCACCTTATTCCAATTATTTTTGGAAGTGTTCAATTTTATTGTTGATACCTTGTTATAATTTATGTATATATTCCTGTCAATGTTCATGGATAGGCTTGCCTAGATTAGCCTGTTAGATGGTTTTTTGTGCTGGAAACGGCAATACTTTTTCTTCTGTACTATTATTTTTTTCTACACATTATGATATTTTATATCTAAAATAAACAAATCTATTTTTTAGAAAAAATTCTTTTCTTGTATATATATTTTGACCAACCAAATCGTGCCTAAAAAGTCCAAAAACTAGCCCCTAGTTCCCTCCTTTATCATTTATACTAGGACGTGGCACCCTCTTTTTACTTTATAATATCCACATGCACACTACATGTGAGGATATTGTTACCTCTTTCCTTTTCAAACCTTACACATACTGTATAGTATGTCAGAGTGTGACTTTGCAGGCCATCCGTGGATGACACATGCACATGTTGATACTTGAATACTACCTGGGTATCAGTATAAAAGGCTGTTTAGTGTATGTACATAGTCTATGTCTGTGTTCTTGTGGATTATGTGGAATCACTTTTGGCAATTTTCCCACCACCAAGAGAAACATGGTGATGGGGGCGACATATATATTATATAATTAGTCCTATTTTTAATGACAAAAAAATGAGGTGTCTGTTACAGAGCATGGCAAATGTATTTACAATTCATAAAAGGTGATTTTTTAAACTTTGCACATTTTAAGACTATGCTAAAAAATAATAGACAACACAATAAATACAACTGAAAAAGTATAAATATTAATGATAAAAAAAACAGTAGTAGTAAAAAGAAAAATAAACATCTGTAGGGTTAGCCAAGGGTTAATAATACATTTAAAAGAAACACATTTGATTTAAAAGCATTTTTTTCTAGTGAGTGAGTGATTATAAACTAATTGTAAAACTTTTTTTATTATAATAAACATGTCATACTTACTTGCTTTGTGCAATGGTTTGCACAGAGCAGCCCTGGTCCTCCTGGGAGCCCCTTCCAGCGCTCCTGGCTCCACCTCTTTGGCAAGTGCCCCCATGGGAAGCTGCTTCCTATGAGGGCACTTGTATGGGCTCGATCTAAGGCCATGCTTCCTGTGTCTATAAAATGAAAAAGGGGAAAAGGGGGAATGGGAGGGTGGCAATAAGGCGCTAATTTAATAGGTATATCATGTGGGAATGCCTATTAATAATCATATACCCTGTTGGGCTCCGTTGCTGTAACCATAATAACATCTATTATTAAGTAGATAAGGACTGGGGGAGGAAAGTAACCTAAGTGAAGGTTACTTAAAAAAGGGGTTACCTTTAGCAACGAATGACAGTTTTGACCATAAATGATACAAAATTATTTTATTCTAGTATCATAAAATCTTAGAAAAAGTGCAGTTTAAAGACTCAGTAATACACAAATTGGATCCTTAAAACATGACATAAACAAATTGACAGACAGGACTCACATGATACAAGACACAAACACAGTGCCAGTCCGGACGTTGGTAGTTCAGCCACAAGTTATATGTGCACCGTTCAATATGGTTCATAAATTTATCAATGACATATTGAAAGAAGGAATTAAGTTATACACAATTTGATAACACCTTCTTTGGTATGGCCAATGGGCACATTCACTAGTGGCTGATTCCTGCGTGTGATAGGAGGGAGGGGGAGGGGTAGGATGACTGTCTGGAGGGAACCTGAATTTGATGGTGGTTTTGAATATGCACAAGTTCAAAATCTAAAGGAAGCCGGTATCATGCTCTGATTAGTATGGTTAGTAATTAGTTCTACAGGTACTTTGATTAGGCTGTAGTTCAGGCAGTACAGAGAATAAATTGTATGTAGACAGTCCTGGTTATGCATAACAATTTGGATCCAAAATTCCAAACAATCATGTGTAGCAAAGGCTTGATTAGCATTAGTCAACAGTTGATGAACATAAAATCATTATAGAGTAAACGATGCTGACAAGTAAGCAAGTTTGATCATTGGTCTTGGAAATACCTGGTTCCAGTATCCAAAACAGCTCAGCAGTAGGGAGAGGATTAATACATTACCACTGTATCAGCGTTACCAGGCATTGTCAACAGTGGCTGGCCGCGGGAGTGTTGTAAATAGTCCCAGGATACTTTGGCCAGTTAGCTGGACATGGAGGGTCAAGCGGAGACCGCAGTTCACGGACCGTCCCTGTTAAGCTAGCAGTTCAGTTGTTTGCCTGTGGGCTAGTAGGTAAGTTGCTTCTGGTAACGAGTGGTCCCCATCCCAGTGCTCCGTCTGCTCAATGGGCGTCACAGTCACAGCATACCCCTTCCAACTTCCTGCTCGTCACACTAGCAGGGAACGTCACGGGGCTGGCGCAGGGTGATGACGTCCACGCGTTTCGCCGTGCAAGTGGCGTAGCTTCATCTCGGACGTTAACCCATCACCAGTTGTCACTGATATTTATACAGCAGCTGACTGGTAATTATCACAGTGGGGGAAGGAATTAAGAGTCAAGAGAATATGTCGGGTCCCATTATAATATATGTGCTGAGGATCCATTGAAGTGAATCTTTTCCTGAATCTGATGTAATTGCTGCTTTATATTCAGAGACAATGTATCGTTGTACATCAAGGTGACATTAATCTCTCTGTCAGTGCGGCATTATTCACAGCTTGGCCGGTTTAGGTGGTGATTTTTATCCCAGGAACACATTATTGTAGAAGTTGCGTTAAACAAACTTAAAAGGAAAAGGGATGGAGGGGAAGGGAAGTAGGGAATGGGTTGAGTTTAACACAATAGGAAAAATAAATAGAAACACGCAACGATCTACAAGAGGGAGAGAGCGGGAAGTGTACTGATTACCATCGTTACCAAGGATGGAAAATGTAAAGGCATCGGTCACAGGAGGGGAGGAAAGGGAGAAGAGGGTTATGAACATGGAACAGAAAGAGCTCAAAATAAAATAAAGACATTTATATTTATATGTTTATATTGCAGTCCTCCACTCACAAATTGAGGGAGGAGAGCAGTTCAAGAACAGAAATGATTATATCCCCAGACAGGGTGTGTGTTTATGCTTTCACACACACATGTATATACAGTACAGACCAAAAGTTTGGACACACCTTCTCATTCAAAGAGTTTTCTTTATTTTCATGACTATGAAAATTGTAGATTCACACTGAAGGCATCAAAACTATGAATTAACACATGTGGAATTATACATAACAAAAAAGTGTGAAACAACTGAAAATATATTTCATATTCTAGGTTCTTCAAAGTAGCCACCTTTTGCAGCAGACACATCTCTAGAACTGTTAAGAGGAGACTGTGTGAATCAGGCCTTCATGGTAGAATATCTGCTAGGAAACCACTGCTAAAGAAAGGCAACAAGCAGAAGAGACTTATTTGGGCTAAAGAACACAAGGAATGGACATTAGACCAGTGGAAATCTGTGCTTTGGTCGGATGAGTCCAAACTTGAGCTCTTTGGTTCCAGCCCCCGTGTCTTTGTGCGACGCAGAAAAGGTGAACGGATGGACTCTACATGCCTGGTTCCCACCGTGAAGCATGGAGGAGGAGGTGGGATGGTGTGGGGGATGCTTTGCTGGTGACACTGTTGGGGATTTAATCAAAATTGAAGGCATACTGAACCATCATGGCTACCACAGTATCTTGCAGCGGCATGCTATTCCATCCGGTTTGCGTTTAGTTGGACCATCATTTATTTTTCAACAGGACAATGACCCCAAACACATCTCCAGGCTGTGTAAGGGCTATTTGACCAAGAAGGAGAGTGATGGGGTGCTGCGCCAGGTGACTACCTCTTGAAGCTCATCAAGAGAATGCCAAGAGTGTGCCAAGCAGTAATCAAAGCAAAAGGTGGCTACTTTGAAGAACCTAGAATATGAAATATATTTTCAGTTGTTTCACACTTTTTTGTTATGTATAATTTCCACATGTGTTAATTCATAGTTTTGATGCCTTCAGTGTGAATCTACAATTTTCATAGTCATGAAAATAAAGAAAACTCTTTGAATGAGAAGATGTGTCCAAACTTTTGGTCTGTACTGTAGGGGATGGTGAAAATATAATCTGACCATGTAAAAGAGAAGAAAGAGAAAGAAAAGAGGAATAAATCTATAGTGAAGTTGAAGGTGAGCATCTGGGGGAGACGAAGGGCTGAAACATTAAGCGTACCCCATATTAAACAATTGTAATGTCAGGGGTCCAGGAAGACCTGTAGGTTCAATTCGGTATTTAGGCCTGTTGGCACTAATGATTTAAGGCGGTAGACCCACCATTTTTCTTTTCGCAGGAGGATACGGTCATAGTAAATACCCTTGACTGTAAGTCCCCTGGAACACCTGCCATGATATTGAGCAAAATGCTTAGCCAAAGGCTTTTCTGGTATTTTCTCCTTCTCATTTATCTCCCTCAGATGCTCGCCAATACGTATTTTAAGAGGTCTTTTAGTTTTGCCAACATAAATTTTCGGGCATGGACAAGTAATCATTTATATGACACTTTATTAAGTTCCTTATCTCAAACGTGTCATGTCCATGAGCATCGGAAAATGTTGAAGTGCGATGTACATAGGGGCAAATCTGATATTTTCACCGTCCCCTATATACAGTAGGCGACCGCGATATTGTGTCAATCTCGCTCCCTTTCTCGGTGAGATTGACCACCTACGAGCCCCATCGCGGGAGCCAGCGCCGAGCTGGCTTGCCGCGATGGAGACAAAGCCGTCATAGAAGCGACGGGAGATCCGACTTGGATTCCCGCCAATTCTACACGTGTGCGGCGTTTAGTATGCATTCTGAGGGGGAACTCCCCGCCGGATTTTAAATAAAAATCCGGCATGGGTTCCCCCCTCAGGAGCATACCGGGCCCTTAGGTCTGGTATGGGTTGTAAGGAGACCCCCCCTACGCCGAAAAAACGGCATAGGGGGTCCCCCTACAATCCATACCAGACCCGTATCCAAAGCACGCTACCCGGCCGGCCAGGAAAGGAGTGGGAACGAGCGAGCGCCCCCCCTCCTGAGCCGTACCAGGCTGCATGCCCTCAACATGGGGGGGTTGGGTGCTCTGGGGCAGGGGGGCACACTGCGGGGCCCCCCCACCCCAGAGCACCCTGTCCCCATGTTGATGAGGACAGGGCACCTTCCCGACAACCCTGGCCGTTGGTTGTCGGGGTATGCGGACGGGAGGCTTATCGGAATCTGGGAGCCCCCTTTAATAAGGGGGCCCCCAGATACCGGCCCCCCACCCTAGTGAATGGATATGGGGTACATCGTACCCCTACCCATTCACCTGGAGGAAAAATGTTAAAGTTAATAAACACGACACAAGGGTTTTTAAAATAATTTATTAGTCTGCTCCGGAGGCCCCCCCGTCTTCTTTAGCTCTTTCGCCAGGGGGGGCTTCTTCTATGACGTCTTCGGGTGGGGGCCGCTCTTCTTCACCGCCGTCTGGTTCTCTTCCACCGCCGGGGGGGGTCGCTTTTATAAAAGCGCCCACCCCCTGGCGGGTTTTCTCCGACGTCTTCGGCGGGGGGTGGTGTGCTTCTCAGGGAGGGGGCTTCTTCTTCCACTATCCGGGGGGGTCTTCTCCGCTATCCGGGGGGGTCTTCTCCACTCTCCGGGGGTCTTCTTCTATGTTCGCCGCTCTCCGCTGTTGACTTGGCGCACCCCGGTTCTTCCTCCCGCTGTCCGGTCCATTCCCCTTTCAGGTCTGAACGTCTTCTTCTTCTTCTGTGCTGTGACGTCTTCTTCTTCTCTTCTCTTCTTCTGCCTTCTCCCGATGTTGACACGTCGCCTCTTCTCGCTGCAATGACAGGTGCGCGGTTTGCATCTGACTTATATAGGCCTCACAGTCCCATCATGCTCCGGTACCTACCCACGTGATACCTACCCACGTGGGTAGGTACCGAAGCATGATGGGACTGTGAGGCCTATATAAGTCAGATGCAAACCGCGCACACCAGTTACACACCAGTTACTGTATATTACAACACATATAGGGCAGTTTTATTCCAACATGCTGCCTATTTTGTTTTCATGTATTATTTTCTGTATGCATATTTCTTCTTTTTGAGAAAGCTAAATTCACCTTTATGCTGTCTTGTTTCTGAAGCACTTTATTTCTCACATAACTTTTATAGAATTACCTTGGATTACCATTTACAGGCAATGCAGAGACAGCAAAGGCACCTGTCTTGGGCACTGTGGTGGTGGGGTGTTCAACTTAGGCCAGAATCTTTCCTGGCTCCATAATGCTTTACCTGTTTCCTGCACTCTGCAGAACCAGGCTGCCAGAATGCTTGCCCAGCCCTACTGATTATAGTGAGATAGTTGCTGCCCCAGTGTAATCTGCAGGGCTGGGCTTTCAGTGTGACAGCCAAGTCCTACTCATTTATTTAAGAACAAAGTCAACAGTTGTAATATTTTTTCATTAATTACTATTTTGCACATTATAAAAAAATAATTTGCTTATAGGAAACCTTAATTAGTTTTTAACTACATTTTCATCAGATCAGATTACTGCACCCCCATTTAAGGCCCACAAAATGGTAATTTTAGGGCTGGCAGCAAGCAGCTATCATCTCTGCACACTGCACCTACCTGGTCATTGTATGTACAAGTTCCGCCTATCTCAATACAGGACGGGGCACACTTTGGCATCTTTAACTTTCACAGGACCTCATCCGGGCATTGACAACCCCTTCAACCAGGGCTGGACTGGGACAAAAATTTGGCCCTGGACTTCATCCAGACTGGCCCACTTTGACAGGTCTCCCCCATGGTGACCGGACAACTCCTACACCCCCCCTCCCCGGCCACTCAAGCCCACTCTCCCCCTTCACTAAACACTTTTATAGGCAGTACCAGTGGGGAAGCTAGACAGTATTTCATCCGGGGGGAAAAAATCTGTTGGGACAAGATTAGGCAGAAGTGAGAAACTCTCAGGCCATAGCTGTTGAGTCAGCTGTCTGTCCCCTTCCCCATGCTCCTCTGTCGTCCCCCCTGCTCCTCTGGTCCTCCCCCTGCTTCTCTGTTCCCCCCAGGTGAGCGCTGCGGGGAGGGAGAGGAGGTGACCGCTGCAGGAAGGGAGAGACAGAGGAGGGGTGGCGGTCTGATGTCAATGAAGCCGGCCCACTGAGCCATCGGCCCACCAGGAAACTCCATGTAGTCCCAATGGCCATCACTGCCTTCAACAGTGTCATTTACTTGAATGGTTCTCAGAAGGTGGATTTTTACCCTATAAGAACAATTTATTTCAGAGGAAAGGCAAAGTCCATGGTATTATGTGTACCATAATTTGTAATACAAAATATCGTATTTATCGGCGTATACCGCGCACTTTTTTTCCCTTTAAATAAGTGGAAAATCGTGGGTGCGTGATATACGCTGATCCCCGCTTCCCGCGCTGTGTTTGAATCCCGCCACCGACATATACCGAGCGCAGTACACTCGGATACACTCGGCCAGGCTCGGCTCCCCTCACGGTCACGCCGCGTTCAAACACAGCGCGGGAATGTCAGGGCTCCATTCCCGGCTCCATTGAGCTCCCGCGCATGCGCGGGGCGACTGGGCACTGGCGCACGTCCGGGCGCAATATGTGCGCGCGCATGCGCACGCGCGGTACAGCGGCGCGCCGTGTACGTGGACGCGCGCACGAGCGTGCACGTGACAGCTCTGTGGCCAATCAGAGGACTGACTCTCCTATTTAAACTGGCCTCATCCCTTGAACAAGTTGCTGGCTTGTCTTCAGCTCCTAAGTGTTTACCTGTTGCCATACCTGCCTGTTTTGACCCGGAATTCTTGACGACTCTCCTCTCACCTGGAACCTCTGACCCTTTGGCTAACGTGACCTGGATTGCTGTTGTCTCCTGCCCCTTGACCTTGGCTTGCTCTCACGGACTCCCTCTGAACTCTCCTGCTCTTGACCCTCGGCCTGTGACTCGGATTTACCTTTGCTTCCTGTGGACCCTACCGGACTTACCTACCAGTTCCTGCCTGACCAACGCTTGTCTCCAGTCTTCGGCACCTGCCCTGCTTCTGTCAGCTGCACCAAGTCGGCCTACCAGCTCCCGGCGCCGGTGCCTCCTTGTGCCGTCCCTCCTCTGTCCCAACTCCAGGGAGTGGTCTGCACAGGGTCGCAAAGGTGAGCCGCCCTCAGCATCTCGGTGAGTACAGGTTCTGACAGTACAAGCCAGCCAGATGTCTGAGACCGACAGGGCGCGCTCACCCTTTGAGACGCTGTGCCAACAGGTCTCCGCCTTAACAGAGGCAGTCCAGAAGCTTCAGGAAGGCTACCTCCAGATTGATGGCCGCCTCCAACAACTGGCCGGTTCCCCAGGTCCATCCGCTGCAGCCCTAGCCTCTTCACCCGGACCTTCTGCTGCCCAAGCTCCTGCCATGATGGGGAGTAATCCCGAACCTCGGGTCTCCATGCCCGAGCGATTCTCAGGTGACCGCCGGAAATACCGGGCTTTCAAGAATGCCTGTTCTCTTTATCTGGCCTTACAACCCAGAACTTTTGTGACCGAAGCTGTTAAGGTTGGATTCGTAATCTCTCTCCTTTCTGATGAGCCTCAAGCATGGGCACACTCCTTAATGGAACACCTTCTTCACCCACATGGGGAAATTATACGACGATCCTCTACGTGCAGCCACAGCAGAGGGTACTCTGCACAGCTTGAATCAAGGGAGACGGCCGGTGGAAGACTACACCGCCGAATTTAGAAAGTGGTCTGCTGACACAGGCTGGAATGAGTTGGCCCTCAGGTACCAATACCGCCAGGGCCTCTCTGAGAGCCTAAAGGATGAGCTCGCAAGGTCGGCACCCCCTGCCTCTCTGGAGGATTTAATCCAAACCGCCACTTAGCTGGATAGGCGCCTTCGAGAACGTCGTTCAGAGAGGTTCCAGTCCAACCGGCCTAATTGGGTTCCACCAAGATATGCTCCAGTACCTCCGCCTCACCCAGCTCCACCAAACACCTCATTACCCGAACCAGAGCCGATGCAGCTTGGTATAGTACGGGCCCCTCTGACTCCAGAAGAGAGACTCCGGAGGCGTCAATCTAACCTCTGTCTGTACTGCG
This sequence comes from Rana temporaria, assembly GCF_905171775.1. Taxonomy (NCBI): domain Eukaryota; kingdom Metazoa; phylum Chordata; class Amphibia; order Anura; family Ranidae; genus Rana; species Rana temporaria. The sequence goes on from NC_053492.1 coordinate 348,313,400, forward strand.
GAGCCGCCAGACACTTTTTGCGCACCTGCCCAGTAAGACCTTGTAAGTCGAAACCTCCATCTGCTATCAATTTCCCTGTTACCAGTTTGCCTCAGACTTATGTTATCCTCTTTCTTTCCCTACAGCTCCCGGAAGGGGCAACACGTCTGCCGGCGATAATTGATTCCGGGGCCTGCAGCTGCTTCTTGGACTCATCCTTGGCCCAAAAGCTGCGTATCCCCTGCCGTACCAAGGATTTTCAGCTGCAAGTCCATCTGGCTGATGGCTCTCTCCCCCGTTCCGGATTGATTACCCAGGAAACCCTTCCTCTTTGTGCCATCTCAGATTCTGGGCACCGGGAGTTCCTCTGTTTGGACTTGATTCCGTCCCCCATGTTCCCTATCATTCTGGGTCTCCCTTGGCTACAAGTTCATCTGCCCTGCATTGATTGGCTCAAGAAAGAAGTCAGCTTTTCTTCCATCTACTGTTCCCAGCACTGCCTTGCACCCGTTCCAGTCTCCTGCTCCACGTTAGCTACTCCACCTGAAGACCTACAGCATGTTCCTTCAGCCTACCTAGACTTCAAGGATGTCTTTGACAAAAAACAAGCCGATTGTCTCCCACCACATCGGTCATATGACTGCCCCATCGACCTCTTGCCCGGATCGGAAATTCCCTTTGGGCGCATATTCCCCTTGTCAGAGACTGAGTTGAAGGCCCTCAAGGACTATATTGAAGAAAATTTAAGAAAGAAGTTCATCCGTCCCTCCTCCTCGCCAGCGGGGGCGGGGATCTTCTTTGTCGAGAAAAAAGATGGATCGCTTAGACCCTGCATTGATTATAGGGAGTTAAACAAAATTACCATCAAGAACCGATACCCGCTGCCTCTAATCCCCGAGCTCTTTCAAAGGTTCCGATCAGCTCAGGTTTTTTCTAAATTGGACCTCCGGGGCGCCTACAATTTGGTCCGAATAAGGGCAGGAGATGAGTGGAAGACGGCGTTCAGGTCCAGATTCGGGCACTTCGAGTATCTGGTCATGCCCTTTGGGCTCTGTAATGCGCCCGCCACCTTCCAGCATCTAGTCAATGACATTTTTCGACAATTTTTAGATGACTTCCTCGTAATCTACTTAGACGATATTCTCATCTTTTCAGCCACAAAAGAACTACATCGGCAACATGTCAGGCAGGTTCTCACCATCTTGAGACAACACAGGCTTTATCTCAAATCAGAAAAATGCAAGTTCGAAAAGACATCAGTGCAATTTTTAGGATTCATCATTTCTGTGAATGGGGTAGCCATGGATCCCCAGAAAATCAGTGCTATTCAGGAGTGGGCACCTCCAACAGACAAAAAGGGCGTTCAGCGCTTCATTGGCTTCGCCAATTTTTATAGACGATTCATCATCGGTTTTTCATCAATTGTTTCTCCCATCACCAAGTTGACCCGCCAGGGGTACCGCTTTCAGTGGCCACAAGAGGCTCAGGAGGCCTTTATCAAACTCAAAGCGGCCTTTACCTCGGCACCTGTACTGTGTCATCCGGATTATACGCTACCTTTTGTTCTAGAAGTGGACGCCTCGGAATCTGCTACAGGCGCTATTCTTTCCCAGAGACAGGGACCGAAGTCGCTTCTTCACCCAGTAGCCTACGCCTCTCGCAAACTAAGTCCTCCTGAGCGCAATTACGACGTAGGTGATAGAGAACTACTGGCCATAAAATTTGCGTTGGAGGAGTGGAGGTACCTGCTGGAGGGGGCAGCGCATCCCATTATCATTTTCACGGACCACAGGAACCTGGAATACTTACGGTCTGCAAAACGCCTTAGGCCTAGACAAGCCCGTTGGGCTCTTTTTTTTGTTCGCTTCAATTTCCATATTACCTATCGTCCTGGCGAAAAAAATGGAAAAGCTGATGCCCTCTCCAGGATGTTTCCAGAGACGCCCGATACTTCCGAGCCCAGCACTATCCTGTCACCTCAAAATTTTTTGCTTCTCCCTCAAACAGATTTGTTGACTGCTCTAAAGACTGCATGCCAACGGTGCCCTGATCATGAGGTTTCCTCCTTGGAGAAAAAGGACGACCTGTTGTGGTCTCGTGGGAAGATTTTTGTTCCAACAGAGGCAAGACAATTAATCCTCAGCACCTTCCATGATCGTAAATTGGCTGGCCATTTTGGTGCTCGTAAAACTTCCGAACTGATCTCTCGCTCCTTCTGGTGGCCTAAATGGAGGTCTGACTGCAAGGATTATGTCTCTTCCTGCATTCGCTGCCAGCGGAGTAAGGGGCCAAACACGAAGACCTGGGGGCTGTTGAAACCCCTTCCTATCCCAGAACGGCCCTGGATTGACATCTCCATGGACTTTATTGTCGACCTGCCTCCTTCAGCCGGGTTTACCACGATCCTAGTCGTGGTGGACCGTCTGTCCAAGATGGCGCATTTTTTGCCCATGGTGGGCACGCCCTCCGCGGCAGACACAGCCAAAATCTTTTTTAAAGAAATTATCAAGCTCCATGGAGTGCCCAAAAGCATAGTATCTGACAGAGGTACTCAATTCACATCCAAATTTTGGAAGGAACTTTGCAGAGCTTTGGAAGTGGAGATCTGTCTGTCCTCGGCCTATCACCCTCAAAGTAATGGCCAGACAGAGCGCACTAATCAAACGCTAGAACAGTATCTACGATGCTTTTGCTCAGTCTCCCAAGACGATTGGTCCTCCTTGTTATCTACAGCCGAATTCGCTTACAATAATTCCATACATTCTTCTACAAACCAAACCCCGTTCTGGGCTAACTTCGGTTTCCACCCTTCCTTTTTGCCGGACTCCATCCCGGAAACATCTGTGCCAGCGGTCCAGGAACGTGTGACCTGCATCCAGCAAAACTTTCAGAAGTTACAGGAAAGCATGCAGCAAGCTCAGCAGGACTATAAGAGGTTCCATGACAAGGGGAGGAAGGATTGCCCTGTCTTCAAAGTGGGTGAGAAGGTCTGGCTATCCGCCATCAACCTCAAGTTACCTATTCCCTCTCGGAAGCTGGGTCCGAGGTTCATCGGGCCATTTGAGATCAGGCGAGAAATCAACCCAGTAGCTTTTGAGTTGGCTTTACCCAGGTCCTACAAGATCCATCCTGTGTTTCACGCCTCCCTGCTTAAGCCCGTTGTGTCTGACCCCTTCAACGGTAGAGAAGAACTGCCGCCACCACCAGTGGAGATTGAGGGGGAAAAGGAATTTGAGTTGGAAGCCATCTTGAATTGTAGGAAGAGAGGAAGACAATTACAATACCTCATCAAATGGAAGGGGTATCCCCCTGAAGACAACTCCTGGGAGCCTTCCCGAAATATCCATGCCCCTCGCCTGATTCGGGCCTTTCATGCGGAGCACCCTGAGGCGATGGACAGTTTGGGCGTCCGGAGTCCGCCCCTTGGGAGGGGGCACTGTCAGGGCTCCATTCCCGGCTCCATTGAGCTCCCGCGCATGCGCGGGGCGACTGGGCACTGGCGCACGTCCGGGCGCAATATGTGCGCGCGCATGCGCATGCGCATGCGCACGCGCGGTACAGCGGCGCACCGTGTGCGTGGACGCGCGCACGAGCGTGCACGTGACAGCTCTGTGGCCAATCAGAGGACTGACTCTCCTATTTAAACTGGCCTCATCCCTTGAACAAGTTGCTGGCTTGTCTTCAGCTCCTAAGTGTTTACCTGTTGCCATACCTGCCTGTTTTGACCCGGAATTCTTGACGACTCTCCTCTCACCTGGAACCTCTGACCCTTTGGCTAACGTGACCTGGATTGCTGTTGTCTCCTGCCCCTTGACCTTGGCTTGCTCTCACGGACTCCCTCTGAACTCTCCTGCTCTTGACCCTCGGCCTGTGACTCGGATTTACCTTTGCTTCCTGTGGACCCTACCGGACTTACCTACCAGTTCCTGCCTGACCAACGCTTGTCTCCAGTCTTCGGCACCTGCCCTGCTTCTGTCAGCTGCACCAAGTCGGCCTACCAGCTCCTGGCGCCGGTGCCTCCTTGTGCCGTCCCTCCTCTGTCCCAACTCCAGGGAGTGGTCTGCACAGGGTCGCAAAGGTGAGCCGCCCTCAGCATCTCGGTCTCGGTGAGTACAGGTTCTGACAGGGAAGCGGGTATCGACTCAGAAACAGCGCAGGAGAAGCGGGGAAGACACCACCAGGGCCGAAGACAGACGCCGGACCGGAAAAGGCTGCCGATGGACGCCGGGCAAGACACCGACGAGGGGCATTTAAACTGTAAGTATTTTCTTTTTTTTCAGGAAATTTCCTTTCCAGGTTGGGGGTGCGCGCTATACGCCGGGGCGCGCTATGCGAAGATAAATATGGTACATTAAATGAAAAGATATAATGTGGATTTATCTTTTGTAAAATACAAAGAAATTAAAGGTTGACAGTGCCTGTGTGGCCTGGTCTGGCCAATCCAATGAACAAGCAAACAAACCTAATGCTCATAGGCACAGCATAACCCCTCAGGATTTTTAGAAAAGACAAAGTAATCCCATGATCCCATGCAAAGGTTTATCAATGATGAAATTGTACTAATGTACTAATGTTTAAATATGTTCACTTTCTAGAATATGCATGCTCTAGATGACATTCAGCCTGAAGAAGGACCTGGGAGTCTGAAACATGTCAGGTGTCATCTTCAACAATAGCCCTTCATACCAGTGGGCATTTACAGATATGCCTGTATTTTTGTATTGATTTTAATTTTCTACTGTATAGATAAAAATGTTCTAATAAATAATATTTTTAAATACTCACCTGGTCTGTTCTAAAAATCCTGAGTAGTTATGCTGTGCCTGTGAGCACTAGGTTTGTTATCTTTTGTAAAATGGCGTACCTTGTATGAACTGTGTAAAAGCAAATCCAGTTTTCATTTAAAAAATGCTTTAAAAGGTATTTTCGTAAAACTTTCAGTAAAATTTTTGTAAACTGGGCAATTTCATTCTTGCATTTATTTATTTTTTCTTGGGAAAATACCAGATTTTATATACGCGCAGAAAGTACAGAGTTGACTGGCATTATTATTTGAAATGAAAAACATCTCTGCTTTCCATTATTATGTAAATGATAGGCTTTCTCAGGTTTCAGAACATTACATGTATGCAATCAGGATTTTGTTATGAGTAGTTTATCTGTATTTATAATGCTTTTAAAGGTTTGAAATGGCAAACTGTCTTTTCTCGTTTTTTTCCGCAAGAAGCGCAACCTCTAGGACATTGCTTTTCACCAATATGCCAATTTTGAATGGCATAGAATAGGTATACAGTATATCTAATCCACTCCATTATATGGTTCATTTAGTTTTTCTTTCTATTTTTTATAGCTTTATGATAAAACAAAACCTATAATAAGAGAAACATATAGCCGTTGCTGTGCTTGCTTTTAAAAATGCTGTGGCCTGGCTGATGTAAAATGTGTGTATAGCTAAAACATTTGTTTTGTTTTTAGATATCGTACAGAGGGGCTAAACCCCCTGTCAGTTTATCTTTTGTTGCCTGTGTCCTGTTGGGGAAATTTCAATTGACATTCTGTCCCAGAGATGCAATAGGATTGATTGGAAATCAAGCAAACTTACACAACTGCCACCAAAACAGGTGGCTCTATAGAAGATTTACCATCACCTCTAGGTAAAGGTGAATGTGTCTGGGTTTGCTTTGTGGGTGATTCATTCATGAAAATGTGAAGTGAAAAATTAATAATTTAAATCCAAACTAGAAGTCGATATTCGGCCATTTTGGAGAAATCGGCATCGGCCGATTTTTATCCAAATTAGGCCAATATTTAACACTGCCCGCTAGTTGTGCAACGGATCATCGTTGATCCATGATCCGAACGGGTCACCCCCCTTCGGATCGGCACACTATGTGATCCGCGGATTGCCACCATGGCCATAGCATTAGGAAAGGCCGCGGCTTCGGCCTAGCTCCGGAGCCGCGGCCATCTTGGTACACCCGGCGGCGGCCCTCCTCTCTGTTTACATCCACAGAGGAGGAGGAGCCCACGCTCGAGGGACACACACATCGCTGTCTGAGGTCCGTAAGGGGGGACTGGGAGTCATACTGATGAGGGGTCTGCACTGAGGGGTTACAGTCTGTACTATTGGGGGGTGTCTGCACTAAGGGGGGGGGTTACAGTCTGTACTACTAGGGGGTGTCTGCACTGAGGGGGGTTACTGTCTTTACTACTGGGGGGTGTCGGCACTGAGGGGGGTTACTGTCTGTGCTACTGGGGGGTGTCTGTACTGAGGGGGGGTGCACTACTGGATGGTCTGTAACTGTGGGGGGTCTGTACTGAGGTGGGGGTGTCTGTACCAATGGGAGGGGACAGTGGCGGTGCATCCATAGAGGGTGCAGAAGAGCCACCCCCTCTCTCTCCTGCACTGCCACTGAAATACAGTACATAGATTCAGGCATTGCAAGAATCTATGAATTGTTGCTGCCGCCCACTATTCAGATGGCCGGCCCCCTGGTGAGTGCCGGCCATCTGAATAACGGCAGCTGGTTGGCTTTGGAAATGCCTATCAGAGCCAGCAGCTCAGTGGTGACAATTGATGGCACAGTGGCTGCATTTGATGGCACAATGGCTGCATTTGATGGGCACAGTGGCTGCCTTTAATGGGCACAGTGGCTGCGTTTGATAGGGCACAATGGCTGCGTTTGATTGGCACAGTGGCTGCAATTGATGGGCACAGTAGCTGCGTATGATGGGCACAGTGAGGCTGCAATTGTTGTTGTTTTTTCGTTTGGAGGGGGGTCTATACTGATGGAAGGGGTCTGTACTGAGGGAGGGGGGACTATAGGACCCGGTTGCGGTACGGAGATGTCTGCCCTAGATATGAGGGAACATCTGCTGGGTGTACGCGATGCAGGGGGGTCCGCAGCCTTGGTGCTGCTGGACCTCTCCGCGGCGTTTGACACCATTGACCATTCTATCCTTCTCTCTAGAATGCAATCCTTATTTGGCTGTGAGGACGCAGTGTTAAATTGGATTAGATCCTTCCTGTCCGAAAGAACGCACTCCATAAAAATGGAGTGGTACCGCTCAAACACCCAGTCATTGACCTGCAGGGTACCTCAGGGCTCAACCCTTTCTCCCTTATTCTTTAACTGCTATATGCGTCCACTTGCGGACCTCATTACCAGCTATGGTCTAGGCTGCCAGATCTATGCGGATGACATGCAGATCTTGGCAGACCTTGCAAGTGGACCTAATATGCCTGAGCAGCTGAATAAGGAACTATTTAACATCCAACAATGGATGGACACAAACAGGCTAGGCCTTAACGCCGACAAAACTGAGCTTTTGCTGATCGGCCCACAGGCCAACTCTACCTTTTTACCTGCCTGGCCATCCTCGTTCGGCCCTGCCCCAACTCCAGCTAAGCAGGTTAAAAATCTGGGTATCATTTTTGATGCTGAACTAAGCTTCGTACCTCACGCAAAATATTGCATAAAATCAGCCAACTATCATCTGCAATTATTACGGAAAATTAAGAACCTCTTCACTCAGCACAACCGTATGATCTTAGTTCATGGACTTATCCACTCTAGGATAGATTGTTCTAACGTTTTCTTTCTAGGGCTCCCACAGAAGTGGATAAAACGATTGCAGATCACACAGAATCATGCTGCAAGACTAGTCACAAACTGCCCAAGGCGGAATCACATCTCCCCGGTGCTTAAGAATCTACACTGGCTCCCAATAGCAAAATGGGTTGAGTTCAAGGCACTCTGTCTGGTGTTTCGGGCCTACTGGTCCGATGTACCTATCGAATATGACACAACACTACTGTCCACCCAGAGAGCTTTGTTCGACTGACGCTCTGTTAGCGATTATCCAATCTAGTTGATCAGCTTCAAAAGGTAGACACCGGCTCCAAACACTGGGCAATTCTCTTTGGAACCAGCTTCCTCATCAGCTTCGAGCATCCTCCTCCTTGATGGCCTTCCATAAGGGCTTGAAAACACTTCTTTTTTCACAAGCCTACGGATAGTCATTCAGCCTTCCAAGCCCTTAGCAGGACGCTGCCTTAATCCCACGCTGCGGTCCATGGTCAGGGAGTAGGGATAGGCTTTTTGAATCGGCCTAAAATATCGGCCGCAAAAATCGGCATCATATATCAGCCATCAGCCTCCCTGATTTCTAAATATCGGCATCGGCCAGAGAAAAACCCATTTCGGTCGACCTCTAAATATGATATTTATTTTTTCTTCATTTATGTAGAATTATATATTGCTTCTGTTCCAATAACATCATACTATGCAAAAAAAGCTCCTGAAGAAGTGGTGAAATACCCGCGAAGCATGTTGAGCATGCCAATATAGTTGATACAGGATGAACTAGTGTTACCATCTTTTTCAGTTGCACATACCTTATACAGTATGTTTGAACAGACAGAGCTATTTAAAATTTGTATGCTTTAACATGTTGATGTTAATTTAATAAAACATTATTTGTTTTACTTACTTGTGTATCGCAAGTGTTATAGTACCATTAAAGTCCAATATAGCTTTAAACCATAGATTCTTCCATTTTGTCTGGGCTATTGCATAGGCCCAGGGCACTTGGGGAATAGGGGGGGGACGGGTGGTTCTGAGGAGTCACTAAACAAGGCCAAATAAAAGGAAGGGGGAAACGTGACTGTACTGTCACCACCACCAAAGTGCTGGACATGGGGTGGCACCACCAACACAAAGTGGTGTGCCCTGCTCTGCATCCTTCCCAGCCACAACTAATTTACCCAGTGGGCTGTGAAGAAGATGTAACAATCCTGTCCATTTCTGGACCTTGTGTCTTTGCTCATGTGGACTCATAGACTGACTGCATAGCCCACTGACATGAAGACATTACATAAAAAAAATATTACAGTACTGTACTTTATGTTGTTTCTAGACACTGGGGCTGTTGTGTTTCTAATAGCTGTGGGTAAGAAGGGGAGCTTTCCTTTTAGAGCAGGGAATTAATTTTAGACATGGAGACATTAGAGTTTACTTGCTGGAGAAGGGCATGGAAGGCCTTCTGGGCAACAAAATGATGGCTGTCACTGTGGTGCAGCACAAGCCATAAACTTTCAAAAGGGAGATGACTTTACCATCCTAAATGGGAGAAGCTGTAAATCCAACAGTTTTGTTATGTTAACATTGAGATGATAGGCATGGGGGTGATTAGGTGACATTTTTTTCCACTCCAGCAGCTGTGAAAGAGACACCTACCTAGTCAAACAAGCTGAAGATGGTGGAGTGGAATTAAGAGATTTACAAAGAGATTTAAGCTTGTGTTTTGTGCTACTCAGTGTGGACCCATGCTGACCCCCCTTCCGCATTTGATGTGCCATAAGGTAAGCCTTTTAAACCCCTCATCTGACTTCCCTCCCTATTGCTTGAGACTGCAGATGTTGCAGCAGATGCTAATGGAGAATGTTTTAGAGTGGATAGTGGAAAGGGAGGTACAAAAAGGAGGAAGAGTGCAGACCTTTTGCTGTTGAGTATTATTCAGGTGCTACGTACACCAAGGTTTGTGGTACAGACTCCTTGTGCAGGTGGTACCCAAAAGACTGGTCATTTTACCATGACTGTTATGTTGCACAGAAAGAACAGCAGCTGTGTGGCAAAAGTGTAAAACTGCATAGCTATGTGGAGCAGCCCTGTGGATAGTAGTGGCCTGGAACCATATTTCAAGCCTCGTACACACGCACGGTTTTCTTGACAAGAAAGCTGCTGGTAGAGCTTTCTTGCCGAGTAAACCGTTTGTGTGTACGAGGCTTTGAGGTTTCTCGTCAAGAAAACTGGCCAGAATCTAGACGAGAAAAATAGAGAACCTACTCTCTATTTTCTCGTCGAGTGTCTGTATACTTACCTGTCGCCGTGGAAACCCGCGCATGCTCGAAATGACTTTGACGCATGCGAGGTAGCTTCCAAGGCATAGGTAGGGTGTAACAAGATGGCGGCAACAGCATCAAATGTGACGAGCGCATGCTCGTCAAAGTCGATGACTTCACCACGTTCGTGCCATTCAAAAGAACGGCGGTTCTTTTGAAAGGAGTGTGTGTACACTCGGCCGGCAAGAGATTATTGCTAAGAATCTCATCAGGAAAAACAATGTGTCTGTGAATGTCAGAGTTTTACAATGCCTCATGGGACCTGTAGTTCCGCAACAGCTGGAGGTTGGAGATCCCTGCTCTAGTCCATTTGACAGTAATCAGCAGCTGCAGGAATATCAATGCAATGATGAAACACAAAGAAAGCATGTCAACACAATGTTGTGGTACAGCAAATAGGCAAAGGAGCAGTGGGTGACAAGCTAATGTCAATTTGGCAGTCACCTTAGACGGTTACCCTTCTCTTGAAAGTGCTGCCACACCACTCTTACTACAGATCAACAGGTATTTGGTATAGGAAAAAAGGAAACTTAACAACGCCAACGGCAACATATGCAGCCTTCACTGAAATGTTTTCAAGTTCGCTGACCTTAAACAGACAAGTTGTTCTTGGTCAGTAACCAACACAGTATACAAGTGGGTCAGCATTATATCTTTTGCAGAAGGAGCATCAATTGTCACCCATGTTTCAGTACAGGCTTCCTATTAAACTGGTCAATCAATCAATCAAGAAAAATAAAAAATTAGATATGAGAATTTTGCACTTAAGTCAGCTGAGGAGATAGACGTGGGTCTATCTCAGAATTAGTCTTGTGCAGCTGTCTGTCCTCCTCATTAAACATTTATGACTGTCTGTATCTTTTCCAAAGGGTGCTGAATGTAAGCCTACAAAGAGGTAGGCCTAGAACTGGAGTCAGAGAGACATAAGCAAATTGCCTATATCACATTGTTGAAGGGCTGTCAGGCACAGCAATTGTTAATGGCAGAATATTGAGAGGAGCAAAGAATTCCTACTCACAAGTTTCCTGCCTTCCTTTCCTAAATATAATGTTGGTTTTCATGTTAAGTTTTGATTGCCTTATAGACAAAGCAGCACATGCAAGTTGTAGGTTCCTTCAAGGATCACTAAAGGATTTTTTTTTTTAGCTAAATAGCTTCCTTTACCGTACTGCAGTACTGGTTTCATGTCCTCATTGCTCGTTTTTGCTTTGATGTTGCTGTAAAACTGCTCTGATCTCCACACTTCCTGGTTGTCCGTTTCCTTATAACCATCATACTGGGAGCTTTTCACGATGGTCTAAGATGTCATTACTGTGTGTCTAAAACTTAACAGAACCAATCAGATTCATTTTAAAAACAAAACACTGTCCTGGATTTGTTTGTTTTTGTTTTGTGTGTCTCTCTAGTTAACAGGAAAATGAAACCAGTTTAAAAGTGAAACTAAACTGCAGGCACATTATATGATTGATTTTTATCTATTTGTAATCATTTTTAAAAGGAATCAGTTAACTTTTATGTCTCTATACCCTGTAAACAGTCATTTCAGCAAAAACGTTTTTTTCCTTTAGTGACCCTTTAAGTCATTGAATGGGGGAACCCATTTGAAATCCCTTTTACCATTTGTAACCTAGGATTAAGGTGTATGTATATGTGGTATGTTTGGGTAATTAAATCAAAGGCATCGCAATGGAACTGGAGGCCATTAAATGGAAAAATGGGCTGCAGATACAGTGCCTTCAAAGTTCATTGACTCAATTCTGTATTCATAGTTGTTGTCATATACTGTATTGGACATGTTTTGATAAGGATTGATAACCCCTGACACAACTTCAGGGTATAAAAACCCATTCTGTCTCTGATCCAAATTATGAAAACATGCAGAGAGCGAGGGAGACAATCTGCTTGCTTCTGTGTCCCAACCTCAAGAGAGGGAGCCTTTATTGCTACTATAGCTTTATAGACAAAATTACATCATTCATGTGAGCACAACTGATTGGTCAGTCTATATATAGTCTCTTATTACAGATCCCTGTTGCCACGAGGTCTTTTCACTCAGACGCCATATTTGCTTCTTCGGTGGAGGGGGTTTTGGAGGGAAGAGTACAAGGGAGGGGTTTGAAGACATCTGTTTTCACTCTTACTTTTGAGCCGAGATTTAACTCTATAATCTGTTACTTCATTTAAGGATAATAACACTTGTTGCAATACCCGCACACATATATATTTATCAAGAAATAAAAGAAATAAAACAATATAAGGAAAGAAAAGCAAAATTTGAATGGTTTAGGAGAAAAGTAACAAACACAAAAATATTCATTTTATTTACCTCCACCACAGTTTGTGTTTATCATAAAAGACTACCGTGGCCTTTAAACTTCATTCATGTCTAGTTTACATAGTATAATGGCCCAGTAAGACATCAACCTGTAGAGGGGTGTGGCCGGATGTTGGAGTGTGAGAGCGAGTGAGGCAGGTATGTGAGATGTGGAGAGGTGTGCGCTGAGTCCCCCATAGACCCTCCACTCCCTGCATATGAAATCGGCCAGGAAAGCTGTTCAACTACTGAAGCCTATGCCACGTTCCTGCTGACGCCGTTGCCGCTGACTGTCGCCGACTGACGCCCCCAGGAGGACTTACCTGTCAGTGTTCCTGGGGCCTCTGGGGCCTCTAGGGGTCTGTGGCTGCCTGCATCTGCCCGCCTGTTTGGGGTGCTTCCTCGGGAGTTCTCGGGTGGCACGGAGAGTGGAGGAGATCCGGAGGTGGAGGTCTGGCTGCAGCCAGCGAGCTGAATCAGCGATTGGAGGGCGGCAGTCAGCTGACCGGACCATGTGATCGGCTCTGCGAATCCCGGCGTGTCCCGGCTGAAGGACTGTGAAGGAGGCGCTCCCCACACTGAACCTGGTTGAACTTGGTTGAGTGAGAGCTCCTGTGTACTCTGCTGCACCCTGCTGGGGAAAAATAGACTGCAGCGAATGATATTTGCAAGGAGATAACTTTCTTTGCAAAGAAATGAGAAAAATCCGAGGTCTATAATTATTTCCATTATTTTTTGACCGTCATATCTGTAACCCGAGTTGCCTCCTGTATACATTCATCTTCATCTTTCCTTAATATGTCCAAGGGACAGGCGGGAGCCTTAGTTACACGGTCCGCAAAGAGCCAGGCAAACGCATTAGTATCACCAGCAATATCAGCAGCCGCCGCAGCAAAACTTGATCGCTTAGCCCGGACCTCTCTCTCTCCGGCGAAGGGGACCCAACCACAGACGGCACAAGCAACAAATCCCTTGGACAGGAGAAGCAGGGGCACGATCACAACAAAACCAGCAGCAGTACCCCCTACAAAAACTGTGAGTACCAAAAGGGCTGGGGGAGGAAAAGACCACACGGTTGCAACGAACACTGCAATAAAACCAGCCAGTTTACCCACAGGAACCATGGAGGGGGGCACAACAGTAAGTGAGGGGGAACCCACTTTGAGAGATCTCCTACATGCAATCAACTCTTGCAAGGACTCAATAACAGGCCTAGAGACCCAACTGAAAGGTATTAAGGAGGATTTATGTTCAATGGGGGACAGGTTGAGTAAGACCATAGAAAGAACCTCTATATTAGAGGAAAGACTAAGTACAGTCGAGGATGACCTATTCCCGCTTAAACAAGAAATCTCAGGGTTAAAGAAACAAATGGACATGCAGGGCGCGAAGATCGATGACCTGGAAAACCGTAACCACAGGAATAACGTTAGAATTATTTGTATACCGGAGCGGAGTGAGGGAGCCAACCCTATTGTATTTCTCGAGGACTGGTTTAGAGAGACTTTTGGGGCCACATTTTTTTCACCCTTTTTTGGCATTGAACGTGCCCACCAGGTCCCTTTTAAACCACGTCTGCCAAATGAGTGCCCTAGACCACTCCTTGTCAAAATATTTAACTATAACGACAAAGTGACTCTGTTGTGGAAGGCTAGAGAAAAAGGGTAGATTTTATATAATGGGGCCAAAATCTCGCTGTATCAGGACTTCTCCCCCGATCTGCAGAGGCGCAGAGCCGAATTTATTCCAATTAAGAAAACTCTTCAAAAACATGGACTTCCTTATGCTTTGCTTTATCCAGCCCGTCTGAGAGTCTCTGCACTGGGGGGAACTTTTTTCTTTGATTCTCCGACAAGTACCGCGAAGTGGCTCAAGGACAATAAGAAAGATCTATGACCCATAGAGAAGAAGTGAAGGGAAGAAAGAGAGGAAATTGGATTTTTTTTCTTTTTTATTTATTTATTTATTTTTTTGGTCACTTAACGCACTTTTAAATATGCACATGAATAGTAATATGGTAAACAGCTGAAAATAGGCTAGTTAAAACATAGGGAATCCCTCCTCAAACACAATCAAATAGCACTAAAATGTCACAAAATGGGAGGAGGAGAAGGGAGAAAGTAAGAGGCACTGTAATGATGTTAGAGGGAGGGGGGGTGGTGGGGGGATGGAGGGTAGTATGGTTGTGGTTTGTATAGGGAGGTATGGTAGTTGGGAGGTCCCAACAATGGTGTGTAGTGTGGAGGCCATAGGTGGAGCCCCTAGGGGAGGCCCAGGAGGGCCAAGGGAGGGAGGGTGGCGTAGTGGGGGAGGGGACGGGAGGGAGGGATTCATTGGGGTGGGTCGGGGGAAGGGGGGGGGAAGGGTTGGGTTACACACCACTATTAAGCGTTGGATGACACTATTTAAAATTGCAATTCCCTTATTCAGATCATTTTTATTATTTTGCTCTTTTTTTTTTTTTTTTTGGCAATATCCCAGGGAGGTTTTTTATATAGTAAAATATTATTCCTGGAAGAACGTGTTTTTTCTGGCTCTCTTTTTTTTCCTGGTATATACAATTTTTTGACTGATGTGTGGTTTTTTGAGCCTTCTCCATTCTCCTTTTACTATCGGGACCTCCTCTTTTTTTTTTTTTTTTTTCTTTCTTATCCCTAAGATACAAACTGGGCAAAGGTCAAGGGTTGCTAAACTCAACTACAACACATGGTAGATAAGACGGTCTGTATAAAATCCCTGAATGTGCGTGGAATGAGGGACCCAACCAAGAGAGCAACTATTTTGGATATGTTGGGGGGGGGAGGTGCCGGTCTGCTCTGCCTACAGGAGACACACTTAACTGCAGGTACAGCTACACAGTTGAGCGGTCCAAAATTCCAGGCCACTTACCACTCGTATCACTCATCCTATTCTAGGGGAGTGAGCATACTGGTGGGGAAAGGATTGGTATTCTCCTGTAGAGAGAGCAGGGTAGACGATCAGGGAAGGTTTATATTTTTATTCTGCTTAATTGAAAATAAACTATTTGTGATAGCTAGCGTTTATATTCCCCCCCCATTTAAATTTGAAGTCTTACATAAATTGATCGAGTTTACATTGGACAAACCAGGAATACCGATAGTTATTATAGGCGACTTTAACGAAGCCTTAGACAGGACCCAGGATAGGTTCCCGCCAGGAAATAGACCTAAAACAAAAGGAGAAGACCGATTAGCGCTATTTTTGGATGAAGTGGGGCTATGTGACATTTGGCGCATGCGCTATCCGCAGGAGCGTCAATACTCCTGCTTTTCGAAGACTCACCACACTTTATCCAGAATAGACATGGCGTTGGGTAACGAGGAGGCAGCATCACTAGTAATAAATATAGAATATGGCCCACGAGGAGTCTTTGATCACTCGCCGATCGAGCTGACAATAAAAACTAGGGGTAAATGGTACCCAAGAGAATGGAAAATTAGCCCTCACTGGCTCGAACTAATGAGTGAACACAGTATGGTGATGTCGGCTCTCAAAGTACAGATAAATGAGGGAACTGCATCAGTGGGGGTGGTATGGGACTCCCTAAAAGCCTACCTCCGAGGCCTCCTAATCCAAAAAATAGCAGGGATTAAGAGGAAGAACAGGGAGGGAGAGAGTGAGACAAGGAATCAGTTGCTACAGGCAGAGAAGAGATACATTGAAACCCCAACTTCTCATAGTTTAAAAGAGTGGCTAGAAAAACAACAAATATACAAAATGTCTATATTAAAAAGAACAGAGGGAAAACGAATATTCCAGAAACAGAATCAGTTTGGAGAGGGAGAGCGAGTGGGGCGTTTATTATCTCTGCTTATTAGAACCAACTCCCTCCCCCTCCACTGTTACATCAGTCAAGTTATCAAACGGCGAAATCTCCTTCGATAAAACTGAGATAGTAAATACCTTTAGAGAATTGTTTGTATCCCTATATAGCTCTAAGAGAAGAGAGGGGACTAAAGGACTGGAAACATTTTTCCAGGGACTGCCCATCCCGACCCTATCAGAGGAAGAAAACATTAACATGGAGGCGCCAATCACTTTAGGAGAATTAAAACTAGCAGTGGCGGGGATGTCAACTCAAAAGTCACCAGGCCCAGATGGGATGCCCATAGAGATCTATAAAAGATATGGGGATATCCTGCTACCAGAACTCTTAAAGACACTAAATTGGGCATTGACTCAGGGAATACTTCCCACCTCTATGACAGAGGCTACTATCATTGTCCTGCATAAGGAGGGGAAGGATCCAAGAGAGGCTTCATCTTATCGTCCTATCTCACTTCTATGTGCTGACGCGAAGATCTTGGCCAAAGTGTTAGCCACACGCCTTAACCGGTATATCCAATTGCTTATACATCCTGACCAATCCGGCTTCATCCCCAATAGGTCAACCAGTAACAACATAAGGAGAGTGTTTCTGAATATGCAAATTCCAACAGAGGGAGAGGGCTCTAGAGCCGTCTTAGCCCTGGATGCTGCCAAGGCTTTCGACAGTCTGGAATGGGACTACCTATGGAAGGTCCTAGAGAAATTTGGGTTTGGCCCCAGGTTCATGAGTTGGGTGAAGTTGTTATACAATCAGCCAAGAGCAAAAATTAAAATCAACAATGAATTTTCAGAAATGTTTCAACTAAGGAGAGGAACGCGACAAGGTTGTCCCCTCTCTCCCCTACTGTTCGCTTTGGCGATGGAACCATTAGCCATTAAAATTAGGGAAACCAAAGATATACAGGGGTTCCACAGACAGACTATTGAGGATAAGATCGCATTGTTTGCGGACGATGTCCTCTTCTTTTTGGGAGACGTTGAAACCTCGTTAAAAAATGTGATCAAAGTAGTGGGCGAGTTTGGGCTATGCTCCGGATTGGTCATTAATTGGGAAAAGTCAGCACTACTGCCAATTGACCCCCTTGGTGCCCAGATACCTCATGGAATCCCTCAATTAAAAGTAGTAGTTACGATGAAATATCTCGGGATATGGATCACGAGGGACATCAATAGCTTTGTCCAAAATAACTTAATTCCTCTTTTGTCTAAATGGGAACATAAAAGAGACGCCTGGTGTAGACTACCATTATCCACAGCGGGACGATGTAATCTAATAAAGATGCTATGGTTACCCCAGTTACTCTATATCCTCCATAACTCCCCAGTTTGGATAGCCCAAAAATGGTTCAAAAAGATAGAATCTCTCTTCAGAGAGTTAATTTGGAAGAAGGGACAAGCTAGGATTTGTCTCCAGACCATGCAGTTGCCAGCTAAAGAGGGGGGTATGGCAGTACCTCACCCGAAAACATACTTTCTAGCCTCACAGCTACAACAGCTTGCGAACTGCGTATTGGAGGGAGGGGGGAATTCTGGTAGATTAATGCTAACTGGGGCACCACATAGGACAATAGTAGAGGCACTTGAGGCTGGTTCGTTCGTCCATAGATGTCCAACTATAAAACTAAGCCTTAAAGTATGGCAAACAACAAAAGCTTTGATGGGCTACAAGGGAATAACAATACTCGCCCCCCTCTGGTGCAACCAAAACCTAAGAGAATTAAAAGACATTGAGAGATGTAAAGAATGGGAGAGACAAGGGATAAGCCGTTTAAACCAACTTTACAAAGGAGAACAGTTGAAATCCTTCGCAGAGTTGCGACAGGAATTTAATATAACAAACAAAACATTTTACAGATACGACATGCTATCCAAGCTCAGTTTGGGTCACAACCCATTGTATGGTCCTCGGCCCCCACCCTCCTGAAAATAACCTCTCCAAAAACAACCAAAGGCTTGATATCCGAGCTGTACTCTAGATTAGGAGCCAAAACAATAAGTAGGGCAGGCCCCATTAAGAGCAGGACAGGATGGGAGAAAGACTTAGGTCAAATGACCACGGAACAGTGGAGTGCGATCTTGAGTAGGGGGGTATTGGTTTCGATCTCCCCATCCCAGAAAGTTTCACACTTGTTCCTCTTGCATAGAGTATACTATACCCCCAGGAGAATGTTCAATCTTGGGTGGAGAAGTACTGACGAATGCCCAAGGTGCAGAGCGACAGGCAATCTTATCCACATGATGTGGAAATGCCCAAAGTTATTCAGATACTGGGAGGAGGTGGTCACCATAATAAATAAAACTTTTAAAACTAAGCTAGAAGCTGAGTCTAAGACATGCTTGTTAGGCAGCATAGAGGAGAATAGAGTGCCAGCCAGTTCCCTTGAAGTGGTACTGAGATGCCTCTTCCAGGCAAGGAAGTTAATTGCGCTAAGATGGCAGGCCCAGATTCCACCCACTGTCAAATCTTGGGTTGAAACTATTAACACAATGATTTGGAGTGAGAGAGTGACACTTAGGCCCCATACTCACGACCAAACATGTTTGCTGAAACTGGCCCGCGGACCAGTTTCAGCATACATGTTTGGTCGTGTGTAGTTACGAGCGTACAGAATTTCACCGTACATTTGCCCGCCGGGCCGTTTTTCAGCAGACATTTATTTCCAAACTTGTTTTAAAACCGTCCGCTCAAATCCTGTCCGAACGTACATGTTTGGTGGTGAGTACACAAAACCAACGCACAAAAACCCCGCGCATGCTCAGACTAAATGAGGCCACGGGAGCGCTCGTTCAGGTAAAACTCACGTTTGTTTGGGATATGGCACATTCGTCAATAGAAAGATTAATTCTAGCAATAGAACACTGAAGCAAAACACACAATAACCAATGCTTGATGCCATCGTTTTATTCATTCTTCTCTTGCTATAACTAATCAGTTATTTAGCTCATGTTATTTCAACTGAGTTGTTCCATACTGAAAAGTGACATTTGTTAGCTGTGATGTAGTAAGATTTTTGCAAACTTTTATTGGCCCGACGTATCATATTTTTAGTGGTCCTCCACATTTCAAATTTTTTGCTTTTAATGTTTAATGGTTATCTTTCCCACTTTCTTTAGGTGTTTATAGTTATGTCACCATTTAGAATATTTTAATAGGAAATAGTTTTGATTTAGCTTTTGTTTGTATATTTAACATGATTTTTTTGAAGGTTGTTTAAATTGTCTACCATGTTGGCACACCAAATGACCCCCCCCCCCCCCACATGAGTTAGTGAATATTTTAGATTAAACATTTTATTTGTTTGTAATGTTTGATGCCTAAAATAATACCCACAGTATTACAAACAATAGGCACGTTTTTCAAATCAACAAAAAGGCTTTTATTTGAGCAAATTATAAAAAGGATCAAAAACAGAATGGCAGCACTTGAACAGCTAGCAACATACATGCAAACTTGCATTTGAAACATGGTGAAGGATAAACTAGCCAACCTCAGGAAGCACACAAAATAAAATCTGAAGCAGCAGCACATAACCAAAGGAACCCAAGCTGTGGTAGTCCAAACAAGATGCCATTTGTGGGGGATCAAATGGAAGGCAGGGCATCAACGTCTCCTCTTCCTTGCAACCTTCCTTCCAGGCTGCCTTCCAGCGGGTCTTCCCTGGGCCCTTGCAGGTGGGGATGATGTGGCAGCAGGAGTATGATGTTCAGCAAGCCGGGCCGGGTCACATAGCCCAGTGTCTGGGGTCAGCAGCTCCCTCTGCATCCACCAAAGGGCCTGGTTGATGATGCCCTTGGCCAATTGCCTCTGCTCCTCCGTGCCTTTATTGAGGTCATGTGCCACGGAGGCACTGTAGGCCTCAGTGGGGTTGAGGGGGGCCCTCATGATGGCACTCGCCTCCTGAATCATTTTCAGGCTGGCTTCCTCCACTGCCCCCAATTTCTTCTTACGGCCTGGTGGCCTAATATAAAGGGGAGGAGCCTGGCTGGTGGTGCTTGTCCTGGGGAGCTGCTGAACGCCACTGGGCCCGGCCTCCTCCTGGCTGCCACTGACCCCTTCGTCCTGGCTGACAGTGAGGAGAGGATCTGCCACCTCCTGGCTGGTCTCTTCTTCCTGTGTAAAAAAAAGGGACATGTTGTAATATATTTAGGAATATACTCACTCACATTTTCATGCTTGAATCTTATTTTTTGCCTTGAATTTAAACTTGAAAACAGACTCACCCTCTGACCCCTGCAGTTGTCATCCCTGACACCTATTTGTTTGCCCACGATTTTAGATTTTTACTTCCCAGCTTGTATTTTATTAACCAATATCAAGTCAAGAATCAAACAATAATTAAGATTATTACATAAATAGTTATGAAACTACTATACCTCATCATCGTAGAGGCGCAGATCTGCCTCTCTGTCAGCCAGGCCCTCTTCATCCGACTCTGCAGGGCTGTGGTGATCTGGGGAAGTCCCGCTGGGAGGTAGCGTGGAGGAAAGGTTGGGATTCAGACTTGACATTGATGCCCTGCCTTCCAGTTGATCCCGCAAAAATGACATCTGGTTGTAATACCACAGCTTGGGTTCCTTTGGTGGTCTTGCTGCTGCTCCAGATCTTAGCTGCTTTTGGTGAGCTTTGTACGCTCTCCTATATGTGCCCCTGAGGTTGGCAAGTTTATCCTTCACCATGTTGGCACTGCATTCTGGCACCCATGTCCTCATGTATGCTGCTAGCTGTTCAAGTGCTGCCGCTCGTACGTCCTTATTGTGGTAATGGTCCTGCTTTGAATCCCACAGGATGGGCATTTCCCTAAATTTATCCAGCAAGTGCTGGATAATCTCTTGGCTCTGCAGGAGATCCATTGGGAAATTAGGATTTACTCTTTTTTTTTCTAGATTGAAAAAATAAAAAGAAACCAAAAACACTATTAAAAAAAGCCTCAGCATTTACATTGATAGAATATGTTGTTTAAAAAGTAGTACCTATATAGAAATACAAACACAGTGTCTCTTGTTTAGAAAATGCTGGCCAGCTCTGCCCCATTGGTTGGTTTTAGCTAACATTTTTTTTATACATGCCGCCCCTTTGGTTACATTGCAGGAAATAATATAAATCTACAACCATACACAATTATTACAAATGACAGCATTCATCAAGGCACTATTGCATGTGTAGATATCCTGCCCCTCAGCATTGATTACATGAAAGAAACTTCCTAATGACCTCTGTCCAACCAACACAGAACAATACTTGGCCTGATCTGAATACACCCTACATAATTGATAATGAGTCACAGCATTTTTGATCTCTCTATTTTGTGATGTCTACAAAAGCATTTGGGTATGAAAATCACATTCTGGTATCCAAGAGACATAATAGCTTAATAAAACTGTGCAACCAACAGACCAAACCCCCATCCCATTGCTCTACATTTTAGAGCCCGCTGCTGATCCCATGTTTAAATTTCTTACCTGCCTCTCTCACAATCCTCGTTTCTTCCGCTCGCTGAATTAACACGTAACCTACGTAATCACGTCAAGCGCCTTTTATACACTCCGCGTATGTATGAAACGCCGCCCTCGTCACCTTTGCCATGCCCCTAATCAATTGAAAAAGTAAATATGGCGTTAACTGTGTAGGTTCTGGAATCGCGCGAATATTCTCCGCGTAACCTACGTCAATACGTTGTTGGCATTCGCGACACTCCGCATATGCAATAATCCCCGCCCTCATCTCCGCCCCTGACGGGACATTTCCTCGTTTCCACGCCCCTAATCTCTGTGGGAAGGAAAGATGGCGATGTCACACGAGCGGGCACGGAGCTCTCATGGCGCAAGTGAAGGGACAGAGGCTGGACCGTCCCGATCCAGGCCTAAAAGATATAAAGCCACTAATATGGCGTTCGAAGAAATGGTGGAGTTGGTTTACATCATGAGGAGGAAGGATTATGATGGTGAATGTGGGCCCTACAAAACACCGAACCGTAGGAAGTCACACATAATGGACAAGGTGGCAAGGAGAATGAGGAGAATGTTTGGTGTCACCAGGTCAAAGGAGCAACTACGGAAGCGTTGGTCCGATTTAAAATTGAGGGAGCCACATCACATGAAGAAGATACTCAAAATTCTGCGTAAAAGTAAGTCCATATTATTTAAGGGGGGGGGGGAATGTCTGCAATAATGTGTTGACATGTATTTTTTCACATCTGCCTCCTTGGCCTGCTTGTACTTTTGAACACGTGTAGATACTGTATTGTGTTTATGTCAAATAACAACCTTAAACAAATTTTGTGAAATAGTAAACACGCGTAATATGACATTGTTTAGCAAAAATGTGACGTTACTCCAGGAACAACACACCTGGACATGGCTGACTGGCCCCAAACTTGGTTTTCCAACATTTTTGAATAGCAAAATCACAGAAATTAAATTGAGTGAATGTGACAGGCAAACAAGATTCATTCTCCAAAATGCAAATAAAGCTGATGTTTTAACATCTTGAAATGCAAAGCACCTGTGTCTCAAAAATCTAAGTATATTTATTTGGAGGGTCGACGAGAATTAATGTTTTGGGGTGACATCCATTTGTGTCACTTCTTTGCAAAAAAGGGGCAGGATCAGAGCTTGGCCTAGAACTACGCCAAAAATGGAGGATTGCTGAAAGAATAAACAACCAAAAATCATCATAAATGTATCGTCTATGCAATGTGTGCGATTTATGATATCCAATATCTGTGTGCTGATGAGTATACCTTTTGTTTTTTATTATTTCTTATAGGGGAAAGAAGACGCCAGCAATTGGAGGAGGCAGAGAGGGCCAGACACCCGGAAAATCAAACACCTCCACATGTTGAGCAGGAGGAGGCTGGGGAAGGAAGAGAGGAGGATGTGGAAGGAGAAGAGGATGTGGAAGGAGAAGAGGATGTGGAAGGAGAAGAGGATGTGGAAGGAGAAGAGGATGTGGAAGGAGAAGAGGATGTGGAAGGAGAAGAGGAAGGAAGAAAGGAGGAAGGAAGAGAGGAGGAAGAAGTTATTTTGGACTTAGAATTTATATCAGATGAAGGGCAAGTGGCGGAAGAACAATTTGGCGAATTGCAAGAAGGTGGATTGATGGATGAAGGAGGAGTCGAAGATGATGGGGAGGTGGTGGAAGAAGGAGGAGTGATAGAAGATGATGGGGAGGTGGTGGAAGAAGGAGGAGTGATAGAAGATGAAGAAATTGGGGATGTGGAAATTATCAGGCCATCAGGTCAGTGTCACCCCTATATTAATAGGGCCAAACATATGCAGATAGGCTGGAAATTATTTACATATTTTGAATGCCAATTTGTTTATTTTTAGGGGATGAAGATGGAGTAGCACATTTTTCACGTGCAAGTGCTTCTATCATTATACAGCAACTAATGGAGTGCAGCACGGAAATGGACATTATGCGGGAAAGGATGCTAGTCATGGAGCAGAATGTGCGAAATGTCATTTCAGAGTGTAGCACGGAAATGGAGAACATGCGACAAAGGATGCTAGTCATCGAACAAAATTACAAAAATATCATTGACATGATGGGCCGTGTCAAAGACTGAACCACAGAAGCCCATCCCCCGCCCATCCCCCGCCCACAAAACCCTTTTTAATTTTTGTACTTTATAATACGCCAAAATTTCTAAATGCACACACAGTGTGCCAATATGTGCTATCTGCCATCACAGACTATCTATTGTCTGTGCTTTGTGGGTACAAACCCCTCCTCGATCCTCAAGTAGTTGAGAGGAAGGGTTTGCTCCCACAAAACACAGACATTGATCACCCATGATGTCAGATAGCACATGTGGCCATTTGTCTGTTTAACCAATGACATTTGGCGAGTTTGCACTGAATGTGTGCATTTAGAAATTTTGGCGTGTTCCAGTGTGAAAGCACACCATCCATATGACTGACTGCTGTTCTTTTTTTAAATTTTTGTTTGGTGTTGATCTTTTTTGGTTTGTAAATGTTTCCAGTTTCAGATCACAAAACGAACAATAAATCTCACCTAAAGAAAGAAGTTAACTAATTTTGGTAAAAAATTAAAAAATTTTTGTGTTGTGTTAAAATCTTGTTGAAAAAATTAGACACAAACAAATGACAAGCCCAAAAATTCTTGCGTATAGTTTCAGTGAAATTATTCTTACATTGTGTTTCGATCATTATTATTGATAATCACTGTCAATAAAGACAAAAAAATAAATAATTAAAAGCCAATATTTTGTCTCAAGAATTTGCAGGAAATGTTTTCTGCCTAAAAATACACATTTCTTGTTAAAAAATGAATAAAAAAAAAAAAAAAATATGAGACATCAAAAGCAGAAAAATGAGTGGCTTCTTATTTCTAGACTGAATACCCAGTTAGTAGATGAGTGAATAATGTGCAAATGTGGTTAGTTAATACATCTGAGTAAGTAAATCTGGCACTAGAAGTGCACTATTTTTGGAGATAACCTGGAAGACAGAAAAATAGAGAAAAAGCAGTAATGACAAACAACTGTATAAAGTCCAATGGTCTAATTATTTATTAGTTGTGAGAATATTCCTTTCTTTGGGGGCCGAATTAGAAAGAAATATGATCTGGCATAGCAATGGCCCCCCGACCCATGAAGTACTCAACATATTTGTCGCGTACCTCACGAGCAGATTGGGGGGCCAAGCCAGCGCGACCAGTGTCCAGGCCAGGAATGTTCTCTGAGGGTAGTCCTGCCTCAGAGCCCATGGAGGCTAGGTACGTCTGGGAGTGCCTGCGTAGAAAATTGTGCAAAATGCAGCAGGCAAATATAATGGTGTTCAATTTATATTCCGCCAAATGTATCGATGTCAGGAACAGGCGGAACCGGTTGCTGAGGATCCCAAAGGCATTCTCGACTACCCTCCGAGCCCTGGACAACCGAAAATTGAACACACTCCTCTCTAAGGTGAGGGTCCTCTGGGGAAAAGGCCGCATTAGGTGAGGTCCAAGGCCGAAAGCCTCGTCCGCTAGGAACACAAACGGAAGTCCTTCCACATTATCTTCATCTGGTGGCAATGCCAGACCACCAGTTTGGAGACGATCATAGAAATCAGTCCGTGCGAACACTCCCCCATCTGACATCCGGCCGTTCTTCCCCACGTCCACATATAGAAACTCATACTGTGCCGACACCACCGCCATCAACACGATACTATGATAACCCTTGTAATTATAATAGTAGGACCCCGAGTGGGGTGGGGGCACAATGCGGACGTGTTTCCCATCTATTGCTCCACCGCAGTTAGGAAAATCCCACCGCTCGGCAAATTGGGAAGCCACAGACTGCCATTCCTGTGGTGTGGAGGGTAGCTGTGGGGACAAACAAAAAAAGAGATTTAGTACTTTGGCACATAAACATTGCAAACATAATCCTACAAGCATCCTTGTGCAACTTTACATTTTTAAAATAGCATTTGCAAATTATGAAGGGAGAATTTCGGGGCACAAATATATAGGCCCACTTAATTAATAAGAGACTCCACAGCCCTCTGATGGGGACAAAAACACTTTGAAGGGGGGGTGGGGGGTGTTAAAACTGTTTTTAGAAAAAAAAAAAAAAGTGGCATGGTGGGGGTTGGCCCGAAGATAGCATGCTGGACAGGTTAATATTGGGTAAGATCAAAATATGCAGGTAGGCCAAAATAAAAAGAACATGTAAAAGCTGATATCAACATGCATAGTGAGAAAAGGGAACGTTAGTTAAACACACAGCATATCTGGGAAATAAAATAAAAAGTTAGTTTGCCACATTATTAAAGACACATTGTGAGGTTAAAATGAGGAAACTTACCTTCATATACTCCTCGTGCATAACTTTAATGATGGCAGCACACGTGTCCGGTATGATGACCCCAAGCGCCTGCGGAGAGATGCCTGTCGAGAACTTGAGGTCCTGCAGGCTCCTCCCAGTCGCCAGGTACCGCAACGTGGCAATAAGCCTCTGCTCGGCCGTGATGGCTTGGCGCATCACAGTGTCCTGCCTCGTGATATAGGGGGACAGAAGATCCAGCAGACTGTTGAATACGGGGTCCGTCATGCGGAGAAAATTCCTATAGTCATTAGGATTATTCTCCTGGATTTCCCTAAGCAGAGGCATATGAGAGAACTGGTCACGCTGGCGCAACCAATTCTTGGTCCAGAAACGCCTCCGCCCCCTGTTTCTGGCCAAAGTACTGGAATAATGAACATATCCAGCAGCCATCCCATAAACAGCACCAACTCGCGAAAATTGACGCTGCTGCTCCATCATGGCTTCAAACCGGCCGGCTGGTCAGTCAAGAACACACTCCAACAGAAAGCACAATCAAATCCAGCGGTACCTGCAAAGAACGCACGACACACAGATACGAACGCACAGTACGAATCTGCTAAGCAGAACGAACTGCACGCCTGTACCCGAATGCCAACTACGTACCCACAAGCACACGCACTGAACGAGAAAATACTACCTGCTAAAGCCTGGAGACCGAGAAGCGCGAATCAGCTCTAACCAAACCTTCACTAACACGAGCAAAGCCGTAACTAGCAAAAGCGGAACAGAGGGCGTCGCCATTGACTTTGGCCTTTCCCTTTATAGTGACGTCAAACGTGGATTACGTGCACGCGTTCAGGTCCGCAGGGAAATATCGTCCGCTGGTGTGTACAAGCCAGCGGGCCAAATGAAAAAACAGCCTT
Organism: Rana temporaria; assembly: GCF_905171775.1. NCBI lineage: Eukaryota > Metazoa > Chordata > Amphibia > Anura > Ranidae > Rana > Rana temporaria. The sequence goes on from NC_053492.1 coordinate 348,340,145, forward strand.
GTACGCCGGAAACAGCCCGTCGGACATTTCGAACGGACATGTTTGCTCGTGAGTACTCGGCCTTACTCGACAGGGGAATTATAGTAAGTTTGTGAGGATGTGGAAACCCTGGCTAGACGAAACAGGATGTTCTATATAGAAATCGCCATTCAAATTTAATAAATATTTTAACCCGCTATCGGGCATTCCTTTACGGGGAAGACGTACTTAACGAAGTACATTAACTTCAAAAACCTGCACAGGGTGTGATGGGAGGGTGGGAGGGTGGGTGAGGGTTTACGGGGTGGGGGAGGGGAGGCGAGGCGAGGTACGATAGTTTAGAAACAAGTGTTTCTTCATTTATTCACAATGTCACAAAGAACGAGGGTAGGAAAAGATAAAGGGAAAACAGGGAAAAACGTATGATTGTGTATTGTTTATAATATGTACGATGATGTAACACTTTTTTTTTGTATTATATGCAAACAATAAAAAAAAACAATGAAAAAAAATAAAATAATGGCCCAGTAGTTTGTGGCAAGCATTTCTCAGATTTCCCACAAAAAAAGGCTGCATAGCACTAATTCATGTGACAAAAAGCACCCAGCAAATCTGTAGAATATTGCTGAACTGTTCTGCATTATACAACACACAGTTTAGGTTGAAATAAATGGGGTTAGGGGGGTTCCCTGCATAGTATTAGCAGTTTAATTGGTTCTCTTTGTTGTCTCTTACTTTTAATTTCCAACTAAAAAGTACAGGCCAGGAGCTCAGGCTCAGCATCAGCGGAAGGCCCACACGATGGGGTTTGACTAGAGAGGCTATAGTAAGGTAGGGGTAAAAATATTATTTCAGTTAACCTCCCTGGCGGTATGATTCTTTCAGAAAAAACATGCTGAAAGCGGTACCATTATTTGCAAGGAAATTTGGCGTTTTATATTGTAGGCCTGTAATTTTTAGAAATAACTCACTTAAATCTGACCAAACAAGATTCTAATAGGCATCCCGGGTATGACATTTTTTTAAAAACAAAATTATAAATTATAATATAATAAATAACTATAAATAATTATAACAAATAATAATATAATTATAATAAAAAATATTCAATAATGTAATCAAATCAAAATCACTGAAATTTGCTCAGTTGCAGAATTGTTGCTGTCATTATTTTTTTTTTTTTATGACAAATTTCCCCACAAATCGCTATCGCACAATTCTGCAAGTGATTATAATTTATTATCGCTGTTTTCTAGCTGATCTAAAACTATTTTTGACATAAAGGGACACTTTTGGTTGCTATGGACAATCTACAGTTTGCAGGGAGAAAAAAAGGTTTTTATTATATAAAATGACATTCAGGACACTGGGCAGACCACTAGGGACAAGGGGGGTGTGTTTTTTTTACATACAGTACTGTAATCTATAAGATTACAGTATACTGTATGTAAAGTGTTTGTTTACCTTTTTAAATTTGGCGCTGTTCTCCGTCCCCGTGCGTCGTAACGTCGCAGGGAACGGAGATCGGCGTCACACGGAGGCACTGTGTGAATCGAGCGAGGTCCCGCTCGCTCACACAGCGCGGTGGCATCGCTGGATCCAGGGACAAGGTAAGTAAAACTCCCTGTACATCCAGCGAGGCAAGCCCGAGTCTGACTCGGGGTTACCGATCCTAGCCCAAAAATCTCACCCCGAGTCAGACTCGGGAACACCGCCCAGGAGGTTAATAGGAGGGATATTATTAGGTAGTACCTTACTGGAGGAGATTAGGGTGGGACAGGGTGTGGTCCTAGGGGTTCCTTTGTGGGAGGCGACCCTCTAGCATCAGTTGGACCAGAGGATAGCACTGGACAACATTCTCCCGCCATCTCACCCCCTTTTTCCTGTGGTAGTCAACAGGGTGGTGTTAGTGTTGTTTACAAGATGAGATTGTTAGGTTGTTGTGGCAGCTGGCAGAAGTTGTAGGGTTTTTGAGGGCAGAGATGATTACCTTCTTTGGAGAACGATGGGTTGGCTCCATTTCTGGTATGGGTGTACCTGTCCTAATAAGGGCAGAAGTAATACATGTTGGGGCAGTTGGCTGTATTGGCTGATGAATTTGCAAAACAATTGTCCATGAGCTGGTGTAAGTTGCGGCTGGCAAGGTGGTGCCAGATACAGCTAGTTGGTCAGTCAAGGGTGCCTTCAGCAATCCTAGGACATGTCTGAGAGGTTATGGTATGTTTTTCTGTTTATCACCACTTATTGTGTAACAAAGTGGTTTTTATGGTTGGTTGTTGTAATAAAGGGCTGCTTGGCCATTTAAACCCAAGAAAGTATGTCTGGTTTAAATAATTTAAATAAGGTAAGGTGTTTTTTTGGGTGGTGGCATAACAGCCGATACTTGGGCAATACCCCAGGCATGTATTAAAATGTAAAATCATACTAATGAGCAAAAATCCAGTTTCTGAATGCTAGGAATGAACACATCAGTTTGCGCAAACTCAGATTTGTAGCTAATTAATGGAGCTAATTCTTTGCAATCAAATGCTCGCTACAGATTGCTACAGATAGTTGACTCCACCAAACAAACAAAGCGACTTAATAAACTGTAGAGGAGGCCCTTTGCAAATTGCACAGATATAGTCCTCTACTCCACTCCAATGAAAAATAAGCTCCCTGCCCAAAACTGTTAAACTTTGGTCAGCAATGTTAGTGGGATCCAATATGCATGCTGGTATTATTCATAAGCAAAGACCACAGAGGGTTATAGGGTAAAATTCCTTTAATATCCATCATGTTGTCAAAGCCCTAATAATAATCATACATCACATCTTTATAGGATATTCCCTAACAAGGAAATATATTACTTCTTTACCAGGGCTATGACACTGCAGGGAATGTTGTACCATAATTCTCTGTGCTTTCCACTTGTAAAATAAATGATGTCCCTAAGTGAACAAGCAAAGGACCCAATTACTAGGTCTCTATGTTCAGGATGAAATGCAGATCTAGTAAATCAAATATTGATGCCTGTTACAGCAAATGCTGTATTTGTTAGAATTTTTTATTTTTTTTACAATGATACAATCATAGCACAAATTACACATCATAGAAATACACAGTTTAGGAGATGTTTTAGAGAAAGCTTAGTGTTATGCAGTTTATGTTATGCTTGTGACACAGATTGGTTCTTCTCTAAAGTGCCCCTAGAGGAGACAGGAAGGTCCACCAAGAAGGTATGGGAAGTTATTATAAGTGTGCATGCAGGGCCGCCATCAGGGGGGTATAGGAAGTACACCTGTAAGGTGCCCGGAGGTCCCCAGGGGCCCGGATTGCAACCCCCTTTTTTGTAAGGGGCCCAAAGGTCCCCAGGGCCCCGCATGGCAACTCCCCTTTTTTGTACATTTTTTTATATATATATATATATATTTGTTTTGTTTTTACTAAAGGGCCCAGAGATACCCAGGGGCCCGGAGGTCCCCATGGCCCCGGATAGCACCCCCTCTTTTTTTTATAAAAATAAATAAAACATTTTTTGTATATTTTTTTTTATTTATGTTTTTATTTTTTTATTTTTATTAAAGGGCCCAGAGGTCCCCAGGGCCCCGGATGGAAACCCCCTTTTTATTTTTATTTTTATAAAAAAATGTTTTTAATTATTTTTATATATATATATTTTTTTTTTATACGTTTTTATTAAAGGGCCTAGGGCCCCCGGATGGCTACCCCCCATTTTTATATTTTTTTGTTTATTTTTTTGTAAGGGCAACCCCCCCCCTAATTTGTGGCAACTCCCCCGCTTCTCAATTCACGACCCCCCCGCTTCTCAATTCGAGGTGGCAGCACCCCCCCCCCCCCCCGTTTCTCTGCTCCAGTGGGCCTATGCCTGAAGCTGTGTAAGGGGCCCCATAATTCCTGATGGTGGCCCTCTGTGCATGCATTCTATACCTGAAGCAGTTTGCACTCCCCCCTCCTTTCCCCAGTAGCCTCTTTAATATTGTCCTGAGCAAATCTTTTCCCAGAAATCAGAATTCATGTATAAGAGATAAAGTAGTCCCAGAAGGTACAACATTTTATAAAATGCTACTGTTTCAGACAGTTTCCTGGCTTACAGAACATTGAATGGATATGGTACAATCACAGATAAAATCAGTTTGAATGATGTAGTATCATTACATGCACATGATTGGGGTGGATGATGACATCATTAACCTCTACACAAACATTATATAAGGGATACCAAGTGCAGGTATCCAGCGGCAGTAGGGATGACCAGATCAATGAGCTATACTCAAGGAAGAAGGATTCAGACCAAGTATGATTTAAAGGAGTTGTAAAGGAAACATTTGTTTTCTCTAAATAGCTTCCTTTACCTTAGTGCAGTCCTCCTTCACTTACCTCATCCTTCGATTTTGCTTTTATGTCCTTATTTCTTCTGAGAAATCCTCACTTCCTGTTCTTCTGTCTGTAACTACACACCGTAATGCGAGGCTTTCTCTCTGGTGTGGAGAAAGCCTCTTGAGGGTGGAGGGGGCGAGCAGGCAAGTCAGGACACTCTCTACTTTGCAGATAGAGAAAAGAGCTGTGTGTTAGTGGGCATCCTGACACTCCTGCTTGTCCCCTCCCCCCCTCAAGAGGCTTTCTCCACACCAGGAAGAAAGCCTCGCATTATGGTGTATAGTTACAGACAGAAGAACAGGAAGTCAGCATTTCTCAGAAGAAATAAGGACATTTAAAAGCAAAATCGAAGGATAAGGTAAGTGAAGGAGGACTGCACTAAGGTAAAGAAAGCTATTTAGGGAAAACATTTTTTTTCCGTTACAACCCCTTTAAGAAAGATTTATCAATAATGAAACAAAAAGTGAATAGTAACCGAGTGACAGAAAACCTAACTAGCAAACCTAACTATCGTACAATACAAACAAACAGAAGGGAAGACTGGAATAACAAAGTAAAACTAGAGGTGCAAGGAACAGTCAGGAAGAGGGAACTAAAACTGGGATCAAGAACAAGTGAAGCAGATGAGGAGTAGCAGGGAACAGCATCACAGCAAGAATTAGGATCAGAAAAAAACATGTAAACAGATATCTGGTGAACAGGCAAATCACTGAAGCAAAGATGAATTTCATAGGTGAGCCAAATGGCTTTGTACATTATTCCTTCACTAAAGCCCCGTACACATGACCGGGAATCCCGTCCGGGAAAAAAAACGTCTGTTTGCCCTGAAAAGCCATGTATACACACAGCCACACAAAAACCCGCCGTTCTTTTGAATGGCAAGAACGCGGTGACGTAATCGACTACGACGAGCCGGTGTCTCATCACATTCGATTCTGTCACCGCCATCTTGCTACACCCCAGACTAACGTTGTATGCTACCGCACATGCGTCAAAGTTTTATCCAGCATGCACGGTTTTTCTACACTCAGGTAAGCATACAGACGACCGGTTTTCTCAGCAGGAAACACTCTGCTGGGAATCCCGACGGAAAAATAGAGAGCAGGGTTCTCTATTTTCCCGTTGGGATTCCCGGTTGTTTTCCTGATGGGAAAACTGCTAGGGAGCATACACACGGCCGATATTTCCAGCCAAATGCTCTCCTGGCAGTTTTCCTGCCGGAAAAACGATCGTGTGTACGAAGCTTTAGGGTTGCTTCCTATGGCCCACATTCAGAGCAGGTATCACTGGATACCTACCTATACATTTGAATGCCATCCTAAGTTCCCAACGATTGGCACAGTGAATTTGCATCCTGGACCACTTCCAAAAAGTTTTTGCCACTTTCCATGGCTACAAAATGCCCAACCACTTTGTATACAGAAAATGTTTTAATTGTATTTTAATGTATTTGTATAAAGACTGTTGGGTTTATGCAAACATTTGATGTATGTTGGTCCATTTTCCCATATTCCAACAATCCACAAATAACATTACAAAATCAGAAGACTAAATTGTTACCTTTATTGTGGTAGTGCCATAAACTTATGGAAAAAGAGTCTCTGCCCACATCCCTGAATAAAGTACAAAATGGGAAATTTTTCCTCCGTGGGACTTTCAAAGGCAGAGAATCTTCAAAAACGATCAGATTGTATAAAAAAATTATATTTTATTGGAATAATTTAAAAGATAATATACTTGATAAAAAATAGGATACACATGTTATTTTTTATCAAGTATATTATCTTTTAACTTATTCTAAAAAATTTCCCATTTTGTAAATTGTTACCTTTTGCAATAATGTGTTCACATTACCAATTAGACAGTGTAGCAGAGTTCACTGACAATATTAAATGTCCAAGTACTTGGCACCTCTCTATTAATGCAGTAAAGGTCATTATTACTGCTAATAGTGTCTAACTATGAAAAATGGTAGCAATATTATCCTATTGCTTACAAAAAAATTATCTTAAAGTGTCATTCGCCCAAAAAGCAAGGGTTCGTTGTAAAAAAATTATAATATTCATAGCTATCTATGTAAATGTAGAAACAAAATGAAATATTTAACCACTTCAGCCCTGGAAGAATTGGCTGCTCAATGACTTTTTGCAATATGGCACTGCGTCGGTTTAACTGACAATTGTGAGGTCGTGCGATGCTGTACCCAAAAAAAATGACATCCTTTTTTCCCCCCACGAATAGAGCTTTCTTTTGGTGGTATTTGATCATCTCTGCGGTTTTTATTTTTTACGCTATAAACAGAAAAAGAGTGAAAATTTCGAAAAAAAAACCACAATGGCCTGGATTCACAAAGGAGTTACGACGGCGTATCTCCAGATAGGCCGTCGTAACTCTTAGTGCGGGCCGTCGCAACTCGGCGCCTGATTTATAGAATCAGATACGCCTCACAGTTGCCTAGATATGAGCGGTGTAAGTCTCCTACGTCGTCGTATCTTAGGGTGCATATTTACACTGGCCAGTGGTGGCGCTTCCGTATATTTCCACGTCAAATATGCTAATTAGCTAGATACGCCGATTCACGAACGTACGCGTGCCCGGCGTATAAAGATACATCGTTTACGTAAGGCGTCGGACCGGCGTAAAGTTACCCCTCATAAAGCAGGGGTAAGTCATGTTAGGTATACGAACAGCGTCGTATTTTACGTTGTTTGCGTAAGTCGTCTGTGAATGGGGCTGTGTGTAGGTTACGTTCACGTCGACTAAGCATTGAGCGGGCGTAATTTACTTTGAAAATTCGACGTGATACCGAGCATGCGCGCACATGCGCCGTTCGTAAAAAGCGTAATTTACGTGGGTCACGAAACATTTACATACAACACGCCCCCTAACAGCCTAGTTTGAATTAGGTGGGCTTACGCCGTGTCAGATACACTACGCCGCCGTATCTTACAGCGCAAGTTGTTTCTGAATACAGGACACGGCGCTCTAAGTTACAGCGGCGTAGTGTATCTGAGATACGATACGCCCGCCTAAAGATAGGCGTTTGTATGTGAATCTGGGCCAGAATTTTGTACTTTTTGCTGTAATAAATAGCCCCAACTTTTTTTTTTAAAATGCAAATGTTTTCCTCAGTTTAGGCCGATATATATTCTTCTACATATTTTTGGTAATAAAAATCGCAAAAAGCGTATATTGATTGGTTTGCGCAAACGTTATAGCGTCTACACTATACGGGATAGATTTATGTAATTTTTTTTATTATTTTTTTTTTTCACTAGTAATGGCGGCGATCTGCAATTTTTATCTGCCTGTGACATTATGGCAAACACATCAGACACTTTTGACACATTTTTGGGACCATTGGCATTTATACAGCAATTAGTGCTATAAAAATTCACTGATTACTGTGTAAATGTCCCTGGCAGGGAAGGGGTTAACACTACTGGGCGATCAAGGGGTTAACTGTGTTCCCTATGTGTGTGTTCTAACTGGGGGTATGGGACTGACTACAGGAGATGACAGATTGTGGTTTCCAGCTCATAGGAACTCTCCTCTCCTCACAGAACTGGGATGTATGTGTTTATACACACACACATACGTCCCTGTTCTGCCTCTCGTGCCCACCATCGTGCGTGGCCAGCGGTCATCACGACTGCCGACCACAAGCGCCGGCAAGCCCGCTGTGCAGCGGGTGCGTGCGCCTGCTATCCCGCTTGAAGGGACAGACGTACAGCTATGACGCTTTGGCCCCATACACACGAGAGGATTTATCCGCAGATACGGTCCAGCGGACCGTATCCGCGGATAAATCCTCTCGAGGATTTCAGCAGATTTCTATGCGATGGCGTGTACACACCATCGCATTGAAATCCGCGCTGAAATCCTCTGGCGATGACGTGTCGCGCCGTCGCAGCTATTATGACGCGGCGACGGGCGCGACGCTGTCATATAAGGAATTCCACGCATGCGTCAAATCATTACGACGCGTGCGGGGAATCCCTTTGGACGGATGGATCCGGTGAGTCTGTACAGACGAGCGGATCCATCCGTGGGATCCGATTCCAGCAGATAGATATTCTGTGCATGTCGACAAATATTTATCTGCTGGAATTCGGAAATATCCGCGGATAAATATCCGCCGCAGTGTACACACCATAGAATCTATCCGCAGAAACCCATTCGATGGGATTTATCTGCGGATAGATTCTATCGTGTGTACGGGGCCTCTGTGGGATCGTGCCAATCTTCCGCAGTATAATGACGGTGGCTGATCAGCAAGCGGTTAACATAAATGGAACTTAATGTTGTTAGCTTTCCTGCTAATAAAAAATCTAAGTGGTCAGCATAGTGACTTTAATTACTGTATTTGCTATTTATTGTGCTATTGGATAGAAAATCAGCTGTTGGCTAGAAAATATACTCCCCTGGTATACCCTCTTTATGATAAAGTTAAAGGGGTTGTAAAGGTAAAAAAAAATTCCCTAAATAGCTTCCTTTACCTTAGTGTAGTCCTCCTTCACTTACCTCATCCTTCCATTTTGCTTTTAAATGTTCTTATTTCTTCTTAGAAATCCTCACTTTCTGTCCTTCTGCCTGTAACTCCACACAGTAATGCACAGCTTTCTCCCTGGTGTGGAGTGTCGTGCTCGCCCCCTCCCTTGAGGGGGCGAGCAGGAGAGACAGGACGCTCTCTACATAGAGAAAGGAGCTGTGTGTTAGTGGGCATCCTGACTCTCCTGCTTGCCCTCTCCCCCCTCAAGGGAGGGGGCGAGCATGACACTTCATACCAGGGAGCAAGCCTCCCATTACTGTGTGGAGTTACAGACAGAAGAACAGGAAGTGAGGATTTCTCAGAAAAAATAAGGACACTAAAAAGCAAAATCGAAGGATGAGGTAAGTGAAGGAGGACTGCACTAAGATAAAGGAAGCTATTTAGGGAAAACAAATTGTACCTTTACAACCCCTTTAACTTAGGCTTTAAATTAAAATGTTAATATTTAAAAAAATGTAAGACTTGCCTTTATTTTGACTGAAAATGCTTTAAAGTGGCTAGCCAAAACTTTTCTTTTTTTGAATAAGGAAGGGTTAAAACCCTGTCAATTTATATTTTGCTGCCTTTGTTGCCTTAGGAAGATGTCCTTTAACTTTCTGCACCAGAGACTTAACATGACATGAGGGGAATGCACCTATCATACCTTTGTTACTGTACAGGTATCCCCATTGGATGATTTGCCCACACCTCTTCACCTAGGGACAATTCTAAAATGATGGATTTCACCTTATTTTCTGTTTCAGTTACAGTTTTCCAAAACGTTGTTTTTTGTGTCATTTAAAATTATAGTGTGTAGGTAAAACAACGTTTTTAAACCCGCGCATGCTCAGAAGCAAGTTATGACGCGAGCTTGAATGGAACAGAATGCCGCCGTACGTGCTGAACGTAACCGCGCTTTACTAGAGCATTTTGAAAAAACGATGGTGTGTAGGCAACGTCGTTTTTTAAAATGAAGTTTCAAAAACGTTGTTTTGTTTCATGATATAAAACGTTGTTTTATTTCATCACAAAAAACGGCCGGTGTACGCTGCATAACCCTTTCCCCACTTTATCCAAAACTAAAAATTGCCTCTACATACACTTTATTATACCATCTGCTTTACCCTCAAAAATAAAATTGTTCTACTTTTTGAACACCTATTTATAATGCATAAAGAATTCAACAAACATCCATCAGCAAAAGTGCAGAAAAATCCATGTGTACAGACATTTCACATTAATGAATGTCAGAGAGAGAGACAGAGTTAGAAACGGTTGGCAAGAAACACATGTTAAGTGTGATAAAACCAAGCAGAATTATGAAGCAGCATGATGTCCACTTGAGAAAATCCATTTTTAGAAATGAATTTCACCACTGATGTCCTAATGTGCCTTGACATCTTAAATAGCAGCATGTGGTAGAAGTGTAATGCCCTGTACACACGATCGGTTCATCTGATGAAAACGAACCAATGGATTTTTTCATCAGATATCCGATGAAGCTGAAGTCTTGCCTACACACCATCGGTTAAAAATCCGATTGTGTCCAACGCGGTGACGTAAAACACAACGACGTGCTGAGAAAAATGAAGTTCAATTCTTCTGAGCATGCGTCGACTTGATTCTGACCATTTTTTTTTATTTTTGACCGATGGATTTCCCCACAGACGATCGTTTTTTTCTATAGGTTTTTTAACCATAAGAAAAATTTAAAACAGGTTCTATTTTTTTTCACCGATGGGAAAAAAACAGATGGGGCCCACACGCGATAGGTTCGTCCGATGAAAACGGTCCATCGGTCCGTTTTCATCAGACGAACCAATCGTGTGTACAGGGCATTAGAGTACTGGCCAGACAAGATAAAAAAACCTTTCAAAATTCTGTCTGTGCATGTCAGACAAAGTCTGGGTTGAATCCAATGCAGCAATTAACACTCCTTTGCTTAGATTTATGAATCTTCAGTTATTGTATCTGATAAAAATAACAATTAATTACAATAATATATTTAATACTTTGTTCTTTTTTGTAAGACTTACATCGTAAAGGCACTATACAGATTTAAATGTTTTTGTTGTTTTAACTAGGTATTAGTATTAGTGTAGTTACAGTATATTCCCTGTGCTGTTTGTTTGCCTTACCTTGCAATGATGGACTCATATGTCCATGTATTCATTCACCTAGCTTGTCCCTATTCACCAATAGGGAAGAGCTGAACACCCCCCGGTTCGGTTCGCCCCAGAACATGCGGACAGGCAAAAAATGTATGCGACCATGCAAACACCATTAAAGTCTATCGGACACGAACATGAAAAATCAAAACTGCTAATTTTAAAGGCTTATATGCAGTTTATTGCCATTAAAAGTGTATGGGACCTGGGTACTGCCCAAGGGACATGTATCAATGCAAAAAAAAAAAACGTTTTCTAAACTACCGTTTTTTCAGGAGCAGTAATTTTAAGAATGATTTAGGTGAAAAAATGAAATATTCCTTTAAATATTGTGCACAGTGGTCCACTTAGTCTGCCTGTAAAGTAGAGCATCTGTCTGATGTATTTTACTGTCCTGTAGAAAATTTAATTTCTAAAGGAAAAAATGTCATTTACACTTGCTTGCGGCTGTAATGTATTGCCGGGTCCCGGCAATATAGATAAAAATCAAGGGGAAAAACGGTGTGCCCCCCCCCCCAGTTCATCTTATGCTATTTGGGTCTGGTATGGATTTTAAGGGGAACTCCACACCAATTTTTTTTTTAAATGGCATGGGGATCCACCCCAAAATCCATACCAGACCCTTATACGAGCATGCAGCCTGGAGGACAGGTTTGGGGGAAGTGAACGCCACCCCTCCTGAACCATACCAGGTCACATGCCCTCAACATGGGAAGGGTGCTTTGGGGTCCCCCCCCCAAAGCACCTTGTTTCCATGTTGATGGGGACAAGGGCCTCATCCCCACAACCCTTGCCCGGTGGTTGTGAGGGTCTGTGGGTGGGGGACTTATCGGAATTTGGAAGCCCCCTTTAACAAGGGGGCCCCAGATCACTCCTTATGTGAATGGGTATCGGGTACATTGTACCCCTACCCATTCACCAAAAAAGTGTCAAAAAGTAAAAAACACAAATCCTTTATTGAAAAAAAAACTGTCCCGCGACAGACCCGAAAAATAGAAAGAAAAAAAGCTCCACCTCAAAGATAAATTTTGGAAGTGTCAGTCCTAGACTAAAGACAGAGGTCATGCATTAACCCGCCATGCCACATGCCTCATGTTTTAAAAAGAAAACTGCTGACAGGTGAATGTGAAGATCTACGCTGCACATCTTTTAAAGTAGATCTTAGTCAGTCCTAACCTTTGGTTTGCTAAGGTACAGTACTATGCATCAATATTTTTTTTTTTTTTTCACATAACACATTTAACAAGCAAGCTTTAAAAAAAAACAGCTAACATAAAATTGAACCAAAGCCATTATAATTTCATGGTGCTATTGTTGCGCATATGCTGAAAGTATGGTCAATAATTCCAATGTGCGAAGGGAACGGGCCAGGTGAGACCAGAAGTGTTTTTATTGAAAAGTTTCAGCAATGAAACAAACACATGACCTTCAGACTGATAGACTGGGTAGAAACGGCTATTGTGTTCATACATAATAATACACATCTATATCTATAATAATAACATTTGCATATACAGGAAAAAAAATTCCTTGTAGAGAATTAAAAATAACTGTACATATTTTGATATGTTAATTAATTAACAGCTACCTTTACTGGTCACATGGATGTAAATGTAATCACTTTCACTCTGTTTATAGCCTTAAATATGCTCCCTCTTACCTGCAATGACACAAACACATTACCTTCAGACTGATAGACTGGGTAGCAACTGCTGCTGTTTTCCCACCAGAAACAATGGTCAGTCTTTTTTTTTGTTCCCCCTGCTTATTAGCAATGGTTCGACAGAGGGTGCTTTATTCCATTCAGACTTTTCACTCTATGCTGCCATCTACTGGTGATTTAATAGAAATGCCATGAGTTTTACTTTCTCCATTAGCAAAACTATAATCTTTTTTTATGGGGTACCTGATTTTGACATCCCTTACACTATGGGTGCTTTACATTTATTCCATGTTTGGGATGCCTTCTCCAGTAGTATTCATGCTGTTTTTGACACTTGAACACTGGCATAGATGTATTAGATGGATATTCCTGCGCTACTGTGAGGCAGACTGAGGAGCTTTGCAAAACGAAAATAAAGCATTTGTTTATGTCGGATCTTTCAGTTTTTGGGATCTGCGCTTTCGTTATCGTATATATAGTGCATGCAATAAATTCCATCAGAGTCTATCATCAAAGTCCATCTGAGTGCAGAACAATTGTGCAATTGATGTTTGATATAAATAAATAAATATAAATAATTATATATATATATAACCGTGGGTGTGCTAACTTCTTACCCTACTGCTGTAAAGGAATCGGCAAAATCAAGTGAGGATAAGTGATCCTATACAGGGAAATCCCTTCAGGGTTCTTTCCTGATGGTTCTGTTTATAATACAGCCTGAATATTGCTTCCTATGTGCTCCTCACAATGTGGATTAGAGATTATCTCAGGTATAACCATATTAATCATGAAGGGGAGAGAAGGAAGATGCTTTCAAAAGCATATATTTATTGAAAACATACTGTAGCGCAGGGGTGCCAACCAGTGGCCCGGGGGGCACATGTGGCCCGCAGAGCCCTCTGATGTGGCCCGCAACCTCCTGCTCTGGGATGGAATATAATAGAATAGAATACTTTTATTAAAGGTAAGTTTATTACTAAAATCACAGTGTATATTAGGGCATATCTGTTCTGCAGTGGTTACCTGACTGCTTTTAAACTGATCTGCAGGTGCAGAGCAGTGAGGGCCACTTAAGCGACTTGGTAACCGGTTGCGGGCCACAATGAGCGGAGCGCGTGGATGGCAGCCCACTCTACTCTATAGAGCCCACTCTACTCTTTTTAAGCGGAGCGGATTGGAGGTAGGTGAGGTAGTCCGTTTACAACTGCCACTCCTTAGAGGTGAATGGAGGGTCCGATTGGGTCAGACTGACTGTGTGAAAGGGGCCTGAGGCTACTTTCACACTGATGCACAGTTGTTTACCCGCACCACAAATACAACACAGTTCACCTGTGGCTTTCCTGCAGGTTAGCTGCACTGAGCCATAGACTTATATTACCTGCAAGTTTGATGTGCTTCCTGAAAGTGTGCCACACCTACAGGATATAATAGAAGTCTATGGCAAAGTAGAATGGACTGCCATCCACGCGTTCTGCTCATTGTGGCCCATGACTGGTTACCAAGCCGCTTAAGTGGCCCTCATTCTTCAAAAGGTTGGGCACCCCTGCTGTAGCATCTGCATTTGAAGCTGTGTTTTTAATATTTTTTATATTTTTCTATGCAGGTCTTCCCAATTAGTGTGCATGTTACTAAATACTGTATAAACATTAGTAATAGTATTAGTTTATGCTCTTTTATTACATATTTGTTTCATGGTTTTCTTTTTTTTACCTTTTGCTGAGTGTATTCTCTTTAATAATTAACATTAGTAAATAGCTTTAATAGTCTATACTTGTAATGCTTCTTTCTATGACTGAAATCACAAATGAATAGTCAGTTCTTGTTTTTCTCTTATAGAAATATCATGTTTTGAAACTCATTTATTTCTTCTGCTGTATATCTTGTAGCACTCCTGGAAAATATGTGGAGCGTAGCTCAGATACTATTAATTCAGCCACTTACTAGAAAAACTGAATTTCACAGTTGGTGCTTGTTGAGTGTATTCCAGCCTATCGCTCTGTCCAAAGTCACAACCGATTCAAGAAAAGATTCCACTCTAATGTATTACATTTGACTGCAGGCCTCAGCTGACAAGAAATGCAGAATACATGGTTCTTCACCAAAAACATATTATCTTTTCAATTAAAAGTCTATTCACCGACTGGTTCATTTACTTTAAGGGCAGGAGAAGATGATTTTCAATCATAGCTTTTGGGTAAGGTTTGCCCTTTTCTCTTAAACAACAAAAAAAAAGGATCTGATTTACTAAAAGGAAATGCAAGAGCATGGAAACATGACTATAAATAACATAATATAATATATAATTGCCACAATTTGTATTGCAGGTTTGCATGAGCTCAAGGCTATTGGCGCTCCCAGCCAATGCAAAACTTTTATGTTGATCTAACTGCTATTTGGATAATATATTGTTTGCTAAAACACTGTGTCCAATAAATAATTTACCGTTACTGTATTTGTTTTATTTTTTTAGTCCATGTATGTATTTCAGCACTTCTGAACTCCTCTAGATGCTTTCAGTCCCTTTCTGTCTATATGCACTCAGAGTCAGCTGCACATTATTGCTTCCTGATCAGGGCCGCCATTAAAAATCATATGGCCCCATACAGCCTACCTGACATCTCCCCTTGGGCCCTCCCCTGCACTGAATGTTGTATTAAGCTGCAGGAAGAGGACCTGCCATTGCTGCTCTCTAGCTCCCTTTTCACCTTCTCCCATGCTCGCCTCCAGGACTTTTCCAGAGCATCTCCAATCCTATGGAACACTTTATCCCAACCAGTCCAATTATCTCCTACTCCATTTGCTTATAGACAATCCTTTAAAACCCTCCTCTTCAGAGAAACCTATCCTACCAACACCTACTCTGCAATAACCTGCAATACTTTGCAATACTCTGGAATACCCCGCAATACTCCGCAATACTCCGCAATACCCTGCAATACTCTACAATACTCTACAATACTCTGCAATACCCTGCAATACTCCGCAATACCCTGCAATACACTGCAACACTCCGCAATACTCCGCAATGCCCTGCAATACCCTGCAATACTCTGCAATACCCCGCAATACTCTGCAATACCCCGCAATACTCCGCAATACCCCGCAATACTCTGCAATACCCCGCAATACTCTGCAATACCCCGCAATACTCTGCAATACCCCGCAATGCTCTGCAATACCCTGCAATACTCTGCAATACCCTGTCATGCTCGGCGATACCCAGCCATACTCCGCCTCTGTATGTGGCCAGGCTGTGGAATTCTCACACATGTGGTATCGCTGTACATGTCATTTTTGGTATGCTATGTGTTAGAAATATTGTAAAAATTGACAACTTTGTGTTAAAAAAATGTGTTTTAACAACCTCCCGCTCGCCGGCCGTCATATGACATCCTTGAATTTGAGTGGGGATATCTGAATGATGGGTGCAGCTACAGGCATCATTCAGATATCAGCATTTTCAGCCAGCGATTCCCTACACCATAAGAATGATCATAGCGGCTGTTCCACTGCTTGATCATTCTTACGGGAGGCGAGAGGGAACATCCCCCCCCCGCCACCCTCCGGTGCTTCTACTGACTCACTGCTATGATCAAAGCCAGGATCTTTTTTTTTTCTATTTCAGGCTTCCCAGCCTAGAGGTAAGATGTGGGGTCTTATTGAACCCACATCTTACTGTAAAGAGGACCTGTCATACTATATTCCTATTTCAAGGGATGTTTACATTCCTTATAATAGGAATAAAAGTGATCAAAAAAATGTATTTTTGGGGAAAAAAGTGTCAAACTAAAATAGATAAAGTAAAATTAACAATATTTTTATTTTATTTATAAAGCGCCCCTGTCCTCGTGTGCTCGCATACAGAAGCAAACGCATATGTAATTCCCGCCGACATATGAAAACGGTGTTCAAGCTACACATGTGAGGTATCGCTGCGAACGTTAGAGCGAGAACAATAATTTTGTCCCTAGACCTTCTCTGTAACTCAAAACATGTAACCAATATAGGGATTTTTAAGTAGCGAAGTTTGGCGCCATTCTACGAGCGTGTGCAATTTTGAAGGGTGACATGTTAGGTATCTATTTACTCGGCGTGACTTCATCTTTCACATTATACTGTTTTGTTTTTTTAGCACAAAACATTTTTTTTTAACGCGTTTGAAAAATTGTTGCGCAAATACCGTGCGAGATAAAAAGTTGTAATGACCGCTAATTGTATTCTCCAGGGTCTTTGCTAAAAAAAGCAAAGGTTCTATGTAATTTTCTAGCAAATAAATGATGATTTTTACGTGTAGGCGAGAAATTGGCTTGGGTGCTCCAGAACGCCTGAAGGTGCTCCCTGCATGTTGGGCCTCTGTATGTGGCCACGCTGTGTAAAAGTCTCACACATGTGGTATCGTCATACTCGGGAGCAAACCCAAGTGTTTTGGGGTTTAATCTGTGCTATGCATATGCTGTGTGTGAGAAATAACCTGCTAATATGAACATTTTGTGAAAAAAAAAAAAAGGAAAACTTCAAAAAACTCACCATGCCTTTTTCCGTCTTCTTTCCAAAAAGGGATAATTTGGGGGGTATTTGTACTTTTCAGGCATGTTAGGGTCTCAAGAAATGAGATAGACCTTTAGTACTTCAGGTGTAATACATTTCAGATATTGGCACCATAGCTTGTGGACTCTTTGGGGCAGATCCACAAAGCACTTACGCCGCCGTATCTCGAGATGCACGGCGTAAGTGTAAATATGCGCCGTCTTATCTATGCGCAGTATCCCCAAAATGAGATACGCCGGAAAAACAGGTTTTTACGACCAACGTAATTGTTCTACACCGGCGCATCGTGGGCGCAAAAATACGCTGGACGCACCATTGTTTTGCTATGCAAATATGCAAATGAGGGAGATACGGCGATCCACAAAATTACGTTTGTCCGGCACAGGCTACGCGCTGTGCGCATTAGCTGTACGTTCCCTCTAAAGTTACCCCTCATAAAAGCAGCTTTAACTTTGCACCAGACGTGTGCAGGTCAGCTTCAGCAGCACCGTTAGGGACGAGCTGAGCATCCACACTTGCAGGACAACAATCTGTATGCCAACCTGCCAGGGGCATCCATGGTCATAGCTATACTACTGTCTTTAGATGCGCACAGAAGGAGGAGGGTACGGAGGAGGAGGGCACGGGAGAGGATCTACCGACCGCGCATAAACGTCTTTGGCATGGGTGATTCGGAGGTGTATCGCATCTTCAGATTCAGCCCTACTGCCATCCTGGATTTAACCACAACCCTGAAAGATGACATCACCAGCCAGACAAAATGCTCACATGCAGTGGAGCCACTAGTCAAGGTACTGGCAACACTGCATTTCCTTGCCAGTGGCTCGTTTCAGCGTACAAGTGGAGTTGTGGCTGGGATGGCACAATCCTCCATTAGCAGATGTGTGCACCAGGTTGGCCCCGCAATCCTCAGATGCATGGCCAACCAAATCATCAGACCCACCCAGGAGCACCTGCGGGTGAAGGCAATGCGTGATTTCTACAGAATTGCAGGATTCCCACGCACCGTGGGGGCCATTGATTGCACACATGTGGCACTACGGCCCCCCCATGACACAGAGCACATATACCGCAATCGGAAGCACTGGCATTCCATCAACGTACAGGTGATAGCCGATGCCCAATGCCTCATATGGCACGTCCGTGCCAAACACCCAGGGTCCAGCCACGACAGCTACATATACCGTCAAAGCCTCATCCCAACAGAATTTGAACAGAACGTGTATGTGGACAGCTGGCTGGTTGGTGAGTGACATGGGTGTCAGGAATGTCTGTCCCCCCCATGATGCAGACATCACGAGGGGCACATGCATGACTAACATCCTCCTGTCTTTTCCCTTCCAGGTGACTCTGCATATGCACTTGGGCCCCATCTCATGACTCCATTCCGGGATCCCCAAACCCCAGGAGAGCAAAGATACAATGAAGCACACACACGTACCCGTGGAGCTCGGGCTTTCACATTGGAGACAATGGAGCAGCTTTTTAAGGGCGGATTGCAGGCCCTATTTTAAACGCTATATCGCCTGCAATACGCCCTCAGTGTGAAAGGGGTCTAAGACCTATTCAAATTAAGAACCATTCATACCCACAGCATTGAACTGTGTTGCCCAATGTAGTCCAAATGCAAGAAAAAGGCAATTCTCCTTATGTCCTATGGTTTCAATCCACAGCAAAACACTGGATGATTGTTTTGCTGAAAAAATAAGGAATGTTGCAGTGTGTTCTAACACACTGTAATCCATTGCAATGCACTGCAGCATATAATAATAATAATAATATTAATAATGATAATAATAAATGGTTGAAAGAAAAAAAAGAAAACATTGCAAAACATGTTAATAACTCTAGGGCATGTTATGTGCTCTAGCGATTGGATGTCTGGCATACTGTCAAATCATTGCTAGAAGCAGGGAGCAAAACGAGCTACTGTTCTTGCTGTAAACCTTAATGTCAATGAATTGTTTTCAAATGCCTACAGCTACAAAGGTCAATAATGACTTGTTGTAAAGTGTGTTTACTGCTTGTTAAAACAGTATTAAACCCAAAACAAAAAAGTGTAATATACTGCAGCTTACCAATTACTGGATGTGGTGACTGCATCAGTTTCGCATTCTTTGGCTTTTCCCCTCTGTTTTCGCCTGGTGATCTGGCCAGTAACAAACCTCCTGTATTCATGAGACACAACTCTGGATGAATAAGTAAGAGGAGGCACAGCAGACAACAGCATTGTCAGTCTAGGGGGGGGTGGAGTGTTAAAGTGGAGTTCCACCCATAAATATAACATTACATCAGTAGTTTTAAAAAAATGTCATTAGTCTTTTACGAAAATGTCTTTTTTTTTTTTAGATGCCTTCAAAGTGTTGTTGCTAGGCAGAATAGTTAATATTCCCACTTCCTGCACCTAGGTGCTTAAGCTTCCTAACCTACACCGCACAGACTCCTGGAAATGTAGTGGGTGTAACTTTCCAGGAGTCTGTGCACTCCCCAGTCTCAAAGAATCATGTGACTTGGACAGCACAGGTGCTGAAACCTGATCTGACACTGCTTGTGCAGCACTGAGCATGTGCGAGATCTGCAAGGCTGAAATCCAGGAAGTCATACAGTCTGGCTTCATGATGCCCACACTTAAGATGGCCCCAGTCAATTTTTTTTTTTAAAGTGTCTAAATGCTGTAACAACCTAACAAAACGGACCTTAGTTTACAGACTAACTTTACTAGAATACATTAAGCTTGTGTATTACAGGGGTATTTATATTTAAAAAGTGAAATTGTGGCCGGAACTCCGCTTTAAGTCTCGTACACACGACCGGTTTTCTCTGCAAAAACCAGCAAGAAAACCGTTCAGGTTTCTCGACAGGAAATCTGTCTAGAATCTCAATGAGAAAAAAAGAGAACCAGCTCTCTTTTTTCTCGTTGAGATTCTTGTCGGCCTGTTTCCCTACGAGAAACCCGAGAGTGTGTATAATTTGAGATTTTCCTAGCTTGTGACGGAAAATATTGATTATATGAAGACAGGAGGCGAGTATCTTATGCATTATCTTCCTTTATTAATGCTCACAGCAGAATGTATTTCTAAAACTTTCATGTAAAAAACTTTCTCACAACAACTACCACCCCCAGCAGTCCATCTAGTCTCTAACCACGCCCCTACGGAGACCTCATAAAAGGGGACTGCCTGTGGTGGTTCTTTCTCTTTCTTGATGCGATGCTCTCTGGAGGAAGAAAACAGTACCAAACGGAGGTAAAGTGTAACCTTGGGGTCCAGACCGGCCGGTCGGCGTCCAACAGTTTCCTGGGGGAAATTAACCACTGACCGTGACCCATCAACGTTTGATCCCAACAGGGGATTTCAAAGTAGAAACTGCATCTCAGCCTGTATGTGGAATTTTCTCATCCTCCCAGCTGAAGAATCCGTCGGAAAGACGTATCTTGAGATTCAATAACCTGTGAAGGAGAAGAAGACAACCGTAATAGGGAGGGTAGGGAGGGAAGATACTCGCCTCCTGTCTTCATATAATCAATATTTTCCGTCACAAGCTAGGAAAATCTCAAATTATATATCAGACAGGAGGCTCATATCTTATGCAAGTCTAAAGCTATCTGTAACAAGCATGTAATCAAACCAACACAATGCATACTAATTTAAGAGATGACTGATAGTGAGATATGACCCTGCGGTCTGAAATAAAATTGGCGGAACGTGTTTTCCGACGACCAGTCAGCTGCTCTCAAAAGATCGGAGAGCGAGCCTCCTTAAACGAGTACTTTGGTAGCCATAGCACCCCTGGTGGAGTGGGCCCCGAACAAGGTAACGTCAATCCCCGCCATCTCCATGGCGGTTCTCACCCAGCGTGCCAGCGAGGCCGACGAGACAGGGAGATGAGGTTTAACATAGGAAACAAGCAGTTGGGAAGAGTCCGCGGGACGTAAACCAGAGGTCCGGGATTCATACGCCTGTAAGCAACGGACTACACAGAGAAGTGGGTGGTCTGGGAAAGAGGGGTAAAAGACCGAAGTAATACCGGTTTTAGTTCTTCGTACAATTGAAAATTCTACCCCCTGCGGCGAAAATTGGCGCCTGGAGATATCTAGAGCCCTAACATCGGATACTCTCTTGACGGAAATCAGACACAGAAGGACCGTCAATTTTATGGATAAAAGTCTCAGAGAGAGATCCGCGTTGTCCCCCCAATCGGCGAACATATCAAGCACCTTGGAAACATCCCAGGTCGCTTGGTATCTAGGCCTAGGGGGACGTTGAAACTTTGCTCCTCTCAGTAGGCGACACACTAGTGGGTGTCTGCCAATAGGCAAGGAATCTACGGGGCAGTGATATGCCGAGATCGCTGACCGGTAAATATTAATAGAGCTGTACGACCTGCCGGATTCAAACGAATCTGCCAGGTAGTTGACCACTAAAGGTATAGGGGCCTGTATGGGATCAACCTGTCGTTGATCACACCAACGGACCCATCGTTTCCAGGCTGATCGATATGCCGATCTAGTCCCGGGGGCCCAGGCCAGGGCGAGAAGGTTCTGAGCTGAGTCCGAAAGGACTCTATCAGGAAGTGCGATCCTGAGACCAACCATGCGAGAAGCGGAAGGTTGTCCTCCTGAATCAGGGGGTGAAGCTCCCCGTTCGGACCGGTGAGTAGGTGTGGAAATTGCGGCAGTAGTCTGGGACAGTCTACAGCCATCTCCAGTAGCAAAGGGAACCATGGTTGGGTTGGCCACCACGGTGCAACCAGAACCACGTCTGCCCCCAGGTTGGCTATCCGTAGGAGAAGTCTGGAGATTAACTGGAAGGGGGGAAATGCGTAGTGTGTTCCCTCCGGCCAGGGCTGGCGGAGAGCGTCCACCGCATAAGCTTCCGGGTCCGGTCTCCAGCTGAAGAATTGAGGTAGTTGATGATTGAGTCGGGAGGCGAAGAGATTGAAGGATAGCGGCCCCCAAAGTTTCTGCAAGAGAAGAAACGTTGACCGATCCAGTCTCCAATCGCTGGAGTCGCGAAGGTAGCGGGAGTTCCAATCGGCTACCGAGTTGCAGACTCCCGGGATGTATTCCGCTATAGGGGTAATGCCGTGGTTTAGACAAAAATGCCAGAAGTCTTTTGCAATATATGCCAAGGTTCTGGATTTGGTGCCCCCCAGGCGGTTGACGTACTGCACCGCCGCCACGTTGTCCATGCGAAAGAGAATACAGCATGTGGGAGTATGAGGTAAGAAACTCTTGACAGCGAACAGTGCTGCTAGCAGCTCTAGTGCATTGATATGCAGAGAAGTCTCCGCAGGGGACCAAGTTCCCCCTGTGGATGCTGCTCCGCATCGGGCGCCCCAGCCCAGTCGACTGGCGTCCGACTCTATGACGATGTCCGGGCTGGGGTTGAAGATGGTTCTGCCGTTCCACTCGACGGCATGATGAAGCCACCATCGTAGTTCCTCGGTGGTTTCCTGGCAAAGCGGGATCTCGTCCGAATACCTGAGGCCCTGGCGCAGGTGCATAATTTTGAGCCTCTGAAGGGCTCTGTAGTGCAATGGGGCCGGAAAAATGGCTTGGATAGAGGCCGCAAGAAGGCCTACTAGGCGTGCTAGTGTACGTAGAGAAAGGTATCCTCTGCGTAGTGCTGATCGAATTTCCTTGCGGATAAGCGTGAGTTTGGCTTTGGGGAGACTGAGGGTGGATAAGACAGTGTCCACCGTAAACCCTAAAAACTCCATCCGTTGAGATGGGATTAAAACTGATTTGTCGTGATTGATCACGAAGCCCAGTTTCTGGATAAGGGATATAGTCCAGGACATGTGAAGGAGAGCTAGGTTCTTGGAGTAGGCCATAATGAGGATGTCGTCGAGATAAATGATTAGACGTACTCCCCTGCTCCTCAGAGCTGCCACCACTGGTTTCATTATCTTGGTGAAACACCATGGGGCGGACGATAGGCCGAAAGGTAGGCAAGTAAATTGCCACATCCTGCCCCTCCATGGGAATCTCAGTAAATGTTGGGATTCTGGATGTATGGGGACCGTAAGGTATGCGTCTTTTAGGTCTATTTTCACGAGCCAGTCTCCTGGCTGGAGAAGGTCCCGAAGGAAATGAATTCCTTCCATCTTGAAGTGACTGTATTGGACGTGTTGATTTAGACCTCTGAGGTTGATTACTGGACGGTAACCTCCCCCTTTTTTGTGCACTAGGAATAGGTTGCTCATGAAACCCGGGGAAGAAGGGTCCACTTCTACAATTGCCTGCTTGGTAGACAGGTCCTGTATCTCCTTGTCTATGAGGAGGTTGTTTCGTTTTAAAAATTGGATGGGGGAAGGAATGATGTTGAGAGGTGGTGACGTTAGTATGTCTATTACGAACCCTGCTACTGAGTTTAAAATCCACGCGTCTGCCGTAATCGCAGACCAGGCGTGGATAAAAAATCTCAGACGACCCCCTATAGGAATCAGATCGTGTGTGGTGTAAGGCATACTCACCAGTAGGAGGTCGGGATCTCGGGAAACCGCGTCCCCCGCGTCCGCGCCAGGGTCTGCCACGGGGAGGGAAAAAGGGTGCCGGTTGAGCCACCGGGGCGGAGTAGGATGGAGCCTGGTAGTGATATGGATTAGGGGTTCTACCCTGTGGCCTATAGAAGGTGGCACGGCCGGCAGAACGGCCTCTACTTCTGCCGGCCCTGTTGAAAACCTTATTGGTTCCTGTTCTCCTCAATGAGCTCTGGGCCTTGTCCAGGCTGGTGAATAGTCCTACAAATTTATTTATGTCTTTGATGACCATGTCACCAAAGAGCATACCCTCGGCTGATGGGCCGGGTTAGGATTCCGCCAGATGTGAAAGCTGGGGATCCAAGCGCATGAGAATAGATCTGCGCCGTTCAACGGAACATGCCGTGTTGGCAGTGCCGGCCAGACATAGGGCTCTTTGTGCCCAACCCCTCAGTTGTGGGAGATCCACAGGTTGACCGGAAGCGGCAGCTTGCTCGGACAGATTAAGAATCTTCGTAAGTGGCCCCATGAGGTCCAGAACACGGTCCTGTATTGATCGGAAAGACCGTTCAATACCTTTCTTTTGGAACTTCCCCGTTTTTAGGAGATATTTGGTTAGGACCGGATCCACCTCCGGGGTGGCTACCACTTTTTTGGGTATTGAGGGTCTAGGACATTCAGCCCTCAATTTGTTACGTGCCGTCCTGTCTAAGGACTTCCTGGCCCATAATTCCACATATTGTGCCACATGTGGCAGGGGTGTCCATTCCCCCGAACGCGGATGGGTGATAGCGTCCGGGTGGAAAAAGGGTTCCCCAAGGGCGTCCAGAAGGACTTGGTCCTGTGTGGCAGGATTGGCGGCCGTATCAGGCGCCGTGGCCCCAGCATCATCAATATAAGATTCGGAATCCGAATCTTCCTCCGAGGAATCATTGAATGAATCCGGTTTAGCCCTTCTAGTGGCTCTATACCCCTTTTGAGTCTCCCTGGGGTCCAGGGGTCGTGAAGTCTCGGATTGATGCTGGGGTTGGTAGACCGTGGTGGGGGCTACCTGTTGCAAATTATTAACTTCCCCTGCCGGGGAGTCATGCACCATCAAAGTGTGCTTCCTCTTGTGTGAGGATTTTCCCTTCTTGGAGGGTGGTTCACTGTTTTGGGGTGCCACTGATGAATTATTGGTGGATTGTACCGTCCAAGTGGGTGGGGTGGTGGAGGCCAGTGCAGCCTGAATGGACATATGAATAATGTCCTGCAATTGAGAGGCACTCAGGAGATGAGAAGTGCCTGAGGGGTTTGTATCCCCATTGGAATTTATAGGGTTAATTTCTGACATGGTATAAATACAGTGATGTCAGGATAATTTGCACTGTTTCAGTGTATGTTAAGAACTTTAAAGAATTAGAAGAGTATTGCCCTCTGGATGTCAGTATTGCACTGATTGAGGGTAAGTTAGTGTCTCTTTAAGAGGTTTAGGGAAGGGTATTGCCCCCTGGAACAGAAGTTCCGGTAGTATGGGTATTCTAAGGGTCTCTGTGTGATCCGCTAGGGATTATACTTAAAATATGTCTCCCACCGTATGCTCCGTCCTCTCCTCCCCTCCGTAGGCGCCGAATGGCGACGGAGAGGAGAGGAGCTTGAGATCCCCAGCAACCCGGGAACGAAGTCTCGCGAGACTTCGTCCGCTGGAGACCCCGCTCCCCGAACGCACGCGTTGAGGAGGAAGAAGGTACCTCCTACAGAATGGCGGCGGTCGGGAGAAGCGTGCGACAGTGTTGGGGAGCGCACAGCAGTAAAAGGTGAAGAGAGGAGGGAGCTATTCCCTCGATCTACAGCGCGGTACAGCGCAGCACAAACAATGTAACAGTGGGACAAAATATATTGGGAAAAGACCAAGGAAAAAACATATAGCAATAAAGAATATCTCTAGGACATATACAGAATTCTAAGAGTATATATAGTAAGATAAAAGTAATAGGGAAAAACGAGACCCTACATTGCTTTGAAAATCATTGATATCAGAAATCAAATAATCATTGTTACCAGAAATCAAATACTTATCTTATCTCGCGCTGCGAGCAGAAAGAAAGAGAAAGAACCACCACAGGCAGTCCCCTTTTACGAGGTCTCCGTAGGGGCGTGGTTAGAGACTAGATGGACTGCTGGGGGTGGTAGTTGTTGTGAGAAAGTTTTTTACATGAAAGTTTTAGAAATACATTCTGCTGTGAGCATTAATAAAGGAAGATAATGCATAAGATATGAGCCTCCTGTCTGATATATAATTACCTGTCGCCGTGGAAACCCACGCATGCTCGAAATTACTTTGACGCATGCGCGGTAGCTTCCACGGCATAGGAAGGGTAAAGCAAGATGGCGGTGACGGCATCAAATGTGACAAGCGCATGCTCGTCGTAGCCGATGACGTCACCGCGTTCTTTCCTTTCAAGAGAACCGCGGTTCTTTTGAAACGAGAGTCTACACTTGGGCAGCAAGAGTTTCTTGCCAAGAATCTCGTCAAGGAAAACAATGTTTTTTTCCTGACGAGATTATTGCCCGTGTGTACAGGGCCTGAGATGTACTAGCAAATTTAGAACCACTAACAAATTGAAGCCAAACTCAAGCTCAGATTTTATAATCAGTAACAGCAAAGCATTTTGTGTTTTTTTCCTTTTGAGATAACGGTTCTGCATGAACAAATTAAAAATGATAAATGTATACATCTCTATCAGTGTTAAGTGGTTTGTCCTATCCATGTAAACTAATACATTCTACTGGAGAGCATGTGCTGTGAAAAACAACAACTTGCTTGGGGATTATAGATATATATAGATGGATATATCTATCTATATAGATATATAAATAAAAAGCTTAAAAATGTAAGCAAATGCAGCCATCACATCTTATGCCCTGTACACACGATAGGTTAGTCTGATGAAAACGGTCTGATGGATTTTTCCATCAGTTATCCGTTGAAGCTGACTGATGATCAGTCGTGCCTACACACCACCAGTTAAATAACCGATCGTGTCAGAATGTGGTGACGTTAAACACAACGACGTGCTGAAAAAAATTAAGTTCAATGCTTCCAAGCATGCATCGACTTGATTCTGAGCATGCGTGGATTTTTAACCGATGGACGTGCCTACAGATGATCATTTTTTTACTATCGGTTAGGTATCCATCAGATAATTTTAAAACAAGTTCCTTTTTTTTTTTTTAACCTACACACGATCGGTTTGGTCTGATGAAAACGGTCCATCAGACCGTTTTTATCAGACTAACCTATCGTGTGTATGCAGCATAAGGGTTGGTAAGCTGCAATATAATAAATGTTTGCTTTTGGGAATAAATATTCTCATTTCTGCATCAATGTTGAGATTGGGAGAGGGGATTATAAGGAGCCATGTTTTGGCTGCTATGGTTCATGTGCCAAGTATAGGTACAGGAGCAGTTGTAATAACAAGGTCAATGGAGGCTCATGCTCTTTTTGTCAAATGCAGTTTGGGCTCTTTCACACGGGACAGATCCGTGATGATCCGCCCCGTGAACCTCTGCTTGCTCAGCGGCGATCGATCCGCTGATCCCCGCTGAGCCGGCAGATGACAGGGTGGTCCCTGCACACTGTGCAGGGACCGCCCTGTCAGATCTCCACTCTCCCCTTTGGGGGGATCGGATGAACACGGACCGTCTATCCATGTTCACCCAATCCGCAGACGGATGGAAAAATAGGGTTTTCCTCTGTCTGCAGAATCGGAGGATTGCGGATGTTAATCTGCTAACACTCGTAATCAAATAGGGGTCAATGTATGTCCCTCTTTCATCCATAGACGGATGGATGAAAAAGCGGACATACGGTCCGCATGTGTAAAAAAGCTCTTATTGTAAAAGGAGAGGTGGAGGCAGATGTACAAAAATGCTGGGAATAGGAAACAGTAGCAGGGGTCCAGAATAGGGATGAGCCGAACACCCCCCCCCCGTTCGGTTCGCACCAGAACCTTTGAACGGACCGAACGTTCGCGCGGAAATTTTGAACCCCATTGACGTCTATGGGACTTGAACGTTCAAATTCAAAAGTGCTAATTTTAAAGCCTAATATGCAAGTTATTGTCGTAAAATGTCTTTGAGAACCCGGGTCTTGCCCCAGGGAACATGTATCAATGGAGAAAAAGTTTTAAAAACTGTAGTTTTTTCAGGAGCAGTGATTTTAATGATGCTTAAATGAAAAAAAAAAAAACATGAAAAATTCCTTTAAATATTGTACCTGCTGGGTGTCTATAGTATGCCTGTGAAAACGTCTTTGAGAACCTGGGTCTTGCCCCAGGGAATATGTATCAATGGAAAAAAAGTTTTAAAAACTGTAGTTTTTTTTTCAGGACTCCAGAAAAAACGTGAGTTTTTAAAACTTTTTTCCATTGATACATGTTCCCTTGGGCAAGACCCGGGTTCTCAAAGACGTTTTCACAGGCATACTATAGACACCCAGCCGGTACAATATTTAAATGAATTTTTCATTTTTTTTTTTTATTTAAGCATCATTAAAATCACTGCTCCTGAATCTTTAGGTGCAAACTACAGAGCACATGGCCAGTACACACCAAGTAGCTTTAGGTGCAAACTACAGAGGACACAGACAATAAACCACGTAAAAATACTGCAGCTAGGACAATCACCTGCCTGCCAGTAAATTAGGAAGAACTGATCTAGCTAAACTATACAGTGTATAAATATATGTACAACACCTGGGATGTATATATATCCTCTACACACTGTAACATTAACTGACTAGCCTGCCTGCTCTATCTACCTGCAAAAAATGACACTCTCTCTGTCCTCTCAACCACCGCAACACACTACACAAGGCCGACCTGCAGGCGGCCTTTTATAGTGTGGGGCGTGTACTAAACCCCCTGAGCCATAATTGACCAAAGCCACCCTGGCTTTGGCCAATTATGGCTCTCCGCTTTTTGCAAGCTGTGATTGGCCAAGAATGCGGGTCATAGTGCATGCTTGGCCAATCATCAGCCAGCGATGCCGCAGTGAATTATGGTCTGCGAAACGTAACTCGAATTTGGTGCGAACGACCCATTTTGTTCGTATTTCGACGAACGATCGAACATACGATGTTCGAGTCGAACATGAGTTCGACTCGAATACGAAGCTCATCCCTAGTCCAGAGAGGATTTGGATATGTGACAGGGACAGAGGTGGGGGCAAGGACCCTGAAATCCATAGGGTTCAGTAACATGGAAAAAAGATAATGGCCAGGGTCCAAGGTGAGTGCTGGTTAGGGGTGGTAGAAATATAGTGTTAAAAGTGCTGATGGAGGGCGCATGCGCGGCGCTGATCGAGATGGTCGCCTGTTAGACCTGCTCCCGGCGCAGCGGGACTAATTTATCCTTTTGGGGGCCATCAAGCAACTCTTTATCTCTCAGACTATCACCCCCAGCCCCGGTGATCGTGGTGTATGTCGGCGAAGAAGAAGAAGCAGAAGGGAGCAGCCCAAACCTCTCTAACCCACTACCTCCTCCGCGCGAGGGAGCAGAGCAGCATGGCTCAACATGGCGCCGCGACTCCGGCCTTGCCTCCAGAGCTGGACTCTTCCTCGCAGCCCGAATTTAGTGAGTACTCCCCTGCCCTCTCTAAAGCGGACCTTGACGCAAGTCTTGAGGCCATGTACACCCGATTG
The DNA here is from genome assembly GCF_905171775.1 of Rana temporaria. NCBI lineage: Eukaryota > Metazoa > Chordata > Amphibia > Anura > Ranidae > Rana > Rana temporaria. Next base: position 348,369,583 of record NC_053492.1, read on the forward strand.
GCCTCGAAGTTCCAATCTGAACTTAATAAGACATCGCATACTTTATCTCAGGAGATCTCCTCATTGGGCTCTCGCACGGATCTGCTGGAGACCAAACATGACGAGCTGGCCCTCGCTTACAGTGATCTCAGCAGGGAACACGAAAATTTATCTACCGCTTTTGCACATTTACAAGCACAAGTCGAGGATCTCGATAACCGGAACCGCCGTCAGAATCTGCGACTGCGGGGGTTCCCGGAATCGATCACAGATCTGATCCCCGCGGTGATTAGACTCTTTAAGTCCCTGCTTCCTGAAAGAGAGGCAGCAGCTTTCACCTGTGATAGGATTCATAGGGCACTGAGGCCCAAGCCTCCTGATGACAAACCCCCTGATGACAAATCCTGAGAGCTGCTAGAAACACCCCTCGGATCACCCTGGATGATTTTACTATACAAATCTTCCCTGACCTGTCCCGCTGCCACTTTGGATCGGAGGAGGGGGATGAAGGAAGTTACAGCAATACTGCAATCTGCTCGCATCCGTTACAGGTGGGGGTTCCCGTTTAAACTATCCATTCCCCACAATGGAACCACATATGTTGCCACCTCGTTGTTTGAAGGAAAGGAAATCCTTGTTAAGCTGGGCCTTCTTGATGCTGCGGAGATTCGTCGCCCTCCCCTGACACCTCGTCCTTCTCAGATCTGGCAGACACCACCTTCAAGACGTGACAGGAGGAGGATTCGCTATGGTGAAGGATCCCCGAAGAATTGATGATCTCCTATCAATGTTGTTTTCTTAAGTGTCGTAGCAGCACCCCTCCTAAGTTTGGTTTATTTTGTATGACTTATTGCTCTAACCCGTTTTTCAGGTTTGGAGTGCGGTGCTGCTCCTTCGGTTTAACTTTTTTTTTTTGCCTTGTTTTTATTTTTATTTTTCATGGCTCTCTTCTCCGCCCTCATGGCTCCGACACCGGTATGTTTTACATCGCAATAGTCCTTCCCGAGACGGCGCAGCATGTTCTTCCCCTTCCCAGCTACCCTCCAGACTGCTAAGCGAGTTTCTGAAGTTGTTAATTCCCCCTTTGATTTGCGGTCTGGGTCTAGCTAGTGGTGAGACGTGGAAGTCTCTGAATTCCTGTTCTTTTTTTCAGGATTTACTATTTTCCTGATCCCTTTTTCAATTACTTTTTTTTCCCTTTTTCTAATTTTTCTATATTTTTGTTGTTTTTATTATGCTGAATTTTCAACATTAATGTGCAGTCTCATGTTTCTATTGACATCGCTTCTCAGTCATTGTGATTTCCCCCTTAACCCACACTTAGACCGGTATTTGAGTGCTGTCAACTTGTCTGCTCAGGCCTTTGACCGTACTTTCGCTGCTTTATGGTTCTTTATAGTACTGTATGTGAAAGTTTATTTATATGCAAGGATGTCTTCAGGGGTGGGGGAGCTTGCCTGGAAGGGTTTAAACGCGATCTCCCCTCGATATAACTATCTGATTAATATCTCAGATATTTACTTAACTGTAGGTGATTATGGCGATCAAATGTATTTCACATAACGTCAAGGGGTTTAATACTCCTCAGAAACGCAAGAAAGCATTCTCCCAATATAAACAGCTTGGCGCTAAGATTATTCTTCTACAAGAAACCCATTTCTCGCAGGCTTCCCACCCCAAATATTTTGATAGGAACTTCCCTCAGGCCTTCTATTCTCTCCACACCTCTAAGAGTAGGGGGGCTGCGATATTTCTACACTCTTCCCTTAACTTTGATGTGCAGCAGGTATATAAGGATAAAGATAGTAGATTTGTTGTTGTCAAAGGCATACTTCACAACAGAGAATGTACTATTGCTAGTGTCTACGCGCCTAATGAAGCAGCTGCAACTTTTTTTTCTTCCTTTTTTTTGATCCTGGAGAAGTTTTTATCTCCCCATATGATTATTGGTGGAGATTTTAATTTGGTCTCTACCCCTTCCTTAGATAGGAGCCATGTTTCTCCCTTCTCTAAGGCCTTTCCCAAGTCCCTTTCCCGTAGATTGACTGACTTGCAGCTGCTTGACTCCTGGCGAGCCCTGAATGTGGGTGCGAGGGAGTTTACATTTTTTTCGCACCCTCACCGAAGTTATGCTAGGTTGGATTACATTTTCACCACCCCTATTATCCTGGCTAACTCCAGTTCAGCCGACATTCATAGCTGTGTGTGGTCAGACCACCATATCACCTCCTTTTCTACAGACTTTGTTGGGTTCCCCCCCTCTGCATTCACATGGTGATTGAATGAGGCCCTCCTGTCGGACCCTTTGGTGGAATCGGAGATCTCCAAATCCATTGACTCCTATTTCTCTATTAATGATATCCCTGAGACTCCGATTTCATCAATATGGGTTGCACATAAGGCGGTGCTTAGGGGGGTTTTCATTAAACTGGCTACTGCTCGAAAGGCCAGGGACAAGCTTCAGATTGTGCAGCTCTCTTCCGAGCTAGATGGACTCTACAGGGATTCTAAATCCCTACTTTAAGACTCCACTAGATCTCTGATTGAGCAAAAACGGTTGGAACTGGATACTTTACTTTCGGCTAAGACTGAAAAAGCACTACGTTGGGCGAAAGCTAAATTTCTGTTGCATAGTAATGCGGCCTCCACTATGTTTGCTAGAAAGTTGAACCAATCCTTCAGGCCCCCTCACAGTTATAAATTATCTTCTCCCTCTGGAGGTATAGTCTCCCACCCTCAGGAAGTTCTGAAGATCTTCCGGGATTTCTATTCCACTCTGTTAGGCCCTCAACAATCCTCCCCTGCCGAACCCTCCCTTTCCTGGTTTGGGAACCTCCCTTTACCCTCACTCTCCCCGGCCCAGCTAAATAAACTTAATATCCCTATCTCGGTAGAAGAGGTTTTGAAGGTCATCAGCTCTCTTAAAAATTCATCCTCTCCTGGCCCCGATAGATTTTCTGCCCCTTATTATAAGAAATTTTCGGCTCAACTTGCCCCCAGATTATCTCGGCTTTTTAACTCAGTTCTGCAGGGAGGTTTCTTCCCTGACGAGATGCTTCTAGCAAATTTGTCCTTAATCCCCAAGCCAGGCAGGGATCATACTTTGCCCCAAAATTTTAGACCCATCTCGGTCATGAATAATGACGTAAATTTTTTTAGCAGAATTATGGCAGATAGGCTGGGTAATATCATTTCTTCCTTAATTTCCCCCTATCAGGCAGGCTTTATCCCCCACCGTTTTATTACCGACAATATCCGCCTATCCACGAATATCCTTCAGGACGCTGGCCTCTACTCCAGGAAACTATTTATGTTGAGTTTAGATATAAATAAGGCCTTCGACTCTGTTTCCTGGGAATACATATCTCTCTTGCTCCAGAGATTTGGGTTTAGAGGTGAGTTTCTAAACGCATTTCGTGCTCTCTACTCGGGTCCCTGTACCAGGATTAAGATCCCGGGCTGCACCTCAGACTTTTTCAGACTTGGTAGGGGAACTAGACAGGGATGCCCACTCTCACCCCTGATCTTTGCCCTGGCGATCGAGCCACTAGCCATAGCCATATTGCAACACCCCCTTATTTCAGGTTATAATAAAGCAGGTTCGGAGTATAAACTCTGTATGTATGCTGACGACGTATTACTCTCTTTGACTGACCCTTTGTATACATTGCCCAACCTTCTGGAAACACTATCCTTATTTGCTGATGTTTCTGGCTTAACAGTCAATATCTCTAAATCCTTGGCCCTTCCGGTTGGGTTCTCCCCAGCGGAGTTGACTCAGATTAAGCAAACGTTCCCCTTCTCTTGGCCTACCGCCTCTCTTCCCTACCTTGGAATAAAACTTTCAGGTGACTTTCACAGTTTATTTGACCTTAAATTCCCCCCCTTAATAGCTTCCCTTAAAAGGCTTTTGAAATCCTGGTCCCTATATAAAATCTCCTTTATGGGGAAAATTACTGCAATTAAAATGACCATCCTTCCCAAGATCTTGTATTTGTTCCGAGCCCACCCCATTCTGATCCCTAAAGCATTTCTCCTCAGATTTCAGTCCTGCATCAATAGGTTTATTTGGGGTGATAAACCCGCCAGGTTTTCGAGAGATGTGCTCTATAGATCTAGTAGGCTGGGGGGTCTTGGAGTTCCACAGTTGTGGCTATACTATCTGGCTGGTAGGTTCTCCCAACAAGCACAGTGGTCTATCAGATGTCCGAGAGTCCCCTGGGTCAAGTTTGAACGTGATTCAATCCTTCCCCGTTTTCTGCCTGGGCTCCTATGGTTCTCTGGCCCTCGTCCCCCGGAGTTGGCTGATTGTAACCTCCTGGTGGCCCAGGGTCTGAAGCTTTGGAAGCGTCATTGTTCTTCCCTCTCACTGGCCTCTGCGGCTCCCCCGGGTTCCTCTTTCCTGGGGGACCACAGATTGCCAGCAGCCTTTTCGGACCCTGGTTCATTCAGCTGGTGGGTCTCCTCTGGCTTGACTACTCTAGAGGATTTCCAACATAACGATACATTTTTTTCTTTTGCCCAATTACAATCCCTAAAGGGAGCTCCAGACGAGGAATTTTTTAGATTTATGCAGATCAGACATTTTTTTTGACACATTACTCATTAACCCTTGCACCTTCCTATACGTCTTTTGAATCGCTGTGTAGGTCTGGCCCCAGACAAAGAGGACTGATTTCTCTTTTATATAATATTATGTCATCTACCAGAAACAGAGATAAACTGAAGTATATGGTAAAGTGGGAATTGGAGTTAGGCCTGGAGTATGAACTGGAGGACTGGGAGAAAAATTGGCTAAATCTCCGGCAATGTACTGCCTCGCTCTCATTTCGAGAGATGGCCCTTAAATTTTTCACTCGTTGGTACTACACTCCCCAGCGCATACACCAGATATTCCCCCAGGCCTCTCCTAACTGCTTTGGGGATGTCCTACTGCAGGTTCCTTCTTTCATATCTTTTGGGACTGCGTGCAAGTCTCATCGGTCTGGAAGGGGGTCTTTGATCTTGTCGATAAATTGGGGGGTGATCAAGCGGTTTTATCATTTAAACACTGTCTATTATTTGAGAAGATCCCGGATACTCCAAAATCTCTTAGACGTTTGATATATACACTTTGCTCTTCAGTCCTCTGGGTGGTGGCACTAAATTGGAAGTCCCCGGTGGTTACCCTTCCCTCAGGTCCTCTCCAGGATGGATCAAATTATGCTGGCTGAACTAATTTTTCATAAACTGAATGACACAATACCTATTTATGATGCGAAATGGAACCCTTGGCGGCTCCACCGTATCCAGTCGTAAATTAGACAATATGCACCTCAACTTAGAGATACGAGGCACAATTCCTCTTTTCCTATTTTCTTCTGACTTTCTCTTTTCAGCATAAGTTGATTTTTTCTCTTCTCCTTTTCCTTTTTATTTTATTTACCCTTTTCTCTCCCCCTTTCTCTCCCGCCTTTACATTGCTCTCTTATCTGGAGTTTATATTTACATTGCAACTCTCAACTTGTAAACTGAGCTCACTTACCATACTGTTTTGGTAGGTCCTTCATTGTCTATGATGGTTGCTGATTACTAGAATACACCTACTTTTAGTTTGTTATTCATGTTTTGGATCTTAGATGATCTTTTTATTTCCATTGGATATGTTTGTCTCCTTTTTCTTTACTCCAATACTTATGCCTAAATGGTAATCTTCTCAATGCAATGTAATGTAATTTGCTGTTTTTTGTGAATTTACTAATAAAAAACTTTGAAAGTAAAAAAAAAGTGCTGATGGTGCTGAGAATGTTATTCCTTCACTCTATTATTCTCTAATGAACTGGATGTCTTGAAGACTCCTCTTTCAGAAAGTCACCAAAGGATACACTCATAAGCAAGAAGCAGTGTGGCACACTGGATCACTTTGTCCAGATGGATATGCTGATTGAACAATACATACAATATTTGGATGGACTAGCTCTTAGGCACCTTTCCAGGGGATAAGAGTAATACCAAGTCCCGTATTCCAGACAAGCTTAGAGTGTAGAAAAGAAAGCACAAAACCAATACCTAAAGTCTAGAAGTAATTTTATTAAGAGTTGTTTTTTCATACAAGCCAATGCATTTCAAGGGTTTAGAATCCCCCTTTTTATCAAGGCTTAAGAACACTATGGACTTAGGAAGCTAAAAAAATCTTAAAGGTTAATATTTGTATTAAAAAATAAAGCCTTCTAAATTTGCTGCTTTAGCAGCCTGAACAAGATTTTTAAATAGTTGCCTTTAAACCATATTCTGTATGTTATTCTTCACAGTTTAATGAACACATTTTAAAGCTGAGGTTTTCCTCCCCTCCCTCCTCAACATGCTAATGAAATTATTAAATAACACCTTTCTGTTTTCATTGCATACCTTTTTTTAGACCTAGTGACACATCGGTGTATTTTTGTGCATCTTTATGAAATGCAGATAGATCATGCAATTTCAGTAAAAGAGACGGTATTCTACAACTAGGCCAGAAGATAAGGTTGGAGTTCAGCTTTAATCTTTGGCATGATTTTATAGAACACTATTGAGAAAATAAACACATTTAGCGCCCTACAATTGTATTGCGAATAGTTTGGGGATTACTCCTTCCTGTTCCAACATGACTGCATACCAGTGCACAAAGCAAGGTCCATAAAGACATAAATACGTGAGTTTGGGGTGGAAGAACTTGACTGGCCTGCACAAAGTCCATCCCTCAACAAGGTAGAAAACTTTTGGGATGAATTAGAGCGGAGGCCTTCTCATCCAACAGCAGTGGGTGACCTCACAAATGCGCTTCTGGAAGAATGGTCAAATACTGTAGTCCCATAGACACACTCCTAAACCTTGTGGACAGCCTTCATGTGTGTGTAAAGGCAGGTGTCCCAATACTTTTGGTAATATAGTGTATGTGTGTATATATATATATATGTAGTTATTCCACTTACTGTCACTCTGCATTATATGATTTGTCACTTGTCTCAAAATTATCAGTTGTAAACTAGATTTGAACACTGCCTGCCCTTAACAAAGGTTAAAGATCTACAAGTTTGGCTTCTGCATGTTATGGAGGGAAAATTCAGTCTGGCCTTACTTTGTCTGGGGACAGGCTCACTTTAAAATTGTTCAGAGTAGCTTGCAGTCTGCTTTAGAGGCCTATTCCAAAGAAACATCCAAAAGGTAAAAATATTTTTTTATATTTAGGTATGCTGTGTGAATGGGAACATGACTATATAGTAGGGTTTTCTTAAATTTGACTGCAAAAGTCGAAATACGCAGTTTAGTAACAAAGAGGAGTTTATGTGAACCCACGACTTCAAAGTAGTCCCTTCACTACTTTGGTCTCATTTTGATCATACTTCAGCCCATTGAATATCACTGAAGTTGGATCAAAGTCTGCCTCTGCCGGGTCTTCTCCGCTGTCTTCTTGCTCTTTTGCCCGGGTCTTCTCCTCTGTCTTCTCCCTCTGTTCTTATTCCGATGTTGATTTGATGCTCCTTCCTGCTCTAATGCTGGGTGCGCGATGAGAAACTTCTTATATTGGCATGGGGTGGGGTCACCAGGTGACGTCATCTGCCCCTTATGATGTCACCACCTGGGGCATGATGGGTGTTGACGTCATAAGAGGTGGGCCTCTGTTGACCCCGCCCCATGCCAATATAAATAGCCAATATAAGCAGACAGAGGGAGAAGAACCGGAAAGGGCTAGAAGACATCAGCGGAGAAGATCCGGAGAGGGGAGACGAACTGGCACAGGCAGAAGGCATCAGTGGAGGAGGCAGAAGAGTCGGAAAGGGGAGAAGAAGTTGGAGAGGGGAGAAGAAGTTGGAGGAGATGCCAGAGCTGCTTAATAAATTACTTTAATCTGTGTACAGCATTTTATTTTTCACACTTTTTTTAGGTGAATGTACCTGATACTCATTCACATAGGGTGGGGGCCAGGATCTGGGGGCCCCCTTGTTAAAAGGGGCTTCCAGATTCTGATAAGCTCCCCACCTGCAGACCCCAACAACCAACAGCCAGGGTTGTTGGTAAGAGGCCCTTGTCCCCTGCCCCAAAGCACTCCCCCCCCCATGTTAAGGGCATGTGACCTGGTACAGTATAGGAGGGGGACGCTCACTTATTCCCACCCCCTTTTCTGACCTTTCGGGCTGTGTGTCCAGATAAGGGTCTGGTATGGATTTTGGGGGGAGACCCCATGCCATCTTGTTGGCCTGTGGGTTTCCCTTAAATTCCATACTAGACCCATTGGCCTGATATGCTCTTGGAGGGGGAAACCATGCCGTTTTTTTACATTGTGCGTGGAGTTCCCCCTAAAGATTCATACCAGACACAGTGCCTGGTATTGTCAGGGATCAAAGTCAGATCCCTGTTCATTAAAGTCGGATGCATGTTGGACTTCAAGTCACAGGGCAAAGTCGGATCCACAGTCCTACGTCTATCGAGTTGTACCAGTGTGAATGTGGCCGTAGTAAAATTCCTGTATTACCTTATGCCTATAAAGCACCCTATTCACATGTTTGTAAACTCTATAATTTGTAAAGACTTTGCACTCCCCTAAATGAGCATTTAATGCTCACGCAGTGAATGCAAGTGTCGTCCAGCGCATCTAATATATTTGTTGTAAAATATTCCTCTCTTGCATGCACCTCTGCAGCAACAGATCACCTATAATAGGCTGCCAGAGCTTACAGGAAGTGCCGAAAACATTATGATATTGAGTGAATCAGCTCCTAGGCTTAGTGTTGTCAGTTATAGTCAGTGGAAACTCTGAAACAAAAAATATTAAAGCGGGGGTTCACCCCCAAAAAAATGTTTTAACATTACATTCAGCCGAGTTGTCAGAATGACAATCGGCTGTTTTTTTTTATTTTATCCCCGTACATACCGTATTTTCACCGCCGCTTTCGGGTATGTCTTCTGCGGGACTGGGCGTTCCTAATTGATTGACAGGCTTCCAACCGCTGCATACTGCGCGTCACGAGTTGCCGAAAGAAGCCGAACGTCGGTGCGCAGGCGCCGTATAGAGCCGACTCGCAGTCTGGCTTCTTTCGGCAACTTGTGACGCGCTGTATGTGACGGTGGGAAGCCTGTCAATCAATTAGGAACGCCCAGCCCCGCAGAAGACATACCCGGAAGCGGCGGTTAAAAAAAATACGGTATGTACGGGGATAAAATAAAAAAAACAGCCGATTGTCATTCTGACAAGTCGGCTGAATGTAATGTTAATTTTTTTTTAAGAGGAGGCACTGTTTAAAAAAATCCCTGGAGCAAATAAGATTAATTTCAGCATTGCTTTAGAAGGTACCTGAGATTCAAGTAGTTCAATTCAAAGTTTTACAACTTTTGCATTCAACCATAATTAATTATAGATCAGGTTTGGTCATCTAAACCAGGGGTAGGCAACCTTAAAGAGGTGGAGAGCTACCTGAACAACATGTAAGAATTCAAAGATAACAGAGAACCGAGTCACCTCCTTACATCTGATTTAAAGCTGTAAATGCTACCGTGTCACAATCATGCAGCATATAGTATGAGTCCATGGCTAAGCACAGCAAACCCGAAGGAAAGCTGCAGGTACACTGGACTGCACCAGCAGCACATCAGTGTGAAAGCACCCTATACTATTATGCCCAGCGTATTGCTTCACACTGATCTGAAGATCTGAAGATCTTTTTTCCTGCTGCTGGCTTGCCGGGATAAGAGGGTGCTCTAGAATGGTGGGTCAGCAAGTCAAACTGTGATCTACCAGTCATCTCTCTGTGGTCTACTGGTAGATTGTGATCCACAGTAGGGATGAGCTTTGAGTTCGAGTCGAACTGATGTTCGACTCGAACATTGCCTGTTCGGCGAACAACGAACAATTTGGGGTGTTCGCGGCAAATTCAAAAAGCCGCGGAACACCCTGTTAAAGTCTATGGGAGAAATCTAAAGTGCTAATTTTAAAGACTAATACGCAAGTTATTGTTCTAAAAAGTGTTTGGGGACCTGGGTCCTGCCCCAGGGGACATGTATCAATGCAAAAAAAAGTTTTAAAATTGGCCGTTTTTTCGGGAGCACTGAATTTAATAATGCTTAAAGTGAAACAGTAAAAGTGAAATATTCCTTTAAATTTCGTACCTAGGAGGGGTGTAAAGTAAGCATGTGAAATAGCGCATGTTTCCCGTACTTAGAACTGTCACTGCACAAAGTGTAATTTCTGAAAGAAAAAAAGTCAATTAAAACCGGACTCGCGGCTATAATGAATTGTCGGCTCCCGGCAATTCAGAGAGAATTCATTCATAAAAAAAATAAATAAATTGTGGGGGTCCCCTTAAATTTAATTACCAGGCCCTTCAGGGGAACCCTGCCGTCAATTTAAAAAAAATGACGTGGGGTTCCCCCCAAATATCCATTCCAGACCCTTCAGGTCTGGTGTGGATTTTAAGGGGAACTCCACCCCAATTTTTTTTTTTAAATGGCGTGGAGTTCCCCCAAAAATCCACACCAGACCGCTTATCCGAGCACATTAACCTGGCCGGCCGCAGAAAAGAGGGGGTTCTAAAGTTCACACGAACATTTGGTGTGTTCGCAGGTTCTGGTGCGAACCGAACAGGGGGGTGTTCGGCTCATCCCTAATCCACAGGTTGCTGACCCCTGATCTAAACAGAGTGTGGGGATAATAGTATGCTATTTTTAAAACACAGAACAATCACTACCCCGAATCTCCTTACACCCTGCCATTAATGAAATACGTTTTCTAATAGTTTCAGTTACTTTGTATTTATTTCTGACAAGAGAAATAAGTACACGCCCTAGTCAGACCTCACTATTTTGAAAAAAAAAAAATGAAGACCTTATTTTCGTTGTGTACATTCTCCCCAGTATGTATTTATGACTACAATATGTTTAATTATGATCGTACAAAAACGTAAAAGTGGGCACTAAGGTAGCAGATTACCAATAAGATTGTTGTTAAATCGAAAAAAAATGGCAGTTCACATGCTCAGGGACCAGATGAGAAACAATCAACAAAAATCATAGAGTGCCTATAATGTGTGTTAAAAACCAGTGGGAGGCAAAAGTATAATGAGTTTGGTAAAGTCCATAGTTTATTTATAAAGTTGATCAAACATTAAAACAAGCTAGATCCAAATGCAGAGTATACTTGGGAGAGCCCAAGGCTGATGTGAGGTGTCTGTTCAATGACTCTGGTGGCCACTGGAAGGTGATAGACAACTACTTGGGGACACGGGGTGTATTGCGGCGAATCACCAAAAAGTCTAAACGTATCTTTTGTGTGCTCACATACCACTCTATGCAGGATCAAAACTAGGGGGGCACATGCTTTGGGTGATGCATCTAGGGGGTGACACCCGCACTGGGCACTGCTGATCTAAGTATGTAACTGCCGCATCAAGTGTAATGGACAGGCAGCGCCCGTTGCATAGTTTGCCAAATACCGGAGAATCAAATAGGAGGGAGACTAAGCAACAGTAGCTGCAGCTCACTTCAGGGACGCAGCTCAGTTCAGGGATGCTTTTCTATAGGATGGCTGGGTGTGAGGCGTGGAGTGATTCAGAACTAGTGCGCCTGTGTGGTCTCCCTCCTATTTAATTCACTGGTATTTGGCAAACTATGCAGCTGGTGCTGCCTGTCCATTACACTGGTACCGGTGGCAGTGGCACCCTAGAGAAGAGGCACCCAGTGTGAGTGGCACCCCCAGAAGAGTGCTGTGAGGTCTCCCTCCTAGTTCTGCCCAGTGCCCAAACAGCCCATGTCTTTTATGTGTGAGGAACCCCAGCTGCAGTACAGTTATATGGGAGAGCCTTCTTGGAATTGAAAGGCATATATTAGGACAAGGAGAAGGCCCTGAACTAGGAAGTTGAGGTTGGTATGGCAAAGGATTGGGGGGACTGAGGAGTGCAGAGAATGCCCTGGAGTGGGGGGGTGCAGAGGAGGCCATCGGCTAGGGGGGTGCGGAGGAGGCCCTGGGCTGGGGGGTGCAGAGGAGGCCCTGAGCTGGGGGTGCAGAGGAGGCGCTGGACTAGAAAAGGGTTGGTGTGGCAAAGACCTTGGATTAGTAGAGGGGGAGTGCATGGGAGGCGCTTGACTAGGAGGGTAGTACACAGCATGCCCTAGACTGTGGGGTGCAGATGAGGCTCTGGTATAGCAGGGGAGTGCAGAGGAGACCTTGGACTAGGGGGTGCAGAGAAGGCCCTGGACTAGGATGGGAGTACACTGGAGGTCCTGAACTGGGGGGTGCAGAGGAGGCCCTGGACTGGATGATGCAGAGGAAGCACTGGACTAGGAGGGGGTACACCAGAGACCCTGGACTAGGGGTGTAGAGGAAGCTCTAGACTTGAAAAGTGGGGTTGGTGAGGCAAATGACTTGGATTGGAAGAGGAGGCTCTGAACTTGGGGGGCTGTAGAGGAGGTCTTGGTCTAGGAGGGGGTTGAGGGAGTACAATGGAAATACTGGACTAGGTGAGGTGGTGCCTGGAGGTCCCAGATTAGGAAAACGGGTGTCTGGAGGCCCTGGACTAGGACAGCAGCTGTCTGGAGTCTCTGGAATATGAGGGGGGTGGGGTCGTGGAGGCCCTCTGGACTAGGAAAGAGGGTGCTTGGAGGACCTGTCAGCTTTAGGGAGAAAGAACCTGGATCTAAAGCCTGGGCTGAGGCAGAGCCTGTCTGTGCCCTGGAGGATGAGTTCACAACATTTATCAATTTATTTTACAAGTAATGCCAAACAGGAGCAGAGAGACAGGTCGTGTGATAGATTTATTACTTGTTTGGTTGTACTTCTCCTGTGGATCACAGCAATGCAGATTGTTTTGCACTCCTGTGACCCATTTTCAGCTAACAGCGGGCTGTTGGATGACATAACAGAGCCAGTCCAGGCTGGGGAAAGATCGTAACCATATGGTCGGGACCCACCCACATGTCTGGACTGGTACCCAGCTCAGCCTCTCAGCGAGCTGTTGAGAGTCTAACCTGGCCGCTCCTGCCCCCTGTACAGCCCAGCCCTCTAGGGAGCACAGAGAACTGAGTGATCGGCAGTGTTTGATTACTCGGTTCTCAGCCTTAGAGCCGATGGGGGGACAAAAGCATCATCCACCTAGGTAAGTACAGTATGATTACATTTGAATTACCCAACATCTCCTCTTTCCTGCTATCTGGCCCACATGATTAGGCCTCATTCACATGGTCAATTGGTACGCAGCAGCTGCATGGACATAGACGAATGTAAAAATTTGGCATGCAGACAGGAAGGGCTGCATGTATTCAAACGCACAGTGTCTGCATTTGGATTTGAAGATGAAGCTCTCTGGTGTATGCAGATGCAGCAAAAAGTGGCTCAGCATACAGGACCTGTCTCAGCGCCTGTCTGAATGAGCCCTTAGCCCCGGTTCACAATGGGCAGCTGAACTCGCACGGTTTCACTCCCGCTGGCAGTGACGATTTCGGCCACGATTTCAGAGACATCTGTCCAGGTTTTTTGCACAGATGTCAATGTAAATCGGAAAAAGTAGTACAGGAACTACTTTTTGAAATCGGTGCAGCGCCGCAGATGCGGCGTCGCACCGATTAGGACGGTGCCATTGCCGACAATTGCCGGCAAATGCCGCCGATTTGAGATTCGATTTGACATGTCAAATCGCATCTCAAATCGTACCAAATCGTACCCAATGTGAACCAGACCTTAGGGGAATTTATCAAAACTAGAGCAGACAGAATCTGGAGCATCTGTGAATGGGAACTAATCAGCTCATAACTTTCAATTTCAAAGCTGAACAAGCTGAAGATAGAAACTGATTGGTTGCCATGTGCAGCTGTTCCAGATTCTGACTGCGCCAATTTTGATAAATTCCCCTCACAGTGTTTTTACATTTCTTACTTCTGACTACTGCTCATAAAGTGGTTGTAAAGGCAGAAGTTTTTTTACCTTTTGTGTGCAGCTTCTGTCGAATGGGAATGCTGGAAAACAAGCATTTGATAAGCGCTGGCAGCCAATGGCTGGGGGCTGCTCTGATCAGTGTGTTCTGGTGGTGGGGGGGGGGGGGGGCAAATACAAAGGCACAGCTGGGGAAATTGCTGCACTAAAATTGCTTGTGTTAGTACAGAAATCTCTATTTTTGTTCTAACCAGCTAATAGTGTGTACCCAGCTTAAGAACATTGGAAAAACTAGGAGCAATAAAAAAAAACATACCCAAAGAATTCCTTTGCAACAGTTCTTAATTTCCCATTGTCAAATGGAGTCACATACAGTACTCCTCTTTGCCCGAAGGTACAGGAGAGCAAAGGAAAAGTAAGTATATGCTTGAAGGGGTTGGGGATTTGAAGCAAATCTGTTGGTTTCCTTGGTAAACTGCTAGGACCTTCTCTTCTTAGGATTGCTAAAAAAATTATGGTAGGATGTGTTGCTGTTTTCAAAAAATTTAAATGATCAATATTTGCATTATTTTTTGCAGTAATATACCATATATACTTGAGTATAAGCTGACCCGAATATAAGCCAAGGCACCTAATTGTACCACAAAAACTGGGAAAACGTATTGACTCGAGTATAAGCCTAGGGTGAGAATGCAGCAGCTACTGTAAGCAGAAAAGAGGGTCAATAATGTCCATTTGCAGCTTCACTGTGCCCATTTGCATGCCTCACTGTGCCCATTGCAACCTCACTGTGCCCATTGCAACCTCACTATGCCCATTGCAGCCTCACTGTGACCATTGCAACCTCACTGTGTCCATTGGAACCTTACTGTGCCCATTGCAACCTCACCTCACTTTGACCATTGCAGCCTTGCCGATCGCCATACCTGATTCTATACTCCTGACTATGTACCTGATTATGGTGACATGCAGAGTCAGAAGGCGGGCGTCCATTGTTAAAAAGTCGCACCTCCTCCTCGTTCTGTTTCGTGATAATTTCCCAGCAGACACTGTGTTCAGTGTTCCGCCTATCACGGACGTCCTCTCGTCCGAGGACTCAGTTTCCCAGCAGACACTGTGTTCAGTGTTCTGCCTATCGCGGTCGCCCTTTCATCCTTAGACAAGAGGAAGTCCGTGATAGGCGTAACACTGAACATGGTGTCTACTGGGAAACTGAGTGTTCTGTCTATCACAGAACCGAACCAGGAGTGACTTTTCAACAATGGACACCCGCTGTCTAACTCTGTACCATAATCAGGTACACAGTCAGGAGTATAGACTCGAGTATAAGCCGAGGGGGGCATTTTCAGCCTAAAAAAAGGGCTGAAAAACTTGGCTTATACTCGAGTATATATGGTACATTATGGCAAAGTAAAATCCAAATATAATTACTGATTTTCCATATTTTTCGCTACACCTATATGGTACTTGCCTATTTATGGTACTATTCTTACCTATAATGCTAAACATTCTTCTAGCCCTTTGACAGATTTTAGCATAGAATTACAATGTTTTTCTGAAATATATTATTTTTACGCTATATTCACTTATTGCTATAATCCCTGCAGTCACTGCTGATCAGTTAAATGCTTTCCCAAAAATTCTACTTGTTTTTGAATCATCAAAGTTGTATAATAGTCTACCCTGTTATCAAACTGGCATCATTATTGTCACATGGATAAAAGTTATTTTAGTAGTAGAGTGCTCTAAACATACAGGCCCGGATTCACAAAGCACTTGCGCCAACGTATCTCGAGATACGCTGTGTAAGTGCAAATATGCGCCGTCGTATCTATGCGCCGGACTCAGAAACTAAGATACGCCTGAAAATAGGCTTCATCCTCCGAACGACGTAACTTGCCTACGCCGGCATAGAGTGGGCGCATATTTACGCTGGATGTATTTGGCGTTCCTATTGATTTTCTATTCACATATGCAAATGAGGGAGATATGCCGATTCACGAACGTCCGTCCGTCCGATGCAGTGCGTGTAAAGTAATACGTCTGGCGTAAAGTTATGCCCCATAAAGGAGGTGTAACTCAGCAGCATCCATGCAAAGGGCTGCACCAGGGAACACAAGCCGACGTATTTTACGTTGTTGACGTAGGACGTGAATATGACTAGGCGTAGGTTACGTTCACGCCGTAGGCAGTGATCCGACGTATCTTAGGCAGTTGTTCCGACGTGATTGTGAGCATGCGCACTGAGATGCGCCTAAGGGACGGCGCATGCGCAGTTGGCGATACGTATCTGTCTGGTGCTCGGCCCATCATTTGCATGGGGTCACACCTCATTAGCATGGCTCACTCCCACTTCTACTTACGCTGACTTACGCCTGAGAAACCCAGCGCAGATTTGGGAGGAAGTGCTTTGTGAATTCAGTGCTTGCCTCTCTGCGCTGCGTCGGTGTAGCGTAAAGGAGATACGCTACAGCGGCATAAATATGCGCCAGTGTCTGTGAATCCGGGCCACAGTATCTGAATTTACATTATCACTGCTGATCCATTTGTAATTCACACATGCTCCTTAATGGTCTTCATACAGTTTATAACTTAAACTTCTTTTCAACAAGGTCAGTGGTCCACAGAATTGGTCTATTATGCCTGAAGACTTAAGTTCAAAGATAAGTGCAAAAAAAGCACAAAAAGGTTCAGCTCAATAAAATTAGGGAAAAATAACAGCTTTGTAGAGTGGAAAAATCAAATGTATTAAACTCTCAAAAACAGATTTCAATTATAACCTTGACTTGGTTTTATCTGTTAAATCTCATATGAAGCATTTCTTTTAATCCGTATGAAAAAAAAAAGGAAAATAAGAGGCCATTGTTATAGAAATAAATATTGGATACTGGTGCCATGAAATGCTGTACACGGCGAACATTATGTTTTGTGATAAACATGTCATGTTGTTTTATTGCTGATAATGTATCAGAGTCTTACAGAATCTCATTGTCCAGTTACTTGACTGGTAATCCATTAGAAACATACCTTGTAATTTGAAACTCTGCAGCATAAATATGGGGGAATGTGGCTGACCCAAACTTAAGGTGTATCTAAACCCCAAATCATACTTTTTATAGATTGTAGTTTATGTGTCCTTTCATGTAATGGCTGCATATGTTTTCTTATTTTTTTCCATTATTTTCATCTGCTAATCCTGCCAGTAACATGCTCTATGGCAGAGGTCTCCAAACATTCTAAACAATGGGCCGGTTTATTGTCTTTCAGACTTTTGAAGGGCCGGACTTTGGCAAGCGGGGTGTGGAAATTTTCCTGGCATCAGTGGGACTTAACATATGGTATTAGGGGGAGAAATAGTGCCCCATCGTTTGTATCATAGGGAGGAATAGTGCCCTATTAGTGGTTTCAGTGGAAGAAATGGTGCTCCACTGTCGGTGTCAGATGTCAGAATAGTGTCTCGTATCAGTGGGAGGGACACTACCCAGGGGCCGGATAAAGGCAAGCAAAGGGCCGCAGTTTGGAGACCACTGCTCTATGGTGACAACAGTTGCTCACTGTACTGTATTTGTAAAGGAACAGCATCCTCTCAGCAAGCCACTGAAAGCTTGAGCCAGCTACTTCTGTCCCCTCCACAGCCCAGCGCTCAAGAAAATAGCGTAAATATTATTGTAAAGACCTCATTCTATTAAAAAAATGGAATTATATCAAATGTCAGGAAATCTTATTTTTACTAGTTAATTGTTGGGCAAATTCCACCAATTGGCTTCAGATATAGAAAGAATGTTGCTCACATGAGTTTAGGCAAATATAGGGACAATTACCCATCAAATCTTTATTAATTATACCTTATAAATATTTTGTAGGCATTTTTTTTCCATAAAAAGAAAATGCTGAAATCTTAATTTTTATTATTGTATTTCATTAAGTGTTACTTTTTTCACTCCCTCCAATGGTTCCTTTTCTGCCAGCCTGAAACTTGCATTTTAAGGAAAGACAACCTGTGCAATATTCTTCACGGATCTACTTGAAAATACTAAAAAGATCATTCTAATAGTGGGAAATCTGTCTCTGTGACACAATGGGACCTTGTATACATTTGCTGTGTTTTGTATACTTCTGACAATGTTTATACCATAAAAATTATTTAATAATATTTTATAAAAAAAAAAAGTAAAACTGTGAGTGACAGCAATGAACCTGGTTGTTGGTTCAACTACTGACTTGCCTCTCCTTTGGCATACTACATGGATCAAATGCAAAAAATTGAATTTTCTACCTTACTTCTGGTACCATTTATGTAGTCATTCAACTTCAAAGAAGTTCAGTGCAGAAAAGACCCCTTAGGCCCCATACACACGACCGGATCTGTCCGCTGAAACTGGTCCGACGGACCAGTTTCAGCAGACATGTTCGGTCGTGTGTAGGCCCGACCAGACAATTGTCCGGTGGATCGGACAGTTTCCAGCGGACAAAAATTTCTTAGCATGCTAAGAAACCTGTCCGCTGGAAACCTGTCCGTCGGACGTGTTCGGTTGTCTGTACAGACTCACCGGACACGTCCGATCGGCCGCCATCCCTCGCATGCGTCGTACTGATTCGATGCATGCGTGGAAGCTTTGAACTTCCAGGGCCGCCCACGTCGCCGCGTCATCGTCGCGGCGACGGCGCGACCACGTCCCCGCGTATTGTTTACGCGTGGATTTCTGTCTGATGGTGTGTACAACCATCAGACAGAAATCTCCGGGCGGACATGTCCGCAGAAAACGGTCCGGCGGACCGTCTTCAGCGGACTGTCCGTCCGTGTGTACGAGGCCTTACACACTATTAGATTTTCTGCAGATTTTTGTCTTCAGGTTTACCAAAGCCATGTAGTGCAAGGGCCTGCCTCATTGCATACAAATTGAAACTCTTAGGCCGCGTACACACGGTCGGTCCAAACCGATGAAAACGCACTGAAGTTCAGTTTCATCGGTCCAAACCGCCCGTGTGTACGCCCCATCGGTCTGTTGTCTTTCGGTCAAAAAAAAGAGAACTTGCTTTTAAATCGAACCGATGGACGGCTGACCGATAGGTCAAAACCGATGGTTAGTACGTAAAAGCATTGGTTCAAAACCCGCGCATGCTCAGAATCAAGTCGACGCATGCTTGGAAGCATTGAAGTTCGCTTTTTTCAGCAAGTTGTGTGTTTTACGTCACCGTATTCTGACCCGATCGGTTTTGAAAAGGATGGTGTGTACGCACATCAGACCATCAGTCTGCTTCAGCGGTGAACCGATGAAAACGGTCCGTCGGAGTGATCGTGTGTACGCGGCCTCAAGGTTTAACTTCATATTATATGGTTTTGGTAAATTTGAAGACAAAAATCTGCAGAAAATCTAATAGTGTGTATGGGGCCTTAGGGCCTTAGTGTTACCTACCATCTGTGAGAGCCTGACGAGTAGATGGAGACCTCTCATACAGCCCCGGCTCAAGGACCACTGGAGTTGCAACAGTAGCCATGAGAACACAGTGAGGTAAGAGCGCCTGCAAAGTCCTCTGTTGGTAGCAGTGGTGGCAGCTGATGAGTAGCAGACCAGACTGGATTGCTGAGCAGCAGAAGGTAGCAGGAACAGCAGATGCAGGTATGCTGCAGATGCAGGACAGCGGATGCAGGTCAGTAGTAGATGCAGGACGGCAGTACTAGAGCTACACAGGCTGGAAGCAGAAGACTGGAGCAGAGTCAGACAGGCCAGGTCATACACGGAGGATCAGTCTATCATAAACAGCAGGCAGAGAATGGTCAGAGTTCAAGCTGGGTTTGGCAACAGGAAATAAGGCAGACAGGCAGGAGTTAATCAGGGTCAAGGCAAGCCAAAGGTCAGGACTGGAGACAACAGTGTGGTCAGGAAGATGAGTCAAATACTGGATCAGATACAGGCACGGGATCAGAACACAAGGTAAAGCTGCAGATGCACTGCACTAGCGCAGCTGCTGTTCTTATATAGGGCATTTGGCACCAGCATTAGTGGCTAACGTGCACATGTATTTTCGCGCATTGCGCATATGCATTTGCCCGTTAGCGCTTAAGGGCATTTGCCGGTTAGCGCTAATATTCCTGCGCATAGGCCTTAGCCCATACCCAGCAAAACAGGCACTTGCTAATGCACGTCTGCACATGCCATGTCCCTGACACTTAGGGCTCACTTGTCACAGGATTTGACTGACAGCAGCCAAGCCTGTGATAGACTGGCACAGCACTGGATTGAGTGAGGACTTGGGGGGGGTCATATTAATACCTAAATATTTTTTACCTTAATGCATTACCTGTATTGGAACCCTTAAATGTTATGCCGCGTACACACGATCGGAATTTCCAACAACAAATTTTCGATGGGAGTTTGTTGTCAGAAATTCAGACCGTGTGTAGGCCTCATCGGAACATTTGCTGTCGGAATTTGAGAGCTGGTTCTCAAATTTTCCAACAACAAGTTTTGTTGTCATAAATTCTGATCGTGTGTGCACAAGTCCAACGCACAAAATTCCACGCATGCTCGGACTCAAGCAGAAGAGCCGCACTGCCAATTGAACTTTTTCTCGGCTCGTCGTACGTCTTGTACATCACCGCATTATTGACGTTCGGAATTTCCGACAACATTTGTGAGACCATGTGTATGCAAGACAAGTTTGAGGCAAAATCCGTCGAAAAAAAATCCACGGGTTTGTTGTCGGAATGTCCGATCGTCTGTACATCGTCTGGCATTAGGATTTAGAACCACTTTAAACCAAAAACACTTACAAAGAAAAACATAAAAACAACGGTAAGTCTTAACCACTTGCCGACCGCCGCATGTACATTTACGCCAGCAGAATGGCACGGCTGCGCAAAAGAACGTACCTGTACGTCCCTTTGAATTTGCTGCCATGCGGGCTCGCGGAACCCCTGTCGCGAGCTCCGTGAACATGCCCGCGGGACTCGATGTCCACTGGTGTCCCGCGATCGTGTCACGGAGCTGCAAAACAGGGAGCTGTGTAAACAAGACATTTCCCTGTTCTGCCTTGTGACAGGACACTGATCTACTGCTCCCTGTCATCGGGAGCAGTGATCAATGTCGTATCACTGGTAGCTCAGCCCCCACACAGTAATGCCCCGTACACACCATCACTTTATGTGATGAAAAAAAACGACACTTTCTGTGAAGTAAAAAATGACGTTTTTGAAACTTCAATTTTCTAAGACGAAGTTGCCTACACACCATCGTTTTCTCACAATGATCTTGCAAAGTGAGGTTACGTTCCACCACGTTTTACCATTGAAGCTTGCTTCTGGGCATGCGTGGATGAAAAAACGTCTTAGAAAACGACGTTTTTTGCTACACACGGTCAATTTCTGTGAAGTAAAAAGTGCACTTTTGAAAAACGACACATAAAATTGAAGCATGCTTCAATTTTTTTCTGTCGTTTTTTACAAGACATAAAACGACGTTTTCCCCCACACACGGTCAATTAAAGTGACGTTTTTAAAAATGTCATTTTTTTTCATCACATAAAGTGATGGTGTGTACGCGGCATAAGAATCACTCCCTAGGACACACTTAACCCCTTCCTCGCCCCCTAGTGGTTAACTCCTATTCTGCCAGCTGTATAAATGACAATGGTCCTAAAAATAGCGTCAAAAGTGTCCGATGTGTCCGCCATAATGTCGCAGTCATGACAAAAATTGCAGATCACCGCCATTACTAGTAAAAAAAATTGCACTAAATCTATCCCCTATTTTCTAGACGATATAACTGTTGCGCAAACCAATCAATATACGCTTATTGCGATTTTTTGACCAAAAATATGTAGAAGAATACATATCGGCCTGAACTGAGAAAGAAAATTGTTTTTTTTATATATTTTTGGGGGATGTTTATTATAGCAAAAAATTTTAAATATAGCTTTTTTTCAAAATTGACACTCTTTTTTTGTTTATAGCGCAAAAAATAAAAACCACAGAGGTGATCAAATACCACCAAAAGAAAGCTCTATTTGTGGGAAAAAAAGTATGTCAACTTTGTTTGGGAGCCACGTCGCACGACGCAAATGTCAGTTAAAGCGACGCAGTGCCGAATCGCAAAAAATGGCCCGATCATTGGACAACCAAATTCTCCTGAAATGAAGTGGTTTAGGTCTACAGCAGATAATAGGAATTAAAAACACTTTAAACTTTTAATGATCTGAAAGAAAAAAAAAAATGTATATATACATTTGGATTACTGCTCTATGTACAACTCTGGCATTACAGTACTGTATATGGTGTATAGATGCAAACAATTGAAAATAATTTTATGCTACCTGTTATTGGGTTGCGTTTAGGCTGAATTTATTCAAGTGAAATGTGGGCTGATTTATAATACTTTTTTGGTGTTTCAGACTTTTTAGATTGTTTTTTTGTTTGATAAGACACTGTTCTGTGGTTTGGCTTTTAAAGTTTCATAAGAAATTCACAGTCAATTTTGCGACAAGTTGTATGAAGTAAGAAAGTTTAAGTGCCATAAAAAAAAAAGTTAAACTTGCCTTTTCCCTAAAGTTATAATACTCCCCATGGTACACTTCTTTATTTTGTGACAAGTGAAATCTGCAAGTATCAGTCTTTTATTGTAGGTACAGTAGGTCACAATACAAAATTGTAATGAAAAAAAATATGACACACAAATTTACTGACTCTACTGAGTCATTACTATTTTAACTTGGATCTGGATATTTTTATCAAATCATCCATCTATTCTGATTGACATGTTGTACCTTCTGCTTTGTCAGATGACAAAGGCTCTGGCCTGGGCTACAATTGCATGTTCATTTAACAGCCCCCTCCACTTTGTGTAAAAAAAAAGACAAAATTAATGACAACCCACTCCCTCCCTCTTCCTCAATGCCCACTAACCAGCTAAACACAATGGGAGCTCAGCTGTTCACTGAATGAATCAAGGCCTATATTTCTTCTACTTGGTCCACCGCACAGCAGGCCAGGAGCTGTTGGAGTAAAAATGGGCACAGCACAGAATATCTAGGACTGAATATCCTGACTGTCTGCCCATGTGCTAATGCTAGCACAGTAACAATGCAATCTCAAACTTTGTTTGGACGCAGTGAAGTTTACATTTATCGAAAGACTCAAAATGTCTCTGTTTTGAGGCCATCCAAAAAATTAAGGATAGTTGTCTGATCAGAACACAATGATGCAGTCAGTATGTCGTGAAATTGTTGCATGGCATATCAGGTATGATTTATTAGGTCGCAGCCAAACAACTCTCTGAGTTACAGCAACATTATACAGCATCTGCTATATCAGGCTGTTAAGGCTGACATATGAATAGTAACAGAAAAATGGATAACTTGCAAAACAATGACAAAAAAAGATTTAGTAAATTTAAAGTAAATATATTGGCTGTTAAGCCTCGTACACACGGCCGAGGAACTCGACGTGCCAAACACATCGAGTTCCTCGGCCAGTTCAGCACTGAAGCCGCCGAGGAGCTCGGCGGGACGAGAGCTCCCATAGAACAACGAGGAAATAGAGAACATGTTCTCTATTTCCTCGCCGAGCTCCTCGTCGGCTTCCTCGGCCGAAAGTGTACACACGACCAGTTTCCTCGGCAGAATTCAGCCAGAAACTCGGTCGGAAGCTGAATTCTGCCGAGGAAACTGGTCGTGTGTACGAGGCCTTACTGTTGACCTCCTTTTAAAACTCTTCTGTAGACGCACTGTCCTCAATACTTTCATAGTTACTGACCTTAAAAAATATCACTTCAGTAAATTCAGAAGTCCTCATCTGCATACTCATTCGGGGTTAGTGACTAAAAGTCAACGCTGTATGCTGGCCTAGGCCAACAAGGCCCAGGCCTAGGGCAGCACTTTGCAGGGGGGCAGCACAAAAAGAGTCCCGCCTGTTAGTGTAACGCAAGCTGCTTCTAATTTTGACTGTCCTATCATCCTGGACCACAAACCTTCCTCACTGTGCTATATGTTTTCTGCTACACCATTGGCATGGTTATATCTTCTTAGGCCTCGTACACAACTTGCTGGTTGATTTTTTTTTGCAGAGGAAACCGGCGTGTGTACATTTTCGACGAGGAAACTGTTGAGAAACTCGACGAGCCAAAAAGAGAGCAAGTTCTCTATTTCCTTGATGGGAATGGAGAAAATTGGCTTGTCGAGTTCCTCGACAGCCTAATAAGGAACTCGACGAGGAAAACTATGTGTTTCGCCCGTCGAGTTCCTCGGTCGTGTGTACGAGGCTTGAGTCCTCTCCATAAAATTATCAGAAATGTGTGCTTAAGTAGAACTATAGGCAACACTTTTATTTTTTATTTTGGATAGAGTAAGGGAGGGTTATAGCCCCTGTCAGTTTATTTTTTACCATCCCTGTCCCATTGCAGAGATTTCCCTTCACTTCCTGCCCCATAGCCAAAACGGGAAGTGAGAGCAAATCTATGCAAATGAAGGGAATCCATTGCCTCCCCAGGCCCTCAGGACTAGTTTCCCCACACGAAAATGTCAGTGCGTGTTTTAACCACTAGCCGACCAGCCGCCGCTATACGTCATTTCGCATTCCAGCCATTAGGGGCGCGTGAGAGAACCGAGAGCTGTGTGTGTAAACACACAGCTCCCGGTCCTGTCAGGGGGAGAAATGACTGTTCGTCCCATCATACAATGTATGAACAGCGATCTGTAATTTCCCCTAGTCAGTCCCACCCCCCCTTCAGTTAGAACACACCCAGGGAACATAATTAACCCCTTCCTCGCCCCCTAGTGTTAACCCCTTCCCTGCCAGTGGCATTTTTACAGTAATCAATGCATTCTTATAGCACTGATCGCTTTAAAAATGCCAATGGTCCCAAAAATGTGTCAAAAGTGTCCGAAGTGTCCGCCATAAGGTCGCAGTAACGATAAAAATCGCTGATCGTCGTCATTACTAGTAAAAAAAAAAATATGAATAAAAATGCCATAAAACTATCTCCTATTTTGTAGACCCTATGGCCCAGATTCTCAAATGACTTACAAAGGCGCAGCGCCATGTACGCCGTCGTAAGTCCTAATCTTGGCCGTCGTATCTATGTGACTGATTCTTAGAATCAGTTACGCATAGATATCCATTCGATCCGACAGGCGTAAGTCTCTTACACCGTCGGATCGTAACTGCAATTTTATTTCCCCGCTAGGTGGCGCTTCCGTCAATTTCCGCGTTGAGTATGCAAATTAGCTAGATACGCGAATTCCCGAACGTACGCGCAGCCGACGCAGTAAAGTTACAACGTTTACGTTAGGCTTTTCCCAGCGTAAAGTTGCCCCTGCTATATGAGGCGCAGCCAATGTTAAGTATGGCCGTCATTCCCGCGTCGAAAATTTATAAAATTACGTTGTTTGCGTAAGTCGTCCGTGAATGGTGCTGGACGTAATTTACGTCCACGTCAAAACCAATGATGTCCTTGCGACGTCATTTAGAGCAATGCACGCTGGGATATTTTAGGGACGGCGCATGCGCAGTTCGTTCGGCGCGGGGACGCGCTTCATTTAAATGAAACATGCCCCCTACCCGCCGAATTTGAATTCCGCCGGGTGATTTACGCTACGCCGCCGCAACTTTACAGGCAAGTGCTTTGTGAATAAAGCACTTGCCTGAAAAACTTGCGGCGGCATAACGTAAATGAGATACGTTACGCCCGCCCATTTTTGCGCCCATCTACGAGAATCTACCCCTATAATTTTTGTGCAAACCAATCAATAAACGCTTATTGCGATTTTTTTTTTACGAAAAATATGTAGAAGAATATGTATCGGCCTAAACTGAGGAAAAAAAAGTTTTTTTATATATTTTTGGGGGATATTTATTACAGCAAAAAGTTAAAATATTCTTTTTTTTTTCAAAATTAAAACCTGGTAGCGGATTGGCTTCCATGCAGAGGTGCACCAGATTTTGCACGTTTCAGTTTCATTTAAAGGGTCACTAAAGGAATTTTTTTTTTTAGCTAAATAGCTTCCTTTACCTTGCTGCAGTCCTGGTTTCATGTCCTCATTGTTCGTTTTTGCTTTCATGTTGCTGTAAATCCTCTCTGTTCTGGACACTTCCTGGTTGCCTGTTTCCTGATGACCACAGTACTGGGAGATTTCTCACGGTGGTCACTAATCAAGGAGGTGTGAGTAAAACGAAACTGGATTGGTGCTGAGGAGTTTTAGACAAAGTATCACTGCTCTCTATTGGCTGACTGCCCTCTAGTGGCTCTCTGTACATCAGAGAACCAGCAAACAACAGCAAAAACTAAACTACACTGCAGGCACATTATATGATTGTTTTTTTATCTATTTTTAATCATTTTTAAAAGGAATCAGTTAACTATTATGTCTCTATGCCCTGTAAACAGTCATTTCAGCAAAAAAATTTTTTTCCTTTAGTGACCCTTTAATAACTTCTAATTTGTGCTTGCTGTATTATGTTCATCAAATATACTGAGGCAAAGTAAATTGGTGTAATAGTAGATGAGTGTCACGCTACTACTCTCTGTTGCTTACTTATCTGCAAGTGCTATAATAATCACATATACAGTGTAAATAAATACCATGATATAACCTGATAACTACAATATAACCAAAATATTGATGGTCTCAACAGTTGCTGGTTGTTAGGTAGTCCCAAACCATTTTACTAATGTTCTTTTTAAAGGTAGCCCTAGACAAAGCGTTAAAGTGGTTCTAAAGCCTTAAAGTGGTTCTAAAGGCAGAAGGTTTTTTAACTTAAAGCGGAGTTCCACCCAAAAGTGGAACTTCCACTTTAAGTACTCCTCGCCCCCTTACATGCCACATTTGGCATGTATTTTTTTTGGGGGGGTTGTTCTTCGTTTTGAATGGCACTTCCTGTCTCACTTCCTCCTTCCGCCTACGGGCTGCCTAGGCAACTCCTACTCTCCCCCTAGGTGGCCCCTCCCTCTAGGCGATCTTGCCAGGTCCCAGAAGATCGCCTGTCCCCTCCGAGAGCACAGCGCGACTCGCACATGCGCAGTGCGTGCCCGACCTTGAAGCCACAAGCTGTCACAGCCGGGTGCCCACAGTTCTAATGATTGCACCGCAGAGAGGAGGGGGAGAGGAGCAGGCCTCCATGCGGCCGCATCACTGGACCGTGGGACAGGTGAGTGACTGTTTATTAAAAGTCAGCAGCTATACTTTTTGTAGCTCCTGACTTTTAATAAACTTAAAATAAACCGAAACTTCCCTTTAATGCATTCTATGCAGTGAGAAAAAAAAACATTCAGTGTGCAGCAGCTCCCACCAGCCCCCTAATACTTACCTGATCCCTATCTCTATACAGGAGAGACTCGACTACTCGACATTCCCTCCTCATTGGCTGAGACACAGCAGGGGGCGCTATTGTCTCCCACCGCTGTCAATGAAAGTTAGTGAGAAAATGAGGCGAGAAAGGAGGTGGTGCCTAACCACAGCTCCATTTATAAATGGACACACAGAACTGAGGTTCAGCTTGGGTGCCCCTATAGCAAGCTTCTTGTAGTGGGGGGAAACAGCAGGAGGGAGGGGCCAGAAGCACTGAAGAGGGACCAGAGAAGAGGAGAGTTTTTGCACAGAGCAGGTATAATATGTTTGTTATTTTTAAACACCAAAAATGTTGACTTTAATATGCATTCTATGCATTAGGGTAAAAAGTATTTTGTGCTACATGATCTCCTTTCATCTCCTTGCACAGGACTGGATATTTTAAATAAATATGTAACCAGGTTACATTTATTTTGCTAAGTAAATTATACTCACTGGGGTTGATTTACTAAAGACAAATAGATGGTTAAAGTGATTGTAAACCAGGGGTCAAGTCCTGGGGAAAAAAGTGTGGGAACTCCCACCCAAGTTCCACTCCCCCACCAAGAAAAAAAAAATGATACGCTCATATGCATAATTACTAAATCACATGTTTTTTTTTTCGATCCACTGTACCTTAGTAATCCTTTATGTTACTGGCCACTTCCTGTATATGGATTCATCAGGTAGTGTGCGGGTATTCCGTCACTTCCTCGATGCCGCAATGTCTCCTGGGAGCTTTTGTTATTGTTCCCAGGAGACATTGCGGAGGTCTGCCACGAGTTATCACGGGAAGCAAGTTCTTTCTAAATCCTGCAATAACTCGCGGCAGACCTCCGCAATGTCTCCTGGTAACAATGACAAAAGCTCCCAGGATACATTGCGGCATCGAGGAAGTGACGGAATACCCGCACACTACCCGATGAATCCATATACAGGAAGCGGCCAGTAACATAAAGAATTACTAAGGTTCGCCTGCCCCTGACAGTGACTCGAGCTGGGCATCGCCGCTTAGTGAAGGATTGGTTCGGGCGACTCAGCTGCTCTAGTCCTGCAAAGGGAACTGCGTTCCTGCTGTGAAAAAAGTGCAGGAACTCCGTTCCCACGCGTTCCTGCAGGACTTGAGCCCTGTTGTAAACCCTTGGCTTGTAAAACAAACCATTCAGTTTAAAATAGAAATGAAAGACAAAACAGTGTATAGATACCAACATCATTATAAATAACCCCCCCCCCCTTTTTATAAGTGTTCATATTCCCTCAGCTGTATAAGAGCTAGGAGAGGAAAGACAGCAGCACACTGAGCTTCACAGTGAAAGACTGTGCTGGGGGGGGGGGGTGGTTGTCAGGACAAGTCTGGTCATTGGAGGAGAGCAGGCTGAGTTCACAGCATAGCTAGAGAACTGACCATGGTTTGTTCTCCTGCTTAGAGTGTTCAGTTTTTAGTAGGAAATTGGGACTGGCATTAACACCAGGGATTTCACACACAGGAAGCAATACAAAGAGAACAGGATACTTTTTTCATACAAATACATGGTACACCAGGCACATATCAAGAATATGAAAATGTTGGTTTACGTATTCTTTAACTTTACAAAGGAAGTTGCTCTTTGCAAGAGAACTGAGGTTTAGTAATGAGGACTTTCATTATCCAATCATTTGCATGCAAAAATGCTGTTTTTTTTTTTTCATTTTCCTTGCATGAGATTGGGTACGGCAAAGTGAAACATCACCACATTCACAAAGCTCTGGGGCAAATCTCCTTTGTCACAGACAGCCTATTTGTCTTTAGTAAATAAACCCAACCAACTCCAAAGTAGACAGATTAGGAACTCTCAACACTAGGACTTTTCTAATCTACAGTACATGCTTGTTCCAGCTTAGGGCCAGATTCTCGTCCAGCGGCGTAATTTTGTGCGGGCGTAATGTATCCGCTTTACGTTACACCTCCGCAACTAAGACGGGCAAGTGCTGTATTCTTAAAGCACGTGCTCCGTAAGTTGCGGCTGCGTTGCGTAAATCGGCCGGCGTAAATTCAAATTTGGATCAGGGGGGCGTGTTTTATGTAAATGTACCGTGACCCGACGTGATTGACGTTTTTCCCGAACGGCGCATGCGCCGTCCATGGAATTTCCCAGTGTGCATTGCTCCAAAGTACGCCGCAAGGACGTCATTGTTTTCGACGTGAACGTAAATGATGTCCAGCCCCATTCACGGACGACTTAGGCAAACAACGTAACTTTTTCAAATTTCGACGCGGGAACGACGGACATACTTAACATTGGTACGCCGCAGTTATGCCTCATATAGCAGGGGCAACATTACGCCGGGAAAAGCCTAATGTAAACGGCGTATCTTTTCTGCGTCGGCCGCGCGTACGTTCGGGAATTCGCGTATCTAGCTAATTTACATATTTCGACGCGTAAATCAGCTTACACGCTCCTAGCGGCCAGCGTAAAAATGCAGTTAGGCTCCGACGGCATAAGAGACTTATGCCAGTCGGATGTAATAGAAATCTATGCGTAACTGATTCTAAGAATCAGGCGCATAGATACGACGTCTCGGATTCCGATTTACAAAATGATGAAAACATTGGATGCCTCTGCATTTCCTTCTGTACGAGTTTCCTTTAATAGCACACCATTCTCCATGTGTATAAGTAGCATATGGTCTTGTATGCTGTCCATAGAAACCAGCTGGATGGCCCATTACATTTCAACTTGTAAATGGCTTCTTTTACCTCATATTTCTATCTTGTGCAATTTCAAAAGCTAAACGAATTTCACACTTAAAGCAGTAAAACGATATTATTAACATTTAGATTTCCCAGAGGTGACTGAATTAGTAATGTATTAATTTCTCCATATAACAATCTGCTTGTTTCAGTACAGTTAAATTTACAGATTAGCAGTTCTCAGAAGAAAATATGGTGACTTAATTAGAAAATTTAGCATCCTCTCATTAAAGTCTAGAACAATGCTAATTATATCTACTTATAAAAAGTTGATGTTCAACAAGGGTTTTAAGCTTCAGTAAAAAATATGTTACAATAGATATAAGAGAACATTTTCAGCTACTCAAACTAAATGAATAATTAAATTATCTTGCAATGCTCATTCTTATTGATCTTGTTTTCATAATTCTGCAAAAAACGAGGGAGAATGTATCAATGATTAAGCTGTGACAAAATGCTTCACTGAAATGAATGCCAAGAACAATGCGTGGCTGAGTGGAGGAAAAAGAATCTGAAAGTACAGATAGAACAAATGTACTCGCTAATAGAGTCTTTCGCAGAGCTAATATAAGTTCCTCTGGCACACTGGTAAATGTCAATGCTAAATAAGGCAAGTGTGTTATTAGAATCAAGGGATTTGAACAACAAATTAAAGTTCTGACAAAAGAAAGTATTGATTTTCAGGAGCTATTGAGATTCTGTATTAGCTTGCACTAGGATATTTAAAAAGACATACTATATTTAGTAATTTAACAAAGCAAATACTGTTGTATCATGTTTTCTGTAATTAGAATGAATTCCATTCCCATGGATGCAGTATTTATTTAAGACAAAGAAAATAATGTGTACAGATGGTAAAGTATATAACATTTTGTGTTAACCTTTGTTTTTGCTTAGTATTTGCAATCTTAAAAATAACATTTGTCTTGCACGGTTCCATCGGCGGCCTCGGCGGGTCCGGCGTCCGTCTGCGGCTTCGGCTGTCCTCTTCGTCGGGTCCGGCGTCCTTCTGTGGCATCCTCGCGTCCTCACTGCTCGTTTCCCACGCCGAGTTTGAATACTGCGCCGACATATACCGAGCGCAGTACACTCGTGTATCGTCCGGCAGGCTCGGCAACTCTCGCGCTGACTTCCTGTATGCTCAAGACGTCAGCGCGAGAGGCGCCGAGACTGCCCGAAGATACAGGAGTGTACTGCGCTCGGTAGATGCCGGCGCAGTGTTCAAACTCGTGGCGGGAAAGCGGGTATCGGCGTATACTGCGCACCCGCGATTTTGCCCTGATTTTCAGGGCAAAATAGTGCGCGGTATACGCCGATAAATACGGTACCTGATTCTGCCATTTCCCTACTTCCTGGTTGAAAACTGACCACTTTAAGCATAGAAGCTGATCAATGCTAGCATGGTCAGTTTGTATCCTTTCTCTTCTCATTAGGGAGTTACAGGCGTTATATGCAAGCACACGGAATGCCTGTATATTCTGTAGTCAGATTATACCCATGCCCATTACTCCTCTTTTGGTTGCAAGTGGCTTCCCCATCAGTAGAGCCCAGCCTCACTTCAGGAAATTATATCAATGCCCCTGAGTTGGTCATGTCCACCTGCTAGCCTGTGATGCACTTTGCTAAAATACATTTTTGGGGCTGCCATTGCTGACCTCCTTTTCAACATGCTACTTGCCTGGTCTCTAGTAGTGTTGCTCACGAATATTCGCATTGCGAATATTCGACTCGAATATAGCATATTCGAGAAATCGCGCTATATTTCGAAATTCGCGGTGAATATTCGCAATTCCGAATATTCGATTTTTTACAATTTTTTTTTTGAATCAGATCACATCCTAGATATCTCCATCGACGTCTAAAAGCATTGCTGGTATAATTAGAGACCCTGGGCCGAGTAGCTGAAGCGTTCATTGAATTTTCCAGAAAGATCGCAATGCGATTATTCGGCAAACGCAATATCGCGCGATTATTTTCCTCGCCCCGATCTTCCGCATCAGAGCGATTTTTACAGTTTCATTTTTAAAACAGATCACATCCTAGTGATCTCCATAGACGTCTGAAAGCATTGCTGGTATGATTAGAGCCATTGGGCCGAGTAGCTGAAGCGATCATTTTATATTGCCGAATATTCGCAATGCGAATATTCGGCAATAGGAATATTGCGCGATTATTTGCTCCGCCCTTTTGCATCAGAGCCAATCAGAGTTCTCCTTCCACACTCGTCACAGGTTAGCAACCAATAGGAACCTGCCTGCATGGACATTATATAAGCTCACTCCCAGCACCATTTCATTGCAGATTCAGAAGCTTGCTATAGAGTGTGGAGGCTGTTTCTGTGTTCCTGGTTTCCTGGTTTCCTGTGTCTTTGTTCTTGATTGATTTAGATCATCACCAGCATTGCTATTTAGTGATTCCAGTGGATCTTTTCCAGTATATCAACTGCTTTTTTCAAAGCAATAGACCCAAGAGCTTTTTTCAAAGCTACGTTTTGTGCTGTTTTGTGCTGTTTTTTTCATTTGTGTTACTGTTTGATCCTGCAATCCTCCCTGTTCAGTTATATTTGCAAGAGATTTCAGAACACATATTGATCTGAGCTTTATAAAAGAGCTTTTCTAAAAGCTAAGTTTTGTTCATCTTGTGTTACTGTCAGATCTTGCAGGTTCACTGTTCAGTGATATTTGATAGGCATCTCAGTTCAAATTTTGTTTAGTTTTCCCTAAAGAGCTTTTATAAAAGCTAAGTTTTGTGTTCAGTTTAGTTAAATTTTGTGTAGTAAGTGTACACACTGTTAGTGTACATTTATTTCATCTAGCTTAGCTTAGTGTGTGTTTAGTGTCTGTGTTTAAAAAAAAAAAAAAAAAAAAAGTTAGTGTTTGTTTAGTGCTTTTTTTTTTTTTCTTTAATTTTGTAGTCCTTGTCTGGTGTACTACTTTTCTTATAGTTTAGTAGCTGTCTGTGTACGTCTTTGTCTGCGTGCCTGTCTTGTAAAAAAAACACAAAAACACATTTTGTTCACATTTTCCCCCCCAATAAAGTTTAACCCCCCCACACACATATCAGCAATTATGAGCGGCATCCGTGGCCGTGGCAGTAGGGGTAGGGGAGTTACTCCCAGTGCTGGATCGCTGCCAGCACGGGGTACCTCTCGTGCCCCTACTAGTGGTAGAGGATCGGGTGCAAGGGGAGTACGCCTGATCCGGGAGTTCTTCCCATCGGGCAGCCGCCCGATATTGCCATCTCAGGCTCAAGTAGTGGTGGACTACATGGGGCACAGCAGTGCCACTGAGTCGTCGGTCCCGACTCACAGTAGTACCACCATTACACCGTTGCCTGTACTACCCCCCCCCAGCCCCCAAGAGTCCAGCATCTTACTGTTCGACAGCGACAGTGATAGGGATCTCTTGGGGGAGGCCATGCATCAGGCAGACCTCCAGCTCTGTCCTGATGGTCAGGACCTTTTTGAAGGGATGGATGAGGAGGATGGGATACCTGCTGGCAGTATCCCAGAGACATCCCTTCAAACTGGTGCTGCTGTTTTGGTGCAGGAAACAGCAGCACCTAGTCAGACCCAGGCGTGGGTGAGGGGACAGCGGAGCCAGGCTAGAGGCTCCATGTCACGTGGTTCCCTCAGACCAACACATCTCAGCCCTTGGTCTGACATCTCTGGGGGCGAAGAGGGTGACCCATCATGGTTGCCATCTGACGCGTCGGCTCACTACGTCAGTGACGACGGGGAAGGTAGGCACCCTGGTGAAACGGTGCGCCAGGTCACCACCAGGGAGACCATCGTCAGGGTCTCCACTGGTGATGGCAGCAGGAGGTGTCAGGAGGAGGAGCAGCAGCAGCAGCAGCAGCAGCAGGCAGCTCCACCTGTGCGCACCGAATCCCAGCAGGTGCAAGTAAGCGTCACCCCATCTGACAGGAGGGCGGTGCTGAAGTCACCTGTCTGGAATTTCTTTACCCTGGTGGCAGACAACCCTACCGTGGCCATCTGCCGGATTTGTAAAGTGAGGGTGAAGAGAGGGAAGTGTTTGGCTCGGGTGGGTACCACAGCCCTGAACCAGCACCTCAGGATAAACCACTGGGCGTTGTATGAGGAGATGAAGCGTGGTGGTGGTAGCAGCGCCACCACCACAAGTGAGCAGGGTACAGCAGCCCCTGCCACATCTTCATCTGTTTCCAGCAGGTCATGCCCCCCCGCTCCCTCTAGTAGAGGTACTGGTACCGGCAGCCAGACCTCTACTTCCACAGCACCCTCCACGTCTGTGTCCCGCACTGCCGTCCGGCGCCAGGCGTCGATTTCAGACGCCTTTGACCGCACCACTCCCTTCCCCCCTGGAGACCGACGTGTGCGTTCCCTCAATGGGCTCCTGGCAAGGGTTATTGCCCAACATCTGCTGCCCTTCAACATAGTTGACAGCAACCCCTTCAGGCAGATGTTGGAGCAGGCCCAACCCCAATGGCGTGTCCCCAGCCGCCATTTCTTTGCCAGGACTGGTGTCCCTGCCCTACACCAGCACATTGTTCAGAATGTAACCCTGTCGCTGGATCACGCTGTCAGCGACAGGGTTCATCTGACAATGGATGGCTGGACCAGCAGGCATGGGCAGGGACGCTACATCAGCTTCACGGCCCATTGGGTTTCCCTCCGAGGCGTCGGTGAGGGATCGTCGGCAACCGATCTTGTGGTGCCGCCCCGGGGTGTCCAGGGGAGAACTGCTGGTCTCCCTCAAGCCACTGTCTCCGCAGCTGCTGAGCCTCCCAGCAAGCGCCCCCGTAGCTACTCAAGTGTGGGGCACGTGCGCTGTCAGGCCGTGCTCCAGCTTGTTAGTTTAGGGGACCGGAGACACACTGCAGAAGAAGTGCTGAAAGCACTTCAAGCTCAGGTCCAGAAGTGGCTGACACCCCGAAGGCTCCAGCCAGGTATGGTTGTCTGCGATAACGGCAGCAACCTACTCGCCGCCCTCCATGCTGGCAGTCTGACGCACGTGCCCTGTCTGGCACATGTCCTCAACCTGGTGGTGCAGAAGTTCCTGCGCACTTATCCAGGGTTGAGTGACATTGTGGCAAAGGCGCGTAGGATTGCCAGCCACTTCAGGCGCTCCCCAACCGCTACCGCGTCCCTGTCCAAATTGCAGCGGAAGTACAATCTGCCCCTTCACAGGCTGATTGTGGACAGTGTGACGCGGTGGAACTCCACCCTCCACATGCTGAAGAGGTTGTGGGAGCAGCAAAGGGCGGTGAGGGAGTACCTGATGGAACTAGGCACTCAGAGGGCTTCACCACAACTCCCTTTCATCGCCTGTGCGCAGTGGGGGCAGATAAACCAGGTCTGCCAAGTGTTGTCCTCCTTCGAGCAGGCGACCAAGATGGTCAGCAGTGAGCAAATTGGCCTCAATAGCGTGCTGCCAATACTGTTCATGCTGGAGAGGACACTAGATCGCCTGCTCGAGGCTGGGGAGAGTGCCTTGGTGGAGCAGGAGGAGTCAGCAATGCTCCACCGAGACCAGGGCCAGGACCAGGAGGAGGAGGAGGAGGAGGAGGATGATGATGAAGAGGAGGAGGAGGTGGTTGCTGGTGTCGTCCCGGAGTCAGGGCCTGGTCAGGAGGGAGAGCCGGTGTTGGGGGCACCGATAGTCCGGGGGTTGGGCATGTCTGAGTTTGACCAGCAGCGCCTCAGGGAAGAAGAGTCGCACCTCATTCACCTGGCCAGCATTGAGGAGTCACAGCGGGCTGTGCTCTTCCCCATGGCTGCCCACATGCTCAGATGCCTCAGGAGGGACCCCCGGGTTAAGACCATCAAGACGAGGGATGATTTCTGGATGGCCACCCTTTTGGATCCCAGGTGCAAGGGGAAACTGGAGCAGTTCATCCCAGCCAGCCGGAGGCAGCACCGGATGGAGGAACTGCAGGCAGCCATTGTCAGACGGTTGGAGCAGGCAACTCCCCGGCCTCCAGTTGTCCCCCCTCATCTCACCCAGCAGGTGGCTGCACCCAGCTGCAGCCGAGCAGGGGACCTAATGGAAGAGATGAGGATGTTCTTCCAAACCGAGCGACCCAGTACCACCACCAGCAGCAGCAGCAGTCACCACCAGCGGCTGGCCCACATGGTGGCAGACTACATGGCGTCCGTCGGTGCTTCTGACAGTATGAGCACCGACGACCCCATGGAGTACTGGGTTGCCAGATTGGACACCTGCCGCGAGCTCGCTCAGTATGCGCTGGAGTTATTGTCTTGCCCCCCCTCCAGCGTACTATCTGAGCGGACATTCAGCGCGGCAGGTGGGGTGGTCACGGACAAGAGGACCCGTCTGTCCACAGAGTCCGTGGACAGACTCACATTCATAAAGATGAATGAGTCCTGGATCGGCGGTGACTTTCTGGCACCCGTCGTCGGTTCAGGGCGCTGAAGGGTCCCTTGCCATGCATTCCCTGATGAAGCCCCGGACCTGATGTATTTACAGTGCTGAATATAACTATTTCAACATCAGAGAAAATCAATGTTAATATTTGGTACAGTAGGCTTTCTTTGCAATTACAGCGGTCAAAAATTTCTTTTATTTTTACACCAGCTTTGCACACACTGGAGGAGGGATTTTGGCCCACTCCTCCACACAGATCTTCTCTACATCAGTCATGTTTCTGGGCTATCGCTGAGAAACACGGAGTTTGAGCTCCCTCCAAAGATTCTCTATTGGGTTTAGGTCTGGAGACTGGCTAGGCCACGCCAGAACCTTGATATGCTCCTTACAGAGCCAATCCTTGGTTATCCTGGCTGTGTGCTTTGGGTCATTCTCATGTTGGAAGACCCAGCCTCGACCCATCTTCAAAGCTCTAACTCAGGGAAGGAGGTTGTTGCCCAAAATCTTGCAATACATGGCCCCGGTCATCCTCTCCTTAATACAGTGCAGTCACCCTGTCCCATGTGCAGAAAAACACCACCAAAGCATGATGCTACCACCCCCATGCTTCACATTAGGGATGGCGTTCTTGGCATGGTACTCATCATTATTCTTCCTCCGAACACGGTTAGTGAAATTATGATCAAAAAATTATATTATAGTCTCATCTGACCACATGATTTTCTCCCATGACTCCTTTGGATCAGTCAAGACAATTATGTCAGCAGTTATTTCACACCCTATATACTCTTATTAAGACTGCTGTACATCATGGCAACTCCTGCCCATGTGATATGACTCTGTATCAACTACTACTGTTAATACTACTACTGCTGCTTCTGCTGCTGCTGCTGCCCAGTCAAGACACCTATGTCAGCAGTTATTTGACACTCTATATACTCCTATTCCTACTGCTGTTCATCATGGCACCTCCTGCCCATGTGATATGACTCTGTATCAACTACTACTGTTAATACTACTGCTGCTTCTGCTGCTGCTGCCCAGTCAATACACCTATGTCAGCAGTTATTTGACACTCTATATACTCCTATTCCTACTGCTGTTCATGATGGCACCTCCTGCCCATGTGATATGACTCTGTATCAACTACTACTGTTAATACTACTGCTGCTTCTGCTGCTGCTGCCCAGTCAAGACACCTATGTCAGCAGTTATTTGACACTCTATATACTCCTATTCCTACTGCTGTTCATGATGGCACCTCCTGCCCATGTGATATGACTCTGTATCAACTACTACTGTTAATACTACTGCTGCTTCTGCTGCTGCTGCTGCCCAGTCAAGACACCTATGTCAGCAGTTATTTGACACTCTATATACTCCTATTCCTACTGCTGTTCATGATGGCACCTCCTGCCCATGTGATATGACTCTGTATCAACTACTACTGTTAATACTACTGCTGCTTCTGCTGCTGCTGCTGCCCAGTCAAGACACCTATGTCAGCAGTTATTTGACACTCTATATACTCCTATTCCTACTGCTGTTCATGATGGCACCTCCTGCCCATGTGATATGACTCTGTATCAACTACTACTGTTAATACTACTGCTGCTTCTGCTGCTGCTGCCCAGTCAAGACACCTATGTCAGCAGTTATTTGACACTCTATATACTCATATTCCTACTGCTGTTCATCATGGCACCTCCTGCCCATGTGATATGACTCTGTATCAACTACTACTGTTAATACTACTGCTGCTTCTGCTGCTGCTGCCCAGTCAATACACCTATGTCAGCAGTTATTTGACACTCTATATACTCCTATTCCTACTGCTGTTCATGATGGCACCTCCTGCCCATGTGATATGACTCTGTATCAACTACTACTGTTAATACTACTGCTGCTTCTGCTGCTGCTGCCCAGTCAAGACACCTATGTCAGCAGTTATTTGACACTCTATATACTCCTATTCCTACTGCTGTTCATGATGGCACCTCCTGCCCATGTGATATGACTCTGTATCAACTACTACTGTTAATACTACTGCTGCTTCTGCTGCTGCTGCCCAGTCAAGACACCTATGTCAGCAGTTATTTGACACTCTATATACTCCTATTCCTACTGCTGTTCATGATGGCACCTCCTGCCCATGTGATATGACTCTGTATCAACTACTACTGTTAATACTACTGCTGCTTCTGCTGCTGCTGCTGCCCAGTCAAGACACCTATGTCAGCAGTTATTTGACACTCTATATACTCCTATTCCTACTGCTGTTCATGATGGCACCTCCTGCCCATGTGATATGACTCTGTATCAACTACTACTGTTAATACTACTGCTGCTTCTGCTGCTGCTGCCCAGTCAAGACACCTATGTCAGCAGTTATTTGACACTCTATATACTCATATTCCTACTGCTGTTCATCATGGCACCTCCTGCCCATGTGATATGACTCTGTATCAACTACTACTGTTAATACTACTGCTGCTTCTGCTGCTGCTACTCAGTCAATACACCTATGTCAGCAGTTATTTGACACTCTATATACTCCTATTCCTACTGCTGTTCATGATGGCACCTCCTGCCCATGTGATATGACTCTGTATCAACTACTACTGTTAATACTACTGCTGCTTCTGCTGCTGCTGCCCAGTCAAGACACCTATGTCAGCAGTTATTTGACACTCTATATACTACTATTCCTACTGCTGTTCATCATGGCACCTCCTGCCCATGTGATATGACTCTGTATCAACTACTACTGTTAATACTACTGCTGCTTCTGCTGCTGCTGCCCAGTCAATACACCTATGTCAGCAGTTATTTGACACTCTATATACTCCTATTCCTACTGCTGTTCATGATGGCACCTCCTGCCCATGTGATATGACTCTGTATCAACTACTACTGTTAATACTACGGCTGCTTCTGCTGCTGCTGCCCAGTCAAGACACCTATGTCAGCAGTTATTTGACACTCTATATACTCCTATTCCTACTGCTGTTCATCATGGCACCTCCTGCCCATGTGATATGACTCTGTATCAACTACTACTGTTAATACTACTGCTGCTGCTTCTGCTGCTGCTGCTGCCCAGTCAAGACACCTATGTCAGCAGTTATTTGACACTCTATATACTCCTATTCCTACTGCTGTTCATGATGGCACCTCCTGCCCATGTGATATGACTCTGTATCAACTACTACTGTTAATACTACTGCTGCTTCTGCTGCTGCTGCCCAGTCAAGACACCTATGTCAGCAGTTATTTGACACTCTATATACTCCTATTCCTACTGCTGTTCATGATGGCACCTCCTGCCCATGTGATATGACTCTGTATCAACTACTACTGTTAATACTACTGCTGCTTCTGCTGCTGCTGCCCAGTCAAGACACCTATGTCAGCAGTTATTTGACACTCTATATACTCCTATTCCTACTGCTGTTCATGATGGCACCTCCTGCCCATGTGATATGACTCTGTATCAACTACTACTGTTAATACTACTGCTGCTTCTGCTGCTGCTGCTGCCCAGTCAAGACACCTATGTCAGCAGTTATTTGACACTCTATATACTCCTATTCCTACTGCTGTTCATGATGGCACCTCCTGCCCATGTGATATGACTCTGTATCAACTACTACTGTTAATACTACTGCTGCTTCTGCTGCTGCTGCCCAGTCAAGACACCTATGTCAGCAGTTATTTGACACTCTATATACTCATATTCCTACTGCTGTTCATCATGGCACCTCCTGCCCATGTGATATGACTCTGTATCAACTACTACTGTTAATACTACTGCTGCTTCTGCTGCTGCTGCTCAGTCAATACACCTATGTCAGCAGTTATTTGACACTCTATATACTCCTATTCCTACTGCTGTTCATGATGGCACCTCCTGCCCATGTGATATGACTCTGTATCAACTACTACTGTTAATACTACTGCTGCTTCTGCTGCTGCTGCCCAGTCAAGACACCTATGTCAGCAGTTATTTGACACTCTATATACTACTATTCCTACTGCTGTTCATCATGGCACCTCCTGCCCATGTGATATGACTCTGTATCAACTACTACTGTTAATACTACTGCTGCTTCTGCTGCTGCTGCCCAGTCAATACACCTATGTCAGCAGTTATTTGACACTCTATATACTCCTATTCCTACTGCTGTTCATGATGGCACCTCCTGCCCATGTGATATGACTCTGTATCAACTACTACTGTTAATACTACGGCTGCTTCTGCTGCTGCTGCCCAGTCAAGACACCTATGTCAGCAGTTATTTGACACTCTATATACTCCTATTCCTACTGCTGTTCATCATGGCACCTCCTGCCCATGTGATATGACTCTGTATCAACTACTACTGTTAATACTACTGCTGCTGCTTCTGCTGCTGCTGCTGCCCAGTCAAGACACCTATGTCAGCAGTTATTTGACACTCTATATACTCCTATTCCTACTGCTGTTCATGATGGCACCTCCTGCCCATGTGATATGACTCTGTATCAACTACTACTGTTAATACTACTGCTGCTTCTGCTGCTGCTGCCCAGTCAAGACACCTATGTCAGCAGTTATTTGACACTCTATATACTCCTATTCCTACTGCTGTTCATCATGGCACCTCCTGCCCATGTGATATGACTCTGTATCAACTACTACTGTTAATACTACTGCTGCTTCTGCTGCTGCTGCCCAGTCAATACACCTATGTCAGCAGTTATTTGACACTCTATATACTCCTATTCCTACTGCTGTTCATGATGGCACCTCCTGCCCATGTGATATGACTCTGTATCAACTACTACTGTTAATACTACTGCTGCTTCTGCTGCTGCTGCCCAGTCAAGACACCTATGTCAGCAGTTATTTGACACTCTATATACTCCTATTCCTACTGCTGTTCATCATGGCACCTCCTGCCCATGTGATATGACTCTGTATCAACTACTACTGTTAATACTACTGCTGCTTCTGCTGCTGCTGCCCAGTCAATACACCTATGTCAGCAGTTATTTGACACTCTATATACTCCTATTCCTACTGCTGTTCATGATGGCACCTCCTGCCCATGTGATATGACTCTGTATCAACTACTACTGTTAATACTACTGCTGCTTCTGCTGCTGCTGCCCAGTCAAGACACCTATGTCAGCAGTTATTTGACACTCTATATACTCCTATTCCTACTGCTGTTCATCATGGCACCTCCTGCCCATGTGATATGACTCTGTATCAACTACTACTGTTAATACTACTGCTGCTGCTTCTGCTGCTGCTGCTGCCCAGTCAAGACACCTATGTCAGCAGTTATTTGACACTCTATATACTCCTATTCCTACTGCTGTTCATCATGGCACCTCCTGCCCATGTGATATGACTCTGTATCAACTACTACTGTTAATACTACTACTGCTGCTTCTGCTGCTGCTGCCCAGTCAAGACACCTATGTCAGCAGTTATTTGACACTCTATATACTCCTATTCCTACTGCTGTTCATCATGGCACCTCCTGCCCATGTGATATGACTCTGTATCAACTACTACTGTTAATACTACTGCTGCTGCTTCTGCTGCTGCTGCTGCCCAGTCAAGACACCTATGTCAGCAGTTATTTGACACTCTATATACTCCTATTCCTACTGCTGTTCATGATGGCACCTCCTGCCCATGTGATATGACTCTGTATCAACTACTACTGTTAATACTACTACTGCTGCTTCTGCTGCTGCTGCCGCCCAGTCAAGACACCTATGTCAGCAGTTATTTGACACTCTATATACTCCTATTCCTACTGCTGTTCATCATGGCACCTCCTGCCCATGTGATATGACTCTGTATCAACTACTACTGTTAATACTACTGCTGCTTCTGCTGCTGCTGCCCAGTCAATACACCTATGTCAGCAGTTATTTGACACTCTATATACTCCTATTCCTACTGCTGTTCATGATGGCACCTCCTGCCCATGTGATATGACTCTGTATCAACTACTACTGTTAATACTACGGCTGCTTCTGCTGCTGCTGCCCAGTCAAGACACCTATGTCAGCAGTTATTTGACACTCTATATACTCCTATTCCTACTGCTGTTCATCATGGCACCTCCTGCCCATGTGATATGACTCTGTATCAACTACTACTGTTAATACTACTGCTGCTGCTTCTGCTGCTGCTGCTGCCCAGTCAAGACACCTATGTGTGCAGTTATTTGACACTCTATATACTCCTATTCCTACTGCTGTTCATGATGGCACCTCCTGCCCA
Source organism: Rana temporaria (assembly GCF_905171775.1). Taxonomy (NCBI): domain Eukaryota; kingdom Metazoa; phylum Chordata; class Amphibia; order Anura; family Ranidae; genus Rana; species Rana temporaria. The sequence goes on from NC_053492.1 coordinate 348,412,140, forward strand.
TGTGATATGACTCTGTATCAACTACTACTGTTAATACTACTGCTGCTTCTGCTGCTGCTGCCCAGTCAAGACACCTATGTCAGCAGTTATTTGACACTCTATATACTCCTATTCCTACTGCTGTTCATGATGGCACCTCCTGCCCATGTGATATGACTCTGTATCAACTACTACTGTTAATACTACTGCTGCTTCTGCTGCTGCTGCCCAGTCAAGACACCTATGTCAGCAGTTATTTGACACTCTATATACTCCTATTCCTACTGCTGTTCATGATGGCACCTCCTGCCCATGTGATATGACTCTGTATCAACTACTACTGTTAATACTACTGCTGCTTCTGCTGCTGCTGCTGCCCAGTCAAGACACCTATGTCAGCAGTTATTTGACACTCTATATACTCCTATTCCTACTGCTGTTCATGATGGCACCTCCTGCCCATGTGATATGACTCTGTATCAACTACTACTGTTAATACTACTGCTGCTTCTGCTGCTGCTGCCCAGTCAAGACACCTATGTCAGCAGTTATTTGACACTCTATATACTCATATTCCTACTGCTGTTCATCATGGCACCTCCTGCCCATGTGATATGACTCTGTATCAACTACTACTGTTAATACTACTGCTGCTTCTGCTGCTGCTGCTCAGTCAATACACCTATGTCAGCAGTTATTTGACACTCTATATACTCCTATTCCTACTGCTGTTCATGATGGCACCTCCTGCCCATGTGATATGACTCTGTATCAACTACTACTGTTAATACTACTGCTGCTTCTGCTGCTGCTGCCCAGTCAAGACACCTATGTCAGCAGTTATTTGACACTCTATATACTACTATTCCTACTGCTGTTCATCATGGCACCTCCTGCCCATGTGATATGACTCTGTATCAACTACTACTGTTAATACTACTGCTGCTTCTGCTGCTGCTGCCCAGTCAATACACCTATGTCAGCAGTTATTTGACACTCTATATACTCCTATTCCTACTGCTGTTCATGATGGCACCTCCTGCCCATGTGATATGACTCTGTATCAACTACTACTGTTAATACTACGGCTGCTTCTGCTGCTGCTGCCCAGTCAAGACACCTATGTCAGCAGTTATTTGACACTCTATATACTCCTATTCCTACTGCTGTTCATCATGGCACCTCCTGCCCATGTGATATGACTCTGTATCAACTACTACTGTTAATACTACTGCTGCTGCTTCTGCTGCTGCTGCTGCCCAGTCAAGACACCTATGTCAGCAGTTATTTGACACTCTATATACTCCTATTCCTACTGCTGTTCATGATGGCACCTCCTGCCCATGTGATATGACTCTGTATCAACTACTACTGTTAATACTACTGCTGCTTCTGCTGCTGCTGCCCAGTCAAGACACCTATGTCAGCAGTTATTTGACACTCTATATACTCCTATTCCTACTGCTGTTCATCATGGCACCTCCTGCCCATGTGATATGACTCTGTATCAACTACTACTGTTAATACTACTGCTGCTTCTGCTGCTGCTGCCCAGTCAATACACCTATGTCAGCAGTTATTTGACACTCTATATACTCCTATTCCTACTGCTGTTCATGATGGCACCTCCTGCCCATGTGATATGACTCTGTATCAACTACTACTGTTAATACTACTGCTGCTTCTGCTGCTGCTGCCCAGTCAAGACACCTATGTCAGCAGTTATTTGACACTCTATATACTCCTATTCCTACTGCTGTTCATCATGGCACCTCCTGCCCATGTGATATGACTCTGTATCAACTACTACTGTTAATACTACTGCTGCTTCTGCTGCTGCTGCCCAGTCAATACACCTATGTCAGCAGTTATTTGACACTCTATATACTCCTATTCCTACTGCTGTTCATGATGGCACCTCCTGCCCATGTGATATGACTCTGTATCAACTACTACTGTTAATACTACTGCTGCTTCTGCTGCTGCTGCCCAGTCAAGACACCTATGTCAGCAGTTATTTGACACTCTATATACTCCTATTCCTACTGCTGTTCATCATGGCACCTCCTGCCCATGTGATATGACTCTGTATCAACTACTACTGTTAATACTACTGCTGCTGCTTCTGCTGCTGCTGCTGCCCAGTCAAGACACCTATGTCAGCAGTTATTTGACACTCTATATACTCCTATTCCTACTGCTGTTCATCATGGCACCTCCTGCCCATGTGATATGACTCTGTATCAACTACTACTGTTAATACTACTACTGCTGCTTCTGCTGCTGCTGCCCAGTCAAGACACCTATGTCAGCAGTTATTTGACACTCTATATACTCCTATTCCTACTGCTGTTCATCATGGCACCTCCTGCCCATGTGATATGACTCTGTATCAACTACTACTGTTAATACTACTGCTGCTGCTTCTGCTGCTGCTGCTGCCCAGTCAAGACACCTATGTCAGCAGTTATTTGACACTCTATATACTCCTATTCCTACTGCTGTTCATGATGGCACCTCCTGCCCATGTGATATGACTCTGTATCAACTACTACTGTTAATACTACTACTGCTGCTTCTGCTGCTGCTGCCGCCCAGTCAAGACACCTATGTCAGCAGTTATTTGACACTCTATATACTCCTATTCCTACTGCTGTTCATCATGGCACCTCCTGCCCATGTGATATGACTCTGTATCAACTACTACTGTTAATACTACTGCTGCTTCTGCTGCTGCTGCCCAGTCAAGACACCTATGTCAGCAGTTATTTGACACTCTATATACTCCTATTCCTATTGCTGTTCATCATGGCACCTCCTGCCCATGTGATATGACTCTGTATCAACTACTACTGTTAATACTACTGCTGCTTCTGCTGCTGCTGCCCAGTCAATACACCTATGTCAGCAGTTATTTGACACTCTATATACTCCTATTCCTACTGCTGTTCATGATGGCACCTCCTGCCCATGTGATATGACTCTGTATCAACTACTACTGTTAATACTACTACTGCTGCTTCTGCTGCCCAGTCAAGACACCTATGTCAGCAGTTATTTCACACCCTATATACTCTTATTAAGACTGCTGTTCATCATGGCACCTCTTGCCCGAGTGATTTGACACTGTATTGTCAATGTCTACTACTACTATTACAGCTCAGTCAAGACACCTGTGTCCCAATTTTTTGGTACACTATTGACTACTATGACCACTACTGATGCTGTAAAGTATTCCCCAAGTGTTTTTATGCTATGTATTACTATTACCACTACTGCTTGTAAATCATGCCTGTGTGATACTTAGTGGGAATGCTTTAATAAGCATTCCTAGTATGGATACCCGTAAATGTATTAATCTTAATTAGTGTGAATGCTTTAATAAACATTTCCAGTATTGATATCCGTAAATTTAGTAATCTTATTATTCCTTAAGTTTTTTGGTTCTGCGTAACTTCGGCATACTTTCAACTATTGAGACCATTCAACTGTAAAAATGTTCGTCTCGTTCAGCTAATGATGGGACTTCTTCAAGTTTTTTTCTACTTTTTACACTTTTATAAATTTTAAGCTTTTAGACCCTTTTTTTAAACATTGAAGTCAATGAGAACATCCTTTTCCCCTTTGAATTCACATGCCATGCCAAAAGTTTCAGCTACTTCATACTTTCACTTACAGACACTGAAAAACCTTTAAAGCGGTCACAAAATATTTAGCTATCCAGCTATGACTTTTCAAATCGTTATCGTTTACAATTTTTTGGTGAAAACGCAATTTACGTTTTGCGAATTTTTCACAAAAATGCGATAGGTTATAATGTAATCCTATGGAGGGGATTTAGAGTCTGTCATGTGACCTTAACATTGGAGATCTTTGTAATTAAAAATATCTTTACAAAAAGGGGAAACAAATTGGTCTCACGCCCACAAGATCTACTTTTCATACACAATTTTTAGATCAAAACGTAGCTATGCTTGTCTGGTTTATGGCAATGTGACCAATTCTGCGATACGTATTTTAGTTTTAATTATTGGAGCAACAGCCAGAAATTATGTCTCATAGACTCTCATGTGAAATTATCTAAAAAATGTTGCTGCAGAACTCACAAAGACGCTCTTTTCTAAATCGCAGAAATGGCCACATTTTTAAGTTTATCTACATAAATTTCATATCGATGCGTTTACAAGGGCCGTGTATTTCAAACGGTGTAGTCGTTGTATCAATTGCATGTACGTTTGAGGATTTATTAAGCTTTGTTTGGAGGCTTAAATCATGTATTAGATCTGTGAATTAAAAGCGTTTGTAATGTTATTTCTTTCCATAAATAACTTTCCTGACCTCAGTGCAATATTCCTCCTCACTGACCTGGGGGGGAGGGGAAACCTATTGAGGGGGGAGGGGCGACCAAGAAGTCAGCATACTCTATACTTTGCAGATAGAGAAAGAAGCTGTGTGTCCTAAAGATAGTGTAGTGGTTATGGTGAATGTCTTTGGCAAGGGGCTCACCAATTAAGCTATTCAGCATTCCCACTCGCATTTTCCTCAGGAAATGCATTGTCTAGTTATATTATATTTTAATACTCCTGCTGCTGCCTCCATGCTGAGTAAAGCTTCATGAGCTTTCTGGCACAGCGGATCCACCAACAGCCTCCGCTACAAGCTACCAGACCGGACTACCAGACCGGATCTAAACAGCAAGTGTAACTATAACAATGAACCTTATGTTAAACCCTGTTTTGCGGCATTTATACTGCAACCATTGGGCTGACTGCAAGAGCTCATCTGCATTCTCTCTCTTTCTTGCTCTCCCTCTCTCTCTCTTTGTATATATATATATATATATATATATTGTTGCTTTTGTTATGTTCATTTTTCAACAGTTTATTTTGTGTTCGTCGTGTCTGTGTCGTGTGCTTTAGTTTGTCCTAGGTTAATGTTAAATAAAATAATAGTATAAAATGTTTTTGCTTATTATGAAGTTAAATGTGTTGATGTTGATTTGTTTGATGTGAAGTTAGATGTGTTGAAAAACCTACAACTCTATCTCAAAAAGAAATGAAACATTTCCAAAAAATAAGTTTTTTTAATACAAAAATAAATTTAAATATAGCTCTCAATCCGTTTTTGAATGCGGTGCATTTCCGCAATCTGACCCGATAGCTGCTGCTCTAGCAGAGCATTTTGTTGGTTGAGGTAGCTCATCTTACGCTGGTTCTGAAGGATCTTCTGGTGCGTCTTTTGGATGAGTATATTTTGCCTCTTCAGATCTCTTGATGCTTTTAGGATATAATAAAAAAACATTTGGATTTCAAATAACGTTACCAAATAAATAAATATTTTTTTTTGCTTATTAATCAATCATTATCATGTGTATACACTTGTTATGTGTCTAACACATCCCGGGAGTGCAGAATTATTAGGCAAATGAGTATTTGGACCACATCATCCTCTTTATGCATGTTGTCTTACTCCAAGCTGTATAGGCTCGAAAGCCTACTACAGATTAGGCATATTAGGTAATGTACATCTCTGTAATGAGAAGGTGTGTGGTCTAATGACATCAACACTCTATATCAGGTGTGCATAATTATTAGTCAATTTTTTTTTTTGGGAAAATTGGCCAAAAGAAGGATTTGACAGACTCTGAAAAGTCCAAAATAGAGAGATATCTAGCAGAGGGATGCAGCACTCTTAAAGTTGCAAAGCTTCTGAAGCGTGATCATCAAACAAAAGAAGCGTGTGGAAAAACAAAGGTGCAAAATAACTGCCCATGAACTGAGAAAAGTTAAGCGTGCAGCTGCCAAGATGCCACTTGCCACAAGATTGGCCATATTTCAGAGCTGCAACATCACTGGGGTGCCCAAAAGCACAAGGTGTGCAATACCCAGAGACATGGCCAAGGTAAGAAAGGCTGAAAGACGATGACCACTGAACAAGACACACAAGCTGCAACGTCAAGACTGTGCCAATAAATATCTCAAGAAAGATTTTTCTAAGGTTTTATGGACTGCTGAAATGAGAGTGAGTCTTGATGGGCCAGATGGAAGAGCCCGTGGCTGGATTGGTAAAGGGCAGGGAGCTCCAGTCCGACTCAGACGCCAGCAAGGTGGTGGTGGAGTACTGGTTTGGGCTGGTATCATCAAAGATGAGCTTGTGGGGCCTTTTCGGATTGAGGATGGAGTCAAGCTCAACTCCCAGTCCTACTGCCAGATTATGGAAGAGACCTTCTTCAAGCAGTGGTACAGGAAAAAGTCACCATCCTTCAAGAAAAACATGATTTTCATGCAGGACAATGCTCCATCACACGTGTCAAAGTACTCCACAGCGTGGCTGGCAAGAAAGGGTATTAAATAAAAAAAAGTAATGACATGGCCTCCTTGTTCACCTGATCTGAACCCCATTGAGAACCTGTGGTCCATCATCAAATGTGGGATTTACAAGGAGGGAAAACAGTACACCTCTCTGAACAGTGTCTGGCAGGCTGTGGTTGCTGCTGCACATTGCAATGTTGATGGTGAACAGATCAAAACACTGACAGAATCCATGGATGTCAGGCTTTTGAGTGTCCTTGCAAAGAAAGGTGGCTATATTGGTCACTGATTTGTTTTTGTTTTGTTTTTAAATGTCAGAAATGTGTATTTGTGAATGTTGAGATGTTATATTGGTTTCACTGTTAAAAATAAATCATTGAAATGGCTATCTATTTATTTTTTGGTTAAGTTGCCTAATAATTCTGCACAGTAATAGTAGTCACCTGCACACACAGATATCCCCCGAAAATAACTAACACTAAAAACAAACTAAAAACTACTTCCAAAAAAATTCAGCTTTGATATTAATGAGTTTTTGGGGTTCATTGAGAACATGGTTGTTGTTCAATAATAAAATGAATCCTCAAAAAATACAACTTGCCTAATAATTATGCACTACCTGTATACTTCTAGCATCAATACCATATTATGGTTATACAATCTGACAGGTGCGCTTTATATGTTGTCCATTTTTATATCTACATTTTGTTGTTGAAATGTTATTAATCATTGTGCACATATTTACCTTCCTGAATGAGGCTCACAGGACCGCTCTCTTCCTCCTGCTCTTCTGCTTGAGAAGTTGGGGTGGTGGGGGGGGGAAGCTCCTCAGCTTGCTCCTCAACAGGAGCTGGGGTTGGGGAGTGGGAGGGCCCTGGCTGCTCCTCCTCATCCATGTCCTCCTCTGCCGCATCCTCCTCTGCCGCATCCTCCTCCTCCTCCTCATCGGCCTGGCGCCTTCTGCGCTTGGCGCGGACAACTGGCATTGGAGCTCCTATAATAACACAATGTTCATATATTATAAAAATGTTTTCTAATGACGTATGCAAATTCTGTGTACTGTGCTGTATTGTATATGAATACAAATTGATTTATATAGACAGTTAACCAATGGGACAATGTTATATTAAAGGGTCTTGTGGGCACTACAGGGGACTGAGCGTGAGCTGGGATGCAACCATGTTAAAATGAGCTGTTTTTGTCTCCTTTGTTTTGTTCAGACCATCTCATGTTAAAAAAAGGGCCTGATGGAGCACACGGGATTACTATAACAACCCCACTCCTAACACAGGAATTTAGTGGTAATCTATATATATAAAACTCAACGTGTGTGTGTGCATAAATGTATGTATGTATGTATGTATGTATGTATGTTCCAGCATCACGTACAAACGGCTAAAGATATTTATATGAAACTTGGCACACAGGTTACTTATATGTCAGCCACAAACATAGGATAGGTGGTTTAAACCTTACCCACCCCCACTTGCCATGGTCGGGGTTTTTCTTTAAAGTCCCATGCAAAGCAATGGGAAAATTATGTTCCCACATAACTTCTGTGTTCCTGTCTGCTGCCCCATGTCTTTTTTCAACAGTACTATGAATACCTTGGCCGGTGGTGATATATGTTAGCACAACATGGCATCTTGGTTAACAACATCTGACCTTACATGAATTACATATGACCTTACATAACTGTCACCAAAGGAGCTGCGGTGGCTCCACGCGATTGCCACTGCACTGACAACTGATTCACCTCTGCAGCTAGGGGTTCGGATCCCGCTCTCGGCTACCTGTGAATTGAGTTTGGTGGTCTCAGCCCCGCCCCTGGTGGGTGTGCTATGCGAGGTTGGGTTGGGAGGACCCCCTCACACCCGCCATTGCCAACCGGGGCATGGAGAAAGGTGGCAGATTGCCTCTGGGGGAGGCCTCCCAACTCCTGCAGGCCGGCTCCTCTCTCTTTCGAGTTCACGCACAAAATACACTTTTTTAAAAAAAAACATAACTGTCAACAATAACTTACCTGGATGATATTTAGCCCGAAGACGTCTGACATTACCCATTTGGCGCCTCTTGAGGTCAGACCACTTCTTAACAATGGCCTTGTGGTCATGTTGGCCGCCAAAGTCAGCGATTAGGGCGCTGACCACAGCCCTTTTCTGTGGCTGCCGCCGCAGGTCATCGTATCCTGTTTCCAGGAACTTCTGCAAGATGAAGAACAAAGTATATTGTAATACTTCTGTTGACAGCCTTATGGATATATGACGTAAATGTATGCTATTCAACAATTGGAAGCATTCTCGCCTTATTAATCAATGACAGGGGTAACATGAAAGATTTTATATCCTGCCATTTCGGTCGCCACCTTTTTTGCATAAATATAGCAGCCATTATCATTTGCATAATTATGAATATATTATTAACAACACAGGATACACGTATAGGGGAGATATGCGTTGCTAACTCTTTTCCCTGTCAGGAGCCTAACGCCCCGGGGGGTCAGAGACGGGACCTTTTTCGGAGGACCACTGACGTATGTACCAGTCGCAGTTTTTTGTGATGTCACTCTTTAGGTGTGTGCACATTTTTCACTGCATCCGGGTGGAGTTTTTGGGTTGTGTTTTGCACGCCACAGGCTTTTCAACAGGAAAAAAACAGCTGGAGGCAGAATGGTTGCAAAACACTACGTGTTTGTTACTTAACTCTGGGTTTCAAGACCAGTCCACCTCCAGCTGTTGCAAAACTACTACTCCCATCAGCCACGGTCTGTCAGTGCATGCTAAGAATTTTACTTTTGCTGCATTTAGGGTGCCACAGTTTAGAGACCCGTGCATAAAGGCCTGAAAAATGGGGGCCTGCAGAACTTACAATACTAGAAGTGCCAGCATTCCCAGGCATGCTGGAAGTTGTAGTTCTGCAACATCTAAAGGGCAATATGTATTCGAACGTCCTTGGGCCTTGAGGACACTGAAGTCAGGACGTTCGCATACGTCCTATGTCCAAAAAAATGTTAAATTCATTATGCTAAATAACAAGGAAAAGTGCCTAAATACACATTTGCCAACCAGGGTGTCTGCAGCTGTCCAGGCATGCTGGGACTTGTAGTTTTGTAAAAGCAGGAGACACATTTTTTGTGAAATACTAATATATGATCATATATACTAACTTTTAAACTAGACTTAAATGCTGGGCTGGGCTGGGACTTGTAGTTTTGTAAAAGCAGGAGACACATTTTTGGTTAAATACTAATATCTGATCATATATACTAACTTTTAAACTAGACTTAAATGCAGTTGAAGATGATGAAATAACAGTGGTCAAAATACTTACACAAATCAGCAACTTTTCCTCAGACTTAGTGAAATTGCTTCCAACCATGTTGCTGTGTGATTGCGCTGCGATCATAAGTTGGAAACTGGCAAGGCTCCAGGAAATGGTCGCGTGTTGTTCGCGTGTTGATTGCGCTGCTTGGACCGAGATGGGTCCATATGGCTTCGGCTGTATGGACCACAGTAACTCTTTTCCCTGTCAGGAGCCTAGGAGCCTAACGCCCCGGGGGGTCAGAGACGGGACCTTTTCGGAGGACCACTGACGTATGCAACCGTCGCAGTTTTTTGTGATGTCACTCTTTAGGTGTGTGCAAATTTTTCCTTGCACCGGGTGGAGTTTTTGGGTTGTGTTTTGCACGCCACAGGCTTTTCAACAGAAAATAACCAGCTGGAGGCAGAATGGTTGCAAAACACTACGGGTTTGTTACCTAACTCTGGGTTTCAAGACCAGTCCACCTCCAGCTGTTGCAAAACTACTACTCCCATCAGCCACGGTCTGTCAGTGCATGCTAAGAATTTTACTTTTGCTGCATCTAGGGTGCCACAGTTTAGAGACCCGTGCATAAAGGCCTGAAAAATGTGGGCCTGCAGAACTTACAATACTAGAAGTGCCAGCATTCCCAGGCATGCTGGAAGTTGTAGTTCTGCAACATCTAAAGGGCAATATGTATTCGAACGTCCTTGGGCCTTGAGGACACTGAAGTCAGGACGTTCGCATACGTCCTATGTCCAAAAAAATTTTAAATTCATTATGCTAAATAACAAGGAAAAGTGCCTAAATACACATTTGCCAACCAGGGTGTCTGCAGCTGTCCAGGCATGCTGGGACTTGTAGTTTTGTAAAAGCAGGAGACACATTTTTGGTTAAATACTAATATCTGATCATATATACTAACTTTTAAACTAGACTTAAATGCAGTTGAAGATGATGAAATAACAGTGGTCAAAATACTTACACAAATCAGCAACTTTTCCTCAGACTTTGAGAAATTGCTTCCCACCATGTTGCTGTAATATTGGGAAACTGGCAAGGCTCCAGGAAATGGTCGCGTGTTGTTCGCGCAATTGCGCATGCGCGATCGAAAAATCGCAATCGCAATATGTATTTTGGTTAAAATATCATACATATTCGATTTCAGAGTGCTGCTACAGCAGTTTTCGAAATATCTGCAATAAATTTCGCATTCGCATGTTGCGATATTTCGATAAAATATCAGGAATATTCTGAGCCAATCAGAGCGCTCCTCCAGCATATCTCGAAATTGCGCAATAAATATCGCATTCGCATGTTGCGATATTTCGATAAAATATCAGGAATATTCTGAGCCAATCAGAGCGCTCCTCCAGCATATCTCGAAATTGCGCAATAAATATCGCAATCGCATGTTGCGATATTTCGATAAAATATCACGAATATTCTGAGCCAATCAGAGCGCTCCTCCAGCATATCTCGAAATTGCGCAATAAATATCGCATTCGCATGTTGCGATATTTCGATAAAATATCACGAATATTCTGAGCCAATCAGAGCGCTCCTCCAGCATATCTCGAAATTGCGCAATAAATATCGCATTCGCATGTTGCGATATTTCGATAAAATATCACGAATATTCTAAGCCAATCAGAGCGCTCCTACCGCAGTTATTAAAAAATCGCAATTATTTTCGCATTCGCAATAGCGAAAAATCGCATTCAATTAATTTCGATAAAATATCACGAATATTCGAATTTAGCGAATATATCTCGAATATTCGAATATATATTCGAGATATATCGCGAAATCGAATATGGCATATTCTGCTCAACACTAGTCTCTAGCTCTAATAGTTCTTACTCCTCTGGCCCAAGCATAAAAACAGTGGAATCAGACAGACCTGTATACTGGTTTGCCAGTTAATGACTCAGATGGCAATACATTTATTGGGTGAACATTACAGCCAGGCAAAAGGCATGGGCAGCTTTCATATGTCTCTGATGGCAGGTGGGCTGGCTATACTTGCAATGATACCAATCCTTCCTGCTGTTTCATTTTAGTCTGAGAGCGAGGAGATGCCAGTGGGATGGACCTAATAGCACGACATTGTTGCAAAGGTACACAAAGTCTTAATTATAAAAAGGATTGAAGTTGAGTAGATAATGCAATCCAGGCACTCAATTTATTAATAATAGTGTATAATTTATCCATTTACTAATAAGTAATGCTTGGACTGATATGTGGGGTAGCTGCCAATATCCAGTGTCTAGGGATCAGCATCCTTCCTGAAGAGAGGAGTAATCTTAAAAGGCCTTTCTTCACTGCTTTTAGGGTTCCTGCTATTATGGAGAGTAGGGCTATCTCCACAGTCTCTGGACATTGTTTGACCATAGTTTGGTTGCATAGTCAGAAAAGAGAGCCGAGATGTGCCTGCAAATATCTGAATTTGAGATGATTGAACCACTTGTAAAGGAGGTTAGAGGGGCACAGTCCCGCTATTGGTTTGAGACCCCTAGCACAGTATTTACAGCTTGCATAATTGGTGATGGTTTGAAGTGGTGTCACCTCAGGAATCTATGGCAACACATGCCAGGGAGCAAAAAAAATGCACTAATCAATGTATAAATGACACAGGCAGGGAAGGGGTTTACACTAGGGGGCGATCAAGGGGTTAACTGTTTACCTGAGTGTGTTCTAACTGTGTGGGGGATAGGCTCACTGGGACAACACAGAAATTGCTGTTCCCGATCACTAGGAACAGCAGATCTCCATGTTGTCCCCTGTCAGAATGGGGATCCTCCTTGTTTACATAGGCCTATCCCCTGTTCTGCCTCTGTACCACGCGTTCACACTATCTCATGCACGGACTGACATACAGGTATTTTGGTTTGCCCAGCCGAGCCATCTTGCCGCAGTATATCTGCATTTTTTTTTTTTTTAGGATTACAACCACATTAAAGTGGAATTCCAGTCAAAAATGTAATTGTTCCTACCGCGATTTTGCCCTGATTTTGGGATTCAGGGAATGCCTGTGTAAGTGGCATCAAAATCAGACTACTTTGAAGTTGGAACGACTTGAAGTCGTACTAATGTGAATGTTGTGTTGTAGATAACTGTGAAAAAGTGAAGCCGCTAACACAGCTAATTGAAAAAAGCATGTGAAGAAAAGTGTATGGTATATGTGTAGCGCTTAGAATGATACAATAAATAATAAAATAGATGTATCCAAAATTTAACATAAATAGTGCTATATAAATGCAAAACAGTTGTGAAAATTGTTCTCACAGAAAAAATGTGAACCAAATAATGATAATAAGTCCATGTATGACCATAATAGGCCAAAAACATCCACCGCGTGTCATAAAATAGTCTGAAATGCAAACATTGAAGTTAGCCACTACATCATTGCCCATATATGGCCTTGGCTATATTTAGTCAATATATTGCCCAAATATAGTAAAGTGACAAGTGTTTCCACTGACATCAGTGGCTGTTAGAGATAGAGTGAGTGCAGGCACCTGCTGCATCCTTAACAATCATTGACAACAGCAAGCTGTCCCACACGAAATGCCATAAACATTCAGAGGCTAATCAGAACAGTGGATGTTTTACTCTAAACTTATATTCAGACAAAACATACATCCCTACCTGTTTCATTGGAAGTCCCCTGTTACAAAGGGCCCCCATTTTTTGGTGGCTAGTACTTACTGTCATGTCTCCACTATAGGACAGCACTGCTTTTGTATTTATCTTCAGACTGTTTAGCAGTGATTTTAACCTCTGTAAGGCAACCATCCAACCATCATACCTCATCCTAAGATGACGAAAAGAGATGCATCTTTGGAAACCAGTCTCCATTTTGAAGACTCTGAGGAAGGGCAAGCACCTAGAAGAAACCAGTTACCGTCTTTGGCACATGTTTTTGGAGGACAGGCTATACGCCCTTCCGGCAGGATCTCAAGTTTGCACTTTAAAGCCATCAGCTAAGTTTATTTGTTCAATTACACATATTTTGATTGTCTGATTGATGATTTTATGTTCTTATTTGTATCTGCCTTGTTGTTTTTAATAAAGTTTCAAAATTGATTGCACAGTCAGCTGTATATCTTAACAGTGAATGCAGTGGATGCAACAATGTGCTTAGTTCAGAAACTGAACCCCAAGTTTTTCTGCAATGTACCTCAGAGTACATCTATCAACACTCCAGGCCACATAGCAACACTCAGCTAGAAGACATTAGAAAAAGAAGATACTAACCAAAGATGCTATACACCACCAATGCAAGTCATCGACAATCCTCAAGTCTGCAAACAAGAGAACTCCCCGAAATGTGGCACCACACACGACATATTTCCCACACACAAGGTACGGTTCAGCTTAAACTGAAGTCTCATAAAAGGTATGATTGCATGCTACTTTTTCACCATAGCAATATACAAGGAAGTTACAATAGACAAGTTCTTTGCACGGCACAGCCTTTAAAGGTTTCTTGGTCATCCTGATAGCTACATAGCCTGGTGATCTTCTTTTCAAAATACAAGCAGAGGCTTAAATTTGTCATGCAGTGAGGAGATAGACCTAACAATCAATTGGCTTGGAATGGAGTATGTTGTGAATGCCAGGCAAATCAGGATGATAATTATAAACTACCAAGAGAGACTGGCCTTAGAATGAACTGGGGCAGATTTGATGAGTGATGGAATGTTGATAGATGCACTCTGAAGTGCATTGCAGAAAATCTTCAGATACAGTTTCTAAACTAAGTACATTGCTTCTTATATGATATATTATGAGATTTTTTTATTTATTATTTGTATTTTGCAGAGTTGAGAAGCACTCTTGGTAATCATTTAAGAACAGTGGGCCAGATTCACAGAAGAAATACGACGGTGTATCTCCTGATACACCGTCGTATCTCTTGTCGTATCTATGCGGCTGATTCATAGAATCAGTTCCGCATAGATAGCCCTAAGATCCGACAGGTGTAATTGACTTACACCGTCGGATCTTAGGATGCAATACTTCGGCCGCCGCTGGGTGGAGTTCGCATCGTTTTCCTGCGTCGGGTATGCTAATGAGCATTTACCGCGATCCACGACAGTAAGTGCACTTACACTGAAAACTTGCGGCGGTGTAACGTAAACGGGATACGTTACGCCGCCGCTAGTGTACAGGAATCTGGCCCAGTGATTCTATGTTTAGGTTAAAACAGAGCTGTAGATTAGTTGATTGACCTGCCCAACACAAACGGCATTACAATCCTGGAAATCATAACACAGGAGGTGTTGCTGCAAGTCACCTTAAAAGCACAATATTGCTAACAGGGCCTGTTTTTTTGTATATTACAGAACAGACTGTCCCCCAAATTGACACCTATGTGCTGGTAGATGTAGATTCAGAAGGTTCAATCCGTCCTGATGACTCTACACTATATAGAGCATAGGTCTTGAAACTACCGCCCTCCAGTTGTTCAGGAACTACAATTCCCATCATGCCTAGTCATGTTTGTGAATGTCAGTGTGTTACAATGCCTCATGGGATGTGTAGTTCTACAACAGCTGGAGGGGCGTAGTTTGAGGATCCCTGATATAGAGTAACCTCAGATAGTCTACCTAAAGCTCACAGATTCAAGAGATCCTCAACCTACATTTTCCTCATTCAAGCTAATACTTTCCTTACCCACATAACGTGTTCCTTTAAACGTGCCATGCATCCAAATAACAGAAACTGTAAATGCTGACATCATTGGCAAGAAGTCTGATTACCAGGAGAATGACAGCAATCTCAAGATGTCATCAACCACACTGTGCAGTATAAAATCTATGCCAAGAAGATTGACTGTATTGTAAACAATAAATCTATCCCCAGAAATGGTGCCCTGGAAAACATGACTTATTTCTTCAAGAAAACATTTTACTGAGAGTAGGTGGCTAGCTTAAGGAAGCAAAATAAAACTAAACAAGAAAAATCCATTCCTTATTCCTAGCAATTGCTTATTTGATTGCGCTATAATATCACCATCAAGTCAAATGCCAGGGATGACTATTTACGGAAGGAGCTTTATGAGCTGCTGGCTTGTGGATAATTAGAGCACAGTATTGTGTAAATACGGGAATCTTCAAATGCTTTACTTGCTGTAAGCTTTTGGTATTCTGCAAATGCAAAAGATTGCCAATTGTATAGCTGATAGACTCAGTTCAGATCCTTCTTTACAAATGTTGGCCTTGATGTTTTTTGCTTTAGTCTGTCATCACATATCATACAAGATAGGGTTACACAAACAGCAAACACAGGGCAGGCATATTAATCTGCATGGCCATTAGAGCTGTGAACATTGAAGTCCAGTGAATAGTCATGGATACATCAATTTCATAAATGCCCTGGGTCATTTCATTGCTATTCAGGGCCCCATAAAACACATCTGCTCAGAGGCAGTAAATATGCCGGGGAAGCCAAAGAACTGCATATCTCTTCAAATATTGAATTTGAAACCAACAGTATTAAAAGATATCTGAGAGACCAGGGATTTATTTCAACCCACTTCACTCTTCTCACATGGTAGGGGCATGTTAAAGAATAATATGCATAGCTAGAAGAATAGGAACTTTGTGGTTCGCTCATGAGCTTCTGACAAATTTCATGGCTGAAGTCTCATCTGCTAGACCTTTAATTCCAGTTTCAAGTGACCCAGAGGACCATTTCTTTCTTACTCCAACAACTCTCCTTACTCAGTAAACTGAAGAAGTTATTCTGGGGCATTCAGTGCCAATGACTTGTATTTGTGCAAGTGAAGACAAGTTCAAAGTCTTGCAAATACCTCCTTGAACAGGTAGATAAAGCAGTACATCATCATTTTGCAAACTGCAAAACTAATTTACAATCTAGTGACATATGCCTGTAGAAACTGCCAGTTCCAAATAAAGGAGCGGCCTCTAGGCTTTGTTATCAAAACGTCTACATAAAGATTTGAAAGATGGACGCGTTGAGGTTAAAGTTTGCAGAAACAGTAACAACGTTTTTTCCCTAAACCAGTTTCTGAATTGATATTGCTGTTTTCATCTGAGCATCCAATCAGTGCTATTGGTTGATACCAAGTGGGGAGTGTCATGCCTCCAGGATAGAACTTCACCAAGTTTATTGTGGTTCTAATAGTTTTTGCTTTACAAGCCACCTATTGGCCCAGCAGCACTGCATCCATATGTGTTTATTAGTGTTTTGACCCTTGTAAGGTCTCCATCCTCCCACCATCAATCATGCTAAGAAGAAGAAAACTAATGCATCCTGGGAAGCCAGTATTTATTTTGAGGACTCTGAGGAAGGTTAAGCACCCGGAAGAAGCCAGCCATATGTTTCATTATATGTATTCTGACTAGGGATGAGCTTCGAGTCAAACTCATGTTCAACTCGAACATTGCCTGTTCGGCGAACAACGAACAATTAGGGGCGTTCGCTGCAAATTCGAAAAGCCGTGGAACACCCTGTTAAAGTCTATGGGAGAAATCTAAAGTGCTAATTTTAAAGGCTAATATGCAAGTTATTGTCCTAAAAAGTGTTTGGGGACCTGGGTCCTGTCCCAGGGGACATGTATCAATGCAAAAAATAGTTTAAAAAACGGACGTTTTTTCGGGAGCAGTGAATTTACCCTCTGACGCACCCTCTGCTACGTCACTGGGGAAGCCCAGTCTTCCCCCTTGCTGGGCTTCTCCTGTGACATAGCAGAGGGTGCGGGGTCATGTGATGGGTGGCCCCGCCTCCCCTATATAAGAAATGTCACAGCTTCAGCCGCTCATTCGCTGGGCTGTGTCCAGCGGTGAGAGGAGGTCGGCGATGCTGCACTCTGGATGGATGGATCTTCTCATCGCTGGACCGAAGACCAGCCACACCCGTCACTGGATACAGACAACGTTGGAGCCGGAAGCCGGGAACGAGTGTCATCGCTGGATTTTTTTCTTTTTTTTATTAATAAAGGACTTTTTTCTACGGTGTGTGTGTGTGTGTTTTTTTTAACTACAACCACCAGGCAAGGGTTGTGGGGATGAGGCCCTTGTCCCCATCAACATGGGGACATCCTCCCCATGTTGAGGGCACGTGGCCTGGTACGGTTCAGGAGAGGGGGGCCGCACTCTGTGTCCCCCCCCCTCTTTTCTGCGGCCGGCCAGGTTAACATGCTCGGATAAGGGGTCTGGTGTGAATTTTTGGGGGAACTCTACGCCTTTTTTTTTTAAATTTGGGGTGGAGTTCCTCTTAAAATCCACACCAGACCTGAAGGGTCTGGAATGGATATTTGGGGGGAACCCCACGTCATTTTTTTTTTAAATTGATGGCGGGGTTCCCCTTAATATCCATTCCAGACCTGAAGGGCCTGGTAATGGAATTTGGGGGGACCCCCACGCTATTTTTTTTTTTTATGAATGAATTCGCTCTGAATTGCCAGAGCCGACAATTCATTATAGCCGCAAAGCCGGTTTTAAAATACTTTTTTTCCTTTCAGAAATGACACTTTGTGCAGGGACAGTTCTATGTACGGGAAACATGCGCTATTTCACATGCTATCTTTACACCCCCCCCCCCCTAGGTACGAAATTTAAAGTAATATTTCACTTTTATTGTTTCACTTTTAGCATTATTAAATTCACTGCTCCCGAAAAAACGTCCATTTTTAAAACTTTTTTTGCATTGATACATGTCCCCCTGGGACAGGACCCAGGTTCCCAAACACTTTTTAGGACAATAAATTGCATATTAGCCTTTAAAAATAGCACTTTAGATTTCAAATGTTCGAGTCCCATAGACTTTAACGGGGTTCTAAAGTTCACACGAACATTTGGTGTGTTCGCAAGTTCTGGTGCGAACCGAACAGGGGGGTGTTCGGCTCATCCCTAATTCTGACTGTATGTTTTTATGCCTTTCTTCTCAGTGTCAACCACCTTGCTCTTTACAATAAAGCATTTGTTTGGTTTATTGGAGGATAGGAGGGTTCAGCTGCACATCAAGCTCGACAGGCAACATGGTAACATGGATCGGTAAAGGAATAATCATTTTTTATGAATCAGGAATTCCTTGCTGATTCCTGCACCCTCTGGGCAAGAATTATGAGGTACCATCAGACACTGCCCACAGACCCAGAATTTACCCAGGGTACTTTAATTTACAGAAATAACCCTGGACATCATCTGCCACCTGAGGTTCTGTTCTATCTTACATTACACTGTTGTATTATCTACTTCTGCATTTGTATGCAAAAATTGACCAGTGAATAGGGTTCTGTCCATTTTGTGTATTTTACATTCCCTAAAGTGAAAAGAAATTACAGCAGGAGCCATGGAGTAATTAGATAGACAGATGAAGAGAAAATGTAGCATATTGTCTGTCAATATGAGAGGCACATCATAAAACCTGTAAAAATACTAATTTGTCATATCATTTCAGCAAACTGTCAGATTTATTACATTTTGGATTGTCTCCCACCATCTGCACTGTGCTGTGTTTATGTCATATGTAGATATGATTGTTTTGCATTTACTATTATGACTCTCAGTTTAGTTTACTTAACCTTAAAGAAGACGTAAATCCTTATGGGTTTTACTTCCTCTTTGTTTTCCTGCAAAGGTAAAGCATAATGGGCTATGCATCGCATAGTAGCCCATTATGTTTCACTTACCTGAAACAGAAGCCTGCGATGTCACCGCTATCCCCTGTTGTAGGAAGCATCCGTTCTTCACCCCTCTTCCTTCCGGGGCACGAACTCCGGCTCTGTGACTGGCATGCGTGCGGGAGCCACCAGTCATGGCATGACCACAGCTACAAACGGCACAGCGTGCCCTTTCTAGAGTGCGCATGCATCGAATACATTGGCACGTGCAAGTGAGACATCGCCGTACGGGAAATTGTAAATATCTCCTAAACTGTGTAGGTTAAGGAGATACTTCCAGCACCTACAGGTAAGCCTTAATCTAGGCTTACCTGTAGGTGAAAGTGGTCTGTAATGCCGCGTACACACGGTCGTTTCTTGTCTTGTAAAAAAAACGTTGTTTTTCATCATGAAAAAAAACGACGTTTTTCAAACTTCATTTTTAAAAACGACGTTGCCCACACACCATCGTTTTCTGAAAATGCTCTTGCAAAGCGCGGTTACGTACAACATGTACGACGGCACTCTGTTCCATTCAAGCTCGCTTCATAACTTGCTTCTGAGCATGCGCGGGTTTAAAAACGTTGTTTTAGCCCACACACGATCATTTTTTATGACACATAAAAAAAACATTTTTAAAAACGACATAAAAAATTGAAGCATGTTCGAATTTTTTTTTGGTTGTTTTTTAGAAGACGAAAAACGATGTGAAGCCCACACACGATCATTTTAAATGACGTTTTTAAAAACGTTGTTTTATTTAATCACAAAAAACGACCGTGTGTACGCGGCATAAGGGTTTGAAACCACTTTAAAGGGAAGCTCCAACCAGATCTGGAAATGAAACTTTGAAATGCATATAGAGAGCCCTGATCAGGGCTTGTTTTTTGCCAAGTTTAAATGCAATATACTAAGCCACTCCACTGTATAAAATCAAAACAAGTCATTACCCAGACTTTTTACTTTCATATGCAATGCAGTGAGATCATGGGTCGTGAAGGAACAGTAGGGTGCTGTACATAGCTTCCTGAAAACATCACAGGACCCTCCCTTAGAACTACTCTCAGTAGGTCCTGATTCGAGCATTGTACTGTCTTTTGGGAGGAGTTATGTAAATATAAAAATGTCTTGGTGGATAGATGTCAGTGTAAAGAAGTGGGTGTTTCTACGCAGACTGCATTTTCACACATATGTAACATCCACATGTGATGGTGAGTCTCCATGACCGAAAAAAATGAAATCCAATCCAATGAATTAAAGGAAAGGACTGAAGACAGCAAGCCTGGGGGAAAAAAAGATAGATAATGCCAAATATCCTCTAGCCAGAAAATAAGGTGGGTCCTGTCTGACCTGCTGCAGATTTTAATGCACATCATGGAAAGTTTACAGTGTGCAGTAAGCTATTTCAGTGCAGGAGAGGAGTTTGTATAACTGTGAACAAGTGATGGTAAGGCTGGAGTTGAGCTTTAAATATAAGAAAATGATGTACACTTAACACTTTGCTTACTGATTTAGTAAAGGGAAAACAGGTAACTTTCAGCCCAGCACCTGAAATCCAGACCAGCTAAGTTATGACATGAGGAGTGGCCACACAGAGAAGGAAAAGGAAATAATATGGAAAATATGAAACAATAAGGCAAGGGAATTATTTAATACTGATACTTAATACAAACATTTAGAGAATATGGAAGAGCCCTGGGGCCATCATAAAAAAAAAAATACTAAATTCTGAGTTTCAAAGTCAGAATTCTGAGATTAAAAAGACAGAATTCTGTGTTTCAAAGTCAGAATTCTGAGATTAAATGTCAGAATTCTGTGTTTCAAAGTCAGAATTCTGAGATTAAATGTCAGAATTCTGAGATTAAATGTCAGAATTCTGTGTTTCAAAGTCAGAATTCTGAGATTAAATGTCAGAATTCTGAGATTAAAAAGACAGAATTCTGAGTTTCAAAGTCAGAATTCTGAGATTAAATGTCAGAATTCTGAGATTCTAAATATAGTAGTCTCTATTAGGAGGATTTTAGGAGCAATTAGCAATAATGTAGTAAGACCCATAGACCATCATTCTGCAGACATACAAGTCTGGTGCTCTAGATATAGATCTGTAAATCTATCTTAGTTACAGCATACAGTATGGGGAAGCAGGCAATGCTGGGCTCTCTGGTTCCTCTACAGTCCCACAGTTTACTGTCATTTGCTCTAACATAAAGAGGGATGCTGAAAACGAGTGTATTGTGTGTGTGAGTGGGGGGGGGGGGGATGACACAGCTTCCATAGATAACAGAACACAATGCACCCCAACTTTTAGGAAACATTGCACTGTTGCCCCAACAAGAGGGAATTGTGAGCACAATGTGTGTCTTTGTTCAGAATGGCTTGATTATAGCAATTACATGTCTGGACTAATTCTTACAGAGAATGAACCTCATATTACACAAATCGATACAGGTATAGTGCTTGAGAAATAGCTCAATGCATAGGGTGACAGACTTGGGTTTCATATTTTGTGGGTTCGAATCCAGTTATATGTATATATACATATTATTTTATACATTGCTCTTAGATTAAAATAGAGATGTCCCAATACCAATATTAGTAAATCAATATATTGAAAATGTATATGTCTTCAAAAAATTAAGCTCTGAGCTGGATTCGAACCCAAAACTTAAAAACACAGAAGTCTATTACTCTAACCATTGAGCTATAACCCAAATCATAAAACTCTACTGTTTTTTTAGGTTTAATATGGGGTTCATTCTCTGTAAGAATTAGTCCAGACATGTAATTGCTATGATCAAGCCGTTCTGACCATAGACACACATTGTCCTTCTGCCTTCTAGCCATTCACAATTCCCTCATGTTGGGGCAACAGTGCAATGTTTCCTTAAAGTTGGGGTGCATTGTGTCCTGTTATCTATGGAAGCTGTGTCACCCCCCCCCCCCCCACTCACACACAGAATACACTCGTTTTCAGCATCCCTCTTTATGTTAGAGCAGATGACAGCAAATGGAGGAACCAGAGAGCCCAGCACTGCCTGCTTCCCCATACTGTATGCTGTAACTTAAATAGATTTACAGATCTATATACAGAGCAAAAGACTTGTATGTCTGCAGAATGATGGTCTATGGGTCTTACTACATTATTCTTAATTGCTCCTAAAATCCTCCTAATAGAGACTACTATATTTTGAAACTCTGAATTCTGAGATTAAAAGTCAGAATTCTGAGATTAAAAGTCAGAATTCTGAGTTTCAAAGTCAGAATTCTGAGTTTCAAAGTCAGAATTCTGAGTTTCAAAGTCAGAATTCTGAGATTAAAAGTCAGAATTCTGAGTTTCAAAGTCAGAATTTTGAGATTAAAAGTCAGAATTCTGAGTTTCAAAGTCAGAATTCTGAGATTAAAAGTCAGAATTCTGAGATTAAAAGTCAGAATTCTGAGTTTCAAAGTCAGAATTCTGAGTTTCAAAGTCAGAATTCTGAGTTTCAAAGTCAGAATTCTGAGATTAAAAGTCAGAATTCTGAGATTCAAAGTCAGAATTCTGAGATTCAAAGTCAGAATTCTGAGATTAAAAGTCAGAATTCTGAGATTAAAAGTCAGAATTCTGAGATTAAAAGTCAGAATTCTGAGTTTCAAAGTCAGAATTCTGAGTTTCAAAGTCGGAATTCTGAGTTTCAAAGTCAGAATTCTGAGTTTCAAAGTCGGAATTCTGAGATTAAAAGTCGGAATTCTGAGATTAAAAGTCAGAATTCTGAGATTAAAAGTCAGAATTCTGAGATTAAAAGTCAGAATTCTGAGATTAAAAATCAGAATTCATAGTTTCAAAGTCAGAATTCTGAGATTTAATATCAGAATTCTGAGTTTCTAAATATAGTAGTCTCTATTAGGAGGATTTTAGGAGCAATTAAGAATAATGTAGTAAGACCCATAGACCATCATTCTGCAGACATACAAGTCTTTTGCTCTGTATATAGATCTGTAAATCTATTTAAGTTACAGCATACAGTATGGGGAAGCAGGCAGTGCTGGGCTCTCTGGTTCCTCCATTTGCTGTCATCTGCTCTAACATAAAGAGGGATGCTGAAAACGAGTGTTTTCTGTGTGTGAGTGGGGGGGGGGGGGGGTGACACAGCTTCCATAGATAACAGAACACAATGCACCCCAACTTTAAGGAAACATTGCACTGTTGCCCCAACATGAGGGAAATGTGAATGGCTAGAAGGCAGAAGGACAATGTGTGTCTATGGTCAGAACGGCTTGATCATAGCAATTACATGTCTGGACCAATTCTTACAGAGAATGAACCCCATATTAAACCTAAAAAAACAGTAGAGTTTTATGATTTGGGTTATAGCTCAATGGTTAGAGTAATAGACTTCTGTGTTTTTAAGTTTTGGGTTCGAATCCAGCTCAGAGCTTAATTTTTTGAAGACATATACATTTTCAATATATTGATTTACTAATATTGGTATTGGGACATCTCTATTTTAATCTAAGAGCAATGTATAAAATAATATGTATATATACATATAACTTAAAAACAAATTGTGCTGTCTCCTGGATTCGAACCCACAAAATATGAAACCCAAGTCTGTCACCCTATGCATTGAGCTATTTCTCAAGCTATATACCTGTATTGATTTTTATGTGTAATATGGGGTTCATTCTCTGTAAGAATTAGTCCAGACATGTAATTGCTATGATCAAGCCATTCTGAACAAAGACACACATTGTGCTCACAATTCCCTCTTGTTGGGGCAACAGTGCAATGTTTCCTAAAAGTTGGGGTGCATTGTGTTCTGTTATCTATGGAAGCTGTGTCATCCCCCCCCCCCCCCCACTCACACACACAATACACTCGTTTTCAGCATCCCTCTTTATGTTAGAGCAAATGACAGTAAACTGTGGGACTGTAGAGGAACCAGAGAGCCCAGCATTTCCTGCTTCCCCATACTGTATGCTGTAACTAAGATAGATTTACAGATCTATATCTAGAGCACCAGACTTGTATGTCTGCAGAATGATGGTCTATGGGTCTTACTACATTATTGCTAATTGCTCCTAAAATCCTCCTAATAGAGACTACTATATTTAGAATCTCAGAATTCTGACATTTAATCTCAGAATTCTGACTTTGAAACTCAGAATTCTGTCTTTTTAATCTCAGAATTCTGACATTTAATCTCAGAATTCTGACTTTGAAACACAGAATTCTGACATTTAATCTCAGAATTCTGACTTTGAAACACAGAATTCTGTCTTTTTAATCTCAGAATTCTGACTTTGAAACTCAGAATTTAGTATTTTTTTTTTTATGATGGCCCCAGGGCTCTTCCATAAGAGAATACACATGATGGCAGGCTATACCAAAATGTATTGTAACTAAAGATCACTGGCTATGGTTCTATTATAAGAATTCAAATAATTAACAGGATACGGCGGTGTAAAGTTCACCAGAGCAGGTCCATTTTTATCAGGGATAATAGACCTAATTGGTGTATGCCTAACTTTTATGTTATTTATGTGGATAGGTGGGGGTTCATTATAAGTAATATAATTTGTATTTATTTTTTTATTTGAAATGATGCAGCAGACTGTTGTAAAGGGAAGTCTTGCTGCAAAACAAAATCAGTTTCACCTAAAATACAGGTTCTACTAACCTAAAAACAAAAACAAAAAAACTCTATACCTAGAAGAAATATGAAACCTCCAAAATTACAAAAGTAACACAAACGCCTATTTTTGTTACAGATATTCTTGCCAAAAATGCTATGGGCAAGGCATCAGCTTAGGGTTTCTTAGTTTAGACCAAGCTGGTCCAAGCAAACTGCTTCACTAACAGATGCACCTGCTGGGAACGCTGTATAAATTGTATGTAGCATCAGTGTTCCATCAGCAGGTTGGCGACTTCCCACCCTGTTCCCAGGACAACATCCAGTAGGAAGACTTGTATTTCATCAATAAATACAGCATTTCTTCTGATTAGCTGAGGTGGAGAAGTATGAGGATAACATCATAAACTCCACCTCAGCCAATCAGAGGAAGCCTTGTATGTATTCATACAATCCAAAACTGCCCATGAAAGGCTAAGCAGCACTCAGTCCTACTTGATTTTGTTCCAGGAGTGGGATAGGAAATTCCCATCCCACTGTTGAAACTCAGCACTATATACTGTATGTAGCTGATCGTACATACAGTTTATACAGCGCTCCCAATGTGCGCTTCTGTTAGTGAGGCAAATAAATCATTTGGACCACAGAGCACACATCCAGGAGCTCGAGATCCATGTGTAACTCAGACACAACGGATCACATTACCACTGTGTCCGGGTGATTACATGGTCTTGTACCATGTGATTGCTGTGTCCAATCACATAGTAATCAACGGAAACCAAAAGTAAACATCAGTTCTCTCTGCTCTCACACAGCTTGGCTGCAGAGAGAGAACTGTGGCTGCAGCCTGTGAGTGTACAGCAGGCGATCACACTGCACATAAACTCACAGGCTGCAGTCCCAGCTTGCCCCAATGTCCCCAATCACTGCCTCAAGTAAAATACAAATAAAAAAGTGCAGCCACCCCCTGTCACCTGTCCCAGTGTCACCAGTGCTCACACCATACACCATACCAATGTCCTGATTACTGCTATACTAGCATCTTAAATCACTGCCGTATGCCATACCAGTGCCATGATCACCACCATTCGCCATACTAGCGCCCTGATTAACACCTTACCTCATGCCAGCATCGTGATCACTACAATATGCCACACCAGCCTCCCTATCACTGCCATACCACATACCACCGTCCTGATCACCGCCATACCCCATGCCAGATTCCTGATCACCGTCATAACCCATACCAGCAACCTGATATCTGCCATAGCCCATACCAGTGTCCTGATCACTGTTTTACATCATACCAGCATCCTGATCACAGCCATACCTCATACCAACATTCTGATCACCGCAGTTCGCCATACCAGCAACCTGATCACTGCCATACATCATACCAGCATCCTGATCACCACCATAAGCCATACCAGCATCCTGATCACAGCCATACCAGCATCCTGATCACTGCCATACCCCATACCAGCATCCTGATCACCACCATACACTATACCAGCATCCTGATCACCACCATTCACTATACCAGCATCCTGATCACCACCATACACTATACCAAAATCCTCATCACCCCCATACACTATACCAGCATCCTGAGCCCCACCATACCCCACACCAGCATCCTGATCACCGCCATAATCCATACCAGCATCCTGATCACCGCCATATGCCATACCAGCGTCCTGACCACAGTCATATGCCATACCAGCGTCCTGTGTCATGATGAGCACCATATCAATCACAGTGTCAACAGAGCCAGTGTGCCCAGGTGTTTTCACTATCCTGGTTCTCCAGGGCATCCAAAAATGTCATAGATAGTCAGGATATTAGATGCGTAGTTTATGCCCCTAGAACAACCTAACCTCTTCCTGTTCAGTGACATAGTGGTACTGTCGATGCTAGCCAGGGAAGCATCCGATCAGACTGATCTGTGTATGATAAGCTGCATTGGATCTAATAGACCGCATATCTCTCCATAAAGAGGACCTGTCACAGCCCATGCTGTCACAAGAGTCATTGTTCGCACCTTGTGATAATAATAAAGTTGCTAAAAAAAATTAAGAGACGTAAAAGTGTAAAAAAAAAGTCTCACACATGTGATATCGCTGCACTCAGGAGAATTAGCAGAATGTGATTTGGGGTGAATTTCCAAGTATGTTTATGGTGTTTGTTAGAAATATCTTGTTAATTGACAACTTTGTGTAAAAAAATATAAAAAAAATTATATTTTTTTCCTACATATTCAGGAACTTGTGGCAAAAAAAATTACGTGGTCAATAGACTCATTAAGTCTTTCATAAAATACCTTGGAGTGTTTGCTTTCCAAAATGGGTCATTGTGTGGGTGTTTCCACTGTCCTAGTGCTCCAAGGCCTCCACAAATTGGACAGGTAGACAGGAAATTAAAAGTGTAATTTATGCATAATTTATGCCCCAAGAACGCCTGAAAGTGCTTCTTAGATTGTGGACCTTTCTATGCATCTAGGCTGTGAAAAAGTCTCACAGGTGGTATCCCCAAACTGAGGAGGCATAGCAGAATTTGTTTTAGCTTGTAATTGCAAGTATGTGTGTGAGAAATAGCTAACAAATGACAACTTTGTGACAAAAAAAGTTTTTATTTAATTTCTTCATATTCCAAAAACATGTGACAATGTCAAAAAACTCACCATGCCTCTTACTAAATTTTATAGTGAGAGGGCTGGCATATCCAAAACCTCATCCCACAACCCTAAAGTGATTGCAAAGACTCAATTTTTTCTATAACACTAACAAACATATTATACTTACCTGCACTGTGCAGTGGTTTTGCACAGGGCATCCCAGATCCTCCTCTTCTCGGGTCCCTCTTCGGCAATTCATGGCCCCTCCCTCCTGCATTTAGGACACCAAAGCTGAGTCACAGCACTGTGTGTCCATTCAGATACGGAGCCCTGGTTCGGCCCCACCCCCTCTCTCTCCTAATTGGCCTACTGACTTTGATTGACAGCAGCAGGAGCCAATGCTGTGTCTCAGCCAGTCAGGAGGAGAGTCCCGGATGGTTGAGGCACACAGAAGTTTTTTTATCTTAAAGGGCCCCAGTCCTCCCCTTCTGGGGTCCCCCAGTGGCGATCCTGGCTCCTCTTTTTCTCAAGTGCCCCCAGGGAGACCCGCATTCCCTGGGCGCACTCGTGCTGGCGTGCTCACGAGTCCTGCTGCTGCGTTCATTGACACAGAAAGCAGGACTCTGCCCTGGCTCCCGTGTCACTGGCTTTGATTGAGAACAGCGGGAGCCAATGCTCCTGCTGCTATCAATTCAGCCAATGAGGACCCGAGGTAGCGTCTTGAGTTGCTCTGCTCTTCCCCGTCGATGGAACAATTGGGTCCAGGTAAGTAAAAGGGGGGCTTTGGGGGGCTGCTGCACTACAAAAGGTTTTTTACCTTAATGCACACAATGCATTAAGGTAAAAAAAACGTAAGGGTTTACAACCCCTTTAATGCACAGAATGCATTAAGATAAAAACCTTCTGACTTTACAACCACTTTAACCTCATCCCTCTTCAGTACCATGGAAAGCTCCTGTGGACAGTTTTACCTACAGGCTTAAAAACAATTGTATATACTGTATACTGCTGTATATGTGACATGTGTCAGGTATTCTCCCAAACAGATGTCAGTAAAGGATACACTGGGCAAATTTCCTAGGATATTGTTCATAAATAGGCACCTGTGATTCTTTAACCCTTTCACGGTTATCGACTTAAGCCTTACATTAGCAGTGCAGGGTTTTTTCACACATTCCCGGCAATTGGGAATTCATGTAAATCTGACAGTGCAACTGTCATTTTTTAGGTGAATGTTATCTAGTGGCTGTACACCTGCCTGCTTAAACCCCAGAAGTGCCACCCCTGTGTGACCCTCACATGTGATAATAAAATGTAGTTTATAGAAAAAGTGTAAAAAAATGTAAGTTATGCCCAAGCACCTTAAAAACAGCCCCCCCCCAAATGTTTGAGCCCCACCCATCCCCATGTACACACACATCAGGAGCACCTATGTACAAAAACAGTGCTTGTGTTACACGTTATATATTAAAGTGCACTCCACAGCAAAAGCAATAATTCTACAGCCATAATTTACTCTTAACTCTAAACTTATGACCTTTAAAGGCTAAGTTCGCCTTTTTATTTTTTCTAAATTTCAGCTAACCTATGTACCAATATATCATGAATGTACTTCTTTTGCAAAAATAAAACAGCTTTCTATTTATTCTACACACGCTTACCTCACTGACATCATTTAAAAACACTGCTTACTTCTGCCTTACTTCCTGGTAGACATGTGCACAACAAAAAAAATATTTTGTTTTTGTTTTGTTTCATCTCGTTCCGTAGATTCGTAAAGATTCATAATTTCGTAAGACGCAAGTTTTTCTATACAGACCCGTTCGTAATTTCGTAAGACGCAAGTTTTCCTATTCGGACCTGTTCGTATTTTCGTAACAGTTTTATTTTCGTTGATACTGAATGATTCGCAATTCTGTCTAATTTATTTTTGTTGATTCGAAATTCGTAATTTTGTTAGATAATAATTTTCGTTTAATCGATTTGTAATCTTGTACTTTTGTAAATACATTGCGGCGCGGTCATTCACAATCTCGTATTTTAGTTTCATTTTCAACACGCGGCTAATCCATATTAAGATAGACTTTCTCTTAAGCCCCGTACACACGGTCGGACTTTTTGCCAACAAACTTCAAAATGAGCAAGTTTTCCAAAAAATCCAACCCTGTGTGTGCTCCAATGGACAAACCATTTCAGTTTTCATCGGACAAAAGTTCGCTCTGCAAACGGACAAACTTTTCGGCAACAAAAGTCCGATGGTGCAAAGTCCGACCGTGTGTATGCTCTGGGTGTGCCCGGCCAACTCCCTTCGGACAAAAATCCACGGAAAAATTAGTTTGAAGTCCGATCGTGTGTACGGGGCTTTACACTGTCCAATGTGACTCAGCACAAAAGAGATAAGCTGATTGGCTAAGATATTAAGTACGATACATCACTCACTAACTACACTGCCCAGTGCCCATTCGAAAGAACCATTCGAGTACACAAATTTACGAACAGACAAAGAAGCGGATTTACAAAACACACAAAAGAAAATACGAATATACAAATGAAAATATGAATATACAAAATTATGAACAGGCAAAGGATTTAAAATAGGGAATGCAAATCGTTCGTTATAGATGTAATTTTCGTTCTTTTGCTGTTTCGGTGTTTCGTATTTTAGTAAGTTTGTCCAATCGTATGTTCGTATTTTCATTTGTTCGTTATTTTGCTTATTCGGAATTCCGTAATTTTTGTATTTTAGTACTTTCGGCTATTCGGATGTTCGAATTGATCCGAATGTACGAACAAATTTGTACGAAAATCCATTCGTTACGAACGGAATCGCACATGTCTACTTTCTGGACAGACTATAGGTCATGACACAGGAATGAGTTGACCAGCTAATCTTTTTATGGCACATCCTGCATTATCTACCCTCAGCTGGTTAACTCCTTCCTGTGTCATGACCTAAAGTCTGTCCAGGAAGTAAGGCAGAAGTAATCAAGCACTGTTTTTAAACAGATATGAAGTCAGTGAGGTAAGAATGTATAGAATAAATGGAAAGCTGTTTTATTTTTTTTAAATAAGTACATTAATGCTATATTGTTACATAGGGGAGCTAGGATTTAGAAAAAAGAAAAGGTGATCAAGAGTGAACTTAGCCTTTAAGCAAAGTTTTTTCAGCTAGGACATGGCAGAACTCTGTTCCATCAACGCCAGCACTGGCCTTGTGCTCACTTCTCTCTACTGACACCAGCTTCCGTGTTTATAAGTGACAGCGTTCCACTAATAGTGGTTCCCACAGAACTTTCCCTGCCATGCACTATCCCTATGCCAGTAGAGGAAGGGGCAAGGGATTTGCACAGCCACACTAGATTAGTGGCAGCAGCTTATCCAGAAGCCGTAGCCCCAAGTCTGCACTCTCCACTCTTCTGCTGTAAGTTGTAGCTGCTCTGGTATTCTCTAGGAGGTGAGGGATTTAGGGGGGAAGGACATAGCTGTACTTGGGGGGAGATGGGGAGAATTCTGGGGAAGTAATTTTAGGTTGTATACTAACCTGTGAGGAATTACCCTTCTGAATAATTCACTCTTGAAGCCTGTCCTTTCTGAACCTTTTGCATAGCACACTTCTTAACCCTGCACTCCTGAAATACACTCCTGAATCCTGTACCTCATGTGTAATACAGTCCTGAACCCTGCACCCTGTGTGTAATGCAATCCTGAAACCTGCACCCTGGTCATGATGCGCTCCTGAACCCTGAACTCCATTCATAATGCACTCCTGAACCATACACCCTGTGCATAATGCTTTCCTGAACCCTGGACTCTACACATGATGCTCTCCTGAACCTTGCAACTCTGTGTGTTATACATTTCTGAACGTTGCCACTCCGTGTGGCACTCCTAAACCCTGCCACTAATATTGACACTCTATATTTTATGTTAGACCATTATTTAACAATTCCCCTTCCAACCCTCCCACTGTGCAATTTGGCCACACCCATCTTTGGACACATCACACACAGTACGCTACATTGTTTCTCTCCCCACTGGTAGGTGGGAAGAGGGAGAATTCCAGCACCTATTCTCTGACAAAAAAGCCTAAGGGCGTTTAATGGGCACACACAATTTTAAGACTTGACATGTTGGGTACCTATTTACTGAGAGCAACCTAAAATTATATCTTTTAATAAAAATAGGCACTATATTGCATTTATGTGCAGTAAAATTAACTTTTTTAACTGAAAATATGTGTTTGATAAACCATTGTGCTAGTATCTTGTGACATACGAAATGTAATAATATTTGTCAATATTTCTGCAAGATTACTACTATGTCTGTTGTAAAATATTTCCCAGCACTATACCACCTTAGCGTTAAAATCTTATGATTTCAAGCTATATTTCCGAAGCTATCTTGTAATTTATGCTTAGTGGACCTTTAAAGTTAATGATGGTGACAAGCATTTATGTTTGCCCTGTACAGTAAATATCCGTAGTTTTTCCGCTAGGGCACAATTTCTAATGTTCCACTGACTGATTGTTTGACTTGTTGGGTGGTAATTCAGAAGTCTGAAAGATACATATCTATTAATAACATATTTTCCCCGCCTTCATTCCCATTGGAGTGCAGAAAATTACAAATCACAGAGGCTTGCTGGTTTAAAACATTTCAGTAGGAACAAAATACATTGTTCTGAGAATATTTCTTATGTTTTGTATGAGAATGTTGAAGAAAGCTGTGTTTCTTTACATCACAGCCCAGTTTTGTTCACTGTGCCCTACAGCATTTTAGATTTTTTTTTTTACATGCTGTATTAATTATAAGGGTACAAGGTTGTGTTGACTTCGAGTCAAAGTAGGAGGACCCTTTTAGGGCACAAAAGAGACATTTTTATTTTATGTACAGTATGGGTAAGGGAACCTGTTTTGTATGATGATAGCCAAATCTTAAACCCTTCATGATGGAAGGTAAAAACAAATCATAATGCCTGAAACAAGTTTTGCAATTTTGGCACATATTAGTAAAACTGTACAAATAATGACAGCTACTTAGTTTATCCAAGTAATTTATTTCTTGTTTTTTAGGACCTTTAGGCATTAACTTGCTGGTAAGAAGTAATGGATATCTCCAGATTTTTGTTTTCTTATTTTAAAAGAAACACTGGCCTAAAATAGTAAAATGAATGAATGAATAAATTAATTAATTTAAAATGTGGCTGTATATGCTCTTACCATAACCCACCACCAAAGGACAACCCAAAACAAATTAAGATATTCCTGATGATCACGGGAATAACACATACAGTGCCTTGAAAAAGTATTCCTACCCCTTTAAATATTCCACATTTTGTCATGTTAGAACCGAAAACGTAAATGTATTTTATTGAGATTTTATGTGATAGACCAACACAAAGTGGCACATAATTATGAAGTGGAGAAGTTTTTTTTTACAAATAAATATCTGAAAAGTGTGGTGTGCATTTGTATTCAGCCCCCCTGAGTGAATACTTTGCAGAACCACCTTTCGCTGCAATTACAGCTGCAAGTCTTTTTGGGGTTATCTCTACCAGCTTTTCACATTCTCTCACATTTCATTCATTCTTCTTTGCAAAATAGCTCAAGCTTTGTCAGATTGGAAACATTGGATGGAGAGTGTCTAAATAGCAATTTTAAAGT
This sequence comes from Rana temporaria, assembly GCF_905171775.1. Taxonomy (NCBI): domain Eukaryota; kingdom Metazoa; phylum Chordata; class Amphibia; order Anura; family Ranidae; genus Rana; species Rana temporaria. The sequence goes on from NC_053492.1 coordinate 348,445,250, forward strand.
CTTGCCACAAATTCTCAATTGGATTTAGGTCTGGACTTTGCTTGGTTCATTCTAACACATGACAATGCTTTGATCCAAACCATTCCATTGTAGCTCTGGCTGTATGTTTAGGGTCATTGTCCTGCTGGAAGGTGAACCTCCACACCAGTCTCAAGTCTTTTGCAGACTCTTAGGCCTTGTACTCACGACCGGATCTGTGCGCTGAAAACTGTCTGCCGGACAGTTTCGGGCGTACAAGGCTGATTTTTGTTTGGTTCCGCTGGCTTGTACACACCAGCGGACCAAATTACCGTCGTACCGGAACGCGTGCACGTAAACTACGTACGACGTCACTATAAAGGGGAAGACCAAACTTAATGGCGCCGCCCTCTGTTCCTCTTTTGCTAGTTACGGGTTTGCTCGTGTTAGTGAAGGTTTGGTTAGAGCTGATTCGCGCTTCTCGGTCTCCAGGCTTTGACAGCGTGTATTCACGGGTTCAGTGCGTGTGCTTGCGGTAACGTAGTTGTCATTCGGCTGTAGGCTAGCAGGTTGTTTCTGCTTTTGCATCCTGTGCGCTCGTATCTGTTTGTCACGCGTTCGTCGCAGGTAGTGCTGGATTTGCGAGTGCTTTCTGTTTGAGTGTGTTCTTGACTGACCAGCCGGCCGGTTTGAAGCCATGATGGAGCAGCAGCGTCAATTTTCGCGAGTTGGTGCTGTTTATGGGATGGCTGCTGGATATGTTCATTTTTCCAGTACTTTGGCCAGAAACAGGGGGCGGAGGCGTTTCTGGACCAAGAATTGGTTGCGCCAGCGTGACCAGTTCTCATATATGCCTCTGCTTAGGGAAATCCAGGAGAATAATCCTAATGACTTTAGGAATTTTCTCCGCATGACGGACCCCGTATTCAACAGTCTGCTGGATCTTCTGTCCCCCTATATCACGAGGCAGGACACTGTGATGCGCCAAGCCATCACGGCCGAGCAGAGGCTTATTGCCACGTTGCGGTACCTGGCGACTGGGAGGAGCCTGCAGGACCTCAAGTTCTCGACAGGCATCTCTCCGCAGGCGCTTGGGGTCATCATACCGGACACGTGTGCTGCCATCATCAAAGTTCTGCATGAGGAGTATATTAAGGTAAGTTTCCTGGCTGTAATAATGTGGCCAACTAACTTTATTTTAAATTTCCCAGATATGCTGTGTGTTTAACTAACGTTCCCTTTTCTCCCTATGCATGTTGATATATAAGCTTTACATGTTTTATTCTTGACCTACCTGCATATTTGTCCCTTACCCAATATTAACCTGTCCAGCATGCTATCCTAGGGACAAACCCACCTTGCCATTTTTTAAAACACGACTTTTTGGTTTTTGTGTCCCCCCCCCCCCCTTCAAATTTTTTAAGTCCCCATCAGAGGGCTGTGGAGTCTCTTAATTAAGTGGCCCTATATATATTTCATTTCCCAAATTCTCCATGCACATTTTTAAAATGCAATTTTAATACTGTGAAGTTTCACAAGGATGCTTGTAGGATGTTTTTGTGCCAAAGTACTAAATCTCTTTTTTTGTTTGTCCCCACAGCTACCCTCCACACCACAGGAATGGCAGTCTGTGGCTTCCCAATTTGCCCAGCGGTGGGATTTTCCAAACTGCGGTGGAGCAATAGATGGGAAACACGTCCGCATAGTGCCCCCACCCCACTCGGGGTCCTACTATTATAATTACAAGGGTTATCATAGTATTGTGTTGATGGCGGTGGTGTCGGCACAGTATGAGTTTCTATATGTGGACGTGGGGAAGAATGGCCGGATGTCTGATGGGGGAGTGTTCGCACGGACTGATTTCTATGATCGTCTCCAAGCTGGTGGTCTGGCATTGCCACCAGATGAAGATAATGTGGAAGGACTTCCGTTTGTGTTCCTAGCGGACGAGGCTTTCGGGCTTGGTCCTCACCTCATGCGGCCTTTTCCCCAGAGGACCCTCACCTCAGAGAGGAGTGTGTTTAATTTTCGGTTGGCCAGGGCTCGGAGGGTAGTCGAGAATGCCTTTGGGATACTCACCAACCGGTTCCGCCTGTTCAGGACATCGATACATCTGGCGGAATATAAATTGGACACCGTTGTATTTGCCTGCTGCATTTTGCACAACTTTTTACGCAGGCACTCCCAGACGTACCTACCCGACATCAGTTCTGAGGCAAGACTACCCTCAGATCCCCTTCCCGGGCTGGACACTGGTCGCGCTGGCTTGGCCCCCCAATCAGCTCGTGAGGTACGCGACAAATATGTTGAGTACTTCATGGGTCGGGGGGCCATTGCTATGCCAGATCATATTTCTTTCTAATTCGGCCCCCAAAGAAAGGAATATTCTCACAACTAATAAATAATTAGACCATTGGACTTTATACAGTTGTTTGTCATTAATGCTTTTTCTCTTTTTATCTGTCTTCCTGGTTCTCTAACTAACTTCTGCAATTTTAGTGCATAATTAATTTCTCCACTTTTAGTAAATAACCACATTTGCACAGTATTCACTCATCTACAAACAGGGTATTGAGTCTAGAAATAAGAAGCAACTCCATTTGTAAATTTTGAGGTCAAGTGTTTTAATTTTTGCTTGTTCATGACCACAAATTTTTTTTTTTCTTTTTTTCATTACTCCCTGCTTTTGTACTTAGGAGTCTACAATATTTTTTGGACTTTGTGTATTTTTTTTTCAGGTAATTAAACAAAAAATATTCTCAAGAATATACATTTTTGAACAAGTTCACAGTTTTTTTATCAAATATAGTTCGATTTATTGTTTACATATATATATATATATATATATATATAGAATATTTTTGGTGGGGTGTTTACCGCCTTTGTATTTTTTCTTCTCGCCATATTTTTTCGTCCCAAAAACATATATTTTTTTTTTGAAGTTTTTTTTTTTTGAAGTTTTTTTGTGTGTTTTTAAATACGAATATTTGTGGGGGAGATTTAGGAGTCAAATCTCGACTTCACTAAATTCAGTGATTATAGAGATTTATAATTCTATATATATATATATATTTCATTTTTTTGTGTGTTTATTCTTTATGGTCTAAACTTTATAGTATCCAAAAATGTACAACATGGACCAAAAAAAGAACTTAAAACTTATAAAAATATAATAATTCACAACAGCAGTCAGTCATGGTGTGCTTTCACACTGGAACACGCCAAAATTTGAAGATACACACATTCAGTGCAAACTCGCCAAATGTCATTGGTTCAACAGACAAATGGCCACATGTGCTATCTGACATCATGGGTGATCAATGTCTGTGTTTTGTGGGAGCAAACCCTTCCTCTCAACTACTTGAGGATGGAGGAGGGGGTTGGACCCACAAAGCACAAACACTAGATATTCTGTGATGGCAGATAGCACATGTTGGCACACTGTGTGTGTATCTTCAAATTTTGGCGTATTCATTATTAAAACAGTAAAAATGGTTGTGGGGGCGGGGGAGGGGCGGGGGGTGTTTCAGTCTTTGACACGGCCCATCATGTCAATAATATTTTTAAAATTAGATTCGATGACCATCATTCTTTGCCGCATATTGTCCATTTCCGTGCTGCATTCCAAAAGGACATTTGTTACATTCTGTTCCATGACAACCATCCTTTCACGCATATTGTGCATTTCAGTGCTGCACTCCATTACCTGTTGAATAATTATAGCAGCACTTGCACGTGAAAATATTGACACACCATCCTCCTCCCCTAAAAAGAAAAAAATGGGCATTCAAAAAAATTTTATTTGATGAGGCCTATCTACATATGTTTTTTTAAAATAAAGCTAGGGTGACACTGACCTGATGGGCTTCTCCTTTCCACCTCTTCGACATCTTCTATCACTCCTCCTTCTTCCACCACCTCCCCATCATCTTCTATCACTCCTCCTTCTTCCACCACCTCCCCATCATCTTCGACTCCTCCTTCATCCATCAATCCACCTTCTTTCAATTCGCCAAATTGTTCTTCCGCCACTTGCCCTTCATCTGCTATAAATTCTAAGTCCAAAATTACTTCTTCCTCCTCTCTTCCTTCCTCCTTTCTTCCTTCCTCCTCTCCTTCCACATCCTCTTCTCCTTCCACATCCTCTTCTCCTTCCACATCCTCTTCTCCTTCCACATCCTCTTCTCCTTCCACATCCTCTTCTCCTTCCACATCCTCCTCCTCCTCCACATGTCGAGATGGAAGATTTTGGCCTCGTCTGGCCCTCTCTGCCTCCTCCAAATGCTGGCGACTTCTTTCCCCTTAAATAACAACAAAAAAAATGTATACTCATCAGCACACAGATATTGGAGAGCAGAAATCGCACACATTGCTTAGAAGAGGCTTTCATTTATTTACTTTTATCTTTCACCAAACCTACATTTTTGAATTACTTCTATGGCAAGCTCTGATCCTGCCCCTTTTTAGTAAAGTGACACACATGGATGTCCCCCCTAAACTGTATTTCTGGGAGACCCTAACAAAACCCATTTTTGATTTGGGGAGACACAGGTGCTCTGCATTGCAGATGTGAAAACATCTGCTTTATTACCACTGTTTTTAGAATGTATCCTGTTTGCCTTTCCCATTCTCCTCATTCTATTTTTTATAACTAGCTTTTACACAATGTTTACAAACAAAGTTTTTGGCCAGTGAGCCATGTCCAGGTGTGTTGTTCCAGGAAAAACCAAGCCTTTCTGAGAAACTATGTGATGTTACGTGGTTTACTAAGAACACTATTTGTAAATATGTAGTTATTTATGTCATAAAAAATAAATGACAACATGTCTTTAAAATTACAAGCAGGCCAAGGAGGCAGATGGTGAAATATACATGGCAACACATTATTGCAGACTATCAACCCCCCCCCCCAACCCCAAAATATATTTACTTACTTTTACGCAGAATTTTAAGTATCTTCTTCATCTGATGTGGCTCCCTCAATTTTAAGTCTGACCAGCGTTTCCTCAGCTGTTCCTTGGACCTGGTGATCCCAAACATCCTCTGCATTCTCCTCGCCACCTTGTCCATAATATGTGCCTTTCGGCGGTTAGGGGTCTTGTATGGCCCTAATTCACCATCATAGTCCTTCCTCTGCATGATGGAAACTAACTCCACCATTTCCTGGAACCGCATATTAGTGGCTTTGTATCTTCTTTGCTTGATCGGGACGTCCCTGCCTGTCCCTTCACTTGTGGCATGAGAGCATCGTGCCCGCTCGTGTGACATCGCCATCTTTCCTTTCCCACAGAGATTATGGGCGGGGAAAAGATGAATTGTTACGCCATGGGCGGAGAAGAGGGCGGCGTTTAATACATACGCGGAGTGTAGAGAATGCAAACAACGTGTTTACGTAGGTTACGCGAATCTTCGAGCGCATCCAGAACATACACAGTTAACGCCATATTTCCTAAACACATTGATTAGGGGCCTAGCAAAGGTGACGAGGGCGGGGTTTAATAAATACGCGGAGTGTTTAAAAGGTGCACGCCGTGATTACGCATCTTACGCGGTAATTAGGCGAGCGTGAGAAACGAGGAGCGAGAGACAGGAAGGTAAGGAAATTAAAAATGGGATCAGCAGAGGCCTAGAAAATGTAGACACATGGGATGGGGGTTTGGGCTGTTGGTTGCACCCTTTTTAAGCTATTCTGTCTATGGGGTACCACAATGTTATTTTGGTGTCCAAATGCTTTTGGACACCTCACAAAATAGAGATGTGAACAATGCTGTACCTCATTGACAACTTTTTGAATGGTGTATTCAGATCAGGCAAAGTATTGTTCAAGTGTTGGTTGTACAGAGGTCATTAGGAAGTGTCTTTTATGTCATCCATTGTCAGGGGCATGAGATCTACACATGAAAGAGTGCCTAGATGAATACTGTCATTTGTAATCATTGTTTATTTTTCTATATTAAAAAGAGTTACTGCAATGTTAAGAATGGCTCTGCATCTAGCAAATCAATGTTTGGTACAACCAATGCGGCCGAGCTGCCAATCATTGTTTAAACAAGAGAGACTGTGTTTGTAATTAGATATAGGTAATAAATTTGAAGACACATATTATATCAAGGTCAACGCTGATCCTTTTGAATATCTATTTTTCTTTGGTTTATGTTTTGCGAATCTAGACTCAAAAAGAAATATCATATTTCACAACGGGAAATGGACCAACTACAAACAAAGGAAGCTATAGAGGCCTTACTACAAAAATATCAGGACACGCCCATCCTGTGGAATTCCAAACACTCTTTATATTGTAATAAAGATGTACGAGCGGCAGCACTAGAGGAGCTAGCAAACTATATGCAAACATGGGTGCCAGGATGCACTGCCAACATGGTAAAGGATAAACTTGCCAACCTGAGAAGCACATACAGGAGAGCATACAAAGCTAATAAAAGCAAAAAATCGGGAGCAGCAGCAACACAAGCAAAGGAACCCAAACTGTGGTATTACAAACAGATGGCTTTTTTGCGGGACGAAATGGAAGGCAGGAAAACGATGTCTAGTCTTGCTTCCAACCTTTCCTCCATGCTACCTTCCAGCGGACATTCCCCAGATGACCACAGCCCTGCAGAGTCGGAGGAAGAGGGCCTGGCTGACAGAGATGCAGATCTGCCACCCTTCGATGAGGAGGTATAGTAGTTTCCTCTATATTTCTGACCTAAATAATTATTGGTGGATTAATGATTTGATATTGTAAAAGAAAAGCCAAGCTGGGAAAAAGCACAAAAAAAGGTGTACAGACAAATAGGTGTCAGGGATGACAACTGCAGGGGTCAGAAGTAGAGTCTATTCAAGTAATAATGAACAGAAAATACTAAACGAAAAACATGAAAATGAGTGTGGTTTTATTTAGCGAAATTGTAAAAAATGTCCTTTTTTTTGCACACAGGAAGAAGAGATCAGCCAGGAGGTGGCAGATCCTCACGTGTCTGTCAGCCAGGAGGAGGCCGGGGTCAGTGGCAGCCAGGAGGAGGCCGGGGTCAGTGGCAGCCAGGAGGAGGCTGGGCCCAGTGGCCTGCAGCAGGTCCCCCCGGCCAGGAGAACCACCACCAGCCAGTCTTCTCCCCCCCAGGTGAGGCCATCAGGCCGAAGGAGGCAGTTGAGGCCTGTGGAGGAGGCAAGCCTCCGCATGATACAGGAGGCAAGCGCCATCATGAGGGGCCCCCTCAACCCCACAGAGGCCTTCAGTGCCTCCTTGGCACACGATTTGAATGAAGGGGAGGAGGACCAGAGAAGACTGGCAAAGGCCCTGATGAACCAGGTCCTTTGGTGGATGCAGAAGGGCCTGCTGACCCCAGACACTGGGCTATGTGACCCGGCCCGGCTTGCGGAACACCATCCTCCTGCTGCCACATCGACCCCACCTGCAAGAGCCCGTGTAAGATCCGCTGGAAGGCTGCCTGGAGGGAAGGCTGGAAAGAGGAGGAAACGTTGATTCTCTGCCTTCCATTTCCTTCCACATAAAGGACATCTTGTTTGGACTACCACAGTTTGGGTTCCTTTGTTTCTGTGCTGCTGCTTCATATTTTTGTGTTTGGCTCCTGAGGCTTGGAAGTTTATCCTTCACCATGTTGGAAATGCAAGTTTGCATATAGTTTGCTATCTGTTCTAGTGCTGCCGTTCTTTTTTTGTTTGGATGACATTTGCATAAATAAATGTATTTTTGCTTTCATTTGAAAACATGTCTATTGTTTGTTATACTGTGGGGATTATTAGGCAGCAAACCTTTAATAAATATACAATGGGTCATTTACAAAGGACACACTCCTTGGGGGGGGGGGACATTTGGTGTGCCAACATGGTTCAATATTCTCAAATGAAACACAAAAAAAAAAAAATTTAAATAAAAAAAAAAAAAACATGTAAAAATAAATTAAAGAAAATGGTGACATAACTAGAAACAACCAAAAAAAATAAAAAGATGCACATTCCTTTACAAAAATGACTAAAATAAATTATGGAGGACCACCAACCAAAACACACGTCTGGCATAGAAAACCTTATTAAAGGATTACATCACAAGCAAGAAATGTGACATTTCAGTATGGGACAACTCTATTGAAATTGCATCAGCAAGAGAACGGGGTTATTCTAGCAAGAGAAGAATTAATAAAACGAGGCAAGAAACTGTGGTTTAGTGCGCCTTTTTAAGACATTGTTCTCTTGATAGAATAAAAGGTTTCTAATGACGAATGTGCCATATCCCAAACAAACGCGAGTTTTACCTGAACGAGCGCTCCCGTCTCCTCATTTGGACTGAGCATGCGCAGGGTTTTTGTACGCTGCTTTTGTGTACAGACGACCGAACATGTCTGACGGACACGATTCCAGCAGACTGTTTTAAAGCAAGACCAGGAAACAGTTGTTCGTTGGAAAACGGTCTGGCCGACGAATGTTTGCTGGAATCCTGTCCAGTACTGCCTACACACGAACGAACATGTCCGCTGAAACTGGTCCGCGGACCAGTTTCAGCAGACATGTTTGGTCGTGAGTACGGGGCCTAACAGGTTTTCTTCTAGGATTGCCTTGTATTTGGCTCCATTCATCTTCACATCAACTCTGACCAGCTTCCATGTCCCTGGTGAGGAAAAACATCCCCACAACATGATGCTGCCACCACGTTTCACGGCGGCAATAGTGTATTCAGGGTGATGTGAAGTGCTAATTAACCGCCACACATAGCGCTTTGCTTTGTAAGCCAAAAAGTTAAATTTTGATCTCATCTGACCAGAGCACCTTCGTCCAAATGTTTGCTGTGTCCCCCACATGGCTTCTCACAAACTGCAAACAGGACTCCTTATGGCTTTTTTTCAACAATGGCTTTCTTCTTGCCACTCTTCCATAAAGGCCAGATTTGTGGAGTGCATGACTAATAGTGGTCCTGTGGACAGATTTTCCTACCTGAGCTATGGATCTCTGCATCTCCTTCAGAATTGCCAGGGGCATCTTGGCTACTACTCTAAAAATGCTCTCCTTGCCTGGCCCATCAGTTTAGGTGGACGGCCATGTCTTGGTAGGATTGCAGTTGTGCTATACTCTTTCCATTTTCAGATATTGGATTGAACAGTGCTCCATTAAATGTTCAAAGGATTTTTTATATATTATCCAACCCTACTTTAAACTTCTCCACAACTTTATCCCTGACCTGTCTGGTGTGTTCCTTGGCCTTCATGATTCTGTTTCTTCACTAAGGTTCTCTAACAAACCTCTGAGGGCTTCACAGAACAGCTGTAATTATACTGAAATTCAATTACAAACAGGTGGACTTTACTAATTAGGTGACTTCTGAAGGCAATTGGTTCCACTAGATTTAAGTTAGGAGTAAAGGGGGCTAAATACAAATGCACACCACACTTTTCAGATATTTATTTGTATACAAATTTGAAAACCATGTATCATTGTCCTTCCACTTCACAAATATGTGCCACTTTGTGTTGGTTTATCAAATAAAATCCCAATAAAATACATTTACCTTTTTGGTTGTAACATGACAAAATTTGGAAATTTTCAGGGAGTACATAGTTACATAGGGCCAGATTCAGGTAGAATTGCGGCGGCGTAACGTATCGTAGATACGTTACACCACCACAAGTTTTCATCGCAAGTGCCTGATTCACAAAGCACTTGCGATGAAAACTACGCCGGCGGCCTCCGGCGCAAGGCGGGCCAATTCAAATGGGCGTGTGCCATTTAAATTAGGCGCGCTCCCGCGCCGGACCTACTGTGCATGCTCAGTTTCGCAATTCCTGTCGTGCTTTGCGCGCCGTGACGTCATTTTTTTGAACGGCGACGCGCGTAGCGTACTTCCGTATTCCCGGACGTGTTACGCAAACGACGTTACATTTTAAATTTCGACGCGGGAACGACGGTCATACTTTAAACAGCAATACGTTTGCTGAGTAAAGTTAGGGCAGGTCAAACGACGACTTACTTTGCGACGGGAAACTTGACTAGCGAACGCGAAAATCCGTCGGTAACTCCTAATTTGCATACCCGACGCTGGTTTACAACGCAAACTCCCCCCAGCGGCGGCCGCGGTACTGCATCTTACTGTAAGATCCGACAGTGTAAAACAATTACACCTGTCGAATCTTATGGATATCTATGCGTAACTGATTCTATGAATCAGTCGCATAGATAGAAACAGAAATACGACGGCGTATCAGGAGATACACCGTTGTATCTTTTTGGTGAATCTGGCCCTTAGTTACATAGTTACATAGTTACATAGTTAGTCAGGTTGAAAAAAGACACAAGTCCATCCAGTTCAACCACAAAAAAAATAAAAAAAAATAAATATGTATGAAGTATGAATACTTTCTCAAGGCACTGTGGCCCGGATTCACGTAAAACCGCGTATCTTTGTGCGGGCGTAACGTATCCTATTTACGATACGCCTCTGCAACTTTGACAGGCAAGTGCCGTATTCTCAAACCAAAGTTGCGGTGGCGTAGCGTAAATAGGCCGGCGTAAGCCCGCCTAATTCAAATGTGGTAGATGTGGGCGTGTGTTATGTAAATTTAATGTGACCCCACGTAAATGACGCTTTTTACGAACGGCGCATGCGCCGTCCGTGAAAGTATCCCAGTGCGCATGCTCCAAATTAACCCGCAAGAAGCCAATGCTTTCGACGTGAACATAAATGACGCCCAGCCCTATTCGCGAACGACTTACGCAAACAACTTAAAATTTAAAAAATTTGACGTGGGAACGACGTCCATACTTAACATTGGTACGCCTCATGTACGCCTCATATAGCAGGGGTAACTTTACACAGGAAAAAGCCTAACGTAAACGGCGTATCTGTACTGCGTCGGCCGGGCGTACGTTCGTGAATTCGCGTATCTAGCTAATTTACATATTTCTAGGCGTAAATCAGTGTACACGCCCCTAGCGGCCAGCGTAAATATGCAGTTAAGATACGACGGCATAAGAGACTTACGTCGGTTGGATCTAATACAAATCTATGCGTAAATGATTCTAAGAATCAGGCGCACAGATATGATGGCTCGGACTCAGAGTTACGACGGCGTATCTGGAGATACGCCGGCGTAACTCATACCAGAATCCAGGCCTGTATGTGTATGTAATAACAAATATGTTGCTTCTACTTTTTTTCTATCTTAAACACATGGACTGTGACCTTTGACCCAGACATTTGACCCTGACCATGATCATTTACCCTAACCTTGACACTCGTTCTGATCCTGGCTTACATCAAACCCTGATCTAGCTATTTTATCTTTATTTTATTTTTGAACACTACTTTTTTTTTCTAGACATAGGATGTATTTTTCTCCATACAAGAGAAGAATTGGCACTGGGGCAGGTTTTATAGTTACTGACCACTGCAACAGCCAATTACAGGTTGTCACAGCCATCATGTGATCTATAGCTGGTCCTCTTGGCTCTTGATCTTTAGTATGAGACCCAGAGCTTTCAGTGACAGCTCGCTTGGTCTTTGTACTGAGAACATGCTGTGTGGCACGCTCCTAGCACAAATACAGTTATTTACATATCCAGCCCCAAGGAAAAAGACCCACTTCAGTAAAACCGCATATGTACAAACACAAACATTATTAAAACATCCTGAAACACATGAGTTGTCAAAATAGTGTGTTCTGTATCACATGGATAACAGAAAATGTTTAATTCCAGAGTGAAATATAGAGAAATATCAGAAAATTCTGCAACATAGTGATAAGAGGCAAAGAAGATAATCTTGAATTACACAAGGTGCCTGTTAACAGAGTTTTGTAGTCAGACAGTCTTGGGGTTATTAGGATATACTCTCCTCATATTACTGTACATTGTAGGGCTTTGAATGACAGCCTATTATCAGTACTACCTTATACAACTTAAGATTGTCATGTACACCTCAAAGATGTATGGCTGTTGACAGCGCCATGCATTTTTGTGTTGCTTAAGACAATTTCATATACTGTATGTAGCTTGTTTTTGGATTAGATTTTAGTTATTCTAAAATGTTATTTAATGGGACATTTGTTTAGAAAAACATATGCATTTACAAATAAAAGTATATACAGTATTCATTGTTAGTTTTATTCACTATTTATTGTGGATATATCATCTTTTCTTGTAGCGCAAATATACATAAATATATACAGTTGTATGCAAAAGTTTAGGAACCCCTGACAATTTCCATGATTGTCATTTATAAATATTTGGGTGTTTGGATCAGCAATTTCATTTTGATCTAACAAATAACTGAAGGACACAATAATATTTCAGTAGTGAAATTAGGTTTATTGGATTAACAGAAAATGTGCCATATGCATCAAAACGAAATTAGACAGGTGCATACATTTGGGCACCCCAACAGAAAAATCACATCAATATTTAGTAGAGCCTCCTTTAGCAGAAATAACAGCCTCTAGACGCTACCTATAGCCTGTAATGAGTGTCTGGATTCTGGATGAATGTATTTTGGACCATTCCTCCATCCAAAAAATCTCCAGTTCAGTTAGGTTTGATGGTTGCCGAGGATGGACAGCCCGCTTCAAATCACCCCACAGATGTTCAATGATATTCAGGTCTGGGGACTGGGATGGCCATTCCAGAACATTGTACTTGTTCCTCTGCATATATGCCAAAGTAGATTTTCAGCAGTGTTTTGGGTTGTTGTCTTGTTGAAATATCCAGCCCCGGCATAACTTCAACTTTGTGACTGATTCCTCAACATTGTTCTCAAGAATCTGCTGACATTGAGTGGAACCCATGCGACCCTCAACTTTAACCAGATTCCCAGTACCGGCACTGGCCCCACAGCCCCACAGCATGATGAAACCTCCCCCAAATTTTACTGTGGGTAGCAAGTGTTTTTCTTGGAATGTTGTGTATTTTTGCCGCCATGTATAACGCCCCTTGTTATGACCAAATAACTCAATCTTTGTTTCATCAGTCCACAGAACCTTATTCCAAAATGAAGCTGGCTTGTCCAAATGTGCATTTGCATACCTCAAGCGAATCAGTTTGTGGCATGTGTGCAGTAAGGGCTTCTCCCTGTGCAAAGTGCGCTGAATTGTTGAAGGATGCACAGTGACACCATCTGCAGCAAGTTGATGTATTAGGTCTTTGGAGGTGGTCCATGGGCTGTTTTTGACCGTTTTCACCATCCTTCGCCTTTGCCTCTCCAATATTTTATGTGGCCTGACACTTTTGGCCTTAACAAGAACTGTGCTTGTGGTCTTCCATTTCCTCACTGTGTTCCTCACAGTGAACACTGACAGCTTATATCTCTGCGATAATTTTTTGTAGTCTTCCCCTAAACCATAACGTAGAACAATCTTTGTTTTCAGGTCATTTTAGAGTTGTTGTGAGGCCCCCATGTTGCCACTCTTTAGAGGAGAGTCAAAGAGAACAAAAACGTGCAATTGGCCACCATAAATACCTTTTATCATGATTGGATGCACCTGTCTATGAAGTTCATGGCTTAATGAGCTCACCAAACCAATTGTGTGTTCCAAATAATCAGTGCTAAGTAGTTACAGGTATTCAAATCAACAAGACGACAAGGGTGTCCAAATGTATGCACCTGTCTAATTTCGTTTTGATGCATATTGCGCATTTTCTGTTAATCCAATAAACCTCATTTCACTACTGAAATATTGCTGTGTCCTTCAGTTATTTGATAGATCAAAATGAAATTGCTGATCCAATCACCCAAATATTTATAAATGACAATCATGGAAATTGTCAGGGGTTCCTAAACTTTTGAATACAACTATATGTAAACCAAATCATTAAGTTTTTCATATAAATTCACAGCTTTGTTTAAAAAAAAAAAATGTTGACGATCCATTCCTTGTTCAGGTCCTTCCCATTAAAAGATGACAACTCTCTGTCACGTCTCCCAGATGTGCTCCTAAGTTGTCAGATTGTTGCATGGGCTTCTGAAGGAGATTATTAAACTGTCACTATCAAACCCAACCTAAGGAAATGTCATGGGACCATCACTAGAGAGTTAACATGTAGACAGGAAGTGGTTGCAAGAGAAGGAGGAGGCAGGTGATCAGCAGCATTGATAAACAACCAGAAAGATGAAAACAAGTATTTTTTTAAAAGTTATTACCCCATTTTTAGGAATGTCAAAAAAGCTTAAAATCTCCAGCAATATGGCACAGGATGACAGAATCTTCACCTAAAATAGTAAGTAGGAACTCATTTGCCACCTGGATTAATCCAGAAATCATTTGTTGCAATATGCTCAAAGAAGAAAAAGCTCTTCATAGTGAATATGTGCTATACATACTTTAATGAAAGTATAAAATCCATAAACTTGCATCCAAAGAGTGCCCAATAGCACTTTCATATACAAATGAAAAACATACCATGTATAATGCACCTCAATCATAACATGACTTCCGTGAGACAGTATTGGTCAAAAACACTGACAGCATGAGCAAAATGTGAAGATATCACAGGAGGGACTTACTGTCAGTACTAGGATTTCTCCATTGTGGGGACACTAATAGTTTAGTGTTAGGACCACAGATTCCAGGGTGCCATGACGTGGCTCTGTGGCTCACGCATGCGTTTGAAAATGCGTGTGGACAAAACCCCTGTTTTTAACGCATACTGTTAGACAGGTTAATTGGTTGTCTGCAAGCTGGTTGGTAAGTAGGCTTGTTTTTTTCCTGGGCATTCCCAATGTTTTTGTTGTTATCTGTTTCAGCCTTCCAATGCTGCTTACTGCGATGGCCAGCTATAGATGAGGGCGGTGGACAAGTTTGTTTTTCAGATCACATTGGTGTGTGTATTAGTCCAGCAATGCACCAACACCTTTGCAGCCATTGCGCTACATGCTGGGTATTTGGTGTGCTCCTGTACCTTTTAAGAAGGGGTGGGCTCCCCTTCAGTCCACCCGTCCTCATCTATCCATCAGAATGCATATGCCTCCATTGTGGGGACACTCATAGTTTAGTGTTAGGACCACAGATTCCAGGGTGCCGTGACGTGGCTCACGCATGCATTTGAAAATGTATGCGGACAAAACCCCTGTTTTTAACGCATACTGTTAGACAGGTTAATTGGTTGTCTGCGAACTCGTTGGTAACTAGGCTTGTTTTTTTCCTGGCTTTTGTTGTTTAGGATCCCTCTAGGACCCAGCAGGCCAGCACAACTCACCTGACACAGCCTTTGCCTGGGAAACAACAGTGATTGGCCAGCTCACCTTTAAATCACCTGTACCATCATCCAATCTGTGCTTGTAATAGAGTTTACCTTTGTGTGCCACTGTTTGATCCAGCTGATATCTGCTCTGTGTATTTCGTGTATGACCCGGCTCGTTTGACCCTGCTTTCTCGCTTCTGATTCGGTACCGCTTGGACTCTGATCTATCTTTGTATGACCCAGTTTGCCAAGACTACGATTTACCTGATTCTACTGTAGTACCTTCATCTGCAGTGGTGAAATACAAGCACCAGCCAACATCCACCTTCATCTTCAGCGGTGAACTACAAGCACCAGCTAACATCCACCTTCATCTGCAGTGGTGAACTACAAGGTCCAGCCAACAACTACCCTCATCTGCAGCAGTGAACTACAAGTCCCAGCTGACCTGCTCTGCTTAGACCTGCTCATGGTGTGTGCTCTTGTTCTTGAACTCTTTGTATAATCAGCACACCTGAACTGTTACCTGTTATCTTCTCCTAGCCTGACACGTATGCCTCGTACACACAACCGGTTTTCCTGTCTGAAAAACTACGATGAGAGCTTTTGGCCAGGAATTCCAACCGTGTGTATGATCCATCGCAGTTTTTCCGACCGGAAAACTGCCAGAAAAAAAAGAGCAGGATCTCTTTTTTCCCATCAGGAAAAAATCCTAGCGGGAAAACCGTTCATCTGTATGCTTTTCCGATGGGAAAAAAATGCGCATACTTGGAATCAAGTATGAGACGGGAGCGCTCGTTCTGGTAAAACTAGCGTTCGTAAAGGAGATAGCACATTTGTCACAATGTAACGGATTGAAAAGCACGAATCGTGATGGAACAAATGAAGGAGATATAGAAATTTAGTTTTTTATCAAACTTCAAAATAAATATTGAAAAGTCGGTAGTTATGCCAATTCATGTATCCCTAAGGTTGAGAAAAAAGTTACAGAGAGCATTCCCCTTTGAATGGCGTATAGATGCTCTATCATATCTTGGGACCTATATAACGCCAGATGTAAAACGGTTATATGATTTAAATTATGGTCCATTGGTTGTCTCGATAATACAAGATTTGAAGAAATGTAGAGGCCACACTCTGACGTGGTTTTGGAGGGTAAATGCACTTAAAATGAATATAATTCCTTGGCTTATCTATGTTCTGCATGCCATTCCGATAACCCTGCCACAGAGTTTCTTTAAGCAAATAAGGAGTGCCCTCACGACTTTTGTATGGGGAGATAAACATCCCAGGCTGGCATATGAGATGTTGAGGAGACCAAAGGGGGAGGGAGGGGTAGGCCTCCCAGATATAGGGATTTACTACAGAGCCATGGCCCTGGTTCGGATTATGAACTGGTGCAATGATACAGATAGTAAAAGATGGGTACAAGTGGAGAAAACATTGGCAGGAAGGAATTTGGCAGGGGCACCATGGATTCCGGACGCTTATAGGGGATTGCCAGAATATGTATCACCCTTGACTAAATCAACACTCACAATATGGGATAGAATGAATACGACAGGAAGATTCCCCCCCCCCCCCCCCTGGAAGGTTTTCCCTGGTTCCCCCCAGGGAGGAAAGAGGTCGTTTTGGGTGCTGGGGTAGGGAGAGGAAAGGGAATTGTGCAGGAGTGGCACCACAAAGGAAACTTCTTCCATTAGGGGATTTAGTAAAGAATTTGGGAGAGGTGGTAATGGTGGAATGGAAATATGGTCAGTTGAGGGACTGGTTTAATAATTGGAAACATCAGATGAGACCCGCAAATCCCCTGAACACTTTTGAGGAGTGGTGTGTTAATTTATCAGAACCGGGCCATATGTTATCTCGAATGTACAAGTTTGTGTTGAGTGCTCATGGTCATACAACTCCCTATTACATTCGTGAGTGGGAAAAGGAACTGGGCCATAATTACATGACAGAACAAGTGGATAGATTGATGGAGACAACACACCATTCCTAAATTAGCTCTTATATACAAGAGATGTCCTATAAATTTCTCACTAGATGGTACCGGACACTGACTCGCCTGTGGCAGATTTTCCCCGTCCGCGGATACCAACTGCTGGAGGGGATGTAACCAGAAGGGGACATTTCTTCATTTACAATGATACTGTCCCAGGATTAAGACATTTTGGGAGGAGATAACACCCTGTATAAAAAAAGTTAACACTTAGAGCCCTCCCCACTACACTTCCTTTTCATGGGATGCCATCATCTATTAAATTCTATAAAAGAACTGTCACTCCACATTTGTTAAATGCAGCTAAGGCACTAATTCTCAGATTCTGGAAACAATCGAGATGCCCCACGATAAAGGACTGGAAGGGGGAGGTAGAGAGGATAATGGAAGCGTAGAGATGGGTAAATACAGAGAGAGATCAACAGGACAGATTTAAGGATATATGGGCAGGATGGTTATACTACTCCTCCTAGGTAGGGATGGATTGATCCTGGGGGGGGGGGGAGGCAAGCCAGGGGGTGGGGGGGTTTTTCCTTTTTTTTTCCCTCTTTTTTGGGGTATTGTTTGGGTTTGTTGTGTTAAAAAAAAAAAAAAAGAAGTACGAATCGTCTCTCACCAAACTTTTACTAACATGAGGATCAGCAAAAGAAGCCGAAAAGGTGGAGCCGTTGGAACTGAACTCTCCCTTTATAGTGTTGTACGTCACCACACTTTGGACGGGCGGAATTTGGTCTGACTGTGTGTACACAAGACAAGCCTGGCCGGAATTCCGTCGGGAAAACCATAGTTTTTTTATCCGACGGGAAAACCGGTCGTGTGTATGTGGCATAACTCTATGTATTTTTCATCTGTGGACATCTTTAATGGCTGACATTCCCAGAATATAAATAACAGTGAGCTGGTTTCCATAGATGCTGGGTTGGAATGTGCAGATTTATTTTTGGACATAAGTGGCAGTGAAGCAAGGGTAAAATAATGTTTTATTAGGAATGACAAACAATGTATTTTTTATATAATTATATATATATTAATAATATATTTTATTTTTAGGATTTTTGTATTGATGATATGAGTTAAAATAACTCTTAGGCCCCGTACACACCATAGAATCCATCCGCAGATAAATCCCAGCAAATGGGTTTCAGCGGATAGATCCTTTGGTGTGTACACGCCAGCGGATCTTTTTCCGCGGATATATCTCCCCTGGGATGGATTCCAGCAGATCGGATATTTGCTGACATGCAGAACATATCCATCTGCTGGAGTCCATCCCAATGGATGGATCCGCTGGTCTGTACAGACTCACCGAATCCATCCGTCCGAAGGGATCCCCCGCATGTGTCGTAATGATTTGACTCATGCGTGGAATTCCTTATATGACAGCGTCGCGCACGTCGCCGCGTCATAATCGCGGTGATGGCGCGACACGTCATCGCAAGAGGATTTCGGCGCGGATTTCAATGCGATGGTGTGTACACACCATCGCATGAAAATCCGCCGAAATCCACGAGAGGATTTATCCGCGGAAACGGTCCGCTGGACCGTATTCGCGGATAAATTCTATCGTGTGTATGGGGCCTTAAACATTTCCTCTTTTCTTTGATATATATATATATATATATATATATATATATATATATATATATATATATATATACACACACACACACACACACACACACACACACACAGAGTATCTGACAAAAGTGAGTACACCCCTCACATTTTTGTAAATATTTTATATCTTTACATGTGACAACACTGAAGAAATTTGACTTTGCTACAAGGTAAAGTAGTGGGTGTACAGCTTGTATAACAGTGTACATTTGCTTTCCCCTCAAAATAACTCAACACATAGCCATTAAGGTCTAAACCACTGGCAACAAAAGTGAGTACACCCTTAATTGAAAATGTCCAAATTGGACCCAAAGTGTCAATATTTTGTGTGGCCACCATTATTTTCCAGCACTGCCTTAAAGGGTCACTAAAGGAATTTTTTTTTAGCTAAATAGCTTCCTTTACCTTACTTCAGTCCTGGTTTCATGTCCTCATTGTTCGTTTTTGCTCTGATGTTGCTGTAATCCTCTGTTCTGGACACTTCCTGGTTGTCTGTTTCCTGATGGCCACAGTACTGGGAGTTTCTAGTTTCATTTTCCAAACCATCACTGCTCTATGGCTCTGTATAGCACAGAGGCAGGATAACATGCAAAAACGAAACTAGATGCAAAAACGAAACTAGAGGTACATTATATGATTGATTTTTATCTATTTTTAATCAATTTTAAAAGGAATCAGTTAACTATTATGTCTCCATACCCTGTAAACAGTCATTTCAGAAAAAAAAAAAACGTTTTCCTTTACAACTCCTTTAACCCTCTTGGGCATGGAGTTCACCAGAGCTTCACAGGTTGCCATTGGAGTCCTCTTCCACTGCTCCGTGATGACATCACAGAGCTGGTGGATGTTAGAGACCTTGCACTCCTCCACCTTTAGTTTGAGAATGCCCCACAGATGCTCAATAGAGTTTAGGTCTGGAGACATGCTTGGCCAGTCCATCACCTTTACCCTCAGCTTCTTTAACAAGGTGTGTTTGGGGTCGTTATCATGTTGCAATACTGCCCTGCGGCCCAGTCTCCAAAGAGAGAGGATCATGCTCTGCTTCATTACTGTGATACATTTGCCTATATGTCTCAGTGTACTGCTCCCTGCTAGCCATGGGTAGAGGTAGAAAGGAATTTCATGTGTGATTCATTCCTCTGACAGGTTATTGACGTGCTAATGTCCCCTCACTATTCTAAACGTTAATTGATCTATTGTGTTGTGTAAAGAAGATCTGTGTTTACCCTTAAAAGATGTGTATTGTATCATCAGGCTAAATGATTAGAGAAGTAGTATGTTAATTATTCTGATTGCTTCAGTGTAGTAATTAACTCCCCTGATGTCTTTATCTAAAGAAACGTGTCTGCATGGTCGGCTCCGACTTGTCTCCTATAATCTGTATGGGAAACCCCACTGTGTGAGGGGGGCGTTCCTAACAGGCTGTAACCACATATAAGCTGAGTTTTTGTGTCAATAAAGTGTCTTGGTTCCAGCATCCAGTCTTGACTCATGTGTGGGGAATCCTGTGATGTTCTTGTATGGAGAGGAGGGAATGCTTGACGGGGATATCATACCGATACCGTCACAAATTGGTTGGCAGCAGCGGGATCTTCCCTTCTACTCTCCTTCACACCCGGATTCCAAGCAGACACTGGAAGAACTACTGGAAGGATTGCTAGCAACAAAACCAAGCGGGTCATCATAGCAGAATCAATGGAGCTAGACCAGGAGGACGGGATTGCAGCAACGCCAGCAGTACAAGAGATGGAGACACCAGTGATTCAGGAGGAGGAATCGCCAGCCAACAAGCTAATGAGAGAGAATCTAGCGTGGTTCGGCCCGAACCCAACGCCGGATGTGGTGCTGAAAGTGATGGACCTGTTAGTAAACGCAGAGCTACAGAAGGATAAACAAATAAGAGACACAGAACTACAGAAGGATAAACAAATAAGGGACGCAGAACTACAGTTAAAACTGGCAGCAGTCCAACAAGCAGCCGCACCTTCTCCGAACAGTGAGTACAGCACAGCAGACGCAAGGAAGATTCCGTTTAGCGCTTTTAAAGCTTTTGATGAAAAGGACTGTGAAATTGATAACTACCTGGCGGATTTTGAGCGACAATGTAACCTGCACCGAATAGCTAGAAGAGACTGGGTTGCAATATTGTCAGGCAAACTGTCAGGCAAAGCTTCTGATGCTTTCCGGACCGTGCCAGATCAGGATATCCATAGCTACGCCAGGGTTAAAGAAGTGCTCCTGGCTCGTTATGCGGTAACCCCAGAGTCCCACCGACAGAAGTTCAGGGACTCACGCAAAACCACGAAAGACTCTTACGCAGAATGGGCATGCCAGTTGTCCCTGTCGGCCTCTAACTGGGTTAACAGCAGCCAGGCCACCACCGCAGAGGACATTTTGCAACTAATGCTCCTGGAGCAATTTTACAATCACATCCAGACGGACGTCAAGGATTGGGTGAGAGATCGCAGGCCCATGACTCTACCAGAGGCCGCGAAGTTGGCGGATGAATATGCGGATACTCGCAAGACAAACCAGGTCACACCACGGGTACAACCCCCACAACCAACGGCGCCCTCACACCCACCAGCCGCTAGATACCAACCGCCTAACAGACCGATGACATATAGCCCTCGCTACCCACGCCAGGAGGACAACGAACAACGCTGCTTCCGGTGCAAACAGTTGGGTCACTTCAAGCAGAATTGCCCCATGAATGACAACACCAGGTCAAATTGGTCTCAACCTGGGTACCACCCACCAGCAGCAGCCCATTGTGTAGACTCGGCTTGGGATCCCCAGGAGCTGGGTCAGGAAGAACCATTGGGCACCCCTTACGAAGCCCTCATGGTACAATCTGTTATTACGGACAACAGGGAACACCATTGTCAGCTGGTCATGGGCGACAGCCATGAGCCGGAGGGGCCTTGGAGGGAGCTGGGCAGAAAGAGGCACCGCCAGCTACCCTCCAAGAAGAAGAGGTCCTGGAAGTCATATAACCAGCGGACCTGGGAGGAGAAGAAGCGACTGGAGGAGATGGAATCGCAGCGGGCATCCCAGATGCGGGCCGAGATGTTCGCCAAGGGCCCACCGGTGGCCCCTTACACCACCACCCAGTTCCTGATGATGAAGGACCACGTGGAGAGCCTGCAGGACATGAGCAAGCAGGAGCTGATCCGTGAGTACATAGAGCTGGTGGAGTGCATAAGCCGCATGGAGGAGGAGAACAACCACCTGAGGTCACAGCAGGCTGACCCCCCCAGGCTCCATGAACTGGAGATGGAGCTGGAGAAGCTCCAAGAGGAGAACCGGTGGCTGCGGAGGGAGCAGGGGGTGGCTGACCTTATGGGGCTCTGAGTCCCCTCTCTCCCCCCCCCCCGGACTCTGAGCACCAGTGCTACAACAAATATAACTTTTCCTTTTTATGAATCTCCTGTGATTGTCACTTCAGAGCCATAACCTGCCCCCTCCCATAGCGGGACACCTAGACGGCGGCGCACAGACCCATTCGCTGTCTTCACACTGACTTCTGGTGACTTTGCAGATCGCACAAAGACTTGGGGACTGACCGGCGTGTGATCTGACGACCCGGTGACATACCTGAGTCTGAAGCAGTTGTCAAGGGAGGTCAGTCATGCCAAACGGAGTTAACCTCGGACTAAAAGCTCTGAACCCGTCAACCCTACTGGACCAGGGAAGGTCCAACCGGATTTGCCGGAGCAGGGAGCAAAAGGGGGGCCATTGTGATACATTTGCCTATATGTCTCAGTGTACTGCTCCCTGCTAGCCATGGGTAGAGGTAGAAAGGAATTTCATGTGTGATTCATTCCTCTGACAGGTTATTGATGTGCTAATGTCCCCTCACTATTCTAAACGTTAATTGATCTATTGTGTTGTGTAAAGAAGATCTGTGTTTACCCTTAAAAGATGTGTATTGTATCATCAGGCTAAATGATTAGAGAAGTAGTATGTTAATTATTCTGATTGCTTCAGTGTAGTAATTAACTCCCCTGATGTCTTTATCTAAAGAAACGTGTCTGCATGGTCGGCTCCGACTTGTCTCCTATAATCTGTATGGGAAACCCCACTGTGTGAGGGGGGCGTTCCTAACAGGCTGTAACCACATATAAGCTGAGTTTTTGTGTCAATAAAGTGTCTTGGTTCCAGCATCCAGTCTTGACTCATGTGTGGGGAATCCTGTGATGTTCTTGTATGGAGAGGAGGGAATGCTTGACGGGGATATCATACCGATACCGTCACAATTACGTCACAGTAAATGTTGGCATTCATGGTTCCCTCAATGAACTGTAGCTCCCCAGTCCTGGCAGCACACATGCAGCCCCAGACCATGACACTCCCACCACCATGCTTGACTGTAGGCAAGACACACTTGTCTTTGTACTCCTCACATGGTTGCCCCCACACCTGTTTGACACCATCTGAACCTTCCAAAGTTTATCTTGGTCTCATCAGACCACAGAACATTAATCCATGTCCTTAGTCTGCTTGCCTTCAACAAACTGTCTGCGGGGCTTTCTAGTGCATCATCTTTAGAAGAGGCTTCCTTCTGGGATAACAGCCATGCAGATCAATTTGATGCAGTGTGCGGCGTATGGTCTGAGCACTGACAGGCTGACCCCCACCCCTTCAACCTCTGCAGCAATGCTAGCAGCACTCATATGTCTACTTCACAAAGACAACCTGAGCATGTGCACTCAACTTCTTTGGTTTACCTGTTCTGAGTGGAACCTGTCCTGTTAAACTGCTATATGGTCTTGGCCACCATGCTGCAGCTCATTTTCAGGGTCTTTTTATAGCCTATGCCATCTTTATGGAGAGCAATATTAAATTGTTTCAGATCGTCAGAGAGTGAGAGTGATAAAATCAAATTTAACACACATGCACCCTATTCACACCTGAGACCTTGTAACAATAACGAGTCACATGACATCGGGGAGGGAAAATGGCTAATTGGGCCCAATTTGGAAATTTTCACTTAGGGGTGTACTCGCGGCTTAGACATTAATGGCTCTGTGTTGCGTTATTTTGAGGGGACAGCAAATTTACAAGCTGCACACCCACTACTTTACATTGTAGCGTAATTTCTTCAAGATATGAAAAGATATAATAAAATATTTTTAAAAATGTGAGGGGTGAACTTATTTGCGGTAGCAGCTATTTTTTCATTTGTAATTCCTCTTAATGGTGTAGTATGTATTTTATTTGATTTATTTTGAATACATTGCTTAGATTCATACTATGTATGCTGAATCTAAGAGCATAAATGATAAAGTCCCAAAAGATGACATAATGACATAGGACACCAGTTAATATTGGTAACCGAACACTTACGGGTGCTTTAAAGAAAAGATTTATTTCTAGATACACTTCAGAACTGCTCTACTGAGCTGCACCGTTTTACTTAATGGACATAAGAAAACAATAGACTCCCAAAACATGTCTGCTTAAGTTGAATTGATTTCAGTGGAAAGTGATTTAGCTGGGAATTAGTTTGGTTACTCATTTCAAGCCTGACAATATAATCCATTTAATTACAAGGTCTCTTGTTTTTCAGGGCAGTGTATCTTTGATATATTTTGGATTAGACTCTTCTGCTTCCTTTTCTTGACTTATCTGTTCATATATTAAAATCTACACATGCATTACACAGTTTTAAGAAGATGATGTAGAAAAGGCACTTACCATATTAACAGCTATTGTGCTTCTGATCTGTGGCATCTGCAGTGTAAAATAAATGTTCTAATTTTACTGGCTATGACATTTAAATGTGAATCTATTAGAAACAAACTGTTTGAAAACTGTGATTATGGGTGTAATTTATGAGGGTTTACAGTTTAAAGCCCAAATTAACTCTCAATTTAAAACCACTAAATACATTCCAGGTGCATCAAAACAAAAGTTGTGCAAAGCAGTGGCGGCTGGTGCTCAAAACTTTTTTGGCGGGGGAGGGGGGGTGCTAACAAGCTAAAAAAAATCTGAAAAAAACCCAATCAATTGCAGCCTCACTGTGCCCATCAAACGTTGACACTGTGCCCATCAAACGCTGCCACTGTGCCCATCAAATACAGCCATTGTGCCATGAAACATGGCCACTTTGCCATCAAACGTCGCCACTGTGCCCATCAAACTCAGCCACTGTGCTTTGAAACGCAGACACTGTGCCCATCAAATGCAGCTGCTGTGCCCATCAAACGCAGCAGCTGTGCCCATCAAATGAAGCTGCTGTGCCCATCAAACGCAGCTGCTGTGCCCATTAAATGCAGCCGCTGTGCCCATCAAACGCTGCCACTGTGCCATCAAACGCAGCCACTGTGCCCATCAAACTCAGCCACTGTGCCCATCAAATGCTGTCACTGTGCCATCAAATGCCGTCACTGTGCCATAAAATGCAGCCAGTGTGCCCATCAAATGCTGCCAGTGTGCCAATCAAATGCCACTGTGCCCATCAAATGCTGCCACTTTTCCAAATAAATGCTGCCACTGTGCCCATCAAATACAGCCACTGTGCCCATCAAATGCTGCCAGTGTGCCCTTCAAATGCAGCCACTGTGCCCATCAAATGCTGCCAGTGTGCCCTTCAAATGCAGCCACTGTGCCCTTCAAATGCAGCCACTGTGCCCATCAAATGCAGCCACTGTGCCCATCAAATGCAGCCACTGTGCCCATCAAACGCTGCCACTTTGCCATCAAACGCTGCCACTGAATCCATTAAATTCTGCCACTGTGCCCATCAAATGCTGCCAGTGTGCCCATCAAATGCTGCCAGTGTGTCCATCAAATGCTGCCACTGTGCCCATCAAAGGCTTCCAGTGTGCCCATCAAATACTGCCACTTTGACCCCCCCCACCTGGCGATGAGCGACGTTCTCCATGCGCCTCCTCCCGTCATCTCCCCTGATAGGTGTCCAATAGCAGCGCCTGTTGTTACAGCCAATCAGGTGACGGGTAACAGATCCGAGCACCTGATTGGTGGAGAGGCGGTTCAGTGTTAGAAAAACAAATTAATATTGGCTTTCCTAACACACCTGGGTGAACTGTGAGCACCATGCATGGCGCTCACAGTAAACCTATTTTGAAGCCTATTAGAGCCTATGGCTCTAATCAGGTGCTTCAGAAACACCCCCCGCCGCTGTAATTCAGGCGCCTTACACCCGAAAAGGGGGCCGGCGCCTGAATAGGGGGTGTCAGCGGCGGCCATGGATAGCTTCATGCAATGCATAAATCTATCTATTGGTCATAGAGGGGGGTGGCCGGAGAGAGGGGGCGGCGCCCATGCGCCCTTATCGCACAGTCTTTAGCTGCTTTCACACGGCTCCATTGAAAGTGAGTGAAAAACACATATGCATTTTTTATGCATTTCTGGCACGTTTTCAGTGTGTTTTCTGGTTGCCTGACTTCCGGCATGCACCTGTGAAACATGTGACTTAAAAATTGTGCCAAAAATGCAACCGCTGTGCATTTTTATGTATTTTTAACATGTTTTTGAGGCATTTTCTATTTATTTCAATGTGGAGCTGCATTTCTGTGCATTTTTAAAAAACGCACCAAAAATGCAGAAAGTAGGATAGAAAAACGCAACTGAAACACAGCTGACCGGTGTAAAGAGTTCCATAAGATTTAAAGGGAATTGAAAGGGAAAAATTGTTTGTTTAAAGCGGGGGTTCACCCTATTAAAAAAAAAAAAAAAAAAAATTATTCTAGCATTACATTCGGCATCGTAGCGCGAGCTACAGTATGCCGGTCTTACATTTTTTATCCCCGTACTCACTGTGCTATTCCACATTGAAGATTCCGGGGAATGGGCGTTCCTATGGTGAGAGAAGGTGATTGACGGCCGGCCCTGGCACGTCACGCTTCTCCGGAAATAGCCGAAATAGGCTTGGCTCTTCACGGCGCCTGCGCATAGCCTGTGCGCAGGCGCCGTGAAGAGCCGAGACCTACTCCGGCTGTCTTCGGGGAGCCGGCCGTCAATCATCCTCCCTCTCCATAGGCATGCCCATTCCCCGCGGGAGTCGGAATCTTCAATGTGCAATAGCACTGTGAGTACGGGGATAAAAAATGTAAGACCGGCATACTGTAGCTCGCGCTACGATGCCGAATGTAATGCTAGAATGATGTTAAGGAGGGTGAACCACCGCTTTAAAAACTGATCAGTGTGAAAGAGCCCTTATGCGCGTACACACGATCATTTTTCGGCATGAAAGAAACCGATGTTTTTCGGCATGTAGAAAAAACGAAGTTTTTCCAACCTTATCATTAAAACGACGTTGCCCACACACCATCGTTTTAAAAAAATGCTCTAGCAACGAGTGGTGACGTACAGCCCGTACAACGGCACTATAAAGGGAAAGTTCCTTGCGGATGACGCCACCCTTGGGGCTGCTTTAGCTGATTCCGTGTTAGTAAAAGACGATTAGCGCTTTTCTTTCTGTTACAGCGCGATGAATGTGCTTACTCCATTACGAATGGTAGTTTTACCAGAACGAGCGCTCCCGTCTCATAACTTGCTTCTGAGCATGCGCGGGTTTATAACATCGTTTTAGCCCACACACGATCATTTTTTACAACCCGAAAAACGACATTGTTTAAAATGTCGTTAAAAAATGTAGCATGTTCGGGGAAAAAAATGTCATTTTTCAGAACCCGAAAAATTATGTGAAGCCCACACACGATCATTTTAAATTACATTTTTTAAAAACAACGTTTTTTTCATGCCGAAAAATGATCGTGTGTACGCGGCATCAAGCTGCATTCACATGGTGGTTTGTATGCAGATAGTTTGCTGCATTTAAAGGCAACCCCTCTAGATTAATCAAAACTCTGTTCTATGGCTGCATACAAATTGGCTGATTATCTGTGACCAGTTTGCGTGTAACCAAAACTCAGCAGAAATGCCAACCCTGGATGCACACTGTCTGCACCCAGAGTTGTTATTCACATTTAACTGCTTGGATGAGTGTTAACAATTATGGCTCTGGACATTGGTTTGAACATAGTATACATTTTACAGTTGTTTCTGACAGCCGCCACTGTTTGCACACTACGGTTGCATGCAGCATTAATAACCACTCAACAACTAAGAATCCACTTATTGGCAATGCCTGTCCCTGGCCAAACACAAGCTTCCACGTGTATGCAGCCTTACATTTTTTTAAAGAAACTGCATCCGGATTGGAAAAACGTGATTCATGTGAGGATGCTGTACAAAAGGACCCTTTCTCTTAGATATCTGCCCCCTGCCCTATAATTATTTACCATCCAACAGATTTGCTTCTCGTAATCTGTATTGCAGTTAAAGTGGAGTTTCACCCAAAAATGGAACTTGCGCTTTTCAGAACCCTCCTCCCCCTCCGGTGTCACAGAGTCACTCCACTCCCCCCCCCCCACACTGCCTTCTGGGAAACACACTGGTCCCAGGAGACAGCGGGGACCACTGGGAAAGCGCCGCGCTACTCGTGCATGCGCAGTAGGAAACCGGGCAATGAAGCCGCAAAGCTTCACTTCCTGATTCCCTCACCGTGGATGGCGGCGGGGCAGCAGAGAGACGAGCGATTGCCCATTTTCTGCTGCCGACATCGCGGGCACGCTGGACAGGTAAGTGTCCATTTATTAAAAGTCAGCAGCTGCAGTATTTGTAGCTGCTGGCTTTTAATATTTTTTTTCGCAGGACCTCCGCTTTAAATAAAGGTTATCCAACTAATATATTGCAGCTTAGTGGTCCTTAGATGTAGCAGCGATATTAGTTTCCTTTTATGATCTTTTACTATTATTTGTATCTTGTGTCAAAGCCGATAACACACCTCTTGTCATATGACAATATGTAGAGAGGAGCGGTGTTGTTACCCTAAGCTGTTCTATTGATTTCAACTACAAACACCCCCTTATCTACAAAAAAATAGGGACATAGGGAAATAAAAAGTGTCTATGATAAACGTTGTCTCAGCTGGAACACAACTAGTCAGCTTTTCATTTGAAGTGATTGTAAAGTCTCCTTCTTTTTTTTTTCTATAAAAATAACAAACATGTCATACTGCAGTGGATTTGCACAGAGCAGCCCAAATTCAGTTTTTCTCGGGTCTCTCTTCAGTGCTCCTGGCCCCTCCCTCCTGTTTGGTGCCCCCACAGCAAGCAGCTAGCTATGGAGGCACCTAAGCCGAGCTGCAGCTTCATATGTCTATTCAGACATTGAGCTGTGGTTCGGCCCCACCCCCCCTCTCTCTCCTGATTGGCTAACTGACTTTGATTGGCAGCAGTGGAAGCCAATGGCACTGCTGCTGTGTCTCAGCCATTCAGGAGGACGGCTGAGACACTCATGGACATTGCTGGACAGAGACGGGGCTCAGGTAAATATTAGGGGGGCCATAGAATGCATTAAGATAAAAAACCTTCTGACTTTGCAACCCCTTTCATTTTCTAAGCTGTGAGTAAAAAATGAAAGATAGAATTGATTACATGCTATGGGCAATTGCACCAATGACCCCCCATAATTTGAAATGTGGGTTTATTACAGAGTAAAGCCCCATACACACTATCATGCCGCGTACAGACGGTCGTTTTTTGCGATGGAAAAAAAACGACGTTTTATGTGATGTAAAAAACGACGTTTTTGAAACTTCATTTTCAAAAACGACGTAGCATACAGAGCATCGTTTTTTCACAATGCTCTAGCAAAGCGAGGTTACGTTTCACCACTTTTTTCCATTGAAGCTCACTTCATAACTAACTTCTGGGCATGCGCGGGTTTAAAAACGTTGTTTTATACGTCGTTTTTTGCTACACACGGTCAATTTCTGTGAAACAAAAACGACGTTTTGAAAAACGACACAAAAAATTCGAGCATGTTCGAATTTTTTTTTGGTCGTTTTTTTGAAGACATAAAACGACGTTTTGCCCACACACGATCATTTTAAATGACGTTTTTTAAAACGTCGTTTTTTTTCATCACAAAAAACGACCGTCTGTACGCGGCATAAGATTTTCTGCAGATTTTTGTCTTCAGATTTACCAAAACCATGTAGTACAAGGGCCTGCCTCATTGCATACAAATTGAAACGCTTAAGGTTTGACCTCATATTATATGGTTTTGGTAAATCTGAAGACAAAAATCTGCAGAAAATCTAATAGTGTGTTTGGGGGTTTACAGTAATAATCACATTATATTTATATCAGAATCAACAGTTAGTTTTCTGTGCTTGCAGAAAATGCACTTCATCTGAAAAAGAAAAAAAACGTGACTGGTAAGCTGCAATACACTACATTTTTATTTCAACTTTTAGATGTACTTTACTGGTAGCAAAGATGGTATAGAACTCAAACGGGCTGTCTTTAGAACAGGGGCCCAACCACAGTCTCAGCTGCTGTGCCACTGGTCCCTATGCCACTATTTTGTATAATATTGGAAATGTTAGACCCCTTTCACACTGGAGGTGTTTTTCAACTAAAAATAGCGCCTGTATAGCTCCTGAAAAAGCCTCGGCTGCAAACCCAGTGTGAAAGCCTGAGTGCTTTTACACTAGGGTGCTGACTGAAAAGTCCTGCCAGCTGCTTCTTTGCAGCGATTTAGGAGCAGCGTACTCACCGCTCCTAAAGTGCCCCTGCCCATTGAAATCAATAGGCAGCACCGCCGAACGCTGCTGCATTGGCACTTTGCGGGCACTTTTAACCCTTCTTAGGCCGCTAGCGGGGGTAAAAAGTGCCCTGCTAGCGGCCGAAAAGCGCTGCAAAAACAATGGTAAAGTGCCGCTAAAAATACCGCCAGCACCCAGGCGCTTTCACTGTAAAAGCAGCCTTAGCAAAGTGAGGAATAGGTATAGTTAGTCATAAATTATGTGTTTCAATTACTCAAAACTTGTTAAGGTCCCTTGTAATGGCGCATTAGAAAAATGTTTCATTGGTTCTTATTTACATAAGAAAAAAAATGCTCAAAGGAGCTGTTTCATTGTTTGTGAATGTGTATATATATGTGAGCAGATTGTGAAGTGATATTGAGTATTTCGGCATTGTTATGCCTTTTCCTATGCAGAAATGCAATATTTAGAAAGCTTAATGATTAACAATGAATATAAGTCTTTACTATTCACTCTAATCTGTGTGGAAATAGTTGGCAACTACATGAAATAAATTTGCAAATCATTATAAATTCCCAAACCCGTTGTCTAGCCTTGTGTGCTTTTTCTAGCAGAATATTAGAGAAACAGGGAAACATCTTCCTATTTTGGCTTCTATTGTCTTTCTTTGGCAGACCTGGAAGAGTCCATGCATCATCTGTCATGGGTTACATCAGCCAACAACGTCTGCAAAACGTTGATATCCAGCATAATTGTCACTGATGCCTAAATAAAATGAAACAGATTTTGCATAAAGCATGCCAGAAGCAATGAGTTCTTTGAACTGAGGAAATAAAACACACTTTATCAAAGTTCCACTCCAGTGTTTATTCTGTTTTGACACCCCAAAGCCTTTTTTGTGTGTATCAAGTATGGAAGGTTGTAATTCATGCAAATCCTCAGAACTGCAATTGTCGGCATCTCTCTTGCTGTGGTTGATTTAAAAAGAGTAACCTTTATGCTGTGTGTTTTTTAACATATAATGAGGGCATGTTGCACTGTGCTGTAAAATAGCTGAAAAATGAGTAGCATTACATTTGACACTGTAGAAAACTAAAGGGCCACTAAACATAAATGCCATAATTGTTATGATCTAATTTTTGTAAAAGGAATGTTTTATGTGAAAGGTACCATTCATAGATGACTATAGAAACACAAAACTGTTCAGTCCACTGCTTTTCTTTTGAAACATGGCAGCTAACACAATAGATTGCACAAGAGAGTTCTACAACTGTTAAATATCAAATTTTCTATGCAGGTGTGGGTACTTTAATATACTTGCCTTACTAACTTCATGGCAGCATATCAATGGGTAGATGGGTGCCCTCACTCCTACCCCATAGGACCTCTCTCTCATAAATTTAGGGGCTGAATCAGTCCACGTGTTTCTATTTTGTCCTTTTCACCATGTAGCAGCCTTTTTCAACTGGGGTTCCTTGAGGTTTCTTCAGGGGTTCCTAAAAATGTATCAAAAAATTGTACACAAGCCAGCAGGTGGGTCAAACCTGCCTTTTAGTTACACAAAGC
This sequence comes from Rana temporaria, assembly GCF_905171775.1. Lineage (NCBI taxonomy): Eukaryota > Metazoa > Chordata > Amphibia > Anura > Ranidae > Rana > Rana temporaria. The sequence continues at coordinate 348,477,157 of NC_053492.1, forward strand.
CACAGGTTTTCATTATGCACCTTTATGACTTTCTAGACACTGACATCCTAACAACCAATGATGTCATCAAGTATTAATCCTTTATTGACCCTCCTGTGCCCCTCTCCCTCAGCACCCGGGTGACTTTAGCTGATGGAGAGAAATTGAGGGAGAAGAGAAACATTGGAATACTAATAAGTACTAGTGTGCAAAAGTGTATTTGTTTTGGGAAAAATAAATCCCCTTTAACGTGGGTGTCCTAGGTGTGGATGTTGCTGTATTATATAAAGCTATTAGAATAGTGTTTTACATTTTAGAATGGGGTGCCTTGAGACTGTCCATGATTTTATAAGGTGCCTTGACTGAAAAAAAGGTTGACAAACTGCCATGTAGGACCAATCAAGACGTGCAAGCAGCTCTGCTTAGCCGGCTGCAAAAAACGTGTGGCCTTTCACCTGCACCTCAAGTGCTGACCCCACTTTCTGTACCATTAAAGGGTCAATAAGGGAAAAAATAAATATTTAAAATAACAAACATGTTATACTTACCTACACTGTGCAGTTAGTTTTGCACAGAGTGGCACCGATCCACGATCCACATCTTCTGGGGTCCCTCGGCAGCTGTCTCTGGTCCTCCCCGCAAAAACTCATCACATTCATGCGAGAGAGCTTGCATGGTGATGAGTCATTGTGGGCGCGCTCCCGTGATACAGCAAGCAACCATACCCGCTCGCTGTATCACTCGGCCCTACCCCTCGGCGAGCCGTGTCACTGGATGTAAATGACAGCAGCGCCAGGCAATGGCTGCGCTGCTCTCAATCCATCCGCTCTAGCCAATCAGCGACCAGGCTAAGCGGCGAAGAGGAGCTCGGGACCGAGCGCGGGACTTTCGAGGTGTCAGGTAAGAAAAACGGGGGCTCGGGGGGCACATAATCAGATGTTTTTTCACCTTAATGCATAGATTGCATTAAGGTGAGTAAGGGTCTTTGTATGGGTGCTGAGGCTGGCATTTGGGCTTGCTACAGTACCTTCTTCTGGCTTGCTTGTGGTGCTGTGGCTGGTGGGTTGGAGGCGCCCACAACCCATTCCGCTGTATTCACTGTGCATAGACTCATTAGACCCAACAGACCTCTTTAAAAAAGGAGAACCTGGTGCTCAAGGCACAGTAATACCCCGATGGATTTTTAAAGACAGACCGGGTAATATAGTAAAACATTTTTTTTTATTATTAACATACAATAAAATTGCAGAAGCAAAGGAGTAGAAAATACATATTAAAAAGGTATATATGTAACAATGACAAGTAAACTCAATGCAACCTTGGTATGGACCTCAGCTGCCATGTATACAATGTTGGGCTAGCGAGAATACATACTAAGAAATTACACCTAACGTGTTTCAGACCGTGTAGTCCTTCCTCAGAGGCTTATTGTCATTTGAAAAATCGTGAGTGTTCTATAATATAAATATAGTGAACATTAGTACAAATAGTAGGTTGATTATAATATGTACCAGTAATGAATTAACATGTAAGTTTAATTTGTGTCTGCACACATATGATAACATCACAGAGAAGTAGATTATTATTACATGGATGAGCGGATCCCTGATAAAAACAACCAAGGGAAGGTATTACTCCCAACTAAATTTCTGTGGACTGGCAAGTGCAGCCAAAGTGGGTCCCGAATGGCAACCGAGTGGGGGATGGGCATGTGACTGGGGGCACAGGAACGAGAGGGGGCAGCACCTGTCCCAACTGCAAGAACTCCAGGCTAATGGAGTGTAAACTCCTGCTGAAATGCCGACCAGCAAGTGATGGAATATAGGTGTATGCTGCAGAGAAATGCAGTTGGTGTATTATCTATATATGTATAGAAAAAGAGAGAGACAAAAAAGGACAATGAGGGTACTATCGAAGCGCTATCTTAGAAGTCAATAAATGAATAACCAAGATTAATTAACTACGTACTGTATATTAACCTACGGCATGATTATGTCAGGTAGGATAAATAGAGTAGAAAAAAGTAAGTGGAAGTTTAGAAAGTAACAATATCGTTTGCTTCTAAGGTACCTCACTCTGGCGTCCTATATAGAGTCATCCCACCACCACCACGGCATCACTCTGGATGTCTGGGGTATGGGAAAATATATGCCTAATGGGACAAGCTGAAATCAATTGCATTAGGGCAATTGAAATAAGCTGTGGTCGGCGTGACAGATCATAACGCCAAGCCAATGGCAACGCCGATCTGTCAGGGAGTCCCCTGGTGCAATGACGCACGGTGCGAGCCTGCACACTAGAGACGGGGTCGCATCCCGTGCCATTGTGCCATCGGTGCGCATGCGGCCTACCGGTCTGCGCTTCACAGTGGAGTGCAAAAAGGAAGGAACGTGCCAAAGGCAGGTTCCCAAAGGCAGGGAGGTCCCAGGTATGGCCACAGAGGTAACTGAAATCAAAAGACCCCCACACGCCGAGCAGTGGGGCAGGGCACCCTAATCTCAAGACCGAGCCAAAGACGGAATTGATGCCATCCAGTCATCGATCAATCATCACAGTTGGCCATAGATGGCAGTAGAGATGGGCGAACGGTTCGGCCCGAGCATAAGTTTGGCCAAACTTTGGTTGCTTGGATGTTCTGGCAAACACCGAACAATATGCTGAGTTTGGGGAAAATTCGAAAGCTGCAGAACCCTGTTAAAGTCTATGGGACACTAACATGAAAAACCAAAAGTTCTAATTTTAAAGGCTTATATGCAAGTTATTGACATAAAAAGTGTTTGGGGACCTGGGTCCTGCCCCAGGGGACATGTATCAATGCGAAAAAAAGTTTTAAAAATTGAAGTTTTTTTGGGAACAGTGATTTTAATAATGCTTAAAGTGAAACAATAAAAGTGAAATATTCCTTTAAATTTCGTACCTGGGGGTGTCTATCGTATGCCTGTAAAGTGGCGCATTGTTCCTGTGTTTAGAACAGTCCCTGCAGCATAATGACATTTCTACAGAAAAAATAATAATTTAAAACCGCAGGAAACCCTTGTGGTGTCAGAGGGGGGCAGGGTCACCCGTGTACATAACTGGGTGGCCCCGCCCTCAGCTATATAAGAGCTGTCACAGCGGGAGTAGTGACACTCGACAGGAGTCTCCTATGGAGGCGCATCAGTAGCAGCTTTTTATTTTTATTATTTTTGTTATCGTCGGAGCTACATTGCTGGACTTTTTTCTTTTTTTCTTTTTTAACAAAGGACTTGTCCCAAGCTGACAATACCATGCATATAAGCCTTTAAAATTAGCACTTTTGATTTTTCATGTTCGTGTCCCATAGACTTTAACAGTGTTTGCGTGTTCGAACAAATTTTTTGCCTGTTCACAAGTTCTGGTGCAAATCGAACCGGGGGGGGGGGGGTGTTCGGCTCATCCTTGAATGGAAGCAGTCCAACGGGAATTGATACCTCCTGGTGGTCAACAGGGAGAAGCTCATCCAGCCGTATCACACTAATAGGTCACAGGCATAAAAAAATATGTCAAAAGGGTAAAACACTGTTGGTGACAAAAAATGACAAATAGTTACTTGACGATGTTATATTCTAAAATCAAGCATATTAAGCAAAGAAAAAAGTAGCATAAACATACACACAGTTCCGATTATGGTATTGCCAGTGTACCCATAGATGGGATGTGTGCCCCTGTATATAGCACAGGTACTGGTAAGTGTATTGATCTCTCCAGGGAATGAGCATTACCCCACCTAAAGGTCCAAACGCCTGAAAACCCTCCAAATATGGTTTGAAATTAAAGGCCTCATTGAGGCTCGGTGGTGAGGTGACATTGAGGTGGAAAATCCAGGTTCTCCTTTTTTCGATTGTATATTTTGGATTTAGACCAACCAGGGGTTTGATACACATATTGCCAATCCCTGTCTCATTAACAGTCCTCTTAAGGACTACTTTTTTGTCTGTGTCAGAACCATTTCTGCTGCTATTTAGCTGATGTTGGGCCTCCTTTTAAAATTTAGGGGTGTTGTATTGAGCTTTTGCTCACACATTCCTTTTTTTACTGCAACAAATATAAAAAAAAATACAAAAAGGATTTGGGGTGCTGTTGTTTTAGGATTGGTGTTTGTGGATTAGGGTATTAGTTTCTGTTTTGTTTTTATATATATATATATATATATATATATATTAGGGCTGTTACTGATCAAAATTTTTCTGTTCGATTAATCGTTTTTTTTTTAATCGATTAATCGACTAATTTCGATTAATTATAACGCACATACAGATCCAACTACTTTTAGCTGATCTCCTTGCAGGCTGATTTCCAGTGCAGCTACCAACCACTGGAAAAATGGATAGCAGGATACAAAAAACACACAAAGGCAGTGCTCGATGGGAATAGCATTAAAACTTTTATAGTCTTCAAGTAGGTAACAAAATAAATATTGCACTGGAGATAAAATCGATTTAGCTACATAAACTGTAAAAATGTTGCAAGTAATACCAAACGGTACCAAAAGCAGTCCTAAAAACATGTAGCTAAGTATGATACTGGTATAAAAATGTGTACAACGATAACACTGCTGAATCCAGATGAGGAGAGGTTAACATCAGTCTGTCGGCATGTAGATGTCCCATGACATCTAAAAAATAATAATTTAAAACCGCAGGAAACCCTTGTGGTGTCAGAGGGGGGCAGGGTCACCCGTGTACATAACTGGGTGGCCCCGCCCTCAGCTATATAAGAGCTGTCACAGCGGGAGTAGTGACACTCGACAGGAGTCTCCTATGGAGGCGCATCAGTAGCAGCTTTTTATTTTTATTTATTTTTGTTATCGTCGGAGCTACATTGCTGGACTTTTTTCTTTTTTTCTTTTTTAACAAAGGACTTGTCCCAAGCTGACAATACCATGCATATAAGCCTTTAAAATTAGCACTTTTGATTTTTCATGTTCGTGTCCCATAGACTTTAACAGTGTTTGCATGTTCGAACAAATTTTTTGCCTGTTCACAAGTTCTGGTGCAAATCGAACCGGGGGGGGGGGGGGGGTTCGGCCCATCCTTGAATGGAAGCAGTCCAACGGGAATTGATACCTCCTGGTGGTCAACAGGGAGAAGCTCATCCAGCCGTATCACACTAATAGGTCACAGGCATAAAAAAATATGTCAAAAGGGTAAAACACTGTTGGTGACAAAAAATGACAAATAGTTACTTGACGATGTTATATTCTAAAATCAAGCATATTAAGCAAAGAAAAAAGTAGCATAAACATACACACAGTTCCGATTATGGTATTGCCAGTGTACCCATAGATGGGATGTGTGCCCCTGTATATAGCACAGGTACTGGTAAGTGTATTGATCTCTCCAGGGAATGAGCATTACCCCACCTAAAGGTCCAAACGCCTGAAAACCCTCCAGATATGGTTTGAAATTAAAGGCCTCATTGAGGCTCGGTGGTGAGGTGACATTGAGGTGGAAAATCCAGGTTCTCCTTTTTTCGATTGTATATTTTGGATTTAGACCAACCAGGGGTTTGATACACATATTGCCAATCCCTGTCTCATTAACAGTCCTCTTAAGGACTACTTTTTTGTCTGTGTCAGAACCATTTCTGCTGCTATTTAGCTGATGTTGGGCCTCCTTTTAAAATTTAGGGGTGTTGTATTGAGCTTTTGCTCACACATTCCTTTTTTTACTGCAACAAATATAAAAAAAAATACAAAAAGGATTTGGGGTGCTGTTGTTTTAGGATTGGTGTTTGTGGATTAGGGTATTAGTTTCTGTTTTGTTTTTATATATATATATATATATATATATATATATATATATATATATATTAGGGCTGTTACTGATCAAAATTTTTCTGTTCGATTAATCGTTTTTTTTTTAATCGATTAATCGACTAATTTCGATTAATTATAACGCACATACAGATCCAACTACTTTTAGCTGATCTCCTTGCAGGCTGATTTCCAGTGCAGCTACCAACCACTGGAAAAATGGATAGCAGGATACAAAAAACACACAAAGGCAGTGCTCGATGGGAATAGCATTAAAACTTTTATAGTCTTCAAGTAGGTAACAAAATAAATATTGCACTGGAGATAAAATCGATTTAGCTACATAAACTGTAAAAATGTTGCAAGTAATACCAAACGGTACCAAAAGCAGTCCTAAAAACATGTAGCTAAGTATGATACTGGTATAAAAATGTGTACAACGATAACACTGCTGAATCCAGATGAGGAGAGGTTAACATCAGTCTGTCGGCATGTAGATGTCCCATGAAGGGAACTATCACAACTCCCAGTGGATGGTTGTAGAATCCAAGGTTGATAGAGGGAAGTGTAACCGCCCTTGCGTGTGGCAGATAGTAAGGTCCCGCCGGCATGCAGATATAAAGGCAAAGCAATGGAGCCCTTCAGATGGACACAGCAAGCCCCCCTGGTGTCCGTAACGTTACAGGATCTCCGACGGACCTCCCTGAAGGCCCAGAAGCCGGCGGAGAGGTGAGTACCAATCAAAAGAATTTTAAATCGATCAAAAAGATTTTGATCGATCAAAAAAATTAAAGATTAATCGATTAATTAAAAGTTAATTTGCACAGCCCTAATATATATATATATATATATATATATATATATATATATATAGTCAGAACATGTGAGGTTAAAATAATATATACTCTATATATAGGCCTTTATATTTTATAATAGCCTCAACTAATTGTGTGCAGGCAGATTTTCCTAAACCATATATTTCCAGGGGATGCCAGAATGTCTGTCAACCATTATACAATGAATGGTGTTTTACTAAACCTAGGTCAAAGAGTGTCATAAATTATATTAGGCATCGATGACAATAACATTAGAAGTAATTTCTTATACAACACTGCCCCTAGAGGTCAAAATGGTAATTATTCAAGATGGCCGCTAAACTTGGTTGTTCTGGTAACCTATAAACTCCATTGTCATATGACATCATCAATTACATATTAAAGAGACACACACCCACTTTTGGGGTGAAATAAAAGTAGCTACAGATGACAGAGAAGGGATCTGCGGAACTCTCAGGATCACTGGATGGAACTATATTTATAGAGGCTGAAGGAAGGAGAGCTGTCTTTCTCTCTCGGGCTGAAGGGGGAGATCTTGAAAGGCAGAAAAATGTAGGAATGTGGAGAGACATCCCAAAATGTCAGAATCCTGGTAAAGCATTAATCTTTTCATGTTTACCTTTTTGGTAATTGAATTGTTTTTGCATATACATTACTAAAACCATTTAAATATATGGCAAAGCAAATTGGAGTTGTATTTTTTTTAACTGCGGTATGAAATAATTATATTCCAAATATTAAGACACAGTTTTGTCTATCTTTAAAAAGCTAAAGCTTGTACAATGGTTTTATTATGATATATGTTTAGAAATTGATTCATCCTAAATTTAACATACTTTAAGTCGTGATTGGTTTATCAAGCTTTGCACAATATGACATTTTGTCTGTGCACGTTTAAATTTTAAGTTAGAAGATCTGTTTGTTTTAAGAAGGAAACACCGTAATTAAGGTAAACAATAATTGTTTACACAAGTCCGTGAAACTACGGAAGCTATTCACTAATGCCCCGTACACACCATCACTTTATGTGATGAAAAAAAACGACATTTTCTGTGAAGTAAAAAATGACGTTTTTGAAACTTCAATTTTCAAAGACGAAGTTGCCTACACACCATCGTTTTTCTCACAATGTTCTAGCAAAGCGAGGTTACGTTCTCACCACTTTTTCCATTAAAGCTTGCTTCATAAGTAGCTTCTGGGCATGCGCGGGTGAAAAAACGTTGTTTTAAACGACGTTTTTTACTACACACGGTCAATTTCTGTGAAGTAAAAGTTGACGTTTTGAAAAACGACACATAAAATTGAAGCATGCTTCAATTTTTTTTGGTCGTTTTTTAGAAGACATAAAACGACGTTTTCCCCCACACACGGTCAATTAAAGTGACGTTTTTAAAAACTTCATTTTTTTTCATCACATAAAGTGATGGTGTGTACGGGGCATTAGAGTTACCAAGTCTTAAATGTACAAGTATCATTTAAGTATTGAAATGTGGTCATTTTCCACCACTCCGCATCCAAGTTATGGGTACAATTGGAAGGTCATATAAATCCTATTGATCTCTGCGCCCTTCCTTGGACTTCATCTATTCTACGAAAGGGCCTTTCAATCCCAGCAGATCTAACCAGGCAAACATTACATATATGGGATCAGGTGATACTCACCTATAGAATATCAAAACAATTGAGCTCCATGACTCCCTTCTTTGGAACGCCGGACTTTTTACCAGCCTTACACTCAACTACGTTTGGCCCCTGGTACAAACAGGAGCACAGAAGAATTGTTTAAGTCCTTAAGTCAGATTCATTCTTAATGGAAGACTCTTCTTCCACAATGATTTCTCAAAATCCGGCGCAATGGCTACAGAGACATCAAGCCTTATGCTATATACGATCAATTTCATCAAAACAAGAAATTTATGCTAAACCAACTGCATTCGAATCTTTGCTTTTGCAAGAAGAACCTATATCACACTCGATCTCTGTAATATATTCTATTCTTCTATTATCAAATCACTCAGAGCCCCCTCTGTATACACGGAAATGGGAAAAAGAGTTCCAAGAGCCTGTAACCCTATCGGACTGGCAAAAAAGCTTTATTTTGACCTATAAGGGGTCGATAGCTAAAAGAACGCAAGAGAAGGCATATAAATTGATGAGTAGATGGTACAGGTGTCCGTCTATTATGCATCAAATTAACCAGGATATATCTGCTATCTGTTGGCATTGCCATAAGTCAAAGGGAAATATGTTCCATATCTGGTGGGAGTGTCCCCCGTGAGAAGGTTCTGGAAACATATTTTTGACTTATATGGAAAATTAGTGGATATAAATACCCACGCATCACCCAGAGTGGCTCTCCTAACCATGATTCCAGGATCCTTAAAGACAGCAAAAGAGGATGTGCTTATATACTTCCTCGCTGCATCCAGAGCAGTTATCCCACGACACTGGAAATCGACAAAGGTACCTTCCCTGGGGGAATGGGCAATTGAAATGGACTATACTAAAGATTTAGAAGGTATGCTGGCACGGGAAGTGGGGAGAGAAGAACAGTTCTCTCAAACATGGTCCGTTTGGTCCAAGTTTAGACAGTCAGCTGAGTTTCTAGTCTGGGTTAAAGGGAACCCTACCACTGTTTAGCCATATTGGAGTGACCTTAATTATTAATGCTCTCATCATTTTTCCGCCTCCTATTTTCCTTTTCCCTTTATCCCCCTTTTTTTTTTCTTCTTCCCTTTTCTTTTTTCTTCTTCTTCCCTTTTCTTTTTTCTTTCTTTTTTTTAGTTTTCTTTATTTAAGATTGTATGAAAAAGATATGTATTGAGGATATGTATTGAGGAGATGTAAAGTATTATATTAGTTTATGCAGACAGTCTCCACATACATTTATCTGTTGTGTATAGGGTAAAACCCCTGTAATACTACGTGAAAATAATAATGAAATAATATTGTACAGAAATGTGGTCATTTATTATAGAGCTTGCATAGAAAATGTGAATTAGCTGAATCATCATTTATCTTTGATAATTGATGTATAAGTATATACATTTATTTGTATTATAACAAAATATACCTGATATTAATTTGCACTGTATTTTTAGTTAATAAATATATATTTTTAGGCATTTGGGGCCAGATCCACAAAGCACTTACGCCGGCGTATCTCGAGATGCGCAGCGTAAGTGTAAATATGCGCCGGCGTATCTATGCGCCGTATCCCCAAAACGAGATACGTGGGGCATCCATGGTCATAGCTATACTACTGGCTTTAGATGCACGCAGAAGGAGGAGGGAACGGAGGAGGAGGGCACGGGAGAGGATATACCGCACACGCATAGACGTTTATGGCATGTGTGATGTGTGATGTGACTGTCCCACCCCCTGATGCAGACATCACGAGGGGCACATGCATGACTAACATCCTCCTGTTTTTTCCCTTCCAGGTGACTCTGCATATGCACTTGGACCCCATCTCATGACTCCATTCCGACTCCATTCCGGAACCCCCAAACTCCAGGAGAGCAAAGATACAATGAAGCACACGCACATACCCGTGGAGTGGTGGAACGCACATTTGGCCTCCTGAAGTCCCGTTTCTGATGCCTGGATAAGTCTGGGGGTACCCTGTTGTATTCCCCAAACTTTGTGTGCCAGATTATCGGGGCATGTTGCATGCTACACAACTTCGCCGTGAGAAGGGGCCTGGAGATTGACATACGTGATGACCTGACCCCCGAACCCGACAATCCCCCCCTGACCGAGGGTCCCCCGTCTTCTGAGGGAAGAGCAGCCAGGAGACAGCTTGCATTAGGCATCTTTGCACGTTAAACCCACACATTAATCATGGCACAATGAGAATGCATGCATGCACACCACTGTGGTCCCTAGCACACACACATCACATCCTCATCAAATTGGATTAGAACCAGCCCACCATGCAGAACTTGGGAGCAGCAATGCCACGCCAAGGCTCCAATTATGTCACTGTACATTCATAAACCATTCACACGGACCTGGGGATCACTTCTCCCCGGTCCTGGGGATCCCTTCTTCACCACAACTGAGGGTGACACCCCTTTTCTGGCAGGAATGTCACCCCCACAATAATACATCATTCACAAACATAAAACAAATCATAATCACAGTAAAAAAAATAAAAAAAAAATAAAACACTGAAAACAAAAAAAGAGAAAAACTCAACGCCGCTGGCGTGACCCACGCCTGGGCCGGCCAGGGAGACTCATGGGGGGGAATCAGGGGAAGGAGGAGCATCCCCTGGTCTCTGCCCACCTGGTGGCCTGACCTCCAAGGCCTGGGCGATCCATGTGAGGCCCACATTGAGGGTTGCCGTATTGGCCTGGACAGCCTGGGTCAGGGCACGCACCTCCTGACCCACGCCTGCTGTGGCAGTGTGCAGGTCATTGTAGCAGTTTATCATTGCCAAAGAGTTGCAGCCCATGTCCTGAACTGACTCCCTGATGGAGGCCAGGCTCTCCTCCATCCGGCCCAAAGTCTGGGTGACCTGACCCAGATGGCGGGTCTGAAGGGCCTGGTCCCTCCACAGATTTGCCGGCAGAAGCTCTGCCACCCCCCTGGTCTTGTGGGTCGCCTTCCTGCCTCGAGATGAGGCTTGTGGCCTGGGAGAAGGGGAGCCCCTTGGGGGGGAGCCCTGTTGGGGGAGGAGTGGGAGGGGCTAGCCCTGATGGAGGCCTGACTGGTGCCAGCCCTAGGTGGAGCCTCCTCCAAATGGAGCGTGACCTCATTGGCACTGGTGACCTCCTCCTCAACCTCCTCCTCCTCAACCTCCTCAGAGGACTCCGGGCTTGCCTGGGTGTCTTCCTTAGACTGATGCCCGGTGGAGGCTGCAGACTGGCCAGATGGCCCAGCACCCTCCTGCACATCTGTGGATTACACAAAACATACACAGGTTGGAGGATCCACACACTTGTCACATATTCCCTCCCCCCCTTCCACACATGCTACTCACCAGATAGAAAAAAAAAAACACTTACCTGTCCTCACGGCCTCCTCAATGGAGTCAAAGCCAGGCAGGCCCTCCACTTGCTGCCTGTGGAAGCACTGGGCCCCTGGCATGAGCCACCATCTTGGCCAGCTTCCCACGGACCACACGCCTGAGATCATTTATTTTTTTTGTATCCCATTGCGGGTCCGGGTCTCACCCCCCAACGCATTGACAGCGTCTGTGATATCCTGCAATATCTGCCTCCTCCTGGCCGGGGTGGTGTTGGCACTCTCAGGGCCATGCAGCAAACTACCAAATCTGGTAATGGCCCTCACAATAATCTCCTTCTCCCGCAAGGAGTAGTTCAGCTTTCTCTTCCTCTCACTCATCTTTCCAAAACACACGATCAAAGACACTCTCCAAAAACCACAACGACACGACACAAACCAACAAACAGCCACAGACAACGGAACAAAAGCACCTTGCTTCAGGAAGGGAAACAAATGGATGTACTTTTGCAATGGAAGGACGTATGTCTGGGCCTATTTATGCACTGGGCGTATCTCACTAAGTACGCCGGGCCTAGTTCCTATCTTACTGATTGCGCTGGGCCGAGTTCTGAGCATGCGCAGAGAGGCTCTGACCATGCGCATGCGCAGTGCGGCCGGCCCTTCATTTGCATGGGGTCACGGCTCATTTCAATGGAACACGCCCACGTCCTTCCCACTTTCAATTACCCCGCCTTACACCTCGTAATTTACGTTACGCCGGCGCATATTTGGACGCAAATACTCTGTGGATACGGTACTTGCCTCTCTAAATTGAGCCGGCGTAACGTAAATGAGATGCGTTACGCCGGTCTAGATATGCGCCGATGTACGTGGATCTGGCCCATCATTTGTATCACTTGTCTTCAAAATAGCACAGATAAATGAAACTTGAATTTCTCATTGGTATTGGTGGAAAAAATGTAAATCTCCCAAAACAAAGATTTGCATATTTTCATAAATACAATACTGTTTTATTATTTCAGTATAAACATTCTGACAATATAGATATATCTATAGATATATAATTTTTATAATATTTTGATGAACTCCCGGCAGCACTATTGCGTCCGGTGCCCTCTTTAGTGTGGGAGCAACAAGGGGCACAGGGGTGGTGAGCGTAACAGGAACAATATTTAACTCACCGACTCCCCAGGTCAGGCACGGAATGTCCATGGACGGCTGCTGGGACCCACGCGATGATGCGCTCCTTCCTCCTTCGAGTACCATAGAGGGCACGGGGTCCTCCGGGACCCTGCGACTCAGGAAACCGAGGCTCGAAAAGGTACTCAGGAAGGTCGCCATCATCAGTTAAGGAATCATCCGATAAGGGGTCAAACTCCGACAATTGCAACTCTTCTGCTGGCGGGTAACCGCAAGGTTTGGCTGCTGTAGGGTCTCTTGGCCAATCCGGCAAAGAGCGTTAAATAGGTAGGCCTCTACCGTGGCTGCGGGAGACTGGAGGAGATCCTGCTCCTAAAGAGGCACTTGCGTGGGTGATGTGGCCACAAACAAATAGGCCGGCATCGCTGGCATCGGGCAAAAAGGCTGTATCTTCACCGATAACTCTCCGCAGCGGGGACAGGTCAGGCCCAGCATCTCCGCTCCTGCACTTAATAGGAGCACAAACTGTCCTTGGGTGGACAAGCGAACACCCGTATCTGTCAGGGGCACCCCAGGCGGTGAGAACATGCTGAGAACCCTCGATGGAGGGGTTGGAGACCTCAACCGCGGAACGGCAACACCCGGTTGCAGGAAGGCAGACTTCACCATGCGGTTCTCCTTCTTTCCTGCTCTGCTGGCTTGGCGCGAAACTCTATTATACGTTTTACGCAGGGGAGGGTGGCTCCTCCCACTTGAAGAGCCCGTCCGGACACATTGTAGGCACGTGCTGTGCTGCACGTATGCCCAAGCTTAGCTGTGTGAGGTTAACTCCCTCATAGCCGGACAGTTCTAAAGACATGACACTCTTCGCTCTTTAATCGCTACTAACGATTTCCGTTGCCAGAGGTAACAGCCGAAAATCTCGGACGAGCCCCCACGTGTAGCGCTACCCCCTTAGGAGCCGCTGATTGTTGTTGGGATCGGCATATTAAGTTACCCCTTACTGTTGTCTAGGGGTGCAGTTGATGAGTAGAGTAGTGAGTGAATATCCAGTCAATAAAAGAAGGTTTTTGAATGCTTTATTCTCGGCCCAACATAGCCAACATCAACATAAGGTAGAGAGAAAAGGCTGATGAAGCGATAGAGAACTTTACAGTATCAGGCCCGGAAATGGAAAGAGCAATCCTGCACTCAGTAGTACAGTAGTAGTAGATACAGTTCGTCGCCACTCCAGCCAGAGTGGGCGAAGTGCCCCCGGACAGACTCCCGCCACGAGCCTGGCAGCCAAAGTGTCACTTTAGGTTGCTGGGAGGAACAGGCCTCTGCCACAGACCCGGCTCTGGGGACCTCTGCCACAGGTCTACTACTTGAATGAGCTGAACGGATTGAGCGAATCCCAGTAGATCAAGTTAGGGTCACTGGGTGACAGTTGAAGCGTACCTGTCAATTTCCCGGTCACCAGATCCCCGATGGCTCGCTCAAGCCCCACCGGACAACCTGCCTCCGGGTTCTCCTCAAGCCGACCCCCATCGAACGGCACACAGCCCGGGATCTTCTCAATAGAGTTGGGGACCCAGTAAGCCACTGGGGCCCCTTTCAGCAACATGGAGCTCCGCGCTGCATGCGACCCCGGCCTGGTAGGCCATATCACCGGAGTCCGTTGGATGCGCACACCCTAAAGGTGGGTGCCGCACCTGAAACCTGGAACCCGTGAAGAACCACAGAAAATGGCATCTGCCACAGACATACCCTCCCCCAGCATGCCCCGCGAGGGAAAACTCCTCTAATTGGCTGTTGGGGACAAGTGGCTCTGTCAGAACCCCTCTAGTGCCAACTGTCACCCAGGGGTAGAATTGGCACCCCTGGAGCGCAGACTGACCTACAGGACAGTTCAGGAATGACAGCAGCCCAATTTTGCAAATTGTGAATGGGAGCAAAATAACTCTCCCATTCCCACTAACTTTAGCGTAGTGCCCATACTGAAAGTAAGGGGGTGCTACAGTGATAAAACAGGGATCAGCAGTATGATGCCTTTGATGTTTTGACTGGAGCATGCACTGCGGTGGTGCAATAGATCTGGGCACTGGAGACACAGCAGCAAGACGAGGACTTCCTGCTGTCTCATTTTGCTTTATCTCCATTCCGGTTGAGACAGTGTTAGTCATCAAAGGAGCATGAGAAGGGTAAGGGTGGTGGCAGTGAGGAAGCAGAGGACACGGACAAGCTTTCAGGTGTATGTTTCATACCTTCCAAAGGAGTTGTATATGGGTAGGGTGACATGGCTGAAGACACCATTGCCCTCACCAACATTTGGATTTTTTGCCTTAGGAAATATGTGCTGTTTTAGGGAATAGTCAGAACTATTCTAATAGAACTAGTCCAATCATAGAACAATGTCCATAAAAAGAATCTTCAGTAAATAGAAATGAAGAATTAACAAAAGTAAAAACAATAATTGTAACGTTTCTTCTTTTTTATAATCTACCACAGTGAAAACATACTTCCAAGACAAAACAAAAAATCACTGTGTGAAAATCCACCTTCCACCCAGTGCATGACAGAATAACTCACCAGAAATATATAGCTTTAAGGCTTCTTGCACACTATTATTTTTTATAAGCTCAAAAAGTGCTATAAAAAAAGTGCTGGATGAAAAACGCTAATAATAGCCTTTTTATGCCGGCTTCTAGTAGCGTTTTAGTAACTTTTAGGAACGTGTAGAAGCGTTTTTACAGTACATGAAGAAAAAAAATGAGGCATGTCAGAATCTATAAAAATTACTCTCATGTAGTGTGTAGCCTATTCCTGCCATTTTACTGATAAAATTCCACTTTTCTTATTTGGATACTTCAAATATAAATGGGGGTGTAGTTTAGCCAATGGGGTCTATAAGAAACTGTAGAATTATTGCATTTGTTGTAAGTGTCATCTTACTTTTATTGGATTCAGGAATTGCAAATGTCAAATAAAGTCTAAAATAAATTGTGGCAATATTATGTATGCTGTGTTAAGCATAATACTTCTAATATAATTTTCAAAAACAAAAACAACTTTCAAGAAATCTGATTTGCTTCAGCAATAAATTGTGTGATGATGTTTTGACAATAAGACCCATCAGAACTGATAGAAATGAATATATGCAGTGTGTACAATATTCCTTGCTTTATATAGTGTGAAAACTAATCTTTGATATTTTTAAATCATTTTGAAACCACTTACTTGTAATAATAGATTGCTAAGACAGCATTCAGATGTCACAGGACTCTTTTAATAAATATTGAAATAATGGGCTGAAATGCACAGTAGCAGACAAAGATAACATAATGAAAGTCTTAACTCCTATATCCTTAGTTTGCCTAAAAAAAAGTTTAATAAATTTATGCAAGAGTTTTTGAAAGCCACCTTTGTGACAAAAGACTGCAGATCCACTTTGGATAGGAAGTTTTTGGGAGGGTTACAGAAATCCATTGGGTGACTGTCAGAGGGGCCCTCAACTGTAGGTGAAAGATCTAGTAATAACACAAATGGGTTTACTAGAGGATCCTTTGGTCCTATATTTAGCCAGATTGGTATTCAGTGGTGGCTGGCACTTAATATTGTGAGGGGGCAGCAAAGCAACAACACACCCTACCCTACCCCCTTCCAACCCCACAGGAAACAGATTGGAAAGGGTCGGTCCCCCCAAGGCAGATGGAAGGTAAGGCCTCGATCACTCCCCCACGCGGGACTCCTTACCTTAGGCAACTGACAACGGATCTGGGGTAGGGCTGCTACACCTCGCTCAGGGGCTGTTCCTGCTCCTCAGGGCTGAACAAGAAGTGGGTCCTGAGACCCGATTGTCCGGGAGTCCTAAGACCCGCTTTCTGATTGGTGGGGAGGAGAATCAGAAAGACAATAGTGAATATTAATTTACTATTGTCGCACAACTGGGTGTGCTAAGGGCGTAGTGCTCTGCGACCCGAGCCCACCCTTTTTTCAAAGCCAATTAGAGTCTCAGGCTCTAATCATGTGTTTAAAAAAAAAGAAAAAACACAATTGACATCCATGCGTCTGGCACCCTGCATAAAGATTAGGGGCACTCCATAAAAGGGCATAGTGGCCGTTGAAGAGATTTTTTATATAATCCTGGTATTTCTACTTTCAAAGAGTTTTATTTTCAAGAAAAATAAAAAATACAAAGCAATCATTCGCACAATCACAGAAAACAGAGACAGAACAGGGGAAACGTGAACTCATGGATGATTATAGGGTCTGCCACAATTTACAAACAAAATTAAACAGAAGGCAAGACTGACAGGGTTACTTAGACAAAAAAACAGTAAAATTGTGAAGAACCCAAAAACAACCCTGAAGATTCAAAAAGTAAGTGGACAACCGGCCACCCCTATGACCAAGATAGCCACGAGAGAGACCCCAACTCAATCACAAAAGGCCCGGGACAGAAGGGTGTCCGAAGGACCCCCAACCACCAGCACCCCAAAAGGGAACTCACTGTGCCAATGGGTGGGGGCACCCCAGTCCGCTCCTATCCAGGCAAGATCCCCCTATAAACAGGCCATCCCCTGAATTAACGATATAGGTAATGAAAGCGGCATAATACAGTTGTTCATAAAGAAAAAAGGGAAAGCGCAAAAAAGGAAAATAAAGGGAAAAAGGGCAAGAAGATAAGAAAGCTAAGGGGGGCTAAGAAGGGAGGAGAGAGGGGTGTGCAAGACAGGATATTACCATCACAATACGCTAAAGATAACCTAATAAAGATTGACC
Source organism: Rana temporaria (assembly GCF_905171775.1). Taxonomy (NCBI): domain Eukaryota; kingdom Metazoa; phylum Chordata; class Amphibia; order Anura; family Ranidae; genus Rana; species Rana temporaria. Next base: position 348,494,623 of record NC_053492.1, read on the forward strand.
TAGGTTCCCCGGGATGAGAGAAATACCCATAAACTGAGCCCAAGGACCCCAAAGCCAAAACTAGGCATTGAGTCATTTAAAATAGAAGTCACCTTTTCCTGGGACATGATCCAAGAGATCTTCCTGAACGCCGCCTTACCAGAGATGCTCGGAAGTTTCCAGGCTCTGATCCTGGTATTTCTTACCATTGGTATTGGTACTTACTTGATATTATATTAGACTATCCACAAGCAGTAGCTGATAATGAATCCTGTGCTTTACCATAGAAAATACGTTTGATAAACAATAGTTACAGTGGAGTTCCACCCAAAAATAGAACTACCGCTTTAAGAGAAGGTGACCCCCTTACATGCCAAATTTGGCATGTAATTTTTTTAGGGGGGGAGCGCAACCCCTCTTTTTAGAGGGTTTCATCTACCACTTTCTCCCGGGGCACCTTGGTGCCGGAAGGAAGTTCACGTCTCCCCCTCCCTCCCACAATCATCTGAGACACATCACAGGTCCCAGATAGTTGCCCGGCCAGTCACAGTGCGCAGCTCGCGCATGCGTAGTGCGTGCCCGGCTGTGAAGCCACAGCTAGGCGCCCACCGTACTGATGCCCAATGCCGCGGAGAGGAGGGGGAGAGGAGTGGGGCTTTGTTCGCCTGCATCGCTGGACCCTGGGACAGGTATGTGTCCGATTATTAAAAGTGAGCAGCTGCTGACTTTTAATATTTTTTTACGTCGAAACGCCGCTTTCATATTTTCTCAGAATTACCTTACAAAAGAAAAAGAAAACTATGTAACCACTTATTTAAAAGGTTAAAGATGTTCTTAGTAATCAGTCAACTACCATATTTTATGTATCAAATGTGTACTTTTAAGCTTCTCATATCCCGTTACCTCTTCTAACATCTACAATCTGCAGCCACAATTTATGACAAATAGTATATAAAGTTACATTTTTACAAATAACCAAAGATCATTTTAAAAGTCAATGACATTTGCAGTTATAGAGAATTTTAAAGACAACTGTTTGGATGATGACACATAAGATTGGGAAGACTAAATTTAAGGCTGTAAGGTCCCAAAATGTTGAAAGAAAAATACAATAGAAAACAGTCTTATTTAATCAAGTGTGCTGTGTTCATACTTATCTCTATATGGTGTCTTTATCAGCTTTGTATACTTTTATTATGTTGTTCAAAAGCTTAGGTAGTGGTAGCAAAAAAAAAAAAACAATAATATATAATAGAGCTAAAGAAGAATATACAATAAGATAAAAAAGAAAAACATGGGATAACTGCAATTACCAAAAAACACAGCTAGGAAAAGCATCCGTTTCTCAAAGAAATCATGTAGAAGGAGACCTAATATTAAGAACCATTTAGTCTGACACAAGATCAATAAATGATACTTTTGCTAAGAGAAGTATGGAAGCTGACATTGTTCATCTCATCTTCCAAAGATGCTAGTTAGTAGGCTGTTATATTGATCGAATTGCTTCAATGTTTTCTAAGTACCTAGATCAAAAATACAAAAAGATGTTTTGTTTTTGCTTTGTCTTAGTATGCTGTATGCTTGTTTCGGTTCATGACTTAACTACTTGACCACTGGGCACTTAAACCCCCTTCCTAACCAGACCAATTTTCAGCTTTCAGTGCTCTCACACTTTGAATGACAATTACTCAGTCATGCAACACTGTTCCCATTTGAATTTTTTGTCCTATTTTTCACACAAATAGAGCTTTCTTTTGGTGGTATTTAATCACTGCTGTTTTATTTTTTATTTTTTGCGCAATAAATGAAAAATATGTTTCTGTTATAAAATTTTGTAAATTAGTAATTTTTCTTTATAAATTTTGGCCAAAATTTGTACTGCCACATATCTTTGGTAAAAATAATACAAATCAATGTATATTATTTGATCTGCGTGAAAGTTATAGAGTCTACAAGCCAATCACTGAAAATTGATCACACCTGAAGAACTGACAGCCTAGCTCATTGCTTGAGACCCTAACATGTCAAAGACAGTACAAATATTCCCCAAATTACCGCTTTTTGCAAAGTAGACATTCCAAGGTATTGAGAAAGAGGCATAGTGTTTTTCGAAGTTGTAATTTTTTTCCACAATTCTTTGCAAAATCAAGATTTGTTTTTTCTTTTACAAAATTGTCATATTATCAGGTTATTTCTCACACACAGCATATGTATACCCCAAATTACACCCCAAAATACATTCTACTACTCCTCCTGACTATGGCGAGGCGATACCACATGTGTGAGACTTTTACACAGCCTGGCCACATACAAAGGCCCAACATGCAGGGAGCACCTTCAGGTGTTCTAGGGGCATACATTTCAAATCAAATTTGACTACCTATTACACTTTGATGCACTGTAGTGGCATGGATGCAAACTGATGTGGCATTAATGAGCCATGAATGGGGATGGCTAAGCATGGTTGAGCCATGAATGTGGATGACTGAGTTTGGCTGGATATGGCTGAGTATGGATGGAATGGCTGAGTATAACTGGGTGGTTATGGATGGGATGGCTGGGTATGGCTGGGTGGGTATGGCTGAGTATGGCTGGCTGGGTGTGGATGGGATGGCTGGGTAAGGCTGAGTGTGGATGGGTATGGCTGAGTGTGGATGGATACAGCTGAGTATGGCTGGGTGGGTATGGCTGAGTATGGCTGGGTATGGCTGAGTGTGGATGGGTATGGCTGAGTATGGATGGGATGGCTGAGTATGGCTGGATATGGCTGAGTATGGATGGGTGGATGAGTATTGCTGAGCATGGATATATGGATGAGTATTGCTGAGCATGGATGGATGGGTGAGTATTGCTAAGTATGGATGGCTGAGCATGGGTGGATGGATGAGTATTGCTGAGTAAGTATAGCTGAGCATGGATGGATGGATGAGTATTGCTGAGCATGGAGAGGAAAGATAGACCAGATATGACGCCAGTTTTTTTACAAGTGATCGCTCCGTCATTTGACTGATCGATCACGTGGTAAACGCCCGCTGTCAGCTGTCATTTGCCGTGATTCGTGATGCCTGAGGACCCGTCGGTCACGGATATTTCCGGGTGCGTGTGGGAGAAAAATTCTGTTCAAAATCTTTTTTTTTTTTTAATTAAACATTTCCATTGCATATGCTTTCATGAAAACAAAAGGACCGACTGACTGACAACCTTTTATTGCTACACAGTGGATTTTGGGACCTATAGACTTCAGTGGTAGTGCATGAAAAATGCATGTACATGCATTCTTGATGCATTTTTGGTGCAGTTTTCTGCTTAATATTCAATCTCCTTCTACTAGGAGGAGAAACAAAATCCTGCTACAAAAATGCACTGAAGGAATCATGTGACTATGCAGGCTTTATGTTTATGCAGTCTGACCAGGGGTGTACCAAGGGGTTGGCAAAACGGCGCTCACCAGGGGCACCGGCCGAGGGGGGGGGGTGCAAATTGGCAGTGTTCTTAGGGTTGCCACCTGTCCGGGCACATAACTGTCCTGTAATCAGTGGCCCCAACCGCAACATCTAGAGTGGCGCATCCCGATTCCCGTGTCCACCGCCATCAGTGTTACACTCACTGTCACATACAGCCTGTGCGAGATCAGCTGCATGGGTCATTTGCAGGTGGTGGACATAAAGGTCTGTGATTGGGCCAGTAGAGCTGGTGACTGGTCACATGTGGAGGCGGGGCGGGGCTGGACAGATTGAGGTCTCTCTGTCATCTCCCCTTCCACCAGCCTGTCTGTCTGTCAGCATGCAGATCCCTGTAAGTCCGCCCCTCTCTGTAAGCCACCCCCCTCTGTCATACCACCCCTTTCTGTAATCCCACCCCTCTCTGTAAGCCCTATCAGTGCCTATCACTGCCACCTCATCAGCGCACATCAGTGAAGGTGAAAAAATGCTTAGTTACAAAATTTACTGACAGAAACTAAGTAAAACACATTTTTTTTTGGTCTTTTTTGTAAAAAATAAAAAACCCAGCAGTAATTAATTGCCACCAAAAAAAAGCTCTATTGGTGTGAAGAAAATGATAAAAAATCTGTTTGGGTACAATGTGTAAAATGACCGCGCAATTGTCATTCAAAATGTGACAGCGCTGAAAAATGGCTTGGGCAGGAAGGGGGTGCAAGTGCCTGGTAGGCAAGTGTTTAAAGGGGTTGTAAAAGTTTTTTGTTTTTTAAATGAAATCACACAGAGCTGCTGGGAACCTTCTCTTTTCGGGTCCCTCGCCAGCGCTCCTGGCCCCTCCTCCCTGGCTAGTTCCCCTTGGGAAGCGGCTTCTCATGGGGGACATCGTGCTTGCTCACACTTGAGTCCCTCTGCTGCGTCCATTGACACAGACAGCGGGACTTGGCCTTGCCCCCCTGCTCTTCCAGTCACTGGCTTTGATTCACAGCACTGGGAGCCAACGGCTCCCGTTTCCCAGCAAAGCTACGACTAAGGCTATTGCCAAAACGCGTCAACGCTATTGTTTTACTGTCACTCTAAGGTACCAATAAAAGACACTTGAAGAATTTCAGTTTTGCCGGCTCTTCTTACTTTTCCCCAGCAAAGCCAGCGAGACCTGGAAGTTAAGTAATTAAGGCTCTGTGTCCCGTGATGTATGATCAAGAAAATAAGATTTTTTTAATACATCTTACCTGTAAAATCCTTTTCTTGGGAATACATCACGGGACACAGAGCTCCCACCCCTCTTCGGAGTTAAACGTGAAACACTTATTGCTTTGCTAAAAAACTGAAGTACTCTCCATTTGGGAGGGGTTATATAGGGGAGGAACTCAATTTTAATTGGGTTTGCCAGTGTCCAATCACCTGTGGTGACTACATCACCCATTAAGTAATTAAGGCTCTGTGTCCCGTGATATATTCCCCAAAAAAAGATTTTACAGGTAAACTCTATTAAAAAATCTTATTTTTATTTTAACCACTTGCTGACCGCGCACCGCCGAAATACGTCCACAAGGTGGCTCTCCTAGGCGAGAGCACGTATTATGACGTCCTGTCTATTAGCCGCCACTAGGGTCGCGCGCGCCCCCCGCTCGCCCCCGACTTCCGTGCGTGTGCCCGGCGGGCGCGATCGCCGCCGGGCACACGCGATCGCTCGGTACAGAGCGGGGAACGGGAGCTGTGTGTGTAAACACACAGCTCTCGTTCCTGTCAGCAGGGGAAATGCTTTTCTTCGGTTCATACAATGTATGAACCGAGGATCAGTGTTTCCCCTAGTGAGGCCACCCCCCCCCCACAGTAAGAACACACCCAGGCATACTTAACCCCTTCCCCGCCCCCTAGTGTTAACCCCTTCACTGCCAGTGGCATTTTTATAGTAATCCAATGCATTTTTATAGCACTGATCGCTATAAAAATGCCAATGGTCCCAAAAATGTGTCAAAAATGTCCGAAGTGTCCGCCATAATGTCGCAATACCGAAAAAAAATCGCTGATCGCCGCCATTACTAGTAAAAAAAAATATTAATAAAAGTGCCATAAAAATACCCCCTATTTTGTAAACGCTATAACTTTTGCGCAAACCAATCAATAAACGCTTATTGCGATTTTTTTTTACGAAAAATATGTAGAAGAATACGTATCGGCCTAAACTGAGGAAAAAAAAAGTTTTTTTATATATTTTTGGGGGATATTTATTACAGCAAAAAGTAAAAAATATTCATTTTTTTTCAAAATTGTCGTTCTATTTTTGTTTATAGCGCAAAAAATAAAAAACGCAGAGGTGATCAAATACCAAATACCACCAAATACCACCAAAAGAAAGCTCTATTTGTGGGAAAAAAAGGACGCCAATTTTGTTTGGGAGCCACGTCGCAATTGTCTGTTAAAGCAACGCAGTCCCAAATCGCAAAAAGTACTTTGGTCTTTGGGCAGCAATATGGTCTGGGGGGTAAGTGGTTAAAAAACTGCTAGACTGATATTTTTAATCCATTCTACATTACTATCACTAGAAGATGTAATGTGTTGGTATTATTAATTTAGTAGCTAAGACAAGATAAGTGGTTAAATTATTTTCCGAACTTTAATTCTAACAGATAATTTAATATTTTAATTATCCTTTATACCAAAGAACTAATAGATTTATGGGGTCTTAAATTATAAACTAATGTACAAAAGCAGATGCAATTTATTTTGCAGAAAAGACAATGAGATAATTTTTGTTTTTTATTTGTGGAATATAGTATAGTGTTTTACAAACTGTCAAATGGCAAAAGATTACCCATATTCATATCTTTCAATACAGTTCTTAAAGTCAAACACAATAAGATTTTTTGGGGAGGTGACACGAAGGAGTATAATTATAAAAATCATTAATTTGTTTTGCTAATTTCATTTTACATTCTCCAGAATTTTTTCATGATATTTCTTGTTATACAAAATGTATGTATTGCCTATGATCCACAGCTTCATCTAGCAGCCATAGTGTGGTATTTACCCTTGCTTATAATAATAGAACATTTGTTCAGAATATATAATAACCTAAAGAACGTTTATTTTTGCCCAATTCACACAGGATGAATGTACATACAGATTCACTGGGTGAATGACTATGCAAATTGTTAAAAAAATAGACCACTAAGTTTCATTATAGTGTCATAAAAGTGTATCTAAAGACAACTTTTTTTATGTAGAATAGTGAATAGGTAAAACCATGGCCAGATGTCACTTTTATGTTTTTTTTTTGCCTTCTGTATTCTATTTAGGGATGAGCTTCGAGTTTGAGTCGAACATGAGTTTGACTCGAACATTGGCTGTTCACCAGTTCGGTGAACAGCGAACAATTTGAGGTGTTCGCGGCAAATTCGAAAAGCCGTGGAACACCCTGTAAAAGTCTATGGGAGAATTCTAAAGTGCTAATTTTAAAGGTTAATTTTCAAATTATTGTCCTAAAAAGTGTTTGGGGATCTGGGTCCTGTATCAATGAAAAAAAGTTTTAAAAATGGCAGTTTTTTCGGGAGCAGTGATTTTAATAATGCTTTAAATGAAACAATAAAAGTGAAATATTTCTTTAAATTTCGTACCTGGGGGTGTCTAAAGTATGCATGTAAAGTAGCATGTTTGTCCCTGCTCAAAGTGTAATTTCTGAAGGAAAAAAAGTCATTTAAAACTACTAGGGGCTATTCATGAATTGTTGGTTCCGGCAATACAGAGAAAAGTAATTGAAAAAAATGACAGGGGTCCCCCCCAGTCCATTGCCAGGTCCTTAGGGTCTGGTATGAATATTAAGGGGAACCCCTGCCATTTTTTTCAATGACATTTATCTGTATTGCCGGGACTCGACAATTCAATTACTTTTTTTCCTTCAAAAATTACATTTTGTGCACGGAACCAAAATTATAAAAAAATGTGTGGGGTTCCTCCCAAATTCCATATCAGGCCCTTTAGGTCTGGTATGGATATTAAGGGGAACCCCGCGTCATTTAAAAAAATGACGTGGGGTTCCCCCAAAAAATCCATACCAGACCCTTCAGGTCTGGTATGGATTTTAAGGGGAACTCTGCGCCTAAATAAAAAAAATGGCGTGGGGTCCCCCCAAAAATCCATACCAGACCCTTTATCGGAGCACGCAAACTGGAAGGCTGCAGGAAAAGAGGGGGGGATGAGAGAACGCCCCCCCCAACAGTACCAGGCCACATGCCCTCAACATGGGGAGGATGCTTTGGGGATCTGTGAACCCTTTAAAGCACCTTGTCCCCATGTTGATAGGGACAAGAGTCTCATCCCCACAACCCTTGCCCGGTGGTTGTGAGGGTCTGCGGGCGGGGGGCTAATCGGAATCTGGAAGCCCCCTTTAACAAAAGGGCCCCCCAGAATATGTGAATTGATAAGGGGTATAATTTCACAAAAAAATAGTCAAATTGTTAAAAAACACACAGACACACCTTTATAAGTACTTTATTAAAAAAAATAAAAATAAAAAAAGATTCCAGCGATGTCTCGATCTCCACTGCGGCGATAGAATCTATTCTTGGTATCCAGCGATGGGTGATCTCCACGCTCCAGCGATGTATCAAGCGAGGAACAAGAATGGATTCCATCGCTGGAGTGGAGATCGAGACATCGCTGGAATCTTTTTTTTCTTTTACATTTTTTTATTTTTAATAAAGGACTTATAAAGCTGTGTCTGTGTGGTTTTTAACAATTTGACTCTTTCTTTTGTGAAATGATAGGGGTACAATGTACCCCTTATCAATTCACATAGGGGGGGCCATGATCTGGGTGTCCCCTTTGTTAAAGGGGGCTTCCAGATTATGATAAGCCCCCCGCCCGCAGACCCCCACAACCACCGGGCAAGGGTTTTGGGGATGAGACCCTTGTTCCCATCAACATGGGGACAAGGTGCTTTGAGGGGTCACAGACCCCCAAAGCATCCTCCCTATGTTGAGGGCATGTGGCCTGGTATGGTTCAGGAGGGGGGATGCTCTCTCGTCCCCCCCTCTTTTCCGGCGGTCTGCCAGGTTGCGTGCTCGGATAAAGGGTCTGGTATGGATTTTTGGGGCATTTTTTTTATTTCGGCGCGGAGTTCCCCTTAAAATCCATACCAGACCTTAACGGTACCCCACGTAATTTTTTTTTTAATTTCGCAGGGTTACCCTTATTATTCATACCAGACCTTAAGGGCCTGATATGGAATTTGGGGGGACCACCACACATTTTTTTTTTTTAAATGTTGGTTCCCTGCACAAAATGTCATTTTTGAAGGAAAAAATAATTTAAAACTACTGGCAGGGGTAATTTTTTTTTCAATTACTTTTCTCTGTATTGCCGGGACCAACAATTCATGAATAGCCACGAGTAGTTTTAAATGACTTTTTTTCCTTCAGAAATGTCACGTTGTGCAGGGACAATTTTAAACACAGGAAACATGTGCTACTTTACATGCATACTTTAGACCCCCCCAGGTACAAAATTTAAAGGAATATTTCACTTTTATTGTTTCACTTAAAGCATTATTAAAATGCATATTTTTTTGCATTGATACATGTCCCCTGGGGCAGGACCCAGATCCCAAACACTTTTTAGGACAATAACTTGCATATTAACCTTTAAAATTAGCACTTTGATTTTCCATGTCCCATAGACTTCAACGGTGTTCGCGTGTTCGAATAACTTTTTTGCCTGTTCGCATGATTTAGTGCGAACCAAACTGGGGGGGGGTGTTCGGCTCATCCCTAATCATATTCATCGGATGGACTTGTATCTTTTTTCAACCTCACCTACTATGTAACTATTGTGGGGGGAAAAAAATTCTGTTCCGTTGATGCAACAAGCAATGATTAAAAAAAATCTCTCCATTTTGGATTTTGGACAGGTGAATCTACCCAGCATAGATATTGTCAGCATTCTATCCAGAACAAAAAAATAACCTTTGCATTTAGATACACTTTAACTCTTGCTTCAACCTTTGACATTTTTGACATTTTTTATGCTTTGATTTTCATACAGTTTGATTCATTTCTGTCTTTTCTGACTAAAAAAATGGACTAATCCTAAAATTACTAATTTGTGTGCTTACCAAGTTTGCAGTATATGATTGGTAGGTTTCTTTCTAAATTGGTTTGTTAATGACACATGCATTTCCTGTGTCATTTTTCATTGGGGAAAAGAGTTGTTAAACCCCAAGGGAAGCTTCTGTAAAAACTGTACCTGAAATTGAAATATGTGTGCAACACAATTGAAAAGGATGTATTTCTGACCTTTTTTTGCCATGATCATCCTCAGCCCTCAAAGAAAAGTGCCTCCCTGTAGAGTTGGACCACTGCACCTAGCAAACTCTACAATTGTTAACATATCAAAAACCGAACAGTACACTGTTGCTGACTGCTGCTGACCACTGCTAATATATCTCTGTGTTTAGCTAAAACAGTTACTCTGTAAAGTGTATCCCTGTTTTGTTGCTATTCTTTTATCTAATAATAACTTTGCCAAAATTAACGAAAGACAAGTTACACAACAAAAATGACTATTAATTCTTCTGATCATAATTAGATGTATAAAGTTATCTCAGGTCCTTACTAAAAATGTACTCCTTTAGCATATAACTGGGCTATAACTACTGGTCTGCCCATACAGTACACAGATGTGTACTTGTGTAGGGTCACATGAAGAGTTAACAAGATATAACTTTTACAGATGTGTACTTGTGTAGGGTCACATGAAGAGTTAACAAGATATAACTTTTACAGATGTGTACTTGTGTAGGGTCACATGAAGAGTTAACAGAACTAACTTTAATGTAATTGATTTACTTCTGTTTAAAAAATTGGCTTACATGAACACTCTTGCTGGCATACATTTTCTAAAATGTCTACTTTGTAAGATACAGTACTGTATATGTAAATCTATTTTTATTCTTTAACTGTTCTTGTTGTTTAAACTTTTTTTATGCACAGTCAAAGTTTTATATATAATATGCAATTATGTGCGTGTGTTTTTCAAATCCCATACGGTCAACTTCTTGTACACATCAACAAAATGGTATGCATTAATAGTTTTGAACTCTTAAACACACTTATATGGCATACATAATAATAATAATAACAATAATAATAATAATAATAATAATAATAATAATAATAATAATAATAAAAACAAAAAAAACAATATATTTTTTTAAATATGAGCAATCTACAGAAAAATTCCATCTGCTATTTCTAGTAAAGAAACATGGAACTTTGACCTTTCAAATGAGAAACTGGATAATTGGTTGGTATGTATTGCTTTGTTTAAAGACAGTTCAGTGTTGTACTAGCAGAGTGAGAAATAATTAGCGTAATTAACCAGGAAAAATATATATAAGTTATGATTTAAAGAAGAGGCATACAGCCATTAATAGGATTTGACATAATGGGGTTGGTTTGCTAAAGGCAGATAGGCTGTTCACATTGCAAGGGGAGTTTGTACATGACAGAGTAATGAAGAATACAGCTCTGGGGAAAATGACACTTCAGTATGAGTTTTGATTGCTTTCTATCTTTTTCTATCTTTTTCCTGAGGAAGTGGAATTGATTTACTACTGCTTCTTCCTATGCAAAATTAGGGCTGCTTTTACAAGGTGTAAACTGTTTACACCTTGTAAAAGTATACCCTTCTATCCCGCGTCGCTGTAATTTTTATTTTTTTTCCCGCCGCAACTCTTTTTTTTTTTTTTACGCCCGTCGCGATTCTAAAAACCCGGCGCAACGCAAAACCACACAAAGCACGTCGGGAAAATAACATCGGGAGCATGCGCAGTACGTCCGGCGCGGGAGCGCGCCTAATTTAAATGGGACTCGCCCCATTAGATTAGGAACGCCTTGCGCCGGACGGATTTAAGTTACACCGCTCAAAATTTCAAGAAAGGTGCTTTGTGGATCGGGCACTTAGGTAGAGATTTTGTGGCGGTGTAACTTAACCGGGAAAAATTAAGTTACGCCGGGTTTTTGTGGATCAGGCCCTATGTGCCTTAAAGAGGAGCTCCAGTCTGTAACAAAAAAAAATAAATAAAAAAATTAAAAGTTTGCAGCTACAAATACAGAAGCTGCTGACTTTTAACATACGGACACTAACCTGTCCAGGAATCCTGGGTTGTCAGCAACCCAAGTCCATTAACTACTAGGTAATGACCCAAGGGGTTTTTACAATTCGGCACTGCGTCGCTTTAACAGACAATTGTGCGGTCGTGCGACGTGGCTCCCAAACAAAATTGGTGTCCTTTTGTTCCCCACAAATAGAGCTTTCTTTTGGTGGTATTTGATCACCTCTGCGGTTTTTATTTTTTGCGCTATAAACAAAAATAGAGCGACAATTTTGAAAAAAATTCAATATTTTTTACTTTTTGCTATAATAATATATAAAATATTTTTTTTCCCTCAGTTTAGGCCGATACGTATTCTTCTACCTATTTTTGGTAAAACAAATCGCAATAAGTGTTTATCGATTGGTTTGCGCAAAATGTATAGCGTTTACAAAATAGGGGATAGTTTTATTTTTTTACTACTAATGGCGGCGATCAGCGATTTTTTTCGTGACTGCGACATTATGGTGGACACTTCGGACAATTTTGACACATTTTTGGGACTATTGTCATTTTCACAGCAAAAAATGCATTTAAATTGCATTGTTTATTGTGAAAATGACAGTTGCAGTTTGGGAGTTAACCACAAGGGGCACTGTAGGAGTTATGTTTCACCTAGTGTGTGTTTACAACTGTAGGGGGGTGTGGCTGTAGGTCTGACGTCATCGATCAAGTCTCCCTATAAAAGGGATCACTCGATCGATGCAGCCGCCACAGTGAAGCACGGGGAAGCCGTGTTTACATACGGCTCTCCCCGTTCTTCAGCTCCGGGGAGCGATCGCGAGGGGGCGGCTAGAAATGAATAGCCCTCGTCCCGGATCGCTCCTGAAGCCACGGGAACCGCCGCATGTACGGGGGGGTCCCGATCGGACCCCCGACCCACGTCTAGGCAGGGACGTACAGGTACGCCTGTCCGTGCCATTCTGCCGACGTAAATGTACATGCGGCGGTCCAGAAGTGGTTAATCATTTGACTTTGGGTGCAGGCGCCGGCATTGTAAGTAAGGTAAACCAGCAGTGAAGCCTTCAGCCTCCTACTGAGCATGTGTGTGCTAAGCTGCAGTTTCTGAATGGAGGGGCCGGAAATGTTGTATATCACAGATCAGTGATCTTACTTGGAAGTGGAAACAGGTACCTAAAAAAACAAGTACCCACTCTCCACCAAAAAAAAACATCAAATGTGGCAGTGGAGGGTGCTAACAACTGGAGCTTCCTCTTTTGGGTGGAGCTCTGCTTTACTGTAAGCAAATCAACCCTAAAGTGTCTTAATGTTGATAATCACAAAATAGTATATTTATATATTTTTAACGCAGTCAGCTGGCCTATAGCCAGGGGTGTATTTAGGTTTTGTGCTGCCCTAGGCCTGACTAAACTCGTGCACCCCCTAATTTAAATATGACCCACCCCTTCCTGTCAAGGCCACACCCCTTGCATTTTAAGACCCACCCTGAAATTTTCAAGTGGGGACACTAGTGTTCTGATGGCCTGGGGGCAGGGGGGGGCAATGGATTCCCTTAATTTTCATACATTTCCTCTCACTTCCTGTTTGGCTATGGGACAGGAAGTGAAGGGAAATCTCTACAATGGGACAGGGATGGTAAAAAATTAGAAGCGACGCCCCCCCCCCCCCACAGTTGCAGAATGCCAGCTGCCCACATACTGGAAGCAGTGCGGCCGATTTATGGGGGCGCTAAACTAATTTGCCCAACAGTGTAGCACAAGCCGGCGGGGACACTGTCCGTGCTGCCCCCCTGCAAAGTGCTGCCCTAGGCCTGGGCCTTGTTGGCCTAGGCCAGGATACAGCATTGCCTATAGCTAGCTTTTTCTTCTGCATTTTAACATTGTAAAACTGTATTTCTTTTTTTATTATATTTACTTATTTATATGTCCTTGACATACTTGTACTGATGTTCCCTTTCAAAGCAGCAAGCAAGAAATTAGATTGCATGCAATAACTGGTTCATCTAAACAGGTAACAATGTATTGTGGAATATTTGAATATTCAACTTTTTGCAAAATGGCATATGAGAAATTCAAAACCAAACACAGCAGACATCTAAACTGTATGATTCGTACCATGAATGTGTTTTTTCTTCATCAAATTATTTGTAAGTGCTCTTGTATATTTTAGGTTATATTACATTTTAAGCAACACATGGAGCAGGTATTTACATTTACATACAGCATGTTTCAGGCTTATCAGTTCTATTTCATTTGTGAGCATACAGTATATACAATAGTTATATTTATATATTCATATATAATCTGTACAGTACATGTAGTAATAGTTGCAAATAATTCTTAGATCCGCTGTGTTGCGTACAACACATTAATCAAACCTAGTACTGGTGACAACCTTCAAACCATAAACCTTTAAACCACACTATAAACTAGGAGATAAATAAAAGAACTGGCCGTACGCACAAACTTTCAAGTGCAATAATAGTATAAATACTGCAGTAGTCCACAAAAACTTCAAGTTTGTTTTTTTCTTTTGAAGTGAGACATTTATGAATGGATGTTATAGCTTGCACCTTATTGCTTTATAGTTTGACTAAAATTAGATGGCTAAAAAAAATGTTGTTTTTTTTTTTTTTTTTACATGAGATATGTCTGAGGACATTTCTACAGCAAGATTTGGATAACCTATCACCAAGGTGCTGGAGTTAAAAAGTGTGATGTATCACACACACAAATTACAGTGTCTGAAGTTTATTAGAAAAGTTAGCTATTGCTGTATGGTGCATGATAAAGTCATTAATTTGTGGAATAAGTATGGGCAGGTGAAACATCTTCCTAAAAGTGTTTCAACAGCTTCTGCATAATTCTTTCTTGGCTGTTGTATGTTTATATAATGAATCATTCAGGTGTTCCACAATGTCTTGTTTTACTGTTGGTATATATTCATATTGCAGTAAGAATCAATAGAGAGCAAACCAGCTAAAAATATATTTGCTCTGAGTTTGGTGAATGAATCAAAAACATTTGTGGAGAGAATTTGTATGGTAAGTTGTGGCCCTTTGGTGCACTTTTAGGCAAGGTTTGTCACACAAGTAAAATGAGAGGCTGTTCACATCTGTGGGAAACCTAATAAAAAAAAGATATGTCTGTGCCCAAGTACAAATAGTTTATACATACTATATGTATACTTGATCAAGTGCTAAAGGGGTGTGAGCATATGTTAACAATTCCAATTATGAATCAACCCTTCTGCACACTGCTATACATAAAAACAAGGATTTTTGGTTCAGATACACTGCAATACATTTTCAAGCTGGCCAACCTCCTCAAAGTAACCCCTCTCTGGCCGCTCCCTTCTCTGCAAAATTTAAAATACTTACTTTCTTATAGCATACTTCAATGGCTAATGTGCCAATGTGTGGCAAATAAGACACAGCTGAAGGAGACTACAGACTCACGTCTGGTGGCTGACCTTCACTATGCAAAAGAAATAAGATATGTCTGTACCCAAATCCAAATAGCTTTCACATATACTGTATATATTACAGATCAGGTGATAAATGGGTGTGAGTAAGGGAGGGCTAAAATCCCAGTCAGTTTTTTTTGCCATCTGTGTCCCATTGGGAAGATTTCCCTTCACTTTCCCATAGCCAGATTGGGAATTGAGATGAAATCTCTTCAAATAGAACGGGACAAATAGGGAGGGTGCATTCCCATAATTGGGGTATGGACAGCAATAAGAACCTAACAGAGGGTTTAATTTATATCCACTTTATCCAAAATTTGTGTCGCTCTTTTTTGTTTTTAGTATACCAGCCATAAAAAGGTTAAGTGCTAAACCAAGCGAACATAAAAAAGAGGAAGCTTGCTAGCTCCGAAAGCCCCATACACACTATCAGTTTTCCTGCAGGTTTTTCTCTTCAGGTTTACCAAAACCATGTAGTACAAGGGCCTGCCTGATTGCATACCAATTGAAACTCTTAATCCTTGTACACACGATCAGTCCAAACTGATGAAAACGGACTGAAGTTCAGTTTCATCAGTCCAAACCTATCGTGTGTATGCCCCATCGGACTTTTGCCCTTCAGACCAAAGTTTTAGAACTTGCTTTAAAATCGGACTGATGGACGCCTGACCGATCGGTCAAAACCAATGGTTAGTACGCAAAAGCATCGGTTCAAAACCCGCGCATGCTCAGAATCAAGTCGACCCATGCTTGGAAGCATTGAACTTAATTTTTTTCAGCACGTCGTTGTGTTTTACGTCACTGCGTTGGACTCGATTGGTTTTTGAACTGATGGTGTGTACGCACATCAGACCATCAGTCTGCTTCATCTGTGAACCGATAAAACTGAACTTCAGTCTGTTTTCATCAGTTTGGTCTGATCTTGTGTACAAGGCCTTATGCCGCGTACACACCATCACTTTATGTGATGAAAAAAAATGACGTTTTTAAAAACGTCACTTTAATTGACTGTGTGTGGGGGAAAACGTCGTTTTATGTCTTGTAAAAAACGACCAAAAAAAATTGAAGCATGCTTCAATTTTATGTGTCGTTTTTCAAAAGTGCACTTTTTACTTCACAGAAATTGACCGTGTGTAGCAAAAAACGTCGTTTTCTAAGACGTTTTTTCATCCACGCATGCCCAGAAGCTAGTTATGAAGCAAGCTTCAATGGAAAAACGTGGTGGAACGTAACCTCACTTTGCAAGAACATTGTGAGAAAAACGATGGTGTGTAGGCAACTTCGTCTTTGAAAATTGAAGTTTCAAAAACGTCATTTTTTACTTCACAGAAAGTGTCGTTTTTTTTCATCACATAAAGTGATGGTGTGTATGCGGCATTAAGGTTTGACCTCATATTAGATGGTTTTGGTAAACCTGAAGAGAAAAACCTGCAGGAAAACTGATAGTGTGTATGGGGCTAAAGTCTAAATAGCACAAAACATATTAAACATTTATAATTGCCAGTTTTTTATTTTAGTTTGCTTTTTGAATTGCTTCACATACACTGTTGCAAATTTAGACAGAAGAGGACACTGTCGATAGCTGAGAGTCTGGTGCGGTCTCTTGAAAAACAACACAAGACAAAATTCTGTTGGGAGTATTAACAAGAAAAGGTGACGATACCTGAAGCTAAAAAAGTGGGCTAACCTACCTGCTGGTAATCCCGAGTGTGGCTTGGGGTTAAATTTCAGTACCATCAACGATAACCCCGAGCCACACTCGGGATTACATTGCAGAATCCTGATGCAGGATTCTGTGATGTCCTCCCGCTGTGTCTGCAGGCTGTATCATCCACCTGATGCTCAGTGTGCGGGCTCCATTCCCTGCGAGCAATGCATCGCGATGCATGGGGGCGGAGCGCGGCGGCAAATTCAAAAAGTACACAAAACATAACACGTACAGTACACTGTAATCTTACAGATTACATTACTGTATTAATTTATTTCTCATCCCTTTTGTCCCTAGTGCTTTGTCCAGTGCCCTAAAAGCAGTTTTATATTAAATATATTGTTCTTTCTGCATGGAAACATGAGATTGTCCATGGCAACCAAAAAATTGGTTAAGACCAGTTAGAAAACAGCGATAGTAAATTAAAACACTTGCAGATTTTTGCAATAGTGAATCGTGGGGAAATTTGTTGTTTTATTATTATATTATTTTTTTTATAATTAATTATAGTTATTTATTATATTATAATTTATAATTTTGTGTTTCAGATGTCTACTAGACTCTTGTTTGGACAGACTTAAGTGTGTTTTTACTAAGAATTACAGGCCTACAATATAAAACGCCAAATTTCTATGCAAAACAATGTACCGCTTTGAGATTCAAAAATCTGACATAATCATACCACCAGGGTGGCTACGGAGTCCAACATGCATGCTATATGACCAACAGTTGTGTATGGTGATATGAAGGTGGCGTGACGCTTTATTTGAATGTGATATTTTTTGTGCTGCATTGAAGAGATTGTGTATTTGATTTGAAGGAGTGCAAAGCTTTTATTGGAACTAGGTTGAGAAAATTTCATGAAATTGTCAATTAAGAGTAACTCCACTTTCACTGAAATAAAAACATTCCCCTCTGGGTGATCTATGTACATTGCATGGATTTTAACAAACTTTGTTGAACATTCCTATGCTTTGTTATTCTACAGAAATAGTTGTTTGTTCCCTGTGTCCCCTGTGTCCATGTTCAAAGTGAATGTGAATGGTAGTGACTTTCATTAATGAACAGATGCTGCACTTGCAGGATTCTAATATGGAAAGTGTCAGGGTCTCCATCCCTTAATTAACCATTTTAGAGAATCTCACTGAAATCTTTGCTGAAGAGGATTCCCAAAATCGAATTAGTATTTTGGTACAGACTTCTGGAAAAATCAGTGAGCTAATCACACAAGCAGGAGGTTACATTTCTGTGGGTCGTTCCATACACAATCTTACAACACCTCAACTAGACATGTGCACTGCCAAAAAATTCGTTTTTTTCGTTTATGTTATTTTCGTTTTTTTTATTTTTTCGTAAATTCGTAAATTCGGGATATTCGAAAAATTCGTTTTTTCCGTTTTTGTTTGATTCGCTTTTTTTTTAATTTTTTCGTAAATTCTGAAATTTCGAAAAAAAAAATATTCGTTTTTTTGCTTTTTTCGTAAATTCGTAAATTCGGGAAATTTTCGGATTTCCGAAAAAGCAAAAAACGGAAAAAACGAATGAAATGAAAAAAAAACGAATGAAACGGAAAAAAAAAAAGAATTTTCGGAAATTCGGAAATTTTCGAATTTTTCAATTTTCGAAATTTCGAATTTATGACATTTCGAATTTTTCAATTTTCAAAATTTCGAATTTCGAAATTTCGAGTTTTTTATTTTTCAATTTTCGAAATTTCGAAATACGAAAATTCGGAAATACGAAAATATTTGCAAATACGAAAATTCGGAAATATCAAATTTCCATATTTCGAAAATTGAAAAATTCGAAATTTCGAAAATTGAAAAATTCGAAAATTGAAAAATTCGAAATTTTCTCATTTTTCAATTTCGAATTTTCGAAATTCGCAAATACGAAAATTCGGAAATACGAAAATTCGAAAATTCGGAAATTGAAAAATTCGAAATTTGAAACATTTTTTTCAATTTTCGATTTTTTCAATTTTTTAATTTTTCAATTTTCGAAATTCGGAAATACGAAAATTCGAGAATTGAAAAATTTGAAATTTGAAAAATTTGAAAATTCGA
The DNA here is from genome assembly GCF_905171775.1 of Rana temporaria. Lineage (NCBI taxonomy): Eukaryota > Metazoa > Chordata > Amphibia > Anura > Ranidae > Rana > Rana temporaria. Next base: position 348,513,394 of record NC_053492.1, read on the forward strand.
AATTTGAAAAATCTAAATTTGAAAAATTCGAAATCTGAAAAATTCAAAATTGGAAAAGTGAAAAAATTAGAAAATTTCGATTTTCGAACTTTTCTATTTTCGAAATTTAGATTTTCGAATTTTTCAAATTTCGAAATTTCGATTTTCGAATTTTTAAATTTTCAAAATTTCGATTTTCGAATTTTTCCATTTCGAATTTTCGAAATTCGTAAATACGAAAATTCGTAAATTCGAAAATTCGAAAATTCGGAAATTGAAAAATTCGAAATTTGAAACATTTTTCAATTTTTGAACTTCGATTTTTTCAATTTTCGAAATTCGGAAATACGAAAATTCGAAATTTGAAAAATTCGAAATTTGAAAAATTAGAAAATTACAGTGCTGCAGATTGAAAAGGAAACATCATTTTTAATAGTTATATATTACAATATGGCTTGTGCCGCAATTGAGTATGCTATATTATTTTGTCTAATTTGCAATATTTTTCCCCACAAAAGTGGAGTTACCATTTTTTTGCTCAGATGCGACCTTACTTTCCATAATCTCACATCTAAGATCTACCAATTGTGATTCCAATGCTCAGTGAAAGAATGAAAGGCACCCCTGTTTCTTGCTATACTTTTGCCAAACAAAACACTCATAAGCCTCTACACTCCCAAAAGTGCTACAAAGTGGCTATCTACAAATAGTGCAAGCAAAGTCATATGGTGAACTGATACATCAGTAATCTCCAAAAGTGAAAGTGAATGAAAATCTTACATTTTGGGTTGTTCGCAGAACAGTAATAGAGGGGAAATCTTCTAATGGGAACACTAGTGCTGGTGACCCTGGTGACACTTTGGAGGGATTTCCACTCATTTCCTGTTTTGGCTATGGGAAAGTGAGGGGAAAGGAAATTTCTGTTAGGAAACAGCTAACAAAAATAAATAAACTAAGGCCCCGTACACACGATAGGTTAACCAGTGGACAACAGTCTGAAGGACCGTTGTCCTAGGTTAACCTATGAAGCTGACTGATGGTCTGTCGTGCATACACACCATCAGTTAAAAAAATTATTGTGTCAGAACGCGGTGATGTAAAACACAACGACATGCTGAAAAAAAATGAAGTTCAATGCTTCCAAGCATGCGTCGACTTGATTCTGAGCATGCGCGGGTTTTTAACCAAAGCTTTTGCATACTAACAATCGGTTTTGACCTATCGGTTACCAGTCCATGGGTTAAATTTTAAAGCAAGTTCTAATTTTTTTAACCTAAGGTTAAATAACCTATGGGGCCTACACACGATCGGTTTGGACTGATGAAAACGGTCCTTCAGACCATTGTCCTCTGGCTATCCTATCGTGTGTACGAAGCCTAACTGACAGGGCCTACAAGTCTCCCAAAAGCTATCCAAAATGAAAAAAAGTTTAAACTTTTGTTCTACTTTAGGCAAAAGCTAAGAAAGACATAGAAGAGGCTTCTCAGATAAATAAAGGTAAATGGAGGCTTTTTGTGGTTGTGGTGAACATTTACTTTTCAACATTTAAAATTAAAAAAGGTTCAGAGAAAATAGTTTTCAATCTGCGTTTTACTTGCCTCCCATAATCCCCAGATTGAAGTTTGGATTAAGAAGCAAGCTTAACCACTTCTGGACTGCCCCACGGAGATATACTGCAGCAGGACGGCCCTCCTGTGCAAAATCATGTACCTGTATGTGATTCCGTGCACTGGGTCTGGGGTGCGCATGGCGCCGGTGACCTGCTGTGATTGGACACAGAGGGAGCCAATCAGCGAGTCAGGCGAAATCGATGTTCACGGGGCACCTCACGACCGTTCTGAGGAGAGACAGCACAGCAATCTGCAGCAGCAAAGTGTAAACAAGGCAGATTGCCATTCTGTGAGAGGGGAAGATGAAGTTCTTGTGTTCCTGCTAAGCAGAAACATGGATCTCTGTGTTCCCCCAGTCAAAGCATCCCCCACACAGTTAGAAAGCACTCCCTAGAAGCACATTTAACCCTTTGACATCCCTTAATGTTAACCCCTTCCCTACCAGTGTCATTGGTACAGTGACAGTATTTTTTGCACTGATCACTGTATAGGTGTCACTGGTCCCCAAAAAGTGTCACTTAGTGCCAAATGTGTCCGCCGCAATGTTGCAGTCCCCCTATAAAAAAAAAATTGCTAATCGCCGCCATTACTAGTAAAAACAATAAAAAAAATCCATAAATACATCCCATAGTTTGTAGACACTATACCGTTTGTGCAAACCAATTAATATATACTTATTGGGAGTTTTTTACCAAAAATATGTAGCAGAATACATATTGGCCTGAATTGTTAAATAAATTAGTTGAGTAAGGGGACAAAGCTGTCTGAAGAGAATTGCATTTTTTTTGTATTTAAAATAGTTTAAGCTTTGTACTTCTCGGTTTGTCACCCCCCTTAAAAAGGGCTATTTTGTTGGTGAAGGAAGTCTGTCATCAACAAAATAGCACTTGGACATGCATCAGCCCCCAATTAGAATGAACATTTTACTGCCATCTGTCAGTGCCTGCATTATTATGACTATGCAATACAAAATTCACTCAGGGCACAGAATATTAAATAATTATCTGCCGTGTCCAAACTCAACAGTGTTAAAAGCTCTGGCCTTCAGTAATTCTGTCCAGGAATATGAAATTTAAATAAATAGCCTCAAAACTGATGACTTTCTACAAATGTAAAAAGTTATATTTCTGCAGTGTTGCAGTTTGCTTTACGCTACTGCAATTTAGATCCCTGGTGAAGTAATCATAAGGGCCCTATATAATATATCTTTTTTTATGTAACAGTACTTTTGAAATCGCACGGTAAGATTTCTGCAGGCCAGTTTGAATTGCAAGTGCTTAACATTTTTTAGGAAATTGGCAATTACAAAATTGTTTGTTTCCTTGTTTTAAAATAGATCAACTGTGCACATATATATGTTGAAAAAACTAGGCAGAGGAAACTATTGCAATGCATAAATATTGTTTCTTGTAGCCTTTTTTTATTTTACACTTTGCAAAACAGGCGTTGAGCTAAATTCTCTAGGTGGAAGACATAAAAACAGTCAGCCATATTTTATTTCTGCAGCTCTTCCATAATTTATTATTTAGGCTTGTGTGCCATCATAAAACCAAATACTCTTCAGTATAGCTTGAGAGAACTCATATTCTTTCACAAAAGGCTTTAAATCTAACCTGCAATTTTTTTCTCCATTGGAGCCACAACAAATACTTTCTTTCAATGCTCCTGGGGGCTTTCTTTGTGCAGATTCAAACTGCAATCATTTGAAATCTATACAAAAAACATTGCATTTTAAATCAAACATGCCATAAATAATTTTCTTTCCACAAATATAGAGTGATTATCAATATATGTCATTCATTTTTCTGAAAAGACAAGGTTAGGGTAAATACAATGAAAGCTTCAAAACAAGCCGATTAATAATAACAAACAACATCGTATTTGAAAAAATACTATGGAATTGTCATAAGTGTGCTAATTATTAATGCAGCACTTTCTACGGGTTAAAAAGGTAATTTATTGATTGACATAAATGGATTTTATGACAATTAAAGCATATTGAGATAAGATTAGAGTTCTGAAATTTGTAAAATGGATAAGAACTTGAGTAAACCTCTAAAAGTAATGTGTTTCAATGTGATTTTACAGACTGATTGAAATGTGGACCACTGGATCCTTCTGTGTAGCAATAAGTAGAGGTCATCAAGTCTTGCATGTCTCTTGTACCTTTCTGCTCAAGTAACAGAGGGTCTCATATCTTATGCCCTGTACACACGATCGGTTCGTCTGATGAAAACGGACCGATGGACCGTTTTCATCGGACGAACCGATCGTGTGTGGGCCCCATCAGTTTTTTTCCCATCGGTGAAAAAAAATAGAACCTGTTTTAAAGTTTTTGTATGGTTAAAAAACCGATAGAAAAAAACGATCGTCTGGACACGATCGGATTTTTAACCAATGGTGTGTAGGCAAGACTGATGAAAGTCAGCTTCATTGGATATCTGATGAAAAAATCCATTACCATCTGTTTTCTACCTACTATTAATAACATAATAATATTTACAGATTACTGCCAAAATTGACTTTTTAAAATGACTTTACCTGTAATGTGTATAAGCTTGAATATACGCAAAAACATTGACTTTTAAAGCCCTCTTGAAAAGTATATGTAGCACCCTCCTGGTTGGGTTGCTAGTAGTGTTGAAGCAAATAACATTTTTCTCGAAGCGAAGTTTGATTGCCTTTGGCTGTTCTGGGCTCTTCTGGTTGCAGGTTTGACTGCTTCTCCATGGTTTTTGGTGAGTTTCAGAATTGAGTAGGGTGGAAGAGGCAGACCCTCAACTTGCATATTCATACAGCCTCAGCCAATCCCTGGAAGCAAGAATGACCAGTTGGGGGGTGAAGTATGTATAAATAGGCTGGAGCCTAAATATGCAAGGTCCTTGTCTGTGGTGCTCTGGGTCACTTAGTTGAAGTTTGGAGGAGGCCATCGGGGTCTCAGCTGTTGGAGATCTGAGGGCTCCATGTCTAAAGTTGCTGGGAGCCATTTGAAGGAAGTCCACAGAGGATCTGATTTGGAGGCTCACAGTACCAAATCAAAGCTGTGTGGTGCTGCAGGAAAGCATTCGAAGAACCCAGGGCACAGTGATTATAAGCCTGAAAGAGATCCTAAAGACTGCCCTTGTTAACTCTTGGAGAGACTGTTCCAGATTTGCTGGCTAGGATTTTTTCTTGCATTGGAGTTCACCCATCACTAGCCTCAAGAGGGTTTTCACCCTGAAGAGCCATAGTCAGAGAGTGTCCTCCATTATGTTTTGCACTAAATTTGGAGTATTCCTGGGCTTACCCCATACCCTACCCGAGTCTTCAAGCAATAAATCTAGAAAGACACTTTCTGTTTGGTTCTTGTGTAGAGAGACTGGAAAGCTACCATATGCCTGACTACTTGTGCCCACTTGGGAAAAGAACTTGAGACAAACAGTGGGAACTGTTAGGGGTCTGTATGCTACATAATTTGTCCTTTCATTAATCTGTCTTATCCAAAGACCTCACTTCTATCCTAGGAAGTTTCCAGCTGAGAAGTAATGGTGGTAGTATCCACATGGTGCTTGCATAATTAGAAAGTCATTACTACAAAAGACAACTTCACATATGTTATTAGAGCATTTTGATTGGCTCTCTGGTATGCAGTGTCAATTCAATTACAGAAAAAGATAAACTCATTCAAAGTATTGCAAAATATAACCTTTATTTGAAACCTTAACAAATAATACCTTAACAAACCAGTAATTTCACAGCAAATAGATAAATAATAAATGATTATGTTATAACATATAGCATAATAATATATTATTTAGGTTGATTAAAAAAAAAAATTCAGCAGCAGCAGAAGATTCTCCCTCTTAACTTTCTCTTGTAGTTAAGAGGGCTGGACTGGAAGGGAGCATGTGTCTTTTAGGCACATGGCCCCTTCTATGACACTGCAGTGAGAGGACAGCCTCCATTGCAGAATTTTTATTGGACAGCTTAGACCAATGGTGCTTTACCATTGGTTCAAGGCTCCAAGCTGTCCATTGAGCTCAATGCCTCTAACAAGAAGTCAGAGGCACTGTAAGCTCATCCTCTCAGTTTGCTGCAAACGGGGGGGGGGGGCTTTTATTTATTAAAGGCAAATTCACTTTGCACTACAAGTGCACTGCAAGTGCACTTTGAAGTACACCTGGAAGTGCAGTCGCTGTAGATCTGAGGGGGACATGCAAGGAAAATATAAAACAGCATTTTTGCTTTATACTTGATTGGATGGTAAAATCAGCAGAGCTTCCCCTAATTTCAGATGTTCCCCTCAGATCCAAAGTGACTTCACTTCCAAGAGTGCTTTCAAGTGCACTTGCAGTGCACTTGTAGTGTAAAGTTTGCCTTTCATAAATCAAGTGTGTGCCAGCTTGTATTTAAACTGAAAAGCTCTGCAAGGAGCCCCTTATCTCTGAAACCATAGGTCCTAGGTGCCTCTGCCTCACCTGCCTCCCCTGACTGCATGTCCCTTATATGTAGAGAGCTCTTAGTAGGAGAGGTCAGTAATTATGAATGGGTAAAGAATAATTGGATCAGCAGCTGCAAATCAATTCATTCTGTTTCACTGAGGGCTTGTTTTTTAACCCTTTCATGCCCCCTCCTTTCCAACACATATGATCTCCATCCTATCTCTCTAGTGACCTATATATTAACACCTGCAATAGAGGAAGAAGGTAAAATGCTGATGTAAACAAGAATTTCTCCATTCTTCCTAGTGACAGGACACTGATCACAGCTCCCTGTAATCGGGAGCAGTGATTAGTGTCATGTCACACACAGCCCACCCCCCCTACAGTTGGAAGCACTCCCTGGGACACACTTAACCCCTTCAGCGCCCCCTGCTGGTTAACCCCCTTCACTGCCAGTGTAATTTTTACAGTAATCAGTGCATTTTTATAGCTCTGATCGCTGTATCAATGACACTGGTCCCAAAATGGCTTCAAAAGCGTCCGATATGTCCGCTATAATGTCGCAGTCATGATAAAAGTCACTGATCGCCGCCATTATTAGTAAAAAAAAATATTAATAAAAAATGCCATAAAACTATCCCCTATGTTGTAGATGCTATAACTTTTGTGTAAACCAATCAATAAACGCTTATTGCAATTTGTTTACCAAAAATATGTAGAAGAATACGTATCAGCCTAAACTGATGGAAAAAAATAGTTTTTTGGGGGATATTTATTATAGCAAAGAGTAAAATATATTGCTTTTTTTTAAAAATTTGGCGCTATATTTTTGTGAATAGCACAAAAAATAAAAACTGCAGAGGTAATACCACGAAAAGAAAGCTCTTTTTGTGGGAAATAAAATAACGTCAATTTTGTTTGGAAACCACGTCGCATGACCGCGCAATTGTAAGTTAAAGCTACTCAGTGCTGAAATGCAAAAAGTGCTCTGGTCTTTGGCCAGCCAAATGGTCCGGGGGGCGGGGGGGGCTTAAGTGGTTAACAGAAAGTTAGGGGGAAAAAGTTGCTTTTAACCTCCCTGGCGGGATGATTATGTCAGATTTTTGGTGCTGAAAGCGGTACCATTATTTTGCATAGATATTTGGCGTTTTACATTGTAGGCCTGTAATTCTTAGGAATAACTCACTTAAATCTGTTCAAACAAGAGTCTAGTAGACACCCCGGGTATGATAAAGTTTGAAACACAACATCATAAATTATAAATAATAAACAACTATAAATAATTATAACAAATAATAACATAATAATAATAAAAGTTATTCAAGAATGTAATTAAATCAAAACACTGAAATTTGCTCGGTTGCAGAATTGTCGCTGTTATTACTTTCAGTGTTTGATGACGAATTTCCCCACAAATCACTATTGATCAATTCTGCAAGTGATTTTAATTTATTATCTAGCTGGTCTAAAACCACTTTTGACATAAAGGGACAATTTTTGGTTGCTATGGACAATCTCCAGTTTCCAGGCAGAAAAAAAAACAGTATTTATAATATAAAAGTGCATGCAGGGCACTAGACAGACCACTAGGGACAAAGGGGGTGTGTAATTATTTTATACAGTACTGCAATCTGTAAGATTACAGTATACTGTATGTGTTCTGTGTTTTTACTTTTTTGAATTTGGCGCTGATCTCTGCCCCCCTGCGTCGCAATGTTGCAGGGAACAGAGTTCATCGGCACTCGGGCACTGCGAATCGAACGGAGGAGACAGCTCGCTCAGGGCCATCTTAATGCAAGGGCACTCCTGGGCTCTGCCCAGAGGCCCAAGGTACATTGGGGGCCCCCCACAATAATCTTGCATTACATCATACTTGCCAACTGTCCCAGATTTGCTGGGATAGTCATGCTTTTTACTAAACTGTCCCGATATGGTCGTGTCCCAGGAAACGTCCCAGAACCTATACTGTGCCCTCCTGATCCCAGTGTTATGCCCTCCTGACCCCCCCTGTACTGTTCCCCCCCTGATCCCAGTGTTGTGCCCTCCTGACCCACCCCCCCCCCGTACTAAGCCCTTTGTGTTGACTAGTCTTTGATTTATTGAATGTTTACCTTTCTAAAATCGATTATATTGAAAGTACTAATGAATATGAATGTTTAATTCTATCAACTATTTATACATTATTTCTTGAAAGTAGGTGTGTAAATTGGGGGCAAGCTGGTGGGGCCCCAGTGCATTACTTTGCCCAGGGGCCCATAATGCTATTAAGATGGCCCTGAGCTTGCTCACACAGTGGGGAGACATCGCAGGATCCAGGGGACAAGGTAAGTTGCTTTGCCTGGATACTGCGATGCGATCCCGAGTCTGGCTCGGGATTACCGCTAATGGTACTGAAATCTTACCCCAAGCCAGACTCGGGAATACCGCCAGGGAGGGTAAAATGTTTATTTATTTTTTGAACGTAACAAAATAAAAATAAAAGGTTTTAAATAAGACAAAATTAATTTGGGTACAATGCTGCATGAGCAAGCATTTGTCATTCAAATTGTCACAGCATTGAAAACTGAAAAATGGTTTGGTAATAAAGGGGTGTTATAAGATGGTGCTCAACTAGTTAAAGGGGTAGTAAAGGTATGTTTTTTTATTTTCTAAATAGGTTTCTTTAAGATAGTGCATTGTTGGTTCACTTACCTTTCCTTTGATTTCCCTTCTAAATGTTTTTTTTATTTGTCTAAATTTCTCACTTCCTGTTCCTCCTCGGTAAGCTTGCCCCCATCATCTGAGCTGTTCTGGCTGGGGGTTAGTCAGCCAGAACAGCTTACTGAGGAGGAACAGGAAGTGAGAAATTCAGACAAAGAAAAAAACATTTAGAAGAGAAATCGAAGGAAAAGGTAAGTGAACCAACAATGCACTAGCTTAAAGGAACCTTTTAGAAAATAAAAAAACAAACCTTTACAACCCCTTTAAGCAAAGCTTCTGCATTTAGGCTGAATTGAATAATAAAAAAAACATTTAAAGAGCGAGATAAAACTAAACGTATGCTTGGGAAGGTGGGGGAAAGGACTGACATGCTTCTGAGGTTATTTGCATATTTCCAGATTAATCATTTTACCACTAATTGATAAACATTTTTGGTTACAACTTATTACAACTATTTGGTGTCTCAAACTATTATACAAAATGCTGAGAACTACATTAGATTATTTTTATTATTCTTCCTTCAGGGGTGAACAAAGACAAATCTTTCCAGTTTGGTTTGCTCCCCAGCAAACAATAATATTCAACTTTTATGAGAACAGGGTAGGAAAGTGTATGTATGCGGATAACCTGCTGATTTACTTGAATTGTGTAAAATCTTCATTTTATTATGCATTACAGTTCTGGACAATTTTCTCTCATATTCAAGCCTTTTGGTAAGCATTTGCAATAACATTGAGCAAATCTTAGAGACTGCTAATTATTTCAGAGGTAGAATATTACATGCTTCTGCCTTTCCACTTAGTGACTACACAAATACAAATATGAGGGAGTCTAGATCTTTATTGATATGTCATAAATGAAATTGAGTTTATACCACTAACAATATTCTTCAGTTTTACAATTTCCTAAAACACATCTCAGCATGTTCCGATCTGCCTGTGACTATATTTGAGGAAATGGACCTTTTAAAGGCAGCAATCTTACTTAAATGTACATGTTTGTTCAGAAATTACACTGCGTTGGCCGCTAAAAATAAATGGCCTCCTGTGGGAACATTTACCCTGAGCTGAAATTAAATACACACTATATTCCTGCATAAATAAACAAAAAAAAACGTTGGGTAATTTGAACTATTTTATAGTTCAAGGTTTTTTTTTTTTTAAAGGTTCACACTTGTACGACAAACGCTCAAACATTGAGATCTCATGTCGCATGACATGTAAAAATCAATGTTTTACTATGAGAGCCATCTTAACCAGTCCAACACAAGTTGGTCCAACTATAAAAAAAGCTCCCTGCACTACTTTGGTCCGACTTTAATCCTACTTCAACCCATTGAGTATCACTGAAGTCGGATCAAAGTCAGATCGCCATCTTAATTGATCCGACTTTGGCATGCGACTTGTGCTTTGATGATCTTGAAGGGAAACTCCACGCCAAATAGAAAATGAAAAAGGCATGGGTTCCCCCTCCAAGAGCATACCAGGCCCTTCAGTCTGGTATGGATTTTAAGGGGAACCCCCACGCTGAAAAAATTGGCGTGGGGGTCCCCTCCAAAATCCATACCAGACCCTTGTTCGAGCACACAGCCCAGCAGGTCAGGAAAGGGGGTGGGGATAAGCGAACGCGCCCCCTCCTGAACCGTACCAGGCCACATGCCCTCAGCGTGGCCAATCACAGCACCTAAAAAGGAGTTAAAGCTGCACCAAACTACATCCAAGCATAAAGTCCACTGAAGACCAGAATGTTAAGCTATATAGAGTGTAGTCCAGGTGTACCCCATTCAATATGCACACAGAAAATGGATGCTTAAAATAGTACTCCAAAACTTCACACCGCAGTGAACCCACAGATGTTCCACACTTGAGTGAAAAACCAACCACCGAGTATCAAAGCCGCTTACCAGGGGGCAAGCTCGATTCAGCAATCGGCTATAGCCCAGCTGCGGCCTTTGACAGCTGAAGTAGACTCACAGGGTAGAAGTTCCTGGTGATGGCTTCCTCCATACTCATACACTCCACCGAACAGGCATCTGTATAAAGAGGGTGCACCATAGCATAATTCCGTATAATGTTTTATTAAAAAAAAGTAAGTGGTACTTACAGAAAAGCAGATATTTTGCAACATATAAAAACAGATGCCGGCCGGCAACAAAAAGGAGCCCTTCCTCCTCACATCAGCGTGGTGACGTCACTGCACGTCCTCCCATGCGCATTTCGTCATCAAACAGATGTTCTCAATCACAGCAACGGAGCCTTCTATACCCGGAAATAACTCCGGGAGACATGTTGCTGGGCAGAGCAGTGTGTCGGGACCACTGTGGGGGCTTCAATCTAAGGTAAGTATTTCATAATTAGCTAGCATGCATAGCATACTAACTCATTATGCCTTTGTCTTGCAGGTTTTTTTTTCTTTTTTTTGTGGGTTTACAACCACTTTAACTTTCTTTCCCAATGGCCCTCATTCCCTTTATTTCTAGTCCTGGTATCATAAGAAAAAAGATTAGGCCTCGTACACACGACCGAACATGTCAGCTGAAACTGGTCCGCGGACCAGTTTCAGCGGACATGTTTGGTCGTGTTTACGTCCGACCGGACAATTTTCCGGCGGATCGGACAGGTAGCATGCTAAGAAACATGTCTGCTGGAAGCCTGTCCGTCGGACATGTTCGGTCGTCTGTACGACTTACCGGACATGTCCGCTCGGCCGAAAGCCCTCGCATGCGTCAAAGTGATTCGACGCATGCGTGGAAGCATTGACCTTCCAGGGTCGTGCACATCACCGTGTCATCATCGCGGCGACGGCGCAGCCACATCACTGCGTATCCTGTCCGCGGGGATTTTGGTTTGATGGTGTGTACAACCATCAGACCAAAATCCAGCAGCGGACATGTCCGATGAAAACGGTCCGGCGGACCATTTTCATCGGACAGTCCGTCCGTGTGTACGAGGCCTTAGAGGAAATCTCCCAGGTGGAGTTACAGAACGCGATCTAAACCCAAGGTAAGTTTAAACCCTTCAATGCTATATTCAAAACTAATAGAAAAATTGGTCTGGAATTGGACTTATTATTTATAGCTCTGTACATTACCATCTCTTCATGTCTCTTACAGTAACCATGAAATCTTCAAAAAAATCCTTCCCAAAAAGTTTTATAGCATTTTCCAACCATTGGCCTCAGTATTATTGCCCCACTTTAACTGCATTTGGACCCTTCAGTTTGGAATACAATTCTTTTTTCTATATTCTTTACTAAAATTATGAGTTCACAAGGATTGTTGCTGGACACAGTGGTCTATGTATTGCCTAGGCTCAGGTGGTTTCTAAGGAAAATAAAGCCCTGTACACACAATCGGTTTGTCCGATGAAAACAGACCGATGTACTGTTTTCATCAGACAAACCAATCGTGTGTGGGACCCATCGGTTTGTTTTCCATCGGTGAAAAAAACTAGAACATGTTTTAAATTTTTTGCTATGGATGAAAAAACGATTGTCTGTGTGGAAGTCCATCAGTCAAAAATCCACGAAAGCTCAGAATCAAATCGACGCATGCTCGGAAGCATTAAACTTAATTTTTTTCAGCACGTCGTAGTGTTTTACGTCACCACGTTTTGGCATGGTCGGATTTTTGACTGATGGTGTGTAGGCAAGACTGATGAAAGTCAGCTTCATCGGATATCCGACAGAAAAATCCATCGGATTAGATTCCATCAGATATCCGATCGTGTGTACGAGGCTTTACTCCATCTTAGATTTTGGAACCTGATTGCGAGGCTACAAATGTGTGATTGAAAGTTGGAACGCTCAGTCAGCTAGAGCTAGTCTGGGAGAGATCCAGACTACAGAGACTTGAGTGAGTGGCTTAATGCTTTGCTACACAAACATGAATATTTCAGCTGGTATTATTAGTGTTTACAGAGGGTTATTATCTGTTTAGTTTGAGCTTAGAAGAGCAACGTGTCTTTGTTTTTGCTTTGTATCCTTTTGAGATAGTAAATGGCAAGCAATGCATAAACATTTACACCTTTAAACTTTTAAGCCTCAGAAAACGGTCTCTTGTGGATTTTCCTGCCACAGAATTTTGCAAACTGATGCTTATATTCCACAGCGTACTAAGGATCTTTTTGACACGGGTAAAGTGACATTACACAAAACAAGTGTACCTACAACCTAAAAATGTGAATACTTACATTTCCTCCTGTCTGCACTGCCACTGTTCAGTACAACTCTTCATCTGAAGCGTGCATGGAAATGAACACTTCCAGGAGTATCATTCTCCTGGGTCCGCTGCAACTCTTTTTGGCTCCCCCTCCTGACTTCTAAGCATTATGGGATACACCAGTGACATAGAGATCCACAGCACTATAACACAATACGATATTTACATCTTCACCAAAGTCCCAGGGGGTTTGGTTTGTCCTCACTGATAACCTGGTTACTATAATACTATGCAGTTGCTATAGACCAGTGTGAAAACAGGCTGCTGTTCTTCATCCTTGTCATTCCCTGTACACCAGGTTCATACATGCTCCATGTCAGGAAATCGCAGCCTGCTTCTTCTTGCTGATATAATGTCATGGTGTCATGCCCCCTCCCCGCTTCTCCCCCAACATCCCAGCCCTGAGTACAGGATCAGTGGTAGGAGGTGCCGGTTTGTACAAAAAAGGCCTGGCTTATTTAATTAGACCTCCATGGCAGACATCCAGGGAACTAGCTTTTTTATAAGGAGCATGTGAGAAATGGAAGCCTCCATACTTCTTTGCTACAGGTCACTACAACTTACTAGTAATTCTTAGCACATATCTAATTAGGACATTCTTTGCAACAACCACACTTGTTCAGATTTTGAAAGCAAGTCGTTAAATGAGAGAATTCAAACATTTGTCATCACAATCTAAATAACTGTTTCCACTACTGATACTGTCAAATCTTAAGCAGCCTTCAGATTTCTTTGTTGTTCATACAATAGGTTGAATGACAAAAAAATGGCAGATCCCCGCATCCAAACAAATGACATGGATTAAGGCAGGGGTGTCCAAACTTTTTTCAAAGAGGGCCAGATTTGATGAAGTGAACATGCTCGAGGGCCGACCATTTTGCCTGACATTCTTTGAACCATTAAAATTCGGTCTAAGTGTGTTCATCCGAGCAACTAATACACCGCCCAACCAGAATTCTCTTGCCTTTGTGGCTGTATGTGGTGAAGAGATGAGGTCGGGCGTGTTATTTGGATATACTGTATATATTTCTATTGTGGCCCCAACGAATCACAGAGTGCTAATCAGGACTAAGGATAAGCTTGAGAGTGTTATTTCGATATACCGTATTTATCGGCATATAACACGCACAGGCTTACCATTGCCATGAATGCAGCCTTACCATTACCATGAATGCAGCCTTACCATTGCCATGAATGCAGCCTTACCATTGCCATTAATGCAGCCTTACCATTGCAACCTTACCATTGCAACCAATGCAGCCTCACATGTGCCATGAATGCAGCCTTACCATTGCCATGAATGCAGCCTTACCATTGCAATGAATGCAGCCTTACCATTGCAACCAATGAAGCCTTACATGTGCCATAAATGCAGCCTTACCATTGCCATGAGTGCAGCCTGATCGATGCCCATCTGCAGCCTCGGAGGGCAGATGGAGGGGGGCGGGACGAGTGCCAACAGATTACAAACAGGAGAATCTCTTGTTTACTCTGTGGCCTCTTTAATACAAAGTCCCACCTCCTATGATAGACAGGACAGTCGTCCAATGGCATCCCAGGAGATGGGACTTTCAATACAGATGCTGCTGTGTAAACAGGAGATTCTCTTCATGTAATCTGATGGCGCTCGTCCTGCCCCCTCCCTGTCCCCTCCAAGGCAGCGCTGATAAATACGGTATACGGTATACATCTTTTGTGGCCCTGGGGTGGCCGCATTTGGAGGGGGGCCATATTAAATCAACAGGGGGGCCACATTTGGCCCGCGGGCCGGACTTTGGACTTGCCTGGATTAAGGAAACACCCCGCCCCCCCGAGCACACAAATACATTTCCAAACAGAACTCACAAACATTTAATGTCTTGTGACAGTACTGGGAAAATACCATTCGCCCCCAATTCTCATTTTCTAGAATCTATCATTATTGGGATGTTGGTACCCTTAATCTTGTTTATATAAATGAGCATTATTTATATAGAACTCACAAAAAGATAATTGTGCTTGGTAGTTATATAACTCAAAGGAAGGATTAGGCTCCTTTTATACTGGCACATTTTTCAGGCGGTTTAGCACTAAAAATAGCGCTGCTATACCGCCTGAAAAAAATCGTGCCCTGCAGTCTTCAGTGTGAAAACCCGAAGACTTTCACACTGAAGCGGTGCGCTAGCAGGACCGCTCCAATAGTCCTGCTAGCCGCATCTTTGGAGTGGTATAGGAGCGGGGTGTTTACCGCTCCTTCCCATTGAAATCAATGGGAAAACGCGGTAATACCACCGGCAATGCTCCTCTGCAGAGGCGGTATTAACCCTTTTTTGGCCGCTAGCAGGGGTAAAACTGCACCGCTAGCTGCCGAATATCGTGGTAAATACGACAGTATAGCAGCACTAAAAATCGTGCCGCTATACCACCACCGCACCACCACTGCTCCCGTATGAAAGGGGCATTAGTCTCAGATTAAAGCCTTTCTCTGGGGTCTTACCATCACAGTCACGTTATCTACTGGTATTCATTGGGAACACTTTCAAACAAAGCTCAATACTTAAAGGAGTTGTAAATAAAAAAAAATGTTATGCTGAAATGACTGTTTACAGGGTATAGAGACATAATAGTTAGCTGATTCCTTTTAAAAACGATTAAAAATAGATACAAATCAATCATATAATGTACCTGTAGTTTCTAGTTTCGTTTTTGCATGTTGTTTCCTGCCTTTCTGCTGTACAGAGCAACAGAGCCAATACAGGGCAGTGATGGCTTGGAAAACGAAACTGATTGGTGCTGTGGGGTTTTATACACACAGTAATCACACCTCCTTGATTAGTGACCACAGAGAGAAAGCTCCCAGCACAACAACCAGGAAGTGTGGAGATCAGAGAAGAATTATAGCCACTTGAGAGCAAAAATGAACAATAAGGACATGAAAACAGCACTGCATTAAGGTAAAGGAAGCTATTAAGATAGAAAAAAAAATCCTTTACAAACCCTTTAATATTCACAATAGAGATGTGCATGACGGAAAAATGTGTTTACTTTCGGTTAAATTTGTTAAGTAAATAATTTTGTTACCGACCCTTGTTAGTTGGACAGGAAGTATAATGCCACGTACACACGATCATTTTTCAGCATGAAAAAAACAAAGTTTTTAAAAAACGTCATTTAAAATGATCGTGTGTGGGCTGCACATCATTTTTCAGTTTCTGAAAAACGACTAATTTGTTTTTTCGAACATGCTGCATTTTTTAACGTCGTTTTAAAAAAATTTGTTTGTAAAAAGTGATTGTGTGTGGGCTAAAACTACGTTTAACATCATATTCAAAAATATCAAAATAATCTATGATGGCACACTTTGCATTCTACCTCCAAAAGTGTTTATATATTCCTTATTTCATGAACAATTGCTCTGTTGGAGAAAGTTGGGAAGAGGAGGTATAGTTCACCAATGGTTCATAAATTTGAGAGTTGATTATAGGACCGAAACAACTACCGTATTTATCGCGGTATAACGCGCTCTGGCGTATACCGCGCACCCCCAAAGTGGCCCCCAATCCTGTGGGAAAAAAAGATTTTTTGTTGTTTTGTACTTACAGTTTTGATGTCTTGCGCGGCGTCCATCTGCGGCCTCGTCGGGTCCGGCGTCCTTCTGCGGCCTCGTCCGGTGTCCTCATTGGCGGGTCCGGCGTCCGTCTTCGGCGGGTCGGGCGTCCATCTTCGGCGGGTCGGGCGTCCATCTTCGGCGGGTCCGGTGTCCATCTTCGGCGGGTCCGGTGTCCATCTTCGGCGGGTCCGGCGTCCTTCGGCGGCGTCCTCCCGCTCGTTTCCCGCCACGACTTTGAATACTGCGCCCGCATATAGCGAGCGCAGTACACTCGTGAATCTTCGGGCAGGCTCGGGCGCCTCTCGCACTGACGTCCTGTACGCTCAGGACGTCAGGACGTCAGTACGAGAGGCGCCGAGACTGGCCGAAGATTCACGAGTGTACTGCGCTCGCTATATGCGGGCGCAGTATTCAAACTCATGGCGGGTATCGGCGTATATCGCACACCCACGATTTTGCCCTGATTTTCAGGGCAAAATAGTGTGCGGTATACGCCGATAAATACGGTAATCGATTAATCAACTAATCAATTATGAAATTAATTGATTACTATTTTCATAATTGATTAATCAGCCAGTAACATAATGGGGTTAAAAAACTAAAATTAGCCCTTTCACTGTTCCATGGAAACAAAAATGAACCCCTTACAGTAGCGATTATTTGCTCTTTTTGTACTATAAAGGGATAATTTGTATTTATTTTTTAACCCCATTATGTTACTAAACATCTTAGGCCTGGTTCACACCTATGTGTTTTTTGCAGAAATACACTACAGTTCATTTACATGGACCGAACTTTGGTTGTGTGGGTGTTTAATTTCTCCATATGATTATATAAAGAGCAATAATACAATTTTGCTGTTTGCTCTACTTTGGTATACTTTAAAAAAGATGTTCTAATTCCACAATGCTGATATTGAGCTTCTGTCATCCTTTCAATTTAATACCCTTTCACATGTTAACAGAGGTTCACTGAAGATATGTGCGAGGGACAGGAAGAATAGTAGGTAATTGATATATCTACAGTATGTCTTGGGTAGGCAATCTTATATGTTTAAAGTAATAACCATTTTTTAGTTTAACACATGGAGCACAATATAATTAACATTCCTTAGCAAACTATTTGTTAAAATTCATACCCCAGCATGTTCCATTTGCAACTGTCAGTACTAATGGTTCCTGTTCTGTGAACTCCATAAACTTCACAGTCTTCCCAGCAAAGAGTTACCATTGGACAGCGCAGTCTCCAGGCAGCCTGTTAGCTTAAATACTGGGGGGAGGAGGAGGAGGGAGAAACAAGGGAGTGCCTTGTCATCCTAGGCTACATGAATATGTTTTTCTATTTCTGCACCCAGTGTAGGCAAATGCAACTCTAGTCCCTGCATGCAAGGGTGGCTCCATAAGATGCTGCAAGAGAAAGGAGCCACTGGGGCAGCAGTCAGTTCACCAGCTGGAACATAGGTGAGGATTAAAAGATAAAGATGCCGCATACTCAGTATGCTATTAAATCAGCTGCTGAAAGTGCTTAAAGTGGTTGTAAACCCTGTTACACCACTTTTATCTACAGGTAAGCCTATAACAAGGCGTACTTGTAGGTACCTTGAATATCTCCTAAACTTGCACATTTTAGGAGATATTCAGTACATGTGCTGCTGCCGATGTAATGGGCACAGCTCTCGCCAATCACAGCACCAGAGCCGAGAACCCAAAAGTAACTCCGGTGGAAGATGTCCGCACTGTACTTGGAGGGCCGACACTGATCCAGTGCATCATTCTAAAGTAAGTATTCCATAATGAGCTAGTATGTGATGCATACTAGTTCATTTTGTCTTTGTCTTGCAGGGTTTTTTTTTTTCCAACTGAAGGTTTAACATCACTTTAATTGTATTGAGTATTTATATATACCGTGTTTCCCCGAAAATAAGCCCGGGTCTTATATTGATTTTGGCAACAAAAGACACAGTAGGGGTTTTTTTCGGGGTAGGTCTTACTATGTATTGTGCGGTCTTCTCTCCCCCTCTCCCTCCCTGCCTGTCAGGAATCCCCAGTGTAAACCGAGATCAAATGCATGCAAAATCCTATCGTTCACTCTATTACAGTAGTATATCTGGATCAACTGTGGGTATAGAATTGGGTATATGGGATTGTATGATATTATTATTATTATTATTATTATTATTATTATTATTATTATTATTGTTATTATTTTTTATTTATTTTTTGGTTGAACTGGATGGACTTGTGTCTTTTTTCAACCTAACTATGTAACTATATAATGTACAGTGTGTGTTTTTTTGTAATATGATTGTGGCAAATACGTTCATTTTAGCGCCGCTCTGCGTTTCTGTGACCCGCCGGAGCTCTCTTTCCCGGATTTATATTACAGAAACAACCACATTTTACAATATATACTTCTGTAATAGAGTGGATTATAGGATTTTTCAATCATTTTCAACTAGGGCTTATTTTTAGGGTAGGGCTTATATTACAGCCCTCCTGGAAAATAACGCTAGGTCTTATTTTCAGGGTAGGTCTTACTTTCAGGAAAACAGGGTAATCAATGCTACAAATTTCAATCCCCTTTAATCCTACGTATTGTTTTACCTTAATGCATCCTATGCATTAAGGTGAAAAAACACCTTGCAGTGTCCGGCCCCCCCAGCCCCCCGTTTTACTTACCTAAACCCCGAATTTCCATAGGTGCGCCCCCGCCGTCCTTCTCTCCACTGAGTCCCAGCTTTGATTGGATAGATTGATAGCAGCTCAGTCATTGGCCCCCCACGGCTGTCAATCAAATCCAATAAAGTGGGCACCTGGTGGCGGGCCGAGTCATACACGAACGCCGAGTGTATAATTCAGGAGCGTGCTCGCAAGGTAACCCCCTCGGGAGAAAGCTTCCCAGAGGGGGTTATCTAATATGGGGAAGAGTCACGAGAGCCACCGTGGGACCCCAGAACAGGTCGATCGGGGCCACTCTGTGCAAAACTAACTGCACAGTGGAGGTAAGTATGATATATTTGTAATTAAAAAAATAACTTGAACCTATAGTGTCACTTTAATATTTAATCATATTTTTTTTCTTTTGAAATGATTTTTGCAAAATGTAGCTATGTGCTAATTATTTTCCTTCCTTTCAGCATCTTTCAAACAACACCTACTTTTTTTTTAACTCATTGCAATAATGTGCTAATTACACATAAAGTGCAGAATGGGCACATTAATCTAAGGCAATAATAAAAGCAAATATCACACGTTGAATCATTT
Source organism: Rana temporaria (assembly GCF_905171775.1). Lineage (NCBI taxonomy): Eukaryota > Metazoa > Chordata > Amphibia > Anura > Ranidae > Rana > Rana temporaria. The sequence continues at coordinate 348,533,175 of NC_053492.1, forward strand.
TTATTAGTTGCTTAAAGTACAATAAAGGAATCATTACCACACTAGCTGCACAAATATATGATCTATTCATTCGTTACGCACTGACTTTAATGACTAGTTTTCTAAAAACAGACACATTAAGACCTGTTCTTTGTCAGAATATGCCTGGGATACCTAATAAGTCTTGGGATGTTCAATTGCTCAAATGGATAAATTATTCTACAGTCAAAGGAAAAAAAGTAATTAAGGGTGATATCATACCTAGAGGCTAGTTGTCGTACTTGATCAAAAAGATAATCATTAATTGATGATTCATTTATTTTTCTTCAATGCACAGATAAAAGTCTTGAACACCAATTAAACATATTACAACTACAGAACAAGCAATGCTAGACAAAGTGGAACTAAAATGTAACCTAAAGTGTTTCTAAAATCGAAATATTTTTTACCTAACGTATTCCCTGCATAAGGGTAAAAAATGTTTAGGTAGCAGTATTGTCCTCTCCACTCCAGTCCTCACTCGATCCAGTGCCTGAAGATGTCCCATTGGATAAAGCAAGTGTAGTTGAGAATTGATGCCTTTTGATGTCATGTGCTGCTCCAAGATAGCAGCAGCATTTTTATAAATGTATTACTGGGTTTTGATGCAGTTTTAATAAAGAGCTTCACATACTTCAATATAAGAGCTTATTTTCCTGTCCTGTTTGTTGTGGCACGAAACTGCTTTATATTGGCAGTGGTGGGTCTCCTTTGAAAGCTGACTGGTGAGTAGGGATGAGCCGAACACCCCCCATTCGGTTCGCACCAGAGCCTTCGAACGGACCTAACGTTCGTGCAAACTTTAGAACCCCATTGAAGTCTATGGGACTCGAACGGTCGAAATCAAAAGTGCTCATTTTACAGGCTAATATGCAAGTTATTGTCCTAAAACGGATTTTGGATCTTGCCCCAGGGAACATGTATCAATGCAAAAAAAGTTTTAAAAACTGTGTTTTTTTCGGGAACAATAATTTTAATGATGCTTAAAGTGAAAAAAAATTCAAAAATTCCTTTAAATATCGTACCTGCTGGGTGTCTATAGTATGCCTGTGAAGTGGCACGTGTTTAGAACTGTCCCTGCACAAAATTACATTACTATAAGAAAAAAAGTCATCTAAAACTGCTTGCGGCTTTAATGTAATGTCTGGTCCCTGTAATATGGATGAAAATCATTGAGAAAAATAGCATGGGTTTCCCCCCCCCCTCCCCCAGGTCATTACCAGCCACCTTTGGCCCTATATACTTTGAACAGCAGTATACAGGCGGTGCAAACAAGACAGGGACTGTAGGCTTGTTGTTAAGTAGAATCTGTTTGTAATTTTGAACTGGTACTTTTTTAAAGTGTAGCTCCAGCCCAAAAAAAATATTTTTAAGCTTTTTGGAAAACATAGAGAAGGGTTATCACCCCTGTAACATTTGTTTTGCTGTCTGTGCGCATCTGTTCAGAAGATTGCACCTCACTTTCTGTCCCAATGACAAATGTTTTTTTGAAAATGTGTTTTTTTTCTGTGAAACAAGGATTGGTGATAAAGCATCAGTGGACAGGAGACACCTCTTACAGAAGACAATTTCCCTTCCTAGGGGTAGATTTCCTCTGACTTCCTGTTGTCTCCTTCCGTTTGCAAGTAGGAGTCGTTTGTAAGTTGGATGTTTTAAAGTAGGGGCCTGCCGTATATACTCTGCAGAAATTTGGGCCCTAGGTGTTGGTGTTGCCACAATGCTGTAAGCACAACACTGTAAGCCCTTACAGTTAGTCTTGGTGGGCGCTGGAACTCCCTGCTGTGAACTATTATATCAAGAATTGTAATTACATGCCATTGTTGAACAGTGGTAGAAAAATTGGGCCTTTGGTGCTGGCGCTGGTGCCACAACACTGTAAGTCCTCACAGTTACTCTTGGTGGGCGCAGGAATGGGCCCTGCTGTTAAATATTAGATCAAAAATTGTAATTACATGCCCCTGTTGAACAGGGGCAGAAAAATTGGGCCTTTGTTGGTGGTGGTGGTGCTGGTGCCACAACACTGTAAGCCCTCACAGTTACTCTTGGTGGGCGCAGGAATGGGCCCTGCTGTGAAATATTAGATCAAGAATTGTAATTACATGCCCCTGTTGAACAGGGGCAGAAAAATTGGGCCTTAGGCACTGGTTCCACAACACAGCAATCCATCACAGATACTCTAGTTGGAGCGCACTAATGAGCCCTGCTGCAAAGTATTGCATCAAAAATTTTAATTACACACCCCTGTTAAACAGGGGCAGAAAAATTGGGCCTTAGGCACTGGTGCTGGTGCCACAGCACTGCAACCCCTTACAAATAATCTAGTTGGAGGGCAGGAATGAGCCACAACACAGCAACCCCTCACAGATACTCTAGTTGGAGCGCACTAATGATCCCTGCTGCAAAGTATTGCATCAAAAATTGTAATTACACTCCCCTGTTAAACAGGGGCAGAACAATTGGGCCTTAGGCACTGGTGCTGGTGCTACAACGGTCCCTCACGGATGTTTTTGAAGCTCACTGTGGTGTTTGTCTTGATTGCGGATACCAACGCAACTTAATCAGCACAATTTTGGACACTATTAGCCAGATTTAGGTAGATGTGCCTAACTTTAGGTGGGCATAGCGCATCTCATAAACGCTACGCTGCCGTAAGTTAGAGAGGCAAGTACAGTATTCACAAAGAACTTGCGTCCTAAGTTACGGCGGCGCAGTGTAAATGGGCCGGCGTAAGCGCGCGTAATTCAAAGTAGGCTGTAGTGGGCGTGTTGTATGGTAATGACTCGTGACCCCACGTAAATGACGCACCTAACGAACGGCGCATGCGCCGTCCGTGGACGTATCCCAGTGCGCATGCTCAAAATCACGTCGCAAATAGTCAATGCTTTTGACGTGAACGTAACCTACGCCCAGCCCCATTCTGAATCGGCTTACGCAAACGGCGTAAACGACGTGAAATTCGACGACTGTTCCGACGTCCATACTTAACATTGGCTGCGCCATCTTTTTGGTGGTTTATCTTTACGCCTGCAAAACGCCTTACGTAAACGGCGTAGCTTCCTGCGACAGGCGTACGTACGTTCGTGAATAGGCGTATCTTGCTCATTTACATATTCTCTGCGTAAATCGACGTACACGCCCCTAGCAGCCAGCGTAAATATGCAGCTAAGATATGACGGCGTAGGAGACTTACGCCGGTCGTATCTTAGCAACAGAGAAGCATATCTCAATTTGAGCATACGCTTAAAGATACGACGGCGCAGATTCAGACTTACGACGGCGTATCTACTGATACGCCGTCGTAAATCTTTGTGAATCTGCCTATATTTATTTATTTATTTATTTGTTTATGTGTTTGATATCCACATTCATTTTTTATTTATATATAGCCTTTGATTGCTAGTATACATTTTTTGCGCAGTTTTCTCTTTATCTATATTATCAGTGGACAGGAGACACCTCTTACAGAAGAGAATTTCCCTTCCTAGGGGTAGATATACTATCACTTCCTGTTGTCTCCTTCCGTTTGCAAGTAGAAATCGTTTGTAAGTTGGATGTTTGAAAGTAGGGGCCTGTCGTATATACTCTGCAGAAATTTGGGCCCTAGGTGTTGGTGTTGCCACAACACTATAAGCCCTCACAGTTAGTCTTGGTGGGCGCTGGAACACCCTGCTGTGAACTATTATATCAAGAATTGTAATTACATGCCAACAGTGGTAGAAAAATTGGGCCTTTGTTGGTGGTGGTGGTGCTGGTGCCACAACACTGTAAGCCCTCAGTTACTCTTGGTGGGAGCAGGAATGGGCTCTGCTGTGATATATTAGATCAAGAATTGTAAATACATGCCCCTGTTGAACGGGGACAGAAACATTGGGCCTTAGGCACTGGTGCTGGTGCCATAACACTGCAACCCCTCACAGATTCTCTAGTTGGAGCGCAGGAATGAGCCCTGCTGCAAAGTTTTGCATCACAAATTGTAATTACACGCCCCTGTTAAACAGGGGCAGAAAGTTAGGCCTTAGGCACTGGTGTTGGTGCCACAACACCAGTGCCTAACAGATAATCTAGTTGGAGCGCAGGAATAAGCCCTGCTGCAAAGTATTGCATCAAAAATTGTAAGTACACGCCCCTGTTAAACAGGGGCAGAAAAAGTGGGCCTTAGCCCAATTTTGTGTTTGATATGTGTTTGATATCCACATTCATTTTTTATTTATATATAGCCTTTGGTTGCTAGTATCATTTTTTGGCGCAGTTTTCTCTTTATCTATATTATCAGTGGACAGGAGACACCTCTTAGGCCTCGTACACACGGCCGAGGAACTCGACGTGCCAAACACATCGAGTTCCTCGGCCAGTTCAGCCCTGAAGCCGCCGAGGACCTCGGCGGGCCGAGAGCTCCCATAGAACAACGAGGAAATAGAGAACATGTTCTCTATTTCCTCGCCGAGCTCCTCGTCGGCTTCCTCGGCCGAAAGTGTACACACGACCAGTTTCCTCGGCAGAATTCAGCCAGAAACTCGGTCGGAAGCTGAATTCTGCCGAGGAAACTGGTCGTGTGTACGGGGCCTTACAGAAGAGAATTTCCCTTCCTAGGGGTAGATTTCCTCTCACTTCCTGGAGGTCAGAGTCTGTCACATTTCTCAGCCATCAAAAGTCAACTAACAAGGTCCCAGACCCCCACCTGGTCTGGACATGCGTTAGTCGGACAAAGTGAACTCACATAGTCTGTCCGCATGACCTCCAATCTTGGATGCAAGGAGTAGTTGACACCAGTAGGTGTGGGGCAGAGGTCTTGAACCCTCTGTCCGGTGACCAGCGCTTTAGCTGGGGAAGTTCCTTGCAACCCAACAGATACTGCTGTTGGTGAAGGGCAGAGCATAGTGAAGTGTGGCCCTGATACCAGCTCTTCTGCTGGAGGCTCCTCAGGTTGTTCTTCCTCAGCAGAAAAGTCTATCAAATCCCCTGTCTCTGCAACTGGTGTCTGGGGATAGAGGTTCACCATCTCCTGTCCGTGGAACCCAGAAAATGCTATCGTGCTGGGCAGAGGTTAGCAGTACTCTGCCCTGCTGTCAGCACTTCGTCTTTGGGGATGGCAATATCCAGATTTTCCACTGACGATTCTCTGGCAAACTGCTGGACAGGCACATTCCTCCATCCAAGATCATCCCATGCAGAAACAGGATCATCAAGGTCAGTCAGCACTTGCTGCATCCGCCATAAGACCTCTGCGTCCATAGCTGCGGGGGCAGGTTGGCAAAGCACACTGTTACTCTGTCACATTGCCGACTCTTCAGCCAGGATTTCAGCGTTGTCCACTGGTATTTCCTGATAGTCCCAGGCAAAGGGAGCCCAGCCCTGGCGCTGAACAGAGTCTAGCAGCCGTCTGTAGGCAATCTTCAACTCCCATTCCTGAGCTGCCAGAAACTCCAAATCTTCCAGTGCCCAGTGCACTTCCGAGACATTCAGTAGCCCTTCACTGAAATCCATGATTTCGTCCAACCGCCACTTCAAATCACTACCAAAGTTAGAGTTCCCTGTCAGCTTCACATACAACAGTCCCAGGCCGCCGTAGCTTAAGCCTTCCGTTGGGCTGTCATCCGCTATCCAGGGACATGCTTGGGATACATGCCACTAAGAGCTCTGTAGCTCTCATCCAGCCGCATCTCTGCCCAGACCAACCTGCTTAATTCAGCTGTCTGTTCCTTGTGCAGTTTTTCTCCCAACAACAGCACCCGCAATCCATACTGCGACCAGTACCTTTCCCAGTTGGAGGGGAGAACTTTTCCCTGGTGTCGCTGCTCACGGGCTAGCGCTTCCTTCCAGAGTTCGGAGCGAATAGAATCAAACCACCCTAGAAGGACCTGCTCTGATACTGGTCCTCTGTGCTGTATCTGCTTCTCTCGCAACCTCCTTTCCGAATTCCTCTTCCATGGCAGCTGGTATCTGTACCTCTCCTCTCCTGCTATCTGGACCTTGGATCCAGGTGGAGGTTGGATGTCCTTGACTGCAGGAAGCATCCCGCTGCTATCCACCAATGTAACGGAACTTCCCGCACTCCGCTTGAGTGCTTCCGTCATATACCGCTTCCTATCAGTCTGGATATAGATATCAGATATTCCAGCTGCTCTCAACACACAACGAGACGAGACTTGTTTGTGTGCTAAACATGGAGTGTTTAATAGAACCAAGAATGCAATCTTATATACAGTTTAAAGAGGAGGTAACCAGAACATAAATTAACATGGGCTAATTAACTAATCATTTACCCAGACTAGGTGACTTTCATGGTAGACATCCCGTCTCTTCGCTTACCTGCTATACAATACACATTATCATAAGTCTAAACACAGGACATCTTCACACAATAGCATGGTCAATTAGCACAGAGAACAGACAGATGGCTAGAGTTGGTGACATTAGCATCTAACAGTATGTGTCCCATCATTATGAATGAGTCACTCTTACAATTAACCCGTTGAGTTCAGAATCAACAAACAGTAAATAGTTCTTTACAGATATCCTGGAATATATTGTGGATAATAAGTACATAATAATCCCATCTTGGGTAGTCCAAGATATCATTCCTCAGTCATCCTATGCCCCTAGTGGACATATGATGATTCTAGACATAAGAGGGTCCGAGTCTGTCACAGTGCACACTGTGCAGAGGACACAGTACACCAAGTGAGAATACTTGCTGATCAGCCACTGCCTATGGTATTAATATGAGAATAACAGCAATTGTATTCACGTAGCTTTAGGTGCACACTGTGCAGAGGACACAGTACACCAAGTGAAAATACTGCAGCTAACACAATCACCTGCCTGTCTGTCAGTATATTAGGAAGAACGGATCTAGCTAAACTTAGTACAGTGTATAAATATATATACAATACTTGAGATGCATATAAATCCTCTACACACTGTAACTGTAACTGACTCGCCTGCCTGCCTGCTCTAACAAAAAAAATGACACTGTCTCTCTCTGTCTTAACCACCGCAACACACTACACAAGGCCGCCACGAGGCGGCCTTATATAGTGTGGGGCGTGTACTAAACCCCCTGAGCCATAAGGTGGTCATTTGAGAGCAGTTGAGTTCCACCTTAGGTTACTGTAAGGGACTATTAGTTACAGCATTTGGAAAATAGACATAATAACTAACAAGCCTTTGCTTTTTTAAAGTCCTGTATATTAAATGCTACTACAGGATGTCCATCAAATGTATGTATGTTCGCTAATAAGATAAACGCTCAATTATGTTTACATTGAAATAAAAAGGGAGATAGCAGCAAAACCAAATTTTCAGAGTTAACCAGTACCCTCCTATGGGGAATTGCAAATTGAAGTTCATATGCAGAAAACATCCATCTCTATTTATAATCTGGCATGTCCAAAAATAGACATGGAACACGGAAAGGAGCCTTCTGTGTACACATATCTGACATATGGATGTGTAATCATTTTTGTTCAGAAACAGCTGTTTAAATTAGCACCAGTTTCTGCCCTTTGAGATGAAAATGTGTGAAAGCAATAACTTAAATATATTTACCTTGTTATTTTGAATATATTTACACAGGAATAAAAAAAAAGTCCTGAAGGATAAAGAATGGCATATTAATATTTATATTTATAACCAGGATATTTGCTATGCTACTAAAATAAATACTTTTCATAGACTAGAGAGAAAGAAGGCAAAGTTAATTTGTAATAAACTAGCTTAATTTTGCTGATATTCAGCCTTTAAAATGTATATCTATCTTGCTATAAATAATGTACAACTTACCTTGTGGGGTTGATTTACTAAATCTGGTGCAGCTTTCAGTTTTTTTTTTCTTTTAAAGTGTAAGAGCCCATTCACACAGGGACGACTTTGGATCCGACTTCAAGTAACCTCAAGTCGCCCCTAGTCACCTCAAGTCACGCTGCATGAGAAAATGGAGAATGGAGCCATCTTAATGCACACTACTGCAGTCGCTCCGACTTCAAAAAAGGTTCCTGTACTACTTCAATCCGACTTCTAGGCGACTTGTAGGCAACATGTAATTGTATGTATATGTAGCACTACCCCCGGAGGAGCTGCTGGTTGTTTTGGGTCTACGCTCTGTGATTTACCCCTTAAAATGGCTCAAACCCCTCCCTTGACACACCTGGTAATATTTGAGTTGTGGAAAATATATATATATATAAATCATAGCTAGGACTGCAGTTACACAGAGTGCCTTGACGCTTGGCCTGCAGCTTACCAGGTATTTGCAAATACATGCAACTAAACCTCTGTTTTTAATTACATACAGTTAGACAGATTAATTTGGTTTAGTGCTTTTTTGGTTGGCAACTTTGAGCCTGGCTTTTATGGAAACATTTTTTATATTCCATATATATACTTAATCGCATATTGCTAAAAACGCATCTCATTTAAAGTCCCAACTTTCCCCCCTTTTTCATACATTTACAGGGATGGAGGCCTGTGGTAGTTCTATTATATGCCTCATACAAAGTCCCACCCCCATTCCCCCCCTATTTTTTAACACTATTCAGGAATGGAGGTGTGTTTTTCAGGAGTGGAATAGAGTGCCTCCACAGATTTACCACCAATAGTTAACTTATGCATTGTAATTTTTTGACTAGCTGACCCAGTTTGATGTGGTCCACACCTAGTCTGGTGGTATTTTGGTTTGGTAGGCATGTTTTGGTTCCACTCCTGTTTTGCCTTTGTTTTTTCCAGTGCTCCTTTTTGCCTGACCAACTATAGGTAGGGGCGGGTTTAGGCTATCACCTGTCCCCTATCTATTGATTAGCACGCCTGTGCTCCTCTTTAGGGGGCTTTAAAAATCATAGCTAGGACTGCAGTTACACAGAGTGCCTTGACGCTTGGCCTGCAGCTTACCAGGTATTTGCAAATACATGCAACTAAACCTCTGTTTTTAATTACATACAGTTAGACAGATTAATTCGGTTTAGTGCCTTTTTGGTTGGCAACTTTGAGCCTGGCTTTTATGGAAAAAAAAATGATATTCCATATATATACTTAATCGCATATTGCTAAAAACACATCTCATTTAAAGTCCCAACTTTCCCCCCTTTTTCATACATTTACAGGGATGGAGGCCTGTGGTAGTTCTATCATATGCCTCATACAAAGTCCCACCCCCATTCCCCCCCTTTTTTTAACATATGTGAGTTGTGGACCCCAGTAGCTTGTGGGGAGCACAATATCCCGTTACACTACAACAGATTATGCAAATAAAAGGGGTTACCTTGAATGAAGGAATCTTGCAGTATGAAAGATAGGCTGCACACAGACTTCAATATAACCAAAGTAATGCTTTACTTGTAGACCTGTGTGAGCAAGAGGGCCCCTTTCAACAAAACAAATACCGTATTTATCGGCGTATAACACGCACAGGCGTATAACACGCACCCCAAGCTTAGAAGGGAAGTTTAAGGGAAAAAAATGTTTAGGAGGGAAGTTTAAGGAAAAAAAACTTGGCCCAGATTCACAAAGAGCAAGGCGCACATTACGCCGCTGTAGAGTAACCACCGCACGCTACGCCAACGCAGTGCAGAGAGGCAAGCATTGCATTCAGCAAGCCAGTGCTCCCAACGTTGCACCAGCGTGGCGTGGGTTTTGAAGGTGCACGCCGGCGTAGGTGGAAGTGGGCGTGACCCCATGCAAATAAAGGGCCGAGCGACAGACAGGTACGTCGGCGTGGCGCAGTGTTTTACGCCCGGCATATTACAAACTGCACATGCGCCGTGATGTGGACGCATGCACAGCACCCCTCTGCGCCTTCTCACAACTAGGGATGAGCTTCGAGTTTGAGTCTAACTCATGTTCGACTCAAACATTGCCTGTTCGCCTGTTCGGCGAACAACGAACAATTAGGGGTGTTCCCGTCAAATTCGAAAAGCCGCGGAACACCCTGTTAAAGTCTATGACTAAGCATTGTATAACAATGTGAAACGCGTCAGCTATATTATCCCACCGTTTGCTGTTTCTCTGTTTGTGCAGTGGTTTTTCACTGGATTAAAGGCTTTTATTGTTTTTTACACTTATCGGAGTGCGGCTGTCCATACATTTTTGCTTCCATTTATGCTTCGTGCATTGCCTGCACCCATTGGATCTCTCTGAGTTCAGACTCACCACCGAAGTGCACTCATCTGGAGCGGCGGTCTCTTTCCCCTAATCTGTTAAAGTCTATGGAAGAAATCTAAAGTGCTAATTTTAAAGGCTAATATGCAATTTATTGTCCTAAAAAGTGTTTGGGGACCTGGGTCCTGCCCCAGGAGACATGTATCAATGCAAAAAAAAGTTTTAAAAACGTTTTTTAAAGTAATTTATTAGGTAGCTCTGGGGGTCTCTTCTGACTTGGGGGGTCTCTTCCGACTTCTCCGCTCTCTCTGGCCTCTTCTCCGCACTCTCTGGCCTCTTCTCTATGCTCTTTGGTTCTCCTACCTCTGTCCGGTTGTCTTCTGCCTGGTTCTTCTGTTCTTTTGCCCACTCTTTTGCTAGCTCTTGCCTGGTCTGCTCCATTGCCTTTTTCCCTCTTCTCTTCTTCCGATGTTGACACGATACAAAGCACCCACCCCCCATGTTGAGGGCATGCGGCCTGGTATGGTTCAGGAGGGGGGGGGGCGCTCGCTTGTCCCCACCCCCTTTCCTGACCAGCCGGGCTGCATGCTCGCATAAGGGTCTGGTATGGATTTTGGGGGACCCCCACGCTGTTTTTTTGGCATAGGGGGTTCCCCTAAAATCCATACCAGACCGAAAGGCCTGGTATGCTCTTGGAGGGAGAACCCATGCCAGTTTTTTATTTAAAATTTGGCGTGGAGTTCCCTCTCAAGATTCATACCAGACACAGTGCCTGGTATTGTCAGGGATCGAAGTCGGATCCCTGTTCATTGAAGTCGGATGCATTTTCGGACTTCAAGTCGCAGGGCAAAGTCTGATCCAAAGTAGTACTACCGTCGTGTCGTACCAGTGTGAACCAAGCCTGAGACAGAAAATTATATTGTAGCTATCATTGTAGCATTATCAACAGAAGAGGTGAGGATAAATCTTCCTATGGGAAACCTGTTTTGGTGACAGCTAGGGTTGCCACCTCATCCCTTTAAAAAGGAACACATCTGAATTACACAGGTTCTGAGGCTAATTTAATGCAGATAAGGCACCAAGTGAGTTTAATTACCACCTTAATCAGCCACAGAACCTGTGTAATTCAGATGTGTTCCTTTTTAAAGGGATGAGGTGGCAACCCTAGTGACAGCTGTCCAGGACTATATGTGAAAGGAAATCTTCCCAACAGGATTGACTATGCAGACAATTAATTAACCACATTTTGATAAGGCCTCACTTGTATTCATATCTACTTACCAACTGTTAGGAATGAGCTTCTGATTTACCACTACCATGATACCTGTGAGTTAGGGATTTGTGGACGTGGCAAATATATGTGCATATATTCCTTGGAGAATTTTCTTTTAAACCATCATGCACTGTATGATGTTACCACTATGGGTAGGAGGCTTAACCACTTAAGACCCGGACCTTTATTCCGGATAAATGACCTGGCCAGTTTTTGCGATTCGGCACTGCGTCGCTTTAACTGACAATTGCGCGGTCGTGCGATGTGGCTCCCAAACAAAATTGGCATCCTTTTTTTCCCACAAATAGAGCTTTCTTTGGTGGTATTTGATCACCTCTGCAGTTTTTATTTTTTGCGCTATAAACAAAAATAGAGCAACAATTTTGAAAAAAATGCAATATTTTTTACTTTTTGCTATAATAAATATCCCCCAAAAAGATATAAAAAAAATAGTTTTCCTCAGTTTAGGCCGATATGTATTCTTCTACCAATGTTTGGTAAAATAAATCGAAATAAGCGTTTATCGATTGGTTTGCGCAAAATTTATAGCGTTTACAAAATAGGAGATAGTTTTATTGCATTTTTATTAATTATTTTTTTCTTACTACTAATGGCGGTGATCAGCGATTTTTTTTCGTGACTGCGACATTATGGCGGACACATCAGACAATTTTGACACATTTTTAGGACCATTGTCATTTTCACAGCAAAAAATGCTATAAAAATGCATTGTTTACTGTGAAAATGACAGTGCAGTTTAGGAGTTAACCACTAGGGGGCACTGTAGGGGTTATGTGTGACCTCATATGTTTTTCTAACTGTAGGGGGCGGGGCTGGACGTGTGACGGCATTGATCGTGTTTCCCTATATTAGGGAACACACGATCAATGAAGCAGCCACTGTGAAGAACGGGGAAGCTGTGTTTACACACAGCTCACCCTGTTCTTCAGCTCTGGGGACCGATGGCGGGACTCCGGCGTCGATCGGGTCCGCAGGTCCCGGTCACGGAGCTTCGACCCGCGACCCACGGCTGGGCACTTAAAGAGGACGTACAGGTATGTGTTTGTGCCCAGCCGTGCCATTCTGCCGAAGTATATCTGCAGGAGGTGGTCCTTAAGTGGTTAAAATAACAAAATTTGACAAAATAGCCAGTTCCGGACTGGCTCACACAGATATACTTCGTCTGAATGGCTCCCCTGGGCAAAATCCTGTAAGGGTACGCCCTTCACCTTTTCGGCCACCAGAAGGGAACCGATGCTCGTGGCTGGTTGGCACGGTCCCCGCAGACAACGTGCAAACATGTGCACGAGCGCCAGCACGGGGATTTGTGTGTGTAAACACACAAATCCCTGTGCTTTCAGGGAAGAGGAGCCATATTGTTTGTTCCTACTAAGTAGGAAAAGCGATATGTCTCCTTCTAGTCAATCCTATCCCCATACAGTAAGAACACACTGAGGGAACACGCAATCAACCCCTTGATCGCCCCCTACTGTTAACCCCTTCCCTACCAGTGACATGTACACAGTAATCAGTGCATTTATATAGCACTGATCGCTGTGTAAATGCCAATGGTTCCCAAAAAAGTGTCAAAAGTCTCTGATCTGTCAGTTGCAATGCTGCAGATCACCGCCATTACTAGTAAAAAAAAGAAATAATAATAATACAAATGCCATAAAAATGCCATAAATATTCCCATAGTTTGTAGACACTATGGGCCAGATTCTCGTAGATCGGCGTAAAAATGGGCGGGCGTAACGTATCTGATTTACGTTACGCCGCTGCAAGTTTTTCAGGCAAGTGCTTTATTCACAAAGCACTTGCCTGTAAAGTTGCGGCGGCGTAGCGTAAATCACCCGGCGGAATTCAAATTCGGCGGGTAGGGGGCGTGTTTCATTTAAATGAAGCGCATCCCCACGCCGAACGAACTGCGCATTCGCCGTCCCTAAAATTTCCCGGCGTGCATTGCTCTAAATGACGTCTCAAGGATGTCATTGGTTTTGACAGCACCATTCACGGACGACTTACGCAAACGACGTAATTTTATAAATTTTCGACGCGGGAACGACGGCCATACTTAACATTGACTGCGCCTCATAGACCCAGGGGCAACTTTACGCCGGAAAAACTTTGTAACTTTACTGTGTCGGCTGCGCGTACGTTCATGAATTCACGTATCTAGCTAATTTGCATACTCGACGGGGAAATCGGCGAAAGCGCCACCTAGCGGGCAAAAAAAAAATTGCATTTAAGATCCGACGGTGTAAGAGACTTACGCCTGTCGGATCTAATGGATATCTATGCGTGACTGATTGTAAGAATCAGTCGCATAGATACGACGGCCCAGATTAGGACTTACGACGGCGTACATGGCGCTGTGCCGTTGTAAGCCCTTTGAGAATCTGGGCCTATAACTTTTGTGCAAACCAATCATTATACACTTATTGCGATTTTTTTTTATTTTTATTTTTACCAAAAATATGTAGCAGAATATATTTTTTTCAAAATAGATGCTCTTTTTTTGTTTTGTAGCGCAAAAATAAAAAACCACAGAGGTGATCAAATACCACCAAAAGAAAGCTCTATTTGTGGGGGAAAAAAGAACGCAGATTCTGTTTGTGTACAGTGTTGAATTACCGCAATTGTCAGTTAAAGCGACGCAGTGCTAAATTTAAGTGCCCTGGTCGGGAAGGGGGTAAAATCTTCCACGGCTGAAGTGGAGAGGCTAGCACCATCAATATAAAATAGGAGGAAAAGGGGCAGCCATAAGGTATCAGAAGCTGTTGCAGGGAAGGGAAAGGGAAATCTGAAAAACTGTATTGGGAGAGATCATGGTCAATTAGGAAAGTGTATTTTATTTATAATTGCTTTAGTCAATCAAGCTCTTTTGCTGACATATTTTTCATATTACTGGGGTCTTTTTGGGGGTTTATTGTTTTTTACTTTATTAGTGACTATGTACTCTTGAAACTGCCACTTGAAAAGATAAAAATAGTGCAAGTACAGTGTGCATCCATACTGCCTAAATTATATAATTTACATTAAACTTGCCCATCTATCCCCATAGAAAAAATAAATGCTAGGTATACTCTGGTAGGGCCTATTCTCCATGATTAATATTGTCCTGGTGATAGCCAGTTTTACATTTCTATATTCTCTTTATCATTTTTTTTTTACAATGATTTTTATTGAAGAAATATAAAATTCCAACAATCATTGCCAACATTTACAAAGTCTAATGGTTCACTTCTAGTGAAATAGCATTAGACATAAAAGAAGAAGAAACAAATAACACATATAAACAATAATATTTAGGTCCAGTTCAAGTTCCAAATGCTTGTATTGCCTCAAATAAGATGCATGAAGCCTAACACCCCTTATGGGCACACAATGCGATCAGGCTTTTCTTGTGCACATATCTAAGGAACCCTAGGGGGTTTCCAGGAACATGTAGTACTCATTCAGTCAGGCCCCATACACACGAGAGGATCCATCCGCTGGAATTGATCCGCGGACCGGCTCCAGCGGATAGATCCCCTGGTGTGTACGATCAAGCGGATCTGTTTCCGCTGATTTTTATCCCCTGGGATGGATTTCCAGCGGATAAAAATTTGAAGACATGCTTTCAAATCTATCCGCTTGAATCCATCCCAACGGATTGATCCGCTGGTCTGTACAGACTCACCGGATCAATCCGTCCGAATCATTCCCCCGCATGCGTCGTAATGATTCGACGCATGCGTGGAATTCCTTATATGACAGCGTCGCGCACGTCGCCGCGTCATCATCGTGGCGACGGCGCGACACGTCATCGCGATGGAATTTCGGCGCGGATTTCGATCCGATGGTGAGTACACTGTATCGGATCAAAATCCTCGAGAGGATTTATCCGCGGAAACGGTCCGGTGGACCGTATCCGCGGATAAATCCTCTCGTGTGTATGGGGCCTCAGACTACTAGGAGAACTAACAGTACTTTATCCTCTTTATCTTTAACAGGGACATCCATAACAAACTACTGGCCAATTTTATCTGTCTGTCAAATCAACCCTATTACCACTTGATGAAAAAGCATCTGCCCTGTTAAAACTATCTGAATTAATTTTTTAACTACCGTATTTATCGGCGTATACCGCGCACTTTTTTGCCCTGAAAATCAGGGCAAAATCGTGGGTGCGCGGTATATGCCGATACCCGCTTTCCCGTGCCGAGTTTTGAATACTGCGCCGACATATACCGAGCGCAGTACACTCGGGTATAGTCGGCCAGTCTCGGCTCCTTTCGCGCTCACATCCTGGACGTACAGGACGTGAGCGCGAGTGTTGCCGAGCCTGCCCGACAATACACTAGTGTACTGTGCTCTGTATATGTCGGCGCAGTATTTAAACTCGGCGCGGAAAACGAGCAGGGAGGACGCGAGGACGCCGCAGAAGGACGCCGGACCCGACGAAGAGGACACCCGAAGCCCGCAGACGGACCCCGGACCCGACGAAGAGGACACCCGAAGCCGCAGAAGGACGCCGGACCCGACGAAGAGGACAACCGAAGCCGCAGACAGACGCCGGACCCGACGAGGCCGCCGATGGACGTCGCGCAAGACACCAAAACTGTAAGTACAAAAAAACGTTTTTTCCACAGGATTCGGGGCCACTTTAGGGGTGCGCGGTATACGCGGGAGCGTGTTATACCGCGATAAATACGGTAATATTCATTTAATTGCACTGTTGGTGCTAAAAGTAAGCCAAACTGTAAAGGAATAATATCAAATCCACAGCAAAAAAATGTGCTGCAATTATACGCTGTCATTGAGACTGTCTGTAAAAATCACACGTTTCCATAAACACCACAACAGGGCATCACCAAGTCTGTCTTTAAAATCATTTGTGTGTAGATGGTTGGCTAGTCCGCTAACCCTCTCCCAGCACTGATTGTACTACTCTTGCTTGACCATTGATGGGCCGTGCCTCATGGATCTCTAATGTCTGGACCTCAGCTTTTGCTATATCCCGGTATTATACCTGATCTATTTACCACTGTGCCTACTTTATATTTTGCACTGATGTCAGTTTATTTTTCTATGTTTGAGTGTACTGCCTAACGTTTATGACCAGGTTGTCTGGTGGTATTGTTGTTTTTTTGTATGTTTCTTTCTGTTTGTTGGTTTGTCTTAAACCTAATAAAAATATCTTTAAAACATTTTTTTTATAATTTGTGTATTATCAGTGTCACCCTTAAAGTCATGTGATAATATCCTATTCTCACTGTATGGTATTTTTTTTTCAAGTTTGCATTGGTACATATCCCCTCTGGCAGTGCTCAGCTTGCTATGATTTTACAGTAATTTGCCTATTAACCCTAAAAATAGCCAGCATTTTCTAATAAGATTGTCCTTACATAGACTTCATTGGGATTTCAAACAGGATTTGCTGGGCCGTTGGTAGTTTTGAACCCAGACAGATTCCCTCATTTCTAATAGCCATAAGTTTTAAGCAGTAAATTATATTCAACTGTTCCTTTTGACTGGCCAGCTATGCCGCAAGCCAAGTCTCTGTTTCTCTTCTTCCCAAGGGGGATTGGTATTCATTTTTATTGCCAGAACAATTCTATTGCCCATTACTGGCTATATGTTTAAAAGAAATCTATCAGGTTAGAAATATATGGGCTGTCTTTACTTTATGATTTACCAATCCAACACAAGTATGTACATGATGTACAGTATATGAAAATAATCTTTGGTCTGTGTTTCTAATGACAGAATGTACTGCCTCCAGTATAAAATCAATCACTCAGTGTTTACACTATGTCTGTATATTATCTGTTACAATGTATCTGGAGTCATAAATGTAGCCACTTGAAAAGTATTCCTCTCCACAGTTGATAATAGGAGATGGTTAAAAAAGTACAGTGTCACTCTTGTTTTAGTAGACTTCTGTATGATTTTTAATTTGATTACAGGTGCCCTTGGGTGGTAATCAACACCCTAGTTAATGAATGTGCCACATCCTAAAATAATTGGTTTAAAGAAATGGGAGAAGAAAATGGACTTTGTAGGCACATGAATAAGTAACACATTTTTTATATTTCACAAGATAAATACGAAAAATACTTAAAGGGTGACTAAAGGAAAACATTTTTTTTGCTGAAATGACTGTTTACAGGGTATAGAGACATAAAAGTTAACTGATTCCTTTTAAAAATGATTACAAATAGATAAAAATCAATCATATAATGTGCCTGCAGGTTAGTTTCACTTTTAAACTGGTTTCATGTTCCTGTGAACTAGAGAGACACACAGAACAAAAACAAACAAATCCAGGGCAGTGTTTTGTTTTTAAAATGAATCTGATTTGTTCTGTTAAGTTTTAGACACACAGTAATGACAGCTTAGACCACCGTGAAAAGCTCCCAGTACTGTGGTTATAAGGAGCCAGACAAGCAGGAAGTGTGGAGATCACAGCAGAATTACAGCAACTTCAAAGCAAAAATGAACAATAAGGACATGAAACCAGGACTGCAGTAAGGTAAAGGAAGCTATTTAGCTAAAAAAAAAAATCCTTTAGTGATCCTTTAATGCATCCAATGGAATACACAAATATTGAAACCATTTAAAAGAAAGGACCATGTGATTAACCACAGAAGATACTCAATACTAATATGATATACTCATTGCAGGGTATATATGGTAGAATGCCCACACTGGAAAAAGGGGGAGTATCTCCTGTGTCCACAAAGATCTTGAAACTTTAAAATTAGCTCAACATGTTTTCGCGATTTGGGAAATCGCTTCCTCAGGAATTCTGCATCCAGATTTTTAGGCATCCCAACGATTACTCTAATATCATTATCACTAATGTAAGTACTTTTAGATCAGTTCATATTGGGAACAATTGTAACCCCCATTTATCCTTTAATATAGCCAAAGTAATTTTATTTTCTATCATTTTCTTAGCTGTCCAGTGCACCCCCATATTCCCTTCACACACGCTGTCCTTTTTGGCCTCCTGACTGGTGGTGGGTAGGGGTGGTACACCACTCTTATCCCCTAGGGGTGGGGTTTGCTATAGCTGCAGTGGCGTGGGTTAAGGACGACTTGCAAATACTGTCCAATAACACCAATTTGTTGGTGAGTTTTATTCATACTATTGCCATTGATATCAATACCCATTCATGTACTGTATTACCATTCAACTAAAATTGTGTTTTTTTCTCTTGAAATTTTAAATCTCCGGCATGGGCATTCTATCATGTATACCCCCACAATGAGTATATCATATTAATATCAAGTATCTTCTGTGGTTAATCATGTGGTCCTTTCTTTTAAATGGTTTCAATATGTGTCTATTCCATTGGATGTATTAAGTATTTTTTGTATTTAACTTGTGAAATTTAAAAAAATGTGTTACTTTTTCATGTGCCTACAAAGTCCATTTCTTCAAACCAGACTTCTGCATGAAGCATATACTGCTCTATATATTGATGACCCAAACTGACAGTCTATTCTCTGCACAGCATGCCTAATAGTAAAATGATATGGCTAAGAGGGAGAGAGTTCAATCCTTTTGGAGTTCCAGTCGCTGAATAAGAGAAATGTGGTTAAGATGTGTGAAATTATTAGAAGACAATAACAGATCATATGGGTAAATGGAGGCACCAGGAGATCTTTTCCTGAAAACATTATGAACAAAGCTGCAACAAACACTAGAAAATTTGCAGCTTAGGTTACATAGTTGAAAAAAGACACAAGTTCAACCAATAAAAAAATAAATAAAAATCATATAATCCCATATACACAATCCTATACCCACAGTTAATCCAGAAGAAGGTGAAAAACCCCAGCAAAACATGATCCAATTTTCTACAGCAGAAGAAACATTCCTTCCTGATCCCTGGGAGGCATACGGATATTCCCTGGATCAACTTTACTTATAAATTTTAGTACCCAGTTATATTATGTACATTTAGGAAATAATCAAGTTTTTTTAAAGTAATCTACTCAAGTAGCCAGAACCATCTCTGATGGGAGTCTACTCCACATTTTCAGCTCTTAGACCGGGTTCCTACATGCTACAGCCGTGGCTCACATCAGGGGGTCCGGTGCTTCCCTGTTCTCCATTTCATGGTGAATCAGGTCTGAATTTTCACTTGAATTCGGACCTGAAATGGAGCAAAAGACGCACAGAACTTTTTTCCAGTGCGGACCGCGGACCATTTTTCTGTCATACGAATTGTAAACCTGCATCCAATTTGCATAAGTTTGAACCCAGCCTCACTGTGAAGAAACCTTTCCGTATTTGGAGATGAAATATCTTTTCCTTTATATGTAGAGTGCCCCCTTGTCCTCTGTGACGACCTTAAAGTGAATAACTCAACACTAAATTCACTATATGTACCACTTATGTATTTGTACATGTTGATCATATCCCCCCCCCCTTAACCCCTTAATCTCTTCTCAAGAGAGAATAAATTCAGTTCCTCTAATCTTTCCTAATACCTCTTATAAGTTTGGTTGCCCTTCTCTGCCCATTCCCTGTTTTTTTGAGAACTGGTGCCCAAAACTGAACTGTATATTCCACATGAGGTCTTACTAATGATTTTTACAGTGGCAAAATTATATCTCTTTCTCTGGATTATTTCTATGCTATTATTGAGCTTATGATCTACCAAAACCCCCAGATTCTTCTCCACTATGGATACTCTAGGGGTACTCCCCCTAGTATGTATGATGCATGCACATTCTTAGCCCAAGTGCATAACTTTAGATTTACAGTATCCACATTAAACCTCATTTGCCACATAGTTGCCAAATTAAACAGTGTATTGAGGTTGGCTTGTAAGTTGGAGACATCCTGTAAAGACGTTATTCCACTGAAGGTTGGGCTTCAGAAAAGCAGTGTGGCACCATTTACAGTGCTGGAGCACCAGAAATAATCTGCAACATTTGAGGCACAATCCAGGGTTTGTCTTGCAGCAGAAGTTTGAGGCTAAGGTTGAGCTTCAGAAACATTGTAGGTTGATTTCTAAAACTGGAGAGTGCAAAATCTGAGTTAATGGTACCCTAAGTGGTGGCCCCTCATTTTAATTTTTTCTGCAATGTTGATCTCTTATCATTTGTAGATCATTACCATTTGGTAAGGTAACAGACACAGTTTTCTGTGAGGTGGTTTGGGACTCTTATGCCCTGTACACACGATCGGTCAATCCGATGAGAACGGTCTGATGGATTTTTTCATCTGTTAACCGATGAAGCTGACTGATGGTCAGTCGTGCCTACACACCATCGGTTAAAAAAACGATTGTGTCTGCGGACCGTTTTCATCAGACATGTCTGGTCGTGTGTACAAGGCCTAAAATATATTTTATATATATATATATATATTTCTTTTAAGTTGTCCCATTTGTTGTGCACAAATCTATTATGTGATTGTTATTTCACAATTGATGCGATGCACATTGTTTATTAAAGTTTAATGTGAATAACTTTTTTACTCATATAACTTTATATTGATCACTACAGAGATATTGGTTTTTCGCAACTTTTTGATTATTTTTGTATATTCTTGTGTCCGGAAAATAGGTTGCTTTGTTTATCCGCACACTTTTTTGTTTATATTTTGCTTTTGGTTCATTTTAATGAAAGTGAACCAGTCCACACTGTTGGGGAATGGTTGGATTCATTTCTCCATAGCAAACTTCTTGCTTTGCTGAATGCCCTCTCAGATAGCACATGGCTGCTGGTCAAACCATCACATACCACGCAAGCACTAGCCAGTATTCCAGTTAAGACACCTAAAGCCCCATACACACTATCAGTTTTCCTGCAGGTTTTTCTCTTCAGGTTTACCAAAACCATCTAATATGAGGTCAAACCTTAATGCCGTGTACACACGGTCGTTTTTTGTGATGAAAAAAAAACGACATTTTTAAAAACGTCATTTAAAATGACCGTGTGTGGGGAAAACGTTGTTTTATGTCTTGTGAAAAACGACCAAAAAAAAATTCGAGCATGCTTCAATTTTTTATGTTTAGTTTTTCAAAACAACGTTTTTTGTGTCACAAAAAAATGATAGTGTGTGGGTAAAACAATGTTTAAAACAACGTTTTAAAACCCACGCATGCTCAGAAGCAAGTTATGACGGGAGCTTGAATGGAACAGAGTGCCGTCGTACGTGCTGAACGTAACCGCGCTTTGCTAGAGCATTTTGAAAAAACGATGGTGTGTAGGCAACTTCGTTTTTTAAAATCAAGTTTGAAAAACGTTGTTTTGTTTCCTGATAAAAAACGTTGTTTTATTTCATCACAAAAAACGACCGTGTGTACACGGCATCAGAGTTTCAATTTGTATGCAATCAGGCAGGCCCTTGCACTACATGGTTTTGGTAAACCTGTAGAGAAAAACTGGAAAACTGATAGTATGTGTGGGGCTTAAGAGTTCATGGGGTCTTCACTTCTGAGATCTTCCCAATCAGCCCTGGACTCAATGTAGTCAGCAATTTTGTGGTTCAGGAGCTCCTTTTAAGTTCTGCCTGTAAGTGAGCCTGGCAGCTGTGTTTTTAAAAAAAAAAAGAAGCACCGAGACAGCTGCTGCAATCATTGCTCTTCCTTTTGGGGATCAGAGGAGTGGATACACTTTGGCCATCAGAGAGGATTCCACCACCATCAGGAAATGCAGCAAAGAGGTTCTTACAAAGACAAACTTGTCCTCACCAGCCCAACCCAGTTAAAACTCCTTGGGTTGGGAGGGGGGGGGGGGGTGAAAACTCTCAACTGAGGGTATTATTTTTATTGTTTTAATAAAATAAAAAATAATGTGGCACGTGTCCTTTACAAAATAGAGGGAAGTAACAATTTTGCTATGCTAATATCATCAGTCCTTTAGAAATATAACAAGAAAAAGAACAAAGACCCAGAATCAGCTCAAAAAGAAGACAAAGGTAAAAAAGAAAAAGCAAACCAAGTCTAGTGGGTGTTAGCATAAACTTTAAGATTGTTGTACTGCACACAGTGTCTGAAATGATATCCTTTCTCAGATCGTCTGCTTGTATAATGAGGGACTTACTGCATTTTTTGATATTTTTTTGCTAAATTGTTAGTGAGATTCTCAAACGCACTGCACCATCTTTACTAAAAATATATGTATATTGCAGCCTCCTTCAGACCAAAAGCTAAAGGCCCAGATTCACAGAGAGAAAGGCGCACATTACGCCACCGTAGAGCACACACCGTACGCCACGCCAACGTTGCGTGGAGAGGAAAGCATTGCATTCAGCAAGCCAGTGCTCCCAACGCTGCTCCAGAGTGGCGTAGGTTTCGAAGGCGCACGCCGGGTAGGTGGAAGTGGGCGTGACCCTATGCAAATGATGGGCCGAGCGCTAGACAGGCACATATCACAAACTGTGCATGCGCCGTGACGTGGACGCATACACAGCACCCCCCTGCGCCTGCTCACGACCACGCCGGCACAACTGCCTAAGCTACGTCCGATCACTGTGTACACCGTGAACATAACGTACGCCCAGCCAGACACACGTCCAACGCACAATACGCCGGCTTGTGTTCCCTGGTGCAGACCTGTGCATGTCTGTTGCTGGGTTGCACCTCATTTATAGGGAATAACTTTACGCCAGACGTACAACTTACGCGCATCTCGCGTAGCATGCGCCTGGGCACACGCACGTTCGTGAATCGGCTTATTTCCCTCATTTGCATGTTTGAATGGCTAATCAATGAGAGCAGCCCCATGCGTCCAGCCCATATGTGCGCCCACCCTACGCCGGCGTGTGCAAGCTACGTTGGCGGGGTGTAGCCTATTTTTAGGCGCATGTTGGTTCGTGGGTCTGCCGCACACATACATCGGCGCATATTGGCACTTACGTCGGCGTAATGTGTCATATGTCGGCGTAAGTGCTTTGTGAATCTGGGCCATACAGTACATGTATGTTTGAGGAATCTCTCACTATTTTTCTCACTAGTTATGTCACAAGTGCTACTGTTCATGCTTCCTATTCTATAACTATCATCATAGGACTATTTGGAATGCTAATGGCAGAATTGGTGAAGGCAACTCATGGGTTGGGCACTAGACAAGCACTAAGCAATAGCTAGAAAGACCAAAGATCAAATCTGTTATGATGAAGGTCACTGTCTACCAGAAACTGATGATGCTGCTGATAGTTACAGTTGCCACACTTAAAAAGGCACTTCACCCAGGGTTCTTTAAAGGAGCTTGTTTGGCCGTACTTCTCCTGTGGATCATAGGAGTCAAGAACGAACTGCACTCCTGTGATCCACAGGAGAAGTACAGGCACATTTTCAGCAGACAGCGGGTTGAAGCCTGCTTTTAACTGATGTCAACTGAGCCCGTCCAGGTTGGGGAAAGATCGTGACCATATGGGCACTATGTGAGCCTTTGGTCAGAAATTCCGACCGTGTGTAGGCTTCATCGGAAATTTTTCTGTCGGAGTTTCCGCCATGAAAAATTGAGAGCTGGTTCTCAATTTTTTCGACAGGAAAAGATCTTGCTGAATATTCCGGTCGTCTGTATGCAATTCCGATGCACAAAAAAAACCATGCATGCTCAAAACCAATTTGACGCATGCTCGGAATCATTGAACTTAAATTTTCTCGGCTTGTTGTAGTGTTGTACGTCACATCGTTTTTGACGGGCGGAATTTGGTGTGACAGTGTGTATGCAACACAAGTTTGAGCCAGAATTCCGTCGAAAGAAAAATCCACTGATTTCTTGTTGGATTTTCCAATCGTGTGTACACGGCATTGGAGCCGGCAGTATAAAGATGCAGAATTGGACCGATGCTGCATCCATCTAGATAAGTATAGTTTAAAAAAAGTCACCAGGTACAAATACAGTGACTTTTAACAAACAGTAACTTACCATCCCATGAAGTTCAGTGTTGCCTTTTATACTTGACATGACTCCAGACTGGATGTGGGAACCAGCAGTGATTTGCTGATGTATGACATTATGTATGACATTATGAAATGCTGTGAGACTGGTTCTGCAGCCTCCTGGGATGTGTGAACTGTCCCAGGAGGCTATGGGCAAGGAGAGGGCCAAACTGACATCTTTCTTGCCAAGGTGAGGACTGAGGAAGTGGGAATGGGTACTCGGTCGCCCCCCCCCCCAAAAAAAAAGTTTGCAAATGAGTTAGGATTAAACTGCACTTTAACCCTTTTGCTGCCAGGTCCAAACATTGTATGGACCTGACAGCAGGGGGTATTACATGCACTCCCAGTAGCAGCGGGCACCAGAAGTGTGTGTGTGTGTGTGTGTATATCTGACAAGCCACTGCCAGCTGTCAGATAGAAACAATACAGCGACTGTGATTCTGCCTAATTACTTCCAAACACCCCCAGTAACGGCCACCCCCAGATGAGCATGTGTCTCAGTTTCCATGTGCCCATCAACACGCCATGGACTGCCATGGCAGATGCCATCATTTGGAGGGGAGGGAGCCGAGTAAACATCCACTTCACCTTCTTTTTGCTGACCTGGAAGCTACATGTAAAACATCTCTTCTGGGTCCCCTTATTTTACTATCCCTAGCTTTCATTGAAGAGAACCTGTCACCAAAATAAATCATCACATCAAGAACAAATAGGTAAAATTGTAAAAACATTAAAATCATACCTTACCACTTCCCCCCAAAAAATATTTGAGGCCCCTCCACCCCAACATACATGCACATACAAACATAAATGCGGGTTTTGGGGATGCCTACACATGAAGACACTGATTGTGCTACACATATTATATATATGCACATGACGAAGTGAGAGCAATAGTTCTAGCACCAACTGGGTAACGCTAAACTGATGACCTGTAGGGGCTTTTAAAGTATTGCCTATTGAAAATATAGGATACTGAAGTTTGTCGTCATTCCAAAAGGTAACACAATTTTTAGGATTGACATGATCTATTTACTCAGCATAATCTCATCTTTTATATTTTACCAAAAATGGGTAATTTATTGTGTTGTTTTCCTAAAATTAACTTTATTTATTTTTTACTGAAATTTCCTAAATAGTTGTGCTGAAGTTTTATAATTGGATCTACCACCCTTTTTTGAGTCTGCTTTCAAAAAAGATGAATGCAAAAACAGCTCTGGCAGCAAAAGGGTTAACCCTCCTAGCGGTATTCCCGAGTCTGACTCGGGGTGAGATTTTTATTCCAAAAGCGGTAACCCCGAGTCAGACTCTGGCTTGCCTCGCTGCAGCCACAGACAAAGTTACTTACCCTGTCCCTGGATCCAGCGATGCCACCGCGCTGTGTGAGCGAGCGGGACCTCGCTCGATTCACACAGTGTCCTCCTGTGCCGCCGATCTCCGTTCCCTGCGACGTTACGATGCACGGGAGCGAGGAACGGCGCCAAATTCAAAAACGTAAACAAACACATTACATACAGTATACTGTAATCTTATAGATTACAGTACTGTATTTAAAAAATACACACCCCCTTGTCCCTAGTGGTCTGCCCAGTGTCCTACATGTACTTTTATATAATAAAAACGGTTCTTTCTGCCTGTAAACTGTAGATTGTCCATAGCAACCAAAAGTGTTCCTTTATTTCAAAAATGGTTTTAGAGCAGCTAGAAAACAGCGATAATAAATTATAATCACTTGCAGAATTGAGCGATAGCGATTTGTGTGGAAATTCGTCATAAAAAAATAAAAGTAATGACAGCGACAATTCTGCAACTGAGCAAATTTCAGTGATTTTGAGTTGATTACATTATTGAATAATTTTTATTATAATTATATTATTACTTGTTATAATTATTTATAATTATTTATAATATTATAATTTATAATTTTGTTTTTAAAAAAATGTCATACCTGGGATGCCTACTAGACTCTTGTTTGGTCAGATTTAAGTGAGTTATTCCTAAGAATTACAGGCCTACAGTATAAAATGCCAAATTTCCTTGCAAATAATGGTACCGCTTTCAGCACCTTTTTTCTGAAATAATCATACCGCCAGGGAGGTTAGGGAAACAATAATTACAACTTGCACATTCTTTATTTTATTTTTTTTTGTTTTTCTGTCATCAGCAGTAGCTTATGTAAGTGGATCAATATGCTGACGGTAATAATTTATTGCAATGCTCAAATATTTTTCTGTAAAACTTTTATAATTGGATAGAATTGCGTTCCAGTCAAATTCGGTAAAATATGTTGTGGAACTTAATAGGTGCACTTTTTTCTGCTTTTTAAGAAAAAAAATATTTCTATACTGGGCAAACAATAATATACTCAAAAAACAGCTGCACTACTCGTTTTATAGAGTAAACTGAATTTGGTGTACACAGAAAGAAAACTGTAAACACATTTTTTATTGGTGTTACAAACTGTTTTCTTTCTATAAGATCTTCTGACCCACAATTGGGAATGAATCCACAGCCAAGAAATAAAGATAAAATTATTATTAATGTATTTTTAAACATATAAGTACAATAATTAAATAGTAAGGCATTGCAGTATTAATATATTAGAAAAACAAAACAAAAACAAAGTTCACTTCCAACCAAAGTGCATATGCTGTACATTGAGAGAAAAAAAAACCATCAGCGTGACAGAGATAATAGGAAATGAATAAATAAAAATAGAATTTAGTCATTTAAAGAAAGCAAACATTAGAAATATAATAAACCTCTGCCTTCCTAAAGGTTGATATGATAAGCCTTCTATATTTTCTGTACATTCTTCAGGGACTAGTTCATCATACTGAAAAAGATTGCCTATACTTGGAGGATTTATGGGTTTGTTCTTCTAATGTGGTTATGATGAAATTGGAATCCCCAGGGGAAGATAAACTTTTCAAACTAATTAATAATCTTTGATCTGCAGCTGCCTTGTTATATGTTCCTTAGGAGTCCAGAGTAATTCTCTACTAAATAGAGTGCTGTATTTCTTAACAAAGCATGAAGCGTCCAAAAATATTACTAGTAATTATTTTCCTTCTGCCAAAATAGTCAAAATTTTCTAAAATGGTAAATCATAAATTTAAATATCTTTTTATTGTTGAGATCAATCATGGTGGCTGGTACAGTAAATTCCTAATAAACTGTCCAAATGTCTTAACATGTATGCCACCTTGGCAAATCAAAAAAGTTTGACAATCAATCCACTTTAAAAATTATTAATGAAAAACAGTTACTTTAGTTTTAAAAGAATTGTTGCCATTTTCTGTAAAATGTGGCAATTTTTGAGAAGAACTGATTATTTAAGACTCTAAAAAAAAACGTAATCTTGCTCAACATTTACATTTACATTTACCTGCATATCAGATGTTAAGCAACTATTAGCTCCTTCAGGATTTACAAAATTGCCTGAATGCATAGTAGATGGATATCAAACTTAAATAATATGGAAAAATTTGACAGCTGTGGTGTGATGTGCTTCTTGCTTAACCGGTGCACTAAAACCAATAGAGACTACAACAGATATAGACAAACAGATAGAGGCATAACTTTAAGATAATACATGCAGACGGATAGACTTGCTGCATGTATTGGTTACAATTACAAAACAACTTTATGTAAAAACATAGCAAGTCTCAATTTTATGTTAACCCTGCGCTCTTTCTTAATTTTACACTATGGGGATATTGAAATAAATACTCAGCTTAAAGTGGTAGTAAACTGCTGGGTGTTTTTTTTTCTTTGTATCCTGCAAGGTAAAGGTATAATGTGTTAGCATACATCGCATACTAGCACATTATGTTAAACTTACCTTAAAGGGGAGTTCCACCCACAATTTCACTTTTTAAATATAAATACCCCTGTAATACACAAGCTTAATGTAGTCTAGTAAACTTAGTCTGTAAACTAAGGTCCGTTTTGTTAGGTTGTTAGAGCATTTAGTTAGTTTATAATCTAGAAATAGACCGTGGCCATCTTTTTGTTTACCAAAGTTTATTGTACATTTAAATGTGAATAAGCATACAGTCAATATTAATATAGACAGGACAAAATACAGCAAAGTATTGTAAATAGGAGGTACATCAATCATGGTATGATAGTATTGTAGAAACTATGCATGAGATATCGGGTAGCTATGTTTAGTCTTATATCATGTAAAACTAGAGCCATTGATTACATATACAGTATAATATAAGTTCTGTTGTATAAAAATAGTGAAGGTGTGAGGGAATGTAGTCGGGGTCATCTCTAATAAGGGGTGGACCAATTAGCCCACTTGGTGTTATATACATGTTTGCTATCATTGAGGGTATGGTAGACTCTCTCAGAGAGTTTGAGAGTCCTGCCTCCCCTATATAAGAAATGTCAAAGCTACAGCGCGTCATTCGCTGGGCTGTGTCCAGTGGAGAGAGGAGGTCGACGTGGCTGCGCTCTGGATGGATAGATATTCTCATCGCTGGACCGGAGACCAACCGTCGCTGCATACAGACAACGTTGGAGCAGGGAGCTGGGACCGAGTAGATTACCACCGCTGGATTTTTTTTCATTTTTTTTATTAATAAAGGACTTTTTTCTACGGTGTGTATGTGTTTTTTCCAACTATTTACACTTCCTTCATGAAATGGTAAGGGTACAATGTACCCCATTACCAATTCACATAGGGGGGGCAGGATCTGGGGGTCCCCTTTGTTAAAGGGGTCTTCCAGATTCTGATAAGCCCCCCCCGCAGACCCCCACAACCACCGGGCAAGGGTTGTGGGGATGAGGCCTTTGTCCCCATCAACATGGGGACATCCTCCCCATGTTGAGGGCATGTGGCCTGGTACGGTTCAGGAGAGGGGGGGCCGCACTCTGTCCCCCCCCCTGTTTTCTGCGGCCGGCCAGGTTAACGTGCTCGGATAAGGGGTCTGGTGTGAATTTTTGGGGGAACTCCACGCCATTCTTTTTTTAAATTTGGGGTGGAGTTCCCCTTAAAATCCACACCAGACCTGAAGGGTCTGGAATGGATATTTGGGGGGAACCCCACGTCATTTTTTTTAATTGACGGCGGGGTTCCCCTTAATACCCATTCCAGACCTGAAGGGCCTGGTAATGGAATTTGGGGGGACCCCCACGCTAGTGCAGTACTCGCCTGCCCAAAGTGAGACACTAATATGAGGAATTCAGTGAATGATCACAAGTCCACAAGCAAATAATCATAAACAGTGTAAATTATAGGAACACAAATCAAAGAGTGAAATTTGTGAATTCCTCATATTAGTGTCTCACTTTGGGCAGGCGAGTACTGCACTCACCCAATCACTCAATTTGGGTGGTTGCGGCCTCCTCTGTTTAGAGGCATTACTACACTGTGTTACATATCAACTCACTTGACTGCCATTAAGGTCACTACTTTAATACGACACACAATTTGGGCTATATGCCCATCACATGTTTTTTTCACTATGAAATAACTATTTTGGTTTAATGCAATTACTCCCCCTTTTTTCCTATATTTCTTTGTTGTTTACTATTTAATTGCTGCTTATTAATCCAGATCATAGCACTCGAACCTAGCGCAGTTGTCCCCACTCTTTTTTAGCTATATGCAGAAATATTTCTGGCGCCCCCACATGGGCGTTGTCATCTTACTAACCCCTCCCCTTTACAAATGTTTCTATGGCTACAACTCAAACACAGAGATGCTCCCCTAAGAAGTCTTCATTGGTGCCCCCCACAGCAGGTGTCCCCCATCAGAGCCCCCCCGCAGCAGGTGTCCCCCATCAGAGCCCCCCACATCAGGTTTCCCCATAGATCAGTACCTATGAGAACATTTCTGGGAGTGCATGGGATGATTGGCAGCAGCTCCGGCCAACCCAGAAGCCTCTCATCACACTGCCTATGGGAGAAGAGCAGACACAAGCAGAGGGGGCGGGGGAGACAGGAGACTGCTACACGTGCACCGTAGAGAGTTAATTAGTGGAGCCTAGTACTGGAACGTGTTCCGGTACTAGGCCCTGCTGCGGTACCCAGCCCGAATTCAGGGGACAGAGGGAGGTATGTGCTCCTGTCAGTTGCCAGCAGAGAGAGCAAGCGAATAGGGAACCGCTACATGCACTCCACCTCTGGACATAGACAACGGGAGGGAGGGGAGCACTTTGGAGCTTCGGTGCCCCCACCTCTGCCGTGCCTGGGTGCGGAGCACCCCACGCACCCTGCCTAGGATCGGCCCTGTACTCGAGTATAAGCCTCGGGTGGGAAATGCAGCAGCTAATGTAAGTGGAAAAGAGGGTCAACAATGCCCATCTGCAGCCACACTGTGCCCATTTGAAGCCTCACTGTGGCCCATTTGCAGCCTCACTGTGCCCATTTGCAGCCTCACTGTGCCCATCTGCAGCCTTACTGTGCCCATTTGCAGATTCACTGTGCCCATTTGCAGCCTCAATGTGCCCATTTGCAGCCTCACAGTGCCTCACTGTGTTGATCTGCAGCTTCACTGTGCCCATTTGCAGCCACACTGTGCCTCACTGTGCCCATCTGAAGCCTCACTGTGCCCATTTGCAGCCTCACTGTGCCTCACTGTGTCCATCTGCAGCCTAACTGTGCCCATTTGCAGCCTCACTGTGCTTCAATGTGTCCACCTGCAGCCTCACTGTGCCCTCATTCATTTACCTTTGATCTCCCGCTATGTCATGCTGCAGTTGATGGCCGTCCATTGTAATAAAGCCCCTCCTCCTCCTCATCCGTGATAGACGGAACACTGAACACTGATCCCAGCATTGTATCAGTGTTTAGTCTTCTGTCTATCACAGATGAGGAGGAGGCAGGGCTTTGTTACAAAGGATGGCCACCGACTGCAGCATGACACAGTGGGATACTCAAGGGGGACTTTTTCAGCACAAATAAAATGTGCTGAAAAATTCTGCTTATACTCAAGTATATATGGTATTGCTTCTGCCACAGTATTAAAAGCATATTTTTTGGATGCAAGGACAACATCATATGGTACTGTGTACACAGTGAGTAGACTTAAGTTTCAGGCCTATCCCACTGTTTTTTTTTCTTGTAAATTTTATTTTGGTTTGTTTTCAGTTGTGGAGGTACTATTGAGTCAAATTGGTTAAAATTGTGATAGGGACTTTCAAGACTTGGTAAGAGTTTCATCGTTTTTATCAATATGCTCTCCCACTGTTTAGCACTCCCACAATTCACTGCTGCATGCTGTATGTGACAACTAATTATTCTCCTCTGGATACCCAGAAAAAAATGTATCTACAGTTCTGCAGAAGCCTTTTGTGTTCCTGTCATCAGGTCCTTTCATATCAGAAAAAAAAGGGTCAAGTATTGTTACTATTTAAATTTTCCACAAGTTATTACTAACATGCATTATTTTTTAACTCTTTTTTCATAATTCCCCACATTCACTGTAACTAGAGTAACATTGGTTTAACAAGGATTAAAAAGGCATAGTGCAGGAATGATTATTAATGATCCTTTGATTTATGTTGTGAAGAAAGTATTTTATTAAACGTTGTACATTATTTCCTATTTCAGTGCAAAATACTATAATATAAAAGGTCCACTAAGGACCTTTATTGTTGCAGGATTCTTTGAATGCCCTCAGTGGAACCCAGTAATTATGCAACAAGAGAATCTTGACACATTTGTATTGTTTTGCATTAGATATATCTTTTTGCCTTGAATTGTTTTGAGCTTTTAATTGCAAAACCTTGATGCTCTAGGGATGAGATCAGTCATTGTGACAAAATGTTTTACTGGGCATATTTCCATAACCCTTTGCAACTGTCATGTAAATAATGGTTATTGTGAAGCTGTGAAAGCTAATATTAATGCAATGCTTATCAAGCTCTGGAATTATTAAAATTGTCTTCCGCACCAATATGTAGCATTTAAATGATGTTGCTGGTATGTTTTATTTATTATGGTTGACTTATTTCTAAAATTCATCATGACAGATGAATTTGCGATCTTAATCTCAGCCAATAAACAACACCAATTTATAATACATTTGCATAAGTATTTACCTCCTTTGACTTTTATGGTGTTAAATGTATTTATTTGTGATCTAAACAAAATAGTCCAGAATGTTGAAGTGAAAAAAATCGGCAATGTTTTCCAAATAAGGTTCAGATGAATTACTTTGAAAGAACACGTATCATTTAACTCTTTCATGAGCAGATTTAATTGAACCTATATACTATATATAAATTAAGAGGCTTCAGTATGACTCTATTTACATGGCGATAACTTTATACAATGTAATGGTTTCTAACACTGCACTTATTTTCTCGAAACAAATGTCTATGTTCTGTAAATAGCCACTTTGACTAGCTGCCTAAAATTAATACAAGAACTAGGTTGATTGATCCCTGATCATTATTCTGATACCTGCTGCTCTCAGTGATAACTGGATGTCAGATGTAGGATTACATCATAGCTTCAAAGTAGATTAATATTCTCATGCCACAGAAATGTTTATATACAAATTGCATTAATCTAGTGGTAAATCATAACTAGTTTCTATTATCTCCTCTCTACCTTTCTTCTTCTCACCTCATTATTGGTCATTTTTCTTTCTTGCTACGGAAAGATTTAACTACCTGCTAGAAGTCATCTCATTAGGCTAGAGCTATATTTTTTGTGGCTTAATCATGCTACTTACATTGAAAAACAATTAATTGTTAAGCGAATCAATTGACTGTCAAACAGATGTAACAAATAACTACTTGTGGAGTAAACTTTCAAATTTGCACAATGCTCAGATCATACACTGTATTGTCAAAAGTATCGTGACGCCTGCCTTTACACACACATGAACTTTAATGGCATCCCAGTTTTAGTCCGTAGGGTTCAAAATTGAGTTGGCGCACCCTTTGCAGCTATAACAGCTTCAAATCTACTGGGAAGGCTGTCGAAAATGTTTAGGAGTGTGTCTCTGAGAATGTTTGATCATTCTTCCAGAAGCACATTTGTGAGGTCAGGCACTACAGTTCTACAAGAAGGCCTGGCTCGCAGTCTCTGCTCTAATTCCCAAAAGTGTTCTATCGGGTTGAGGACAGGCAGGCCAGTCAAGTTCCTCCACCCCAAAACTCATACATGTCTTTATGGACCTTGCTTTGTGCACTGGTGGGCAGTCATGTTAAAACATCAGTGCCTGACCTCAAAAATGCACTTCTGGAAGAATGGTCAAACATTCCCATATTCACACTCCTAAACCTTGTGGACAGCCTTCCCAGAAGAGCTGAAGCTGCTTTATCTGCAAAAGGTGGGACAACTCAATATTGAACCCTACGGACTAAGACTTGGATGACATTAAAGTGCCTCCAATACTTTTGACAATATAGTGTATGTAACTGAATACTATAGGATGCTACTATGTGTGTACAGTTGTTCTCCCCTTGTCTCTACAGAAAAAGGTACAATTTGTATGCAAGCCCCCATTTGTGTCTCTCCTTTTTTTGTACTACCATAAAAGATGCCACTTCATATGTACGGTTTTCCTCCCTCTTCTCTACTGAAAAGGGTACTTATTTTATGCAAGCCTCCCCCCTAATTTGTGTCTCTCCTTTTCTGTACTGCAAGATGCTACTACATGTGTGTATAACCCAAATGCTCATAAAATCTATGCTTTATGTTAGAGAGACAAGAACAAAGCTATTGCTGAAATATCAAGTCACATTTGAAATGATACATTAAGTAATGAGAAAAACATTTTTTTTTTACTAATTTGTATTGGATTAGGCTCAAATGCTAAGTAGGTGGAAAGCTAACAAAGATTATCACCTTAAGAACACCATCCCCATGGTGAGTCATAGCAGTGGTAGCATCACATCGTGTGGGTACTTTTTTTATCTACATGGACTGAAAAACAAATCAGTATTGAGAGAAAGAAGAATAGATCAAAAATACAGTGCAATTCTAGTGTTAATCGTGTAAAAATCTGGAAGAGAAACTGAAATAGCGGTTCAGTATAAAGCAGGAAAATTACTCTAAACACATAACCATAACTAAAAGGAAGTAGTTTAAAGCCAAGAAAATTAATGTCTTAGCATCGAATTCGAAATTGGAGCTCAATATAATTGCAAATCTGTAATCTTATCCCAATATGATGTGGACGGCGAGGGCAGTGGGCTTCCCCACCCCCCTCCTCACTTATCTCCTCAGCTATGTGACTTTGAGTTACGGCGCTCCCCTTCATGCAGTATCCCCCCCCTTTTCTTTTCCCCCCTTTTTCTTCTCTCTCTCGCTCCCTTCCTACTCTGGTATCGTTCTTTCTTCTCCTGTCTCTTCTCTACTCCCTCTCCTTTCTTTATTAATGCTGGGAGGACGGGGTGGAGTTGAGCAGACCCTGTCCACCCATGCTGCCTATAATGGGGGAAACATAGTGACAGGTATAGGACCAGTATATGTAGGTAACAGGCCACAACAGGTTATGAGTTATACATTGTAAAAGGATCCAGAGGCCTTTGATTAGGAATATCCCGATATCTCTCGTCTTTGATACCTTAAGCTACTTCCACCTTGGGAGATATGCGATAGTTGAAAGTTTATATGGGGTTATTGACAATGCTGTATGACTCTAACCATATATGTTTTGCTGGTTCCTAAATCTCAAGCATAGCAATATGTTGTGGCTCCCCTGGAGATCGCTTGTCATATATAATGTTGATGCTGTATTGTCTGTAACACTGTTCTCTTTTTATTCTCAATAAAATCTTTGTGGAACATAATTGCAAATCTGTGGCTAGACTTCAATAGTTCTGTTCACCAAATTGCAAAGGCTAAAGTATTTTTTTTACCTTAATGCATTCTCCTTTAAGATTTTCTGTCAGAGCTCAGAATTCATGGTTCCATCAATTATGGTAAGTTGTCCAGGTCCTGAAGCTGCAAAGCAGCCCCAGACCATCACGCTACCACCACCATGTCTGACTGTTGGTATGATATTCTTGTTATGAAATCCTGTTTTTCATGGATGGCATGTTTTCCCAGTCTTTCTTATTGTTGAATCGTGAACACTGATCTTACCTGAGACAAGTGAGACCTGCAGTTCTTTAGATGTTGTTCTGGTTTTTTTTTATGACCTTCTGGATGAATCGTTGTCATGCTCTTGGAGTAATTTTTGTAGGCCAACCACTCCTGGGAAGGTCCACCACTGTTCCAAGTTATCTCCATTTGTGGATAATGACTCTCCCCATGGTCCACTGGAGTTTCAAAGCCTTATAAATGGCTTTGAAACCCTTTTAAAACTGATACATGTTCATTATTTTGTTTCTAATCTGTTCTTGATTTTTTTAGATTGTGGCATGATGTGTGGCTTTTTGTGTTCTGTTAGCATGCTTCACTTTGTCACACAGCCTCTAATTATGTTTTTTCTTGATTAAACAGGTCTGGCAGTAATCAGACCTGGGTGTGGCAAGTGAAATTTAACTCGGCTTTCCAAAAAATTGTGGTTAATCATAGTTCAGCATGGTGGTGGTGGGGGAATTACTTTTTCATATAGGGCCAGGCAGGTTTGAACAGCTTTTATTTTAAATAAATGACATAATATTTTAAAAACTGCACCTTGTATTTACCCGGGTTAACTTTGTGTAATATTAAAATTTGTTTGATGATCTGAAGTGTGAGAAATATGCAAAAAAAATAAAAATAAGGAAGGGGCAAATACTTTTTTACAGCACTGTATATAGTGAAATTTTTGTGCTCTGCCATGGGGTAAAACGAGTTTATGACCCAAGATTCTCATCCAGGCAGGTTGAGGTGCTCCCATGGGTTTGCTTAACAGTTTTTTCTGTTT
Source organism: Rana temporaria (assembly GCF_905171775.1). Classification (NCBI taxonomy): domain Eukaryota; kingdom Metazoa; phylum Chordata; class Amphibia; order Anura; family Ranidae; genus Rana; species Rana temporaria. The sequence continues at coordinate 348,569,284 of NC_053492.1, forward strand.
CCCCATCAAGTGGTAAAACCCGGTTTGGGACCTGGTGCCCAGAGATTTCATAGAGATTTGGGAGGGATAAAATCTCCAATCCTCTGTCCTTGTTTTATGATCAATCAGCAAACTGATTGTACAGGTGTGTTCAGGACTTTTTGTAGAGACCTGATCATGGTTCTAGGATCCACCCCTGTTGAGAGAGGAGGGTTCCACCTAGGAAAGACAGGTGGCAGACAAAGCAACAAGGGGCTTCTAAGCATACTGACCCAAACTAGTGTGAAGACGCCTAAAGAGTAAGTGCTGAAGAGTGTAAGCCAGGAGGCTGAATTTTGTTTGTTTTGTTGATAGAAGAGCAATGCTGAATACCCCTGAGAGGGAAAATCAGGTTTTGCATGTTCTTGAACTTGCTTTTAATAAAATTGGGCAATAAAAGCCCTTAGAAAAGAAGAAATACAATGCTATGTCCTGAAATGCTCCACTGTTTTAAGCAAATTGTCAAAAAAAAATATATATATAGCATATGTGTTTTATCAGCATTTGTAAACAACTTTTATAGATGGCAAGTTAAATCTGCTATTGTCTGCTTCCTGCACACTCCGTTTTGGTACTTGGCCACCAGTCTGACAAGTACACTTTTATTGTATGTGTGTTGAGCTTTGTATTGAAGGACAGCTCTAAAATGCTTATTTTTCAGATCATTGGAGAGTGATAGAGAATGGACTTGGATCATTACAAAACACAAAGGTCCTTGTGTATGTAGGAATATGGCAAGTGATAGCTGACACAGATGGAGTTTCCTACAGTGCATTCAGCAGTAAAGCTGGAAATAACATCAGTATGTATTCTCACTAACTCGATTCTCTGATTGAAAAGACAAAGGTCGCATCGAGGCCAACATCAGTTTAAGTGTTTTGATATTGCTGCCTGCACAGTCGTTCTTCCATACTATCAAGGACAAGAAGTACATTACATTTAGAAGCTGAACTTTTGCAGGCGCTCATTTGTCAATTAATTTACAATAAAAAAATAATGAAGGTTGCAGATGATATGCTATAAATTATTTATATAATGAAAGATGGATGCACATTACACATGCATAAAAGGAACAAATCTGGGCCTGTTAATATAGATCACAACTGTGATGAATATGTGCAAATTATACAAATACATATTGTTAATCAGGATATATTATTATAAAATTCAAATATCTATGAACTGAATTAATTGTCACCATTTTAGGGATTTAAAAAAACTTGCATAGGAATAGCAGTAAAAGTCACCATTTTATCATCCCTAAAGCCGTATTAATATCAAAGCAAACATTTATTATATTGCTTCGTACCAATTTATAGTGTTGGGCAAGTGAGTCGGCTTGGGCATGAGTTCGGGCCAAACCTGGCTGTTTGGGAACACCCAAATTTGCAGGACCCCCCCTCCCCCAACGCCCTGCAATGCACTGCATGCTGCCCCAGGGCGCAGTTAAAGCTGGTTGTTAAAGTGGATGTAAACCCGATTCATGAAATTTGAGCTGGGCACATATATCTGCAGTATTTTGTTATCTCTTTTCAATGAGCTAAATCTTATAGCTCTTTTCTGAATGGTTCCTGTTATCAGCCTGAGAACTCCTGACATATTTCTTTACCTTTTAGACAAAAGCAGCCTGAATATTTTGTTAAAGGAGGTTGCTAAAATAGATTAGCAGAGAGCAGCTCCTATTACAAAACAGCTCCGAGAGTCTCTGCCTATGAGGAGAGGGGGTGTGTGCCTTTCCTCCAATCAGCAATTTTAGCTATCTTGGCTGTATGCCCAGGCAGCACACTCTGTGTTAACCAGGAAGAGAAAATCTCCTAACACAATCTCAACTTTCTAAACAGTATATAAATGTGAAGACATTAGATATACATATAAAACCTATGTAGGGAGATTTGGTTAATCTCTGTATCATCTGAGGCTGTTCACTTCACTGGGTATGGAGGGTTTACATCCACTTTAAGGAAAGCAGCTGGAAATCCAGCCGCGACATCATTAACAACCGATGTGTCATCAGCTGTCAGTGAGCTTCCCCGCTGACAGCTGAATAGTTTATATTTATTTATTTTTACACTTTTTTGGTGAATGGGTAGCAGTACTATGTACCCCATACCCAATCACATGGGGGGGGGGGCGGGAATCTGGGGGCCCCCATTGTTAAAGAAGGCTTCCAGATTCCAAAAAGCCTCCTGCCCACAGACCCCCCACAATCACAGCCCAGGGTTGTGGGAAAGAGACCCTTGTCCCCATCAACATGGAGCAAGGTGCTTTGAGGTGGGGAGGCAGACCCTCCTCACCCAAAACACCCCCCTATGTTTAGGGCATGTGGCCTTCAGAGGAGGTGCCAGGCTGCATGCGTGGATAAGGGCCTGATATGGATTTGAGGGGGGGCATGCCGTTTTTTTTTCTTTCTTTCTTATTTTGTTTTAAATAATTTAAATGTGATTTGACTCATTTGTTTTCTTTAGAAATGTCATTTCTGCTGCAGCATGTTCTATAAATGCTACAGATGCGCCACTTTACAGGCAGACTAAGGGAATCCCCCAGGCACTATATTTAACAATTTCCCGCCCACTGTATGCAGAATGACGTCCGGCAAGTGGTTCTGTTATCCTGACTGGGCGTCATATGACGTCCAGCAGAATAACATGCCGGCACGAGCCCGTGGGGGCAAACAGTGCGGCGTTCGAGTGTGGTGTGTCATTCTGAAACGCTGCATCTTCTATCGTGATAAGAAGCCTCTGTCACAGGAAGTGCCAGTAAACAGCATTCCTTGGTTTGTGCTGACAGGGAGAGATGATCAGCGGCTCTCCCTGTCAGAGGGGTGGTCTGTACTGATAGTCAGCACATTGATTATCAGCACCGCCCCCTCAGTTGTGCCAATCACCTACCAATCAGTGCCCAGTAATAAACACACAAATAAAGTCTCCCAATGCCTGCCACAGTGGCAATCAAAGCCCACCACAGTGCCAATCAAAGCCCACCACAGTGCCAATCAGTGCCCAGCAGTAACCTGTCAGTAATCTATCAATACCTCATCATCAGTGCTGTCCATCAGTGCCACCTATCAGTGCCAATCAGTACCGCCCATCAGTGTCAATCAGTGCCGCCTGTCAGTGCCCATCAGTGCCACCTATCAGTGCACATCGGTGCTGCATATCAGTGCCACCTATCAGTGCCCATCAATTCTACATATCAGAAGAGGCGGCTGGTGCTCAAAATTTTTGGGGGGGGGGCGCAAACGAAAAAAAAAAAACAATTGCAGCCTCACTGTGCCCATCAAATGCAGCCACTGTGCCCATCAAACGCAGCCACTGTGCCCATCAAATGCAGCCACTGGGCCCATCAAATGCAGCCACTGTGCCATCAATTGTCACCACTGTTCCATGCCATCAAATGCAGCCACTGTGCCATGCCATCAAACGCAGCCACTGTGCCATCAATTGTTACCACTGTGCCATGCCATCAAATGCAGTCACTGTGCCATGCCATAAAACGCAGCCACTGTGCCATCAATTGTCACCACTGTGCCATGCCATCAAACGCAGCCACTGTGCCATGCCATCAAACGCAGCCACTGTGCCAATTGTCACCACTGTGCCAATTGTCGCCACTGTGCCCTTTAATTGTCACCACTGTGCCCTTTAATTGTTGCCACTGTGCCCATTGTCGCCACTGTGCCAATTGATGCCACTGTGCTCATTGTCGCCACTGTGCCCATTGACGCCAATGTGCCCATTGACGCTACTGTGCCCATTGTTGCCACTGTGCCCATTGATGCCACTGTGCCCATTGTCGCCACTGTGCCAATTGATGCCACTGTGCTCATTGTCGCCACTGTGCCCATTGACGCCAATGTGCCCATTGACGCTACTGTGCCCATTGTCGCCACTGTGCCCATTGATGCCACTGTGCCCATTGTCGCCATTGTGCCCTGTATAATACCCCTCCCCCGCCCGGAACTTACCTTTCTGGGGGTCAGCCATCCTCCTTCCACGTCCCTGGATGTCTTCTCCCACCCTCGATGATGCTTCAGACAATCAGGTTACCGGTAACCAGAACCGGTGAACCTGATTGGCTGAGACGCCTGTCAGTCTTATCCAAGGAACGCACCACCCGTACGTCCCTTAGATAAGTTTCCGGGAGCCGAGGGCTGTACTCGGAAAGCTGCTAGCTCTGATAAGCACTTCCGCACAGCCAACCAGCTGCCGTTATTCAGGTGGCCGGCACTCACCGTCCGGCCATCTGAATAGTCGGCGGCAGCGGCCGGCAAAAAATAACATAGATTCATGCAATGCATGAATCTATGTTATTGTAAATCAGTGCCTCCTCATCAGTGCCCATCAGTGCCACTTTATCAGTGCCAACTCATCAGTGCCCATCAGTGCCGCCTCATCTGTGCCCGTCAGTGAAGGGGAAAACAAAATTTTATGACAGAAACTAAGAAAAACATATTTTTTCAAATATGTGGGTCTTTTTTAGTTTGTTTAGCAAAAAATAAAAACCCCAGAGATGATCAAAACCCCAGAGGTGTAGCATTATCGCATAATGGTCATTCAAAGTGCGACAGTGCTGAAAGCTGAAAATTCTGGGCAGGAATGGCCGAAAGTGGCGGGTATTGAAGTGATTAAAGGAATTTTTCATTTCTATTGTTGCACTTCATGCATCATTAAAATCACTGTACCTGAAAAAAAAACAATAGCTAAAAAATTGCATTGATACATGTCTCCCAGGGCAGTACCCAGACCCCCATACCCCTTTTATGGCCAATTACTTGCATATGAGCCTTTAAAATGGGGACTTTTGATTTATCATGTTCAGCTCCCATTGAGTTCGATGGAGTTTGTGGTTTGGGGCAGAACACCCAAACAGAGGGCAGTTTGCCCCATATATATTAGTAGGTTAGCTGAAGGAAAATAACAAGGGGCATAAAAAATAACAAATATTCACCTACATAATCTAAAAGTGACACTAAACAATGTCCTTTTTATCAAAAAAATCATCCATGCACATCCAAAAGTTAATATCCATGTAATATATTGTATGTTTCATTGTTTTTTTACTGTGTTTTTCGGCTTCCTTGTACCATCCTGTGTGAGCTCCTGAAGTATTCTCATTTTGGTGTGTTTGGAATAAGAAGGTGCATAATAATTGTGGCCATTAGCACTGCTCTATAGCCATTTGCACAGTCCATAGTCCCCAATCCATCTCATGAGTTAGCAAGAAAAAATTACTACTTTCTTACATACAGTGGAACCATGGAGAATAAACATGACCACTCTTTAATATAATATTATTACAGCAGCAAATAAGAAGGATTTTAGAGATATAGCGGAGGCTGAGAGCATTAGAAGGTACTTTAGATAAAGTGGAACTTTAGTCAGAAAATGAAGTCCTGCTAGATCATTTCAGGCTGACCTTTTGCGGGCATAGCTGTTTAAAACATTAAACATAAGTGCCTATACTGTTTAAAATCCAGTAATACACTGGGGTTGGTTTACTAAAGGCAAAACAGACTGTGCACTCTGCAAGTGCAGTTGCTCCAGAGCTTAGTAAATGAACAGAAGCTCAACTTTCCATCATTCAACCATGTGCAAGCAAAAAATGTATATTTATTTTTCTTGCAATTATTTTGCTAAGTGAGGGTTTACCTAATTTACTAAGCTCTGGAGCAACTGCAAAGTGCACAGTTTATTTGCCTTTAGTAAGTCAACACAAATGCCTCACCTGGCTCTGCACATATTCAGTTGCTTTCTTTTTTTTGGCACTGTGCCCAAAAAAAATCTGAGCCAGTATAGGCCAATCTGCTGACATTCCAAGGATTTGCTGCTGCTCAGGGGCTCTGGGCTTCAGCAAAATGGGGCAATGCTGGAGGCAATTTACAGCACACACATTCATTTTGGCAGCCTAAATATTAATGTTAAATATATGTTCCTTGCTAAAGAACATTTTTTTTATCAAGTCGTTATGGGTAAAGTTCCATTTTAAGAGTTAATATTTTAATAGTTTAGTGCCACTTTAACTGTTGCATAGCTAGAGATTTTCTTTTGCCTGGACATACTGGGCCAGATTCACGTAGAAGTGCGGCGGCGTAACGTATCGTAGATACGTTACACTGCCGCAAGTTTTCATCGCAAGTGCCTGATTCACAAAGCAAAGGGGCGTGTGCCATTTAAATTAGGCACGCTCCCACGCCGGACCTAATGCGCATGCTCCGTTTTGAAATTCCCGCCGTGCTAGGCGCGAAGTGACGTAATTTTTTCGAACGGCGATGTGCGTAGCGTACTTCCTTATTCCCGGACGTCTTACGCAAGAAAAAAAATGTTTGAATTTCGACGCGGGAACGACGGCCATACTTTAACATGGGCTGTGTAAAGTTAGGGCAGCTAAAACGACGACTAACTTTGTGACGGGAAACTCGACTAGCAGCGACGTAGCGAACGCGAAAAAACGTTGTGGATCGCCGTAAGTACTAATTTGCATACCCGATGCTGGTTTACGACGCAAACTCCCCCCAGCGGCGGCCGCGGTATTGCATCCTAAGATCCGACAGTATAAAACAATTACACCTGTCAGATCTTAGGGCAAACTATGCGTAACTGATTCTAAGAATCAGTCGCATAGTTAGGAAGCCCCTAAAACAGAGATACGACGGCGTATCAGGAGATACGCCGTCGTATCTCTTTTGTGAATCTGGCCCATTGTACCTACACATACTGTATAGTCTATGGTTGTAAATTATGAGTAAAGGCAAACTCTGCACCTGGCTTCATAAATAGTTAAATGCATGATTTAGTGAAGAGGGAAAAAAAATTATAAAAAAGCACAACAATAATTATTCCAAACACTTCCATAAAATGTTTGTTGTGCACCTGCAGGGGTGTGTAATAAACATAAATTAAAGCTTTCAATAATACTTTAGATTTGCACACCTTTAATAAACCTTTATCTTGTTCCAACACACACACATACAAAGAACGGTAACATTTTAGAAAAACATTTTTATAGCACATGTCCACTCTTAAAAGCATGATGCTTTCAGTCAAAATGGGATACTTAAAATATTGTATCTGGGTACATAAACTCACAGCAAGAATCCACTTTGTCACACAAAAGAAACACTGCTTGCAAATATTCAGAGGCTTCTACTATGTTATCCACATTTTTTAAATAATAACATTCTTTTGAATTAAGAAAGTATGGTGAAAAGACATTGCTCAATTGTACAATAAAATATGAGATGTCATCAAGCTTTGGAGGTATAAACTATATCTAAAGCCATTTAATTTTTTCACTTTTGCTAAAGTAGACAAATTTTGATTTTGGCCCAATCAACTTCTGTTAAATGGACACGCTGGAAAGCTCTCATTGATCAGTGTATTCTTACAGCAAAATACACCGTCTAGGCCACAGGTGTCAAACACAAGGCCGAATCCGGCCCTCCAGGCCATTTCATGTGGCCCTCGCTCCTCTTCTGCAGCTGCCAGCCCTCATCTGGTCCTCCTCCAGACCCTTATGCCGCGTACACACAACCGTTTTTCGGGTTCTAAAAAAATGATTTTTTTTTTTATGTCCTTAAAAATGATCTTGTGTGGGCTTCAGAGCATTTTTCAGGTTCTAAAAAATGGGCATTTTTTTTTCGAACATGCTCTATTTTTTCACAACGTTTTTAACGTTGTCGTTTTTAAGGTTGTAAAAAATGGTCGTTTGTGGTCTTTAACAACGTGAAAAATCTGCGCATGCGACGGGAGCGCTCGTTCTGGTAAAACTACCGTTCGTAATGGAGTAAGCACATTCATCATGCTGTAACAGACAGAAAAGTGTGAATCGTCTTTTACTAACACAAAATCAGCTAAAGCAGCCCAAAGGGTGGCATCATTCGAATGGAACATCCCCTTTATAGTGCTGTCGTACGTGTTGTACGTCACCGCGCTTTGTTAGGGCATTTTTTTTTTCACATTCGTGTGTAGGCAAGGCCGTTTAAATGACCGGGTTGAAAAAAACATTGTTTTTTCTAGACCCTTAAAAACTTTGGCCCAGATTCTCAAAGGGCTTACGACGGCGCAACGCAATGTACGCCGTCATAAGTCCTAATCTGGGCCGTCGTGTCTATGCGACTGATTCTTAGAATCAGTTACGCATAGATATCCATTAGATCCGACAGGCGTAAGGCTCTTACGCTGTCGGATCTTAAATGCAATTTTTTTTTTGCCGCTAGGTATCGCCTCGTTTTCCCCGTCGAGTATGCAAATTAGCTAAATACGTGAATTCCCGAAAAGTACGCGTGGTCGACGCAGTGAAGTTACGACGTTTACATTAGGTTTGCGCGGCGTAAAGTTGCCCCTGCTATATGAGGGGCAACCAATGTTAAGTATGGCCGTCGTTCCCGCGTCGAAATTTTAAAATGTACGTCGTTTGCGTAAGTCGTCCGTGAATGGGGCTGGACACCATTTACATTCACGTTGAAACCAATGACGTCCCTGCGACGTCATTTGGAGCAATGCACCCTGGAATATTTTCCAGACGGCGCATGCGCAGTACATTCGGCGCGGGAATGCGCTTAATTTAAATGCTCCACGCCCTACCTGGCTAATTTGAATTAAGCGGGCTTTCGCCGGGTGATTTACGCTACGCCGCCGCAACTTTACAGGCAAGCTCTTTGTGAATAAAGCACTTGCCTGTAAAACTTGCGGCGGCGTAACGTAAATCAGATACGTTACGCCCGCACAGTTTTACGCCCATATACGAGAATCTGGACCTTTGTTTTTTCTAGACCCTTAAAAACATAATTTTTTAGAACCCTAAAAAAGTTGTGTGTATGCGGCATTACTTTCTACTTACAAGCAATGCATCCAGCTTCGTCCCAGCAGCAGCATAAAGTAAGGGGGGTGCACTGTGATGTAAGGGAGAGTGGGGGACACAACTTCTGATGGTGGGGTGGCTCTTGACATCTAATGTAAGGGGAGGGGATGCGCTGGACATCTAATCTTACAGATACAACCGGCCCTTTTGAGGGCAATCATAGGGCTGATGCGGCCCACGATGACATTGAGTTTGACACCCCTGGTCTAGGCAAAGAGGTATTCCTCGTGGTGGCCAGTTTAAGATTCACGGTCAGATTTTTATTGCCGTCTTTGTGCCCATTGGGGAGAGTTACTCTATTTGCAATGACCACTTCACTTCACTGAAAGTGAGAGAAAATCCCAAATCTTGAGTTGTCACAGGAACAGGAATAGAAAATAATTCTTCCACTGAGGACACTTGCTCCACTGATATTGCCTATTTTTGCCTATTTTTACTGCCCAACAACCTCAAGTGGAAACTAAGCCTGAGAGAGGTTGGAGTAATCTTTTCTCACTAACTAAAAAAATAGATGATCTGCTCTGGTGTTCAGTGCAAAGAAACCACAAATGCAGGTCGCAAAGGTAGTGTGTTTGCTTCCAAAAAAGTACAAAAGGTACCATGCAATGTAGTTGCCAATGCGTTTCAAAAAGTAGGGCATGCCCTACTTTTGGTGCAGTGAGGTGCAATTTCAGTCCATTCAAAATTAATAGGGCTGAAATCGAACCGCACAGAACTGCATGTGAATCACACATTGTTGCTGTGTGATTCACATGCAATTCCTAGTGTGAATGGGCCCCTAATGTTTTGTTTCAAGATAAGCACTGAACAGAAATGTCCTTAAAAGGGCTAGAGAGGGAACCATCCATCACTCTATTACTTTGAGTTGTCCACAACAGGGAGAAGGTCTTCAGAAAATTGACCAAAACCACTTAGAAAAAAAGATCTCCAATGTATCCAGTTTAACAGTCCCCTGTGACCCGTGGCTTCATCTGTGGTAAGGTCTGGGGTTAGGTGCCTGGATTCTGATAAACTCATTTGACCAGTTGATGGCAGGCACTGCCTGCAGTGGTGGATCATCAATCTACACTACCTAACGAGACACTGCAATGGATCATGTGACAGTGGACTCAAGTAAAAACTGCTTTGGAGGAATTAAAACAAGGAATAATAATAATAATTTTCTAAATGATGGGTGCAAGGTGAGGGTGTTTAGGATGGGGTCATTTAGATTTCGCCTCAAAGTGGACTTAAACCATGTAATTGACTAAATTCTTGGTGTTAATCTCTTTGTCATAGATTCATGTTTCTGTCTGAAACTCCACTTGGGAGATTCACCCTTACTTCCTGTCCTTACAAATTCCAGAAAGATATATATTGGAGAAATTATTTCCCATCACTTCCAGTCCATACAGAAAGTAAGTGGAAGTCTCACAAAATGAAACACAGAATCTTGTGAGGAAAGTGAAAAGACGGTGTCCGGCCAGTGAACCAGTCCAAAAATATTTAATGTTAGGCCACGTAAACACCACCGGATCTCCGCTGGAAACGATCTGCCGGATCGTTTCCAGCGGAGATTCCTCCTCCGGATTTGGATCCGTGCGGAATTCCTCTGCGGTGACGTGTCGCGCCGTCGCCGCGACGATGACGCGGCGACGTGCGTGACGCTGGAAGGTAAGTACTTCCACGCATGCGTAGAATCATTACGACGCATGCGAGGGAGGGGAGCGGACGGATTGATCCGGTGAGTCTGTACAGACCACCGGATCAATCCGCTGGTCCCGATTCAAGCGGATAGATTTCTTAGCATGCTAAGAAATTTCTATCCGCTTGAAATGGACCGGCCGGACGAATCTCTGCGGATAAATATACGCTAGGCCGTACAGACGACCGGATTTGTCCGCTGGAACTGATCCGCAGATCAATCCCAGCGGATAGATCCGGTCGTGTGTACGGGGCCTTAGTGTTTATTCAGTAGGGTAACATAAAACTATCAATGCATATCCGGGGCCCAGAAGTATCCCCCTACTTTAGGGCTCAGATATTGCATAAACTTGGGCCGAATTTTGGAATCCCCTCGATTTTAAGGGGTGCCTTGTTTTGTGTCCGAGAGCAGCCTTAGTGGAGCAATTATGCCTTATGTTAGCTTGTTTGATTTACGATGAGTCAAATCCAGTGTCTATGCTACACATATTCTGGCAATAAAAACCTGACAAAAATGTTTTGTCTAAAGTAGGGCTTTACAGTTTTGCTACACAGTTAATTAAATAGCTGGAAACATGGTAGAGGTGAATCCTTCCTAAAGATAAAAGGTAAGCATAGAGTGCTGTATAAGAGTGAGTGTTGAGTAGCTGTATGGGATCAGAAGTAAAAGAACAGCAAATTGGCTTCCAAGTTATTGGCAGATACATACAGTAAACTAATACATACCGTGTATTGAGGCCTAGGATAAGTAGAATTATCATAATCCAAGTAGGTTTACTAAAAAAGACCATTATAGCAAATCTAATTGTATTTTTACAACTATTTATAATGATGTGTTCGGTATATGAATGACTTTATTTTCAAGTACCTTTATTTCAGTTGCGGCTGGAAGTCTTTTGTTTGGGGGGGCTGCGGCAAACAACTGGTGTGATCTCAGAAGATAAGGGGTTTGCAGCGTGCAGGCGGAAGAACTTGGCTGTGTAGCAGAGTGTGTGTGTGGGGTGGGCATTGGGACGTATTCTAGGCTATGCTCTCCCACCAGAACAGGGTCTTCCTGGTAGACTGATGAGCTCCTCATGCCCTCTTCTTCCAGTTCTTCACATGGACATCTGTCAGCATCCTCAATAACGAAACTGACAGGCTAAGAGAGGCATGCTGACAGTGGAGACATCAAGAGCCAGACAGGGGGACTCAAAAGTCCAGATGGGGCCCTGGGGCCACAATTTTCCCAATTCTGTGCTTGTGCATTGTGGTCCATTCATTCAGAACAGAAAACACCACAGTGCATGATAAAGCACTATGATGTGTTGTGGTTTGCTGCATTGTCAAAAAGGTAAGGTCAGGTTTTAGGTCCACTGAGAGGAGTAAGAAACTCAAAATGAATGTACTGCTTCATGGCTGGGTTCACACTTAGTGCGGACATGGCTCACAGCAGGGGTCAGGTGTGTTCCTGTTCTCCGTTTCAGGGACAATTCAGGACCAAATTTTTGCCTGAATTTGGACCTGAAACAGACCCAAAGATGCACAGAACACCAAAGATGCGTGAACTGACTCCTTTGAGAACACTTGTGTGAACCCAACCTAAAAGAGTGCATGTAAATGCAGGAACTAGCAAGGATTACTGTACATGCAGTAACACACTACAAAAGTGTGAAGAGGCCCTTTAAGTGTTTGGTAACCCACAGGGTACAATTTACATTATCCTTTTTGTTGTTTTATGTAATGTCGCCATGTGAAAAATGCAGCTATATACCTTGTTTACAGAGCGCAGATCTGCGATCACGTGACCCACCGTCGTTCTCCTCTCTCGTATAACAGCTGCAGCGTGCGGGGCCGAGGATCCACCTGCTGATGTCATTGAGGAGGAGAGAGGCAGCCCTGCCAACTTCAGCTGTCATGCGAGAGAGGAGAAAGATGTCGGGTCACGTGATCGCCGAACTGTGCTCTGTAAACAAGGTATATAGCTGCATCACAGGGGGACCTTAGATCTAAGGGGGACCTTAGGTTCATTAACCAAGAGTATAATGTAAATTGTACACTAATTTGAGCAGCAAAAGGGGAGGGGAAGGCACGGACACGATGCTCACAACAGGAAGGGGAGGGGGAGGAGGACAGAGGAGATAGAGCAAAGCTGCGGATGACAAAGGCACATAAACTGACTATGGTGTCAGGGCTCAGCAGCCATGATGAACCGTGGTCAGTTTACAGGGGGGAAGGCAGAGGGGCCGAGGATCCACCCTGATCCACTCTGCTAAAAACATGTTTTTGGGGGCGCATGCTCGGCCGGTGATCGGGACATCTCACTGAAGCTGCTAGCAGTCTCCTCCCCTTGCTACAGCCCCCACGTACCTGCATCCACGGTAACCAGCACCTGCAACCTGCCTGCATCTACAGCACCCCTGCATCCACAGCCACCAACCACAGCTCCACTACCGCTGCTGGCTGCTACATGTGCTCCCCTGCTACAGAGAACACCCCAGGCACTTGTACCTCACTGTGCTCTTACAGCCGGTGTTGCAAACTCAGTGGTCCCTGAACTGGGGCTGTACGAGAGGCCTTCCTCTGCTCATCAGGCTCTACCGGAAGACGAAAATGAAATTACGAAATGAAATATTTCAGTGTGCACATGTCTAATACCAAGTCAGGTTGACTAAGAAAGATTGCAGCCACAGCTGCCAGAAGAATTGTTCAGGATACAAAGAAAATCCCATAGGTTATTTTCCGATTGGCCTTGTTTTTTGACCTTTGCTGAGTCATTCTACAAACGCATTTTCCATCTACTTTTGGTTACCACTATTTGGAGTCCTTGGAGGTCATTTGAGAGCTGCAGCATTTGACTGGTTCTATCAGATTTGCATATGCCTGATTGACCCTTATGAATGTATGTTCCTCAGGGTTCAATCGGTCCGGTAAGCCTCTCTTCAGTTGGTGACGGCTTCTTCTTTATCTTGGTTTTTCACGATTGGATCAAGGGAACATTCTCACTTTATTATTTAGACTATCACTTTCTCACAGAGACTGTATTTATACATATTTTTGGTTATGTTTATTCACCTATATATGTACATTAAATTTAGTTTGGTGTACTCTTTACTGATTGCACTTCAGTGCTACATTTATATATTTTGCATGCTCGGCTTCTGCCCATGGTGGACGCGCTATACTTCAGTTCCGTCCCCCGCCGACTTTCCTGGACTCCCGCTGCCCGATACACAGCACCAACAGCCACGGGAGTCACCTCCCCATACTCCTGCAACTGCCATGCATCTCATGGGCAAGATAGGAGACAGGAGGCATATATATTCTGCTTGTTCCGGACCACGGACCTCCTGCACCATGGATTGCTACCTACTCAGACCTACATCCCCAGCCTCAAGTACTCAAGATGATGCGCCGGACATACCAGAGCACCATGCGCCTGAGGCAAGAACCCTCTTCGATATCTCCCACACCCAGGCACAGGGAACTCTCACCCCCCTTATAGCAGAGGTACTAGATGCAAAGCTGCATTCTCTGCTTCAGAAGCTCACTCATAACATTGCACAAGAGGTGGGGAAACTTGCTAAGGAATTGAGAGGGGAAATTGTACAATTAGGAGAGCGCACTGATATCCTGGAGACAAAGTTTGATGAATTTATACAGTCCTGCAAGAGGACAATGCTGCTATAAAACATACCGTCACCCAGCTCCAAGCTCAACAAGAAGACCTGGAGAATAGGGAGTGCAGACAAAATCTGTGGATCAGGGGTATTCCAGAAACAGTGGGAGACCACCACCTCTGTCCCTATCTACTGAGTTTATTCAACATAGTGGCTCCCAATATCCCTGATATTGACTGGTGATTAGACAGAGCTCACGGGTCACTAGCTCCTAAATCCCTGGCTGGGGCAAACCCGAGGGACGTAATTGTCTGCTTTCATTATTACGACAGCAAGGAAGATTTAACTATTGCTACCTGCAATAAATCCAGACTTGAATTTAAAGGGTCCAGGATCCAGATTTTCAGCGATCTTTCCCCTATTTCTCTTACAAAACGTAGAAGCCTTCATCCGGTGACACTCCACCTCCGGGCTCACAAAGTCGTATTTCAGGGTTTTCCCTTTTGCCTCTCTGCCTCTCATGATGGCGTACAATATTCCATGCGTTACCTTCAGGAAAGTGATGCCTTCCTGTGCAACTTGGGCCTTCCACCCCTCCCCAAAGAGGATATTGTACTGCTTCCTTTTACTTGTAAGCCACCGTTGGCTCCAAGTCGCATCTGGACCCCAGTACGACAAAAGCAGCACAAATCTACCTTCACGCCCCAGAGGCGTCTTTTGTCCAGATTCCCAACCTGATGGACACAAATGCATCTGCTGGTTCTGATCTCTGTTTTTTCCTGGGCATACTCTATGGGCAGTATCCCTGCATGTTTTTTTTTCACCCCATGCCAATGGGGTTCACCACTTGTTGCAACTATAGCATTATGGTTTATGTGTTTAATCCTGAATATGTTTAATCACATATTTTTATATTCCAGGTTCTCATATTCCAGAAGGAGGACTCTTCCCCCCCATTTTTTTAGGTCCCCATGTCCCTCTTCCCAGCCCAAGGCATTGGCTCTGGCTCCCTGGAGGCACCCTACCCTTCAGGTTGTTTTTGTTTTATGTATTTTTTTTTCTTTTTTCTTTTGTTTCTCTTTTTTTAGGTCTTTTTTTATTACCTGTGGCTGCTACACCACATGGACTTAATGTATATCTGTTACCATGCTACCATTTTCCCAAGTCTTATTTTGTTGCATTATACCTTTTGCATGTTACACACAATGGAATTTTATACATAATCTATACTATGCTGAATATCAATTGCCTTTTAAATAGATTCAGTTAATATAGCGCTGAAGTTCCTTACTTGTAATGTTAAAGGTTCAAACTCTATTCAAAAAAGATGGCTAGCTTTGTGTTCAAATCTTCTAGGGCTGATGTGATTATGATCCAAGAGATTAATTTCTGGGAAGGCAGGAGTGGTGATCTTAATTAAGCGCTCGTGCCCCTTGCGAATCAAATCTTCATATCTGGACCCCCATAGCGGATTTATTATCTTGGATTGCGCATACCTCAACCATTCTCTTACTTTAGTCAATGTCTATGCTCCTAACTCTGGCCAAATTTAAAACTCCGCGTCTCCATCAGACGGAATGACAGCATTTCAAAGGCCAAGAATTTTGAAATGCTGGCATTCAGGGCCAGGGATCGCGGGTGGGTAGGGGGGTACTTCCTCTTCCGCTCCAGTGTTTGGGAGATAGAGAGCTGAATGCTTCCATGGGACATTGTGGAGATGTTTGGTGACCCAGGTGGTAGTGTTGCTTGCCGGTCCTCTAATTGCGGGGTGGCAGGTGGCACTGTCACTACAGAGGTGGATGAAGAGGCTGAGAGGCCCGAGACTGAAGCAGAAGAGGAAGCAGGAGGAGCCAGAGACCTTTCTTGGTTTTTGAGGCGTGTACTCCACTGCAGCTCGTGCCTTGCACTTAGATGCCTGGTCATGCAGGTTGTGCTCAGGTTGAGAACGTTTATGCCTCGCTTCAGCCTCTGATTGCACAGCGTGCAAACCACTCGTGTCTTGTCATAAGCACATTGTTTGAAGAACTGCCACGCTAGGGAACTCCTTGGACCTGGCTTTGGTGTGCTCGGTCCCTTGCTGCGTTGGGCAGTAGCAGGCGTACTGTCTAGGAGACGGACGCTCCGCTTTGGCACCCTGCTCCCTCTTCTGCTGTGCTGGTGGCTCTGTGCGACCACCGCCTCTTCCTCCGAACTACATGGGTCACCTGCATGAGGTTGATTCCATGTGGGGTCGAGGACCTCATCGTCCACCACATCATCTTCCACCCAGTCTTCACCACTGCCCTCCTTGTCGGTCTGCACAATTGCAAAAGCAGCAGCAGTTGGCAACTGTGTTTTATCATCATCCGAGACGTGCTGTGATGGTCCCCCCATGAACTCATCTTGAAACATAAGTGGTTGGGCATCGGTGCACTCAATCTCTTCCTCTTCTGGGGCAGGGCTAGG
Organism: Rana temporaria; assembly: GCF_905171775.1. Lineage (NCBI taxonomy): Eukaryota > Metazoa > Chordata > Amphibia > Anura > Ranidae > Rana > Rana temporaria. The sequence continues at coordinate 348,585,888 of NC_053492.1, forward strand.
TGGATGGCCCTGGGAAAACATGCTAACAGACTAATCAAAAAGCAGAATAGACGGCTGCATGATTTGGGGCTCAGATTGCTTGGCTGATTTGCAAGGGGGTGAGGTGAAAGACTGATGGACATCGGCTGCAGGTGCCAACTCTGATCTTTCAGCACAAGACTGGTTGGGAGACAATATGAAGGAACTGGAGGCACTGTCAGCAACCCAATCTACTACCGTCTGTTCTGCTCCTGGCCTCAACATTCATAGAGACGGATTAGGCCCGACCAAATACCGATGCAGGCTCTGTCGCCTACTCGCACCTGAGAAAGGTGTTTCACTTGTACGTGTAGCTGGCACAGATCGACCACGTCCTCTCCCTGCAACAGGAGCTCCACCAGCAGCACCGCGACCGCGGCCACGTCCCTTATTTGACGTTCTCCTCATATTTCAAAAAATTTAGGATCTTGCCCTAAATGGGTGTTTTTTGAATAAAACAATAGAAGAACACTAGCTAAAGTGTTTATCTCACACCTACAGATATGCAGGAAACGCACCAAAAAAAATATTATTTGCCCAAAATATTTTTTTTTTGAATAGCACAATAGCAAACAGTATGTAAAGTGTGTATCTCACACTTACAGATATGGAGGAAACACTGCAAACACTGGAGGAAACACTGCAAAATATATTTTTTGCACCAAACTGGGTGTTTTTTGAATAGAACAACAGAAGAACAGTAGCTAAAGGGCCAGATTCACAGTGGACTTACAATGGTGTATCTCCACGTATGCCGTCGTAAGTCCGAATGTGAGCCGTCGTATCTATGCGCCTGATTCTTAGAATCAGTTATGCATAGATTTGGCCAAGATACGAGCGGCGTAAGTCTCCTACGCCATCGTATCTTGGGTGTATATTTACGCTGGCCGCAAGGGGCGCTTCCGTAGATTTACACGTCGAATATGTAAATTAGGTAGATACGCCGATTCACGAACGTACTTGCGCCCGCTACGCCATTTACGTTAGGCTTACGTCCAGCGTAAAGTTACCCCTGCTATATGAGGCGCAGCCAATGCAAAGTATGGACATCGGCAAGCGTATCTTTTTATGTCGTTTACGTAAGTCGTACGTGAATGGGGCTGTGCGTAGGTTACGTTCATGTCACAGGCATTGGGCCTGGTGTATCTTATGGAGTAAATTCAACGTGATACTGAGCATGCGCGCGCATGCGCCATTCGTTAGGCGCGTCATTTACATGGGGTCACGATTTATTTACATACAACACGCCCCCTATCAGCCTATTTTGAATTAGGCAGCCAATTAACGCTACGCCGCCACAACTTACGGAGCAAGTGCTTTGTGAATACTGCACTTGCCTGTGCAAGTTGCGGAGGCGTAGCGTAAATAGAATACGCTACGCCTGCACAAAGATACGGCCAGATACGTGAATCTGGCCCAAAGTGTTTATCTCACACTTACAGATATGGAGGAAACACGGCAAACACTGGAGGAAACACTGCAAAATATATTTGTTTGCCCTAAATGGATGTTTTTTGAATAGCACAATAGAAGAAAAGTATATACAGGGTGTATCTCACAGGAATATATGCAGTGCTGCTGCAATATGCAGAGTATCTCACAGGAACAGATGCAGTGCAGCTGCAATTTGATTTGTGAACCAGGACTGACTCCTATATAATTCTCTCCCTATAAGAACAAGCAGGAACCTTGCCCTAAACTATCTAATGCAGAGTATCTCACAGAAAGAAATGCAGTGCTGGTGCAATATGCAGAGTATCTCACAGGAACAGATGCAGTGCAGCTGCAATTTGATTTCTGAACCAGGACTGACTCCTATATAATTCTCTCCCTATAAGAACAAGCAGGAACCTTGCCCTAAACTATCTAATGCAGAGTATCTCACAGAAAGAAACAGTGCTGGTGTAGATTTCTGAAGCAGGATAGTCCTATCTAAATCTCTCCCTCAGATCAGCAGCAGTCTTTCCCTACCCTAGCTAAAGCAGAGTGACGAGCTGTGCTATGTGCCTCTAGCTTATATAGAGGCTGGGTCACATGCTGGGTCACATGCTGCACTGGCCAATCACAGCCATGCCAATAGAAGGCATGGCTGTGATGGCTTCTAGGTAAAACAAGTAAAACAAATGGTGATTGGCTGCCCTGCAGCGCACCATTACATTGCCGAACACCGGACCCGAACCCGAACTTTCAGCAAAATGTCCGGGTTCGGGTCCGGGTACAAAAAAAGTCTGTACCGAACCCAAAATTTACAGTTCGGGTTCGCTCAACCCTATACACCTGCTCTCTTGGTCCATCCCCCCTATCCTCCTTCTTTTCCCCCTCCTATGTATACAACTTATTTCAATTTTGCTGATTGCGATTCTCACAATCTTCTTTCTGTTTTTCCTTTCCTGTAAGTCCGTGAAAAACAAAATAAATATACAATAAATAAAACATGTTTTTGTCTACATCCCTTGTCCTGGCAGGAAGATGAGGGTGCCTCCCCAATAGGGAAACAGACTGCAATAGAAAAAGATAGGCATTAAGCAGGTGTATAGTGAAAGAATGTAGAGACAGCTAGGGTAGAGGCACTACAAAGATTGGCAGAATAACTCTGAAGGACCTTGTGATTTAAGACTGTTGTGTACAAGGAGAAGTTAGGTGATAATAATTAAAAAAAGAAGATTGTCACAAGCGTTATGCTGTGTGATCTTTATTACTACTTTATTTTCAAAAAGTAGCATCACAGGTTGGCAGTTTGCGAAACTGGGGCTGGCACTATATTTTTATAAGTACCAAAGATTTTCATTATAAGTAAATCAACAGCAACAGTGTGTGTTTTTTTGTTTGTTTTCTACAAACACAACAGGCTAGCATTATTATTTTTCGTGACGGCAGAAGATGGCAACCTACAGTGCAATAAACAATGCCCTTAGATTGAGCATGTCATATTCTTTTTCTTCTCACATTTTGTTGTAATTATCCTGTTCTAAACAATAAAAGTCATCCTTCATTTTCTCTTGTTCACAGGAAAACTATCCATCTCTCACGTGTCTGCATTAATTCAAGTATTTGTTTTGTTTTTAAAATGGCCTTGCTTTACTTTGCACTTTTGTCTTTTTTTTCCGTCAATTCAGATAATATAAACTAATTCTAAACAGCATGATAAACTGCGATAATTATCCACTGAGCACAATATGAATTTCTATTTGAAAGGAACGTATATGTGTTAATTATTCTAACTTATTTTACTGTAGTGCACCATAAGTGATTCTATTTTTTTTATGTGCAATCAATTAAGCTTCTCCTGTGTCAGAGCTAATTGGTGTAATTATTAAAATGTTCTTCTTTGCACACAAAATAGCCTGTATGTATATATATTTAGCAATAAATATCATCGTGTGCTACAGTAGATTATGCATTTTATGTTTCTCCTACTCTATTTTGTGAAAAATAAAATATTAATTATTGAGATGGTAAATGATATGCAAATGTAAAGTATATTTTTGCTTGTGAATCTTATTATTAGCAAACAAATCTATGCAAATGTATGCCAGTTTGCTAAATCGCAGACTACACAGTGTGCTTTAAAATCAGTTGCTGGGGTTGGAGGAGGGGGGGTCTGCCTGATTTAGAAAGAATGTTTTGTTGGTCACCCTCAGGGTTGCTGTTAGAAACATAGGGCTTTGTACAGTCTACTTGACAGACCCCCCGCCCCCCATGGAAATGTCAAAATTATATTTTGCTAAAAATACACTAAAATTGTTATTAGTGCACACAGACTAGTAATATAACTTACAACATGTCTACTAAATCTAAAAGATAAAACTGTATTAACTGCTTTCCGACCAGCGCATGACTATTTACGTTGACAGCATGGCACGGACAGGCAGAAGGACATTGTGGGCGCGTGCCCGCTGGGAGCTCCGTGACTCCGACCGCGGGTCCCACGGACTCGATGTACGTGGACATACCTGCGATCGTGTCACGGTGAGGAAGAAGGGGCAAATGCTTATGTAAACAAGCATTTCCCCAATCTTCCTAGTGACAGGACAGTGTACACAGCTTCTTGTAATCGGAAGCTGTGATCACTGTCATGTCACACATAGCCCATCCCCCCTACAGTTAGAACACATCCCTAGGCACACATAACCCCTTCAGCGCCACCTAATGGTTAACCCCTTCACTGCCAGTGTAATTTTCACAGTAACAGTGCATTTTTATAGCACTGATTGCTGTAAAAATGACAATGGTCCCAAAAATGTGTCAAAAGTGTCCGATGTGTCCACCATAAAGCCGTAGTCACAATAAAATTTGCAAATCACCGCCATTACTAGTAAAAAATAAAAAATAAATAAAAATGCCATTATTCTATCCCCTATTTTGTAGACGCTATAACTTTTGCGCAAACCAATCAATATACATTTTTTTTACCAAAAATATGTAGAACAATACGTATCAGCCTAAAGTGAGGAAAAAAATGTTTTATATATTTTTGGGGGATATTTATTATAGCAAAAAGTAAAAAATATTGCATTGTTTTCAAAATTGTCGCTCTATTTTAGTTTATAGCGCAAAAAATAAAAAAAGAGTTGATCCAATATCACCAAAAGAAAGCTATTTGTGCCACGTCACATGAACGCGCAATTGTCAGTTAAAGCGACGCAGTGCCGAATTGCAAAAAGTGGCCTGGTCTTTGACCAGCAAAATGGTCCGGGGCTTAAGTAGTTAAGGTAATAAATAAAGCTTTGGGCTCATTCACACTGGCGCTTTGGCCACAACATGGTGAATTAGCATTTATTTTTATGTGGCTGGAGCTATGTGTAGACTATGTTATGATATGGTGATGCAGCAGCTGTTCAAACACAGCAGTAGGTGCTAATTTGACAGGCGTGTGGCCCAGAAAACAGACAGTATGCATTCGGGCCACTCACATGCACACCTGTTAAATTAGGACCTGCAGTTTAAACCCGCTCATTCACACTGTAAGTGTCAGAGAACCCATGTCAATAAGCCCCTATTTTTTTAATTATTATTTTATAATTTAAAAAAAAGTTAATTTTTTATTTATTTTTTACAACTCTGTTGGGGGTACTGCACCCTGTTCATTTAAAAACTGTAGAATGGTACACACTGTTTACTATGCTTCAGTTAGGAATGAACACAGTGGGGCAGATTCAGGTAGATCAGCGGATCTTTAGATCCGCTGGATCTAAGTTTTTTACGTTCCGCCGGTGCAATTTAGCGAGGCTAGTACATGATTCAGCAAGCACTTACCTCGCAAACTGCACCGTTGGATCGTAACTCCCCCCGGCGGAATGCAAATTCCGCGGCTAGGGGGAGTGTACAATTTAAATCAGGCGCGTTCCCGCGCCGATTTAACTGCGCATGCGCCGCCGCGAAAAAGTCCAGTGCGCATGCTCCAAATGACGTCGCTAGGACGTCATTGTTTGCGGCGGGTACGTCGATTGCGGCCATCGGGATTCCTGATCGCGTTACGCAAACGACGTAAAAAATTTAAAACTCGGCGCGGGAACGTCGGCCATACTTAACATTAGCTACCCCTCATATAGCAGGAGTAGCTATCCGCCGGAAAAACCCGAACGCAAACGACGTAGAAAACGAGCGACGGGCGGGCGTACGAACATGAATCAGCGGTTTTCCTCATTTGCATATGCGACGGGTAAAAAAAAGCGACGACACCTAGCGGCCGGCGGGAGTTTACAGCCTAAGATTCGACTGGTGTAAGTCACTTACACCAGTCGGAACTAAGGGAGATCTATGCGGAACTGATACTTATGAATCAGTCGCATAGCTCCGACCGTCGGATCTCACAGATCCGACCGTCGGGTCTCACAGATACGACGGCGGATCAGGAGATCCGCCGTCGTATCTATTGCTGAATCTGGCCCAGTGAGTTTTAAGAAAAGTTGGGGGGGGGGGCAGTAAATATAACATATTTACCACCACCCCGCTCTCTATTCTGAAAATCCCTTGTGCCCCCCAGCAGCTGGCGGGAAAGAGAGGAGGAGAAGCTGGCAGTGCTGTGGGGTGCACGCAGGGGTGGCTGGGCAACAGATGGAAGGGGATCCTGATCAGGAAGGGGTGATCAGTTCCCCCCTGCAGCAGCTGAAAGCTGGGAAAGGGAAGGATAGGAGGGAATCTGGCAGCGCTGCAGGAGAAAGGAGCACACAGGGGGCATGGGCAGCAGAAGGAATCGGATTGTGGACACCAGGGGGCGATTGGAGCTGGTGGGGGGGATTGCTGAAACTGAAACTGATCCCCTGTATGTCTCTTCTCTCCCTCCCACTGGCTTTCAGATTTTGCAGGGAGAGAAATATGGGGGACAACGGCGGATCCAGGGGGGGGGACAGGGAAATTGCCCCCCCCCCCCCCCGAGACAATCATGTCAAAAAAAAAATATTTATTTTTTATAATTTTTTTTTAAAACTGCTTTGCGGTGCCTGAAGCTGCCACTGCCGAGTCTCTCACGCTCTTACTCTCATCACCAGGGCCTGACTGGCCCAGCCCGGTAGGCTGCCTGTCCTGAGGCTGCTTTGAGCTGTAGCTGACTGCAGCGCTCCCCCTCTCTCCTGCGTGTATGACACCAGGCATCTCTCGCTGTGTGTGAGAGCTGGGTCTGTGTTCGGCTGTGCTGCCTGTGCTAGACCTGCTTGTGTGATAGTAGATGGAGATAGAACACTGATTGAATTGGTGTTTTGTCTATCACACAAGCCCGTCTAGGGGGGGCCTTGCTAGAGCACACTGCCCTGCCGAAAACAGACCTACAGCTCCTGTTTGTTCCATGACACACGTCAGGAGAGGAGATACCTGCTGTGTGTGATCGAGGCAATGCCATGGTGAGTGCCATGCACAGTGGGGCTTCATTCATATACAAAAGTGGGGCTGCATTAATATACAAAGTGGGACTGCATTCATATCTGCATTCATATACAAAGTGGGGCTGCATTCATATACAAAGTGGGGCTGCATTAATATACAAAGTTGGGCTGCATTAATATACAAAGTGGGGCTGCATTAATATACAAAGTGGGGCTGCATTCATATCTGCATTCATATACAAAGTGGGGCTGCATTAATATACAAAAGTGGGGATGCATTAATATACAAAAGTGGGGGCTGCATTAACATACAAAAGTGGGGCTGCATTCATAGACAAAGTAGGGCTGCATTCATAGACAAAAGTGGGACTGCATTCATAGACAAAGTGGGACTGCATTCATAGACAAAAGTGGGGCTGCATTAATATACAAAAATGGGGCTGCATTAATATACAAAGTGGGGCTGCATTCATATACAAAGTGGGGCTGCATTAATATACAAAAGTGGGGCTGCATTAATATACAAAGTGGGGCTGCATTAATATACAAAGTGGGGCTGCATTAATATACAAAAGTGGGACTGCATTCATAGACAAAAGTGGAGCTGCATTCATAGACAAAAGTGGGACTGCATTCATATACAAAAGTGGGGCTGCATTCATATACAAAAGTGGGGCTGCATTTATATACAAAAGTGGGGCTGCATTTATATACAAAAGTGGGACTGCATTAATATACAAAAGTGGGGCTGCATTTATATACAAAAGTGGGACTGCATTTATTTACAAAAGTGGGGCTGCATTTATATACAAAAGTGGGACTGCATTCATATACAAAAGTGGGGCTGCATTCATATACAAAAGTGGGACTGAATTTATATACAAAAGTGGGACTGCATTTATATACAAAAGTGGGACTGAATTTATATACAAAAGTGGGACTGAATTTATATACAAAAGTGGGACTGCATTTATATACAAAAGTGGGACTGCATTTATATACAAAGGTGGGGCTGCATTCATATACAAAAGTGGGACTGAATTTATATACAAAAGTGGGACTGCATTTATATACAAAAGTGGGGCTGCATTTATATACAAAAGTGGGACTGCATTAATATACAAAAGTGGAGCTGCGTTCATATATACAGTGGGGCTGCATTCATATGTACAGTGAGGCTGCAATGATGGGCACTGATGAGGCTGCATTGATCTCTTGTACCATGTTTTCAGTCTCTGACCATCTCTTGAACCATGTCTCCAGTCTCTGACCATCCCTTGTACCATGACCATCCCTTGTACCACGTCTGCAGTCTCTGACCATCCCTTGTACCATGTCTGCAGTCTCTGACCATCTCTTGTACCATGTCTGCAGTCTCTGACCATCTCTTGTACCATGTCTACAGTCTCTGACCATCTCTTGTACCACGTCTGCAGTCTCTGACCATCTCCTGTATCATGTCTGCATTCTCTGACCATCTCTTGTACCACGTCTGCATTCGCTGACCATCTCTTGTACCACGTCTGCAATCTCTGACCATCTCTTGTACCATGTCTGCAGTCCCTGACAATCGTCTACAAACTATGGGATATATTTATGGCATTTATATTTAAATATTTTTTTACTAGTAATGGCGGCGATCATTGATTTTTTAGTGGTACTGCAACATTGCAGCGGACACACCGGACACCTAATTGAGTTCTGTAAGCAACACCTTAGGCCCTGTACACACGGGCGGATATCCGATGAAAACGGTCCGCCGGACCGTTTCCATCAGATATGTCCGCTGGCGGATTTTGATCTGATGGCTGTACACACCATCAGATCAAAATCCCAGCGGAAAACATCCGCTGTGACGTGGCCGCGCGGTCGCCGCGATGATGACGCGGCGACGTGCGCGACCCTGGAAGGTAAATACTTCCACGCATGCGTCGAATCATTTCGACGCATGCGAGGGATGGGGATCGGACGGACTTATCCGGTGAGTCTGTACAGACGACCGGATAAGTCCGAAGGTCAGGTTTCCAGCGGATAGATTTTTATCCGCTGGAAAACCGTCGGCTGGACAAATGTCCGCTAGGCCCTACACACGACCGGATCTATCTGCTGGAACTGATCCGCGGATAAATCCCAGCGAACAGATCCAGTCGTGTGTACGGGGCCTTATTTTCTGGCAATGCCCCTCCCGAGACTAGACTCTGGATCCGCCCTTTACGGGGGATAGGTTCCAGCAATAATTCCCCCTCCCCCATCCCTATATAGGAGGTCCATCCGTAGTCCCTTACCAGCAGCCCTGGTCACCTTACCTGCACTAACATGAAGATGGGACCCAAAGCAGATGTACATGAAACTGATGTGATTGTATTACCTTCCTTAGGGTTTGTTTACACCAGATGCATACAGGTGTGTTTTTTTTCAAATGCAGCATAAATGCATTATGAACGCATATGCTAGAAAAATAATGTAATCCAATGAGCCTAGTTTACACCATTTTAGTGCTTTCAAGTGCGTTTAAAAAAAAGTACATTGTGCTGTTTTTTTCAACACCAGAAAAACACATAAGCCTGCGCAAAAACACATGAATGCACGCAAACTCACCACAAATGAGCGCGTGAAAACAGGTGCAAAAGCAAAGAAAATGTATTGAAATAAATGAAAAAATGTAGTAAAAGAAAAACGCAACACACTGCAAAAGCATGCACTGCAAACACACTGAAAACACATGCAGCGCAGAAATGCACAATAAAAGATGAGATTGTGGTGTTTATGAACCTACTGTAACCACCAACCCATGCAATGCATGGACCTACCTGCATGGATATAAATTGATAGAATTCCTTCGATAGGTCAAACCAGAGCTGGTTTTAGCAAAAATTTGGCCATGAACAAAAATTATAATAAAAGGACCTATGCAATATGGTCATCACTTAATTTGTATGCTCAGAGCTTTGTTTCCTGAGGCAAAACAAATTACATTGACGCCATTACTGAAGTGATACCATGTTTAAAAAAAATAAACTATACTTGGGCCATAGTATTAAAAGAACATCACTTCCTGTGTTTGAAAATATTGGCCAGTGGCTGATTTCTGCTGATGCATCAAGGGCAAACAAAAGTTAATAATATCACTGAAGACTGAATTTTTGTTAATATAGGTTAGGCACGTGAAAGATTTGTTTGGTTTAACAGCATCTGTAATATATGGCGCAGCAAAGTAAAATTGCACCCAACATTATCAATCCTCCTACCCATCCCTCTTTCTTCCATCAATTAGTGGGCTATCATCCATGCAAAAAATGTACCGTTTGTAAATATAATACCTCCGGTAGGGTTAAAAGTTTGGAGTTTAGATCTTCTGCCACGGGGAGAATATACCCTATTAAACATCTCTGTACATGTGGGACCAAATATGTGGTCTATCTCATTACGTGTCCATGTGGCAAACAGTATGCGGGTCGCACCATTCGCACATTCTTCGTGAGGGTTGGAGAGCATGTAGCTCTTATCCTCAGTGGAGATACGCATCATACTGTGCCCAGACACTATAGATCACATCACAATAGGAACCCATCTGGCACCCAATTTCTAATTATCAACCAGTTTATTCCCCCATGGAGTGGTAGTCTTAAGACTCGAGGCGTGTCTCAACTCAAGACCTTCTGGATTCACGAGTTGAGAACACACACGCCATGAGGCCTCAACGTCGAGTGGGACATCAATTCCCTTATTAATAAATCATAAGTCAATATTAATTTTTGACAAATGTTGTATATTCATCCCCCTATTCGTGGGTATCCTTCCTTTATTAAATTTATTTTATTTTATTTCATTTCAGTTTTTTCCTTGTGGTTTTCTTTTCTTTTTAAGGTGTATATTCGTTTTTGTAACATTTAATGTTTATATACAGACATTAATTTATCTTTATTGGCGGTTCGTCCAATGGGGGATTGCCATTTCTGGGTGGCTGATTTGATCCTTTTTGGATCCACCATGTCCATTTAACAGATTTTGGTTTATACTCCCCCCCCCTTTTTTTAGGGCCATGTCGGGAACCCATTCATGAGTTGCACCCGATCTGGATATCTTCACAGTAGTTCAGTATTTGACATGGTATTGTTCTATTCACCCCCCTTTTTTATTCATACAATTTTATATATTTTCTTATACATTCAATAATTTACTTATTACATTTTTCAGTTTCCGTGTTTTTAATTAGGCATGTGGGCTTATTTCCCTTTTTTAGCATGGGGATGTTTTTACTTCCCGGCTATGAAACACATGTGGGCAATAAGTTCCTCCCCACACATCTATATTGGAGCGCATCATTAACGATATAGCTCTCAGCCACACCTCACGTCACACGAGATGTGTCATGTGGGGTCATGCTGATGTTCGGCCTTTTGGAACGTGGATCCTTTCCTTCCGAATGCCAGAGGTGGAGCGTGGCCAGTACGTCATGTGGTACACGCTGTTTGTGCTCCATGCCTCACGTCGTGATGATGAGTCACGTGACACCGCTAAGGTGTATCACGGCGTGCGATTGGACGAGCTGAAGGTCACGGCTCATGTGATGAGTCACGTGACACCGCTAAGGCGCATCGCGCCGTGCGATTGGTTGCGGGCCGTGATGCGCAGTTTACATTGTTTATCCTTAGCGAAGACATTATGTTTTATTCACTTACAATTTTGACTTTTTTATAACAAAACCCACACCCCTTAATCATCCCTCCTTGCTCAGATTGGGTTGGATTCTTTTATCAGGGGTATATATAGTTTCGTTCCATTTGGAATGTTAACCCGGAAGTTGTCTCTGATTGGACAAACCCCGGGGGTGTTTCTGTGATCAGGGTCAGATTGTACATTTAAGAGAGAACAGCATCAGTGGAGGTATACCCCAGACGAAGCAAGTTTTTGTGAAACGCATCGGGTGACTCCACTGCTGCCACGCACATTTTGATCAAAGTGTTCTTTCCTTCTGCTTCCATGTAAGTGTTTCTAACCATTATTAAATGCTCATTGGTTAATTATTTTTTCAAAATAGACATTCAGTGTTTATACCCATATTACCACTTAGCGCTACAATTTATATGTTTTAGTAGTAAATGGTTTGTTTGAACACTCTAAGAGCCGGTTCACACTGGGGCGACTCGTCAGGCGACTCAGCCACCTGACAAGTCGCGTTCCATTCTATTCAATAGAATCATTCTAATATGAGCGATGCAAGTCGCTCCAACTTAGAAAAAGGTTCTTGTACGACTTTGGGGGCGACTCGGGGCGACTTGCATTGACTTCTATACAGAAGTCATTTTGCAAGTCGCCTCTGAAGTCGTCTTCAGGACGCCTTGCCGAGTCGCCCCCGAAGTCGTGCCACCCCAGTGTCAACCGTCTCTTATGCTAGGTGAAAATTAAGGAGAAAAGCCAAAAAAATAAAACAAATGTAGTCATCACATCTGAGAAATGGTAAGTTGCAATAAAATAAATGTTTGCTTTTAAGTTTAATTCTGCTCTAAAGAGGAAGTGGACATCGGTGCCTTTCTTTTGCAAATATCTCCTAAACCGTGTGGGTTTAGGAGACATTTGTTGCACCTACAGGTAAGTCTTAATCTAGGCTTACATGTAGGTTAAAGTGGTCTATAAGGGTTTACAACCACTTTAATAACTACCTTCTATATTCGCTAAACATTATTTTAAAGCTATCTAATGCAGTGTTAGAGCTCCAATATAGAGTGCAGCTTTCTCCTACTTCTCTGTCATTTGTGTATTCAGTATCACTCCCTTTGAAGCAGTTAGTTGACATTCATTTTTCACTGATTTGCCAGGGCCATAAATCAAAAGATAGAGAACTCTCACAACCCATTCCACATGTTATGCAAATAATTTCTATACTTTATAATATTCTTGGTTCACTCTGCTTAGTGAAATGTCAGGTAAGGTGTCATAAAACTGGATTGGAGCAAGAGATTCTGAATATAACATGGACAGGAAATCTAGATATTGCTGCACCCTGTAGAGCCTGAGAAGGACATGTCTGGCAGCGCAGATTAATATCCAAGATTGCCATATGAGTGAGCATGACATGGTTGCTCTACTGAATATATCTTACATATTGATATATGAATAAGCAAATTCCACTGGCTGTGACAATGTCTCTGAAAGTGTCAAGATGACAGGATAAGTCATATATTATGCTTACCTCTAACCTGTGCAGGAGTTTCACATCAACAGTGGCATTGGTTTGAAGAAGGCAAAAACTCACCAGTCCATTGCTTCTATTAATGCTGCCACCAAGCTAAGAGGGCAGATGGGCCAGTGGTGGTACCTGGATTTTTGCATCTAAGCTAAGGATTGCAAAGTATAACCCAACAACTTATGTGCCCTTAACTAGAAATAGGAAAAACAAACAACAGGGGAAAGAAAAAAAAGGAAAAACACTCAAGCACATATGGTAATTAATAGCATAAGTTTGTTTAATGAACAGATCATTTTTTCTTTCTTTTACCAGACTGTGGAGAAAATCTATAATAATTGTGCTCCCTATGCTGTAGAAACAAAATCTGGTTATGCACATGTTAAAGTGGAACTTGCAGCAAAATGCAAGGAGTATTATTAGATCAGGGTCCCTTTTCCCATGTAATAATACCTATAGTTTTAAGGCCCCTTTCGCACTGGGGCGTTTTTCGAGCGTTATTCGAGCGTTATTTGAGCGAAGCCTTATCTGCAATCCCAATGTGCTTGTAAAGCACTGCTAAGACCTTAACATTTTAGGGCGTTTTTGCAGCGCCTCAGTGTGAAAGGGTAAGGAGTTTTTACAGCATTTTCAATTAATTTCAATGGAGAGGGGCGTTTTTGGAGCATTTTTTTCAGCGCCCAAAAGCTGCTCCAAAGATGCTGCTTGCAGGACTCAGTGCGAAGGGGTCCATTGAGATGCATGGAGAGTGTTTTATGAGCATTTTAATAGCGCTATTTTTAACGCTAAAATGCTGTAAAAACGCTTCAGTGTAATGTAATTGTAAGAAAAGAGTTAGAACATATACACAGTTGTACCTATCCTACTCCCAACTTCTACCTGCAGCACCTAGGCAAGATTGATGTTACAATACTACAAGTGAAATCCTGGGAAGCATGAGGATATCAGCGTGAGAAAATCTTGGCAAAAGAGATACAGACATCAATAAAAACTTAACAGAGGTTCTAAACGTTTTTTCCTGATATGTGCCTGCTGTACTATGTACTTGAAAGAAAAAGTATAATTTTCTCTTTGTATTGCTTTATTTGTGTGAAATCCCTGGTGTTCTTGCTAATCTCTCTGCTTTCCTATCAAAACTCTCCACACTAAGCAGCAGAACACATCGTGGGTCAGTTTTCTAGCCATGATGGGAACTCAGCCTGCTCTCCTCCAATGATCACACTTGTCCTGACACCCCCCACCCCCACACACACACACACAGCATTTCACTGGGAAGCTCAGTGTGCTATTGCTCCTCCTCCCCCAGCTCTTATGCAGCTGAGAACAGAGGCAACAATGGGAATGTGATTACTTATAAAAAAGGGGAAAAAAAGGTATTTACAATTTTTTTTTTAAATCTATACACAAATGTTTTTGCCTTCCATTCCAATTTTAAACAAAAAGGTGATTGTTTAAAGTCACTTTAAGATTCACAGTCAGATTTTGATCTGTGAAACCAACAAAGTATGCCAGCAATCTATGTGAGGGTTACCTAAATATAGCAAATCAAGCGCATTAGGTACTTTCAAACATATTTTCTTTCAGATTTCACATGTCGAAACTTTTTACCAATGACTGGGCCACATGAGAATTCTGCTCTGCTCTGGGGCTTTGTAAAGGAGAAGGAAGCTTCCAGTCTAAAGCTTAGGTAAAAAGGAAGTGTTTAGGGTGACAAACCTTTCATACTAATACACAAAAAAAAGAATACCCCCTACTATACATATGATTGCCTCATGCCCCACAATCTATTATAGTTATCTACTCAGAACTTGGGTATCTTTTAATATAAATACCCCTTCCCCCATCCCCGTGAATTTTCTTTAGAGAGAAAAAAAAATTTTGAACATTTTTAATAATTAAAAAGATTTCCCTTTTAGGTGAGTGAGTTTATTTATTTATTGCGACCAATGGATATGCCAAGGGGCAGCTACCAGTCAGGCCTCGTACACACGATAGGTTAAACAGAGGACAACGGTCTAATGAACCATTTTTATCAGTCAAAACCGATCGTGTGTGGGCCCCATAGGTTATTTAACCATCGGTTAAAAAAAAGCCAACTTGCTTTAAATTTAACCGATGGATTGAAGCATTGAACTTCCTTTTTTTCAGCACGTCGTTGTGTTTTACGTCACCGCGTTCTGACACGATCGTTTTTTTAACCGATGGTGTGTAGGCGCGACGGACCATCAGTCAGCTTCATCGGTTAACCAATGAAAACGGTCCATTGGTCCGTTCTCATTGGATGGACTGATTGTGTGTACACGGCATCAGACATGTCAAAAAAAGAAGGGACCACCTGTATGGGTTTCCCAATACCAAGGAAATAAAAGAGACTAGCACATTGGAAGGTGGGAGTATTTAGTTAAGCAAGCAAACTCATCCAGGTGATGAAAGTATAAAGCTTACCACTTAGGCCGCGTACACACTGAAGTCCAGTTTCATTGGTCCAAACCAACCGTGTGTATGGCCCATCGGTCCGTTGTACTTCAGTCAAAAATTGTAGAACTTGCTTTAAAATCGAACCGATGGACCGCTGCCCGATAGGTCCAAACCGATGGTTAGTACACAAAAGCATTGGTTCAAAACCCGTGCATGCTCAGAATCAAGTCGACGCATGCTTGGAAGCATTGAACTTCGTTTTTTTCAGCACATCGTGTGTTTTACGTCACCGCGTTCTGACCCGATCGGTTTTTGAACTGATGGTGTGTACGCACATCAGGCCATCAGGCCACTTCAGCGGTGAACCGATTGAAAACAGTCTGTTGGACCATTCTCATCGGTTTGGATCGACGTATGTACGCGGCCTTAGTTTTAATCATACAGTCTCCCTTAGATCTTTTAAAAATGATGTAGCATAGAGGCACAATTTGTGTTGCCCCCCCACTCCCAATAATATTGCCCCTAAGTACCACTGCCACTAACTCTCATTCCGCGTACACATGATCGGATTTCGGATGGAAAAAAATCCGATGGAATTTTCCGTGGGAATTCCGATGAAGCTGACTTCCATCAGTCTTGCATACACACTATCAGGCTAAATTCCGACCGTCCAAAACGCGGGGATGTAAAACACTACGACAAGGTGAGAAAAATGACATTCAATGCTTCCGAGCATGCGTTGACTTTATTCTGAGCATGCATGGATTTTTCTCTGATGGAATTCCACACAGACGATCGGAATTTCCCATCGGATTTTTTTCCATCGGAAAAATTTAAAACATGTTCTGTTCTTTTACTCTGATGGGGCCCACACACGATCGGAATTTCCGATGAAAAATGTCCATCTGACTTTTTCCATCCGAAAAAACGATTGTGTGTACACGGTATCAGTCAATCCCCATTTGTTTTGGAGGTTTGAAACCTTCACACAAATTGGCCAAATGTGGCCAATTTGTTTGGAGGTTTGCCATACTGCAAACAGGCTGGGTTTAGGTTGAATTCCCATTGAACCTGAACCTGGAACTCAGCCCCAATAATCAGTAGTCATTTACATTCATCACTATTATACATAATCTTTATTTCTTTCCTTTATTATATCCAAACCCTTAAAACCTAACATTGCGAATCATAACTTTATATTTACTAATTATTTATCTGCAGATACTAAAAATATACAATGCGTAGATTTGCACTTGATTTTACGCACTAGGATATGTAAACGACGGTTATACATGTAAACTCTTTGTTGTGCATTTACCTGTTTTACTCCATTATCCACTATACTGTATGTGGATTATTGTATGTTTTAATGTCTGCCGTGTGAGATGTTATGTTTTTCAATAAAGACCAACCTTGTTGTTAAATATATATATACAATGCAATAATAACAATTATTTGGCACTATACAGAACTTCAGTTATATGGACATATAACAGCATTGTAGTTCTAACAACTGTTAAGTAATTTCCATTCATAAAATACCTTTTAATGTTTCACTAACGTCTGGATAAATATTGGAAATTAGCACAGGGGCTGTTACCCTTTCTTTGTAGCTCTGGGTCATTGATTACAATCCTAAATGGAGGACAGTGCACAACTGTTATGCAGTTCTTGCTTTTGGTAGTTTGTTTCCCCCTACTGATTATTTAGTGTGACTGGGATATTATATTGTAAGCTTCTTCAAGCGCGGAGACTGATGTGAAAGGCTCTGCATAAATATTATACTATACAAATATGAAAATTAAACGCTGTACCTTGCAGGGTCTAGTAAATGCACATACCAAAAAGACTTAAAAAATTAACAAATCTTTTATTTCCATATACAAATGGTTAGATTTTTAAAAAAAAGTGTCAGAAACCATGAATCAGACCGAGACAGAAGTACAGTTAAATCACACTTGTTTAATAATAAAAGTAAATAAAAAAAACATAGTCGAAACATAGCCAAAATTCGGAAACCAGAACGGATAGTCAGACCAGCCAGAAAGTCAGGAAGCCAGGTATCAGCATAGTGGAACAGCAAGCAGGATTTGGAGCCAGAAGGAATGTCAGCCGAGCAAGACTTTAACAGGAATGCAGGAGATAGTCTCTGTGATGTTGACCAAGGCGAAGGCAGAAATCATCTGGGCTGGATGGCTTGAAGTAGATGTAAACCCGAATTATTTTTATTTTTTATGTCACAATGTACAGTATAAGAATTCCTATCATCTGTGCCCAGTCTTGCCACACAGAGTTAATCCAGCTCTGAGCAATCCTCTTTTATTGTTCAGTGAAATAAAACGGACTTAGGCCGCGTACACACGATCAGTCCATCCGATGAGAACGGTCCGTTTTCATCGGTTTTGACCGATCGTGTGTATGCGGCCTTACAGAGAAAAACCTTAGTCTGTTCTGACCCCTTGCTGTGCGTGACAGGTTTTTTACATATCTCATGCACTAGCTTCAGACAGGCATTATTTTTTAATTCCCACCCTCACTCATTTTCTGAAGTCAGGATTTTGACTGGATGTTAGTGATCATAGCAGAATTCGGTGAAAGAAATGCATAGGAAAAAAATCATGTTAACAAGGGGAGTGTAGAGGTGGGCAGAGAGTCTACTGACCTCACAACTCCACCCACAGAGCTCCAGACAACAGATCCACCCACATAATCTGCAGTTTTTCAGTTCTAAAACCGACAGAGGGGAGACATTTGACAGGTAAGGATACATGCAGATGGCATCTATATCCTTATAGATCAGCACTATGGCAGTAGTTTAGAAAGGATGAGAGTGGGTTTACATCCACTTTAAGTAGGCAGGACTGACAAG
Organism: Rana temporaria; assembly: GCF_905171775.1. Classification (NCBI taxonomy): domain Eukaryota; kingdom Metazoa; phylum Chordata; class Amphibia; order Anura; family Ranidae; genus Rana; species Rana temporaria. Next base: position 348,604,201 of record NC_053492.1, read on the forward strand.
CAGGATATCATCAACAGGTGAATCACTGTGGAGAGATAGGAGCTAGCAATTAGCCAACAGCTGAGTGGCCAGAAATAGAAAAAGAAAATATGGACAGCCGCACTCCAAAAAACATTGATGGTTGTCTTTATTTAAAAAAGAAAAAATGCACTACAAGTCACAGCACACTACACTGGAGTAAAACAGTTGACGCGTTTCACACTATAAATTAGTGCCTAATCATAGCTGACAATTATAAGACATCACATCTAATATATAGCAAACTTTCAAAGACATGTGATCAATGCTAACCCCTCATAGGTCAAAACTAATTAACCAATGGGGTTGCCAGATCTGAATCCCTAACTGCAATCATCTGTGTGTGTGAATAGGTCTCAGAGATCACTGAGATATGAGCTGAGTGGCCAGCTCAGAGAAGGAAGGGCTGGGCCTAGCCCTGACAAAAAGTTGAATAAAACTGGTTAAAACCACAGTTACTGTAAGTCTTTCCAGGATGTGCTGGTCCTGGCTGAAGAATTGAGAATGGGACAGTTTTCTTCAACTTTTTTTAAATCTAACCATTTGTATATGGAAATAAAAGATTTGTTTGTACATGTAAAGTCCCACCCCATTTTTGTTCTCATTCGGTAATTGTTTTATACAGGATGGTACTTTTGTAGGGTCATAATTGCTTCACATTCATCCCTCATACTTTTCATACTAATTTTATATATATATATATATATATATATATATATATATATATATATATTTATTGTGAGGGATTATCTTGTGGGGATCACCTTTTCTGAAATCACAGTCTGTAAGCAGGCACTTTCTTTTAAGTCTGGCGGATGCCAGATTTAATTTATAAACGGTTTGCAGATTAAAATAAACAAAACAATAAATTAAATCCTTGCCGTCCGGCGCTAAACTAAACAAACAGGATCTCCTCTCTATACAGTGTGGGGCTAGTCCCTGACACCCACAAAACATGTAGTAAAGCAAACCTTTTTAGTCCAGCACTCAGCGCTCCCCTCACTCAGGTCCCTTCCTGAGTTTCAAGCCAGAGCCCTGTTGTGCTCTCTTCCTGGACATTTAAAGTCCAGCTGATTGTGGACTCCAGTGGACCCAAACATCCGGACCGGAATCCTAGCCAGGCACAGAGGCTGTAAAACCCGGAATGGATTCCGGTTCAGTCTCTCATGATAGAACGTATGCGAGGTGAAATGTACCTATGATCATGTATCGCACCTCGCATAGCGTCACAATATGTATATATATACACACACAGTATATATATATATATAATTATGTTTTGCAAATTTTTCCTTTAATTTGGAAGTTATGGCAACATATACTTCCCAAGTTTGCACTGTAATTTACAGTATAAAGCAATATGAAAATTGTAGGTTTTTTTTTTCCTACGAAGCATGTTGAACTTTTCTTCAAATGCAAAAAGAGTAGTTTCTTATTTTGTGCATATTTTTTTTTTATTTCATACTAGAAAAACAAGCAAAGTTTATTTATCAAAAAAAAAAAGTGACATATAATGAATAATATACTATGAAGATTATAATTACATAAATAACCGGTACAAAATTATACAATACAAATATGAAGGTAGGGTGAAAATTGCAGCTGGTGCTGCTTTTTTAAATAGTCAGTTTGGGGAGAATTGTGGGCATGAATGTAAATGATCATTAATCTCATCTATTTACAGAGAAATTCAAAGTGGGTAGTACAGCTGCAAACAAAGCTACGGTCACTGTGCAGAAGTTTAATGATAGCTATACCATTGTTGTTCATTGAAATAGTAAATTGTAAAAAAAAGAAAGAGCTCCAGGAGGCAGCGTATGCCTCTTAGGTAACTCTGAGTATGCCTGCAAATGTTAAAAAAAAAAATTCTTTAACGTTCTTCTTTAAGTAACATTTTATCATCCTGTAGTTCCATAATTATAATACTGAATTTGAATGAACCCATTAAGTTTTGAAAATTAATCTTGTAATAAATTTCAGTTCATAAATATGAAATTCATTTGTACACCAATAGATTGCTTGTCAAAACCATGCATGTGGATCTTCTATCTGGGACCCAAATTGTGATATTGTAACTACAAGAAGAGGAAACATACACGACAGTTATTCTTGGAATAAAACGAGGCATATGGAAGAATATGATGGCATCATTTGCAGTTTTATAGGTTATCTACCCTTTTTGATATTATGAGCTAATTTTACTGTCTGAAATAAATAAAGATTTTTATTAGTAATGACATTACAAGTGACATAAATACGTGGAAAGAATCCCTTGTGACTTCAGCATTGAATTAATTCTCTGGATGACTTCAAGTTGAACCCCAGCCTTAAAGAGGTTGTTAACTCTGAAAAAGAAAAAAAAAACTGTAAGACAAAGGAATAATGAGGAAGTATGAGTCGCATACTAGCTAATTCGAAAATACTTACCTTAGACCTAAGCTGTTCCAGTGGCACCCTCACACTGCTGAGACGGCTGACCTTTTCCCCGGAGTTTCTTCAGTTTTCACGGGCTCCGGCTAAGGTTGCCATCTGTTCGGGATTCACCCGGACAGTTCCCATTTGTAATCATGCGTCCAGGTTTCAGACTGTCTGAGAGACCCGGACACATTTTTCAAACCGGACAGCAGGGTTGCTGGCTGCAGTTGTCTAAGCTGAGAGTGTCTGTTACACTCTCTTTAACAATGCCCAAAGCCAGCACTATCAATCCCCCCCCCCAAACACACACACAGATGGGAAAAGAGAGAGGGCTCGATCTGCACCTCTTTCTCCCACCCATACCCCTCTTTGTCTGCCTACACTCCAATCCCCAGTTCTGGACCTCAGAAAAGGAAAGTAGGGGCGAGAAATTTGAAGCCCAGCTGCCTCAGATACATCTGGATAAGAGGTGCTGACTGCCAAGGGGTGAGTGAGCTCACCATCTATCCCTGTCTGTGACAGAAGTCCCCCCTCCCCTTCTCTCTCCTGCCTCTAAGTGAGTATGCTAAGGTAAATCAGGGCTCCCCTTTACACCAAAGACCTTACATCCTCTCCGTACACCATCCCTTATGTCACCAGAGTTCTCTTTTACATCAGAGTCTGCAGAGCCCCCCTCCTTTACATTGAAAGGGAACTCTGCAAGTTTAAACTTAAAAGGGGGGAGCTCTGAGGATTTAGATGTAAAAGGGGGAACTCTGCGGGTTCAGATGTAAACGGGGGAACTCTGCAGATTCACATGTAAAAGGGGAACTCTGCGGATTTAGATGTAAAAGGGGGAACTCTGTGGACTTTGATGTAAAGGGAGACTCTTGTGATTACCTTCATATGATTAGAAATGTTATTTAATAGCAACATTTATGCATACTTTATTTATCTATGCATACTACAAAAAAATTGCTGGGCGACACTGAAGTGTTCGGGTTTGACTTGAAGAAAAGGTGGTAACTCTTGCTCCGTGGCTGTGATTGGCCTGAGCCACGATAATGTCACTACTGCACATGCGCGCGGGAGCCACCATTCATGGCACGTGGGGCTCAGAAGGACCAGCACCTGTGTCTGTTCCTTCAGAGAGCATGCGCCAGTGAGGTCACTGGCTGCATGTAATCTAAATATCTCCTAAACCAGAGCTCAAAATTCCACGTCTTGAGCCATCAGCCAGGCCTCAAGGGTTACTAGCCACTAGTTGCCCCACTCAACCCCTACCCCGCTCTTAATTCTCCCACTAATCACGCCCTCATAAACTGTCTTGTGAAATGTTTTATGCAGAATTAAGTTGCAAAAATAAATATTAACAACAACTTTATCAGTTCCCCTCAGCACAGCCTCACCTGTGCCCATCAATGCAGCCTCACCGTGCCCACCATTGCAGCCTCACCATGCCCACCATTGCAGCCTCATCGTGCCCACCATTGCAGCCTCACCGTCCCACCATTGCAGCCTCACCGTCCCCACCATTGCAGCCTCACCGTCCCCACTATTGCAGCCTCATCATGCCCACCATTGCAGCCTCATCGTGCTCACCATTGCGGACTCACCGTCCCCCATTGCAGATTCCCTTTGCCCCCTTTGCTGATTCACTTTGCCCCCTTTGCCGATTCACTTTGCCCCCATTGCCGATTCACTATGCCCCCTCTGCAGATTCAATGTGCCCCTAATTGCAGATTCACTTTGCCCCCATAGAAGACTCACGTGCTCCCACTGCAGATTCACTGTGCCCCCAATTGCAGATTCACTTTGCCCCCAGAGAAGACTCACGTGGTCCCATTGGTGGCCAGACTATGACAGTAGGAAGAGGAGAGCCGTTCTCCCAGTGATCTCCCGATGGCAGAGAGCATAGAGGAAGAGGAGAACCGTGGGATCGCAGAGCGATATAGCACGCTGTTACAACTTACATTGAAATTTACTCCGTTCTGCCCACAGCCCCGCCTCTTCCTGACCCCGCGCCTGTGATAGACAACACATCTCAGCATTGGACCCGCATTCTATCACAGGCGCGGGGTCAGGAAGAGGCGGGGCTGTGGGCAGAACGGAGGAAATTTCAATGCAAGTTGTAACAGCGGGCTATACCGATCTGCGATCCAACGGCTCTCTGCTTCCTCTATGCCATCAGGGCGATCACTGCGAGAACGGCTTGCGATTAACGCCGATCGCCAGCAGTGCTCGCCCCCCACTCTCAGGCAGCCCGACTCCTCGCCAGACCTCATTTTAGGCGAGTGGAAAATTGAGGTCTGTCCTAAACGATACACGTTTAGGAGATATTTTCACTATGTACAGGTAAGCCTTATTATAGGACTTACCTATAGGTAAATGTCAGTTTACTTCCTCTTTAACTTCAGTCTTGCACAGGTGCACAGGCTCTTCTCCTGTACTGAAAAAGCTTACTCCGATTTCACTGCATGCTCTGAGCTTTTCACGGTGTGCATTAGAAGTTGCAGCAAGTCAAATAGAGAGCACTTCGTTTTCTGTCTGGAGGACATTTTAATTGATTGGATTTCATTTGTTTCAATCATGGAGTCTGCCTGCCAACTCACACTTCTCCAGACTGACATCAATGAATTCTGATATCTGCAAAACAAGTCCCAAGAACCAGCCCACTGCTTGCAACAGGTTTGAAGGTTTTTAAAAGGACAAGCACTGAGTCTGGGTGTTGTGATGTTTTTAGGAAGCTATGTACAGCACTGATGGCTCTCCCCCTGCCAGGATCTGCTTGCATTGCATAGAAAAGCATAGATACCCAATGACAAAGTCGCTAAAATAAGGTCTATAATGAAAATGGAAGGGTTTTATTTAAAAATGTAATTAGGATATTGATGAAGGGGGAGGGAGGAACCAGGGAAGGCAAAATACAAGATGATTAAACTTCAGCTTTAATGAATCCTACTAAGTATAACTGGTGATATTATTCTATTAGACCTGTCAAATTTACATTTAATTTATTTATAATGATGATGATCTCCTATGGTAAAGAATACTAAAATGTAAGATGTAAAACGAAAAGACCAAAGCAACTGATGAAAGCTTTCTTGTCCTTCACGCTCTGCCTGGTAAGGATATGTGTCTAGCTTTGTTCTTTTCCACCCAGGTCTGCTGCCTAGCATGGGCTTGATGTGCTAGAGAGGGACCAAGCCTGGGTTCTAAAGTTGTCTTCTGTCCTGCTGGAGGGCATATTGTGGGGAGAAAGTGCAGGAAGTTGGCTACCTGAATTGGAAAAAACAGCGGTGGAACTTCTTCTGCTGATGAGTTTCCAGAAAAGCTGGATAGAATGTGTGGACATTTCGGGAAGCTCTGGTGGCTCACACAAGAATTAGATGTCCTGCATTTAAGCTGCTCTACAGGGCTCATTAACACTGTGCGCGGTGACTGATTTTTATTTTATTTTTTCTTTACAACTTCTTTATTCATTTTTCACCACAATTATAAAAACAACCATTTAAAATTATTACAGGATCATCTGTCCAATATTCTTCCATTCACAGTATATTAACGCCTGTATGGTTTAGGAGATATTCCCCTTGCAATGAGCCGCTGACTTCAGCGGCGCATGCGCAGCTGAGTTTCTCGGCTGAAAGTCTGGCAGATGCCGGACCTTGCCGGAAAGAAGTCTCCCGTGCGTCATCACGGCTCCGGCCACTCACAGCGCCGGAGCCGCGATACCCAGAAGACACACGCTGAGGCAAAATGTCCGCTCCCTCGGGACCAAGATCACCTGCGACATCTCGTTCTAAGGTAAGTATTTTGCCTTATGCCGCGTACACACCATCACTTTATGTGATGAAAAAAAACGACATTTTCCGTGAAGTAAAAAACGAAATTTTCAAAGACGAAGTTGCCTACACACCATCGTTTTTTCACAATGCTCTAGCAAAGCGAGGTTACGTTCACCACTTTTTTCCATTGAAGCTCACTTCATAACTAGCTTCTGGGCATGCGCGGGTTTAAAAACGTCGTTTTAAACGTCGTTTTTTGCTACACACGTTCATTTTTTGTGAAACAAAAAACGACGTTTTGAAAAACGACACATAAAATTGAAGCATGCTTCAATTTTTTTTGTCGTTTTTCACAAGACATAAAACAACGTTTTCCCCCACACACGGTCATTTAAAGTGACGTTTTTAAAAATTTCGTTTTTTTTCATCACATAAAGTGATGGTGTGTACGCGGCATTTAAGGTTAAAAATAAAAAATAAAAATCTGCTTGTTTACTACCGCTTTAAGTGTCTCTTCCCTTTCCCACCCTTACCTTACTATTCCTATTATTTCCTCATTAATCCTTTCGTTCGTTTACTTTATGTAGCTATAACTTTTTCCTTTCCTTTTTGCCTTGGCCATGGAGCCCTTGGCTATTTAAGTTAGGACATCCCCTCTTATACCGGGTATCAGCGTAGGGCCTATATAGGAGAAAATCTCCTTGTATGAGGACGACACCCTGTTGTATCTGCCTGATGCCCTGGGGTCCCTCGACGCGGCTCTGACCCTGATAGACCACTTTGGGGTATTCTCCGGCATCAAGTTCAACTGGTCAAAGTCGGTCCTCTTTTCCCTGTCCCAGAAGCCGCAGACCCCTCCTCGGACTGGTTCCCAGCTGAAGTGGGTGTCAAGGTTTAGATACCTGGGCATAGACATACAGGCCAATCCCTCTCTCTATCTAGAGGATAATGTGTACCCGGTACTACAGCACCTGATCCTAAAATGCCAGCAGTGGAAATCGTTGCCCCTTTCCCTGGTGGGCAGGGTTAATCTTATAAAAATGACCTTTCTCTCTAACTTTCTTTATGTGTTCAGGAACACCCCGCTCCCTATCCCTAATGCCTTTTTTGTTAGATTGGATTGAGTAGTTAGTAGTTTTATTTGGGTGGGTGGTACCCCCAGAATAGCTAAATCTAAACTACAGCTACCATTAATGATGGGGGGTCTCTCCCTTCCCTGTTTTCGCCAATACCTCTGTGGTCCTCGTGACCGTCCGCTGGTGGTTTGCACAGGCTGAGTCAAACCCAGTGGTCACCCTGGAAGAGGCTATTCTGAGATCGTATGCTGCATTGATTAACCTTGTGTTCAGGGCGCCGAAGGCACACATGTCCATGAAAACTATGGTTAGAGTTTGGGAACAGATGTCGAAATCCATTTGCCCCTCTCAGACGATTTCCCCCCATGCTCCGTTATTGGGAAATCCACGATTTCCCCACTTGCAGAAGATCCCTGATACCAGCGTATGGGATAGGTTTGGAATTACCAAGGTGCAGCATGTAATGCCAGCTGGTACTCTCCTACACTATGATACCCTTAAGGTCAAATTTCGGTTGCCTTCTTGGATGTTTTTTAGATTCCTGCAGTTGCGCCATGCCATCCAGGCGCAATTTTCCCACGCCCCAATGGTGGCCTCCCACAGTATAGAATCCTACCTGTCATTCCAATTTGCCAACTGTATCGTTTCCTCCTTGTATCTTAGGATCTCTTCCCCGGCCGCGAGTGAAAACTGCGCAGCTCTTCCAAAGCTGGCAGAGCGACATTCCGGGCCTGGACTCAGATGACTGGGATGAGGGGATCCAGCAGTATATTCCGCTGATGATCTCAGCCAGGGATAGATTTATGCAGCTTAAGTTTCTACATAAGGCTTATTATACCCCTCAAAAGCTGGCTAGGATCTATCCCTCCTGTTCAGGCCGGTGTCCCAAATGTCTGACTGAGGTGGGTACCTTTATACACGTAGTGTGGACTTGCCCTATTATTCAAGATTTTTGGAGAGGAGTGGTGACTGAGATTAATGAGACTGGAGGGCTGCAGGTTGACCTGGATCCTAGAATCTTTCTGCTGGGTGTCTGTGACACTGTCACGCCCAATAAACATAAACAGCTATTTGTCTTCTTCTCTGCCTTTTATGCCAGGAAGGCAATTTTGTGCAAGTGGAAATTGGCTGACCCGCCGACGATCTCACAGTGGAGGTCAATGGTGGATAAGGTGCTGCCCCTTTACAAACTGACCTATATGGGCCGTAAATGTCCCCGGAAATTTAATAAGGTGTGGGGGAGATGGGTGAGAAGACGGCCAATTCCGGATTAGGGCGGTTTAATGCCGGTTTACCGGATATGGTACTGATTTGTTTGTGGGAGGCTGATTTGGGTGTATTACTCCTTCTCCGGCCTCTCTTCGACCCCTTTCTGTTTTTTCTGGGGGGGTTTTTCCCCCTTCCCCTCCCCTGCCCCCTCTCCATTCCCCCCCTCTCTTCGTCCCTTTCTCTGTTTTGTCCTCCCCCCCCCTTTTTGCTTTCCTTTATCTCTCTCTCTTCTCTCCCCCGGTGAGTTACCTGTTCGTAATGTACCTACTTGCCCCTATTGTCGTTGATTTGAACTATCTACTCTAAATTCGTAGATTTGCAGATGTGCTGTTTTTTTTCTGACCCCTGCTACCTTGCACTGTATGATATTGTGTTGTGTACTGTGTTACTTTTTCTATTTTGCTGATAAATAAAAACTTATCTTTTAAAAAAAAAAAAGAATAAAAATTATTACTTAATGTTTGATGACAAATTTCCCCACAAATCACTATTGCTCAATTCTGCAAGTGATTCTAATTTATTATCGCTGTTTTTTAGCTGGTCTAAAACCACTTTTGACATAAAGGGACACTTTTTGGTTGCTATGGACAATCTCCAGTTTCTAGGCAGAAAGAACAGTTTTTATTATATAAAAGTGCATGTAGGACACTAGGCAGACCACTAGGGATAAAGGGGGTGTGTATTTATTTCATACAGTACTGTAATCTATAAGATTACAGTATACTGTATGTATTGTGTTTTTTTACTTTTTTGAATTTGGCGCCGATCTCTGCCCCCATGCGTCGTAACGTCGCAGGGAACGGAGCTCGGCGGCACACGGGCACTGTGTGAATTGAGCGAGGAGACACTCTGCCTGTGGACACTGCGAGGCGGTCCTGAGTCTGGCTCGGGGTTACCGCTTTTGGTGCTGAAATTCCACCCCGAGCCAGACTCGAGAATACTGCTGAGGGGGGTTAAGTTCCGGCTGTTCGATACTTCTACTGCGTATCTGTGCATACAGTTCTGAGATACACCCTTTAGTCATATCTGATTTATTTACTCTTTGGAGAAGGGGGGCTTTACTCCATTCTAACGCTTGTATCTTGAACTGGGCTCCCAGCACGTGCATGATCTGTAAATATCTATAGAATGAGTGATTTGGTATCTTGTATTCTCTTCTCAGATCTGCAAATGTTTTTAAAATACTCGCCTCATATAAATGAGCTACCCTGCTTATGCCCTGTATTTCCCATTCTTTAATCTTCCCCATAGTCATCAGTTCCTGTAGGTTACTATTATTCCAGAGAGGGGCATATTCTGTAAACCCCTCATACCCCATTAGTATCTTTACTGCTTGCCATACTTTTATAACCATCTTTATTGTTGGATTTCTAAGGAGAAACGAGTCCGCCTCCAGCACCTCTACAACTGTATTGTGTAATGCCCCTAGTAACATTAGTCCCCCACTAGTACTTCCTCCCCCCCACGACATTAGCTCCCCCCAGGTGCTGCAACTGTGCCGCCAAGAAGTAGCTCCGAGGGTGTGGGACCGCCAGTCCCCCCTCCCTTGTTGGCAACTGCAAGGTGTGTAAACTAATCCTGGCCCTTCTTCCATATTAACTCCCTGAAGAGGGTTTTGATTTTTTAAAACCATTTGTTATATATCCACACCGGGGAGTTGTGCAGTAGGTATAACAGTTGAGGCATCCATATCATTTTAATCAAATTGCATCTCCCTGCTACTGTCAAAGGCAGACGAATGACATATCAATTTTACGCTTAAATTTAATCAGTAGCAGGGTTATATTATTAGTTATATATTGATTGGGGTCTCTCGTCAAGTATATTCCTAGATATTTCATTATTGCTACTACTTCCAATTAGGGCATTTCTGGTATTATGGGGATCCTAACGGGATCCACCGGAAGAAGTGCCGACTTCTTCCAGTTTACAACTAATCCTGTAAATGTACTTCACTGCATTGTAAAACGTCTGTCACCACAAGGACACATGTGTACTATTCACACTGCAGCACAGCCCAGGGCTGCGCTAAAATGCAGACATTCTGCATTCTTTCACTATATAGAATAGCATGGCAGTTGTATGGCAGTGAATCGCATCTCACTACTTTACAGCACATTTTGTACACTTCCAAAAAATAAAAAAAATAAAGAGAACTGCGTGATGTGCTGAATCGCGCATCACACTGTCCCCTACTGCAGCTGGGAACAGACAGCTGCCAGAGCAGTAAAGCGTTCCTACAGCTCTCCATTGTTGTGTGAACTTGAATAGTACAAAGTGCCAGTCTGGCATTCATCTTTATCATCTGTGAGTAGAGATGTGAAATCTGCAATTTTGGGTATCCTAATTGATTTCTCCCTGAGTTTATTGATCCTATAATAAACTCTGTTAAACTTCCTAAAGTGATTGGCATTCAATTTCTTTTACCTAACAATGAGTCAAGGATTCAACCCTGAAGTGAAATGCTGGCTCACCTAACCACCTGGTGGTCACTAACTGTCTTCAGTGGGGTAAGGGGGTGATACATATTTCCAGGAATTACAACTAGACCCCATAGGCCATGCCCTTGGGTACCATTCCAACTGGTGACCTCACAAAGTCCATAGTTAGACCACTGCAGTGCTCCCCACTTTAATGAACTAATACAGCCATAATTTACATTATATAATGATTATTTAAAAAGGCTTATGCAACAATGCAAAAACATACAATACGTGTAGTCAGAAACCATCTCATTTGGACCTAGATAAGGTAAAACGAACCACCATTTTTCTAATCAGCTAGTTTACTTTGCACATCAAAATTATATCAAAGGGGTACACGGTCCAATCAAGATGGGCCTTCCTTCATCCTTCATTCTTTCACCCATCTTTTCAGAGAAGCAAAATGAGTTTTAGCTGAAATGAATTGTGTTACCCTTTACACTTGAGAATACTCTGTAGCTTTTTCCTAGGTGTGCACACATGTGATGCAATATGGAGGTTCCTGGGCTACAGAATAGGTCTATTACATCAGTTAGCCTGTTAACTTTTAGGCTGCAATAGGGAGTGGGGTTGCTTTACATAAAGCATACATGTCAATTGCACTTGCAGGGTCAATTATGGAGCCCAGAACGGAGTGATTCATGAAGGTCAGTTACTTTCTGAGAGGAGAATAGGTCCTAAGGGGACCCCTACTACAATTTTAAGATTAGTATTAAAGTATTAAATAACAGCAAAAACTACAATCATAGGCAAGCATGTAGATATAATAACTACAGCCATAGGAGCCCAGCTGACCATGAAGCACAACCACAACTGAGGATGAACCTGTTTACACCCAATACAGGTTGCTTGACTGCAACTAGTGAATGTTACATTTTTGTGACTACAAGTGTACATAATAGGCAGGTAGGTTTTAGGAGGTAAACAAAGCGATGTATTACAGGCCACCTGCCAAAAATGAGGACTTCATCAAAAAATGACTGTGGTTTCTAGTCTTGTCTATTTCCGACCCCAAGACAGTTATGCAGGCCAATGAGAGGCTCTAGACAAGTGGTCCTAATATGAGTAAGGGGTTTTGCAGCAATTGTAAATAAGAGAGGTCACAGTACATATCAATTAAAAATGACACTGCACATGTCAGTAGGGGATGCCATAGCACACGTGAGAAACAATAAAGTGACTCTAAAGGTAAAAAAAATAACAAACATTTTATACTTATTGGGCCAAATCCTCAGCCAGGCGGCGTAACTTAACTTTCAGCAGTTAAGTTACACTGACTTAAAGTTTTTACCTAAGTGCCTGATCCTCAAAGCACTTACGTAAAAATTTCAAGCAGTGTAAGTTAAGTGCCGCCGTCGTAAGGCGTTCCTCCTCTCCGGGGGGCGTTTACAATTTAAATGAGGCGCGCTCCCGCGCCGGCCGTACTGCGCATGCGCGTGACGTCATTTTCCCGACGTGCATCGCGCGAACGTAATTGACGCCGGGCGGCTTTGTGGATTGCGACGGGACACTAAAGTTACGACGGGTGAAAAAAAGACGCGCCGGGAAAACAAATAATTTTAAAAAAAAATGACAGCGTCGCTCGGCATGCATTCCTGAGGGAGAACTCCATGCCAATTTTCAATGAAAAAAACGGCATGGGTTCCCCCTCAGGAGCATACCAGGCCCTTAGGTCTGGTATGGGTTGTAAGGAGACCCCCCTCCGCCGCAAAATTGACGTAGGGGGTCCCCCTACAATCCATACCAGACCCGTATCCAAAGCACGCTACCCGGCCAGCCAGGAAGGGAGTGGGGACGAGCGAGCGCCCCCCCCCCCTCCTGAGCCGTGCCAGGCCGCATGCCCTCAACATGGGGGGGTTGGGTGCTCTGGGGCAGGGGGGCGCACTGCGGGCCCCCCCACCCCAGAGCACCCTGTCCCCATGTTGATGAGGACAGGACCTCTTCCCGACAACCCTTGCCATTGGTTGTCGGGGTCTGCGGGCGGAGGCTTATCGGAATCTGGGAGTCCCCTTTAATAAGGGGGCCCCCAGATACCGGCCCCCCACCCTAAGTGAATGGATATGGGGTACATCGTACCCCTATCCATTCACCTGTAGGCAAAAAGTAAAAGTTAATAAACACACAACACAAGGCTTTTTAAAATATTTTATTATTCTGCTCCGGACGCCCCCCCTGTCTTCGTTATTAGCTCAATTACCAGGGGGGGCTTCTTCTTCCACTCTCCGGGGGTCTTCTCCGCTCTCCGGGGGTGTTCCGCTCTCCGGGGGGGGCTTCTCCGGACTCCGGGGGGCTTCTTCCATCTTCTCCCCTCTTCCGCTCTTGACTCGGCGAACCCCGGTTCTTCTGCAGCTCTCCGGTGCCTTCTTCTTCAGCAGCTGGCTGCCTGCTATGTTTGTGTGTTAGCTCGATTTCAAACAGGCAGCCGGCGCGGTCTTCTGTGATGTCAGGGTCTTCTGGTCTTCTGTTCTTCCTATGTTGCCTCGTCGCCTGTTGTCGCTGTAATGATGGAAGCGCGCCTTGCATCCCATTTATATAGGCATCACCGTCCCATCATGCTCCGGTAGGTACCCACGTGGTGGGTGCCTACCCACGTGCACCCACCACGTGGGTACCTACCGGAGCATGATGGGACGGTGATGCCTATATAAATGGGATGCAAGGCGCGCTTCCATCATTACAGCGACAACAGGCGACGAGGCAACATAGGAAGAACAGAAGACCAGAAGACCCTGACATCACAGAAGACCGCGCCGGCTGCCTGTTTGAAATCGAGCTAACACACAAACATAGCAGGCAGCCAGCGCTGAAGAAGAAGGCACCGGAGAGCTGCAGAAGAACCGGGGTTCGCCGAGTCAAGAGCGGAAGAGGGGAGAAGATGGAAGAAGCCCCCCGGAGTCCGGAGAAGCCCCCCCCGGAGAGCGGAACACCCCCGGAGAGCGGAGAAGACCCCCGGAGAGTGGAAGAAGAAGCCCCCCCTGGTAATTGAGCTAATAACGAAGACAGGGGGGGCGTCCGGAGCAGAATAATAAAATATTTTAAAAAGCCTTGTGTTGTGTGTTTATTAACTTTTACTTTTTGCCTACAGGTGAATGGATAGGGGTACGATGTACCCCATATCCATTCACTTAGGGTGGGGGGCCGGTATCTGGGGGCCCCCTTATTAAAGGGGACTCCCAGATTCCGATAAGCCTCCGCCCGCAGACCCCGACAACCAATGGCAAGGGTTGTCGGGAAGAGGTCCTGTCCTCATCAACATGGGGACAGGGTGCTCTGGGGTGGGGGGGCCCGCAGTGCGCCCCCCTGCCCCAGAGCACCCAACCCCCCCATGTTGAGGGCATGCGGCCTGGCACGGCTCAGGAGGGGGGGGGGGGGGCGCTCGCTCGTCCCCACTCCCTTCCTGGCTGGCCGGGTAGCGTGCTTTGGATACGGGTCTGGTATGGATTGTAGGGGGACCCCCTACGTCAATTTTGCGGCGGAGGGGGGTCTCCTTACAACCCATAACAGACCTAAGGGCCTGGTATGCTCCTGAGGGGGAACCCATGCCGTTTTTTTCTTTGAAAATTGGCATGGAGTTCTCCCTCGGGAATGCATACCAAATGCCGTCGCTTGAATGGGCCTTTACAAGGTGTGACTAACTTTACACCTTGTAAAAGCAGCCCTAGTTTTACACCAGGCAAACTAACACTTACGGCGTAAAAACTAGGTACAAAAGCTTTGAGGATCGCCCTAAGTGCTAATTTGCATACTAACAGAGGCATTTCGACTCGAAATGCCCCCAGTGGCGGATGCGGTACTGCATCCTAAGATCCGGCAGTGTAAGTCCCTTACAGATGTCGGATCTTCTGCCTAACTTAGGAAAACTGCTTCTGAGGATCAGTTCCAAAGTTAGAACCAGAGATACGACGGCTTACGCCGGAGTATCTCTTTTGTGGATATGGCCCATTATACTTAACTGCTCTGTGCAGTGTACATTTAGGCTTTAGACAACTTAAAAGGTAGGGAATTGCTATTGACATTGTAATCTATATGTTCTCAGCAATGAAAGTACTTTGCTAAGCACAAAGAAAATAAACATAACGATAATATTGTTAGAGTAACAATATAGCAACACAGGCGTCCACATGCAGAAACACATGCCTATTTTTTATTTATTTTTTACAATTTTAAAATTCAAATAGTAGTTCCCCTGTAAAGAATACAGTGAGTACTTACCTCTCCATCTGCCTGTGCTGCAGAATGCCACCCACAAAAATCTCTTCAAAATGGACACTTCCAGTAGGACACAGTAATGACATAGGGGTTGGTTGGAAGAATAATAATAACAAAAATAAAAAAAAATACTGACACCAGTGGTGGAACTACCAGGGTCACAAAGGTTGCACTTGTGGCCTGGCCATGGCATTCCACCCCCGGGCTCGGATGGAAGAGCCCTAGCCAGGGGGCCCTTCATTGGTTTTTGCACCAGGGCCCTGAAGCTTCTAGTTTCGACACTGTATTTTACCACTGATAAACAGGAACTACCTTTTTGTGTAAAAGTGAAAAACAGATCTCTGCAAAGTAATTTAAATGAATTATAATGAAGGAAAAAAAAACTGATTGTGTAAGTATACAAATCTATAATATCACATACTTAAAGTGGTTCTAAAGGCTGAAGTTTTTTTACCTTCATGCATTATATACATCGTGATCTTGCAATGTTTTCAAGAGCTTTCAATGTTGTACAATACCTGGTTGATCTTGCCTGTTTCTGTGTCCCTGTCTATAAGCTGACAACAGTTATCATGGCTGTCGATCCATGATAGCATGGTCAGTTTACATCCTTCCATCATCGGAATCTCTGTACAGCGTCTGTATCCTGCCTCGTTACTCCTTGTCATTTCCTTCTGTGGTCTGTGTAAAGCCCCTCCCCTCCCAGCTTGAGTATTTATGCTCCTCCCCTCTTCTGTGTTAAAGCTGCAGTATTTCCCAGAGTGTATTGCATGCAGTTTTTAAAGTATGCAGTTTTACATACTTTCACTAAAACAATCCATTTTTTTTAAGTTTAAATACATTGATCTGCAAAGTTTTTTTTATAACTTTATATGCATATGTGTATTTATAAATGCTTGTATTTGTGTATGCATGTATGCATGTGTATGCATGTATGTATGTGCATGTTTGTATTGATGTGTGTACATATATGTGCATTCATGTATGCATGTGCATGCATGTGTGTATTTGTGTGTATTCGTGTGTATGTATGTGCATGTGTGTATCTATTAATGCATGTTTGTTTGTGTGTATGCGTGTATGTGTGTGTGTGCATGTCTATGTGTATATGTATGTGTGTATACAGTATATATGTGTGTAAATATGCATGTTTGTATGTGTGTATGCATGTATGTGTACATGTATGTATACATGTGAGTATGTACTGTATGTGTGTATGTATACATGCATATGTGTGTGCATGTGCATGCGTGTATGTGTGCATGTGTACATGTGTGTGTGCAGGTGTTTATCTATGAATGCATGTCTGTATGTGTGTATGTATTTATGTGCATGCATGTATGCATGTGTGCATGTCCATGTGTGTATATATACATGCATTGATGTGTGTATGAGCATGTAGACATATATATGTGTACATGCGTGTATGTGCATGTATGTGTGTATATATTAGTGTATGCATGTGTGTATGGCCATGCGTGTATGTATAGGTGCATTTATGTGTGAAATGACAGGTTGAAAATAAGTAGGGGGTTTCAAGTAGTGGCTGTCAGTTATATAGTGAAGATGCCTGGTCATGAGGGGTTAAATCTGTGTGTTGTTTTCCACTGGCTCTGTCAATAATGATGACTGTGAAAGCTCTACCGCCCCCCTCCTCCCCTGTTAGTAGAGATAAGCACAAAGGGTAGGCAGAGCCCTGCTATGTAATGATTTCTGACAGCTACTCAGCTCCCTCCTGCCTATGAAATGCTGCATCATCTATGCCTCAAATGCTGCTCTGCATTTATGGGATTAACTGCTTTTACATTCTATGCAGGCTGAAGCTTGGGATGCAGAATCTGCTGCTATATCGGCAAACCACCAATCAGACCCAAGGTCAAAGTTTATGGAGTGCTCTGCTGTCATACCTACTACAGTTTGTAGATTGTACATTGGAGACTGAAATCAGCTGGTTCTATGGTCTATTCGGATCAAATTCAGATATACCTTGTTTGGTGTAATCGCGGTGGAGGCAGCATCATGCTGTAGCGCTGGTGGTCCGTTGGCAATCTCAGTGTGTTTAGTTCGGGTACCCAGGAGAGAGGATATCAGCTCACTGAATAAAAGACACGCATGCAGTATGTGCTGAAATCTTTCTCTGTCTTTACTCGTCATATCATGAGGATATATACATTACAAAAAGGGGAAGGATCACATATTCCAAACAATATTTGATTGGTTAGCATAAATACAAAACAAAGCGTGATTGGTTACCAAAAAGTCTTTCTACTAATTAGGTGTAAGGCACCTGTGAAAAATAATTGCTGACAAAGGAGTGATATATGACTTAGCTAGAATCATAAACAAGAGTGTATAAGATCAATTATTTCTAACAATTACCAAAAATAACAAGTGTTTCAATTATTAAGGAATGTTATGTGTGTGATGTTCAATTCATAGATAAGAATTAACAAGCAATTACATATGTGCAAGGTTACTTTAAAACTTCTTCAAAGGAAGAAGTAATGACATTTCCTAAATAATAAGAAGGAATACAGTATTTGTCATCTTTTCTCAAAGATGAAACCTTATAGGAAGAATGTCTGTACAAGGACATTCTAGGATTCTTCTAACATGTAAAATAATATTCACTCTAAAACTTATTAACCCTTATAGTATATGCAACAGTTAAGGAAGCACCCTAGCTTCAGAACCTTTACCCCTTACAGTTCCCCTCTTAAAATCAAAAATTTGATTTTCTCCTAAAAAAGTGGGGTCTAGGGTACTGAGGGCCTTTCCCACCCACCTTAAATAATGGGGTTCTTCTCCCTTAGTTGCCTGTATCTCTTAAGATATTCAGCATAGCTTGATGGAGTGGGATTAAAAAGGGATGTTTGATCAGGGAGTAAGGAGGGGTACATAGAAAGATTATCAATTCCTTTACTGAGCATCTTCCTTAGACAAGGGAAAATACAGCACACTACGATACCTATAACTGTAAGTATGATTACTACAATGATCCCCAGCTGGATGAGAGCTTGTTTCCAGCTGGTGAACCATCCAAAGTATTGATCCCGGGGGTTTTCTATACCAGAGTTCTTTTTTAACTCAACTGACAGATCTTCTAGTTTCTTTATGGCTAATGTAACCTTACCCTTAGGGCCAGTATTGTCCGGAATATAAGTGCAACAGCCTTCTACCCGGTCAATAAATTTACATGTTCCCCCTTTCTCAGCAAGGATCATATCTAGGGCCATTCTATCCTGGAATGTCATCTGAGAGGTGGCCTCTAACTGTTCTGCCATTCCCTTTAGAGCATCCCTTGTATAATTGACAAATCTCTGTTGGTTGTAATAAATGTAATTAATCCAGTCTACGTTTTTATTTATAGTTACCAGGGGAAACAGGGATTCAAAGCCTGCCGCAACTTGGTCTCTGGCTTTGAACTCATCTGGGACCCCTCTTGGCACCCCTATTGCATCTATGTATACATGCGGGTCAAAACTACCTATAGGGGCTCCTCTTTTCTTTCTTGAAGGGGAGTCTGGGTGAGACTCAGCCTGCCCTTCAGAAAGGATGTGTAGGGGCATAATAATTTTAGCCAATGCACACTCTCCCTTCCAAGGAGTATCCAACTTAGTTCGAATTTTCATATCACCACATATCCAATAAATGTCTCCCAGTGATCGGGTCTGATTGGCTATGATTGTTTTTCTATATTCAAAGCAGAACCCTGGAGGAAAAGACTTAAGGTCTCTGCCCCTTGTTGTGTTACTCACGTAGCAGGTGTAATTCCCTGGATATATGGTGATTCCATCCCCTGGATTGGAATTCTTTGATATGATGGGGTACTCTCGTTTCCACATTTCACATTTACTATCATTTACAACTGTATGTGTGAACAGACTCAAAAAGCATTTGTCCTGGTCCACCGGTATGTGTATGGGTACAGTTCCCAGGTGAGGCCTGGCCTTACCACACACATAGCAGTTAGACCTATTATGTTTATTGGCATTGTATTTCATCCATTCCAGCCAGAAATTGGTATCAGAGAGACCAGTTTCTACTGCTAATATGTCTTCATAGGAGGGATCTGCCATGGCAATCATATCCTTAATCGTTTGAATATGGGGTTTAAGAGGATTTGTAGGGGGGTTTTGTTGCCATTCTCTGGAATTGTACATATCCTTTATCTCAAACTTGCCCAAGGGTCTATCAGTTCCTCCCCGCACCCATTTTCCCATCCAGTAGGTTCCCTCATCTCCCTTTTGTGGGTTCTCAATATTGAGGATCAGTTGGTATGCTGTGCCCCCGGGTCTAAACTTCACATCCCCGTCATTTCTGGTGGGTAGGTACTTACTAGTGGTACACCGTGTAGGGGCTGGGCCTCTCCATGACAGTGTCATCCTGGAGATAAGGGTTTTCCCATTTTTATCTTTTCTATTTAGTGCCGATTGAGGTTTGTATCCCCAATCCCATCCTGTACTCCATCCCACACTTCCCCAATAATCACAGTTTTGTCCCCAATAATTGTCTGTGGCACATATATATATTTCTGGGTTTTGATCTCTCCTTCCATGACACTGCCATGCGGGGCCGGGACATGGTGCAATATCGCAGTAATCAAACAAAAAAGTAGCTACTTGTGTATTGGAAGAGTTAAACCAGAGTTGTGTCAGGCCAGCTTTCTGTATGATAGCTACTTGTTGAGGATTCGGGTTTATAACGTTCCTTTTACTACGGGGACAATTGGGGGTCTCGTTATGTTGCTTCCCACATATTTCCCGTATCACCCCTAACTCTTCTGGGTGATATATGCAGTTAGTTGTAATCCAGATGAGGGAAAATACTCAAAATGAAATCAGTCCCATCAGCAGCCACAGTTTGCCAGAATCCGGTGATAACAGGATTGTCATTTTTTTCGAGGGTCAGGGTTGTCCGTCTCCGTTGATACCCCCTTTTCTTGACTGTCCTGTTCGAGGTCAGGGCTGCGCGCCCCCGTTAGTACCTCCTTTCTTGACTCTGGTTCCTCCAACTCGGGGTCCCTGCGTACCAGCAGCATGGATCCAGGTAGGACTGTGTTCGGTTAGGACTGCAGCAAAATCCTGTTGTTTCTTTCCCTTCTTCAGCTGTTTTATCACCACTACATCTCCTTCCTTGAATGGGTGGGTGTTGCCCTGTAGAAGAAACGGAAACTTGCGAGTAACTTTGTCTTTGACTTCTATTAAAATTTCAATCAACTTTCTCATATATTTATCCCTAATATTGTCAAGATTGTCCTGTTTCATGAATGTGTGTCTAGCCCAAGGTGTTGGGAAAAGCCTACCCATCAGGATTTCACAAGAGAATATCCTAGGGTTGCATTTGGTGTCATTCTTATTTCAGCAAGGACAGCTGGGAGGTATCTTTTCAAACGTACCTTCTGTAGCTTTCCTCAGCTTGTCTTTGATTTGGGAAGTAAATGTTGGGCCTTGGAATGAATTTATTTGTAGTGGTACTCCCCACCTGGGGGTGATTTCCCCCGTGTGAAGATTCCCACTACCGTTCTAGCATCTTCTCTCTTAGTGGAAAAACATTTCAAGCCAGCGGGAGAACATGTCTGCAATCATACAGACTGGTTGTTGTCCTCCTTTTCGCTGTGAAATGTGGGTGAAATCAATTTGAAGGTGTGTGAACGGGGTTGTGGGGTAGAGCAATCCGATGTGGGTTATTGGGATCACTCCTGATGCATGTAATGCACCTTTTGACATAACTTTCTACCAATTGCCTGGCATTAGTAACATAAAAATCTTTTAGTAGTTGTTTTAAAGTACGTTTCCAACTTATGTGTCCTATCCCATTATAGTGTGCGATGTATATTGGGGCACTACACTTTGGGATGCATGGTCTCCCCTCTTTGCAGATCAATCCAGTTTTAGGATTTTTCTGCAAAACAGGATAACACCAGTCCTTTAGTTCTGCAAGGGACGCTGAGCGCTGGAGATCAGCGACCAGTTGGGCTTTTTCTGGGAGAAAAGGGACCAGGGCGGGCATTTGCAACAAGGTCTCCCCTCTTTGGACCGCTCGCTTCGCCTCTTGGTCAGCCAAGGCATTGCCTTTGCTGATCTCGTCAGTACCCTTAGTGTGTGCTCTGCAGTGTATAATGGTAAGTTCACTGGGAAGGTTGACGGCTTTGATAAGTTCATTAATGAACCGTGAGTGGGAAATTTCTTCCCCATCAGTTCTTACATATACTTCTAGGGACAAACGTCCCCCATGACCAAAGGTGTGAATAGTCACTGGTTGGTCTGTGTAAATTTCACATGCTCTAATGAGAGCAATGAGTTCAGCTGCTTGAGCTGACTGGTAAGGGATGGACTTGGCTTCTAAAACTACATCAGGGAATTTAACTATTGCATACCCTGCCAGGCAGGTGCTGTCACCGGGCTCGGTACATAAACCATGCACAGAGACAACATCCGCACCCGGGATGGGTATGTTCATCATGTCCAGTCCGGGGGAGACAACCATTTCAATCTCCTCCAGACAGTCATGACAATCGGGTCCTACATCCTCAAATAACTCCATACCTAGAAGTGTATTTAGGATCATGGCCGGGCCCGATTTACTGGCACTATACTCAATGTACAGCTGTGGATTACCGAGGAGAATAACCTCATACTCACTTAATCTCTCAGCTGACATGTGTTGGGTGTGTGTGCCTTTAAGTAGGGTTACTACATTATGTGAGGTATATAAGGTTGTAGGGTGTCCTAATGTGAACACAGATGCCATTTCTACCACCATAGTACATGTTGCCAGAGCCCTAAAGCAGGACGATAAAACCTGGACTTGTGGAGGCAAGACCTTTGAAAAATAAGCTACAGGTTGTAGCTTGCCCCCGTGTTCTTGGGCCAGCACACCCGCCATGGTTGTACAATTGTCTCTAACATACAAATGAAACATCAAATTGAAGTCAGGGAGGCTCAGTCCAGAACTTTTTAGCAGTGCATTTTTTAATGCCTCAAAGGCATACAACATTACAATAGACCATTCAACATTTATGGGAGCATTTTTCAGAGTGGCTTGTTTCAGAATATTATCATAAAAGGAGCAATCAGGAATCCATTGCCTACAAAAATTTATCATACCAAGAAAAGACAGCATTTCTCTCTTGGTGTGTGGGGTGACCAGGCCCACTATGGCAAGGATTCGAGAGGGACTGAGGCTCTTTTGACCCTTTGAGAAGACAAAGCCCAAGTATTCAACCTTTTCACTGCACCATTGTAATTTTTGCTTAGACACTTTATAACCACATTTGCATAACCACAACATCAGTGATTCACTATCTTGCTGACAGGCCTCCCTTGACTTACTACAGACCATCAGATCATTGACATACTGTAGTACTACCGAACCTTGGGGGGAGTGCCATGGCCTGATTGTGGACTGAAAAGTAGTACTGTTTACCACGGGGGAGTCCACAGATCCTTGAGGCACTTCCATCCA
Source organism: Rana temporaria (assembly GCF_905171775.1). Classification (NCBI taxonomy): domain Eukaryota; kingdom Metazoa; phylum Chordata; class Amphibia; order Anura; family Ranidae; genus Rana; species Rana temporaria. The sequence goes on from NC_053492.1 coordinate 348,626,905, forward strand.
GTTTAACTGGCATTCGCCATCAAGGGAAAAAGAAACAAAGAAAACAAAAGGTCTGGTCTCCCTGTCAACAGGGACACTAAAGAAAACATTCTTTGAATCTATAACAGTAAAATGTGTGGCATCATGCGGTATGTTGGCAAGCAAGGCATGGAGGTCAGGTTTCAGAGTGACCCTGTAAGGGGAACAGGAGATCAGACCAGTGTCATATTCTCCTGTTGCCAAAACACCCTCAGGCAAGTCCGGAGGACCCGGATATGCCTGCATGTTGTACATGGTCACAATGTATGATTCAGCGACAGCGTCAATGGGTAACACAGAGGACTCAACAATCAACTCTCCTGTCTCCTCTCTAGGGAACGGGTTACAACTGTCCATTATTGGGACATAAAACCGCTGAAACAATCAATGAACAGTTGTAAGCGACCCACAGTCTGCCCAATATAATCTTTAATTGGTACAGAAAAATAACAATTAAGTTCATATAACACTTGGTCTCTGCAACAGCGCCTTGGGCGGCCTACTGCAGCAAAAAACATGGTGTAAGTTATATGGTCTCTCACTAATAAGTCTAACAATGTGTAAGTTACTGTCAGATTCAGTACGCTTAAGTTACAATTTCACAAACACAATATTCCACAAAACAGTATTCACAAAACCGAACAACAAAAGAACCACAACAAAACAACAATAACAACTTCAGAACAACAATTCCATGTGACAACGTTTTCACTCTCAACAAAGGGATAGAAGGAACGCTCACAGTGCTCGACTGCCAATATTCAGGTTTTACCCCAAATAATGCGTCTTCCCAAAACGTGAGCAGTCACAGATTTTTAGGTAGGCTGACGGAGCGGGTCGAGTGAAATGTGACAATCTTTTCACTCTCAACAAAGGGATAGAAGGAACGCTCACAGTGCTCGACTGCCAAAATTCAGGTTTTACCCCAAATAATGCGTCTTCCCAAAACGTGAGCAGTCACAGATTTTTAGGTAGGCTGACGGAGCGGGTCGAGTGAAATGTGACAACTTTTCACTCTCAACAAAGGGATAGCAGGAGAACAACAACAAAACAACAACAACAACAATTCCACAATAAAACAACAACAATTCCGCAATAAAACAACAACAATTCCGGAACAACAATTCAGTGATCCTTGTCTGTACACTTACCAACCAGACATTTGTATCACACAAACAAATTATCTTAAACTCTATGTGATAGAAAACAAATTATCTTATACTCTATGCGATAGAAAAGAAAGCACAGTTTTTTTAAACACAATGAGACTGCCCGTTATCTCTTTCCCTGAAAGAGGTCAAGTTTACCACCGAAACTTGAAAGGTGCCTCCCAGAGACACGGTTGCAAAAGATTTAAGGTCTCCCTGAGCCTTAAAACGTAATTCCCTGAATTACAATTTGCAAGAAAATAGATTTACCCAGAAATCTATTGTGTTTTCGCCGAAACACAAACGTTAGCCGGCTATGAAGGTGCCTCCTAGAGACACGGTTGCAAAATTTAAGTCTCCCTGAGCCTTAAGCGTAATTCCCGGAATTACATTTTGCAAGAAAATAGATTTGCCCTGAAATCTATAGTGTTTTCGCCGAAACACAAATACTAGCCGGCTAAGTCTTTGCGCCCTCTCCCCCAAAATCAACACACACTATCCACTCCCGGGTGGATCCCCATGTGAGTTAATTTGTTTTAGTTCTAGATCGGAAGTCTAATCAGAGCTCCGGATGACCCGGCAGACAAACAGCAAAAGAATGTGTATATCTTACCGGGAACTCCGGAGATGATCTTCCGATCTCGGTGGGACCTCCAAATTGTGGGGGTGGCAGACTGGCGCTGGTGGTCCGTTGGCAATCTCAGTGTGTTTAGTTCGGGTACCCAGGAGAGAGGATATCAGCTCACGGAATAAAAGACACGCATGCAGTATGTGCTGAAATCTTTCTCTGTCTTTACTCGTCATATCATGAGGATATATACATTACAAAAAGGGGAAGGATCACATATTCCAAACAATATTTGATTGGTTAGCATAAATACAAAACAAAGCGTGATTGGTTACCAAAAAGTCTTTCTACTAATTAGGTGTAAGGCACCTGTGAAAAATAATTGCTGACAAAGGAGTGATATATGACTTAGCTAGAATCATAAACAAGAGTGTATAAGATCAATTATTTCTAACAATTACCAAAAATAACAAGTGTTTCAATTATTAAGGAATGTTATGTGTGTGATGTTCAATTCATAGATAAGAATTAACAAGCAATTACATATGTGCAAGGTTACTTTAAAACTTCTTCAAAGGAAGAAGTAATGACATTTCCTAAATAATAAGAAGGAATACAGTATTTGTCATCTTTTCTCAAAGATGAAACCTTATAGGAAGAATGTCTGTACAAGGACATTCTAGGATTCTTCTAACATGTAAAATAATATTCACTCTAAAACTTATTAACCCTTATAGTATATGCAACAGTTAAGGAAGCACCCTAGCTTCAGAACCTTTACCCCTTACAGTAGCGAAGTTTTTCTGTAGCAGATCCAAGAATATTTGTGATGGTAGGGGGTAGTCTATGAGTTACTACATCCACTGATATCACCCTGCTGCCAGACATCCATTAAACACACGCTTTCAGTCAATGAACATTTTTTTGCTTGTTTTTGTTATTTTATTTGGGGATTAACTTGGATAGGGAATAGGGACATGGGATGCCCATAGGATGAATTTGTATTTGAAATGTTATAGCGGCTCAAACTAGTATTGGAAATGTTATCGCAGTTCATGAGTTACACTTCCTCAGATTGGACAAAATGGCGGACACTAATCTTGACAGACTTCACCTTAGAACATTTCCCGCCTCTGCACTCTACCTGCAAACTTTTACCTCAGGACACTTCTCCTCCTGCACATCACTTTCCTGTCACTGCATTAGTAGTCCTGTCCCGTCATCTTCTTGATCTGACTAGGCCTCACTCTAAATAAGTCCCAGTAGTAGTTTTAATTGATGATCCTGAATAGGCCAGCAACCTGCAGTACCCCTTTTTGTGGCTGTGGACATTTCTTGAAGAGAATATTTGATGATGGACTACTGATTCAAGCAAGCCCGACTTGCAAATCCTGTGCCCTCAGGCTGCATTGATTTGACACAAACTCCACAGTCTTCTCTCTTGCTCTACACCCAGCTCCCCTGGTGTTCCTTTTCCAGATCTCCAATGTGCTTTCACTCACTGACATCTGCCCTGGGTCCTTCCTGAAGGACTTACTCCAGACCGTGCAGACCAACTCTCCTCCTAGCTCCTGTTCCAGGACACCTCTCCATGACTGTGTAAGGAGAGGCTCCCTCCCAGCTCCCAATCTCCTCCGCCGGATCAACACCCCCCCAGATGAGGGTGTTTCTCCAGCACGACAGTCTAGCACTCCGTCCTTCAGTTCACCCAGCCGACAACTCCCCCCAGCAGGCTGACTGGAGGAGGCCTGCCAATCCTAGATGGGGATTGGTCAGAGCTCCTCACATTTTCCCCATGTCACTCGAACTCTCAACCCTGCCCCTTTTCCAGAACATTCTCACTGGAAACAGGGGAGGCACCCAAAAGCTGAAGTACATGTCAGTCAAACCCACTGCTACACTAAACCACTCCCTGCCCCCAGATCAAAAACAAACAGGCCTAGCTTGCAGCATAGGCCTGTTAAATGTACCTGCACTGGCAAATTTACTTAAAAAACTCACCTCTAGCACCTACCTATGGTGGAGGGTGCTACACAAGAATGGCTTAAAAACAACAATGGTAATGTCTTGTAATGGATGATAGTCAGAGTCTGAATCTGCTTCCAACTGTCAGATTGTAAATGGACCTGACAAATACTATTTTCTCACTATCTCCTGCATCTACTCAATACTGAGTTGAAACAAGGATATTATGTATGTCTGCTATTATGAATGCTTTCATTGTAATTATATGAAATAGCTTTGCAGATATCTATTTTCACTTTGATCTGAAAGAGCCTATGTCTCTAGGTCAGTAAAAACAAAGATAAATTATATCCACTGTGATTTAATGTTTTATGACACTAAAACATGAAAACTTCCAAAGGATAGAACATATTTTATAGGCACTGTATATGATCCATCACAGCATGAGAAGATGTCTATCAAAGTGTTTCAAAGCAGTAGTGTAGGTTCATGTTACATCATTCTATGCTGAGCAACCTTAATCTCAGGATATTACAGAGCACATAGAGCTTAGAAACGCTAAAAGCCAAAATCATTTAGCTAGCAGGAGACCTGCGCAAAAATGTAGGTTAAATGTAGGTAAGATTTTTGGCAGAAGAGACTTCTTTTGCCTAACATGTTTGATTCGCTGTGTACATTGATGTGGTTTTAAATGTGTGCACGTGTGGGATTTACACATAGCTCCCAACTGTCCCTGATTTCGAGGAACTGTGCCTGATTTCGAACAACGTCTCTTTAAAACCACAGTTGTTTTTAAATGCCAGTGAATGCTCAACTTTTCTAGTGCCCACTTTGCCAGCAACACTCTGTTCATGAGCTTACGTCACCTAAATACATATTTTAGGCTTGTTATTTACCTGCAAAAGCCTCCCTAGTAGAGATGGAGGAAGAGGAGCTAGGCCAGCACAGAAAGTAATTTGACACTCCCAGAAGAGGAGAGGGCTATGATGTGCAACGAGGGAGGAGTACCACGGAATTGACTCTTCCTGAAGTAGTCAAATTTGCTAGCAGGTTTAGAGGCACATTGCAAGTCAAGAAAGAAAAACAATTTTTTTTGGAAAGGAAAAACAGTTCACTTGTTTGATTTTTCTGTGCTTTTACCTCCAATTTTTTTTAAATAGAAGTTTGGTTTAATCCCATACCTGCTCCTACCCCCATTCTAAGTCCTATACTAACTAGGCTGTAGAGGAAAGATCTGTATACTTACCTATTCACTGGGTGCTTCACAAGGGCCCGTGCATTGTGGGTGCACCAAAACCACCCCCTAACACCACCGCCATCCTCCCTATACAGGCGCCCAGCCCCTTTCAAGACACTGGGCGCATGAATTACAATTGTGGGGATAGGTGGGGGTTGTGTATTTTGAAGCACGTGACAAGAGCCAGAGGCTTTAAAAGGCTTCAAAAAGGTGGTCTGGTAACCGTCAACCGATTGGCTGACAGTACAGGCAATCCTATTTGATGCCTTGCAAGGAGGAGAAAAGAGAGGAAACAGAGCCGCTCCCGGAACACATCTTGCTGCAGGTGGGAGGACATTAGGGTCCTCCTGAATCAGTCCATTGTGTGTGCGTCCATGCCGCTGGCTGCACTGAGGGGGGTGGGATTGTAAAAATAACTTGGTTCTCAGCCTTAAAGGGATTGTCTGCCTAGGTTCACACTGCTGCGAATTCAAAATCGCGGTAAAATTCGCGATTTTACCGCGATTTCGCGGCTGCGATTTTGCCGCGATTTCGGCCGCAATTTAATGTAAATCGCGGCCCGAAATCGCAAAAAGTAGTACAGGAACTACTTTTTGAAATCGTAGATTGGGCGTCGCACTGATTAGGACAGTGTCATTGCCGACAATTGCCGCCGATTTGAGATGCGATTTGACATGTCAAATCGCATCTCAAATCGTTCCAAATCGTACCCAGTGTGAACCAGGGCTAAAGGAACTTTTTTTTCCCCCCTAAATAGCTTCCTTTAGAGCAGTCCTCCTTCACCTACCTCATCCTTCGATTTTGCTTTTAAAAGTCCTTATTTCTTCTGAGAAATTTCCTCACTTCCTGTTCTTCTGTCTGTAACTACACACGTAATTACATACGTAATGCGAGGCTTTCTTCCTGGTGTGTAGAAAGCCTCTTGAGGGGGAGGGGGGCGAGCAGGAGTGCCAGGACGCCCACTAACACACAGCTCCTTTCTCTATCTGCAAAGTAGAGAGTGTCCTGACTTGCCTGCTCACCCCCTCCCCCTTCAAGAGGCTTTCTCCACACCAGGGAGAAAGCCTTGCATTACTGTTTGTAGTTACAGACAGAAGAACAGGAAGTGAGCATTTCTCAGAAGAAATAAGGACATTTAAAAGCAAAATCAAAGGATGAGGTAAGTGAAGGAGGACTGCACTAAGGTAAAGGAAGCTACTTAGGGGGGAAAAAATTCCTTTACAACCCCTTTAAAGCAGGGAGGGAAAAGATGCAACATTAGACCGATGCTGCATCCACCTAGGTAAGTATGATAAAAAAATACAAAAATAATTCCATACTCTTTTAGATACAGCGGCCCAGATTCTCAAAGGAGATACGACGGCGTATCTCCAGATACACCGTCGTATCTCTGAGTCTGAGCCGTCGTATCTATGCGCCTGATTCTTAGAATCAGTTACGCATAGATTTGTACTAGATCCGACTGGCGTAAGTCTATTACGCCGTCGGATCTTAACTGCATATTTATGCTGTCCGCTAGGGGCGTGTACGCTGATTTACACCTAGAATATGTAAATCAGCTAGATACACAAATTCACGAACGTACGCCCGGCCGACGCAGTACAGTTTACGTTAGGCTTTTCCCGGCGTAAAGTTACCCCTGCTATATGAGGCGTACATGCGGCGTACCAATGTTAAGTATGGACGTCGTTCCCGCGTCAAATTTTGAAAATTTGACGTTGTTTGCGTAAGTCATTCGCCAATAGGGCTGGGCGTCATTTACGTTCACGTCGAAAGCATTGGCTTCTTGTGGGTTAATTTGGAGCATGCGCACTGGGATACTTTTACGGACGGCGCATGTGCCGTTCGTAAAAAGCGTCATTTACGTGGGGTCACATAAAATTTACATAACACACGCCCACATCTACCACATTTGAATTAGGCGGGCTTACGCCGGCCTATTTACGCTACACCGCCGCAACTTTCTTTTGAGAATACGGCACTTGCCTGTAAAAGTTGCGGAGGCGTAGCGTAAATAGGATACGTTACGCCCGCACAAAGATACGCGTATCTACGTGAATCCGGGCCAGCATGTTTAGCTGCAGCTTTAAAGTGCAGGACCTTTTTTTTTTACATGTAATATACTATTGCACATTAAATGTCTGTACCGGGCATTGATAAAACTTTAATAACTCTCTGGATATTTTGATTTATCAATGCTGTAGCTCAGTATCATAGATACAGAGAATAAATCTTCATAATGGAACCAAGGGGTACATTTAAAAAAAAACAAGAACTAAGAACATATTACACAGAACAATGTTCTTCTGTTTCACTTTATGTTCATAATCATTGCAACTAATGCTTTTTGGTTATAACTTTGTGATATTTCTTGTCTTTGTTGTAATTAAAATAATAAAGCATCCATGCAATAAAGGTTCATCTTAAAGTTCATCAGCCCTTTATACTGCTATTGTGTATGTCTTCAGATCATATGAAAATAGTTTTAGAAATATAATGATAACATTAATGTATTTTTTCAGTTAAAAAAGAAAAGTTAAAGTGGTATTAAAAATTGATAAATGTGTCTTTAGAATCGATTCCCTTTTTTTTGTCACAGGCAGGGGTACAAGGGTTTATTTCCCCCTAAGAACAACTACCAAAAGTACCTGCATTCATTCTTTAGGGCTCATTAACATTATTCCGACAACAATTGCGTGATGGACGTGTTTTGTCGGATAATCCGACCGCCTGTATGCTCCATCAGACAATTGTTGTCGGAATTTCCGACAAAACAAATGTTGAATAGCCATGCTCTCAAATTGTCCGACAACAAATGTGTTCCGTCAGACTATCCGATCGTGTGTACACAAGTCCGTCAGACTGAAATCCAAAGTACAAACACGCATGCTCCAAAACCAATGCTAACCCTCAGACAACATTAGCAGAAGTTGCCCAAAGGGTGGCGCTAAGAGCTGAAAAACAACGTAGTTTTGTGTATGTTGGCTGAAAAAGTTAAGTCGTCTGTATGCAGAAGAAGTTCACGGCCAACTGCCTTCGGACAAAATTCCACGGATTTGTCCTATGGAAGTCCGATCATGTGTATGAGGCTTTAGGGGTAAAGGTAGTGAGTGCAATTGAAGGCTACCATGATGTCAGAAAGCCAGAACTTTCTTGGATGTTCAGTGTGTGACATCACAATCAAAAAAAATAAGCAATTTTCCTGCATGGGCTCAGCCTACCTTTTCTTTTCTTAAACGGAGTTCCAGCCTTTTCATGTTTATTAAAAGTCAGCAGCTACAAAATGTGTAAACAGACACTTACCTGCTCTATGGTCCCGCGATGCGGCCTCTCGGAATGTCGCTCCTTCCCCCCCCTCCGCCGGTGTCTCCATTCATATTGTGGGCACACGGCCGTGACGGATTTCGGCTTCACGGCCGGGTACTCACTGCGCATGCGCGAGTCGTGCTGCACTCTATGAATGGACAGGCGATCTCCTGGGACCTGTCACTTGTCCCAGGAGATTGCCTAAAGGGAGGGGCCGCCTAAGGCGAGAGGAGGAGTTGCCTAGGCGGTCCCTGAGAGGAAGGAGGAAGGAGGAAGTGGGACAGGAAGTCCCACTCCTACCGAAGCCCCCACTCCCCCCCCCCCCCAACAAAACAATTACATGCCAAATATGACATGTAGGGGGTGAGGAGTGCTTAAAGCGGAAGTTCCACTTTTGGGTGGAACTCCGCTTTAACTTTATTGAGATGTCATAATGGGATAAGCAGAGAACTCCGGTGCCATGCACAAAAATGAAGATCTACTGCAGATTTCTGCACAGCAATGCTCAAGTTCTAATGTGAGCTGGACATATAGGGGTAGATTAAAAAAGATCAGCGGATCTTTAGATCCGCGTAATCTATCTGATTTACGATCCGCCGGTGCAAGTTTGAGAGGCTAGTGCTGTATTCAGAAAGCACTTACCTCAAAACTTGCGGCGGCGTATCGTAAATCCCCCGGCGGAATTCAAATTCCGCGGCTAGGGGGAGTGTAGTATATAAATCAGGCGCGCCCCCGCGCCGATTTAACTGCGCATGCGCCTTCCGTAAATTTTCCCGGCGTGCATTGCTCCCAATGATGTCGCTAGGACGTCATTTCGTCGTGAACGTAAATTACGTCCATCCGTATTCGCAACGACTTACGGAAACGACGTAAAAATTCAAAACTCGGCGCGGGAACGACGGCCATACTTATCATAGGATACGCCGCATATAGCAGGGGTAACTATCCGCCGGAAAAAGCCAAACGCAAACGACGTAAAAAAAAAGCGACGGCGGGCGTTCGTTTCTGAATCGGCGGATCTCCTCATTTGCATATTCGTTGCGAGTAAAACACGAAACGCCACCTAGCGGCCAGCGGAAGATTGCAGCCTAAGATCCGACGGTGTAAGTCACTTACACCTGGCGGATCTTAGGGAGATCTATGCGTAACTGATTCTATGAATCAGGCGCATAGATCCGACCGTCGGATCTCAGAGATATGACGGCGTATCAGGAGATACGCCGTCATATCTCTATCTGAATCTGCCCCATAGAAAAGTGTTGTCTGTGTGTCCTTATTGAGACTGGCATTTTTCTAATGCAGAAAACCTGCCAGTCTCTACACAGATGTGAAAAAGCCCCTGTCACTCACAGAGCCTCAGAATGACCCAAGCTATTGTCTTCTAGACCAGTATTTCTTCAAGGCGCCCCAAAAGGTCATGTTTTCAGGCTTTCCATTATTTCGCACAGGTGATTTGATCAGTTTTACTTCCTTAGTAATTACCACAGCCATTTCATCTGAGGGAAATCCTGAAAGCATGACCTGTTGGGGCGCCTTGAGGACTGGAGTTGAGAAACACTGTACTAGACTGTGTGATAATGGCAATAACTCTCTGTCATTGGGGTTGATTTACTGAAAGCAAATAGACTGTTCACTTTAACCACTTCAATACTGGCCATTTTCGCCCCCTTCCTGCCCAGACCAATTTTTAGCTTTCTGTGCTCTCACACTTTGAATGACAATTATCATGCTACACTGTACCCAAACCAAATTGTATATATTTTTTTTCACATAAATAGAGCTTTCTTCTGGTGGTATGTAATCACTACTGAGTTTTTAACTTTTTTTTGTGATATAAAAAAAAAAAAAAAAAAAAGTACCGTATTTATCGCGGTATAACGCGCTCCCGCGTATACCGCGCACCCCTAATATTGCCCCCAAAATTCCTGTAAAAAAAAAAGTTATATGATTTTATTACTTACAGTTTTGGTGTCTTCCCAGCGTCCATCGTCCAGTCCGTCGTCCGTCTGCGGCCTCGGTGGTGTCCTCCCGGCTTCTCCAGCGCGCGCCTCACGTCGAGTCCCCGCTTCCCGCCGGGTACATTCGGCAAGGCTCGGCTTAGCTCGCGCTCACGCTCTGTGACGTTTATGCGTGAGCACGAGCAAAGCCGAGCCTGGCCGAATGTACCCGAGTGTACTGCACTCGGTATATGTCGGCGCAGGATTTCAAACTGAGCACGGAAAGCGGCTATCGGCGTATATCGCGCACCCACGATTTTCCCCTTATTTTAAGGGGAAAATAGTGTGCGATATATACGCCGATAAATACTGTAATGTTTCTTGATAAATTTGGGCCAAAATGTATACTGCTACATATCTTTGATCAAAATAACCCAAATTAGTTTATATTATTTAATCTGTGTGAAAGTTAAGCAGGCCATACACGGTCGAATTTCGAACAAATTTTCTTTTCAAAATCAGAAAGTTCGTTTTTTTTTTGTGATCCGATGATGCCACCATTGATTTTCAAAATTTGGCCGACCAAGCCTTCATGTTGCCGGGAATATTCTTTTCTCTCCGGGGATATTCGTTTCTCTCCGGGAATATTCTTTTCTTGCACATGTGCATTTTATTTTCTATTACATTTCTCGCACGATTCTCCCATCATTGATCAGAAAATCGTTCATTTTTCAAAAAATTTCCAACATGTCGGATTTCTCAAATTTGTTTGCCGCACGAAAATTGGTTGTTGCTGCAGCCCACTAACGGTGCGAAATTTGTACGAAAATTCTTTGATACGATTTTCAAAGAAAATTCTTTCGAAATTTGAACCGTGTATGGCCGCCTTTATAGAGTCTACAAGCTATGGTACAAATTCAAAAAAATGTTCTAATTTTCCTAGCATGTGATGGATATTCTTTCAAAGTGAATTTCACTACATTTGTTAAAGTGGTTGTAAACTTGCATTTATACGCAGTAAAGTGACTAGTCTCAGGTGATACACAGAGATGACGCAATTTCTCCTATAGGTAGGGTTCACACTGTGACATATTACTGTGTGAGGAGAGGGGACGACGGGGCGCTCAGCGGGACATTCACATTGGGGGACTGAAGGCATGCAGATATGTTCCCGGGACAGCACGCCTGGCACTGAACAGGAGCGAGCTCACACTTGCCTTGAGATTCACCGGGACAGAGGCTGTGGCTGCGCCCTAGGGGGTAGTGAGGCCTAGACGGCTGCCTACTCTGCCTAGTGGTAGCACTGGCCCTGCCACTCCCCCACCGCCCCAAAGATGCTGCTTGCAGGACTTCTTTCCCCCATCCTGCAAGCGCACCACCCCAGTGTGAAAGCACTCAGGATTTCACACTCGGGAGGCATGAGAGGCGCTTTTTAGGCACTTTGCAGGTGGGGGGGGGGGGCGCGGCACCCTGCACCCTGCATCTCTGGACCCCTTTACATTAGACAGCACCCTGCACCTCTGGACCCCTTTACATTGCACAGCACCTTGCACCTCTGGACCCTTTTACATTACACAACACCCTGCACCTCTGGACCCCTTTAAATTACATAGCACCGCACCTCTGGACTCCTTTATATTACACATCCCCCCACAGTTTGTTACACAGACACCCCCCAAACAGTTATGGACCCCCTGCATGTTGTACAGACCCCCTCCCTACAGTACATACCCCCCTACAGTGCAGACCCCTTCCCTACAGTACACACCCCCCTACATTACAGACCCCCGCTACAATACAGACTCCCCCTACATTACAGCCCCCCTCTACAATACAGCCCCCCTCTACAATACAGCCCCCCTTTACAATACAGACCCCCTCCCTGCAGTACAGACCCCCCTACATTACAGACACCCTTCTACAATACAGACCCCCCTTCTACAATACAGACCCCCTCCAATACAGAACCCCCTACAATACAGAACCCCTTACAATACAGACCCCCTACATTTCAGACCCCCCTGCAATACAGAACCCCCCTACATTTCACACCCCCTACAATACAGAACCCCCCCCTACATTACAGACCACCTTACAATACAGAACCCCCCTACATTTCAGACCCCCCCCTACAATACAGAACCCCTCTACATTTCAGACCCCCCTACAATAGAGAACCCCCCCTACATTTCAGACCCCCTACAATACAGAACCCCCCCTACATTACAGACCCCCCTACAATACAGAACCCCCCTACATTTCACACCCCCCCCCCCACATTACAAAACCCCCTTACATTTCAGACCACCCCTACAATACAGAACCCCCCTACAATACAGACCCCGCCTTCAGACCCATAATGTACCTCAGATCAACATGGGACTGCATGTCAGGTCCCCTTCCCTGTATAGACTTAAAGGAGGAGGGGGAGGCGGCTTCACTCTGCTCGGCTGTGTGAGACAGCCGAGACTGATCAGATCATCAGAGCCGCGGCCACCGTGCCAGAGAGAAGGGGACCGTTGCGGGTCCCGGCCCCCTGATGTGCCTGGCGGGTGTCACTGTCACTCGAGTGCGGCTCCGACTCGCATCTGAGAGTGCACTGGGGGGAAACGTGAAATGTGGCCCGCTATGGCCAGTCTGGGCCTGGTGTTAGGTAAGCTCTTTCCTCCTACTGGCTGGTCTGTCCTGTGTGTCTTTCCTCTACCAGGAAGTTTCTGAAGTGATCTGAAAACTACAGCCATGGATGGAGCCCAGTTCTCCTTTTTTTTTTTTTCATACACCGTTGTGAGATTTAAGTCTGAGAGGGGTTATCCACTCCACCGGCTGCCTTGGAATTGTTGGAGTACCACGCGGTCCTTTGGAGTGTCCACTGGAGATCCTGGGTTTCTTCCAGTATCCTGGCCACGTATTGATCCGGTTATTCAAGCTCATATGATCGGTTGTCGCTGACATACGGATCCATCAGCGGCGGTAAGGATATTTATTCTTACTACATTTGAGAGGATTGATGTCTCCAGTGGATGTCTTGTTCAGCTGGATCAGCCTGCTGTGACCCAATAGAAGAGCAATATTGATTTGATTTATGTGCTTTCTTTGGTTGGACCCAGGTCCTTGGACCAGACCAGCCATCACTACTTTGTTTAGGACATTGGACTTTTGTTCTTTATATTTTGAATGATTACCACTACGTGAGACTCTAGTCATTTAGTTTTGAATGAATTCAGTAATGTCCATTTTTTTATGTGTATTTTCTATACCACATTAGGATTAGCGCTACATTCTATTCACCTTCCTTTAGTAAAGAAGCTGTGTGTGATGCTTCTCATGTTATGCCTGGGAAAAAGTACCTACTGGCAAATACAATGCTTTTATCTGAGAGGCGTGGCATGACAAACCTTTTCTGTAAGAAGAAAAGAGCAGGAACACGCGAGGGCGAATGCAAGGGCACAGAAGGCAGCAAGAGAAAGTCTAATAAAGGTCACCACAAATTGGAAATGGCCTGAGCCTTTTTGAACAAATTATTTAAAGGTAGCAGATGTCTCCTTCAAGCAACTTGGCCAGCTCTGGCACAGTCTTGGTTTACATTAATTGTTGCATTTAACTCTAGCAGGGAGCAATTCAATTGCCAGGTTCCCACAGTTATAGTGTTCTTTTTGCATAAGGTTTTCTCTCCCGTTCTCTTTTTATGCTTGTGTTGGTAGATTTTGCATTTAGTTCATTGTGAGTGAGATACTGCAACAGTAAGTCAAAGCAGCATGCGGGTAAAATGAAAGCAACGGTTTGGCAGGGTGCTTCAGTGCAGCATAGCTACAGAGAAATGCTGTAGAATTACTTGTAAAGCTGTCTACAATATTACTCTATATGCAGAACTAAATTACAAATTTTGTATAGAGCTCTCAGCTAACTGAAAATGATATTTGTATAAAAAGGCTAATTTTAATGAAAGCATTTCATGTGAAGATTCTTTGAAGAGATATCAATATATCGATAAAAAAATAAACCCAGTTCTCTGCAGACGTTTCATAAAAATAAAAAGATAGAATCCAGCAGCTTACTTTTGTTTCTCTGCCTAATAATGTATGGAACCCTGCAGGGAAGATGTCTTGCTGTTTCACCTGAACACAAACCTGAAAAAATCTGACACGTCTGAACGGAGAAACAAGTTTTCTAGAATATTTTTCCTAAACTGATGTGCGATTGCTGATGTATGATTGATTTAATAAACTATATACCATAAAATGAAATTGATTTTTTTTCAGCACCATATTAACGCATCAAAGGAGCTAATACCTACTAGTGAAGTCTTTTATTAGCTACTAGATAAGTAATAAACTCAGACAGATAGCGTATTTCTGATCTGTCAACAACTTGTGTGACAGAGTTAATCCAGAAGCTGAATGTCTTTAAATGCCCTGTCCATCAGGATTTAAGACTTTACAATCCACCCGTCAGAAAGGAATTATTAGCCCAATGTCTGTATCTGACAAAATGTTTACTTACAAACCTCAAAATATTCTTCATTTCTCAACTGACTTAGGAACAGAGGTGGCCAGACAACAGGAAGAAGCAGCTGTAGAAGGAGAATAGGGGTGGGATTATGGCAGTGCCAACAGATAATAACAGAATCCAAAGATAGTTAAAATATAAAATGTATTATAAACATAATTAAGATCAGATTTTTAATTACGCTATGTTTATAATAAATGTTATATTTGAACTATCTTATTATTATTATTATTATTATTATTATTATCTGTTGGCACCACCATAATCCCACCCCAATTCTCCTTCTACGTTCGACTTTTTTGGATGAGGTGCGAGATGCTATATTTATACTGTACCTATGTCGTACAAAAAATATATAAAGTACGAAGCAGCATTTTTCTTTACATCTCTAACATCTCTAACTCCACATTCTAGAATATCTTAGCAGGGGTACCTATCACTTTATTGTTAGCTGCACTTTCTCTCCTGGAGGCATGACAATAAGAGAAAGAAAAAACTTTACACTGTAAGGGAAAAAACCTTTGTGTAGGTAACATAATCCACTGTATGCTCAGTTTTCTTGCCAGGCCCAGATCTAGTGGTGTGATGGGGTGCCCCCTCCCAGATTTTAGTTGTCCCCCCCCCCAGATCTTTGAGAGTGCATCCACTATTCATTGAGACTTGATGGGGACAGATTATGGGAGGGGCACTCTCAAGGGGGCAATTGATGCAAACATTTTATGTAAGGGGCACTCAGTACAAACATCCATAAAAAAGATTTACCTCACCCCTTGTTCTGTGTACAAGTTTTTTTTTTTTTTCGATTTCCCATTACTTTCTAATCCAGAGACACTGGTCACCAGGACACATTGAAAGGGTGAACCTGCCTAGGAGGACACAGACAGCCATAAAAATGTTCCAGGGGACCTATCTGGGCATTAGGCTACCGACCAACTTATCAGATCTCTACGATAAGAACTTCCTGTGTGAGTTGAAGGCCGTACAACAAGACTTGCTTAGATGGGATGTTCCCACAATTTCATGGTTCGGACGAGCCTCTATCTTAAAAATGACGGTGCTCCCCCGAATGTTGTATAAGATGCAGACACTGCCGATCTCCCTGCCGCCCCCCTTTTTTGCGACTTACAAGAAGATATGTAGCAAGTTTTTGTGGGGGTCTAAACGACCAAGGATCAGCTGGTCGAAACTGGTGCTCCCGAAATTAGATGGGGGCATCGGCCTCCCGGACATACAGAGATACTACTGGGCCACGCACCTGACGAGAGTAGTGGACTGGAGGATACACGCCCGACACAAAAGTTGGGTACTTTTGGAGAGCATGGTCACTGGGTCAGATCTGAGCAAGGTGCCTTGGATGTCCAGGAAGCATTGGAAGCCCGATGCTCAGTCCCACCCTCTGGTTGGGGCAACCTTGACGGCTTTTGTGAAAGCCTGTGGAGCACATTCAATCTCGGCGACGGAATGTGGCATTACTCCCCTTAGAGGGAATCCCGACTTTCAGCCGGGAATGGATGGATCTTACTTGATGAGCACATGGCCCCACTCGGAAATGTTGGCCAAGCACTTCTTCTTTAGGGGTAAATTTTGCTCCATAAGAGAGCTGTCCTTGACGTCTCGGACTGGAGACTTTCCCCTTATGCCCTACCTTCAGATACAGCATTTTTTAGACAACCCAAAGATCAGAGAAAACTTTATGAGGCCGATCACGGCATTTGAGTCTTTATGCGTGGGCACGGCTCCTCAAAGACATGTGATCTCGGTATTATATGCATCCATGTTCGCAAACCCTTCTGCGGCTATGCAGAAGGAGCATTCCTTTTGGGAAAATAAGCTGGGCAAACAAATTGAAGCAAAGAGCTGGGAACGAGTTCACTGGTACATACATAAAGGCTCGCTTAATGTGAACACCCAAGAGAACGGGTACAAGATTAGGACTAGATGGTATAGGACCCCAGATCTTATCCACAAATTCTTTCCGTCTGTGTTGGATCAGTGCTGGAGATGTGGACAGGGCACAGGCTCTTTCCTCCACATCTGGTGGGAGTGCCCGATTATCCAACTTTACTGGAGGGAGGTTCACAGAGTGACGACTGAAGTATCCTCGCTACCCCTGGAGTTTTCCCCAGAACAATATCTTCTCCATCTCTCAAAAATCTCCAAGAAACGATACAGTGGATCAGTAGCGATACACATGATTAATGCAGCTAGGCTCTGCATACCTGTCCACTGGAGAGCTGTGAGGTCACCATCTATTAAGGAGTGGGTGACACGCATTGACCACATTTCAGCGATGGAGGAGCTGATATACAACGCACAAGATAGAATTTCCAGATTTACATATATCTGGGATGATTGGCTTAAGTTTCGAGATTCTTCGGCTTACCGTGATCTTACACAGACTGTGAGCTAAAAGCGACTTTGATGCCCAGTCCGGGGAAAAAAATAACGGTTTGGTGGATCTGCACTGATACCTAGATATAGAAGCCGGAGAGGGTAGTTGGTGGTTTTCCCACCCCCTCTCCCGAATACGTGCATTAAGAATTCCTGTAAATGATTCCTCTCCCCCCCCCCTTTTTTTTTTTTTTTTTTTTTTTTCTTTTCTTCTCTTCTCTCCCCTCTATTTCCTTCTCCCCCTTCCCCTCCTTACTGATCATCCATTTTATTTTCTCCCCTTTTTTTTTAAGTTGTACGGGATCTACTGGTAAGGTTTAGTGAGGAGATAGACCTGCCTTAGGGGTTACTTCTTTCCACTCCTGTAGGGGTTTGGGTCCTTTCCGGGAAATAAACGATAATATAAAGATTTAAAATGGATATGGTAGACCTATTGGTCTGCATTACCGGGACGCAATTCATGGGAGCTAGTATAGACCCACATAAGCCTTATTGCCGGGTAGGTTACCTAACTTGTATGTTACATATGCTGCTGTTCATGTTATTTACTGCAGTTCTGATTGGATATTCTAGGAATGCACTATATGTATCTGTGTCCTACATGCAAATGAAGCCCCTTGGTCTGTATGTTTTGACTTATTTCTGATGATGATGTTGAAGATGCCTGTAAAAACTCTTCTTTTTCAATAAAATCTTTATGACAAAAAAAAAAAAAAAAAAATGTTCCAGGGGTTCTAATTCATGTCTACTTTATCCAAGGCTAATGTGGGTGTTGTGAGTGTAGTTTAAATTATATCTCAACTGAACAACAAAAGTTTACAAAAGTAACAGCTTACCAGTTCTTACATTTGGTAGTTGTATTTTTTTTTTAGTTCTCACCTTGTGGTCCTGCTGGCAGTAACACACTTTCCGTGCTAAGGTGACAATGCACACTCACCAAACTCCTTTGTCCCACTAGAACAGGGCTACAGAATTCTTCCCCCTCTTGGCTTTATATCATAGGAGGGAGCTTAAGGTGGAGGCACTCTGTAGTCCACAGACAGGGCTAGGAACAATGCTGACTGATTACATTCAGCAGATGCTGAAAATACAAAGAGTTTCAGCTCACAAGATTTTTGAGAAGGAGATGCCTTTTAAAACACTGGTGAATATTTATAATGAACTCTGAGTTACTGTACATACACCACACATTCGCCAAACATTTACAGGACAACATTTACACTATTTATAAAGCATGTTTGCCATACTGTACATTAACTGAACACTCACCAGGTATCATTCCCTGACATTCACCTACATCTCTTCTTCAATTTGTAAAGGTGCCTAATATTATTTCCACCCTATTTATGACAGGGTGAATGCAATATTCATTATACAGTAATGAGAATTATTTAGAACAAAATTCACTGGGTTGAGATGGTGAATCATTTTACATTTGGATTAACCTATGGGGAATGCTAAAGCTGAGATTTTGATACTCATTTTTTTTCTTTTCACAAGCATGTGTGCTGCCATCCCCATGGCAAGTTGTCAGGGGTATGGCGTTAAGGGAAGGGCTTATGCAGTGCCTTACTTTTGCCCATAGAGGGCAGATAGGTGTTAGTTTTATTACTAGGCCATCTCAGACTCCATTGCCTTTAGGGACAGCTCCCAGCCTCCTAGTTAATTTTAAAACCATGCTGCTCCTGCCTGTGCATTCTTGCTTATATAACATAAGATGTAATTCCTGGCAAACTACAACCTCCCCTAACTGTGTGACTTTGAATTTGACATTTTAATATTTTCCTGCTCTCCTTCCCCACCCCCTGAACATTAAATAAAGCCTTGTCAGTACAGTGTTTTTTCTCTGTGATTAAGTTCCTGGTTGTGCCAGTACAGCCTTCTGTCTCTGTGGTCATGTATCTGGTTGTGTCAGTACAGTCTTCTGTCTCTGTGGTCATGTATCTGGTTGTGTCAGTAAAGCCTTCTGTCTCTGTGGTCATGTATCTGGTTGTGTCAGTACAGTCTTCTATCTCTGTGGTCATGTATCTCCAATTCAAGCACATCCTTTGTGTGGAACCACAACTGGACAGTACACTAAAGATGTGGCCGAACCAGAGTCTTGTAAAATGGTACAATTGAGTTTTACAATACAGTTAACAAATGTTTAAAGTGGGTGTAAACCCACTTCACATATTTCCAGTGAAGTGAATAGCCTCTGATGATACACAGGGATAAAACAAATCCCCCTACATACGTTTTACATGTATATCTGCTGTTGTCAGCTTTCTAGACTATTTAGAAAGTGCCCATCATGTTAGAAATGTTTCTTCCTGTTTTGGCAGTGGGAGGGGAGTCTGGGCATACACTGTGTGTTAGCTGATTGGAGGAAAGACACCCCCCTCTACATAGGCAGAGGAACAAAGAAACTTTCAAAGCTCTACTGTAAATAGACAAGCTTTCTGCTTATCTATCTCTAAGTTCCCTCCCCGACACAAATTTCCAGCTGATTTCATCTCCTGTGTCGGAGAACTTGTCAGAAGTTATTATGCTGATAACAAAGGAACAGAGCAGTAGAAAGACACAGGACTTAGAGCTTTGGGGAAAGATTAGTGAACACTACTGTTATATGTTCCCAGGTAAGATTTCATTAAAATGGGGCTTACATTCACTTTAACCATTTAAGCCCTGGACCATATTGCTGGTCAAAGACCAGAGCACTTTTTGCGATTCGGCACTGCATCACTTTAACTGACAATTGCGCGGTCGTGCGACGTAGCTCCCAAACAAAATGGGCGTCCTTTTTTTCCCACAAATAGAGCTTTCTTTTGGTGGTATTTGATCACCTCTGCGGTTTTTAGTTTTTGCGCTATAAACAAAAATAGAGAGACAATTTAAAAAAAATGAATATTTTTAACTTTTTACTATAATAAATATCCCCCAAAAATACATAAAAAAATATTTTTTTCCTCAGTTTAGGCCGATACGTATTCTTCTACATATTTTTCGTAAAAAAAATCGCAATAAGTGTTTATTGATTGGTTTGCGCAAAAGTTATAGCGTTTTCAAAATAGGGGGTAGTTTTATGGCATTTTTATTAATATTTTTTTTTTACTAGTAATGGCAGTGATCAGCGACTTTTTTTCGGTACTGCGACATTATGGCGGACACTTCGGACACTTTTGAAACATTTTTGGGACCATTTGCATTTTTATAGCGATCAGTGCTATAAAAATGCATTGATTACTATAAAAATGCCACTGACAGGGTAGGGGTTAACACTAGCGGGCAGGGAAGGGGTTAAGTATGTTCCCTGGGTGTGTTCTAACTGTAGGGGGGGTGGACTCACTAGGGAAAATGACTGATCGCTGTTCATACATTGTATGAACAGACGGTCGGGCATTTCTCCCCTGACAGGACCGGGAGCTGTGTGTTTACACACACAGCTCCTGGTCCCCGCTCTGTAAAGAGTGATCGCGGGTGCCCGGCGGTGATCGCAACCGCCGGGCACGCGCGCGGGAGTCAGGAGCGAGCCCGGCGCGTGCCCCTAGTGGCCGCTTTGCGAGGTGACGTTATACTACGTGCTCTCGCGCAGGGGAGCCGACATGCCACCGTAGAACTGCGGCGGCTGGTCAGCATGTAGTTATTATACCTTATTTGTAATAATGCTATAAGAGGAAAATCTCTCCAAAGCAAGAGAAATCTTACCTTAATTGTCAACAAAACAAGCATCCCTACTGCAAGATTTCCTCTATAATCCTGTTCTAATTCCATCTCACATTTTGGGATTTTTCTTTACCTTCAGTCCCTTGTGACAGTGGTCACCAGGACATACAGAGAGGGTGAATCTCCCCAGTGGGGAAACAGACAGCAATAAAGAACAAACAGATTTACTAGCCCTTCTTTGCTCAATCTAAAACTAAAAATGATCTTCTGACATTGTTATTTCTTGGTTTTCATTCAGGATGTATTGTAAATATCGATTGTCTTTTAAATGTATTCTTCTAATACTGTTCCTGGTATATAATATGGAAGCTGTGTGCGGTGGATTTAATATGTATATTTCTGTGAATGTATTAGTCACTCACTAATTTTTGGAGCTGCACTTTTTGTAATTTTTTATTGATCATTTTTCATTTTCATTGTTATTGGTGCCATTTTCCACATTTCTCTATATTCAATGTATATTTCTGTATCGAACCTAGACAACGATTTCTCCATATTTTGCTATATTGTAATTGGCTGAACTTTGTTTTCCGACTTTTTGTAAGTCCAAAAAAAGAGAGATTAAATATAAAACAAAAAATACATTTTTGGCTTTTTACACTTTAAAGCGGAGGTTCACCGGTAAAATGCTGTTTTTACCCTTAGATGGATGCTCATTTAGTCTAGGGGAATCGGCTAGTTGTTTTAAAATCCGAGCATTACTTACCGTTGTAGAGGGTGATCTTCTCCGCCACTTTCGGGTATGGGCTACGGGACTGGGCGTTCCTTCTTGATTGACAGTCTTCCGACAGGCTTCCGAAAGGCTTCCGACGGTCGCATCCATCGCATCACGATTTTCCGAAAATAGCCGAACGTCGGTGCGCAGGCGCAGTATAGAGCTGCACCGACGTTCGGCTTCTTTCGGCTACTCGTGACGCTCTTCTAAAGAAGCACCTGCAAACAACATTGCAGACACATGAAATTTTAAGGTAAGTAAGGAGTTACTGGTTAGGCATGTCTACACTAGACTTGCATACAAGGAATCTTTGGTGAAATCTGCAGTGCAAAATATAGTAAACTGAAAGGACCTATTCATGTATTTAATCATCTGCCACCAATGAACAGGCCCTTTAAATGTTTTCTCCGTTAATATGATTACAGGCATACCCCACTTTTAAGTACACAATGGGACCAGAGCATGTATGTAAAACGAAAATGTACTTAAACAATACCTTTTTTCACTTCTAGGGTGTAGTAGGGGGTCAGGGGCTGTATGTGGGGTGTCAGGAGCTGTAGTTGAGGTCTCAGGGGCTGTAGTGGGGGTGTCAGGGGGAACACTGGAACAGGGCGGGCTATGCTCTCGAAGCTTCAGCTTCTTCTACTGCAGCTGCAAAATATCTGTACAGTACTTGTAAGGCACTTTACATACACTCGGGGGTATGTCCTTACTCGCGAGTGTATGTAAAGTGAGTGTACTTAAAGCGGGGTATGCCTGTATTATATTCATTGTGCAATATACTGAAGAGAGAACAAACTGAATTGCAACTTGTATTGGTTAGAGAAAATTACTTTAGCTTCTAATAAAGCATTGTAACAATAATATTGGAGCAAATATGTTGTGTACTTTCATTTTTACCATATTTTTTCATTAAAAATATAAATTATATGTCCAGGAAAAGTACAATTTAATGTGTGTTTACAGACTGCTACTCCCCATAGACTGATTTGATAAAAACCCTTCCTCAAAAATAATTACACTTTGATACAAGATTGTCCTCAGTGGCTATAACGCTGAACAAAAATATGTAAACCAAGGCGAGTCTGCAGCCATGGCCAAGTCAAGAGCTCCTCCTAGTGTCCATGTGGAATATCAGTAAAATTTGTAAAAGCCGTGTCACTGGCAAGATGTATCATTGCTGAAAAAGTAATGCTTAAATGGATGTGCTACATTACACTTTCAGCCATTTATAGTTCTAAACGATACAATCAGACGTGAAAAATTGGAAATAACAAAAGGAGCTTGTTTAGTCTGTTGCATTTAAGATCCATTGTGCATTGTCACATGCTTGTTCTTAGACACTCCGGGAAAATTTATCATTTTGACACTTTAGGAATGCTTCTGTAAGCTGATTTGATATATGGGAAGATATTAAAAAATAAAGTGAAACTGCTGTTGCCTGATTGAACTAGTGTCATTAAAACCTAGGTTTAGTCCAAAAAAGGGATTGTATTTACAGTCAACGTGAAGTATTATATCTGCTGATGGCTGCAATGTTAGTTGAAATCCTCTGTTTCCTACCAACCCATAAATAATCTTCTGGTGCCACATACAAGCCTTGGAACCTGTCACATGCACTAGTGCTGACTATGCCTGCTGCTTCAGCCACCTTCTCCATTCATAGAAGGTTCAATAAATGGAAAACAATCCTGATCATACCAAATGTAATGTTTGGGGGTTGTCAGTTGTGTCGTTTAACCACTTAAGGACCAAGCCTCTTTCTGAGATTTGGTGTTTACAAGATAAAAATATTTTTTTTGAAAATGACTTAAAATCCCCTAAACATTATGGCCCAGATTCACAGAGAGCGGGCGCACATTACGCCCCCGTAGCGCAAACCAATGTACACCACACCGACGCAGCGCAGAGAGGCAAGCATGGAATTCAGGAAGCCAGTGCTCCCCACGCTGCGTCGGCGTGGCGTAGGTTTCAAAGGCGCAGGCTGGCATAGGTGGAAGTGGGCTTGACCCATGTAAACCCATGCAAATGAGGCGAAACCCTATGCAAATGATGGTCCGAGCGCCAGACAAGTAGTTTAACGAAATGCGCATGCGTCGTGCCACGGACGCATCCCCCTGCGCATGCTCACAACCATGTCGGAACAACTGCCTAAGATACGCCGGATCACTGCCTAGGCCATGAACGTATCCTATGCCCAGCCAGACTCACGTCCAACGTAAACTACGTAAAATTCGCCGGCTTGTATTCCTTGATGCAGACCTTTGCATGTCTGCTTGCTGGGTTACACCTCCTTTATGGGGCTTAACTTTACGCCGGAAGTACAACTTACGCGCACCACTCGTAGCCTGCGTTGGGCGCACGTACGTTCGTGAATCGCCGTATTTTCCTAATTTGCATATTTGAATGGCTGATCAATGGGAGCGCCACCATGCGTCCAGCCTAAATGTGCGCCCACTCTACGCCGGCATAGGCAAGTTACGTCGGCGGGATGAAGCCTATGTTTAGGCGTATCTTAGTTTGTGGGTCCGGCGCACAGATACGAGGGCGCACATTTCCACTTACTTCGGCTTATCTTGTTCTACGTCGGCGCAAGGGCTTTGTGAATCCGGGCCTATATATATATTTTTCTAACACCCATAAAATGGCGATCGTTGCAATATTTTCCTGCCACACCATAGCGGTCTTACGAGCGCACTTTTTGGAAAAAAAACACTTTTTTGAATTAAAAAATAAGACAACAGTAAAGTTAGCCCAATGTTTTTTTGTGAAAGATAATGTTACGCCAAGTAAACTGATACCCAACATTTCACACTTAAAAATTGCACCCGCTTGTAGAATGGCGATAAACTTTTACCTTTCAAATTCTCCATAGGCGAAGTTTACATTTTTTTACAGGTTACATGTTTTGAGTTACAGAGGGGTCTAGGGCTGGAATTATTGCTCTCGCTCTAACGATCGTGGTGATACTTCACATGTGTGGTTTGAACACCCTTTTTATATGCAGCGCAGCTCGCATATGCGTTCGCTTCTGCATGCAAGCTCGGCGGGATGGGGCGCATTAAATATTTTTTTTTCTTATTTTACCTTTTATTTTACACTGTTCTTTTAAAAAAAAAATTGTGTCACTTTTTTCCTATTACAATGTTAACATCCCTTGTAATAGAAAAAAAGCATGACAGGACCTCTTAAATACAGGCACTGGAACCCCCACTAAAGGCACTGGAATCCACATTACAGCCCCTGACCCCCCCCCCCCCCCACTGTTCTTTTCATTGTTACAGGTACCTATCGTCAGGGCATTTTTTCTCAAACAATAGGTGCTTGAACTCAACCATGACCCCCCCAAAACCCGTCCACCTACACACACCCTCCAAATCGCATCAAATAGTGGGTGTGGTCAGTCAAATTTCACAAACGGTAGGAGAGTCTTAAAGGGGCATTTAATACCAGGATTGCCTTACATACAGAGTGCAGAGTTCAGGGGGTTTACACAAAGATTGCAGAGCTGTCACTTGTAAACACAGAAATCAGACTTCTGTGTTTACATGTGATTGTGGTGAGCAAACCCCCCCAAGGGTCTGAGCCAGAGGTGGTGGAACTGAATTCCACCAAGTTCCCCCTGAAAAAAAGCTCTGCCTATCGTACATTGCCAGTCAGCCCAGCATTGCCCAGAGGTGCCTGCCAGCCAGCCCAGCATTGCCCGCCAGCCCAGAGGCCCACAGTTGCTCGCCAGCCAGCCCAGAATTGCAGTCTGCGTAAACGTAAGTGGAGTATAGCCCCCCACTACAGGCCCTGACCCCCCACTAAATCCCCTAACCCCTACTACATCCCTTGAACCCCTCACTACAGCCTCTGATCCTCTAAAAAAACTTCTACAGTAGTACAGTATTTGTTCTTTTCATTGTTACAGGTACATATCGTGTACGTGCTGTGCATTGCCTGCAAGCCCAGAGGTGCCCGCCAGACAGAACCAAGGTCCAGAGGTGCCCACCAGGCAGCACCAAGGCCTAGAGGTGCTCGCCAGGCAGCCAAGCATTGCCCAGAGGTGCCCAACAGCTAGCCAATTGTTGCACGCCAGCCCAGAGGTCCACAATTGTTTGCCCAGCATTGCAGTCTGCATAAACGTAAGTGGAGTACATTACTGTATAGCCCCCCACTATAGGCCCTTATTCTCCCACTACAAGCCTTGACCCCCCCACTACAGACCCTGAACCCCCCACTGCATTCTCTGACCCCCTCATTACAGCCCCTGACCCTCTAAAATACAGTTACACTACATATTTTAGGCACTTCTACAGTACTGTACTGTACAGTATTTGTTCTTTTAATTGTTACAGATACGCATTAAATAATGGCAGATAGTACCAAAAAAAGCTGTAAATCTTTTACCTTGGATATGAAGGCTAAAATTATTAAATTGTATGATGAAAGTGTAACTCAAGCTGAAATAAGCCAAATGCTAGGCTACATTCGGACTACTGTTAACACTGTCATGAAAAACAGAGAAAAAAATTCTTGCAGAAATTAATGCCCCGTACACACCATCACTTTATGTGATGAAAAAAAACGACATTTTCTGTGAAGTAAAAAATGACGTTTTTGAAACTTCAATTTTCAAAGACGAAGTTGCCTACACACCATCGTTTTTCTCACAATGTTCTAGCAAAGCGAGGTTACTTTCTCACCACTTTTTCCATTAAAGCTCGCTTCTGGGCATGCGCGGGTGTAAAAACGTAGTTTTAAACGTCGTTTTTTGCTACACACGGTCAATTTCTGTGAAGTAAAAAACGACGTTTTGAAAAACGACATATAAAATTGAAGCATGCTTCAATTTTTTTTGGTCGTTTTTTAAAGACATAAAATGACGTTTTCCCCCACACACGGTCAATTAAAGTGACGTTTTTAAAAACTTTGTTTTTTTTCATCACATAAAGTGATGGTGTGTACGGGGCATACGAGTGCTACACCTGTTAATACAACAACAATTTAAAAAATGATAGCATTTTTGCAGACATGGAGAGACTCTTAATACTTTGGATAGAAAATCAGACTACACATCATGTTCCTGTCAACCAGGCAATTATACAAAGTAAAGCTTTAAGCCTATTCAATGACCTGAAGGCTAAGAAAGGTGAGGCAGCAAAGGATGCAGAATTTTCGGCAAGCCGTGGATGGTTTGATAGGTTCAAGGAAAGGTCTAACCTACATAACATTAAAGTACAAGGAGAGGCAGCTACTGCAGATACTAAGGCTGCAGAAAGCTATCCAAGCGATCTTGCCAAAATTATTCAAGATGGAGGCTAATTCATGGATCAGATTTTTAATGTGGATGAGACTGGGCTATTCTGGAAGAAGATACCAGTAAGAACCTTCATTGCAAGACAGGAAAAATCAATGCCAGGCTACAAGCCATCTAAAGATAGAATGAACCTTCTGTTAGGTGGAAATGCTTCTGGTACTTCAAGCTAAAGCCTTTACTAATTTACAGATGGTAAAATCCAAGAGCTTTGAAGAAGTACGTTAAAATTAGACTTCCAGAGCATTGGAGAGTTAACAAAAAAGCATGGGTAACTGCAGCCCTTTTTGAAGATTGGTTTGACACCTGCTTTGTTCCAGAGGTGAAAGCCTATTGCAAGGACACCAATATCCCTTTCCACATTTTGCTGCTTGTTGATAATGCCCCTGGACACCCTCGAATACTAGATGAGCTGAACCCTAACATTCTAGTGCAATTCCTACCACCAAATACTACCTCACTACTGCAGCCAATGGATCAATGCGTCATTGCCGCCTTCAAGTTAAACTACTTAAAAAGAACATTCAGTAAGTGTATTGCAGCAATAGACAAAGAAGAAGGAACAGGTAAAGAAGTCATCTTGGATTGCATTAAAACTGTAAGAGATGCTTCTAATAACATAAAGGAAACCACAATGAAAAGGGCCTGGAAAAAATTATGCCCACAGTTAGTTGATGATTCCGAAGGCTTTGAAGATCATGTAGCTACTGTTACTGTAAATATTGTAGAGATGGCAAAGCAGTTTGAGCTGGAAGTGGAACCAGAAGATGTTGCTGAACTGCTTGCGTCTCACACTGAGCCCCTCAGCAATGAAGATCTTCTAGAACTTGAAGAGGAGAGAGAAGAAGATGTGCAGGATCGGGTTGAGATCATTGAACAGCCTGAAGGTTTAACTACAAACATTCTCTTGAAGCTTTCCGTCATCTTCCTTCACCCTCAGATGGGGTAAGCTTCACCCTCAGATGGGGTAAGCTTCCAATTTTTCTTTTAATATTGTGTTTATTTTAGTTATCAATGTATTATTCATATCAGTTATTCATATCAGTTATGCTTGTAAATGACTATTGTAATGCATTGCATGCATTTAGAAGTGAAAAAAAAAGTACATCACTTTAAGTACATTTTCGTTTTACATACATGCTTTGGTCCCATAGTGTACTTAAAAGCGGGGGTATGCCTGTATATACAGGGAGTGCAGAATTATTAGGCAAATGAGTATTTTGACCACATCATCCTCTTTATGCATGTTGTCTTACTCCAAGCTGTATAGGCTCGAAAGCCTACTACCAATTAAGCATATTAGGTGATGTACATCTCTGTAATGAGAAGGTGTGTGGTCTAATGACATCAACACTCTATATCAGGTGTGCATAATTATTAGGCAACTTCCTTTCCTTTGGCAAAATGGGTCAAAAGAAGGACTTGACAGGCTCAGAAAAGTCAAAAATAGTGAGATATCTTGCAGAGGGATGCAGCACTCTTAAAATTGCAAAGCTTCTGAAGCGTGATCATCGAACAATCAAGCGTTTCATTCAAAATAGTCAACAGGGTCGCAAGAAGCGTGTGGAAAAACCAAAGCGCAAAATAACTGCCCATGAACTGAGAAAAGTCAAGCGTGCAGCTGCCAAGATGCCACTTGCCACCAGTTTGGCCATATTTCAGAGCTGCAACATCACTGGAGTGCCCAAAAGCACAAGGTGTGCAATACCCAGAGACATGGCCAAGGTAAGAAAGGCTGAAAGACGACCACCACTGAACAAGACACACAAGCTGAAACGTCAAGACTGGGCCAAGAAATATCTCAAGACTGATTTTTCTAAGGTTTTATGGACTGATGAAATGAGAGTGAGTCTTGATGGGCCAGATGGATGGGCCCGTGGCTGGATTGGTAAAGGGCAGAGAGCTCCAGTCCGACTCAGACGCCAGCAAGGTGGAGGTGGAGTACTGGTTTTGGCTGGTATCATCAAAGATGAGCTTGTGGGGCCTTTTCGGATTGAGGATGGAGTCAAGCTCAACTCCCAGTCCTACTGCCAGTTTCTGGAAGACACCTTCTTCAAGCAGTGGTACAGGAAGAAGTCTGCATCCTTCAAGAAAACCATGATTTTCATGCAGGACAATGCTCCAACACACGCGTCCAAGTACTCCACAGCGTGGCTGGCAAGAAAGGGTATAAAAGAAGAAAAACTAATGACATGGCCTCCTTGTTCACCTGATCTGAACCCCATTGAGAACCTGTGGTCCATCATCAAATGTGAGATTTACAAGGAGGGAAAACAGTACACCTCTCTGAACAGTGTCTGGGAGGCTGTGGTTGCTGCTGCACGCAATGTTGATGGTGAACAGATCAAAACACTGACAGAATCCATGGATGGCAGGCTTTTGAGTGTCCTTGCAAAGAAAGGTGGCAATATTGGTCACTGATTTGTTATTGTTTTGTTTTTGAATGTCAGAAATGTATATTTGTGAATGTTGAGATGTTATATTGGTTTCACTGGTAAAAATAAATAATTGAAATGGGTATATATTTGTTTTTTGTTAAGTTGCCTAATAATTATGCACAGTAATAGTCACCTGCACACACAGATATCCCCCTAAAATAGCTAAAACTAAAAACAAACTAAAAACTACTTCCAAAAATATTCAGCTTTGATATTAATGAGTTTTTTGGGTTCATTGAGAACATGGTTGTTGTTCAATAATAAAATTAATCCTCAAAAATACAACTTGCCTAATAATTCTGCACTCCCTGTAGTGCCATCAATTTACGCAGCGCTTTACATATACTTTGTACATTCACATACCCTCAAGGAGCTTACAATCTAAGGTCCCTAACTCACATTCATACATACACATACTAGGGCCAATTTAGACAGAAGCCAATTAACCTACCATCATGTCTTTTGGAGTGTGGGAATAAACCGGAGGAAACCCACGCAGGCACAGGGAAAACATGCTAGACGAGAGTGCTACCCACTAAACCACTGTGCCGCACACATTTGCTGCTTACAGGTTAAAATCCATATTTTTTGCTAGAAAATTACTTAGAACCCGTGGAAGAAGGTGGCAAACACAGAGGTGGCAGCCCTAGATGTTACTGCTACCCCTAACAGCCGGGAGAGCAACCCATCTAGTAGAGGTGGGGAGGGGAGTGCAGGTAGGCCTAGACAGTTGGTGGTAATAGGGGATTCTATAATCAGAAGGACTGATAGAATAATTTGTCGCCAGGATCGCTTCAACCGAATGGTTTGCTGTCTCCCTGGTGCCAGGGTTCGGCATGTGGTGGACCGGGTGGATAAATTACTGGGAGGGGCTGGGCATGACCCAGCTGTCTTGGTCCACGTTGGAACCAATGACAGTATACATGGAAGGTGGAGGCTCCTTAAGAATCAATTTAAAGAACTAGGCTGCAAGATGAAGGGAAGGACCTCCAAGGTGATATTCTCTGAAATATTGCCTGTGCCATGCGCAACACAGGAAAGGCAGGGGGAGATTCGAGGATTAGAGAGCTGAATGCATGGCTAAAGACCTGGTGTAGGAAGGAGGGATTTGGGTTTCTAGAGCACCGGGCTGACTTTTCATTGGGGTGCAACCTATATGCTAAAGACGGTTTGCACTTGAATGGAAGGGGGTCTGCTGTGCTGGGGGAGAGGTTTATGGGAATGCTGTAGGAGTATTTAAACTAGGATTGAGGGGGGAGGGTGAATTAGAATTACATCGAGCAGACAGGTCAGTTAGTGGTCAGACATTAATGGAGAGTGGAATGGGGATAGATGGGGGGAGGGTTATGGCAGGTGACAAGAAAGTTCCCATGTTGCAAACAGCCATTGGAGATAATAGTGCCATTTGTACTACTATAAATTATATGAAAAACACCAGAGAAAAATGTAACAATACATTTAAGTGTTTGTTCACCAATGCCAGAAGTCTGCCAAGCAAAACAGGTGAGCTGGAAGCTCTGGTGCATGAGGAGAGCTATGATGTAATCGGTATTGCTGAAACTTGGCTTCAATCCTCACATGACTGGGCTATTAATATTCCTGGCTATGCTCTCTTTCGGAAAGACAGGGTAAAAAGGAAAGGTGGAGGGGTCTGTCTCTATGTGAGAAGTGACCTCAAAGCAAGCGTGAAAGAGAACCTGGTTGATGGAGAGTGTGATGAGGCTGAAGCATTATGGGTGGAACTGCATACAGATGTGCGTAGTTCAAAATTAATCATTGGAGTTTGTTATAAACCACCCAATGTTAATGAGGAGGTGGAGACTCAGCTCCTTGCACAGATGGAAAGGGCTGCAAGGTCTGGGACGGTGATAATAATGGGGGATTTTAACTACCCAGAAATTGACTGGATTAATGGCACTTCTGGGACAGTTAAAGGACAAAAATTTAAAAACCTATTGCAGGACAATTTTATGGTGCAGTTTATTGAGGCCCCAACTAGGAATGATGCCCTGTTGGACCTGATAATCTCAAACCATGCAGAGCTTATTACTAATGTTCAGATAAAGGAACACCTGGGTAGCAGTGATCATAACATGATTTCATTTAATGTTAACTATAAGCAAGAAATACATACAGGAAATATTAAAACACTAAATTTTAAGAGAGCAAATTTTCCAAGGATGAGGGCTGCTCTCCAGGACTTGGACTGGGAGGGACTATTGGCACAGATGAACACAGAACAGAAATGGGAATTCTTCAAAAAGACTGTGTGGAACCTCACTGCAAAGTATATTCCCATGGGCAATAAGTTTAAAAGGCTAAAAATAAAACCTATGTGGCTCACGGTCAAAGTTAAAAACGCTATAAACAATAAGAAAGTAGCTTTTAAAAAATATAAAAATGAAGGAACACTAGTGTTGTTTAAATGTTACAAAGAATATAACAGGATATGCAAAAAGGAAATCAAGGATGCAAAAATTCAAAACGAACGACAGATTGCAAAAGATAGTAGGACAAACCCCAAAAAATTCTTTAAATATATTAATAGTAAAAAGGTGAAGTCTGAGCATGTAGGCCACTTACAAAATAATCTAGAGTGGGTGACTGGGGACAAAGAGAAGGCAAATTTATTAAATGTTTTCTTCAGCTCTGTGTATACAATGGAGCATGGGGGAGCTCATGTCCAAAATGGGGGTGGGAGTGACACAGCCTCAAATCCACAATGGCTCAAAAGTGATATGGTCCAGAAATATTTAGACAGAATAAAGGTGGATAAAGCACCTGGACCTGATGGCATCCATCCACGGATCCTAGGTGAGTTGAGCTCTGTCATTTCAAAGCCACTGTATCTAATATTTAAGGACTCATTAAAGACAGGAATAGTACCACTGGATTGGCGCAGGGCCAATGTGGTGCCCATATTTAAAAAGGAAACAATGGGCCAAATTCTCAAAAACATGTGTA
This sequence comes from Rana temporaria, assembly GCF_905171775.1. NCBI lineage: Eukaryota > Metazoa > Chordata > Amphibia > Anura > Ranidae > Rana > Rana temporaria. Next base: position 348,659,102 of record NC_053492.1, read on the forward strand.
AATTTAGGATTATCTAACTTATGTCATTTAAGTTACGGTGCCCTAAGTTGGTGTCGTAAGTACCGTATTCTCAGTGCATTTGCGCACAAAACTGCGCCATCCTTAACTTAAGTTTCAATGCGTAAGGCGTGGTTATGGCAAGTGGGAATGAAGTGGGCGTGCTTCATTGTAATGAGCCGTGACCCCATGCAAATGAAGTGCCGGCCGTACTGCGCATGCGCGCACGAATCTGGACCTCAATGCGCATGTGCAGAACTTTGGTCAGCGCAATCAGTGAGATAGGTAAAAGGCCAAGCGTACTTAGTTTGAAGATCGCCCTGTGTATAAATAGCCCCAGTCAAACACACTTCAATTGCAAAAGTATTTCCCTGTGTTCCCTTCCTAAAGCAAGTTGCTTCTGCTTTGAACGTTTGTCAGTGTTTGTTGGTAAGATTGGTTTGTGAGAAAAGTGTTTGTGGAGTTGGAGGTTATAGTTGGTGTTTGTTTTTGATAATTTGTTCTTTGTTTTGATTGTTTGCGTGTTTGTTTTTGATAAGTGTTTTTTTTTGGTTGTGTTTATATTTTTTGATTTCCTTTTTTGCCTGTTTGTTTTCGAATTAATAGTAGCTGTCTGTATATTTTTTATTTTGGCTTGTTTGTATTTTCTTTGTTGTGTGTGTGTATTGTTGTTTGTTTTTTGGGTGAGTTCCCTGTTGCTGGGTGTTGTCTGTCATGGCTCCCAAGCGCAGGAAGCTTAATTTTACCCTGGCAGAGAAGCATATACTTGCTCAGGGCGTCCTTAAATTTGGGCGATTTCTCCATGGCCCTGAGAGCCACACCACCACCCCGGCCAGGAGGAAGGAGATCCTTCAAAAGATCACCGATCGGATCAATGCGGCGGGGGGGGGAGACCAGGACCATCGCTGGAGTGCACAAAAAAATAAATGACTTGAGGAGCGTGTCCCGGAACAAGCTGGCAACGCTGCATGCCCATACCAGGGGCACTGGAGGAGGGGGACCCTGCCCAGTCAGGATGAGTGAGGAGGAATGGGCAGTGGCCCAGTGTTTCCACCCACAGCAGGTGGTGGGCCTGCCTGGCTTTGACAATGATCCTCTTATGAGGACAGGTAATTTTTTTGAATTTCTATCTGGTGATTAGCATGTGTGGGTGGGGGAAGGGAAGATGTGCCAAGTGTATGGATCCAACAACCTGTGATTGTTTTGTGTCCTCCCCAGATGGCCAGGAGGTTGCAGCCCCATCAGCCCAGGAGGTGGCAGCCCCATCAGCCCAGGAGGTGGCAGCCCCATCAGCCCAGGAGGTGGCAGCCCCATCAGCCCAGGAGGTGGCAGCCCCATCAGCCCAGGAGGTGGCTGGCCCATCAGGTCAGGAGGTTGCAGGCCCATCAGGGCAGGCTGCTGCACCACCCCCAAGACAGGCTCATGCAGAGTCCCAAGAAGGGCAGGATTCGCCATGGGAGGGGAGTGCCCACAACTCCCCTAATTTGGATGTTGAGTGGGAGGAGGATGAGGGGGAGGAAGATGACAATATTCTGATTGGGCAGGAAATAATGATGGGCCAAGATATGACCTTTGAATCATCCCCTGAGGGAACCCCACAGGCGCCCAGAAGTCAGGCCACCATCATGGGTCGCCCCTTCCAACCCTCCTCCAACATGCAGCAGCACCCATGGCTCACTCCAACTCCTCCTCCAAGGCCACAAGCCTCAGGGGCAAGTAGGATGCCGACCCCTGAAAACAGGGGGGGGTTGGTGCGTCTGCCGGTCAGTCTGTTGAGGGACAATGTCCGGCAGACCCGCAGTCTGTCTGCAATACAAAAAACAATGAGCAAGGTGGAGCGCAGCCTGGGTGCAATGAGGGAGTCACTGGGTGACGTGGCCACCAACTCCGTGGGGGTCATCACCTGTTTGTGGGACCTGAGGAACGCCACAACAGGTGTGGCCCAGGAGGTGACTGCCCTCACCCAGGCTGTGCAGGCCAATACCCGGGCTGTGCAGGCCAATACGGCTGACATTACTTCCTGTCTGACAAGGATAGCCGTTGCCTTGGAGGGAAGGCCAGCAGGAGGACAGACACCAGGGGAGGCTGCTTCCAACCCTGTACAGTCCCCCCCCCCTGAAAATACTCCCTCCCCTGCACAGTCCCCCCCCCCTGAAAATACTCCCTCCCCTGCACAGTCCCCCCCTGAAAATACTCCCTCCCCTGCACAGACCCCCCCCCCCGTGAAGATCCCCCAGTCGGCCGTGGCCGTCCCCGTGCCCGTGCCCGTGCCCGTGCCCGTGCCCGTGGGCAGCCCAGAAGGAGCACTCGGCAACATCCCTAATTTGCAGGGGTATTTTTTTTTTTTGTATTTTTTACACTGTACTTATGATTTGGTTTATGTGTGTGAATGATGTGTGAATGTGGGGGGGGTGGCATTCCTGAAAACATAAGGGTGTCACCCTCAGTTTTGGTGGAGTAGGGATCCCCAGGACCAGGGAGAAGTCATCCTAGGTTCCTGAATGGTGTATGAATGCACAGTGACATAATTGGAGCCATGGCGGGGCGTTACTGCTCCCAAGTACCAAAGGGGGGGGGTACTTGGATCTAATCCAATTCGATGTGCATGTGATGTGTCTGTGCTAGGGACCACAGTGACGTGCATTCATGCATTCTCATTGTGAGATAATTAATGTGCGTTTTGTAAATAAAAATAAACATTCTCTTTGGCATATAAGTAATGTGCATTTATTTTGCAAAATAAAGATTTAAAGGTCACATAATCTCTGTGATTTGTTCTGGGCAAATCAAAAACAAAAATATAATTAGGATCCATTTACTGGGCAAAGATGCCTTCAGACAGTTGTCTCCTGATTGCCTGGCCCTCAGCAGACCGGGTAGAGGGGTTTGGGGGGGGGGGATTGCCTGGGTGGGGGGTTAGGTCAGGACATATCTCCACATGCATGCCCCTTCTTAATGCAAAATTGTGCAGTATGCAACATGCCCCAATAATTTTGCATACAAAGTCTGGGGAATACAATAGTGTACCCCCAGTCTTGTCAAGGCATCTGAATCTTGACTTTAGCATGCCAAAAGTCCGCTCTACTATAGCCCGGGTCTGGATGTGCACCTCATTGAATTTTCGTTCTCCGGGTGTTTGGGGGTTCCTAAAGGGGGTCATCAGGTGGGGTCCCAAGGCATATCCTGAGTCACCTGTAAGGGAAAAGACAGGAGGATATTAGTCATGCATGTGCCCCTTGTGATGTCTGCATCATGGGGGGGGCATACCTGACACCAATGTCACTCACCAATCAGCCAGCTGTCTCCATACACGTTCATCTCAAAGTCTCTGTAGATCTTGGTCTGCCTTAGGATGAAACTATCATGGCACGAGCCGGGAAACTTGGAACAAACGTGCCAGATGAGGCCATGTGCATCTACGATCATCTGGACATTGATCGAATGCCAGCCTTTCCTGTTTCTGAACAGGTGTTCAGTATCATGGGGGGGCTGGAGTGCCACATGGGTGCAGTCAATCGCCCCGATGGTCTTAGGAAAGCCAGCAATATTGTAAAAGTCTGTCATTGCTTGCACACGCTGGTCCTCCTGGGTGGGCATGACAAACTGGTTGCTCATGCGCCGCAGTATGGCAGGGACCACCTGATGTAGACATTTACTCATGGTTGACTGCACCATCCCAGCCACACCTCCAGATGCTCGCTGGAATGAGCCACTCGATAAAAAATGGAGGGTTGCCATCACTTTTTCAAGAGGTGTCAGGGCATGGGAACGTAGGGTTGGGGCGAGTAGATCCTCATGAAGGAGTTGGGTGATCTCCAGGATGGCCTCCCTATCAAATCGGTAGTTGCCAATCACCTCATAAGCTGGCATTTGACAAATATCACGGCGTGGCCGATAAACACGCGCCTGTGCCCTCATCCTCCTCCTCTGTGCCCTCCTCCTCCTCCTTTGTGCCTGTATGGCAGCAAGTGCCGTCAAAATCATCGCTGGTCCTGGCATTTTTAAACAACAACCTTCACAACTAGAGCTCTAACCTCTAGTCACTACCTTCAGCAAACCCTTCCACAGCATGTGTAAAATTAGGGCTGGTTTTATAATGTGGAAATTTAGTCAGAAAAACTAACAGGTGCGCACAGGGCGGAAAATACGGCGCACACACTTAATTCTGAGAATCGCCCTAACTCCCTCATTTGCATCTTTGCCTATCAAAAACAGCGGCGAGCCTAACGTAATTTGCGCCCGGGAATGCGCAGGTGTAACTAATTTAAGTACGGCTGAAAATACGGAAATCTTTGCTTAAGTCGTTTTGACGATCGTGCGCAAATATACGCGCCGTGTAAATTTAGAAAAATGGAGTTAAGTCTGCGTATCTCTTTTGAGAATTTGGCCCAAAGTCTTTACCAAGTAACTATAGACCTGTTAGTTTAACTTCTATAGTTGGGAAGATACTGGAACGTTTAATAAAAGACCACATGGATGAGTTCTTGCTGGAAAAAAACTATTTAAGCAGCAGACAACATGGATTCATGAAAGACAGAAGTTGTCAGACAAACCTGATTTCCTTTTATGAAGAGTTAAGTAAAACCCTGGACAGAGGCGAGGCTGTGGACGTGATATATTTGGATTTTGCAAAAGCGTTCGATACAGTTCCGCACACACGGCTCATGTGTAAGGTAAGGTCTACAGGATTGGATATATCAGTTTGTAAATGGATAGAAAACTGTCTGAAAGACAGAATTCAGAGAGTCGTGGTTAATGATTCTTACTCTGAATGGTCCAAGGTTATCAGTGGTGTACCCCAAGGTTCAGTGCTGGGACCCTTACTTTTCAATATATTTATAAATGATATTGGGTCTGAGATCAAAAGTAACATTTCTGTCTTTGCAGATGACACCAAGCTATGCAGTGGAATAACGTCCTTACAGGATGTCTCCAATTTACAAGCCGACCTCAATGCTCTGTCTAATTGGGCGACTAAGTGGCAGATGAGGTTTAATGTAGATAAATGTAAAGTTATGCACTTGGGGGCTAAGAATATGCATGCATCATACATACTAGGGGGAGTACAACTGGGGAGATCTGTAGTGGAGAAGGATCTGGGGGTCTTGGTAGATCATAAGCTCAATAATAACATGCAATGCCAAGCTGCGGTTTCCAAAGCGAGCAAAGTCCTTTCTTGTATTAAGAGAGGTATGGACTCCAGAGACAGAGATATAATTTTGCCCCTGTACAAATCATTAGTAAGACCTCATCTGGAATATGCAGTTCAGTTTTGGGCACCAGTTCTCAAAAAGGACATCGGAGAACTGGAGAAAGTGCAGAGAAGGGCAACCAAACTGATAAGAGGCATGGAGGAGCTCAGCTATGAGGAAAGATTAGAAGAACTAAATGTATTCACTCTTGAGAAGAGGAGAATAAGGGGGGATATAATCAACATGTACAAATATATAAGAGGTCCATACAGTGAACTTGGTGTTGAGTTATTCACTTTACGGTCAACACTGAGGACAAGGGGGCACTCTTTACGTCTAGAGGAAAAGAGATTTCACTTCCAAATACGGAAAGGTTTTTTCACAGTAAGAGCTGTGAAAATGTGTAACAGACTCCCTCCAGAGGTGGTTCTGGCCAGCTCAGTAGATTGCTTTAAGAAAGGCCTGGATTCTTTCCTAAATGTACAGAATATAACTGAGTACTAAGATTTGTAGGTAAAGTTGATCCAGGGTAAATCCGATTGCCTCTCGGGGGATCAGGAAGGAATTTTTTCCCCAGCTGTAGCAAATTGGATCATGCTCTGCTGGGGTTTTTTGCCTTCCTCTGGATCAACTGTGGGTATGGAGTTGGGTGTATAGGATTGTACTGTGTTTTTTATTTTGTTTTTTTATTTTTTGTGGTTGAACTGGATGGACTTGTGTCTTTTTTCAACCTGACTAACTATGTGACTATGTAACCCCCAAACATTATATATATATATATATATATATATATATATATATATATATATATATATATATATATATATATATATATATATATATATATATATATATATATTTATATATATTTTAGCAGAGACCCTAGAGCAGGCATGTCCAAAGTCCGGCCAAAATATATATATACTGTATTTATCATCGCTGCCTCGGTGGGAACAGTGAGGGGGCGGGATGAGTGCCATCAGATTACATACAGGAGAATCTCCTGTTTACTCAGCGGTCTCTGTAATAGGAAGTCCTGTCTCCTGGACTGCCATTGGATGACTGTTCTGTCTATCATAGGAGGCAGGACTTTGTATTAAAGAGGCAACCGAGTAAACAGGAGATTCTCCTGTATGTAATCTGCTCGGCCCGCCCCCCTCCCTGTCCCTTCGAGGCTGCAGATGGGCATCGATCAGGCTGCACTGATGGCAATGGTGAGGCTTCAGGTGGGCACTGATTAGGCTGCATTCATGGGTGCCAATAAATGTAATATATATATAAATAACACACCCAAGCTTATTCTTAGTGCTCGGGGTTCTATGGGGCCACAAAAGATATATACCAGGGGTCAAGTCCTGGGGAAAAAAGTGTGGGAACTCCCACCCAAAATCCACTCCCCCACCAAAAAAAAAAAAATGATACGCTCATATGCATATATATTTCACAGAAAATACAGTGCAACATTTATTGTAAAGTGCCAGTTTGCAAAAACAAAATAAGTTAACTTGTCAAACTAACAGAATAATCACCACAATGGGTGATGATCTTTCCCTTGCAGGGAATTTCTAACACATATATCCCCTTATATATTTACTTACAGTTCTGAAGACTTGCTCAACTTGAGTTGAAGACTTGGCTCATCCTTGAGTCAACAATCAGTGCTGTGCTGGCCTCAGGGTGCTGGCCGTGCTGGTCTCAGTACAGGCACCCCCCTTGGTGCCGAACCCCCAAGTACAGAGACTCCCAGTAGTACAGACACCCCCCTTACAGACCTCAGAACAGCAATACACAGTGCGGTGTGTGTCCTGCGCTCGTGGGCTCCTCCTTCTCTGTGGATGTAAACAGAGAGGAAGGGGAGGTAGCTTTGTTCCGCTCCGCTGAGGGACACAGACGTGGCGTGCCTTGCAACCAGGGGCGTACCTAGAGCATTTGGCACCCGGGGTGGATCCTATATCTGGCACCTCCCCCCCCCCACGGTAAAATGTAAAAAACACCCCACTGTGCCCCCTGTATCCTTAAATATCTCTTTGTCACTACTGTGTACCCCCTCTCCACAACTGCATCACTGGACCCCTTACATTACACAGCACTCTGGACCCCTTTACATTACACAGCACCCTGCACCTCTGGACCCCTTTACATTACACAGCACCTCTGGACCCCTTTACATTACACAGCACCCTGCACCTCTGAACCCCTTTACATTACACAGCACCCTGTACCACTGGACCCCTTTACATTACACAGCACCCTGCATCTCTGGACCCCTTTACATTACACAGCACCCTGCACCTCTGAACCCCTTTACATTACACAGCACCCTGTACCACTGGACCCCTTTACATTACACAGCACCCTGTACCACTGGACCCCTTTACATTACACAGCACCCTGCACCCCTTACATTACACAGCACCCTGCACCTCTGAACCCCTTACATTACACAGCCCCCTGTACCACTGGACCCCTTTACAATACACAGCCCCTGCATCTCTGAACCCCTTACATTACACAGCACCCTGCATCACTGGACCCCTTTACATTACACTGCACCCTGCACCCCCTTATATTACACAGCACCCTGCACCTCTGAACCCCTTACATTACACTGCACCCTGCACCCCCTTATATTACACAGCATCCTGCACCTCTGAACCCCTTACATTACACTGCACCCTGCACCCCCTTATATTGCACAGCACCCTGCACTTCTGGACCCCTTTACATTACACAGGACCTTGCACCTAAGGCCCTTTTTCGTTACACCTCGGCTCATATGATCAGCGCGTGCTGCTCACACAGCACTTGTAGACTACATGGAGGAGGGGGAAGCGGCTTTACTCTGCTCGGCTGTGTGAGACAGTCACAGCCGAGACTTATCAGAGCCGCAGCGCAGCCACGAGAAAAGGGGATTGTTGCAGCAGATGATGGGAAGGAAGAAGTTAAAACAAGAGATAGACTGTTGTTGGCAAGGAGATAGAGAGGGGGGGTAGAGAGAGAGGGGGGGGATAGAGAGGGAGGGAGGGGAAAGAGGGGGGAGAGAGAGGGAGAGAGGGGGGAGGAGAGGGGGGGGGGGAGGGGGAGGGGGGGGGGGGGAGAGAGAGAGAGAGAGAGAGAGAGAGAGAGAGAGGGGGGAGAGAGAGGGAGAGAGGGGGGAGGAGAGAGAGAGAGAGAGAGAGAGAGAGGGGGGGGGGAGAGGGGGGAGAGAGAGGGAGAGAGGGGGGAGGAGAGGGGGGGAGAGAGAGGGAGAGAGGGGGGAGGAGAGAGAGAGAGAGAGAGAGAGGGGGGGGGAGAGAGAGGGAGAGAGGGGGGAGGAGAGGGGGGGAGAGAGAGGGGGGAGGGGAGAGAGAGAGAGAGAGAGGGGGGGGGAGAGAGGGCAGGGTCTGGTCAGTGGAAGTGCTCACTTGGAATGGTTCCCATGGGCTGGCTCACTGGTTTCTTTAGCAGATTGTCAGCGTGGCTGCTTGTTTTTAATCTTCCCGCCCACCTCCCCTTCACAAACAAGAACACATGAGGGACGGGACTCGGGAGAAGTCTGAGGCTGCTTGTGACAGACATGCTGGAGGTGGATTGGATGAGCACACAGGAGGGGCGGAACTCGGGAGAGGTGAGTGTTTGTTGTGACTGACGACATGATCTCGATCTCAGAGCGGAAGGGAGGGGAGGGGTGGCTGCAGCTGGACAGTGAGTGTTCACACATCAGAGAGGGAGCGCCGGGTTTTGTTCTGGAAACAGCTGAGAGCCGCAAGCGCGCACGCGGGGGCTGCCGCTGCCTGACACATAACAGTTGACTGTCACGGTTCTGCTCGAGTCCTGCAAAGGGAACGACGTTCCCGCTGTGAAATAAGTGCAGGGACGTCGTTCCCACGCGTTCCCGCAGGACTCGAGCCCTGATATATACGTATATACAAACAACACGGCTGAGCTCATCGTCACCACACACAGCCACAAAGGCAAGAGAACTCTTGTTGGGCGGTGTATTAGTGATCGAACGAACACACTTAGACCGAATTTTAACTTTAAGTTCAAAGAATGTCAGGCAAAATGGTTGGCCCTCACGCATGTTCACTTCATCAAATCTGTCCCTCTTTGAAAAAAAGTTTGGACACCCCATGCACTAGAGAATAAAATGACGATCATTGTAATATTTTATGGCACATGGTATTTGCGCAGCAGTCTTTCAAACTGAATTATTTAGGAAAAAATACATTTTCATGAAAAAAAATCATAGAATGCATTAAGATAAAAAAAAACTTCTGCCTTTACAACTCCTTTAATGTTCTTAAGGGGGAACTCTACCCACCACTTTCATTGGTTTCTCTCTTTAGGTACAGCTGTCACTCTGCTACAGGCTCCAATGAGACCTTTCAAACTCCTTTTCCAGGTGTGCCTCCATAAGTACTTCCTCTGATATTTTAACAGGGTCCTGACTTCTCTCAGCATTACTGTCCTGAGGCTGTAGGGGGCCTATTCTTTTGGTGTTTGTAACTGGACCACCCCTCTTATTTCTGGTACCAGTCTTAGCAGCCACTATGTGTTTCCACATTTTTACCCTTATCTTTGTGGGTAGCTTTGGCCACCAGATTATAATGAACCATTAGCGTTATTTGTTTTACCATCAGCAGATATATTCAGGTCAAAATTACACCTTTTAATCTTGTCTCTTCCAGCATTTGTTAGGGCAGTGTCTGCAGAGAGCACACACACCGGAGTTATGCCATCACCCACGAGAACTTCATAAGATGCCACCTCCCCTGGGGTCACACACTCTGCAGGCAGCTGACCTTTTCCATCACCATCTGGATTTCTATACAAATTTCTATACAAATCCTAAACAAATCAGCTCTCATCTGATCCACGTATGATTTTTACCACAATTCTTACCCACTGTTAACTAGTTCCTTCCACCTGATGTGGTTTGGCCACTGGTGCAGAATATACGCCCCTCACCAACACTGATAACTGACCAGCACCCTGGACCACAGTAGAGATGTTTTCCATCTGGCTGTTAGGAGGCATAACCTCTGACATTGTTGATACATTTTCCATTTCTTTAAAGTGTTTTCCCATAGCTCATATACTCAGGAACTTTCCCAGTAGCATACCAAGAGACAACTTTCAACTTTATTATTAAATGTGGTAACCAAGCATGCCTGTCTTGTTCTCCTTTGTTCAATACAGCCTGCCATTGCTCCAACTGCTTTGGTCAAGAAGTGGCTTGCATAGGCAGACAAAAATCATCTTCCGCAGGGAAGTCCAGATAAATGTGACTAACTACTACTAGCCAGATCAAGAATAAACATTTGTGTGCACCCTGGTGGCTGCTCTGTGCTGTTTCAAGTTAGAGAAACTGAATTTTATTGAACCAGTAGAAGTATGCATGGATGTAAGATGTGCTAACTAAACAGTAATAAGAGCAAGGCAACCAGTTCCTGTTATTGGTCAATTCTGCAGTAAATAAACAGAAGGAAAGGTTTCAGTAAATTGGATTTAATATAGGGATATCAACAGATGGAGTATTACAACTTTAGAGTCATTGCTACATTTGTCAAGCATAAAGGTCTCTTCTGTCACAAGCAACCAATGTGTGACATATGCTCTGCCATAATTGAAGAGTTTTTAAAGCACTTATATTATTCCAGATTATATAAATGCAGGAACACTGCATTAAAGTAGTAGTAAAGTCTTATTTTTCAATAACAAATATGTTATACATACCTGCTCTGTGCAATGGAATTGCACAGAGTGGCCCGAAATTTCTCTTCTCGGGTCCCTCACCAGGACTCCTGGCCCATCCTCTTCTGCAAGTGCCCCTATAGCAAGCAGCTTGCTAAAAGGGTATTTTTGCAGTCTCCATTTTGAGCCGCACTGCCTGTATCCATAGACACATACAGTGAGGCTTCCCCATGCCCCCCCTCTTCCTCATCACAGGTATTGACTGACAGCAATCGTTCCCACTGCTGCAGCAAAACTTGTGTGAGCAGGGAGAGAAGCCAAAGCTGCTACAGACAGACACAGAAATAGATCTCAGGCACAGCACTGAATCTCAGGTAAGTATAAGCAGAAGTGAGGGGCATACTGCTACCTAAACTTTTTTTCCCCTTACTGCGGGGAATGCATTAAGATAAAACATGTTTAGGTTTTATAACCCCCTCTCATGCAGCTCTGTGGTTTTGGGTCCTGCCTCCACTTTCCAGCATTGTGTGAGCAGGATAGGCTGGCATTGCAGCATTCAAGGCATCTAGCACCTCCTCCCAACTGGGGAAAAATGTGCTAAATACTTGCTTGAAGGAGATACTCTGGCTACAGCAGCAAATCTACCACAACCCACATGTAACGGTCACCACCGTTTACGATATTCCCATTCCATCAACCACGACAGCTTATCTGACACTCCACAATCTAGCAGACACGATCCATCCCATTTCCCAGAATGAACGAGACACGCACAGCTCTGTTCTCTGGTTTCAAAATGTATGAACACTTTTAATGGTAACCTAGCTTTCTTATATAGTTTTAGAAACCAATGAACAATGAATCAACTCCACCCACACTGCACTTCAATACACACTCTCTTAGACAATGACATTCAGTTGAGTTGATTATTAGTCATTATCCAGACAGCCTGTCTCCGCATATAAGTGATTCTTTTTTTTTTTTTTTTTCCCCACTTCAGACTCCGCTCACACTTGAAGGCGAGACTTGCTCACGGTTAGACCGCCCATAATGTCTCTCTAGTGGCTTCGCATCATGCGTGGGTTTTTTTTTTTTTTTTTTTTAACAGTTGCAAATTTGTCATTTTTGAACCTTTAGTTATACTTTTTCCGTTTAACAAGTCTAACTACTTACTTAATACGCTGACTAGACTGGCCCCCTTTTTTTTTCCCTTCTTTCTTCCTTCCCCCTTTTTCCAACACCCCCCCTCCCCCCCCCCCCTGCCCCGGATCTGTGTGCCTTGCAATCTTCTTTTTGTTTTCTCACCTATCCACTTCTGTCATTCCTTGAACGAATTTTTCCGAAAATTTAAAAACTTTCCATTTTTCCCACACCTCTTTATATCTATCCACTCCTCCTGTCTCTCCACAGGCGAGGTACTCCATCTCTTCTATGTATTCCACCCTTTCTATCAATTCTTTAATTGATGGCCTTTTTGGATGTAGCCAGTTTTTTGGGATCAGGGCCTTTGCTGCATTTAGCAGCACTGGAACCAAAGTTATTGCGTATTGTTTTTTTGTTTTTTCAGTTCCATGAAACAGACAGGTCAGCGGGCTACAAGGGATCCTCTCCCCTGTTATTTCTTTGATATATTCCAGGACTTCTTTCCAATATTCCTGTATTCTCGGGCAGTCCCACCATATATGCATAGTTGTTCCTTTTTGCTTACAATTCCTCCAACAGAGCTCTGCGTTTTTTGGATGAATTTTATTCATTCTTGATGGGGTCAGGTGCCATCGAACCATACACTTATAATTTGCTTCTATGGAAGTTATATCTGAGGCATAATTATAAACTGCACCTATCATTTGTGATTTGTCAATCCTTTTACCCAAATCGCTTTCCCATTTTTCTAGACAGGGCAGTGTTTCCTGGGTCTCGAGCTCCGTTAATATTCCATATGCTTTTGATATACCATGTGTCAGTGGCCCATCTGTATTGCATATTTTTTCTATTGGGTTTAATGTTTTATCTTCCCGAATCGGTTGTGGTAGTGTGCTCACAAAGTGATTTAACTGTAAATACTCCCATTCACTCATCCGTTGATCCCCTTCTCCCACTATTATATCCTGTCTTGCTTTTATTTTTCCCCGTGTGACAATATCTTTTAATTTTTTCTCACCCAATTGCTTTCCGAAACGTGTTCCATTGCCTGGTGGGAAGAAATTTGTGCCTGCTAATGGGATTAATGGAGAGTTATACTCCCATTTTTCCCGTCTAAATACAGTGTCCCATATTTTAAAAACATTCTTTGTTATACTATGTGTGTTTGTGCCCAATTTCCTCGTCTTTGGTGGTATCCAAATGTTTCTGTTTAATTGTGCATTACTTATTTTATCTTCCATACGTGCCCATTTTTTTTTGGTATGTGTGTTTGTCCATTCTACTAACCTGGCTAAATTAACGGCAAAATAATATCTTTTTATGTCGGGGAGCCCCAACCCGCCTCCTTTTTTTTTCAAGCTCAGCTGTGTATAGCTTATTCTGGCCTTTTTACCTGCCCATATATATTTCAAGATTATTGTTTTAATTACCTTAAAGAAGCTTTGCGGTATCTTTATTGGGAGCATTTGAAGTTTATATGTTATCTTCGGTAGTATCATCATTTTAAACGCATTAATCTTACCTATCCAGGAGATGTGTTTTCTTGTGAGATTTTTCAAGTCTTGGTTAATGTCATTAATTAAGGGGACAAAGTTGGCTAAGTAAAGTTTTTCAACTGTTGGTGTGATCTTTATTCCTAAATATGTTATAGCTTCCCTTTCCCATGTAAATGGGAAATCCTTCTGAAGCTCTTCTGCTTCTTTTTTTTCTATCCCCACATTTAGGATTAGGTTTTTATCGGGTTTATTTTAAAGTTGGAAAGTTCACCGTATCTTTTTATTTCCTTTATGACGTTAGGGAGGGAAACTCTAGGTTTAGTCAGATATAGGAGTATGTCGTCTGCGTACGCCGCCACCTTGTGTTCATCGTCTCCCACTCTCACCCCCCCTATGTTTTCCCGGATTTTTGCTAACAGCGGTTCCAGTGCTATTACATATAGGAGGGGTGAGAGCGGGCACCCCTGTCTGGTTCCGTTTTTCATTTCGAACGCAGACGACATACTCCCATTGACCTTCACCCTTGCTGTCGGGTGGCTATATAGGTTTTTTACCCATTTCAAAAACCTTGGTCCCAGACCTATATTTTGTAAAGTTTCCATCATAAACCCCCAGTCGACTCTGTCAAATGCTTTTTCAGCATCTAAAGACATGAGTACGACTGGGGGTTTCTTTTTTGGATCTTGTTGTAGTAACAGCAGGGTCCTTATGCTATTATCTCTCCCTTCTCTGCCTGTTACAAAGCCTGCCTGATCTGTATTTATTAATTCCGGCATTAAACTTTTTATCCTAGTTGCTAGTATTTTCGCATAAACCTTCAGGTCTGCATTTAACAATGCTATTGGTCGGTAGTTAGAACACAAAGTTCCATCTTTTCCTGTTTTGGGGATTATAGAAATACTTGCAAGCAGCGATTCTTTTCTTATTTCCTCTTCCTCTCCTATTTTATTGAAGTAATTACACATCTCTGGGACCAAAAGTTCTCTAAATTTTTTATAGTATTTAATCGGCAAGCCGTCAGGGCCTGGACTCTTACCACCCGGTGTTTCCTGGAGGGCTCTATAAATCTCCTCCTGAGTTACAGAGGCCTCCAGGGATTCCCTATCATTTTGAGTTATTTTAGGTAAGTTCACTTCTTTTAAGTATTCCTTGATTTCCCTTTTTCTAATATTTTGTTGCTCTTGAGTTTCGTTGATTCTTATTGAATATAATGTACTATAATAAGTCTGAAAAGCTTCTGCAATTTCAGATGTCTTGTATTTCATAAGGCCGTCTTGGTTTTTTATTTTTTCTATGTAATTTTTTATTTATTTTTTCCCTTGATATTCTGGCTAGATATTTCCCTGGTTTGTTCCCCCATTTATACCTCTCTTTTTTGACATTTTTGAATATGTTCCTTGTTTCTACCTTCATCAAGTCTCTGAGCTGGGCCCTCTTTATCACTATTTCTTGATATACCTCGTTTTCTCCTCGCTCTTTATGCGTTTGTTCCAGTTCAAATAATTCAGATGTTAATTTTTTCATGTTTAATTTTCTTGTCTTTTTTTTCCCTGCTCCAATTGAGATTAATTTCCCTCTGATGTATGCCTTATGGGCCTCCCAAACAGTTGCCACCCTTACTTCAGGTGTATTATTAAGAGTGAAATATTGTTCCAAATCGATTTTTACTGTATTGTTTACCTCTGTGTCCTCTATGAGTTCTTCGTTTAAATTCCACGTTCCTTTTCTTTGCTCTATCTCTTTGAATCTTATTTTCACTATTACCGGAGCGTGATCTGAGATTGTGGTTACCCCTATTGAAGTTTTAACTACGTCTTCCAACGACTCATGGTCTACCATTATATAATCCAATCTTGAATATGTTCCGTGCACAGAAGAGTAATATGTATAGTCCTTTTTGTTTGGATATGTAATCCTCCAAGGATCTATTAAACAGTGACTATGCAGGTTGTCTGTTTGGGCAGTATATGTTTGCGAGCGTATATTTTTTCCCTTGGAGTACCCCTCTCAGAAACAAATAACGTCCATCTGGGTCAACTTTCCTATCTTCTACTGTAAAAGTGATGTTCTTCCCTATTCCTATTGCGACCCCCTTAGATCTCTTCTTTGGAGAGTCCCCGTAGTACCAAGTGGGGACTGCCCGAGAATACAGTCTAACATTAGAGTCCAATGTTATATGTGTCTCTTGCAGAAAAACTATTTCAGCTGAGTACCTTTCAACCTCTCTTAATACCATATGCCTTTATTCCGGGCAACTGAGACCTCTTACATTGTATGTTATAAAATTTATATTTGTCATTTCTTTCTCTTTTTTTTTTTATCTTTCTCTGATAAGTATGTTTTTTTCCGTTGCAAGACACACAGATCTAAGTCCCCTTTCCCCCCCTCCTAATCTTCCCCTCCCCCTCTCCCCTTCTCCTCCCTCCCACCCTCCCCTCCAATCGTACTTTGCCCCATTGGTCTTCATGTAGGGCTCTTTCCCCCCCTCCCCCTCCCCTTCTTTCTCCTGGTCGATCCTTGACCCTATGGTTAATTAGAGCTTTTTTCCCCCCTTTGGCGCTATTGGCGCTCTTTTGCTCCTCTGGCTAAGGTGGAGTTCTATTTTAGCCCGGTCTCTTATCCCCCAATACTGGGGGACTGGTGTAGGAGTGCTCTCCGGGTCCCCCCTCTCCCCTATCCCTCGCTGATTGCTTACTGTATTGACCCCTCCCGTCCCCGTCCCCCACCCGCCACCCCCCCCCCCCCTCAAAAAAAAAAAAATGAATTATCGAGCGGCCCAGATCATCAATAATTTTTTGGTATTGGGATGCCCAAACCATTGCAAAATTCTGGTATTTCCTCAATAAACCTCAGTCTTGCCGAACTCCCGTTTTTCCTCACTATTAAGCACGCTGGGAATCCCCAGTTATACTGAATATCGTTTTCCTGCAGGATCCCCAACAGTGGTTTTAAGCTTCTTCTTCTTTTTAACGTCTCTTGGGACAGATCTTGGTAGATTTGAATATTATGTTGATCGTATTCTAATGGCGACTTCCCTCTCAGATTTCTCCAAAGTTGATTTTTCTCCTCCCAGCTTTCAAATCGAACAATAATGTCTCTTGGGTATTCCTGTGGTCTTTCTCTGGCTCGTCTTATCCTGTGCGCTCGTTCTATTCTTAAAGGGGCAGTTGTTTCTCTTTCTAATATTGGATTACAAATTTTCCTTATTATTTCTGACAAGTCCTCAGCCTGTGTTGTTTCTGGAACTCTGCGTATTCTAATATTCTTCCTTCTATCTCTATTTTCCTGATCTTCTAATTTGTACGCCTGTTCTCGTTGATTCATTTTTAGTGCTTTTATTTCCTCTTCTAGTTTTTTAACTGAGGTTACATTATAATCGACTTTTTTTTCCACTTCTTCAACTCTTTCCAATATGTGCCCCATATTTCTCTCCATTCTTTCCATTTGCGATTTGAGTGATCTTTCTAAGGCGGCGAACATTCCTTCCATTTCCATTTTTGTTGGTAGAAGTGTCATGTCCTGCGTTTCTTCCTTATTGCCCTGATCTAGTTCAATTTCTCCGTCCTGGTCAGTTCTAGTCTTTGCAAATGTTTCTGAGAGTGTTTCTAAGTCTGCCGGTGTATTAGTAGCCCCCTTTTTCTTGTCCTTCTTCTTATCTTTTTCTGCTTGGCCGCCTCTACCAGTTAGTAGTTTTTCAACGGGCTGGCTATCTCCATTTGCCCCATGTGTCACAAATTTACACATCGGGCCTGGGCTTTGGCTTAACCTGGGGACCTTTGGGGTTGCCCCACCTTTCGCTCCCTTTCCCCTTGTAGTCATCTTTCGCCCCTCTTGGTCTTACAATAGTCTTATTTTCCCGTGCTTCTTAACGTGCCCAGGATGTGATTACCAAAAATGTATAGACTTTTTATAGTAATTCCGTTTTAAGCCTGCGGGGGCTTGTCTGTCTCTATTTACTTCCTTTCTCTCTCTTTTCTCCCCTTTCCCTCCTTCCCCCTCTCCTCTCCTCCATACACCCAAAATAAACAAGGGGGGAGAGAAAAGGACAAGCAAAAGACAGCTCCAAGTGGCCTTTCCTTGTGTAAAGTTACCGACCGGCTGGGAAAATTCTGGGAATAATGACCCAAAAAAGTCCCGCCGGGTCTGCAACTCAGATGAACCACCTACCGGCAATGCACTTTTGCAGTTTAGTTGAGCTGTAACTTTTTACAAGACTTATCAGAGTATTCTCCTTATCTGAGTACTGTTCACTGCCAGAGCCTGGGTGCGTCTCCTACGAGGGGGTATGACTGTGAGCCGTATGGCCTTTCTTCCCGCTGGCAGGCTTTCAGGCATGTTCTCACCAACCCTTGACTACCGCACTCATACACTTCCAATGTGCGTTTCAGCTGATAAAGTTTCCCATAGCATCCGTGTGCAAATATTCACTGCTGCCTGTTTATGTACAGCCTGTCTGTAGCTCTCTTTATAACTTCTGTCCAGTTTCTCTTTATTTTTACTCTTTAGCCACTTTTATTCAGAATGTTCTCCTTTTATTGCAGTTTTCTTATGACACAGGTTAAAGTTGCTATAATATTTCTGTCCTTACCATTATGTTGGAAATATTCGGGGGAATTAGCTGCTGATCCCTTTTATTTTATACCAAAGCATAATTTAAACCAAGAAAAGCTTCACAGTCTTCCCGTCGGGTTCCTCGCATGTTCACCATATACAAAAAAAAAAAAAAGATCTCACTGTGTCTTAATTAATTAATTGTCCTAATAGAAAAAAAAAAAAAAACGAAGGCAAGAGAGGGGGCCGCCAATAATCAAAACAATATAGTTATGCAAACTAAGAGCACACTGGGAGCAATCTTAACAAGCACATATCCCTTATGTCACTTATTACTTATATTCATTTCAGTCCCATAAGGGTTGTTAACTCCTCTGTTACAAATGTCCCATTGATATTTTTCCATTAGTTCTTGAAAAAGCGTTTTACTCACCACTCTGTTGAATGCAGTGTGCTCACCTTTCTATTAGCTTTCAGGAGACACAATAGACACAATTGAAACTGCTACAATTCTTCTCTGCTCTTACCCTCCTGTTGGCAGTACTCGTGGGGCCAATAACAGACAGAAATCTTCTCATTTTTAGTTAGCCTATGTTGCTTAGGCTGCAAGGCTGTGAGGTGCCGAATCTCCCTCTCATCAGCCTCCGCTCCCCAAATGGGGACGGTGCTGGCACCCTCGCGCCACGGTCTGGCGTAACACAGCGCAGCTGCCCCCGCTCTCCGCAGAAAGAGGGGGGCTACAGAGCAACAGACTAGTCTGCTATCACGGGGGGCACGAGCCCCAGCTCGCCTCACTGCAGCCCCTCCCGCTCTGTACTCCAAGCGCCGTCCTCGCTACGCTGCACGCCACCTCCGCTGCTCCGCTGGGCGCGCCGCACACGCTGCAGGTAATGGGGATCTCAGCCGGACCTGACCTGGAAGAGGAGGGTGAGGTTTCAGCACGGGAACAGCATCTCCAAGCCGGGGGGGGGTCAAGCGGGGGGAGGAAGAGGCCCTTCACTTCGCCTCACATCTCCGTGAGTCAGCGCAGGGTTGGAGAGCAAGGGCTCCCGTCTAGCTGCTCCTCCACTCCTACCGCGCCATTCCAAGACTCCTGGCATATAAGTGATTCACCTGCATAATACACATTCCTTTAATAAACATAATTGACATGCTAATTCCCTACCCCTGAAAGGAGACATCTGACCTTCAGACTGCTTACTCACAACACCTATATCATCGATAAGACACTCTTATTGACTGGTTGGGGGTCAGAATTAAATCACCTGTAATATGTCCAGATCTCCTGCAATACATGAATTATCAGTAATGTCCCATCTCATGTAATTTATAATTAATATTTCTCAGTCAGCCTATGCCCAAAAGGGGCACAGAGTGACCCTAGATCCAAGAGTCATTAGTTACACTGGCACAGGAGTACCCCCCATCCTTCCAAAGTCTCTGGGTGTCACGGCCCATTCTGTTACACCACAGAACAAGTATACAAGAATTCAGTCCATACCTCCCCCAGAAACCTTCACCCATGCTGAGAGATGTGCTGGATACCTGCTGTGAAGAGGCAATGCGTTAAACCAGGGTTGTCAAACTCAATTTCATTGAGGGCCTCATAAGTATTATGGTTGCCCTCAAAGGGCAGGCTGTAAGAGTAACGCTGGACGCTAGAGAGTACATACATTTATCCAGGGCTTTTATTTTCTTAGAATTGGTGCAGAAACTCGACCACAAATTGCACTACCAGAGTGCAGGGTTGAGGAATGTCTATACACAGTGTGCAGGGTTCTGGCAAAAAAAAAACCCTAGGTGCAAGGGCCACATGAAATGTCCTGGCGGGCCGGATTAACGCACAGGTGTTTGACACCTGTGCGTTAAACTATGAGAAACACAAATCTTATGCAGCGTACAGATGGTCGTTTTTTGTGATGAAAAAAAACATTGTTTTTCAAAACGTCATTTAAAATGACCATGTGTGGTGAAAACGTTGTTTTATGTCTTCTGAAAAATGACAAAAAAAAAAATCGAACATGCTTGAATTTTTTGTGTCGTTTTTCAAAACGTTGTTTTTTGTGTCAATTAAAATGATAGTGTGTGGGCAAAACGACGTTTAAAACAACGTTTTTAAACCCGCGCATGCTCAGAAGCAAGTTATGAAGCTGGCTTCAATGGAAAAGAGTGCTGAACGTAACCGCGCTTTGCTAGAGCATTTTGAAAAAACGATGGTGTGTAGGTAACGTCGTTTTTGAAAATAAAGTTTCAAAAACGTTGTTTTATTTCATGATTTAAAACGTCGTTTTATTTCATCACAAAAAACGACCGTCTGTACGCGGCATCACATTTGCATGGTTCATTCTAATTTGTGTGGTTAAGTTCAGGGCTTTTTTTCAGGGGGAACTTGGGGGAACTCAGTTCCACCACCTTTGGCTCAGACCCTTTGGTGCCTGCTCACCACAATCACTTTTAAACACAGAAGTTCGGTTTCTGTGTGTACAAGTCACAGCTCTACACTCTGTGTGTAACCCCCTGAACTCTAAACTGTATGTAATGCAGTCCTGGTATTTAATGCCCCTTTAAGACCCTTCTACTGTTTTTGAAATCTGAACGGGTCGTGGTTGAGTTCCTGCACCTATTTTCTGAGAAAAAAAGCTCTGGTTAAGTTAATGTACTGCCTAGAAAACAAGCAAACACCTGATATTCTGTGTTATACACTAAACCCTCTGCTTGGTAACCCCACTAATGTATATTTAGTTTTAATTTAATTGCTGGATAAAGGAAAAGCTTTCTGGAAAGCTGCAGAAAAGTAGAAGCCCTGACTTGAATTTGAAAAAGTGGCTCAAAGAGCAAAGGTTCTGCTGCTGCTCTTGCTATCCCAGTCTTGTTTAGCTGATGTAATGTATACTCATGAAGCGGAACCTTTCCAGTTTGTTTTAACAATACAGAGCTTAATCTGGCATCAAGGGTATATAATTAAAACTAATATGATAAGGTTATTTACATAATTTAGAGTAATGGAAGCAATGAGTAATGGAAGCAATGCTATTTTTGCCAATATTTATACTATTCATCTGCCATCAATGTGCTTCAAATTATTCCCATCCCGGGTGTCTAAACATAAGCAATAATGTCATGGTTGTACCTTGACCAAATTATATAGTTTTGTAACTAGAAATGGGCCGAACACCACCCTGTTCGGTTTGCAGCAGAACTCCCAAACAGGGGAAAAGTTCAACAAAAAAGAAAGCAAGTAGCATTGGAAGGCAACATATATTAGAAAAAAAGCCAAGGAAAAATCCAAGGAAAACTCCATGCTCACTTACCTACCAGCCCGCGGACAAATTAACCTGTCTAACAGTATGTGTTAAAAACAGGGGTTTAGTCTGTACACATTTGAAAATACATGCGTAAGCTACAGGCCCTGCCAAGGCACCCTGGTATCTGCATTCCTATCACTAGCTAATGAGTAACTCCACAATGAAAGCAAATGAATTCTGATGGATAGATGGAGGTACAGGGGCACACTGAATATCCAGAACATAGCACAATGTCTGAAAAGGTGTCAGTGTGTTGCCTGACCAATATAACAGTAATACAAAAAAAGAAAGCCACTGCCCCACCTATAACTGGCCATTGCAGTAAGTAGCATTGGAAGGCAACATATGTTAGAAAAAAAAGCGGGGAAAGGGAGGAAAAGTTCTAACCCGAACTGCGAATTTCATTAAGTGCCCATTTTAAGGCTTATATGCAAGTAATTGGCCATAAAAGGGGTGTGGGAGTCCGGATATTGCCCTTAGTCAACCTGTAAAGTGGGGCATCTGTAGTACGCATAGAACATGCTGCAGCAAAAATTAAATTTCTTAAGAAAAAAAATGAGTCAAATCACATTTAAAATGACTCGCAGTTACAAATGCCATCATCTGGATATTGAAAAAAACAAATAAAGAAAAAAATGGCATGGGGTCCCCCCCCAAAAAAATCCATACCAGATCCTTAACCTGGCATGCAACCTGGAAGGTCAGAAAAGGGGGGGAATGAGCAAGCGCCCCCCCTCCTGAACCATACCAGGCCATATTCCCTCAACAGGCAAAGGTGGAGCTTTGGGGCTGGGGATCTTATTCCCACAACCATGGCTGGTGGTTGTGGGGTTTGCGGGCAGGGGGATTATCATAATTTGGAAGCCCCCTTTAACAAGGGGACCTCCAGATCCCAGCCCTCCCTTTGTGAATGAGTATTGGGTACATAGGGCCAGATCCTCAAAAGAGATACGCCGACTTAACTGCTGTTCAGTCTGTGTGTAACTTTGGAAACGATCCTCAAAAGGCTTTTTCCAAAGTTAGGCAGAAGATCCAGCATGTGTAATTGAATTACACTGCCGAATCTTAGGATGCAGTACCGCATCCGCCGCTGGGGGCATTTCGAGTCGAAATGCCGTTTCTAGTATGCAAATTAGCACTTAAGGCGATCCACAAAGCTTTCCAGCTTCGTTTTTTCGCCGTAAGTGTTATTTTGCAAGTGTAAAATTAGGGCTGGTTCTACAAAGTGTAAACTAGTCACACCATGTAAAAGCCCATTCCAGCGACGGCATTTGGTATGCATTCCCGAGGGAGAACTCCACGGCAATTTGTAAAGACAAAACCGGCATGGGTTCCCCCCCAGGAGCATACCAGGCCCTTAGGTCTGGTATGGGTTGTAAGGAGACCCCCCCAAGCCGAAAAATTGACGTAGGGGGTCCCCCTACAATCCATACCAGACCCGTATCCAAAGCACGCTACCCGGCCGGTCAGGATGGGAGTGGGGACGAGCGAGCGTCCCCCCCCCTCCTGAGCCGTGCCAGGCCGCATGCCCTCAACATGGGGGGGTTGGGTGCTCTGGGGCAGGGGGGCGCACTGCGGGCCCCCCCACCTCAGAGCACCCTGTCCCCATGTTGAAGAGGACAGGACCTCTTCCCGACAACCCTTGCCATTGGTTGTCGGGGTTTGCGGGCGGGGGCTTATCGGAATCTGGGAGTCCCCTTTAATAAGGGGGCCCCCAGATACCGGCCCCCCACCCTAAGTGAATGGATATGGGGTACATCGTACCCCTATCCATTCACCTGTAGGCAAAAAGTTAGTTAGTAAACACACAACACAAGGCTTTTTAAAATATTTTATTATTCTGCTCCGGATGCCCCCCCTGTCTTCGTTATTAGCTCAATTAGCAGGGGGGGCTTCTTCCGCTCTCCGGGGGTCTTCTCCGCTCTCCGGGGGGGGCTTCTCCGGACTCCGGGGGGCTTCTTCCATCTTCTCCCCTCTTCCGCTGTTGACTCGGCGAACCCCGGTTCTTCTGCAGCTCTCCGGTGCCTTCTTCTTCAGCGCTGGCTGCCTGCTATGTTTGTGTGTTAGCTCGATTTCAAACAGGCAGCCGGCGCGGTCTTCTGTGACGTCAGGGTCTCCTCTTCTGTTCTTCTCCCCTCTTCCGATGTTGCCTCGTCGCCTGTTGTCGCTGTAATGATGGAAGCGCGCCTTGCATCCCATTTATATAGGCATCACCGTCCCATCATGCTCCGGCAGGTACCCACGTGGTGGGTGCCTACCCACGTGCACCCACCACGTGGGTACCTACCGGAGCATGATGGGACGGTGATGCCTATATAAATGGGATGCAAGGCGCGCTTCCATCATTACAGCGACAACAGGCGACGAGTCAACATCGGAAGAGGGGAGAAGAACAGAAGAGGAGACCCTGACGTCACAGAAGACCGCGCCGGCTGCCTGTTTGAAATCGAGCTAACACACAAAGATAGCAGGCAGCCAGCGCTGAAGAGGAAGGCACCGGAGAGCTGCAGAAGAACCGGGGTTCGCCGAGTCAACAGCGGAAGAGGGGAGAAGATGGAAGAAGCCCCCCGGAGTCCGGAGAAGCCCCCCCCGGAGTCCGGAGAAGCCCCCCCCGGAGAGCGGAGAAGACCCCCGGAGAGTGGAAGACCCCCGGAGAGCGGAAGACCCCCGGAGAGTGGAAGAAGAAGCCCCCCCTGCTAATTGAGCTAATAACGAAGACAGGGGGGGCATCCGGAGCAGAATAATAAAATATTTTAAAAAGCCTTGTGTTGTGTGTTTACTAACTAACTTTTTGCCTACAGGTGAATGGATAGGGGTACGATGTACCCCATATCCATTCACTTAGGGTGGGGGGCCGGTATCTGGGGGCCCCCTTATTAAAGGGGACTCCCAGATTCCGATAAGCCCCCGCCCGCAGACCCCGACAACCAATGGCAAGGGTTGTCGGGAAGAGGTCCTGTCCTAATCAACATGGGGACAGGGTGCTCTGAGGTGGGGGGTCCGCAGTGCGCCCCCCTGCCCCAGAGCACCCAACCCCCCCATGTTGAGGGCATGCGGCCTGGCACGGCTCAGGAGGGGGGGGGGGCGCTCGCTCGTCCCCACTCCCATCCTGACCGGCCGGGTAGCGTGCTTTGGATACGGGTCTGGTATGGATTGTAGGGGGACCCCCTACGTCAATTTTTCGGCGTGGGGGGGTCTCCTTACAACCCATACCAGACCTAAGGGCCTGGTATGCTCCTGGGGGGGGAACCCATGCCGGTTTTTTCTTTGAAAATTGGCATGGAGTTCTCCCTCAGGAATGCATGCCGCTGTCATTTTTTTTTTCCCGACGCAACTTTTTTAAGCCGTCGCGATCCTCAAAACTCGGCGTAACGTAACTTTGCGCATGCGCAGTACGGCCGGCGCGGGAGCGCGCCTCATTTAAATGGGACTCGCCCCATTTGAATAGGAACGCCTTGCGCCGGCGGAATTTTAGTTACACAGCCTGAAATTTCTAGATAAGTGCTTTGTGGATCGGGCACTTAGGTAGAAACTTTAAGGCAGTGTAACTTAAATGGGATTTTTTAAGTTACGCCAGGTTTTTGTGGATCTGGCCCATAGTACCCCTACCCATTCAGCAAAAAAGTTCCAGATTCTGATAAACCCCCTGTCCGCAGACTCCCACAACTACCGCCCGTGGTTGTGGGGATGAGGCCCTTGTCCCTATCAACATAGACACAAGGTGCTTTGGGGTGGGGAGGCAGAGCCCCCCCTGCCCCAAAGGAGCCACCCCCCTCCATGTTCAGGGCATGTGGCCTGGTATGGTTCAGGGTGCTCGCTCATCCCCCCTCGCCTGACCTCCAGGCTACATTCTCGGATAAGTGTCTGGTATGGATTTTGGGGGGACCCCACACCATTATTTTTTATCAGCCATTTTTTTCTGCCATTTTTTTTCTACTCAGCTGTCAGCGGGGGAAGTGTGTTGACAGCTGATTACTCATAGGTTGTTAAGCACACTGTGGCCGGCTTCCTGGCCCTGCTCCTTAACAACCAGCTTATACTGTGCCTTGATTGGGCAAAGTTTTGCCAGTCAGGGTGCAAACTCCACTGTGCAGCACACAGTGCATTGCAGAGTGTTCGATGGAGCAAACACCCACCAAACACCCTGCAAATTCGGGTGTTCCCAGAACTGGGTGAACAGCCAATGTTTGGCCCGAACTGATGTTCAGCTCAAACCATTTGCCCAATTCTATTCATAGCATTCTCACTTTAATCATTCCACACATGTTTTAGTATTTTGGCTTGGTAGGTAAATGTCCACATTTGCATATGTTCGATAAACATACACAACTATATCTGTCAGTTATTTGGTCGATTGCTCTCAGTGTCATCTCTATTCACTAAATGGCAAGAGTGCCTGAGGGGAACATTCTTTATATAAGCTGCCACCCAGAACAGTTCTAGTTCATCCCACATATATAATGTATTTCCCCCACCCCCTCAAGAAAGTCAAGGAATCTTTTGAAATGTAAAGATCCATTAGCAGTATCATTCACCTTTAGTCTTAGGAAACCCATTTATATCAATAGACTTCTAATAATAGAGCTAGGGTAAAAAAAAGTTCTTGCCATTCTTGGACTTGAAACTCAACAGATATCTCTGAAGTTTAAAGAATAACGACACCCACCAATAAAGGTTCAATTGCAGAGAGGCTTGAGAAAGGAGGAAAGTCAGCCAATAATTCAACTGGAGGGCAGCTAGTAAGAAGTTGCCTAAAAATAGTATCCAGTTTTATTCCACAAGGTCTAAAATCTATAACTCTGAAGTCCCACAACAAGTAGATTTGAAGCTATTGTTTTCTTTTTTTATTTGCATTTTCAAATCAGGTGCAAAATAAATTCTCAAAAATATAGAAATATATGTATAAAAAAAACACATTTGCAGTTGTTGGGCTCTCAATTTGATACACTGGGGGGAAGAATGTGACCAATAGCATCTGAAACGTTGGGCCAGATTCAGAAAGAATGGCTTAAGTTTAGGCGGGCGTAGCGCATCTCATATATGCTACCCCGCCGTAACTTAGAGAGGCGAGTACCGTATTCAGAAAGAACTTGCGCCCTAAGTTACAGCAGCGTAAATGGGCCGGCGTAAGCCCGCCTAATTCAAATTATCAAGGCAGTGGGCGTGTTGTATTACAATGAGACGTGACCCCATGCAAATTAGGGGCCGAACGAACGGCGCATGCGCGCGCATTCTCAGAATCACGTCGCAAATACTCCCTAAGATGTGTCGCCTCAATGCTTTGTCGACGTGAGCGTAACCTACGCCCATCCCCATTCACGTACGACTTACGCAAACGACGTAAAATATGATGCTGTTCAGACGTTTCCGACGTCCATACGTTAACATGACTTACACCTGCTTTATGAGGGGTAAAGTTACGCCGGTCGTACACCTTACGTAAACAGCGTATATTAATATGCCGGGCGCAAGTACGTTCGTGAATCGGCGTATCTAGCTCATTTGCATATTCGACGCAGAAATATACGGAAGCGCCCCTAGCGTCCAGCGTAAATATGCACCCAAGATACGACGGTGTAGGTCAGACGTATCTTGGCCGAATTCAAGCGTTACTGATTCTAAGAATCAGGCGCATAGATATGACGGCGCTCATTCAGACATACGACGGCGTATCAGTAGATACGCTGTCGTAAGTCCTTTGTGAATCTGGCCAAAAGTATTTTTAATTCAATCTTTTAGGCAGAATCGCCTTTTAAAGTTTAAACTCCTCTAAATTCTTTTTTGTGGTACAGAGAGCAATCTCTTCTTGGGTAACCTTGTAATGCACTTTTAATGGTACAAACTTTTGAAACATAGGATCTGTATAGTTGATGAGCTTTCTGGAAAAACAGCCATTAAGATCTGCTTTTTCAGACCAATTTTCCAAATACAGGCTAATGGAAGATGACACTGATTCAAAATAAGCAAAATGAATAATGTATAGAAAGTTTACAGATAATACGTATCGCTCAATAAATCATGCTCAGAACTACGCAGAGCTGTTATGGTCCAATGCTAAGACATTTTTAATATGCCCACATTTCAACGCGAGGACCAGAAAACATTAATTCACTGAATTGTAACATTGTGCAGTTCTTGAATGTTATCTGGATTATGTCACAACAATAAAACTTGAATAAATGCCTTCCTCTCTAAGAAGTCAATTTTACTAAGAGATAAAATAAAATTGCAAGTTATAAAACTGGAAGTTGAATTAGAGGAGTTTGGGAGGCTGAAGCCAATTACCCAATTTTCTTCTACTTTTGATTGTGAAGGTCATTTGAAACAGATAAACAAAACAATAATATAACATACTTTATAATGATGATTTTTTTAAACCTTAGGCAGTGAGCACCAAATGGTCCTGATTTATTTTATAATAATACATTCTATCGAAAATTCATTTTATACATGCAGATTTCTATAACATTTTCAACAGGTAGGCTATATTTATTCAGCTTTCCAATTTTTAACAGACTCAAATTATTAAAGGACACTTTACAAAACACTAAAATTGATAAAGCTGAACCCTAGGTTCTTCCTTTACTGTCCCTATCCCTCTTGCTTCCCTAGGAAAATAAATGTTGCTTTTAGCTAAAGTTGAAGTCCAACCACTGCCAGCTTGGTGTGAAAACTTCGTAATGGCTGTCCAGTGCTGGGTTTCTCACAGCATCCATAACAGAGTCAGCAGGAAAAAGACAGGGGGCCAAATCCACAAAAGAGATACGCAGGCGGAACTGCTGTTCCGCCTGCGTATCTCTGTGCCTAACTTTGGGAGCGATCCTCAAAAGGATTTTTCCCAAGTTAGGCAGAAGATCCGACATCCGTAATTTAGTTACGCTGTTGAATCTTCGGATGCAGTACCGCATCCGCCGCTGGGGGCATTTCGAGTCGAAATCCCTCCTTGCGTATGCAAATTAGTACTTACGGAGATCCACAAAGCTTTAGGCATTGTGTGATTTGCGTAAGTTACGAATTTGCTTGCGCAAAACTAAGGTTGGTTTTATATGGACTAACTTTAGTAGACCATGCAAACCATACCTTTTTTTCGATCGCCGCGTTTTTTTTTTAAATTTGATTTTTTTTTTTCGTCGCGTAACTTTTTTTTTTCCCGTCGCAACTTTACGAACCCGTCGCTATCCACAAAGCCCGACGTAAACTACGTATGCGCGATGCACGTCGGGAAAAATGACGTCACACGCATGCGCAGTCCGTCCGGCGCAGGAGCGTGCCCTAATTTAAATGGGAATCGCCCATTTTAATTAGGGATCGCTTAAGATGCAAGGAGATCAGCTACACTGGCGCAATTTTAGAGGTAAGTGCTCTGTGGATCGCTACCTAAAATACTAAAATTGCGCCAGTGTAACTTTTCTGCCTAAAACTAAGATCCGCAATTTCTTTGTGGATTTGGCCCAGGGTGTCCCAGACACCCGATAAGATCACTCCTAGGATCAGATATCGAACACTGCAAGCAATTGGCTATAGCCAGCCAATGACGTAGACTCCCCAGGGGTGTTGGATGGAGCAATGGCGTCCCAATTACCGATAGGTCACTCCAAGGATCATATGGGTATAATTGAAAAAAGAGACGCAATAGCGTAATACCGCAGGGTAACAGTTTAATTAAAAAGTAATGTGCTTACAACAATGTGGTTTAAAACAGCGTGTTGCAAAAAAGACAGCGAATGCCAGCCGGCATGAAGGAGCCCTCCTCCCTAGCATGGTGATGTCACTGACGAAGCATCCCAGACGCGTTTCGTCACTAGTCGGACGTTCTCTAGTGACGAAACGCGTCTGGGAGGCTACGTCAGTGACGTCACCACGCTAGGGAGGAGGGCTCCTTCATGCCGGCTGGCATTCGCTGTCTTTTATGCAACACGCTGTTTTAAACCACATTGTTGTAAGTACATTACTTTTTAATTAAACTGTTACCCTGCGGTATTACGCTATTGCGTCTCTTTTTTCAATTATACCCATATGATCCTTGGAGTGACCTATCGGTAATTGGGACGCCATTGCTCCATCCAACACCCCTGGGGAGTCTAAGTCCTTGGCTGGATATAGCCAATTGCTTGCAGTGTTCGATATCTGATCCTAGGAGTGATCTTATCGGGTGTCTGGGACGCCATTGCTCCAATCATCATCCATGGGGAGCCAAAGGCCGTGGCTGGGATACAGCCAACCGCTTGTACTGCTTGCCATCTGGTAAGCGGCTTAATTTTACGGTGGAGGGTTCACATTTAATGCATACATGTCACCTGGTGATTTGGAGAGTCAGATCTGCTATCTAAGTTTATTGACTTCTATGGAGCTACACTTTGCTGTTTAGGAACTGTATTTCAGCCTTGCCTACCATCCAGTGCCAATACATGTTTTATGTGGACTTCCGGGTTTATTCCATTTTATTATTTACCATACTTCAGAGTTGGTTAATTTAATTTTTTGGTGCGGCTTTTTTGTTTTCTATTGTCTATTGTGTTATCGCACGTTAGCTGCTGCCTTTGATACATCTGTGTAGTAGCACGGTTTTTTGTTTTTCCAAAAGACACCCAGAAACCAGGCCAGCTAACCAAGTGGGAAGGGGGTTTAGCGGAGTTTAAACACTCCACAAGGTAAATAAAATACCTTCAGAATATATTTAGTTACATTTTGCCTGGAGATTAAGTATTAAAAACAACCAAAATCTGCTACAAAAAATGTATGTTCCACTTTTAAAAATAATATGTAGCAGATAACAAACTGCTGCAGAAACACACTGTTGGTAGTATTCATCAAACATGTAGCAAGGACAAGGTGCAAATTAAAGGTTTTCTTAATTGGTTTCCTCCAATCCCACCCATTGATACTTACCTTTCATGCAACTCTCGAAACAGCTATAGTCATTTCATATGAAACATTGGTTAATGTAATTTACTATTCACAAATTTCTGTTCATACAATACTCCAATGTTCACAAGATAATTGTGTGTGCGCGCCATTTTCTAATAATATAACAATGTAATTTTAAAGCATTTCTACAATTCAAACAGAATTTTGAGATCTTGCACATTATGTATATTCACTACTTAAAATACAGAATCTCAAAGGAGAACAATTTACTTTATAAAAAATACTTTATAAAAATTCTTTAATCATTTATATATACAGTAAAACTTTGGTTTCAGAGTAACTTGGTTTTAGAGCATTTTGCAAGACAAGCAAAATCTGACTTGATATACAAGCGATGTCCTGATATACAAGTAGCGTCATGTTACACCTGAGTATAAAAGATAATAAAGGTGCCTCAAAGTGTAGCAATATAGTTACATTTAATGAAGGTACAACATTTAGCAACTCACATGGTTCATAAGTTAAAAGAGGCACATCTAAGTATGCAGGCATTCGGTTGTCCACATAGACCATCCCCTGCACTGGCATCGACATCCTCCCTTCCATTCTACACTCCACAAGCAGTTCAAGCCTCGCTTTCAGATCGCTTTACTGCAGGGTAGTCTGACAGCGGTGAGAGCCGGCAGTGCGGAGGACAGTCTACGTGGACAGCTTTACCCCAGATGCCTGCATAATTAGATGTGCCTGTTATAATCATCAACCATGTGAGTTGCTAAATGTTGTACCTTCATTAAATATAACCATATTGCTAAACTTAGAGGCATCTCTCCTCTCTTTTATACTCTGTAGCTCCTTCTGTATTTTACTTCTAATCCCCTTGTGGTGGCTGCCATTTGTAAATGGACATTTTATGGTTACGCAACCTTCACAATCACATTGCTATAATCTTTTTATATGTACTATAAACTGAAAAAAACTATGAATAAAAATGGTTGTGGAACAAATTATTTCCTATGGGGAATTTTGCTTTGATATACAAGTGCTTTGTATTATAAGCATGTTTCCGGAACAAATTGTGCTTGTAATCCAAGGTTTTACTGTACTTTATAAAAATATGACTTTATTTTTTAACAGTACAAAAGCATCAGGGGTTTTTATTTATGACCTGTAAACCCTATCCCCTGAGACTATACATATGTTTGGCATGAAGGAGATGCTGTAATATGGACTGCTTACTGTCAATGTCTAATGTTTTCTATAGAAAAATCATATTGATTTGTTATCCACATGGTTCTTTTTATACAGCTGTTTAAAGCACACATTGCATTTCCTTTAGTAAGACCCAGTATGCATTAATTTTGAGCATTGTATTTCAAACACATTTGCTTTGCCATTAGTGACCCAAAAGTCTGTATTTTGAAGGTGGCTGGTGAAGGGTAATCGTAAGAGTTTATTTTTTATTTTTTTTGTCTTTTAAAATGAGTGCAAATTGCCATCCATTATTGAAAAACTCCTTGCTTATCTAGCAGTATCATAGTAGGTAGCCTTGGTAAACAATTGTCTAACCTATTTTAAGCTTACCTTTGGAACATACGGCTGGGTTATCTTTTGCCCAATATTTTTTGTTCAATACGTTTTTATTGAGAAAAATAGATGTAATGCCCCGTACACACGATCGGAATTTCCATCGGGATAAACTCAGACGGATTATTCCGATGGAATTCTGTTTAAGCTGTCTTGCATACACACTGTCACACCAAATTCCGACCGTCCAAAACGTGGTGATGTACAACACGTACAACGGCACTATAAAGGGGAAGTTCAAATCCAACGGCGCCACCCTTTGGGCTGCTTTTGCTGATCTTGTGTTACCGCGTGTTAGTAAAAGTTTGGTGAGAGACGATTTGGGCTTTTCAGATTGTTTTCTGGTGTTCAGTTGGTGCTTGTAGGTTTGTATGTGTCTTTCCGGGCGTGTAGTCAGGTCGTATCTGTTTTTCAGTGCGTTCTTGTCCGCTCGTTTCTGATTTTCAGGTCGTTCTTCATAGGACTTTCTGTTCTTCAGTGTGTTCTCTTTATGTTGCAGGTACGTATTTGTCGTAGAGTTTGTGCTGTGTATGGGATGAGGAGAAGTTCAAGGACGAAGAATTGGTTGCTCCAGTGGGACCAATTCTCTCATATGCCTCTGCTGCGGGAGATCCAGGAGAATAATCCTGATGACTTCAGGAATTATCTCCGGATGACGGACCTTGTTTTTTATTGTCTGTTGGATTTGGTGTCCCCCTTTATCACGAGGCAGGACACTGTGATGCGACAAGCCATCACTGCCGAGCAGAGGCTAGTCGCCACGTTGAGATACCTGGCGACTGGGAGAAGTTTGCAGGACCTGAAGTTCTCGACAGGCATCTCCCCCCAGGCTCTGAGGATCATTATACCAGAGACCTGTTCTGCCATCATCCAAGTCCTGCAGAAGGACTATATTAGGGTAAGTTTTCTTCTTTAACATCACATTCTATGTATTTAATGTTTGCTAATGTATTGTATTTCTTTCATCATTCCCTAATTTAAAAAAATAATCACTTAACAATATATTCTGTCAGCTCCATTGCAGTGCTTCCCCCCCCCCCCCCCAAAATGTCTACAAATGTTTTTGTTCTCATAAAATTCAGGCACAGTGGCAAAGGCTTTTTTTGAGGGCCCAAACTCAGCTAGAACCCCCCCCCTAAAATGTCTACAAATGTTTTTGTTCTCATTAAATTCAGGCAGAGTGGCAGAGGCTTTTTTGAG
Source organism: Rana temporaria (assembly GCF_905171775.1). NCBI lineage: Eukaryota > Metazoa > Chordata > Amphibia > Anura > Ranidae > Rana > Rana temporaria. The sequence goes on from NC_053492.1 coordinate 348,692,114, forward strand.
GGCCCAAACTCAGCTAGAACCCCCCCCCCCTAAAATGTCTACAAATGTTTTTGTTCTCATTAAATTCAGGCAGAGTGGCAAAGGCTTTTTTTTAAGGGCCCAAACTCAGCTAGAACCCCCCCTCCTAAAATCTCTACAAATGTTTTTGTTCTCATTAAATTCAGGCAGAATGGCAGAAGTTTTTTTTAAGGGCCCAAACTCAGCTAGAGTCCACTCCCCCCCAAAATGTCTACAAATGTTTTTGTTCTCATTAAATTCAGGCAGAGTGGCAGAGGCTGTTTTTGAGGACCCAAACTCAGCTAGAGCCCTCCCCGCCTAAAATGTCTACAAATGTTTTTGTTCTCATTTAATTCAGGCAGAGTGACAGAGGCTTTTTTTGAGGGCCCAAACCTAGCTAGAACTCCCCCCCCTCCTAAAATGTGTACAATAGGCCATCCGAGGGGGGAGAGGAATCTGATAAGTGGACCTTATATTTTTGTCTTTAAATACTTCTTAACCACTTTAAAACCGCACGCCATCATATGACATCCAAAAAGGGGATCTGTTATCCCGGGTGGACGTCATATGACGTCCTGTACTTGATATCTGAAGGATGCCTGCACCTAGAGGCATCATTCAGATATCATTTTCTTCCGGTGGCGATCCTGCACACTGTAAGAATGATCATAGCAGCGGTTCTGCCGCTTGATCATTCTTATAGGCGGCGGGACGGGACATGTCTGGGCGTATTTATGCGCTCATCGTAAGCCGGTAGGCCGGCGTAAAACAGGAAGTTTGGCCGGCGTAGTTGTGAGCATGCGCACAAGGAAGAAGGCAGTTTCTTTAGAGGAACAAAATGAGCCATTTTACTAAGCATATCAACTGTTACCATGATGGTGTTATATCCATTAGAAGGAGGCAATTCAACAATAAAATCCAAAGACAATGCTTCCCAAGGTTTTGTAGGAATAGGTAGAGACATCAACAATCCATAAGGTGGTCTTCTTTCATGTTTAGATCTTGTACAGACCTCACAGGTCGATACGTAATCTTTTATGGTGCTAGTCATGTTAGGCCACCAAAAATAACGTTGGATGAGATCAGTGTTTTTTTCTATTCCAGGATGACCAGCTAGGGGAGCATCATGTAGAACCTTTAATATATGGATAACCATAGAAGGAGGAATAAACAGTTGAGTATGTTTATAAAAGAAACATTCTTCATCTTGCGTTAAACCATGAGGGAAAGTAGTATCTTGCATATTCAAACTTTGTTTAAGTAACTGTTTTAGATTGAGATTAGCAAGTATAAACTTATGAGAAGGAATAGGAAGGGATGGAGGAGGAAGTTTTTCAACAGGTTCTGAAAGTCTAGAAAGAGAATCCTCACATATTTTGCGCCAGGCCTGTAGGTAATCAAAAAGTCAAATCTATCAAAGAAGAGACTCCATCGCAGCTGTCTAGAGGAGAGGGTTTTGTTAGATTTGAGGTATTGTAGATTACGATGATCAGTATAAATCATTATGGGATGTAATGATCCTTCTAGTAAATGTCGCCAGTTCTCCAAGGCGCATTTAATTGCGAGCAATTCTTTTTCACCAATAGGATAGTTACATTCAGCTGTATTCAAAGTTTTTGAGAGAAATGCAACAGGATGAAGTGGTGAATCAGGAGTAGAGCGCTGAGAAAGGATTGCGCCTAAGGCGCATTGTGAGGCATCAACTTCCAACACAAAATGACAATTAGGATTGGGAAGTTGCAGGATTGGGGCTGTGGTAAAGCGATGTTTTAATTGTTGAAAAGTGTTTTAGGCAGCTTTTGACCAGGTGAATTTTACCAATGAGCCAGTAAGTTGAGTAAGTGGTTTCACCAATAGGGAAAAATGTTTTATGAATTTTCTGTAGAAGTTAGCGAAGCCCAAAAAACTCTGTACAGCCTTTCTACAAATAGGTGTAGACCAATTCGAAATGCAAGTCACTTTGGACTGATCCATCTGTATTCCTTTTGGAGAAAAGACAAAGCCAAGGAAGGAAATAGTAGTTTGTTCAAAGACACATTTCTCAAGTTTGGCGTATAAGGCATGAGTCTTGCGAGTACCCATCTGACATGTTTTCGATGTTGCAACAAGTCATCTGAGTAAATGAGTATGTCATCCAAGTATACAACTACGCATATGTCGAGAAGGTCTCTGAAAATATCATTCACAAAACTTTGAAATGTTGCTGGAGCATTACACAACCCAAAAGGCATGACAGTATATTCGAAGAGTCCATAACGTGTACGGAATGCGGTCTTCCATTCATCACCTGATTTAATACAAATCAAATTATAAGCTCCTCTGAGATCGAGTTTAGTAAATACGGTAGAAGCCTGTAGTCTTGCGATCAATTCAGGAATAAGTGGAAGAGGATAGCAATTTTTCACTGTGACTTTATTCAAGGCTCGATAGTCTATGATAGGTCTGAGTCTACCATCTTTGTTTGTTACAAAAAACATGCCAGCACTGGCAGGAGAAGTAGAAGGTTTAATGAAACCCTTTTTGAAGTTCAGGTTGAGAAAGAGAATAGATCCTACCCGTAGGTATAGGGGTACATGAATGTAATTCAATGGGACAGTCATATATCCTATGAGGAGACAATGTCTCCACATTCTTCTCACTGAATACATCATAAAATTCAAGGTACTGGATTGATATCTCTTGAGGGGCTAGATGAAGCAGTGGTGCAACTTGATAACAAGTCTTTTTACAATATGGTGAATGCAGAAGTACAGTTGCTTGATCTCAGAGAAAAGTAGGCATATGTAGTTTAAGCCAAGGTAAACCCAAAAAAACAGGGAATAGTGGAGATGGAATAACATCATAGGTCAAAAATCCACTATGATTATCTCCACAAATTGTCAATAGAGGTTGAGTTTGGTACAAAATAGGTCCAGATGCAGAAGTTGTTCCATCTATAAAACTCACAGAAAGGGGAGATGATTTCTTCAAGTGTGGAATTTTTCGTAAAAAAGCAAGGCCTGAATCTATGAAGTTACCACATGCGCCTGTATCCAACATAGCCTTAACTGGAATTCTAACTTGATCCCACTGTAAGTTAAGAAATAAGAAGATATGTTTAGAGCATGTTTAGAAACAGAACAAGCCAATACAAAGGTGGATTGGCTTACGTTCATCCTTTTTCTTTTTTACAAGAGGACAAGAAGAGATGGCATGGTCCGATGAGGCACAATAAAGGCATAGATTCAATGATCGACAACGGAGTCTTTCAGATGAGGTAAGTGGGGCACGTGTAGTTCCAATGTCCATTTTTTCATCAAAGGGAATCAAACTCAATTTTTTAGGCATTGGGGCAGATGTAATTGGAGTTGACTGACGTTCAGCTCGTGTCTCTCTTAACCTACGATCTATAGTGATTGACCGTTGTATGATGTCATTAAGAGTTGGAGGGATATTGGCTCTGGCCAACTCATCTTTGAGTGATTCGGAAAGGCCGAAGCGAAATTGGTTACGCAGTGTGACATCATTCCACTCAGTCTCATTGGCCCACCTCTGGAATTCTGCAATGAAATCCTCAACTGGTCGTCTACCTTGTTTGAGATTCCTAATCGTATTTTCAGCAGTGAGTTGCTTATTGAAGTCATCATATAGCAAAGACATAGGGCCAGATCCACAAAAGGGATACGACGGCGTATCTACTGATACGCCGTCGTATCCCTGTTTCTATCTTTGGAACTGATCCACAGAATCAGTTTCCAATAGATAGGCAGAAGATCCGACATGTGTAAGGGACTTACACTGTCAGATCTTAGGATGCAGTACCGCATCCGCCGCTGGGGGCATTTCGAGTCGAAATGCCGCTTCGGGTATGCAAATTAGCACTTACGGAGATCCACGAAGCTTTTCAGCTTCGTTTTTTCTCCGTAAGTATTAGTTTGCAATCGTAAAATTAGGGCTGCTTTTACAAGGCCTAAACTGTTTAGGCCTTGTAAAAGTAGACCCTTCTATCCCGCGTCGCTGTCTTTTTTTTCAATTTTTTTTTTTTCCTGCCGCAACTCGTATTTTTTTTTACGCCAGTCGCGTTGGGAAAAATGACGTCGTGAGCATGGGCAGTACGGCCGGTGCGGGAGCGCGCCTAATTTAAATGGGACTCGCCCCAGTTGAATAGGAACGCCTTGCGCCGGCCGGATTTAAGTTACACAGCCGAAAATTTCTATGTAAGTGCTTTGTGGATCGGGCACTTAGGTAGAAATTTTCCAGCAGTGTAACTTAAATGGGAATATTTAAGTTACGGCGGCTGGCTGTGGATCTGGCCCATAGTTGCTAGAAATTGTTGACAAGAATTAAGGATTGGATCCTCTTTTTCTAGGTAGGTATTTGCCCAAACACGAGGTTCACCATTTAAATAGGATATAAGGGTAAGCACCTTAATCCTATCATTGGGAAAAGTGCGAGGGCAGAGTTCAAACATTAATTTACAGGCATTAATGAACTCTAGGTCTTGCGATCACCAGAAAAAAGAGGAGGTGGGTTAACCTTAGGTTCAGGGAGGAGACGAGGCAAGTTTGGGGTGAGGGCAACTAAATCTTGCAAGGCCTGATTTTCTGCTTGTAGATTTTGTACAGTTTGAGCGAGAGCGCCTACCCTTTGAGTAAGGGTGACAACATGGTTTGCAAGTTTCGCTGGGTTCATTTTTAAGGTTCTATTATTCTGTAACAGCACTGGTGAGCGGAGTGAACCACAACTGCGGTTAGCAAGGATTTCAATGCGCTTTTTTATGTGAGAATTCAGTATTGGGCCCCAGGCATCACTCCACACAAACAGGAGTTTTGGGAGTTCTCTACATCATCTCTCTCTCACATAAAGAAAGGCATTGAGCTACTAAGGATGGACGCATTACAACATGCGAACAGAGCTTAGCGTTTAAAATAATAGTATACTCTTTGAAGATTCCAATACACCTCTATATGCAAGTGATTATCAGTGCGGGACCCCAGGCATCACTCCACACAAACAGGAGTTTGGGGGTTGTCTACATCATATCACTTATACATATAGGGATGTATTAAGCCACTAAAGGAGACGGTATGAAATACCATCAACCCTTAGCATAGAAAAGTTAGCGTGAACATGTTCAACAAGTTAGGACAAGGCCTATAGCAATTTAGTACTTATGTCAAGCACGCAGTAGATAGGAGTTGTAGAGACAACTAGTAGTTGCGTATGAGAGGCAATATAGCTGAGGAAATAATAGTTGCATATAAGAGGCAAATATTGCTCAGGTAATAATAGTTGCATATGAGAGGCAAATATAGCTCAGGTAATTTGAAGGTAGATGTGCCTTTAAGATATTCCTTAGCAAACAGTCCTTAGCACAACAGTATATCCCAAGTTATCACAATAGCTACTTATCCGTTTGCAGGGCTTTAGTGTAGAATATAGGGAATCAATAGTGGATGGTGTCCGCAAGGAAGACTCAAAGGTTGTCCCCAGTAATGGCACTCTGTTGCAGTAAATGCAACAGCTCTAATGCAGGCTGGTACGTTGTTACAGCATGGGGAGCGATGACACCTATTGTTTGTGGCGTGGCCGAGCTACGACTGACAATAATAGAATGGTATGCAAAAGGCACAACATTCTGTTTAAAGGCAGGGGTCAGGTGCAGTGCATCAGCACTGATTTGAAAAGGAGCGCCGGGCGTTGACGTCATTGCGCGGTCGCCGCAATGCGCTCCGGCGTGGAGCACATAACAGGAAAAAGAGGACGCATGGAGCGCCCGTTACACTGACCTAGTGTTTTTGTCTTGTGTTTTATCTTGCAGAAAATATGCAAGAATTTAAGGACCCAGATTTCCTGTCAGCTTTTATAGACCGGTACAGGGAGATAAGAAATTTATGGGAGCTGAAGCATGATATGTATCATAACCGAGCAGTAAGGAGGGCAACGATGGAGAAATTGCTCGAATTTGTCCAGACACGGATCCCCGAGGATCCCCATGGAGATGTTGGTACTTGGGGAATATGTATAAAAAGGAGCATAATAAAATCCTCAAATCCCAGAAATTAGGAGTAGCGTGGTGACGTCACTGCACATCTTCCCAGTGACGTCACCACGCTAAAGAGGAAGGGCTCCGCTAGTTGCCGGCCGGCACTTTGTTTTCTACGCTGCATGTTTTTATCTGCTCTTGTAAGTACAATATACGTCTTTTAAATAAAAGCAAGTTTTACGGAATTATACTATGGTGCATCCTTTCTCTACCCATATATCTGGATGAGCCTGAGATTGTGCCGGAAGTTCTTCCCCGGGAACCTGTCTCCCCCTGCATTCCTGTGAGTCCATCTAAGTAAAGGCCGCGGCTGGGCTATAGCCGACTGCAAACCAAGCTTGCCCTCTGGTAAGCGGCCTCATATCTCGGTGGAGGGTTGTCACTTCAGTGTGGAAATACTTGTCACATCACGGTGGTGTTTGTCCTCAGGATCGTGTATATGTATGCACCTTTGGTGCATTTTGGGACTATACACCCACATATATTATAGGACTTGCCTAATACTTGTTATTGAAATTTTAATTTTAATTTTAGTAATTTTTATTTTCATTTTTTGGCGCAGCTTTATTTTCAATGATTTATCGGTATCTCCAAGAAACAATAGTGCCTCATCCGGATACAATGAAATGTTTTCATTTATTGTTACATAGTTAGTCAGGTTGAAAAAAGACACAAGTCCATCCAGTTCAACCACAAAAAACAAAATAAAAAAACACAGTAAAATCCTATACACCCAACTCCATACCCACAGTTGATCCAGAGGAAGGCAAAAAACCCCAGCGGAGCATGATCCAATTTGCTACAGCAGGGGAAAAAATTCCTTCCTGATCCCCCGAGAGGCAATCGGATTTACCCTGGATCAACTATACCTACAAATCTTAGTACTCAGTTATATTCTGTACATTTAGGAAAGAATCCAGACCTTTCTTAAAGCAATCTACTGAGCTGGCCAGAACCACCTCTGGAGGGAGTCTGTTCCACATTTTCACAGCTCTTACTGTGAAAAAACCTTTCCGTATTTGGAGGTGAAATCTCTTTTCCTCTAGACGTAAAGAGTGCCCCCTTGTCCTCAGTGATGACCGTAAAGTGAATAACTCAACACCAAGTTCACTGTATGGACCTCTTATATATTTGTACATGTTGATCATATCCCCCCTTATTCTCCTCTTCTCAAGAGTGAATAAATTTAGTTCCTCTAATCTTTCCTCATAGCTGAGCTCCTCCATGCCTCTTATCAGTTTGGTTGCTCTTCTCTGCACTTTCTCCAGTTCTCCTATATCCTTTTTGAGAACTGGTGCCCAAAACTGAACTGCATATTCCAGATGAGGTCTTACTAATGATTTGTACAGGGGCAAAATTATATCTCTGTCTCTGGAGTCCATACCTCTCTTAATACAAGAAAGGACTTTGCTCGCTTTGGAAACCGCAGCTTGGCATTGCATGCCATTATTGAGCTTATGATCAACTAAAACCCCCAGATCCTTCTCCACTACAGACCCCCCCAGTTGTACTCCCCCTAGTATGTATGATGCATGCATATTCTTAGCCCCAAGTGCATAACTTTACATTTATCTACATTAAACCTCATCTGCCACTTAGTCGCCCAATCAGACAGAGCATTGAGGTCGGCTTGTAAATTGGAGACATCCTGTAAGGACGTTATTCCACTGCATAGCTTGGTGTCATCTGCAAAGACAGAAATGTTACTTTTGATCTCAGACCCAATATCATTTATAAATATATTGAAAAGTAAGGGTCCCAGCACTGAACCTTGGGGTACACCACTCATAACATTGGATAAACCCACAGATATCTTCTGACTGTCGAGCCGCTTCTGCTAGCGGTTCCACAGCTAACACAAACAACAAAGGGGACAATAGGCATCCCTGTCAAGTGCCTCTTGATAATGAAAAAAACTCATTAACCCATTTATTTGCATACATGCCCTTGGGGCGGAGTATAATAGCTTTACCCATCGTGTAAATTTATATCCCAGGCCAAACCTATCCAATAACTCCCACAAATATGTCCACTCAACGCTGTTGAATGCTTTCGCAGCGTCGAGTGACAAAATAGCCCTCTCCCCCATGTTGTCTGCTGGTAACTGCATATTTAAAAAAAGACTCCTTAAATTAATTATAAATGTAGAAGTAGTGCTGTGCTGTGCATAAATATGTGATAAAGTGCAAATGTGCTCACGTGACAGGTACACTTGAAAGGCAAAAAATGAATGGTCAAAATAGCAACAATAAAATATAAAAAATCAGCTGCGACAGTATAAACAATGGACTGATAAAGTGTCCAAATACTCTGAAAAGTGTACCACAAAATAGATGTGAGAATAAGCTCATAAAATCTTTAAAATGGCATTGTCATGTGACATGTGCAACCATAAATAAATATATTCACACTAAAATTCCATAAAATTAAATTAAACGAATTTCAAAAAAACTAATAAAAAAAAACGCAGTGCAGATAATGTCCATAAGGTGCAAGCTGGATGGATGGCGGTGTGTGCACAGTGATCAGGGTGAAGGTGCTGGTGTTAGTAGTCAATCTCTGGTATGGAGTGCTACCGATAGGTGGTTGCTGGTTCTCCGTGCAACTTAGGGTATAGGTGTCCCCTTACCTTACCGCTGTAAGGTAACAGCGTATGAGTGTGTCTTTCAATCTCCTGGTGGCTCCTGATGTCTCAGGCTCTGCTGGTATGTATCTTTACTTTGGCATCAAAGTCCCCTTTAAGTGTCCCTGGTGTATCTGTATCAGATAGCCTCACATTGGGGCATGGGGGGATGTAAAGAGGGATGCTCGATAGTGTAGTATTTAAAACATTTATTGGAATCAGCAGCAATAATAAAAACAGGTACTCACAATGTGAAGTATCAGACAGGCATATAAAAACGAGTCGCAAACTCGTCCAATATCACTTCCGGTGCCCTGCGTTCCCGCACGTGTTCGTTGCAGTCACGTAACTTCATCAGGGGATGCAGGGAACCTTAGATTAATTGCTGTAGACCTATTATGTATAAAGCCAGATTGATCTGGATGGATCAGTCCCTGCATGGCTCTGCCTAGTCTTGCTTCCAGGATCCTAGCCTGAATCTTTGCGTCCGAATTTAGTAGTGATATCGGGCGGTAAGATTCCGATACCAAAGGATCTTTATCTGGCTTTGGCAACACTTATACAGGCTTCATTCATAGATTCCGGAAGTTTAAAAGTTTCCCAGGCCTGGTTAAGCACTCTCAATAGTTCCGGTAGCTGAACATCCCCGTAGTGTTTGTACACTTCTGCTGGTAATCCGTCTAAACCTGGAGCCTTACCATTTGGGGATTCTGACACTGCCCGGCATACCTCCTCCATAGTCAGAGGGGCATTAAGTTCCTCTCTTGCCTCATTGGAAAGAGAAGGCAATTTTAAGGGGTCTAGAAATTCTCAAATGCCCTTCACACACGATCAGTCTATCCGATGAGAACAGACCGATGGACCGTTTTCATCGGTTAACCGATGAAGCTGACTGATGGTCCGTCGCGCCTACACACCATCGGTTAAAAAACAGATCGTGTCAGAACGCGGTGATGTAAAACACAACGACGTGCTAAAAAAACGAAGTTCAATGCTTCCAAGCATGCGTCGACTTGATTCTGAGCATGCGTGGATTTTTAACCGATGGTCGTGCCTACTAACGATCGTTTTTTTTTCTATCGGTTAGGAATCCATCAGTTAAATTTAAAACAAGTTGGCTTTTTTTTAACCGATGGTTAAATAACCGATGGCGCCCACACACGATTGGTTTTGACCGATGAAAACGGTCCATCAGACCATTCTCATCGGTTTAACTGATCATGTGTACGCGACATTAGAAGTACCATAGGATAATCAACCTTACTCTGATACAAATCGCTATAAAAGGATAAGAAAGAATCCATAATTTAATTTTGATCCTGTGTAGTCCCCCCCCCCTATTTTACAAATAGTAGAGAAAATTAGTTTTCTCTTGAGATTTTACTACAACCACTAGCATATGACCTGATCTCTCACCTTCTTCCCAACCGTGACATCTGGAGAGAAAACACGCCTTATCAGCCTTCTCCATTACTATTTGTCTATATAATTGTTGTGTATCCCTCCAGGCACAGCCATTAGAGGGTAGATATCCTTCTTACTATGCCCCAGGATATAGTTTAAGTTGGAATCAGTCAATTAATCAGTAAGATTTTTTTGGGCAGTTTCGGTTCACTTATTAAAGACGTAGCTGCAAAAATCCCACAAAAAACAGCATTACTAATCCATAAGAGAGTAACTCACTCCCAAATAAATGTTACCCTTCTTTCTGTGTCTCGGAATATAGTTCATACATTTTTTGTCAGTCACTGAATGAGATACTTTTGGATGTCCATGTCTTCAGGTGCCACTCCCTGTGTCTTCTCCTGCCAGCTTACTAGCTTGGTCTTCTGCTGCTCACAGAGTGGGCCTGTGCAAGCTGTTTTTTTAAGGTTGAGGATGCTGATGGGAAGGGAAGGTCAGGTGGTTCAATGCCAAATCTTACTTCTTATATCACATTACTGCCTAACAATGCAGATGCAGCAGAAAAGGAAGATTGGGTTGTAGCCAGGCGGCATCCATCAATCATTTTGTGATTTGATAAAATTGCTGTGTATAGTGGGAATTGATGGGGATGACATGGCTGGGGGCCAGGAGGTGGAACAACTGACACAGAGAGTCAGGCATGACATTGACAGGTCTGACAGGTAGAAATGGCAGAGAAAATTAAGTTAAAGAATTACTGGGCCAATACAACCTATCCAAAGTGTAGATAGTTGTTAACTTGAAAACATGATAAATCTGCAGAGCATCTATATTAGACCTGTGTTCAGGTATTTTAACTACCTGCTGATCTGACGGAATTGAAAATGTTGCATCTGGTTTTTGCCACCTGATTGAAAACTACCAATGATTTGAGGTGAGGTCTCTGTATGTTTTAGAGAGGCTTCTAGAGCTAGCAAAGAGCGCTTTTGCCTGTTTGTATACTGGAGCTTTTAAAGTGTTTTAACATGCCTTACATATTCTTGCTTTCTTTTCCCTATTTTGCAGTCTTTTTAGTGTACTTTGCCTCTAAATGTCTGGTCTGTGGAGTTTTTGCTCATAGGATATTCCAACTCATCCCTTTATAACAGAACACATATTAATTACACAGGTTCTGTGGCTGACTAAGGAGGTAATTAAACTCACTTGGTGCCTTATTTGCATTAAATTAGCCTCAGAACCTGTGTAATTCATATGTGTTCTGTTTTAAAGGGATGAGTTGGCAACCCTAGGAGCCACCCTTGCATGCATGCTCCCGAACTTTCAATGTTGTTTAGTCTCATGTTCGGGGGCTATATATGCCATATGGGCAGAACTCTGATGCTATGTTAAGGAGTATGAGCAGTATGGGCAGAGCCCTGGTGCTAGATTTGAGCATCACTCTTTGTGTTGTGCTCAAACACAGCAATGCGGGGAAAAGAGATTTAACTTCCACATGTGGAAATGCTTTACAGTAAGTGCTGTGAAAATGTAGAATAGACTCGATCAAGAACTATTCAGTAGATTTTAAATAAAAGTGCTTAGATGCATTCCTAAATGCATAAAATGTAATTAACCACTTGCCGCCCGCCAATGACATATTGATGTCGGCAAAGTGGTTGTAGAATCCTGACTGGACGTCATATGACGTCCTCAGGATTCTGAGCCGCTTCGCGCCCCCGGGGGCGCGCATCGCAGCAATCGTTGTTGCAGGGTGTCAGTTTGACACCCCGCAACACCGATCTCGGTAAAGAGTCTCTCACGGAGACTCTTTACCACGTGATCAGCCATGTCCAACCACGGCTGATCACGATGTAAACAGGAAGAGCCGTTGATGGCTCTTCCTCACTCGCGTCTGACAGACGCGAGTAGAGGAGAGCCGATCGATGGCTCTCCTGACAGGGGGGTTCACGCTGATTGTTTATCAGCGCAGCCCCCCTCAGATCGCCACACTGGACCACTAAGGAAGCCCACACTGGACCACCAGGGAAGGGCAAAAAAAAAAGTCTGTGAAGAAAAAAAAAAAAGGCTGGAAAAAAAAAACATAAAAAAAAAAAAAGATGCCAATCAGTTCCCCCACTTGTCCGCTACCCATAGATCCTCTACTAGGATAGATCTAGCGTTTGGTAATGCCTCTATTTTACAACATGTGTATGTGATGGAATATTTGTCGGGGGGACCCTCGGACCATAACCCACTTATGGCCACCTTGGCTTTTCCGGAGGGAGGTACAAGGGGGGGTTGGAGACTGTCACCGGGATGGTTATTAGAGGACCAGGTACTAGATCACCTTCAAAATTCCATTTCTACTTATTGGGCGACTAATGAGGGTTCGGCTGAACCCTCAGTGGTTTGGGATGCTTTCAAGGCGGTGACGAGGGGAGAGTGCATCTCGGCCATAAAATCAGCCATGAAGGATCATAATCAGGAGGGTGAGACTCTGATGGCCAAAGAGCGGGAGAGTGCTAAAGCACATGCAGACTCTCCCTCAGAGGCCACTTATGTATCTTTACTGGAAGCTAGGCGCTCACTCACTCTGCATTTTTCGAACTTGGCGCATACTGAGGTTAGGAAAAAGGCGGAAAATATTTTTGCGGAGGGGACAAAAATGGTAAGCTGCTGGCCAACTTGGCGGCGGAGCAGAAAACAATGGTTAGCGTACCTGCGGTGCGGAGTAAGGGGGGGCCCTGATTACTGATCCCGAGAAAATTCTAGAGGAGTTTGTGAGCTACTACTCAGCCTTATACTCGCCCATTCCAGCATATGATTCTGCTGATTTGGACGAGTTGTTGCGGAATGTGGCTATGCCGCGTCTGTCAGATTCCGATGCGGTGTCTTTGGATGAGCCTATTTCGGTTCTGGAGATAGAGGCAGCACAACAGGCTTTCCCTCCACAGAAGGCGCCGGGTCCTGACAGTTTCCCGTGGACTTTTACAGGACGTACGGTTCACAACTGGCACCCAGACTGAACCAGCTCTTTAGACATTGCTGGGAGAAGGGGGGCACTGCGGAGTCCATGATGGAGGCCTACATGGTGCTCCTCCTGAAACCAGGTAAGGATCCATTGGACTGTTCCTCCTATCGCCCTATAGCATTGTTAAATATGGATTTGAAAATCCTGACTAAGGTTCTAGCGTCAAGGTTAGCGAGGGTTATTTCGACCCTAGTGGACATTGACCAAACGGGATTCATGCCTGGTATGTCAACAGATACAAACTTAAGGAGGCTATTCACACATATTCAATTGGATAATGCTGACTTCCCGGCCAAAGTAATTGTCTCCATTGACATAGAAAAAGCATTTGACTCGGTTGATTGGCAGTACATGCATGCGGTGTTGGAGGAGATGGGCCTTGGTCCCGGTTTCCTTCCAATGGAATAAGACTCCTGTATGCTAACCCGCGGACCGCTGTCCGACTCGGTTTTAAGGAGTCTTCGTTTTTTACAATAGGTAGGAGCACGAGACAGTGGTGTCCTCTCTCCCCATTCCTTTTTGCATTGATGGAACCCATCGCCAGGGGTCTTAGGCGATCGGGGGAGGTGGGTGAGATTCGGGTTGGTTCCATTGTGGAATGCGTGCCACTATATGCGGATGACTTGCTTCTGTTCCTCCGGGACCTGGGGTCGTCACTAAAGGCAGCTCCGCGGATCTTGGACATGTTTGCCTCTTTTTTAGGCCTGCGTGTGAATTGGAGCAAGTCATCTATCCTACCTCTAGGCCCTGAGGCTCAAATGCAGAGGGATGACACGTTACCGTTACTATGGGTCTCCCCTATTACTTACTTGGGTGTTAAACTTACTGCTGAAATAACTGACTATATGTTGCTGAATCTCCTCCCTCTGGTGGTGTATTTGAAACAGAAGATACAGGCATGGAAAAAAGTACCCCTCTTGTTGATTGGAAGAAGCCTGCTCAAAATTAAGTTTTTACCGGTACTTTGTACTTCCTGCGCCATTCTCCCATGTGGATCCCCAAAACTGTTTTCATTACGCAGAATGGCATAATTGGGGCGTTTATTTGGTTGCTGCAGGCACCTTGAATTAGCATCAAGGTTCTTCAGTAACCGTGGGGGCAGGGGGGGTTGGCGCTTCCGGACTGGCAGAAGTACTATGGAGCACATCACTAGAGAGGGTGAGCTTATCTCGTTTGACCAACTGAAAGATAGACATAATCTGCAAATTCCTTCTTCTTTCGATACCTGCAGTTGCGCCCGCCTTCCAGACGCAGTTCGGGAATCTAAATGTTGAATTCCTTCCCTCGGCGTTGAAGAATCTCTTGAAGGATGAGGAACTGCCCAAAACCTTATCTGCGGTATATAAATCCTTTAAACACCTGGTCTCTGCTAGAGATCGCCTAATTCAATTCAAGTTTCTGCACCGTATTTACTACACTCCTGCCAGGTTGTCTCTTGTGTATCCATCCACTAGTAGTCAGTGCTGGAGGTGCGTGTTCTCCCCGGCGGACCTCTCAACATATTTTCTGGAAGTGTCCCCACATTCAAAATTTCTGGTCGGGGGTGGTAGAGTGTTTGTCAGAGGTACTCATTTTTCGGTCCCCTTAACCGCTAGGGTTTGCCTCATTGGGCTGGTAGAGGAGGTTGTTCCCTCTTTGGTACACCGTACCTTATTAAATATCGGGCTGTTCTATGGTAGAAATGCTATCCTATTGGAATGGAAAAAAATCTGCTGCTCCACGGTGTCATACTGGAAGGGGTTGGTTAATTCAGTAATACACATGTATAAGGCTACATACAGGTCAAGGGGTTGTGATAAAAAGTTTTCTAGGGTTTGGCAGGCTTGGCTTGACTCTCCGGAAACAGTGGGTTAGGTTGCTAGGTTGATAGGATTGGAATGCACTTCCCTCGGAGTTTCTTTTGAATGGAGATGTTGTGTATAGAATAGCGGGGGATTGTCACAGGAGGACAAATTTAATCATAAATTACATTTTATTTTTCAGTTCAAGTTATGTAAAGTGTTCTACTTCAATTCTACTTACTTCAAATTGGGTTGTGTAACATTATTTCTGGAATGTACAAGGTGCTTCGGTATAGGATTGTTGGGCAAGGTGGTTGGTTGGGTGTGGGGGGGAGGGGAGTGGGGGGAAGGGAGTTATCAAGGGTTCTCTATGTCCCTGTTTTGTGTGTGTCGGCCCTGCGTGGCCACTATCAGGGTGGGTATGTTGCCTACCTGGTGTTTGTGTTGTTTTGTGTGCAAAAAACGAATAAAAAGAATAAAAAAAAAAAATGATGAACAAAGTGCGGTGACGTACAACACGTACGACGGCACTCTGAAGGGGAATTTCTATTCGCCTTTGGGCTGCTTTTAGCTGATTCCGTGTTAGTAAAAGACGATTCACGCTTTTTTGTCTGTTACAGCGTGATGAATGTGCTTACTCCATTATGAATGGTAGTTTTACCAGAATGAGCGCTTCCGTCTCATAACTTGCTTCTGGGCATGCGCGGGTTTAAAACGTCGTTTTAGCCCACACACGATAATTTTTTACAACCCGAAAAACAACATTTTAAAAAACGACATAAAAAAATGCAGCATGTTCAAATTTTTTTTTGTCGTTTTTCAGAAGCCGAAAAATGATGTGAAGCCCACACACGATGATTTTAACCACTTGATCACCGCCTCATAGCCGAAATACGGCTACAATGCGGTCGCTTAACTCTGGGAGGACGTCCATGGACGTCCTTCCAGAATCGCGCTCCCACGCGCCCCTTGGACACGGCGCATCACGGATCGCGGTAAATTGCCGCTGATAGGGGCCGTTTACCACGTAATCGCTCTGTCCAATGACGCCGGTTCCTCCCTCCTCTCTCTGTACCGATCGGTACAGTGTGAGAGGGGGGAGCGCGGGTGTCAGCAGTGCTGTGGCTGGATCTGTGACTATTGCAGTCACAGATCCATCCATCCCTGCTCAGCCATCCCTGCAACCCCCGCCCAATACTCTGCAATACACTCTTGAATCCCCCCTGCAATACACTCTGCAATACCCCTGCGCTAATACTCTGCAATACCCCCTGCGCCAGTACTCTGCAATACCCCCTGTGCCAGTACTCTGCAATACCCCCTGCGCCAGTACTCTGCAATACCCCCTGCACCAATACTCTGCAATACCCCCTGCGCCAGTACTCTGCAATACCCCATGCGCCAGTACTCTGCAATACACCCTGCGCCAGTACTCTGCAATACCCTGTGCGCCAGTACTCTGCAATACCCCCTGCGCCAATACTCTGCAATACCCCCTGCGCCAAAACTCTGCAATACCCCCTGCGCCAGTACTCTGCAATACCCCTGCGCCAATACTCTGCAATACCCCCTGCACCAATACTCTGCAATACCCCCTGCACCAATACTCTGCAATACCCCCTGCTCCAATACTCTGCAATACCCCCTGCGCCAATACTCTGCAATACCCTCGCACCAATACTCTGCAATACCCCCTGCAAAATACTTTGCAATACCCTCGCACAATACTCTGCAATACCCCCGCACAATACTCTGCAATACCCCTGCACAATACTCTGCAATACCCGGAAAATACTCTGGAAAAAAAATGCGTTTTAACCACTTCCTGCCCGCCGGCCGTCATATGACGTCCTTGACTTTGTGCAGGGATATCTGAATGATGCCTGCAGCTATAGGCATTATTCAGATATCCTCTTTTTCAGTCGGCGATTCCCTACACCGTAAGAATGATCATGGCAGCTGTTCCACCTCTTGATTGTTCTTACGGGAGGCGAAAGGGGACGTCCCCCCTCCCTTCTCCCTCCGGTGCTTCTTCCGACTCACCGCTACGATCGAAGCCAGGATCGTTTTTTTTATTTTTTTTAGGCTTCCCAGCCTAGAAGTGAGATGTGGGGTTTTATTGACCCCATATTTCACTGTAAAGAGGACCTGTCATTCTATATTCCTATTACAAGGGATGTTTACATTCCTTGTAATAGGAATAAAAGTGATCAAAACATTTATTTTTGGGGAAAAAACGTGTCAAACTAAAATAAATAAAGTAAAATGAACAATAATTTTTTTTTTTTTTTTTTAAAGCGCCCCTGTTCCCGTGTGCTTGTATACAGAAGCGACTCCACTCGTAAGTCCCGCCCACATATGAAAATGGTGTTCAAACCACACATGTGTGGTATCGCTGTGAACGTTAGAGCGAGAGCAATAATTTTGGCCCTAGACCTCTTCATCAACTAAAAAGATGTAACCAGTAAAAATATTTAAAGCGTCACCTATGGGAATTTTTAAGTAGCGAAGTTTGGCGCCATTCCACAAGCGTGTGCAGTTTTGAAGGGTGACATGTTGGGTATCTATTGACTCAGGGTAACTTCATCTTTCATATTATGCAAAAACATTGGGCTAACTTTAATGTTTTTTTTTTTAAGCACAAAACCGTTTTATTTCCAAAAAAAACACATTCGAAAAATTGCTGCGAAAATATCGTGCGCGATAAAAAGTTGCAACGACCGCCATTGTATTCTCTAGGGTCTTTGCTAAAAAAGCATATATAGTGTTTTGGGTCTGGGTGTTCCAGAACGCCTGATGGTGCTCCCTGCATGCTGGGCCTCTCTATGTGGCCACGCTGTGTAAAAGTCTCACACATGTGGTATCGCCATACTCGGGAGGAATAGCAAAATGTGTTTTGGATGTAATTTGTGGTATGCATATGCTGTGTGTGAGAAATAACCTGCTAATATGAACATTTTGTGAAAAAAAAAAATCTTGATATTGCAAAGAATTGTGGGAAAAAATGACAACTTCAAAAAACTCACCATGCCTCTTTCTAAATACCTTGGAATGTCTTCTTTCCAAAAAGGGGTCATTTTGGGGGTATTTGTACTTTTCTGGCATGTTAGGGTCTCAAGAAACGAGAGAGGCTGTCAGTACTTCAGGTGTGATCAAATTGATACATTTTCAGTAATTGGTACCATAGCTTGTAGACCCTATAACTTTCACCCAGACTAAATAATAACCACATTTTTTTTTTTACCAAAGATATGTAGCAGTATACATTTTAGGCCAAATTTATGAAGAAAAATTACTTTTTTAAAAATGTTATAATAGAAATGAAGAAAAATTCTTTTTTTTTACAAAATGTTCGTTCTTTTTTCATTTATAGCGAAAAAAATAAAAACCGCAGAGGTGATCAAATACCACCAAATGAAAGCTCTATTTGTGGGAAAAAAAAGAAAAAAATTCCATTTGGTTACAGTGTTGTATGACTGAGTTATTGTCATTCAAAATGTGAGAGCACCGAAAGCTGAAAATTGGTCTGGTCATTAAGGGGGTTTACGTGCCTTCTCTGTGACACGATCGCAGGACACCGGTGGCGATTGGGTCCACAGTTCCCACGGGAGCTTAAGACCGGGTCGCGAGCACGCCGCCGTCGGCGCACTAAGCAATCCACGGCTGGGCTCCTAAAGGGGATGTACATGTACTCCCTTGTGCCCAGCCATGCCATTCTGCAGACGTTTGTCTTCAAGCGGTTAATGCTATATTGGTACATAGGGGAGCTGGAATTTAGAAAAAAAAGGGTGAACTTAGCCTTTAACACTTTGGGAATTATATTTTTTTCATGTATTTATTTCTGTCTTCAGAAGTTGGGACACATATATCATTTTGTTGTAGTGTCAGTTGGAAAACTTATCTAGTCTGTGCCTCTATTTGTACTTAGCTCTGAAGTAACGATAATTAAAAGTACCTTCCACTAGGCAGTTTTCAGGCCAAACCAAAGGCTACCTGGCCGGCAAATGACATTCTACTCATTTTTTTAAAAAGCAATTAAATTACAATCTTATAATTATTCCAGCTGTTATGGAAGAGGTAGTGTATCCTCTGCCAATAAATCATTATTTCAAGAGCATTGAGGTGGCCTAATGTGATTTCTTGACAGCAATGATACCTTCCTGCTAATTAGTCTAGTAGTTCATAAGAAACAAGTCACTAATAAAGGCAGACACACCTTTGTCAAATGTCTTTGTACTTTTAATAAAAGAAAGGTACAATCTACTGCAATTTCAACATTTTAATAGCAGATATCAAACCAACTTTACATTTAATTATGTATTAAACATACACTAATTTTAAAATACAGCTGACATGAATTCAGTTTTTTTTGTTGTCTTCTCATAAACCCCTGTATGCATGAGAATGTGAAGTTATGTACTGTGATAAAGTCTAGCTTTGCTGCAAAGTGCTGTATATCGAACATGTTGTAAGGTATTGGTAATTACAAAGTAAGGCATTTAGGCAGCTCACCACAGGAGAGCACTGTACGTCCTAAGCCTTATAATGAAGGTCTTCCATATTCCAATTAACAAGAAACGATAATGGTCTTGGATTGATTTTAGATGTTTTGTTTTTAAGTTATACTACTGTGTATTATATGGGTTTTTAAAGGTTCCACCAGCATACTAGAAATACAAAATATTAATATATAACATTTCACATTCATCTGATATATAAGTGTTGTACAGCCTTAAAGCCATTTATTTATTTTTGCTACAGTGTTCTCTGAATGGTAAAGATGATCCTGTAATTTCTCCACCTCTAAGGCCCCGTACAGACGAGCGGACAGTCCGATGAAAACGGTCCGCCGGACCGGTTTCATCGGACATGTCCGCTGGGAGATTTCGGTCTGATGGCTGTACACACCATCAAACCGAAATCCGTGCGGACAGAGAACGCAGTGACGTAGACGATACCGACGTTCTCTATCGCGCGAGTTCAGTGCTTCCACGCATGCGTCGAATCAATTCGACGCATGCGTGGGATTTCTGTCCGCTGGTTAGACGTACTAACCAGCGGACATGTCCGCCGGACAGCTTCCCAGCGGACATGTTTCTTAGCATGCTAAGAAACATTTGTCCGCTGGAAATCTGTCCGCTAGCCTGTACACACGATCGGATCTGTCCGCTGACACTGGTCGGCGGACCAGTTTCAGTGGACATGTCCGGTCGTGTGTACGAGGCCTTACAGTTGCAGAACATGTTGCATTATGTAAAAAACAATGCAAAGACTTTTGTCAGTGGAGGAGAGGTTAGAAAGGGGCAGGCGCCCGTCGAGAACTTTTTCAGTGCAGTTCAGTGTTGAACTCAAAGCTATTAACGCCTGCAACGATGGAAGAACCTCACTGTGAAGAAGACCAGGCATCAGATGAGAGGAGATTTAAAAAAGAACCATCAGCCTGCAAGATGTAAGACATCCAAGAGACAGGAAGACCCTGAAGATAAAAAGCGGCTACTATGGGCAGTAGCCCAGACGAAGCTACGCGATCACGTTTGCGAAACGCGTTGACGTCATTGCTCCAGGATGCCGCTAAACTATTCCCCGGACCCACGGGAGAAAAACGGAGATACACGGCGGGCAGCCTCGACTCTAACCGTGACAACAAGCGGCTGCGCCCACCGTTCACGGACCAGTACAGCACTTTTCCACTCTACCACTCACAGGGACATACCAGCTCAAGCGTAACCTAGTGCCCAAGGCACGCCCCATCCTGGCAACCGAGGATGAGTCAGTCTCACATACTCCAATGACTACGGAAGTGGTAAGACGGAATGTAATTATACCTGTTGGAGAGCTGTCTGTCCTAAGCTGATGCTGCGCTGTGCACTGCCACGGAAATCCTTTCAGTGAAATTTTTTGTCAATAAGGTAACTGCTGACCATTGTATTAACCTGAGGGGTTCATGCCTCAGCAGCAATCAGGCATAGCAGGTCAGCTCCTTATGGATACTGCTAATTGTACCATTCACTTTCATTTTATGGAATAGCAGGACACTGGTCATTTATAGCTTAGTTGCAACCTAGCCCTGTTACCATTTGGAGGCACCCCATTTAAGAGACACTTTGATGTTCCCTGCACCCCTGCAGCCTTTATCTTGGACTTTCATTAGCACCAGGGTTGTTTGCACCACAGCTCCCACCTTTTACCTCCATAATCGTTATCTCCAATTTTTCCCCCGCGGGGACGCACTTGTTGAATTGTCCCTCACGCTTTCATATGTTGATTATTTAATGCCACAATACGGCGATTTTACCGTTTGGGACCCCAACAAGTGCACACACTTTGGCTTCCAGACTGTCTTCGTCAATTTTTGTTTTATGTTAGTCCATGTCCTTCAGTGTTATTTGTTTGCACGTAGACGGTAAACTTTGTTTACCGGTGCAACCAGTGGCGGAACTACCGCCATAGCGACCCACGCGGGCGCTATGGGGCCCGCAGCCAAGTGGGGCCCGGCAGAGCCGGCCCTACCATGGGACCCGATGGAGTAGACTACTTGGACTCCGTAGGAGCCGCCCGGAATCCTAGATCAGTAAGCAGGGGCAGAGCAGAGCGAATGCTTGTCGGCGGTGCGCTGCCTCCTGCACTGGTTGCCAGAAAAGCTTGCCGACCAGCGCCTAGCAACCAGTGACATCAGAGGACACGGCCACCCCAGCATTCAGAGCCTCAGCCTCCGCGCCAATAAGTTGCTCCGCCCACCTCCTTCATCTTCCAGCGTGAGATCTGTTAGGAGTGTCATGTCAGCCCTGAGCCCGTGACAGTGTGAGCCAAGCCTGAGCCAGGGGTGGATCAGAGCGGGGGATGCAGACCCCCCCCATCAGCCGTTGCTGACAGGCTCTGTAAAGGGAGAGAGCCGCAGCTGCGGGGGATTCCACCCCTCCTTCTCCTCTTTGAGCTGAGCAGCTGGGAAACTAAGAAGAGAGCATTATGGGATAGATAGTCCATGATACCAGCAGGCCTAGGATGCAGCCCTGCAGCCCCCAACAGGCCGAGCGGGAGGAGGAGAGAGGCAGACTGTGAACTTGAGAAGAGAAGAGGAACCGTGAGGCTATAGGGTGGAGGGAGCCAGAGAGAAAGTGACAGTGATTTTACTAGGCAAGGTAAGAACTTAACTGGGGGGGGGCATCCATAGAGGTACAGGACTTTATCACTGGCTGCTCCCTCTCTGTCCTCCCCACCTGGCTGCTCCCACTCTGTCCTCCACTCCACCTGGCTGCTCCCACTCTGTCCTCCCCACCTGGCTGCTCCCACTCTCCTCCCCACCTGGCTGCTCCCACTCTGTCCTCCACTCCACCTGGCTGCTCCCACTCTGTCCTCCCCACCTGGCTGCTCCCACTCTGTCCTCCACCCCACCTGGCTGCTCCCACTCTGTCCTCCCCACCTGGCTGCTCCCACTCTCTCCTCCCCACCTGGCTGCTCCCACTCTGTCCTCCACCCCACCTGGCTGCTCCCACTCTGTCCTCCCCACCTGGCTGCTCCCACTCTGTCCTCCACTCCACCTGGCTGCTCCCACTCTGTCCTCCCCACCTGGCTGCTCCCACTCTCTCCTCCCCACCTGGCTGCTCCCACTCTGTCCTCCACTCCACCTGGCTGCTCCCACTCTGTCCTCCCCACCTGGCTGCTCCCACTCTGTCCTCCACTCCACCTGGCTGCTCCCACTCTGTCCTCCCCACCTGCTGCTCCCACTCTCTCCTCCCCACCTGGCTGACTCCCACTCTGTCCTCCACTCCCTGGCTGCTCCCACTCTGTCCTCCCCCACCTGGCTGCTCCCACTCTGTCTCCACCCTCCACCTGGCTGCTCCCTCTCTTCCTCCCCACTGGCTGCTCCCACTCTGTCCTCCACTCCACCTGGCTGCTCCCACTCTGTCTCCCCCACTGGCTGCCTCCAACTCTCACCTCCCCACCCTGGCTGCTCCCACTCTGTCTCCACTCCACCTGGCTGCTCCCACTCTGTCCTCCCCCACCTGGTGCTCCCACTCTGTCCTCCCACCCACCTGGCTGCTCCACTCTGTCCTCCGCCCCACCTGGCTGCTCCCACTCTGTCCTCCCCACCTGGCTGCTCCCACTCTGTCCTCCACTCCACCCTTGCTGCTCCCACTCTGTCCTCCCCACCTCGCTGCTCCCACTCTTCCTCCCCCCACCTGGCTGCTCCACTCTGTCCTCCCCCACCTGGCTGCTCCCACTCTGCTCCTCCCCACCTGGCTGCTCCCACTCTGTCCTCCACTCCACCTGGCTGCTCCCACTCTGTCCTCCCCACCTAGCTGTCTCCCACTCTCTCCTCCCCCACCTGGCTGCTCCCACTCTGTCCTCCACTCCACCTGGCTGCTCCCACTCTGTCCTCCCCACCTGGCTGCTCCCACTCTGTCCTCCACTCCACCTGGCTGCTCCCACTCTGTCCTCCCCACCTGGCTGCTCCCACTCTCTCCTCCCCACCTGGCTGCTCCCACTCTGTCCTCCACTCCACCTGGCTGCTCCCACTCTGTCCTCCCCACCTGCTGCTCCCACTCTCTCCTCCCCACCTGGCTGCTCCCACTCTGTCCTCCACTCCACCTGGCTGCTCCCACTCTGTCCTCCCCACCTGGCTGCTCCCACTCTGTCCTCCACTCCACCTGGCTGCTCCCACTCTGTCCTCCCCCACCTGGCTGCTCCCACTCTCTCCTCTCCTTCCCTACCTGGCTGCTCCCACTCTGTCCTCCACTCCACCTGGCTGCTCCCACTCTGTCCTCCCCACCTGGCTGCTCCCACTCTGTCCTCCTCCCCACCTGGCTGCTCCCACTCTGTCCTCCCCACCTGGCTGCTCCCACTCTCTCCTCCCCACCTGGCTGCTCCCACTCTGTCCCTCCACTCCACCTGGCTGCTCCCACTCTCCTCCTCCCCACCTGGCTGCTCCCACTCTCTCCTCCCCACCTGGCTGCTCCCACCTCTCTTCCTCCCCACCTGGCTGCTCCCACTCTGTCCTCCCCACCTGGCTGCTCCCACTCTGTCCCTCCCCACCTGGCTGCTCCCACTCTGTCCTCCACCCACCTGGCTGCTCCCACTCTGTCCTCCCCACCTGGCTGCTCCCACTCTGTCCTCTCCCCACCTGGCTGCTCCCACTCTGTCCTCCTCCCCACCTGGCTGCTCCCACTCTCTCCTCCCCACCTGGCTGCTCCCACTCTGTCCTCCTCTCCACCTGGCTGCTCCACTCTGTCCTCCACCCACCTGGCTGCTCCCACTCTGTCCTCCCACCTGGCTGCTCCCACTCTGTCCTCCTCCCACCTGGCTGCTCCCACTCTCTCCTCCCACCTGGCTGCTCCACTCTGTCCTCCCCACCTGGCTGCTCCACTCTGTCCTCCACCCACCTGGCTGCTCCCACTCTGTCCTCCTCCCCACCTGGCTGCTCCCACTCTCTCCTCCCCACCTGGCTGCTCCCACTCTGTCCTCCACTCCACCTGGCTTGCTCCCACTCTGTCCTCCCCACCTGGCTGCTCCCACTCTGTCCCTCCCCACCTGGCTGCTCCCACTCTGTCCTCCCCACCTGCTGCTCCCACTCTGTCCTCCCCACCTGGCTGCTCCCACTCTGTCCTCCCCCACCTGGCTGCTCCCACTCTGTCCTCCCACCTGGCTGCTCCCACTCTGTCCTCCCACCTGGCTGCTCCCACTCTGTCCTCCACTCCACCTGGCTGCTCCCACTCTGTCCTCCTCCCCACCTGGCTGCTCCCACTCTGTCCTCCACCACCTGGCTGCTCCCACTCTGTCCTCCTCCACCTGGCTGCTCCCACTCTGTCCTCCCCACCTGGCTGCTCCCACTCTGTCCTCCCCACCTGGGCTGCTCCCACTCTGTCCTCCCCACCTGGCTGCTCCCACTCTGTCCTCCCCACCTGGCTGCTCCCACTCTGTCCTCCCCACCTGGCTGCTCCCACTCTGTCCTCCCCACCTGGCTGCTCCCACTCTGTCCTCCCCACCTGGCTGCTCCCACTCTGTCCTCCCCACCTGGCTGCTCCCACTCTGTCCTCCACTCCACCTGGCTGCTCCCACTCTGTCCTCCACTCCACCTGGCTGCTCCCACTCTGTCCTCCACTCCACCTGGCTGCTCCCACTCTGTCCTCCACCTGGCTGCTCCCACTCTGTCCTCCCCACCTGGCTGCTCCCACTCTGTCCTCCCCACCTGGCTGCTCCCACTCTGTCCTCCCCACCTGGCTGCTCCACTCTGTTCCTCCCCACCTGGCTGCTCCCACTCTGTCCTCCCCACCTGGCTGCTCCCACTCTGTCCTCCCCACCTGGCTGCTCCCACTCTGTCCTCCCCACCTGGCTGCTCCACTCTGTCCTCCCCACCTGGCTGCTCCCACTCTGTCCTCCACTCCACCTGCTGCTCCCACCTCTGTCCTCCACTCCACCTGGCTGCTCCCACTCTGTCCTCCACTCCACCTGGCTGCTCCCAGCTCTGTCCTCCACTCCACCTGGCTGCTCCCGCTCTGTCCTCCACTCCACCTGGCTGCTCCCGCTCTGTCCTCCACTCCACCTGGCTGCTCCCCGCTCTGTCCTCCACTCCACCCTGGCTGCTCCAGCTCTGTCCTCCACTCCACCTGGCTGCTCCCGCTCTGTCCTCCACTCCACCTGGCTGCTCCCGCTCTGTCCATCCACTCCACCTGGCTGCTCCCGCTCTGTCCTCCACTCCACCTGGCTGCTCCCGCTCTGTCCTCACTCCACCTGCTGCTCCCGCTCTGTCCTCCACTCCTCTGGCTGCTCCCCGCTCTGTCCTCCACTCCACCTGGCTGCTCCCGCTCTGTCCTCCACTCCACCTGGCTGCTCCGCTCTGTCCTCCACTCACTGGCTGCTCCCGCTCTGTCCTCCACTCCACCTGGCTGCTCCCGCTCTGTCCTCCACTCCACCTGGCTGCTCCTGCTCTGTCCTCCACTCCACCTTGCTGCTCCCGCTCTGTCCTCCACTCCACCTGGCTGCTCCCGCTCTGTCCTCCACTCCACCTGGCTGCTCCCGCTCTGTCCTCCACTCCACCTGGCTGCTCCCGCTCTGTCCTCCACTCCACCTGGCTGCTCCCCCTCTGTCCTCCACTCCACCTGGCTGCTCCCCCTCTGTCCTCCACTCCACCCGGCTGCTCCCACTTTGTCCTCCACTCCACCCGGCTGCTCCCACTTTGTCCTCCACTCCACCCGGCTGCTCCCACTCTGTCCTCCCCTCCACCTGGCTGCTCCCACTCTTTTTTTTTTGGAGGGGGGGCCCCATACAACATTTTGCTATGGGGCCCTGTGATTTCTAGTTACGCCCCTGGGTGCAACACAGTCAGGTATTTATCAGCTAGCTGGTATTTCGTGACAAGTCATTGGCAGCTACCTGCTGGGTTTTATATTTGATGTAGGGACTTTCTATTTATACAATAAATGTATACATTTTTCTATTCATATCTAGAGTGCTGTCCATTACTGCCCATATTAGCCGCTTTTTATCTTCAGGGTCTTCCTGTCTCTTGGATCTTCCCTGTATGATAGCATTGGTTTGCATATGTGTTTTGGCTACGGCAGCAACCCCAAATTGGTGGAGTGACCACTTATAGAGTCCCGAGATCCACCCAGCAGCTCTTCTATCGGGGGAATGTTCATCTTTGTTGTATCTATAAGATGTGAGACATACTTCATTACAGGTAAGTTATTTGAGTTAAGTTACTCAGAAGAGCAAGTGCCACCTAGCGTAGGTTGCAACCCCTGGACCAAGTTGCCTGCTGTTCTGAGTTAATGCATTTGCTACCCCAACATTTCATATTCCTGATTTGTGCCTGCTGTACTATGTACTTGTATGGAAAAGTATCCTCTTCTCTTTGTATTACTTCCTTTGTGTGAAATCCCTGATGTTCCTGTCAGTCCCTCTGCTTTCCTATTAAAAACTGACCACACTAAGCAGAAGAGCACACTGTGGTCAGTTCTCTAGGTATGCTAAGAACTCAACCTGCTCTCCTCCAATGATCGGACCTGTCCAGACCCCCCTCCCCCGCATAGCCTTCTACTGGAAATCTCAGTGTCCTGTTGTCTCTCCTCCCCCCGGCTCTTAAGCAGCTGAGAACAGAGGAAACAGAGGGAAGGAGAGCACTCATTAAAAAAAAGGGGAAAAATCTATCCAAAAATGTTTTGCCTTTCATTTCTATGTCAAACTGAGTAAGTTGTTTTACAAGGAAATCATTTACAGCCACTTTAAGTACAAAAGTATACAAGGGGGTTGGGATTTGTTTTATGAAAGTATAGTTACCTTTCAGCAACAGTAATTAAATGTGACTATATAGATACTTCAGTGATAAAATTAACAACTGCTATCTTTTTACATCCATACAAAGTTATCATGTATTAAAATTGAACAAGTAAGGTCTATTCCAACATAGAACCTACCAGGGCAAAACCTGTACTCTTGCGGTGTAACAGTAGCATAGGTATTATATTTTTGAATTATCTTCTCCTATAAAGGGCTCTTCACTGGAGCTATGTTTTGTGGAACAACAACATTTCCAGCTGTTAATAATAAAAAACAAAAATTATGATATGAAACAAAAATTCCTCATTGATTTTCTCATATTTGGTCCTATAAAACCATTTCTTCTGTCCCTTACTGCAAGTTGTACTGCAGTGTAAACTCTTGTCAGTATCACTACTGGATTTTGTATTTCTACTGTGGTTTAAATGTGTAGAGTAATATTGGTGTGTTTCAGTGCTGCTTAGTCTTTCCCAGCAAACATCCTTAGAAAACTGCACAAGGTTGAGCTGATATTTTAAGAAGTGCAGGATATCAAAAAAACAAACATACTGTACATACTCACCTAGGTTGGATGCAGCATCGGTCTAATGCTGCATCTGTGCTCTGCCACCTTTAAATCCATGAACTGAATGATCTCTGCTTCAGTGAGCAGAGAGCCGGTGACTGTTAGTCACTGGCTCTGTTCTCTGCCCCTCCAGTGCTCACTGGAGTGCCGGGCTGTGGTTCAAGGGGCAGGAGTGGCTGGCTCAGGCTCTCACCAGCGCACTGAGAGGCTGAGCCAGCTCCCAGGCATTTGGATGGATCCTGACATTAAAGTCAGGATCTTTCAAGCAGGCTTAAGCCTACTTTCAGCTGAATATAGATCACAGGAGTGCAGAATAAAGTGCACTCCTCTAATCCCCACGAAACGTAGGGCCAAAAGAACTTTAATGAAACCAGTGTGACACAAATCCCAAGCTGTGTAATGTGTCATTGTAAGTTGCTGTTAGTTATTATACCCTTTGTGACAATGCAAGGTCCTGCTACTGTGAAAATGGATGTAGTGATGACACAGGGTTCACTGGTGCAGGGCTCCAGATTATTTATTACGAGTGAGAAAACAGTTTTTACAGCTTTCTCTGGGTTTTCTAATCCTGAATTGGGAACTGGAACTTGAAGTCTTCAAAGCTTTTTGCAGATTTGCACTACAGCCCATTTACCATGGTTTCCTATGGAACACGTTCTGTAGTGCAAATCTGCAAAATGCAAAAAGCACTAAAAATGCATAGGTGTGAATCCAGCCTTAGTGGAGACCTACAGGTTGTGTCAGTGTATAGGTGTGCACATGTTATAAGCAAAGCTTGGATAAAGCTCAGAGCTTCAGGCCGTAGACAGGTGTGTTGTAATTTGCATGCGTTGCTTCATATAATTGTACCGCTCCCATATATTTTCCTCATGTGGCAGCTGAATTTTGACAAGGCAGAGGAGGAGAAGCCTGATTTCATCTGCTGCAGTCGGTTCCACAAAATTCCACCCCCGCCACCTCTCCTGTCCAGGTTCTGACCGGATTGGCTGCAGAGTAAATAAGTATAGCAAATTTTGCTTTACAGGGTTAGATAGATTAGGTTTAGAATGTGACAGAGAGTAGGTTTAGCCTCAGTTAGGTTTTGCCTGTACTTCCACTTTAAAACAATGATTGAGAATGCAGGAATGGGATTTTAAGGTGCGGTGAATATACCAACAATGGAATTAACAGTTAAAAGAACATTTTATTACTGCAGTATCAAAAAGGTATGCATAGTTACATAGTTGCAAACTTTAAATTAGGTTTGGTCTACACCCAGTGACTGACCACTTACCCCCCTCCATGACCAGGCCATTTTTTGTGATATGGAACTGGTTTTAATTTAACTCACAACTGCGTGGCCATGCACGCTGTACCCAAATAAAATGTATGTAATTTTTCACAATTACAGCTTTTTTTTGGTGGTATTTGATCACCACTGAGTTTTTTATTTTTTGCGCTATCAACAACAAAAGACCGACAATTTTGAAAAAAAAAAATATTTTTTACTTTCTGCTCTTCAAATTTCTTCATAAATGTAGACCAATATGTATTCCACTAAATGTTTCTGGTAAAAAATCCCAATAAGCGTATATAGATTGGTTTACATGAACGTATAGAGTCTACATGCTATGGGATATATTTATGAAATCTTTATTTTTATAATAGTAATACTAGTATACTCAATGACTTATAGCGGGACTGAGATATTGCAGTGGACAATCCGACACTAACTTATACTTTTGACCCTTTGCGGGAACCAGTGACATTAATAAGTGATCAGCGCTAAAAAATTTGCAGTCACAGGACATATGCAGTCATTGGAGCAGCAGAGGGACCAGCAGGTGGTGCTGTTGCACTGTTTGATTGTTGGCGCAAATCCACAGAGCAGCGTGGTGTCTGGAAGGAAAGAAGTGTGTGAGTGTGTGTGCTGTGGACCGGATCAAACCCCCCCTGAGACCGGGAGAAGCGGCGGCGGGTGTGGATTGGATCAAACCCCTCTGAGACAGGGAGAAGTGGCGGGAGAAGCGGCGGGTGACCGGGGTGACTGTGAGAGGTAATGGGCAGGGGTGACGGAGGACAGAGGAGGCAATTTGGACTGGGAGAGAGACCAAGGGGACCGTGAGGTGACAGGTCTGACCAGTAGAAGTGGCAAGTAAGTGTGCCACAGACTGGAGGGGGAGAGTGACAGGCAGACAGGGGGAGCAGTGGGAACAGTAACAGGCAGTCTGGACCAGTCGGATTGCATTGGCAATTGAGCAGAGCAGTCATAACCAGTTATGACCAGTACCTGAGTATTGGGAATACCTGGCAGGTGTTGAGATGTGACTCAGCAGGGGCAGCCCTCACAAGTTTTGGGGCCCCTTACACAGCTTTAGGCAGGGCCCCCCTGGAGTAGACAACCAGGGGGGCCCTCCTCTCTCCTGCCGTGAGATGATAAGCGGAGGGGGGGGGGGGGTTGTGGTAACAAAAGTGTCATCTCTTCTCTCTCTCCTTCCACGAGATGAAAAGCGGGACGGGGGGGTTGGTGCTGACAAAACAAAGTCAAGTCAAGTCTTCTCTCTTCTGCCAGGGGAAGAACTCCTTCAGTGAGAATGGGGGGAAGCGAAGGGAAAGGTAACACAGATTCTGGTGATAGGGGACTCAATTCTTAGAAGAACAGAGAGGGCAATCTGGGACAAAGACCTGAAGCGCCAAACTGTATGCTATTGTTAAATCCAATTTGGGGTTCTTAATCAAGAAGATCAGATGAGATGGTAGATCCAGATAAGTAGGTGCTTTAATTATACAAACATTGCAATGGAGAAATACAACACATATCTTGGCATATAAGCAAGTAAAAGTGAAAGTGTTTCTGAGCTTACAACTACGGGTTATACAATTTATACGTATGAATATTCATAAGATATGGGTATGAAATATGGACGGTTGGGACTTTAAATGAGATGCGATTAAGTATATATATGGAAAATGTAAAAATTCTTACCATAAAGACCAGGCTCAAAAATACCAAACCAAAGAAGCACAAAACCAAATTAATCTGTCTAACTGTATGTAATTAAAACAGAGGTTCAGTTGCAGTCATTTGCAAATGTCTGGGAAGCTGCAGGCCACGTCACGGCACTCTGTGTAACTGCAGTCCTAGCTGTGATTTTTAAGGCCTCCAAAGGAGGAACCCAGGTGTGCTAATTAATAGACAGGGAGCAGAAGGCAACATAGAACCGCCCCTATCTATGGTTGGTCTGGCAAATGAGAGCACTGAAAAAACAAAATACAAAAAACAGGGGTGAAACCAAAACATGCCTACCAAGCCAAAATACCACCAAACTGGGTGCGGACCACATCAAACATGGGTCTGCTAGTCAAAAAACGACAATGCATAAATTAACTTGTTGGTGGCAGCTCTGTGGAGCAATGTGTGACACTCCTGAAATCGCATCTCCATCCTGGTTAATGTTAAAAATGGGGTTGGGACTTTATCTGAGGCATGTGGTTTAAGTCACTACAGGCCTCCATCCCTGTAAGGATAAATATGGACGGTTGGGACTTTAAATGAGATTCGAATTAGCAATATGTGATTAAGTATATATATGGAAAATGTAAAAATTCTTACCATAAAGACAGGCTCAAAAATACCAAACCAAAGAAGCACAAAACCAAATTAATCTGTCTAACTGTATGTAATTAAAACAGAGGTCAGTTGCAGTCATTTGCAAATGTCTGGGAAGCTGCAGGCCACGTCACGCACTCTGTGTAACTGCAGTCCTAACCCCATTTTAAACATTAACCAGGGATGGAGATGCGATTTCAGGAGTGTCACACATTGCCTCCACAGATCTGCCACCAACAAGTTTTCCTAAGCATAACTCTCAAAACCCTATGCCAAATACCACAACAAAAAGGTAGAGGGTACAATGTTTTACCGATTGAAAAATTAACCCCCCATTGAGAGGCACGAACAAAGTTCGCGCCATTTCCAAGATTGAAACTCAATGGATTTACAATATGCAATCTTACTACCGCACGGCCTTAATGTAGACTGGGACATTAACTGTTTCTTGAATAATGCATAGGTTTCTTTCACTGGATATATAAATATATATATATATATATATATATATATATATATAAACGTCCCCTTTCTTTTATATGTTCTTTTTTAAATATATTTTTTAAATATATTTTTATAATTTTATATTTTAGCCTTTTAACTAACAAACATTAAAAGCTTGTGTACCCATATGTTATATTAGATTGTACATATATTCTCGGCGTTTCTCTTCGCATTACCCTTTCTTGGTCATCAGTTTTATCTAATACAGTAGGTGCACGCGATATTGTGTCAATCTCGCTCCCTTTCTCGGCGAGATTGAGCACCTACGAGCCCCATCGCGGGAGCCAGCGCCGAGCTGGCTTGCCGCGATAGAGACAAAGCCATCATAGAAGCGACGGGAGATCCGACTTGGATTCCCGCCAATTCTACACGTGTGCGGCGTTTGTTATGAATCCTGAGGGAAGTCCCCGCCGGATTTTAAATAAAAATCCGGCATGGGTTCCCCCCTCAGGAGCATACCGGGCCCTTAGGTCTGTTATGGGTTGTAAGGAGAGCCCCCCCCTACGCCG
Source organism: Rana temporaria (assembly GCF_905171775.1). Classification (NCBI taxonomy): domain Eukaryota; kingdom Metazoa; phylum Chordata; class Amphibia; order Anura; family Ranidae; genus Rana; species Rana temporaria. The sequence continues at coordinate 348,724,397 of NC_053492.1, forward strand.
AAAAAACGGCGTAGGGGGTCCCCCTACAATCCATACCAGACCCGTACCCAAAGCACGCTACCCGGCCGGCCAGGAAAGGAGTGGGGACGAGCGAGCGCCCCCCCCTCCTGAGCCATACCAGGCTGCATGCCCTCAACATGGGGGGGTTGGGTGCTCTGGGGCAGGGGGGCGCACTGCGGGGCCCCCCCACCCCAGAGCACCCTGTCCCCATGTTGATGAGGACAGGGCCCCTTCCCGACAACCCTGGCCGTTGGTTGTCGGGGTATGCGGGCAGGAGGCTTATCGGAATCTGGGAGCCCCCTTTAATAAGGGGGCCCCCAGATACCAGCCCCCCACCCTAAGTGAATGGATATGGGGTACATCGTACCCTACCCATTCACCTGGAGGAAAAATGTTAAAGTCAATAAACACAACACAAGGGTTTTTAAATAATTTATTAGTCTGCTCCGGAGGCCGCCCCCTGTCTTCTTTAGCTCTGTTTACCAGGGGGGGCTTCTTCTTTGACGTCTTCGGGTGGGGGCCGCTCTTCGCCGCCATCCGGTTCTCTTCCACCGCCGGGGGGGGTCGCTTTTATAAAAGCGCCCACTCCTCGGCGGGTTTCCTCCGACGTCTTCGGCGGGGGGGGTGTGCTTCTTCTTCCGCTATCCGGGGGGGTCTTCTTCGGCTATCCGGGGGGTCTTCTTCACTCTCTGGGGGTCTTCTGCTATGTTCGCCGCTCTCCGCTGTTGACTCGGCGCACCCCGGTTCTTCCTCCAGCTGTCCAGGGCCTTCTCCTTCAGCGCTGAACGTCTATCTTCTTCTTCCGTGCTGTGACGTATTCTTCTTCTTCCGGGCTGTGACGTCATCTTCTTCTCTTCTCCAGATGTTGACACGCCGGCTCTTCTCGCTGAAATGACGGATGCGCGGCTTGCATCGGACCTATATAGGCCTCACAGTCCCATCATGCTCTGTACCTACCCATGTGATACCTACCCACGTGGGTAGGTATCACATGGGTAGGTACCAGAGCATGATGGGATTGTGAGGTCTATATAAATCCGATGCAAGCCGCGCACCCGTCATTGCAGCGAGGAAAGGCGACGTGTCAACATCGGGAGAAGAAGAGAAGTGAAGAACATGACGTCACAGCACGGAAGAAGAACTCACAGCACGGAAGGAGAAGAAGACGTACAGCACGGAAGAAGAAGGCACCGGACAGCGAGAGGAAGAAGCAGGGTGCGCCGAGTCAACAGCGGAGAGCGGCGAACATAGAAGGAGACCCCCGGAGAGTTGAGAAGACCCCCCGATAGCGGAGAAGACCCGTCGGGATAGCGGAAGAAGAAGCCCCCCGCCGAAGACGCCGGAGGAAACCCGCCGGGGGGTGGGGGCTTTTTTAAAAGCGACCCCCCCCGGCGGTGGAAGAGAACCAGACGGCGGCCCCCACCCACCGAAGACGTCAAAGAAGAAGCCCCCCTGGTAAAAGAGCTAATAAAGAAGACAGGGGGCGGCCTCCGGAGCAGACTAATAAATTATTTAAAAAACTCTTGTGTTGTGTTTATTAACTTTGACATTTTTCCTACAGGTGAATGGTTAGGGGTACAATGTACCCCATATCCATTCACTTAGGGTGGGGGGCCGGTATCTGGGGGCCCCCTTATTAAAGGGGGCTCCCAGATTCCGATAAGCCTCCCGCCCGCATACCCCGACAACCAATGGCCAGGGTTGTCGGGAAGGGGCCCTGTCCTCATCAACATGGGGACAGGGTGCTCTGAGGTGGGGGGGCCGCAGTGCGCCCCCCTGCCCCAGAGCACCCAACCCCCCCATGTTGAGGGCATGCAGCCTGGTACGGCTCAGGAGGGGGGGGGCGCTCGCTCGTCCCCACTCCCTTCCTGGCCGGCCGGGTAGCGTGCTTTGGATACGGGTCTGGTATGGATTGTAGGGGGACCTCCTACACCGTTTTTTTCGGCGTAGGGGGGCTCTCCTTACAACCCATAACAGACCTAAGGGCCCGGTATGCTCCTGAGGGGGAACCCATGCCGGATTTTTATTTAAAATCCGGCGGGGACTTCCCCCTCAGGATTCATAACAAATGCCGCACACGTGTAGAATTGGCGGGAATCCAAGTCGGATCTCCCGTCGCTTCTATGACGCGCTTGCTGGGATGTGCTGTCACTATTCCAGTGAGTGCGAGATGTCGGCAAGATCTCGGCACCATGTCGCCGAGAATCAGCGCGATGCTGTCGTGCTAAAAACACAATATCACAAACACCTACTGTATACATCATTGGTATATTTCCTCATGTAATATGCTTTTTCGCCACAAGATGGCATTGGTAGTCATCTATGGTTTATTTTTAGGTGCAATATGCCTTTTTAGCCACAAGATGTCACCCATTTCTAGTTTTAATTTTAGATCCCTTTCTGGTCAGTATTTTTGCCCTTACTAGTTTTCCCTCACTCAAAATGGCACAGACACTATATATAAGGGCATGCGTGAGCACATGGAAGCAGCAGCCAGTCCCAGACGACGTCACGTATGACGAAATGCATAGGCGTGGCCTGCATTCTGACGTTTTTCACGCTAACCTGAACTGACCCAGGAAGGGGAAGCCATAGAGGACGCCGAGATCCAGCTTTTGAAACCGCACTTTGTGCACCTTATTGGGCTTATGATTCTCCACCTATCTCCATTCATCCGTTCTGACCGATGGGAAATAGCTTGAAGCAGATCCAGTGTGCTACATACAGTCATTTGGGTGACTCTAATTATACCCGGGTCCAGTCTGACCACCGTTGTGGTCTCCACATCTGGTAAGGGCATTGTTTTGTCACTCAGGTGTGCCTTGGTGGAAGGTTGTGTCAGCCCTGTACTATCCTTTTCTCTGAAGACATTCGCTGTGAAGTTCACTCTTTTAAGAAGTTTTCTTTAAGATATCTGGGAGCATATGGACTAATACCTCACCTGTAGTCTTTTTTGCTTGCACAATCTCATTCATTCACAGACTTTATTCACATTCATATATTGTTTTCATTTACAAGTTATTTTTGTTTTTCACGTGCATTTTTATTTATAGTCAATTGTTTAGTTTCAGTGATGCATAGCAATTGACCTTATGATTTTGTGTCACCTTCACTTATTTGTGTCACGCCAGGAATTTTTTGGTATCACATCAGAATTTGTATACACTAGAATTTGCGCTGTACCTCTTCTTTTCTTTTTTTTTTCGGTATTCCAAAAGGCCTGAAAGTAAACGAGTACTAGGTGTGTGCCTTTATTTTTTTTAACTGTCTGGGCTATGTGAACATATCTAGCAATTACTCAAATGGCTCTTTATGCCTGTTAGCATGTGTCATTTGTACAGGTGATTTTCCTCTATAGCCTTGACTGCTAAGATCAAACAAAGGCATGACAGTAGTTTACTCATCTTTTGAAATTAGCTGTACTTTCTTGCAATGGCTGGCATGTATCCACATCACTTTATAGCTGTAGCAGTTGTCAGGAACACTTGGTAGGGTCCTTCAGACTTTGGTCCTAAAGGTACTTTCACATGTTCTTTTACTAGGACCCAATCATCTGGCTGTAAATCATGTGTTCCATTTTTTTTAATCTAGGATTGAATCAAAACAAACTTGTGCATCGCAGTTAGTTACTTGTATTGGACAATTACATAACAAAACAAAATCATTATACAACATTACAGCAGTCTGATGTGGAAAATACAACCCTGTCTTAGGTGGGCCCCTAAATAAAGTCTCATAAGGGCTCAAATTCTCTGACCTATAAGTAGGGGTATTCCTAATGTTATAAAGAACCAGAGGCAACAGTTCTGGCCATTGTTTCTTTACTGACCTGTCTCCCCTTCTTCCCTGCATTAATTTGGCTAACCTGTCTTTAACGATTCCATTCTATTTTTGTTTTTTACCTTTCCTGAACTCTGAGGATTATAGAGGCATGACAGGCCTGCTCAATTTCCAAGTCCTTGCATGTAATTTGCATGATCTGTCCAGTGAAATGTGTTCCTCTGTCATTCTCTATGATTTCAGGGACTTCAAGCGGCATATAACTTCAGAAAGAAGTTTCTTTGCTGTTGTCTTGGCATTTGCTTTAGCCACCAGTCAGGCTTCTATTCAGCTTGAAAACATGTCTACGCACAGCAAAACATTTTGATATTGGCCTGATTTGGGCAATTGGATTTAATCAATCTGAAGTCTTTGAAAAAGGATTAGTGACTTGGTCAAATGTGTTACTCTGGTTGGTTTTCCTGGTTATTTTAGCACAGATTATGCATCCCTCAACAAAGTCTTGATATGAATAGAGGAAAATTACTGCTGGGGGGCAGTGATTGGGCGGACTTTAGAGGCAAGACGGGAACAACAGAATTTAGAAAAAATATATATTTATTACAAAAAGTACTATGATATATAAAACTTTTATATATCAATTGTACTTTTTGTAATAAATATATTTTTTTTCTTAATTCTGTTGCCCCCCAGCAGTAATTTTCCTCTATTCATATTTACGGATGTTGGCAAATGTGAGTTTTTTTTGTCCCCCTTTCCCCTTTTTTGATAAAGTCTTGATATGCATTTCTGGAGTTTTGAATAAACCATCCAGCCTTGCTTATGTCTCTCTCCATTGCCGTAGGGCATACATGACTTAGTCCATGAGCTAGTGGCATGATCATCTTCTCCGTTTGAGATGGGACACATATTCCTTTTTCCTTGCACAAGAGTCCATCTTGATCCTTCTTTGTTCCGTCCCTTTACATGATTCTTTATCAGTTCTTTTACTTTCAGTATTTGTTCTTTTCTTTTCCTTCAATCTGTTACAGGCTTCTTCTTATTCCTTTGCAAAATCATTGATTAGGGTTATGATTGCTTCCACTGGTGTTTCAGCAGTCTTCCTGGCAGTATGACCAAACAACTGTTTCCTTTTTCTTCCATGGCTTGTCCTTCAGTATGTGTGTTGACCTTCGGGGTGGCTACTTCCTTTGGGAGGGTGACTGGTTCAAAAAGTTCTTGAACATATTTTCAGTTTTGAATTGGTTCTCTTGCAGCAGTTGTGAGTCTTCTGTTCTTCCTTATGGGTCCATAATCATGGACTACTTTGACAGTATGCTTGCTATCAGTGTAGACGTTGGCTGTTTGATCCTTTGCGGTCTTACTGGCTCTTGTGAGTGCTACCACTTTGGCAACCTGCGCTAAAAGTGATGAAGGGAGTAGTTGGGTCTCAATCACTTCCTCCAATGTTGTCACCGCATATGCCATTCTGGGACTCCATCTTTGTACAGGCGTGAACCGTCTACAAACAGGATCAGATAGATGAGGATTTTCAAGAGTAGTGTCCTTTCCTGGGGAAATTTGCTGCATTTTTTCTTCCATAAGTTTCAAGCAGATCTGGTCACTCTTCTCTTTGAATTCTTCTCTCTCTAGGAAAAAAAACTGGCAGGCTTACTTGTAGTACATCTTTTCACTTCTATTTCTCCTAATTTAAGCAGTATTGCTTCATAACATCCGTTCCAAAGCATATCTTCTCTTTTGTACAGCACCACTGGCACAGGTGGCAGCTGCAGTTTTCTTTTTGTGTTCTTCCCACAGCATGGATCTTGGTGCATCCACCAACCAAATCAGTTTTTTACATGACTTGAAAGGGTTTGCAGTCAACAGGGCAGGATGAGAGTTTTCACCCCATTTAAGATGCAGGATACAGAAAACGTGACAACAATCTTCTGGAAAGCCAACCTTCAGGGAAAGACTGTTCAGACAAATTGGACACCTCTCAGTTGAACTTAATGCTAAAGTACTGGCACCAGTCCCATCTTTGCCTTCGTCACCATCTTTTTCTTCATGTTGCTGGTCTTTCCGATGAGCATAAACGCTTGCTCATCATCCTTCCCAATAAACCTAATAATGTGATTTATCTCAGAAGGATCAGAAATGAATGCAACCATAAAATCACCATCCAAACAAAGGCTATTGTAGCTTTGATTCCTCAACTGCAATTCTGTTATTCCATCATAATGTTAGTTGTGGAAAGCGTAATGTTACAAAACCGTCTTTACCATCCGTCTCAGAGATGCACAAATTAACTTCTGTGTGCTCAGAAAGTTCATGCTACTTTACTATTCATTCATCATCTCTCTCTTTCTTCTGCTTACGTCTGTCAGGCAATCTGCATTTTCTGGCCAATCCTGCCACAATTATAGCATTTCTTGGTTTATTTTTGAGAAACAGCTCATTGACCATCATTTTGGGCTACAAAAGCATTCAGCCTTTTCTATTTTCTCACATCTAGCAATCCTCATTAATAATTCTACAACATTCTGTCCACTTTCTTCATAATGTAATTCACTTTTCATGTTCTTTTAAACCATTTCCTCTTGTAAATAAACTTGCCTTTCTCCACTTTCATGTTCAGTAGCCTAGAATGGAGAGCTAAACATTTAAATAATTATAATAATCATGGCTACCTTTTCTTTCTTTGTTTAAAATTAATCCAAGAGTTACATAACAAAAACTAACAATTTTAACTAGGATTTCACATTGCCACATAATTAAACAAGTTTTAGATATTCCGAACTATCTGGCTGCTTTACACAGTCATCAGTTTTCTGCTTCTCAAACATTTCTTAAACATTTTCTTTAACATAATTAGTTAGTTTCATCACGTTGCATACTTTCAAAAATACACATTGTACATTATTAATTACCTTATTCAACTCTGTCATAAAAATTAACATACACAGAAACCCAAGTTGATCATAAATCCTTCTGGTACTAGATCAGCTCTGTTTTGGTCCAGCCTATAATAGTCTTGGTGTCATCTTAACCACTGTCCACATCTGTCTGTCATGTCAGTCATAGGACTTACTAGCGCCACTTCTACCTTACCCGGTTTGAAAGGTCCATGGGAGCACGGTACTCCCAATCTAGAGAACTCACTCTCGAGTCTCAACTTAAAAATTTGTGGGTCGTCACCCAAAATTTCTCCTGGGCTATACACAGTAGCCATCAAATGGCACTTTATTACACTTGGCCGCACAGGCCTGTACACTTGCCACAGGCATTACTCGTCACATAGGCTCACTACTACAGTCCGCTGGTCAGACCTTTTCACAAGTTTCATAAATCTATTGACACCCCAAGCATGGAAACAAAACATCAACATTGATAATTATCGACTCTATTTCTGCAGCAAGTAAAGTAAAGGAGTTATTTGGGTCAAACAGTGTAGCATTAACATTACTCTGGTTTGCATTCATTTTATCTCACCATCTCATCAAAGGAAAACAAACACATCAGACGTCAGCCAATAGACTTCAGACACCGACTGGTACTTGCCGTGGTAGGCAGAATGAGTAAGAATTAAAAGGTTTCTTACCATGGCCACTGGTTCTGCCCACCATGAGTTTCCCGGCTCTTTGGTCGGAAGTTACATAGTTACATAGTTAGTCAGATTGAAAAAAGACACAAGTCCATCCAGTTCAACCCCAAAAAAATAAACAAACAAAATAAAAAACACAGTACAATCCCATACACCCAACTCCATACCCACAGTTGATCCAGAGGAAGGCAAAAAAAAACAGAAGAGCATGATCCAATTTGCTACATCAGGAGAAAAAATTCCAATCGGATTTACCCTGGATCAACTTTACCTATAAAAGTCAGTACTCAGTTATATTATGTACATTTAGGAAAGAATCCAGGCCTTTCTTAACCACTTCAATACAGGGCATTAATATACCCTTCCTGCCAGACCAATTTTCAGCTTTCAGTGCTCTCACACTTTGAATGACAATTACTCGGTCATGCTACATTGTATCCAAACAAATTTTTTATCAGTTTGTTCTTACAAACAGAGCTTTCTTTTGGTGGTATTTTATCGCCACTGTTTTTTGTTTTTTTTGCAATATAAGCAAAAAAAAGAACATTTTTGAAAAAAAAAACACTTTTTTTTAGTTTCTATCTTAAAATTTTGCAAATAAATAATTTTTCTTCAGAAATTTTGGCCAAAATGTATACTGCTACATATCTTTGGTAAACATAACCCAAATTAGTGGATATTATTTGGTCTCTGTGAACGTTATAGAGTCTACAAGCTATGGTGCAAATCATTGAAAAATTATCACAGCTGATGTACAGACGTCCTATTATTTCTTGAGACCCTAACATGCCAGGAAAGTACAAATACCCCCCAAATTACCCCTTTTTGGAAAGTAGACATTCCAAGGTATTTAGTAAGAGGCATGGTGATTTTTTGAAGTTGTAATTTTTTCCCACAATTCTTGGGAAAATTAAGATTTTTTTTTACACAAAATTGTCATAATAACAAGTTAGTTCTCTCACACAGCACATGCCAATGACACCCCAAAATACATTCTGCTGCTCCTCCTGAGTATGGCGATACCACATTTGTGGGACTTTTACACAGCCTGGCCACATACAGAGGCCGAACATTGAAGTAGCACCTTCAGGCGTTCTAGGAGCATAAATTACACATCTAATCTCTCAACTACCTGTTACACTTTTGAAGGCCCTGGAGCACCAGGACAATGGAAACACCCACAAAATGACCCCATTTTGGAAAGCTAACACCCCAACGTATAATCTATGAGGCATAATGAGTCTTTTGAATGGTTAATTTTTTTCCAGATATTTTTGGAAAATGTGGAAAAAAAATGAAAACGCATTTTTTTTTACAGAGAGAAAATAACCGCTCAGTAGTCTTCAAAGGACCTCCTCACTGGAACCAAACCATGGGTGCCGGGAATGCAATAGTGATGCAAAAATACAAAGGAAACTTGGACAGCCGCACTCGATTACAAAATAAACATGCCACAGCAAAAAAATTGGAACAAAAGCTAACATTTTGCACTGTAGCTTCAGTGCTTAATCATAGCTGGTACACACATCAAATGATTGTTGAAAATATATATGCTTCACATCACTGGTCACATGATCAGCGAGATGATGATTGGAGGCCTAGTGGTCGAGCAATAAACTGGTAAACTAGTGTCTCCTGTGAACTCAGGTGAATCAAGACATGTGATTGAAAAACCTTTACCTGTCCAACACCCACACACTATCTACAAATCTATATGTATTGTTTGTTTGTATGTTGTGATAAAACAAAGTGAAAAATGGAAAAATGTGACAATAAATGTGAATTATATCTTGATGTGTTGTGTGGAGTGACTAAATAAATAAAAAGCTAAATGAGTAAATAAATAAAGTCAAAAAATGTATATGTAACGAGTATATTTGTGTGTAATGAAAAAAAAAAAACACAAAGAATAGTGATATGGTGATGAATGCTATGTGTAATGTGTGATGCAGTGAAGTGTGGATATATGTGTTGTGGTATCCATGAACCACTGTTTATATGTGTTGTTTGTGAATAGGGTGATAAATATCAAAACGGACCAAAATAAACAAAAAAATAGTAATGAGAACCAAGATGTGAACATCATGCATAGGGTGACCAGAAAACGAGTGTTCTCATGTATATAAAGATTTTTGTTAAACAAAATCCCTAATCTCCGGATTGTGTATATTGTAGTGCTAAAAGATATGTTAAATATAGTGTGAATAATAATAAAAAATGCTAATAATAAATGAAAGTGAAGATTAAAATTAATTTACATTTCAATCTTGGTTTCTTGTTTTTTGTTATTGTTTGTTATTATTATTTTTCACTTTTTTTTTTTTTCATTATTAATTATTGTTATTTGTTTTTAGTTCTAGTTCTTCTGACTTATTGTGTTCTGAGCTTCAGATTACAAATATTACTTCTGAACTCTGAACTTCTTGATTAATGAAAGGACTAGAGTGATCTGAGGGAAGTCTGCATAATTATAAACCTACATTAAAACTAAAAATGGAATAAATCTCAACAAAAATTGTGGGGCGTCTCGTCATAGATCCAGGTAATCAATCATGACTGATACACCGGGACATATTAAAGGACAGGGTATAGTGATGTTACTGCAGCTACGATGTTATGTTATACTATACTATGTTATACTGATGTGATGAAATTGCCACAATATCGTTTCCAAACTGCTGGATAGTGAACAAGTATCAAAATCTAGTATAAAAACAGATATAAAAAATGTATTAATGATAACATGGAATTGGAATAGGGAATACTATTAATATGGCTATTTAAAAACAAATATCCTAGTTAGACAGAGGGAATGCAAATGTCTTCTCAATAAAATGAACAGTAATACTAAACTGTATTAATAGTGCAGTCTATCGCATTTTTTTTACACAAAGTTGTCAATTTATAAGATATTTCTAACACATAGCATGTACATGGAAAAAATTACACCCCATAATATATTCTGCTACTCCTCCTGAGTATGGCAATACCACATTTGTGAGACTTTTACACAGCCTGGCCACATACAGAAGTCCAACATCCAAGTAGCACCTCCAGGCGTCCTAGGAGCATAAATTACACACACAAATTCCTGCCAACCTAAGACATTGTTGAAGGTCCTTTATATTTTTTAACCCATAGCATGTACTGTACATACCAATTACAAACCAAAATACATTCTTCTGAGTAAAGAGTAAAGGAAAGATAACCTGCTGTCTTAGTAATGCAGTGGTCCACAGAGGAGAGCATCGGTCCAGGTAGCAGGCAGATATGGTCAGCAGCAGCGAAAGGATCGTCCATGCAGCAGGCAGGAATACTGTCCATAGTACATGCAGCAGGCAGAGATATGGTTAGTGCAGACAAAGTATTGGTCCAGGCAGCAGGCAGGACCATCAAGTTTAGGGCCTCGGTCAGGAAAGAATGGGGACAGGGGTAGAGGCTTCTCCCACCCAAATCGTTTTGAAGCCTCCGGGCAACCAGACCCTGTTATGGGAACACAGAAAATCAAAAACTGTTTTTCTGAACTCCGAACACTATTCTGGAGCCCCTCACATATGTGAGACCCCTGTGTGGCAGGGTGAAAGATCAGTCCAAGGGGCAGGCAAAAACATGGTCAACAAGCCGAGGTCAGTGCAGGTAAAAGGCAGAAATAGGCGGTAGGCAGAGGCATAGTCGATACAGTCCAGGGTCAGTTCATGTGAAAGGCAGAAACATGGCGGATAAACAATGCAGACGGCAGGCAGAGGCATAGTCGATAGTCCAGGGTCAGTTCACGTGAAAAGCAGAAACATGGCGGATAAACAATGCAGACGGCAGGCAGAGGCATAGTCGATAAACAGGCCAGGGTCAGTTGAGTTGAGGCACTATGTTGGTTGCTTGAGGCAGCAGGTAAATCAGCACAGAAATTGAAAACGGGGAAGTGGCAGTCTATTAGGAATTTGGGTTAATAATTTTCGAAAGAGTGATATAGCTTGAAGCATGGAGTCATACATAGGCCAGGTTGGTCGGGACAGTCGGGGCAATAGCAACTGGTGTCTTTCCTAATTCCACGTTTGCTGCACACCCGACATCTTTTTTGGCGTCTTCTTCCGGTTGCTGATGGTGGAATAGTGTCAGGAAAATGGCGCTCGTGCAGTCTGCTGACACAATCGGAGCAAATTCTTTGTGGGGCAGAGCCTTGCTGATAGATCAGGGCAGTGACAACATTTTCGATAAATCTGATAAAGGGGGTGGGCCTTTCCGTTGATTTGTGATAAGTGACGTATGAATTATAAAGGGCCATATGGAAGAAGTATATTGCAACTTTTTTATACCAGAAAATAGACTTTCGTATTGAGAGATAGTGCTGCAGCATTTGATCATTTAGATCCACCCCCCCATGAACTTATTATATTCATTGATACAGCAAGGCTTTTGAACAGTACGGCGTCTCCTGTGAAGTTCCACTGAGGTGTCATTGTGGATAGTCGACATGATGTAAACGTCTTTCTTATCCCTCCACTTCATGGCCAAAACTTCTTCGTTCCTCAGGCTTGCCGATTCCCCCCTTTGTAGGCTTGTGGTGACTAAACTCTGTGAGAAGCCTTTCCTGTTTTTACGTGCAGTACCACAGGCCAAAGTTTTATTCAGGAATAGGTGTCGAAAAAGGGGCAGACTGGTGTAGTAATTGTCCACGTATATGTGATACCCCTTTTGGAAGAGTGGGAATGCCAACTCCCATACAATTTTCCCGCTTATTCCCATATACGATGGACACTCAGGGGGCTGGAGCTGGCAGTCTTTGCCTTTGTACACACGAAAGGCATTCACATAGCCAGAGGAGCTTTTGCAGAGCTTGTTTAGCTTCAAGCCGTACCTCGCTCTCTTACTGGGAATATACTGTGGACTAGGGATTCATCCACAGAGATGTTCTGTTCCGGGATGTAAAGTTCAGCAAACTTCTTATTAAAAAAATCTATTAGGGGGCGAATTTTATATAATCTATCAAAGTCCGTATGATTTCGGGGGGGGGGCAATGCGAGTTGTCACTGAAATGCAGGAACCGTATGATCATGTCGTAGCGGGACCTGGACATTGTAGCTGAAAAAATTGGCATATGGTGGATGGGCTTTTTAGACCAATACGAATGAAGTTCATTTTTTGTTTTGTAAGCCCCATATTCAGCGTAAGGCCTAAAAACAATCTCATATCCTCCATTGTTAGGGGTCTCCATTCAAAGGAGCAGGCATAGCATGAGTTGGGGTTGTTTTGTATGTACTGACATGCAAAAAGATTTGTTTGGTCTATGATGGTTTGAAGGAACTCAATAGGGAAAAATAAATTAAAAAAATTGATTTCAGAGAAACCTTCGGTGTTGGCCTGCACACCTGGCTTTGCTGTGAAAGGGGGGATTGTGGCTGACCCTGTGCTAGAAGGCAGCCACAATGGGTTGGCCAAGTCATCCGGTAGATGGGTTTGGGCCCTACTTCCTCAGCGTGGAATTCCAGAGCTTGTACTGGGCCTTTCCTCCTGGGGTCTAGCGCCATTAGCATTTGCTGATTGGCCACTGGGGTGTCCGGCGTTGCTGGTAGCTGCCTGGGGTTCAGACCGTGGTCTTTTTGGACGGACTACTTCCTCCTCTGATTCGGATGTACTGATTTTGGGGGGCTCGTATTCCGAACCTGAATCGAAAGTGGACTCAGTACTGTAATGGGGCGGTGAGAGCTCCCCGCTGCTCTCATCGGTCTGGATTAGCATTTGGTATGCCTCTTGGTGTATAATTTTCTGGACATGGTGGCTGTATGACAGGGCTGCACGATAGGGACTAATTGGCTGTACGTCAGCTAGAAATTGGCTGCTGGGCTCACGGGACAGGTACTCCTGATGGAGGTGACAGATACTCCTGATGGGGGTGACAGGTACTCTTGATGGGGGTGACAGCTACTCGGGTAATTCTGATGGAGGTGACAGGTACTTCTGATGGGGGTGACAGGTGCTCCCGATGGGGGTGACAGGTGCTCTTGATGGGGGTGACAGGTATTCCTTTTTATGGGGGTGACAGGTACGCAGGAACTCCTGATGGTGGTGGTGACAATTACCCTTGATGGGGGTGACGGGTACTCAGGTACTCCTGATGGAGGTGACAGGTACTCTTCATGGGGGCGACGGGTACTCGGTTACTCCTGATGGAGGCGACGGGTACTCAGGTACATCTGATGGAGGCGACAAGTACTCCTGATGGGGGCGACAGGTACTGAGGTACTCCCGATGGGGGTGATGGGTACTCAGGTACTCTTGATTGGGGGTAGACAGGTACTCAGGTACTCTTGATGGGGGGTGACAGGTACTCTTGATGGGGGGGTGACAAGTACTCTTGATGGGGGGGTGACAGATACTCTTGATGGGGGTGACAGGTACTCGGGTACTTTTGATGGGGGGGTGACAGGTACTCTTTATTCGGGGGGGCAATCTGGACACTTTACACTGACACTGTAAACTGTAACTCACTGTTTCTGATTTCTTCTTCTCACACAGGATCGGTGTGTGAGGAGGAGAGCCCAGAGACAGCGGTTACAGCGCTGTTTGTTTACATTTGTGACCGGCTGTGATTGGACACAGCTGGTCACGTGGTAAAGAGCCAAATTTCATTGGCTCTTTACCCAGATCGGGACTAGGCTATGTCCAGGGGACGAGCCTCATGCCCGATCACCGCAGTGCGCGTGCCGATCGCCGCGATGCACGCGCCCGGGGCCGCGCACGCCTTCTTCATAGGGAAGTGACCGACTGTGATTTGGAAACAGCTGGTCACATGGTAAAAGAGCCAATTTTATTGGCTATTTACCGTGATCGGGGACGGGCTGTCTCCGAGGGACACGCCGCGTCACCGATCGCCGCGCAGCGGGCTGCCAGGAGCCTGCAGTAGCGCCGAGAAGGGCTGGACGTCATATGACATCCACCCGGATCGGCGAGGGGTTCCTGCCGCCATCATTTCCCTATGGCGCGGTATGGAAGGGGTTAAAGCAATCTATTGAGCTGGCCAGAACCACGTCTGGAGGGAGTCTGTTCCACATTTTCACAGCTCTTACTATGAAGAAACCTTTCCGTATTTGGAGATGAAATCTATTTTCCTCTAGAAGTAAAGAGTGCCCCCTTGTCCTCAGTGTTGACCGTAAAGTGAATAACTCAACACCAAGTTCACTATATGGACCCCTTATACATGTTAATTTTCATATTGGAGATATAGCTGAAAATTTTGAAAGCTTAAGAGAGGTTCGGGATTGAATCGTGAGGCTGTGTCAAAAAAAAAAAAAAAAGATCATCCGCGTACGCTGCTATTTTAAAGCCTTGTACCTCCGGGTTTGCATTAACTGTGCGAATAAAAGGCTCTAAAGATAGAATAAATAAAAGAGGGGAAAGAGGACATCCCTTCCTTGTTCCGTTATTTATATCCACTGCTTCTGAGAGAGTGCCGTTGATTTTAAGCTGTGCCCGGGGTTTATAATATAAAGCCGATATCCACGCCATCATATGCGATCCCAACCCAATATGTCTGCAAGTAGCAAACATATAGTCCCAGACGACACGGTCGAAGGCCTTCTCCGCATCAGTTGAGCGGAGAAGGCCCTTGATTCCCCTGGTATGTGTGAGATGGACCAAATTAAGGGCTTTTATGACATTATCCCGTGCTTCCCTTCCTGGCATGAATCCCACCTGTTCTGGACCTATAAGTTTTGAAAGGAAAGGTGTCAGTCTAGATGCCATTAGTTTCGCCAATATTTTTAGGTCCAGATTCAACAAAAAGATCGGCCTGTAACTTGAACAGTCAGTAGGGTCCTTCGAAGGTTTAGGGATCAGTGTTACATATGCTGTCGTGAAAGTACCCCTTATACATGTTGATCATATCCCCCTTATGCTCCTCTTCTCAAGAGTGAATACATTTAGTTCTTCTAGTCTTTCCTCATAGCTGAGCTCCTCCAAGCCTCTTATCAGTTTGGTTGCCCTTCTCTGCACTTTCTCCAGTTCTCCGATATCCTTTTTGAGAACTGGTGCCCAAAACTGAACTGCATATTCCAGATGAGGTCTTACTAATGATTTGTACAGGGGCACAATTATATCTCTCTCTCTGGATTCCATACCTCTCTTAATACAAGAAAGGACTTTGCTCGCTTTGGAAACTGCAGCTTGGCATTGCATGCCATTATTGAGCTTATGATCAACCAAAACCCCCAGATCCTTCTCCACTACGGATCCCTCCAGTTGTACTCCTCCTAGTATGTATGATGCATGCATATTCTTAGCCCCCAAGTGTATAACTTTACATTTATCAACATTAAACCTCATCTGCCACATAGTTGCCCAATTAGACAGAGCATTGAGGTCGGCTTGTAAATTTGAGACATCCTGTAAGGACGTTATTTCACTGCATAGCTTGGTGTCATCTGCAAAGACAGAAATGTTACTTTTGATCTCAGACCCAATATCATTTATAAATATATTAAAAAGTAAGGGTCCCAACACTGAACCTTGGGGTACACCACTGATAACCTGCAACCATTCAGAGTATGAGTCATTAACCACTACTCTCTGAATTCTGTCTTTCAGCCAGTTTTCTATCCATTTACAAACTGATATATCCAGAGGCGTAACTAGAAACTTCAGGGCCCCAGTGCAAGAAATCATGAAGGGCCCCCCCATCAGTGTCAGCGGTGGTGTTGAAGGGGTGGTAGCGGTGGTGTTGAAGGGGTGGCAACGGTGGTGTTGGGGGAGATAGAAGCGGTGGTGTTGAGGGGGGGGTGACAGCGGTAGTGTTGGGGGGTGGCAGCGGTGGAATTGAGGGGGGTGGCAACGGTAGTGTTGGGGGGGTGGCAGCGGTGGTGTTGGGGGGGTGGCAGCAATAGTGTTGTGGGGGGTGGCAGTGGTGGTATTGACGGGGGTGGCAGCGGTGGTGTTGAGGGGGTGGCAGCGGTAGTTTTGTGGGGGGTGGCAGTGGTGGTGTTGAGGGGGTGGCAGCGGTGTTGTTGAGGGGGTGGCAGCGGTGTTGTTGAGGGGATGGCAGCGGTGTTGTTGAGGAGGGGTGACAGCGGTGGTATTGAGGGGGGTGGCAGCGGTAGTGTTGGGGGGTGGCAGCGGTAGTGTTGGGGGGTGGCAGCGGTAGTGTTGAGGGGGGGTGGCAGCGGTAGTGTTGAGGGGGGGTGGCAGCGGTAGTGTTGAGGGGGGGTGGCAGCAGTGGTGTTGAGGGGGGGTGGTAGCAGTAGTGTTGTGGGGGGTGGCAGCGGTGGTATTCAGGGGGGGTGGCAGCGGTAGTGTTGGGGGGATGGAATCGGTGGTGTTGAGAGGGGGTGGCAGCAGTAGTGTTGTGGGGGTGGTATTGAGGGGTGGCAGCAGTGGTGTTGAGGGGGGTGGCAGCGGTGTTGTTGAGGGGGGGTGGCAGCGATGTTGTTGAGGGGGTAACAGCGGTGGTGTTGAGGGGGGTAACAGTGGTGGTGTTGAGGGGGGGTGGCAGCAGTGGTGTTGAGGGGGGGTGGCAGCAGCGGTGTTGAGGGGGGTGACAGCGGTGGCAATGATGGGGGTGACAGCGGTGGTGTTGAGGGGGGGTGGCAGCGGTAGTGTTGAGGGGGGGTGGCAGCGGTGGTTTGGGGGGTGGCAGCGGTGGTGTTGTGGGGGGTTGGCAGCGGTGGTGTTGAGGGGGGTTGACAGCCGCGGTGTTGAGGGGGTGGCAGCGGTGGTGTTGAGGGGGGTGGCAGCGGTGGTATTGGGGGTGGCAGCAGTAGTGTTGTGGGGGCAGTGGTACTCGAGGGGGGGTGGTAGCAGTGGTAGTGCCATCCTCAAACCACCACCACCTCTTACTGATCCCACCCCCCCTTTATCACCTCTGTTGTAGTGATGATGGGGGGGTAGGGATGAGATCTGCGGTGGTGGGGGGATGGGATCGATTGCAGTGCAAAATGCCACTTGACAGGACTTACCAGTAATCAATCGATTTCCCCTCAGAAATCTGTCACTGTGCCTCCTCCAGGAATGCCTTGCCTCATGGGTACGACGGGACAGGTAGTCGATGCAGTCGCAGAGGGGAGAGCTTCTCCCCCGCCTTCACTCAATAGGTGTTTTTCAGTGTCCGCCCCCTTCATTCTCTCTGTCTCTGGATAGGCGGGGACGGGCTGTACATAGTCTCGCAATGATGTGCTGCCTCTGCCTTCTCTCTTTCTCTTCCCTCAGCGGGCGAAAGCCCCCCTCCCCGCGGCGGAACAAACCACACAGTCAGGCGGGCATCTCACGCGGGCGGCAGGCGGGCACCTCACGCAGGCGGCAGGCGGGCACCTCACGCAGGCGGCAGGCGGGCACCTCACGCGGGCAGCAGGCGGGCACCTCACATGTGCAAACAGCCGGACGGCGGGCCCCCCTTAAGTGGTGGAACTACAGGGCCCATTCGCAAGTGCGACTGTTGAGACCATGATAATTCCGCCACTGGATATATCCAATTCTGTAGACCTTATCTTACACATGAGCCATGTGTGCGGAACTGTATCGAACGCTTTTGAAAAATCCAAGTATACCACATCCACAGCCATGCCTCTGTCCAAGGTTTTACTTACCTCTTCATAAAAAGAAATCAGGTTTGTCTGACAACTTCTGTCTTTCATGAATCCATGCTGTCTGTTGCTTAAATAGTTTTTTTCCAGCAAGAACTCATCTATGTGGTCTTTTATTAAAAGTTCCAGTATCTTCCCAACTATAGAAGTTAAACTAACAGGTCTATAGTTACTTGGTAACGACTTTGTTCCCTTTTTAAATATAGGCACCACATTGGCCCTGCGCCAATCCAGTGGTACTATTCCTGTCGTTAATGAGTCCCTAAAAATTAGATACAATGGCTTTGAAATTACAGAGCTCAATTCTTTTAGGATCCGTGGGTGGATGGCATCTGGTCCAGGTGCTTTATCCACCTTTATTCTGTCTAAATATTTCTGGACCATATCTATTTTGAGCCATTGTGGACTTGGGGCTGTGTCACTACCACCCTCATTATGGACATGAGCTCCCCCATGCTCCTTTGTATACACAGAGCTGAAGAAAGCATTTAATAAATTTGCCTTCTCTTTGTCCCCAGTCACCCACTCTAGATTTTTTGTAAGGGGCCTACATGCTCAGACTTCAGCTTTTTACTATTAATATATTTAAATAATTTTTTGACGTTTGTCCTACTATCTTTTGCAATCTGTCGTTCGTTTCGAATTTTTGCATCCTTGATTTCCTTTTTACATATCCTGTTATATTCTTTGTAACATTTAAACGACACTAGTGTTCCTTCATTTTTATATTTTTTAAAAGCTATTTTCTTATTGTTTATAGCTTTTTTAACTTTTTAAAGTCCAACGGAACTGAATCAGAGTCACAGGCACCAGCTGTTAAATCCGATTTAGGGGTCTTTATCAAGACGATCAGATGAGATGGTAGATCCAGATAAGTAGGTGCTTTAATTATACAAACATTGCAATGGAGAAATACAACACAGATCTCGGCATATAAGCGAGTAAAAGTGAAAGTGTTTCTGAGCTTACAACTACGGGTTATACAATTTATACGTATGAATATTCATAAGATATGGGTATTGTGGCAGAGCGAGGCTCTGTCCCAATAAAAATAGTGTTAAAATGTACACAGGGTATGCACATTTGCTGGGTGCAACTCTACAGAGCGTAGATGTGGACTGGAGAAGACTGCTGGTGCAGCTTTCTCCAGGTTTTTGGTACTTTGTCATGGGGCTCTGTAGTTTGGAGATTCCACAGTGTCTGGGGTGGGACTGAATCTCCAACCCTGTATCCAGACTTTGTGATTACCAGCAGGGTGTATGCTCAGGTGAGCACAGCCCTTATAATGAGAGTGTGCTAAGACCTCATGGCTCCCAGTTGGAGACAGCTCCTGTAAGAGACAGGAGGTCTCCAGAAATCAGAGAGGCTGTAGGAGACAGCCATAAAATTGGTAACTGCAAGAGGCAGAGCTATAGACGCTGAAGGGAAGCCGCCTATGTTGAGGAGTCCACTGGTCTGGGTGACCAGGATAACGTGCAGAAGTACTGCTACAGAGAGCCAGGTGGGCTAGCATTTTCTGTTTGCATTTGATGGAGAAGAACCCCCTGCGTGGGAAACCTTTGATTGAACTTTTTTATTTTTGCCTTTTTAATAAAAATGGGCTACCATGCCCTTAAAACATAGTTCCTGACTGGTGTGAATCACTGAAAAAACGCATACCACGAGAGTTAACAACCCCCAATCTTACAAGTGGTGGAGAATGCGGGCACAAGACGGTGGAATCCGGGTCCTTGCTCCACAGTGAGTTTGCGTTAGGAACTGTTGGCTGTGTGCGGAAGTGCAGCCAGGCAAAGGGCATTGCATGTTGCAGATGGTGTCTCTGTGTGAGAAAAGAAGCTTGATGATGTGTGCGTCCAAGAAGCTCTCTCTGTGTGAGAAAAGAAGCTGTGTGCTTCAAAAATAAAAGAAGCTGTGTGCTTCAAAAATAAAAGAAGCTGTGTGCTTCAAGAAGATAGTCGCTGTGTGCGAATCAAACGCTGTGTGCGGACAAGTCGTTGTGTGCGGACAAGACTCTGTGTGGACAAATCGCTGCGTGCGAATAAATCGCTGTGCGCGGACAATACATGTGAAAGTGTGCTGTTTGCAAATCTTTTTTTTGAAAATTTCTGTTTATTGAAAGTTTTTTGGCATAACAAAACACACATTCCTTGGTATAGCACCAAGTATACCATTGGTCAACATGACCATGTACATAAAACAGAGCCATCGCAGATGGCAATAACCAACAGAACGCCCACCCTCCCTCCCCCCTCTACTCAGTTCCCTTCCCCCTGCAAAAAACCTAGCGCGGGGCTCCTCTGAAGAAGGATCTTCACCTCGCTTAATGATCGTCTCTGATCGCAGTCCCGATGCACCGGAAGTAAATCAATGTAGGTACACAATGTAGGAAAATTCAGAAATTATTTACCATTCCTCGCTACCCAACCGTCTGATCAGATTCATACCAGGCCCTCCATACTTTTTCAAATTTTCCCACACACCCCCGAGATAAGTATGTTGCCTTGTAATACGGGAGCATAGCATTCACCAGCCCCTTCCAGAATGTTATCTCCGGGGCCCCCGGACTCCTCCACTTGAGCAAAATAGATTTCTTCCCATAGAACAGGAGTATGCTGAGTAACGTCCTATGCGCCCTGGATGGGACCACCTCCTCCACCAAGCCCAGCAAACATACACTGATTTCCCTAGGTACAGGTACCCCCAGTACTCCCGCTATACAGGACGTGACCCCAGTCCAAAACTGCTGAATCTGAGGGCAGTCCCAAAACACGTGATGTGCGTCCGCTGGCGAAAAAGTGCACCTCCAACATTCAGGGGGCACCGACGGATAAATCGATGCCAGCCTAGCCGGGGTATAGTAGCTTCTATGCAGGAATTTAAACTGAATGAGCCGGTCCCTAGCCGCCACCAGATATTTAAATGGACGATCCCACATGTCATCCCACTCCTCCCCTTGTATGCCAGGGACCTCAGCCGCCCACCGCTCTCTGCATTTTACCAAAGCCTTAGGACTGATTTTAAACAATTCCTTATACGTCACCGATAAAGTTTTGGGCAAGTCTTCTGTCATTAGGAGGTCCTCTAATCGAAAAGGAAAGGATGCAACCGTCTGCGTCTCAAACTGCATCTGGAATGCGTGCCTCAGTCTCAGATACCGGAAAAATTGCGAGTTAGGAAGGTCATGTTTTGCCTTCAACTGGTCAAACGTTAAAAGTACCCCATCACGCGTAATGTCCTTAAGCAGTTTAATCCCCTTAACCGCCCATCCAGCAGCGTCGTCAAATTTATAAAAATGTTGGAGCTTCGGGTTCATCCACAGGGGAGTCGAAGGGGAGACCCCCGTGGAACAGGAAGCCCAAAGAGATCGAGACTGTGAAGGGGGAGGGCATCTTTAATTTGAGCTCTCATATCTTAAGCCCTTCTGAAATAACGGTTCTGGATAAGGGGCTTAAGTACGTTCCTCCTGCTAATGTTAACAAATTCAAAGTATACATGGATATACACAGATACATCAGAAAGCTTAATATCCAAAGATACTGTGCCTCTAACCCTTTTAACCAATCCGCAATGTCCACTTCTCACATAGTACATTCAGGACTGTCCAATGCTTCTGTTTGGAACCCTCCGGGTCATCTTCCAGCTGCTCTTAAAGTATTTAGAGATCTTACTTTGAAGGACTTAGATGACATGAAAGTCAAGCAGGTCCGGTGCAAACAGGACATTGAAAAGGGGATAGAATCTTTGTGCCAGAACAAAAATGTAGTTGTCCGCCCAGCGGATAAGGGGGGAGGGATTGTGGTCCTCGACAAGTCCGACTACATGCAGGAAATGCAGCGGATTTTAGGGGATGAGGAAACCTATGTCCCGCTTCCCCTTGATCCGGGTACCAAGTATAAGAAAATCTTGACCAGGATCGTGGATAGAGGCTTTCGGAGCAATATCCTTAATGAAAAAGTGAGAGACTTTTTGGTCCCTAAAGCTCCGAGAACACCGATTATTTATTACCTGCCGAAGGTACACAAGAGTCTTACTTGCCCCCCGGGACGTCCCATTATAAGTGGGATAGATTCTGTTACGTCCCGGGTGGGAAAGTATATAGACTTCTTCCTTCAGCCTCTGGTGAAAAAGATACCATCATTCATTAAAGACACTAAAGAGGTGATCAATATTGTGTCTGGAATAAAACCTCCTCCAGATGTGTGGTTAGTAACATGTGATGTTGCTTCATTGTATACCATAATACCACATGACCAGGGCTTACAAGCGGTTTCGTATTATTTGAATAGGGACAGCGAGTTGGATAAGAGGCAGGTATCCTTTATTATGGAACTTCTAGAATTCGCAGCCACGCATAATTTCTTTTGGCATGATGGAAAATTCTACAAACAAAATCGCGGTGTAGCGATGGGAGCTAAATATGCTCCGAGTCTCGCCAATCTCTTTATGGCGTTATGGGAGGAGGATGTCGTCCGTGTTCAGTCCAGGCCACAGATTCTACTGTGGGCCAGGTATATCGACGACATCCTCCTCCTATGGGATGGCACCGAAGATGATTTGACCCACTTCATGAGCGTTTTGAACACGAATGATCGTGGAATCTCGCTGAGCTATGAGGCTAGCCAGATACAAGTCAATTTTCTAGATCTAGTGATCTCAGTGGATGGGGAGAATTTCCAGACGGCAACCCATTTCAAGTCGACAGACAGAAATGCATATATCTCTAGGGATAGTTGCCATTATGCTCCCTGGCTTGATTCCATCCCAAAAAGCCAATACTTGCGTATAAAGAGGAATTGCACCAAGCAGACATCATTTGTGCAACAAGCAGACGTTTTAACACATCGTTTTCTAGCGAAGGGGTATAAGCCGGATGACCTATCCAGTGCTCTGGAGCATGTGACCCAACTGGACAGGGGTACTTTACTTGAAGATAGGCCTCGTGATAAGTCCGGCAAATTCAAATGCCCTTTTATTACGGATTTTTCCTGCCAGCATGGTGGGATTAAGCACATAATGTCCAAACACTGGCACATTCTCAAGAGAGACAATGTTTTGGGTGGTCTATTACCAGACAGGCCGCAGGTAGTGTTTAGGGGTCTCCCTTCTTTGAGAGATAAGGTGGCTGGTAACATAATGAATCCCCCTAAAATTCCTTCGATGTTTTTGGCAGGACTGACAGGTTTTTATAAGTGTGGTCGGTGTCAGAGCTGTAGCATTAATACCCGCACTAAGAAAAGGACAGTGGAGTTTAGCTCCAGTTGCACTGGTAGAAGGTTTTCGATCAAGCCTTTTATCACGTGCTCCACAGTCGGAGTTATTTATTTATTAATATGTCCGTGTGGTTTACAATATGTGGGGAGGACTAAACGCCCCCTACATGTGCGGCTAAACGAGCACATCGCGAACATCAGAAGTGGTTTCACAGAGCACTCCGTATCCAAGCATTACCTTACCGCTCATGACCGTAATCCCAAGGATACTATATTCCTTGGGATTGACAAGTTTACCGCTCATTGGAGGGGTAGTGACTTGGTCAGGTCTATATCCAGGACCGAGATGTCCTGGATACACAAAATTAAGTGTTATACGCCTTACGGTTTGAATATTGAGGTAGATTTAAACTGCTTTCTGGATAATTCATAATTTTTTGTGTTATTTGTCATAGAAAGCTATTTTTTGTTATATGAGCTGTTATCTCTACCTACCTCAAGATACAATTGCCCTTCGGTGTTGACACAATATAATACCCCCTTTTTTGAAAGAAAAAATCTAGAGAGTCTGTGTTGATGGGGCACTTAAGATCACGGATTATTCCATTGAATAATATGATATATTCTGTTTTTACTGTTCATATTTAGTGTAAATATAGATGTTCAGTTTTATATGTATTATTGTTGTACAGTCTGTCTTTTTAAATTTAGCCAGGACTGCTTACTGTATTTATTATGTATGTCACTTTATATACATGGGGGTGTAGACAACCTGGGGCGGATCCGGGTGGTCACATTTTTCATATTTTTTTTGTTTTTTAAATTTTGGATGACTGGTTAAGACGGGGATCAATGCGCTGGTAGCATTGTATTTTGGCTATATTTTTATGAGGAATATACATTTTTATATTTGCCTTATTTCCCTATGATCTTCCGGTTTTCAAGACTGCGCGTCTAAGTAGTGGTCTAAAAACGTCATTTTTGTGTCAGGGGAAATGTATATATTTTTTCCCTTACTGTGGCAGCGGTTTGCATTAGCAGGCGTTGCAGGTTTCCAGGAGTCAAAATGGAGGATGAGCGATCGTGATTGGATCTGCCCTCGGGTTGGCTCCGCCCCTTTGTTCATTTTAAGTGCGGTGAGTTGGGGAGTCTCCTTACCCCGTGAACACGTCCCTATCGTGACGAAACGTCGGGAGGAGACGCCCTGACGTTACCGCGTTTACCAGTGTAAGGATCCGGATACTCCGGACGTACGCCAACACACAGTCCGGCCGGCTGTGTTCTTTGCTCTGTTTTTCAACCTTTTATGCCCGCTTGATGCCTATTTTAAATCTTCGGAATGTAAGTAAGCATTTGGCTGTTCTATGTTTTAATAAATCAGCGCAGTATTACGCTATATTCTCCTCTTGGTGTTTCTTTACATATCTGTGGAGTTTGGATTTAAACGGTGATTACTAATGAATGGAGAGGTCTCCTATTGGGATATCGTTAGTTGAGGATAATCGTTTGGGCTGCTGCTGGATCTGATTTTTTATGCTGTTTATTTACTGAGTTCTGGTAAGAGTCAGTATTATCTGTGGTGGAGGTCTCCTGTTTGTCCTGAACACAGCATGGTTGCCATCACTGTTACCTGAGATTTCTTTCATCACTACACCTGTGGACTGCTTTAAACCTCTCGGCTTGCCTATATCGTTAAATTGTGATATATCAATTGCAGAGACATTCATGATATCTAAATAGTCATTTACAATCTGTATTCACACTATTGGTGGTTTTTACCACCACATTTTGGACTGTTTCTAACCTTATGGTTTGTTGCATTCTTTTGAACACTTTCAACACTGTGAGAATAGTTGTTACTGTACAGTCATTTATTTTGTGTATTTACATTTTCACTGGTGTTCTGTTTATATCACTCTAAATTAGCGCGACTTCCTTTTTTTATTACCCCGTGTAACTAGGACAAGCCAATTTCTCCACCTCCACCCACGCCTTAACAGTGGCCTTCATAGAGTCTGTCAGTGGGAGGTCCTTACCGGTACCTCGATGTATCGCCAACCGAAGGGACTCATAGGAGCCCAGATAGGCTGCCTCGAGTATGGTAGCCGAATCCCCCGCGTCTGAACTCAGCCATCTATGTACAAAAACTAATTGCCCCGCCAAGTAATACTTGCGCCAGTCGGGCAACGCCAGCCCTCCTTGACCCCATGGTTCCTGCAAAACCTTCAACCCCACCCTAGGTGTTTTGGGTGCCCAGAGAAATGTACTGGTGATACTATCTAATTTCCGGAAGAAAGACTTCGGTATCCATACCGGAGCATTCCTCAGAAAATATAAAATAACCGGGAGAATCTTCATCTTTAGGAGATTAACCCTGCCAATCAGAGACAGGGGAACTTTCTGCCAAGTCTGTGCTTTCTGTTTAAAGAATGTCAAAAGGGGTAGCAGGTTAAGAGACATGTAATCCATCACACTCGCCGTTACCTTCACGCCCAGGTAAGTTATCTGAGTAACCCATTTAAGTGGTAAGTTGGGATTCGCATTTTCACTAGCCCCCTTATCCAAAGGTAGAATGGACGATTTGCCCCAATTAACTTTCAGCCCTGAGTATGTAGTAAAGGTGTTCATGATACCCAGAGCAGTGACCAACGACTCCCCCGGGTCCCTTAAAAATAACAGGAGGTCGTCCGCGTACAAAGCCAGACCTTCATTTATACTACCAACCCGAATTGCTTTTACGCCCTCCGACGCCCTCAGCGCCACTGCAAGAGGCTCCATCATAAGGGCAAATAAAAAGGGTGACAAGGGGCACCCTTGCCTAGTGCCCCTCCCAATCGAAAAATACTCAGAAGTGGACCCCCCTTACGAATGGCTGTCCTAGGTGTACTATACAAAAGCGCAATCCACTGTCTGAAAGATTGACCAAAACCCATGGACTCAAGAACTGTATGCATACAATTCCAGTCCACTGAGTCAAAGGCCTTTTCTATATCAATAGAGACTATTACCCTGCAGGCCGAATCAACATTAGGAAGCTGTAAATGCGTAAAGAGTCTTCTCAAGTTAGTATCTGTGGATTTACCCGGCATAAAACCCGTCTGGTCTACATCCACCAGGGATGAAATAACCAACGCCAGCCTCCTCGCTAAGACTTTCGTCAGAATCTTAAGGTCCATGTTGAGCAGGGCTATGGGTCTATACGACGAGCATTCTAGCGGATCCTTACCTGGCTTAAGCAAGAGAATAATGTATGCATCGAGCATGGAGGCTGGGAGCACTTTTTTCTGCAGGCAGCACTCAAATAATGTCGTAAGCCTAGGGGCCAATTGGTCAACATATGACTTGTAAAAGTCTGCCGGAAAGCCATCCGGACCCGGCGCTTTACTAGGTGGGAAGGCAAAGATCGCCGACACCACCTCCTTGTTTGTAATTTTAGCATCTAGAGCCATACTGTCTTCCTCTGACAACTTAGGAAGGGATAGACCCCCCAGCAAAGAATTCAGGGCCGCGGTGTCATACGGCGGTATCGGGGCATACAGGGCTGAAAAAAATGCCTGGAACTCAGCTAAAACTTCCGTCGGGTCCCCGACCAGATCTCCACTACGCCCCCTCACTACCGAAATGTGTTCTATGTGATTTTGCTCTGCCACCAACCTAGCCAAAAGTTTCCCATTCTTGTCCCCTTCAGAAAACAGTGAATTTGCTCTATGTTTAGCCTCCGTATGTGCAAGGTCATTACAGTGCATCGAAAGTCTACGTCTATCCTGGAGTTCCTGAATGTTCGCATTCTGATCTACCCTGACCCTCTTAATAGCTGTGATAGAATCCCCCCGTATTACTGCCTTAAACGCATCCCAAACCACTAGTGGATCAGCCGAGTCCACGTTCTGTGTCCAATAATTGTCAACTGCTTCAAGCAGGTGATTAGAAACCTGCTCCTCCTGTAACCAGCCCGGCGACAGTCTCCAACTCCTGCCCCCCCAACCGCCGGGAAGAGCAGGGAGACGGAGAGTGGGTTATGATCCGATAGCCCTCCTGCCAAGTAATCTGCCCCCCCCACATAGGATAGCATAGCCTGGTTCGCAAATGCCAGGTCTATCCTAGCCGATGAGCTATGTGTCTGCGAAAGGTGGGAGTAACAGGTGGAGGTGGGATGTTTAGCTCTCCATATTTCCGATAAACCAGCCATAGAGACCCATGACAACAAGTCCTGCGATCCCCCCCTCCCAGGATTAGACGAGTCCAGATCACTTAGTGTAGCATTAAAATCCCCCATCATCAGAAGCGGTAAATGTGCATGCGGGGTCAGTTTCACAAATAAATCATATAACAGTTGTACATTAAAAGGAGATGGCACATATACATTAACCAGCAGAATTTTACGATTGGCTATATCCATAACTACTGCCGCATATCGCCCCCCCGGATCAGTTATCACCTGGTGGATCGTGCAGGGGAGCGCCTTGCTAATAAGTATAGACACGCCCCTTGCAAATGTGGAATAGGTGGCGTGAAATGACTTTTGAATCCAGTGTTTATGTAAGGCCAAAATTCTGTTTCCATCCAGGTGAGTCTCCTGCAAGAGGACCACATGCGGCCAAGCTACTTTTAAGTACTGGAACATCGAGGCCCTTTTAAATTTGCTATTCAGGCCCCGAACATTCCAGGACACAAACTTAATCACATTAGCCATATTCCCCTGTACAAAACATATCCCAGGTGCATCTTATATAGACCCGAAAGTCTAGATCAGGACACAGTAATAATACCTGACATGAAGCCCCCGCTAACCGAGGCCCGGGAACTGAGTAGCAAGTGTGTAAAAAGAAACCAATCCCCCCTCCCTCCCACCCCAACAACCCACCCCCCCTGCCATTATACCAGAACCAAAAAAATAAAAAAGACAAAAAAAAATATGAACCTTGAAGCAAAAAGGCTTCAAAAACACCCATCGTCTGGTATGCAGCTTCAAAACCCAAAAACAATTTAACACCCAAAAATCAGATGTTACTGGAAGTTTTTCCGAACGATCTCTTGTCCAACCGTAGAGCCTAAAAGTCTTCCTTAGTTCCAGAGAGCTCCACATAAACAGGTTTCAACTTGGAGCTATAAAATCAGGGCCTGAGAAAAGCTGAAGGAAGGACAGCGCACCACTGCCACCTAGTGTCTTCAGGGCTAATAGGTCAGGTAAGGCACGCAGCCTAGATATAATGCACAGGAGAGCACAGTGTTCCATCTCTCAGCTTAGCAAAGCAACATAGTGAAAAGCCCAAACAGCCAGTCCCAGAACTGGGGCAGTAAAAAACAAAAAACAAAAGAAAAAAATGTGGGGCCTGCAGCAACAGGCAACAGGAAAAATTTGTGTAGGGCGGCGCAAAAGGAAAGCAAAGTACACAGGACCATTGCCTCCGCCACCGTAATCAAAGTGCTGCCCCAAAGTGCTGCTGTCTAGAGTATCAGTAGACTCAAATAAGAGAAAAAAAGAGGGATATACTCAACAATAATAAAAAATGGAACATCAAGAGCAAAATCTCAATACTCAGCTTGTAGTGAAGGCACTTCAGGGGTTCCTATCCAACCAGTCGCAGGCATCCCTCGGATTATCAAAAAACTTTACGTTGCCTTGATGTTGAACTCGCAGTTTGCTGGGATAAAGCATGCTGTACTGTACATTCTTCTCACGCAGCCTTCTCTTAACATCGTTAAATGAGCGCCTTCTTCTCTGTGTTTCCGCCGAGAAATCAGGAAAAAGCATTATTTTGGCATTCTCATATTTCAGCTCTTGAGCCCTTCTGTATGCTGACAATATCATGTCCCTGTCCCTGTAATTCAGGAACTTCACCAGGAAGGGACGTGGATATTCACCCAGAGGCCTCCTGCCCATGGGCACCCTATGCGCCCGTTCCACCACATACGTTGGGGGTCTCTCACCCAAGTTCAGCAATTGTTTAAAGAAGTCCTCAGCAAAAGTGGTGGACTGTGGGCCCTCTGCCCCCTCCGGCAGTCCCACCACGCGGACATTATTCCTCCTTTGTCTGTCCTCGGCATCATTAGCGCGGTCCTGTAGTAGCCTCACCACCTCCTGCAGTTCAGATAATTGATTGCCCTGTACATGTGTCTCATCTTCCACACTTGAGATCCTCTCCTCTGCCTCTGTCAGCCTCCCCCTAATCTTGTCTAAATCATGCCTTATCAGTGTAAATTCAGTGGTGAGGTGATCTATGCTCACCATGACCGCGGCCTTGCTGGCAGTTATGGCCTCCAGGATCGGGCGGGTGATCGCCTCCTGGGCTGCATCCTGATCCGGAGGGACAGGCTGAGGATCCGCCGAACGGATGTCCTGTGCGATCCCCTCGACATGTGCCATCGTCTTGGCAAGCTTCCTCGCACTTCTTGAGGAGGGAGGATTAGGCAAGATGGCGGCGGCTAGGTCCGCGTCAGAGCCTCGTGCAGAGCGGGTCTGGCGTTGGCACTTCGGGGTCTGATTTCCGGATTTCGCCGCCCCCTTTCGCATGACCGGAGGTTCCCCCACCAGAATCAGGGCTGCTTCAGCAAAAAAAACGGGCAGTAAAGCTCCTAAAAACAGATGATTTGACCGGATCACTGTGGAGCTCTCTCAGCACACGTCTTGCCTCGATCACATCCGGACACGCCCCCCCGCTGTTTGCAAATCTTGAACACATTTTCCTGTGTTAAAAAGGAACTGTGTTATAAACCATTTTCCTGTTTGCAGCGATGGGAAGGTCAAGTCGCAAGCAGAAAGCAATGATGGCAGAAATGAGGGACAGAACTTTATGGCTGGAGGGGTTGTTACCGACAGAACAAGCCCCAGACTCGTGCAAAATGCACTTGGCTGCGTTGAACCAAGCCAAAGGGAAAGTGCATGTTGTTGCCCCTGGCAACGCTGGTGCAGGCCGGCCAGCTATCAGTGTGAAAAATGTAGAGAGTGAGCAGATGGGTGCGGTTGCCCATAGCAATGCCTCGGCATCATCTCCCGGGACTCTCCGGCGCGGTCCCACCGCACTCTAATTCTCGTCCTCTTTCTCCGTTTTGGCAGGATGGGAAGCGCTCCCAAACCAGAAATAACCACCGGAACACCTGACCTGGAGAACTGTCCTTTCAATTTCAATTTCAACTTGATTGGCCTGTATAGGCTGTATGAACAATTTCTTTATTCTATTTTTGATATTCGCAAAGTTTTATCTTTTTTTATAATTTTTTCTTTTTGATGACTTTTTCTTTTTCTATTGAAAATCATCTTTTATAGCTGACATTGGTAAAAAGATGAGGGATGGACAGCCGCACTCCAAACCAAACAGGTTGTCTTTATTCAAATCAACAGCAAGAACACAGCAGATCACAGCAATAGGAACAGGAGAATACCGACGTTTCTCACTGGCTTCAGTGCTTATTCAAGCCATGAATAAGCACTGAAGCCAGTGCGAAACGTCGGTATTCTCCTGTTCCTATTGCTGTGATCTGCTGTGTTCTTGCTGTTGATTTGAATAAAGACAACCTGTTTGGTTTGGAGTGCGGCTGTCCATCCCTCATCTTTTTACCAATATTTGCCTTAGTGCATTGCCTGCACCCTTGGAGTCCTATATTTTTGAAACGACCCTACAATAGACCTACCTTGAGCGGTGATCTTCTCTCTCATTTATAGCTGACATGGTGCCCCACTGGGACCTTAGTAGAGTGGGTCTTTTTGGCCTACCTATGTGGGGAGTGGGGGCCCTTTGACTGGAGGTTGGAGGGACTCCTCTTCGATGGGTGGACCCCGGGGTGGGAACAACCGAAGGGGAACCTTCCTGCCCGGGGTTGCCACCCGGGGGGACTTGCAGATATTTGTTACTTGCAGATGTGTTATATTTTTACCTGTTGATAATGTTACTAGTTGGACTCCGTCTGACCTGCTTACGAGAGTAATTCTGGTTATTTGGGTCGGGGTGGCTATGCATGCCACCTGATAGCGAGACTACTCACTCTCCTTGGAGGATGGTACCCTTGCGCATAATGGACCGGACTTTATGTCTGGTTGGGATTGTTCCATAAACCTTTTTTACTTTTTTTGTTTAGGGAACTTAAGTATGGACTTCTAGGCCATAGGCCGAATAATGTCTTTTCTATGTCACTATGTTCCTAATGTTTTCTTTTATCTTTTCCCCTCCCTTCCCACGAGCCTCAGGCCTGCACCCACTGCGTTGTGACTGGACCGGAAGGTCCAAGGGACGGTTGGTCCTCGCCCCGACAACCCTCACCACTTGTCGGATTATACAAGGTAAGAGTGCTCCGCCCTACCACGATGGCTAAATCATATTCCACTGACTACTCAATTGACTACTCAATTGTGAGCCACAATGTCCACGGGTTTAACTCTCCCGTCAAACGGACCAAAGCTTTTAAGTTTTTTTTTAAACAGAAAGCTGATGTCCTCTTGCTACAAGAGACCCATTTTTCAAGGACTTCCGCGCCCCGATATCTCAATGTAAAATATCCAAAAAATTTATTTTCGGGGGGAGCGGAAAAAAAGGGAGGGGTGGCTATCTGTTTTTCTAAACGGACTTCTTTTACCCCAATCACGATTATCAAGGACAAGGGAGGTAGATATCTCATGGCGGTGGGACATTTTCATGACCAAGAGGTTTCTTTTATATGATATTATGCCCTGAATACGGGACAGACAGAATTCTTTAGCAAGATGTTTCGGATACTGTTGCCCAAAGCTCAGGGACAGATAACAATTGGGGGTGACAGTAATATTCCCCTAGACCGCATCATGGACAAATCAGATCCTACTAGACCGACACTAAAGCGACCACCGACTGGTAGTAGCAGGATAGCGCGCCTATTCCATTTCCATGGACTGATCGACGTCTGGCGGGAAAATAACCACACAGTAAGGCCTCGTACACACGACCGAACATGTCTGCTGAAACTGGTCCGCAGACCAGTTTCAGCAGACATGTTCGGTCGTGTGTACGGCCGACCGGACAGGTTTCCAGCGGACATTTGTCCAGCCGACCGTTTTGCAGCGGACAAATGTTTCTTAGCATGCTAAGAAACATGTCCGCTGGAATCCTGTCCGTCGGACATGTTTGGTCGTCTGTACAGACTCACCGTACATGTCCGAGCGGCCGCCATCCCTCGCATGCGTCGAATCACTTCGACGCATGCGTGGAAGCATTGACCTTCCAGCGTCGCGCACGTCGTCGCGTCATCGTCGCGGCGACGGCGTGGACACGTCACCGCGCTGTCTGTCCGCACGGATTTCTGTCTGATGGTGTGTACAACCATCAGACAGAAATCTCAGAGGGGACATGTCCGCTGAAAACGGTCCGGCGGACCGTTTTCAGCGGACTGCCCCCTTGTCTGTACGAGGCCTTAGAGATTACACCTATTATTCACAGGTCCATCACACGTATTCTAGGATTGATCACCTTTTGGTGCGTACTCCCTTACTCCCATACATAACCTCAGTTAAGATATTGATTACTCCTTGGTCGGACCACTCCCTGATTAATCTTTCCATTACGGGCCTCTGGACTAAATCTAAACCCTCCCCCTGGAGACTTAATGTCAGTTTATTAAATGACCCAATACTTTATGCAGAAATAGAGCGGGAAATACAAGATTTTTTTTCAGTTAATGAGCCTTCTGACACATCACCCGCGATTAATTGGGTGGCGCAAAAGGCTACGATTCGGGGGAAATTGATACAGGTTGCGGCCAGGGCGAAGCAGGCTTGGGACCAAGACAATAAACTTCATGGGCCAGATCCACATACATCTGCGCCGGGCGCAGCGTATCTAAGATACGCTACGCCGCTGTAACTTACTTTTAGTTGGTTTGAATCCTCAACGAATTTGCGCCGTAAGTTACGGTGGCATAGTGTATCTCTCGAGGCGTAAGGGCGGGGAATTCAAATGGCTGTGATGGGGGCGTGTTTTATGTTAATACGTCGTGACCCGACGTAATCAACGTTTTTTTTTAACTGCGCATGCGCCATCCCTGGGGGTATCCCAGTGCGCATGCTCGAAATGAAACCGGAACCAGCCAGAAGGATGGCCATACTTAACATTGAGTACGCCACCATATAGCAGCTTTAACTATACGCCGGAAAAAGCCGAACGCAAACGAAGGAAAAAATTGCGCCGGGCCGACGTACGTTCATGGATCGCCGTAAATAGCTAATGTGCATACTCAACGCGGATTACGAGGGAAACGCCACCTAGCGGCCGCCGAAAAATTGCATCTAAGATCCGAAGGCGTATGAAGACGTACGCCTGTCGGATCAAGCCGAGATGCCGTCGTATCTTGTTTTGAGGATTCAAAACAAAGATACGACGCAGGAATTTTGAAATTACGCCGGCGTATCAATAGATACGCCGGCGTAAGTTCTTTGTGGATCTGCCCCCTAGAGTCCAAGTTAGAAGACTTGATGGGAGATCAAGCTGGAACCCCCAGATGGACCTGAGACACGAAATAGATGAAGTGAGACTTGCATTAAATTTAAGTTTGACCACTCGCGCTGAGAAGCATATTAGTTGGTCTAAGCACAGATTTTATACCATGGGTGACAAACCAACCACAATGTTAGCTAGGAAGCTAGTACCTCGACCTTTTACGCCAGCTTTACCTAAATTGCGACTGCCCACGGGCACTTACACTAAGGCCCCATACACACGATAGAATCCATCCGCTGAAAAATCCCAGCGAATGGGTTTCAGCGGATAGATCCTATGGTGTGTACACTCCAGCAGATCTGTTTCCGCGGATATATCTCCCCTGGGATGGATTCCAGCAGATCGAATATTCGCTGACATGCTAAACAAATCCATCTGCTGGAATCCATCCCAACGGGTCTGTATAGACTCACCGGATCCATCCGTCCGAAGGGATCCCCCGCATGCGTCGTAATGATTCGACGAATGCGTGGAATTCCTTATATGACAGCGTCGCGCACGTCGCCGCGTCATAATCGCGGCGACGGCGCGACACGTCATCGCCAGAGGATTTCGGCGCGGATTTCAATGCGATGGTGAGTACACAATGCGATGGTGAGAAATCTGCTGAAATCCTCGAGAGGATTTATCCGCAGAAACGTTCCGCTGGAACGTATTCGCGGATAAATCCTCTCGTGTGTATGGGGCCTTACACTCAGAACCCTGAGAGGATAATTCGGGAATTCTATAAATTTTATGCTAAATTATATAGTTCACCGATAGTAATTGATTTTTCCTACATAGGACCCATACCCCATTACCCCATAGTGATTGACAACCTCATTCATTCACTTTTTTTCCTTTACCAGTACTCAAATGTGTGCCCCATGTGCGCCCGCCTCACCCTTTGGCATTGTGCTGTGGCTGCTTTTGCCTCATCTGACTGATGTCCCACGTCTCTCTGTCCTTGGCTCTCCTCAATGGCTGGTCTGTCCTTGGAATAAGGGGGAGGTGTCCCCGCTTCAACTCCGGGGGAGACATTTCATTCCAGGACCATCATCCCACTCCTTAGTTTGGAACGCAAGGGTTATTCCACTTTTGGCCCAACATAAAGGTAATATACCATACAACCAAACTCGCTTATGCTGCTACCATGATTCAAGTGACGCAGATTGCACATACTCACCTGTAGCTTTATCCCTTTCCCCCCCTCCTTTTTCTCTCTAGCTTATTGCTATGCACCCCACTCCTGATGATTGGCTTTAAACGCCAAGAAACGCGTCGAGTCTATGCTCAGGGATGCCAAGATCAAGCTTGCCCAATTATGTGTTTTATTATCATTTTGTTTTCAGCTACCAATTTTATTGGATAATCATGTCTACTGTATCTATATGTCAATTTATTGTGATTGCTTTTAATGGTCATGTCCTGGATTTTGAATATTTTTTTATATCAATGTTATTATGACTACATGTATTATGCCTTTGTATGCATGATCTCTGTATTATATATTATGATACATATTACATTATTAAGTTTACATTTGACTCCTTCAATTTCTTTTTCGGATTGATCACTAAGCACTTTCTTTTGACCACAGAGATTTCCCTTGATGGGACTGTGATAGATCTTTTACTGTTGATATCCTTAACAAGTTTACAAACCCGTCCATGCCCCATTTAAAGTCATATGACCCAATTTTTCTTGTTCTATATAGTTCACCGACTAATCCGGACATGTCTAAGGCTGAGACATTTTTTAGCAATATTTAATTTCCTAGATTGACACAGGCCCATGCTGATCTGATGGATGAGGCATTTACCGAAACTGAGATAAAATCTGCGATCAAATCCTTGCATCCCACCAAGGCACCAGGCCCTGATGGCTTTCCTGGATATTATTACAGAAAATATCAAGATGTACTTGTACTTGTACCCCATTTATGTATATATTTTAATGCCATGAGACAAGATGGTAAGCTTCCTAGTCATGAAAATGCAGCTTATATAAATGTGATTCCCAAACCGGGGAAAGATCACAGAGACTGTGCCAATTATTGCTCGATCTCCTTGATCAATACGGATCAAAAAATTCTGTCAAAAATGTTGTTACAAAGCGCTTTCTGGGTCTCCTGCGGACCCTATACGACGCACCGAGTGCTACTTTAATGCTCCGGGGATATTCCTCCCAATCTTTCGCAATCAGAAGGGGAACTAGACAGGGATGTCTATTATCCCCGTTATTGTTTGCCTTGGCGATTGAACCGCTAGCGATAAAAATTTGCTTGTGTCCAGATATTCGGGGAATTACTTGTGGAGAATATGAGCACAAATGCTTGCTCTTCGCCAGGGGTCAAGTCCTGGGGAAAAAAGTGTGGGAACTCCCTCCCAAGATCCACTACCCCACCAAAAAAAAAAATGATACGCTCGTATGCATAAATACTAAACCGCAAGTTCTTTCTAAATCCCGCGATAATTGCGGCAGACCTCCGCAATGTCTCCTGGGAACAATGACAAAATCTCCCAGGAGACATTGCGGCATCGAGGAAGTGACAGAATAACCGATGAATCCATATACAGGAAGCGGCCAGTAACGTGAAGGATTACTAAGGTTCGCCTGCCCCTGACAGTGACTCGAGCTGGACATCGCCGCTTAGTGAAGGATTGGCTCAGGTGGCTCTGCTGCTCTAGTCCTGCAAAGGGAACTGAGTTCCTGCTGTGAAAAAAGTGCAGGAACTCCGTTCCCACGCGTTCCCGCAGGACTTGAGCCCTGCTCTTCGCCAACGATCTGTTGCTGACCCTGACATCGCCGACCACCTCCCTTCCTAACCTCTATGCTATTTTGCAACCATTCTCTGACCTCTCAGGGCTAAAAATGAATCATAGTAAATCTAAGGCGCTGAATCTGTCACTGCCAAGCTCTACCCAGACAGCGCTTGAGCAGGCATTTAGCTTTGGCTGGGAATCTGATGCGCTCTCTTACTTAGGCGTCCGTTTGACCCCGTCTATTGAAATGTTATATAGAAAGAATTACCCGGTCATTTTTAAAAGATTAACTGAAGATTTAGCGAAGTGGCAGATTTACCCTCCATCATGGTTCGGCAGACTTCACTCTATAAAAATTCATGTTTTACCTAGATTATTGTATTTATTTTGCACCTTACCCGTACCTTGTAATGATTTAAAAAATTTCCAAAGAAAAGTCCTCCAGTATATTTGGGGTAATAAGAGGCCTAGGGTGAATAGGAGTACTGTTTACACGCCAAAACTAAGAGGTGGACTTGGTTTGCCGGATTTACAGAAATATTTCTACGCTGCTCAGCTAGCGCATCTTGCTAGATTCAACTCCCGGCACTCCCCATCCATCTGGATGATCATGGAATCATACTCTTGTCGCCCCAGACCTATCTCTCACATTATGTGGCTGCCACTTAAAGAGAGACCATTGATACTATGCCCTTCATTATCTTTTTCGCTGGAATTATGGGACAGAGTCTCGAGATCTCAGAGTCTGAGATCTCCCCATTCACCCCTGGCACCATTATTGAAAAATAGAGCATTCACCCCGGGCCTCACCCTCCTTGCGTATGACTGGTGGACTAATAAGTGTTTACTGCGCATAGCTGAATTCTATGACCATAGGGGTATGTTATCTGAACAGACCATGATTGAGAAGTATGATATGCCTTCGATAGAGAGATACAGGTATACTCAGATTTCTCATTTTATACAAACCCTGGCCCGTAAGACCAAACTAGCGATACTGACACCCATGGAATGTTTGTGCTCCCAATATGATAAGGCCGCGTACACACGGTCGGTCCAAACCGATGAAAACGGACTGAAGGACCTTTTCATTGGTCCAAACCGATTGTGTGTGGGCCCCATCGGTCAGTTATCCTTCGGTCAAAAAATGTAATACTTGCTTTAAAATTGAACCGATGGACGCCTAACCGATAGGTCAAAACCGATGGTTAGTATGCAGAAGGATCGGTTAAAAACCAGCGCATGCTCAGAATCAAGTCGACGCATGCTTGGAAGCATTGAACTTCATTTTTCTCTGCACATCGTTGTGTTTTACCTCACCGCGTGGGACTCGATCGTTTTTTTAACTGATGGTGTGTAGGCACATCAGACCATCAGTCAGCTTCATCGGTTAACCTTCGGACCGTTCTCATCGGATGGACCGACCGCGTGTACGCAGCCTAAGTAAGATGAAGGGTCATATATCTTCTATTTACATGATGTTGATGGGGGAGCCGACGAAGCTGAACTACATGATCTAATGGGAGAAAGATCTCCAGGAAACCCTAGATTTGAATGAATGGCACACGTTGGCGAAGACGGCTTCTCGATCACTCATTAACACTTCAATAATATAAGCAAACTATAAGGTCCTATTTCGATGGTATATGGTGCCAGCTAGGTTTGCCAACTTTGTGTCAGATGCATCCCTCAAGTGTTTCAGAGGTTGTGGCCAAATTGGTACAGCCTATCATTTAAGGTGGACAGGCCCTAAGGTTAGAAGGTTTTGGATTAGAATTTATAATTTTCTCTATACACTCACTCAGATTAATTTAAGGAAATCGGCAAAGTAAGCCTTACTGGGTTGTAGGGTGGAGGGGGCCTCCAAGTTTTGTAGGCGGCTTCTTACTTTTATATTCATTTCCGCAAAAATTACCATAGCCAGAAATTGGAGGTCAGCTGCACTACCATTCGAACAGTTTAAAGGTAAACTTACCTGGTTAATGTTAAATGAAAGGTTAACGGCATTAGCACAAGATAAAATGAAACTATTCCATAGAGTGTGGGTCCCATGGCTTACATACCTAATGAATGTTCCCAAGATGATCACTATGTAGCTTCTTATTTCCGATTGATAGGTTTGGGTGCGGAGCTGGGGCTCTTCTGCCTCCCCCCCTCCCCTCCTTTCTTCTCTTCTCTTCTTTCTGACCTTCTTACTTCTCTTTCGGATCTTTTCCTTTATTACTTGTTTTTACTTCATTTATTATTTTTTCTCAATGTTTGTTTAATGTAAATGAGCGTTGGCAGTTTAGGCTGGTTGATTGTAGGGGCTGGGGTTAAGCGTTAGAGGTGGACCCTTGGAGTAATGGGCCAGAGTTAGCTTTACTACCGCGCAGGGATGGACTGGCCACTGGGACTACAGGGAGTTTCCCGGTGGGCCAATGGCTCAGTGGGCAGGCTTCAGTGACAGCGGACCGCCGCCCCCTCCGCTCCTCTGTCTCTCCCTCCCTGCAGAGCTCACCTCCTCTCCCTCCCCGCAGCGCTCACCTGGGGGGAACAGAGAATCAGGGGGAAGACCAGAGGAGCACGGGGGAGGGGACAGACAGCTGACTCAACAGCTATGGCCTGGGAGTTTCTCACTTCTGCCTAAACTTGTCCCATAAGGGGGAGCACCGAACTGATTCTTTGCCCCAGGTGAAATAATGTTTAGCTTCCCCACTGGTACTGCCTATAAGAGTACCAGTACCAACTGTTCTACTCAAATAAAGTAGAACGGCTAGTGGCAAGTGAAGGGGGAGAGGGGGCTTGGGTGGCCGACAGAGGGGGGGGGTGCGGGAGTTGTCCGGCCGCCATAGGAGAGACATGTCAAAGTGGGCCAGTGTGGAAGAAGTCCAGGGCCAAATTTTTGTCCCAGTCCAGCCCTGCTACCGCGCCGGTAGACCCTGGTCAGCTTTTGCACTAGTTTTCTGTCTGTTTTAATTTGTCTCATTGTTCTCTTAGTGTAATCGACTGGACTGCGTTTCAGTTTTCACTGAATGTTTGATCAATGTTGTAGGAAGAAAAGTCGAGATTATTGTTTTTCTACTTCTTTGTATTTTAAACCTTTAATAAAAATTATTGAAACTAAAACAACAAATATTTTCTTTCTGATACTTGATCTAATTGTTTTCCTTGTATAGTTGATGTACAGGTGCTTGAAATACACATTAACCACTTCCCACCTGGTCAATAGCAGATTGACATCCAGGAAGTGGTTCAGTTGTCCTGACTGGACTTCTATTGATGTCCAGCAGGATAACAGCCGCCGTGCACCCGTGGGGGCGCGCATCGCGACGATCGGTGGTGCGGTGTGTCTGTCTTACACACCGCTACACCGATCTCAGTAAAAAGCCTCCGGCGGAAGCTGTTTACCACATGATCAGCTGTGTCCAATCACGACTGATCATGATGTAAACAGGAAGAGCCATTGATCGGCTTTTCCTCACTCGCATGGCCATCCACATGTGTAAATACATGCAAAATATGTGCCAATCAGTGCCCACAAATGGGCACTGATTGGCACCAGTATGAAATACATGCTGGGCATCACAGATGTCAATGACACCCATCAGTGTCCTCAGTGCCACCCGTTGGTGTCCATCAGTGCCACCCATCCGTGCCCATCTGTGCCCACCTATCAGTGCCCATCAGTGCCCATCCATGCCATCTATCAGTGCCACCCATAAGTACCCATTAGTGCCACCCATAAGTACCCATCAGTGCCGCCAATTGGTGCCCATCAGTGCCGCCTATTGGTGCCCATTAGTGCCACCTACAAGTGCTGCCTATCGGTGGTCATCATCAGTGCCCATCTGTGTTACCTCATCAGTGCCACCTCATCGATGCCCATCGGTTCCGCCTTATCAGTGCCCGTCAGTGCAGCCATATCAGTGCCCATCATTGGAGAAGAAAACGTACTTATTTACAAAAAAATAACAGAAACAAATAAAACCTTTTTTTTTCAAAATTTTCAGTCTTTTTAATTTTTTTGCACAAAAAATAAAAACCGCAGAGGTGATCAAATACCACCAAAAGAAATCTCTATTCATGGGAACAACATGATAAAAAAAATTTTGGGTACAGTGTAGCATGACCACGCAATTGTCATTCAAATTGCGACAGTGCTGAAAGCTGAAAATTGGCTTGGGCAGGAAGGTGTATAAGTGCCTGCTATTGAAGTGGTTAACCACTTCCCGACCGCCGCATGTATATGTACGTCCACAGAATGGCACGTACAGGCAAATGGGGGCGTACAGGTACGTCCTTGCCTTTCCGCGGGTCGGGGGTCCGATCGGGACCCCCCGCTACATGCGGCGGTCGGATTCCCACAGGGAGCGATCCGGGACGACGGCGCAGCTATTCATTTATAGCCGCTCCATCGCGATCGCTCCCCGGAGCTGAAGAACGGGGAGAGCCGTGTGTAAACACGGCTTCCCCGTGCTTCACTGTGGCGGCTGCATCGATCGAGTGATCCCTTTTATAGGGAGACTCGATCGATGACGTCAGTCCTACAGCCACACCCCTCTACAGTTGTAAACACACACTAGGTGAACCCTAACTCCTACAGCGCCCCCTGTGGTTAACTCCCAAACTGCAACTGTAATTTTCACAATAAACAATGCAATTTAAATGCATTTTTTGCTGTGAAAATGACAATGGTCCCAAAAATGTGTCAAAATTGTCCGAAGTGTCCGCCATAATGTCGCAGTCACGAAAAAAATCGCTGATCGCCGCCATTAGTAGTAAAAAAAAAAAACTATCCCTTAATTTGTAAACGCTATAAATTTTGCGCAAACCAATCGATAAACGCTTATTGTGATTTTTTTTAACAAAAATATGTAGAAGAATACGTATCGGCCTAAACTGAGGAAAAAATAAATTTTATATATGTTTTTGGGGGATATTTATTACAGCAAAAAGTAAAAAATATTGCATTTTTTTTAAAATTGTCACTCTATTTTTGTTTATAGCGCAAAAAATAAAAACCGCAGAGGTGATCAAATACCACCAAAAGAAAGCTCTATTTGTGGGGAAAAAAGGACGTCAATTTTGTTTGGGAGCCACGTCGCACGACCGCGCAATTGTCTGTTAAAGCGACGCAGTGCCGAATTGTAAAAACGCCTTTGGGCATTTAGCAGCATATTGGTCCGGGGCTTACATGGTTAATATCCAAATTTTCAGCATTACTATGTTTTTTATCTTCCTCCTTGCACATTAGCTTAAAAATAACGCTCCTAGCAGCAGATTTTGAAAAAAAAATTCTGCTACTAGAAGCAAATAGTGTTATTCCATGTGCCCATGGACACTATTTTATTCTAGAAGAGTTTTTCTGCTAGCTGCTAGGACCAGAAAAATACATATTTTTTTGAGTTTTTGGGAGCGATTTGCCAGCAGAAAAAAAGCGGAAAGCTCCTAACTGCTGCTAAAACACTGCTAAAAGCTGGCACAAAAAAGCTATTATGAGTTTTTTTTACGTGGCATTTTTTTTAGCTTATAGTGTCATGGAGCCTTAACCATAAATATATTGAGGGTGGAACCCTCTTCTGTCATATTGGTAGCACTACGGTCTGAATCACCTAAATAGGTGCAGAAAAGTGAAACACGGTAGAAATGTTGTGCTCTTTTTTAAATATACCATTTCCAGGGGTGGACTGACAACCCATGGGGCCCCCGGGCAATACAAGATTATGGGGTCCCTGGGCTTACAGATGGCCACCACACCAAGAGGCAGGGCAGCTAAAATCTCAGGATTTTCACATCAAAAGCATGTCAGTTTAAGACATAGCAGGGACAGATGTAAAAAAAAAGCCTGGCAACCCTGATGGGGCCCCCTAGTGGCATGGGGCCCTCGGGCAGTGCCCGAAAGTCCCAATGGTCAGTCCACCCCTGACCATTTCTATACCACTTTTTGAAATATAACACCAAGAGCTGTTTGAAGCAAGTGTTCTTGATATATCTTATTTTGAATTACATTGAAGGTATAGAAAAGTACCTTTTAATGTTGAAAAAAAAGCTCCCCTGCTTGGCTACAGGAAAACATTTACTGATCATACCAGGTAAAAAAAGATTCATCTGACTCTTCTGCAGAGAAACCGTCACTTTTCAATGGATTTTTAGTAGACATGTGCACAGGATACATTCGTATCGTTCCGTAGGTTCGTTTCCGTTCGTTTTTCGTAAGACGCCCATTTTCCTGTTCGTTCCCGTTCGTTTTTCGTACGACAAGATTTTTTCGTATTCCTATCGTTTCGTATTTTCGTTACCGTTTTATTTTCGTACATGGTTCGTTATTCTGTTTAATTCATGTTCGTTACTTGTTAGACAATAATTTTTGTGAATTTTCGTCAATGATTTGCATTCTGTGTTTTGGATTCCTTTTTCTGTTTGTGTTTTTGGTCGTGTGTTCGTGTGACATCTATGACAATTTGTTGTGGATGTCATGTGGGCATGCGACTGAAAATACGAACAGAAAAAGGATTTTCGTCATTTTGTACTTTCATAAATATATCGCAGGATTTGCGGCACTTTCAACACGCGGCTCATCCATATTAACTATTGTTAAGCCCCATACACTTGGTCAGACATTTTTAACAACAAACATAAAAACAACCGTTTTCCGTTCGTTCTCAGAAAATTTGTTCGTTTTTAAACTCCATCAGAAAACCATTTTTGGGTTCAAAAGTCTGGCCAACTGATCTCCCTTCAGATGAAAATCCACAGAAAAGTTTATTTGGCTTTACTGTACTACTCAGCACAAAAGAGAAGCTGCTTTACTAACTACACTCACTGCCCATTCAGAAAGACGAAAATTACATCTGTGGCAAGGGATTTTTCATTCTGTGTTTTGGGTCCTTTTTCTTTTGGTGTTTTCGGTCGTGTGTTCGTGTGACATCTGTGGCAAAAGATTTGCATTCTGTTGAATCCAAAATACGAACAGAAAAAAGGAATTCAAAATACAGGGTGCGGGTCTTTTGTTGTGGATGTCATATGAGCATACGACTGAGGGTGCGAACAGAGAAGGAATTCAAACAAGATACAGAGTGCAAATCTTTTGTTGTGGATGTCGTGTGAACATACGGCTGAGGATACGAGCAGAGAGGGGATTCAAACAGGATACAGAATGCAAATCTTTTGTTGTGGATGTCGTGTGAACATACGGCTGAGGATACGAACAGAGAGGGGATTCAAACAAAATACAGAATGCAAATCTTTTGTTGTAGGTGTCATGTGGACATGTGGCTGAGGATACGAGCAGAGAGGGGATTCAAACAGGATACAGAATGCAAATATTTTGTTATAGATGTCATTTTCATTCTTTTGCCGTTTTCGTTTTGTCGTATTTTCGTCAGATCGTTCGTTCGTATTTGCGGTTGTTCGTTATGCGGCTCATTCGTAATCCCGTCGTTTTCGTATTTTGGTGCTTTAATTTTTTCGTATGTACACATTATTCTGCGGGTACGAAAATGAACATTTTCGTACGAAAATAACATTCGTACGAACGGGAATGCACATATCTAATTTTTAGGAGACGGACCAGTCAACATGTGCACCAGGTCATTTTATACAGTTTGTGACAATAAGAAAAAGAGCAGAACATATCTCACAGTAAAAGTAAGATGGAGACTGTAATATTAACCCAATTGAGGTTTGAATAATTTTCCATCTAGATGAAAAAAGGTG
Source organism: Rana temporaria (assembly GCF_905171775.1). Lineage (NCBI taxonomy): Eukaryota > Metazoa > Chordata > Amphibia > Anura > Ranidae > Rana > Rana temporaria. The sequence continues at coordinate 348,768,443 of NC_053492.1, forward strand.
TTTTGCAGCAATCTTTGACCCCACCGGAGTGACTTCACATCACTTTGTTTCCCAACGGGAATGAAGAAAATTCTCTCTAAAGGGGGTCATAGACTTAAGTAAACCCTGACAAAAGTTCTATACCTACCGCCCTGTACCCAAAACTAAAAATCAATTTTTATGGCTGGAGTTGGGGTTAAGTTGAGAGAGTTATTATTCTTTCTAAAAGAAATTGGGCATGCAAACCAATAAAGGTGATGTGCAGAGGTGGATGAGGAAAATTGATAGTGTTTACTACAATATTAAGCATAAATTCCCAAATAGTTTCAATGGAAACATAAATACCCTGTTGGAGGCAGTAGTTGTAGTAGTAGCAGAGGCGTAGCTTGAAGCTTGTGGGTAGGGATGAGCCGAACACCCCCCCCCATTTGGTTCGCACCAGAACCTGCGAACAGACCAAAAGTTTGTGTGAACTTTAGAACCCCATTAAAGTCTATGGGACTCGAACGTTTGAAATCTAAAGTGCTCATTTTAAAGGCTAATATGCAAGTTATTGTCCTAAAAAGTGTTTGGGGACTTTTTATCTTTCAGAAATGACATTTTGTGCAGGGACAGATCTAAGCACGGGAAACAAGCGCTGCTTTACAGGCATACTTTACACACCCCCTAGGTACGAAATTTAAAGGAATATTTCACTTTTATTGTTTCACTTTAAGCATTATTAAAATCACTGCTCCCGAAAAAACAGACGTTTTTTTAAAACTTTTTTTGCATTGATACATGTCCCCTGGGGCAGGACCCAGGTCCCCAAACACTTTTTATGACAATAACTTGCATATAAGCCTTTAAAATTAGCAATTTAGATTTCTCACATAGACTTTTCTATGGGTGTTCTTCGGCTTTTAGAATTTGCCGCGAACACCCCAAATTGTTTGCTGTTCGGCGAACAGGCAATGTTCGAGTCGAACATGAGTTCAACTCGAACTCAAAGCTTATCCCTACTTGTGGGCCCCAGTGCAAAGTTGACCTGATCCCCCCACTACTTCCACCGCACACTTCAGCCTGCATAAGCTCCCCCCAGTCTGCTCAAGTCCCACCCAATCTGCATAATCCCCCCACAGTGTCCCCCCCAGTCTGCACAAGTTTCCCCCTAGTCTGCACAAGTCCCCCCCCAATGTGCACAAGCCCCCCCATTCAGTGTCCCCCCCAGTCTGCACAAGTTACCTCCCAGCCTTCACAAGCCCACACCCAGTCTGCACAAGTCTCCCCATCCCCAGTCTGTACAAGTCCCACAAGTCCTCCCCAGTCTGCACAGGTCCCCTTCAATCGGTATAATCCCCCCACCCCCCCTCCAGTCTGCACAAGTTCCCTTCAATCGCTACAATTCCCCCCCAGTCTGTACAAATGCCCCTTCTACCTAAATTCACAGAGCTCACTTTGGAATCACATCTCTCTCTCTCACAGGATGGCAGATTTCCTTTCATTCCCAGGCCTCCGGGGGATGACATGACATAAGCACCCCACCCCTCCAGACATGTAGTTCCTGCCCCCAGTCTGTCGCCTCGAAGCTACAGCAAGAGATCTTTGTGTGACTGAGAAACAAGTCACACAGAATTGTGACAGGACCCAGAGATCGGGCAGTGATAGGCGCAGCTGCGTCTCCTCAGGCTTGTCTCATCCATGGGAACACTGCACACGTTTCACCCATAGATGAGGCGCCACTGGGGAGGCCGAACAAACAATTGTGACCCCTGCAACCCCTATTGCTACGCCCATGAGTAGAAGTATGGTAGTTGATAAGAACAATGTTGAGCCTCCAGATGCTGGCAGCAACGCAGTTGCCTTTGCTCTATTTGATTTGGTGCTGCAGTTTGAGAACAGTGACTCATGCTTACAGCACATTTGAAATAAAGCTTTCTCTGAATCCAACACGTTATTGCTTTTCTTTACTTTCCATGGACTTTTAAAGTCACAAGATGTTCTTTTTTCCATATCTTTCCTTTTTGAGTCAACTGTTAAATTGACTGCCTAATCATGGTTTTGTTCTTGTTCTGCAGATAGAGTCTCCTTAGCTGGCTGCCCAATTGCTCTCAGTTCAGGATATTATAAGGAAACATTTCTATGTATTTAATCTTTACTTAAAATAAAAAACTAGGGGGGCGTGTCCTGGCTATGGAGGAGTGAGGACGCGTGTGTCTGCCGCTCCGATCCACCGCCGCACCTAACCTGAGCTACAAGGGAGGATTGCCTGCCGTCTATCCCCTGACATGTCGCAGAAGAACCGGGCACCCCCGCAGACCCCTCGGGGAGGCGGCTCGAGACAGGGACAGCTCGATTCCTTCCTCGTGGAGCCGACCAGGGGCGGCCGCGAGGCACTCAAGATGGCGCCGACCGGGAGATCGCAGAGCGCTGCCCCAGCCTCGCAGGCCCCGACGACCCGATCCCAGCTGCAACCGGGCTCCCCCGGACCTACTCCGTCGCTGGTGAGTGACACGATGGCCCCGATCTCCCCGCACTCGCCCTCCTCTCTCCTGGGCCTCTCTGATGAGCCTGACCCCCTGGAAGACGCAGACATCAGGCGCCATATTTGGGCCCTCCCCACCAAAGCGGACCTAGAGCGCTTCGCAGACCGGGTCGAGAAGGCCCTGAAAGAAGATGTGGCCCAATTAAAGGCGGACACTACCCATCTGGGCAATAGGGTAGAAGTCCTGGAGCAGAAGCTGGAAGACGTGCTCCCGGTCATATCGCAACTACAGGAGAAATGTTCGGCTCAGAGCCATCAAATTGAGGCCTTGTTGTGTCATTTAGATGACATGGAGAACCGCAGCCGAAGGGCGAATATCAGGATAAGGGGCCTGCCTGAAGCGACCGGAGCAAGGGATATAACCCCTACATTAGAAGACATATTTAAGGACATTTTAGGCCTGCCTGCAACGGCTGTGGTGGAAATTGACCGTGCACATAGAGCACTTAAACCACCGTCGCAAGACGTGAATAACCCGCGTGACATCATCTGCAAACTCCACAAATACACACTTAAGGACCGCATAATGCAGAAGATGAGAGGTAAAACCCACTACGATTTTGATGGTGCCCGTCTAACTTTTTACCAGGACATCTCAAGGCGCACCCTTATGCAGAGAAGGCTGCTGCGACCCCTTTTGGCGGCCTTACAAGATGCAGGCCTGACATACCGCTGGGGTTTCCCCTTCTATCTTCAAGCTACCAAAGACGGCAGAACTGTGACTCTCCGCACGAAAGATGATTTGCCACACTTCCTTTCATCTCTTGACCTGGACCCGGTGGACTTCCCGGACTGGCGGACGTCGTCGGAAGTCCCTAACCTCACCCTCCCGCCTTCGGGCCCCTGGCAGACGGCTAAACGCAGGAACCGCAGACGGAGACGGAGTCAACGCCTTTCCGAGTCCTCACAAGGGCCTGCTCCAGTTGGAGAATGATCCTCCTTTACTTCATCTCCGGCCGGAGATGCTTGATGACTCCTATACCGATGTGCCCACTCCTGACTGTTTGGGCTCCCTGATGCCTATACCCCTTGAGACTGCCACCTTGAACACTTAGCTCCCTTTCCTCCCATACATGCCGCTCCACGCCTGGTGCGGTGGTCGGTGGCGGATGCCCCCTCCTCTCCCTCCTGTTGTGTTAGCCACGTTCCCCCAGTAGGCTACCCTTTTTTATTTTTTGGGTACTGATCCCCTTTGGGATCTTGGACTAGGGTCCGGGCCCTCCCTCCTTTAAGGATTGGGGTCCCGGACAGGGTCCATAGTAAATTGGCTAGACCGTCTGGTCTCGACCTTTCCCCCCCTCTCACCTAATTTTTATTTTTTCCTACATTTTTTTTTACTGTTTTTTTTTGCCGTGTTTACAATGCATTTCCTGATTATTGATGCATGTTATTTTGTCTCCACTCCTCCCACTCTTTCATCTGTCCCTTCCTCCCTTTTCCCTCTCTCCCCCCCTTGCCCTTCTCCTACTCCTCTCTTTCCTAGGTGCGTCTTGCTGCTCCGCCTTCCACACCGTGCGCCCCGTATCTGTCAGCGAATCCATCCTCTCCGTACACACCTATGGCCACCCTACAGGTAAGCTCTTACAATGTTAGAGGCTTATGCTCCCCCCACAAGCGCAGCAAGCTCTGGTGGGAGTTGAAGAGGCTCAAAACGCAGGTGGTCTTCCTGCAGGAGACCCACTTCACGCCTCAGTCGCTACCCAGGCTCCCTAAACACCTCTTTAGCCAGTGGTTTATTAGTACATCCCCAACCCCTAAATCCAGGGGTACTGCAATAGCTATACACAGGTCATGCCCCTTTCAACCCACTGACACCCGAATAGACCCCCTGGGCCGCTACGTATTTCTGAAGGGCTCCCTAGCAGGACACACCTACACGTTCGCATCTATCTATGCCCCCAATGTTAATCAGCTGGGGTTCCTTGACACTATGTTGGAACGTCTAGGCGAGTTTAGAGAGGGCTCCCTGATCCTGGGGGGGGACTTCAATGTCAGCCCTGACCCCTTACTTGACACTTCTCATGCTAGACCCACACACTCCTACGCGTTCCTTAAGCACTTCCGTAAGTCCCTCCAATCCCTCCTTCTGACGGATAGCTGGCGAACATTACACCCTTCTGACCGCGACTTTAGCTACTATTCTAAGGTACATGATGTCTACACCCGCATTGACCACCTGTATGTGGACCGGAACTCCCTGGAGCTTCTGAGATCTGCCTCCATAGGACAGATTACCATTTCGGACCATGCGCCGGTGTCGGCGGTCTTTGCTTTACCCTCTGGCTCACGTCGATCCTGGACATGGCGACTGAATGACAACCTATTAGACGACGCGGGGGTGGTGGGAGAAATCGCAGACACTCTGTCCCACTATTTTGCCGAGAATTCCACGGCTGACGTGAGTGAGGGCACGTTGTGGGAGGCCCATAAGGCCGTGATCAGGGGGGCATTGATTTCTCAAGGCTCCCGTCTGAAGCGAGAACGCATGGCGGACTTTCACAGGGTGTACACCGCCCTCCAGAAAGCTGAACTCGACCATAAAACAACGGGCGGCCCAGAGGCACTGCGTACCCTGACGGAACTGCGGGAGTTGTTCCTGCGGCTTCTGGACAGGCAGACACACAAACGTTTCCGCCACATGTCCCATAGATTCTACGAACACGGAAACAAATGCGGTCGCATGCTAGCACGGGCGCTCCGGACACGAACGGCGCAGATGCATGTTCACAAATTAAATCCCCCCTCAGGGACAACGACGGTGCTGTCCTCTAAAATCGCAGCGGGATTCCGGGAGTACTACGCCGCTTTGTATGATTTAAACCCTGATCTCTCCTCCCCAGCACGGGCCGCGAAATGTCAGGCGATTCGTGACTACCTGGCCTCGTCGGCATTCCCCTCGCTCACGGACGAACAGTCCTCAGCTTTGGAACAACCAATCACCCTGACAGAACTCAGATCGACGATTGGGTCTCTACCCGCTGGGAAGAGCCCGGGCCCTGACGGGTTCACCAAGGCATATTTTGTGACCTTTCTCACCCACTTGGAAAACCCACTACTACGCTATTTTAATTCTATAGCGGGGGGTACGGCAATCCCGTCGGAAGCTTTACTTGCCCACATTACCGTGATCCCAAAAGAGGGTAAGGATCCCGCCGCCCCACAGAGTTACCGCCCTATCTCGCTCCTTAACTTAGATGTGAAGATCCTAGCGAAAATTTTGGCTAATAGGCTCAAACATCTGTTGCCAGGACTTGTGCACCTTGATCAGACAGGCTTCATCCCAGGCAGGGAGGCGCGGGACAACTCTATACGGGCGGTCCAGCTCATTCACTGGGCCCGCTCTTGTGCAGACCCCCAGCCCTACCTCATCCTTTCCACTGATGCCGAAAAGGCATTTGACCGGGTGGACTGGTCGTACCTGCATGAGGTACTTAAACACTTGGGCTTGGGCCCCCGTATGTTGGCGTCCATCCTGGCTCTGTACTCTGATCCATGTGCACAGGTGAAGGTGAATGGTACCCTCTCCGCTCGCTTTCCCATCAGGAACGGCACGAGGCAGGGGTGTCCACTTTCGCCCCTCCTCTTTGCTCTAGTACTGGAGCCCCTACTCCGTACAGTTCGGGCTAATGGTGATATCAGGGGCTTGCAGGTTGGGAATGCGGAACATAAACTCTCAGCTTACGCTGACGATGTTCTTTTCCATCTCGCGAACCCACTGCTCTCACTGCCGGTCCTGTTGAAGGAACTTACCCACTTTGGCACCCTATCCAATTTCAAAATAAATTTTGACAAGTCGGAGATCCTCCCCATTAACCTGACCCCAGATTTAACAAACAGACTAAAAGCTGCCTTTCCCTTCTCGTGGGCCAACACCTCCTTACGCTACCTAGGAGTACGACTCACGGATAGGTATGAAGCCTTGTACAAGACAAACTTCCCCCCTTTGTTAGCTGCGATTAAAGATGATCTCACTAAATGGACTCGCACTGCCTTCACCTGGTTTGGCCGGGTGAACGTGGTGAAGATGAATATTCTACCACGTATCCTTTTCTATTTCCAAATGCTCCCGATTAGATTGCCTAGACTGTTCTTTGATCGCCTTTCTAGCATGCTGACTGAATTTATCTGGAGCACGCGTAAGCCCCGAATAGCTCTCAAGACGTTAAAGCGCTCTAAGACAGAGGGTGGGCTGGGACTTCCTGACGTTAGACGATACTATAGGGCAGTCGCTCTCCAAAGGATACTGAACTGGCGTTTCCACTCTCAATCGAAGCTCTGGGTATCTCTAGAGAAATGCCTTGCGGGGCGGAACCTATCGTACGCACCGTGGTTACAGCGGGGACACAGAGGCCTATCAGAGACAACCTCCCCATTGACGACCCATGTGCTTACGCTCTGGGATAGATTAAACGCTTCGCTTAAATTGTCTCCCCCTGTGTCGCCGCTGGCCCCACTGGGTGGCTTCCTTTGGTTCCCTCCGGGGGAACAAATGGCCTTTTTTGGGCCATGGGTGGAGGACGGAAACGCCAGCTGCGGGAACCTCATGAAGGATGGTAAGCTCCTGGATTACGAGACCCTTCCGACGGGAAGACAGGGGCCGCGGATGAACTTCTGGCGGTACAGGCAGCTACACCACTTCTTTGAAAAACAGGGTCACAGGATAAGAGATCCCTCTTCTGTCACCCCGTTTGAGGATCTGTTCATTGCTGATGAACCTACCCCACACCTGGTGTCTGAACTCTACCGTTTGCTGGGATCTGCTGCCCCTTTGCCCGTGCCCGCCTACATACGGAAATGGGAGAGAGATTTGGATCAGGTCCTTACGGACGCACAACTGACCCATCTATATCGCCTCACTCATTCTTCCTCTGTGGACTCTAAAACACAAGAGACAAATTTTAAATTATTGTCTCGCTGGTACCGTGTACCGGCGGACTTAGCGTGTATTTACCCAACTGAGTCCGGGCTGTGTTGGCGTGGGTGCGGGCACAGGGGCACACTCATCCACATATGGTGGAACTGCCCTCTGATTGAGCCCTTCTGGGCGGACGTTAGAGACCAGATACTGACGATCACCGGGGTTGACATACCCTTCTCTCCGGTGCACTTCCTTCTCCATGTCCCAACAATCCCTCTTAGTCAATATAAGAAAAGTGTAATTCCACACTTACTCAATGCGGCCAGGAGGTTGCTTCCGGTGTATTGGAAGCAGACTAGAGTACCTGGTCGCGAGGATTGGATACGGGCGGTAAGTGACATCGGAGAGGCTGAGAGATGGGTGGCGACCTGTCGCGACCGACAGGACCGACATATGACCGTGTGGGCACCGTGGACAGACTATGTCTCGGACCCTGTTTTTGTCCCCTCTAGCCTAGACGTGGCTTTGTTGGAACTGGCGGAGCCCTCCCTTAAGACTCGCAGGCTGCAAGCTCTCGCTGGAGAGCAACTGGACCCACCAGCACTTGGTTAAGGAGATGGCCGCCCGGCACTGGTGTTGGTAGTTGGAGTGGAGCGCGCGGTGTGGAGGCGGACAGGTTTTGTTCTTACTGATAAGGTACGCACTCTTCCTTTCTCTACTCCCCCCCCCTCTTTTTCTTTTCTTTTTGTCTTTTCCCCCCCTCTCCCTCTTTCCCCCCCTCTTTTCCTCCCTATATGTCTTACCTGTACTCCTTCTCCTTCCCAGACCCTTACCTCCCCCCCACCCTCTCCCCTCCCAGAAGCCCGATCCCCCCCCCTTCTTTGTTGATGCAGCTTGTGACCAGTGATGGAATGTTATTCTTTGAGAATGTCGAATGTGGTGATGGGCTAGTTCGAGCTAATTGCTAGACCTTGGTGTGCCCCATAGCCCGCCTGGGGGCCCCTGCCGACTCCTGGCCCTGACCTGGAGCTCACTCGGGGGTGGTGGGTGGTTAGTTGGAGGTCTCAGTACCCCCCCCCTCCGCCCCGGACGTGGGCTTCTGGTTCGGTTTTGAGCCCTACGGCTCGCCTGGGTTGGCGGGGCTCTCGCGCGGACCTCCCTCCTGGTTCATACCCGGGCTTGGGGGGTCTGACGGAGAGTTCTGTCCCTCCCCCCCCGAGATATCACACCTTAGATGCTCGTTCCCACAACATCTTTGATGGAGCCCTATGTGGCCCCCATGCTGTGGGGGGAGGTCGGGCCGGCCGCGGACGACCGTGGGGTGTTGGCTGCTGATTCGGCCCCCCCCACGACTGAGTTTGAGTTTGACACAGGTGGCCCATACCCGCTCACACAATGTGCACTGTTTGATACTTTGTTCCAATGTTTGGTGGCCCTGCGTGGTCAGATCTTTATGTAATAACAACCTGTTGGGCGTATCTGACATCTGGCTTATACGCTCTCCCCCCTCCCCCCCTTTTTGTTTCTGTTTTCCCTTTAAATTTTTCAATAAATACTGATTATACAAAAAAAAAAAAAAAAAAAATAAAAAACTACTTAGATATGCTCATTGATCTTTAACATGGGACATGCAGTACGTGAAAGGACAAGTGAAAGTGTATATTACACAGACAGAGCAGCAAATTAGCTGGAAGAGATAACATTTTGATGTGCTGGTCTTAATAAACTCAGCCCAGCATCTGAGCTTATCATACAGAAAGAATTAGATGACCTGGAACAATGAAATCATTTTGCGGATATAGAATTGCTCAAGATGAGTGGGTGACGGTGATATCTGTGGAAACACCACACTGTTCAGCCAGAGATTATGATTATTCTATTGCACCGCTGAGCTGGGGATAGAATGGCAGAGAACATAGGGATAAGTGATTTGAAAGAATTGTAAATACAAGATGAGTGCTGCTGACAAGCCATCAATGGAGGTATAGAGATTGAAATTAGCAGGCTCTCTCTGACACTGAAGAGTAAAATTGTTTTAAAGAAAATTCCACAAAATATATTTTTTAAATACATGTTAGAAATACTCAGATAGCATAATAGATTTTAAAACACCTGCAGGCCAACTTTTGCAATAGTTGGGCCACAGAATCAGCTAAAGCAGCCCAAAGGGTGGCACCATCCGCATGGAACTTCCCCTTTATAGTGCCGACGTACGTGTTGTACGTCACCGCGCTTTGATAGAGCATTCTTTTTTTAACGATCGTGTGTGGGCAACATCGTTTTAATGATGAAGTTGGAAAAAACTTCATTTTTTCTAGAGGCTGAAAAACTTTGTTTTTTACAAGCTGAAAAATGATCGTGTGTACGCGGCATAAGAATAAGGTGTCAGTAGGGCAGAGATTGGTGATAGTAGGGCAGAGGACAGTGTCAATACTTTTTTATTTTTATTATTTAATTTTTTTTATTATTTTTTATAATTTTATAATTTCTTTATATTTTTCAGGAACCCTGTTTGGAGGCTTTGATGAAATATCAGGGGTCTAAAAGAACTTCTGATGCCTCACTTTTGACACTGAGAAAAGGACTGAGGACACATTCTCCAGTTCCTTTCTCTGCAGGGCATCAGTCAGATATGGTATATACAAAGTTACATTGGCCTAAACTGGACCAATGTAACTATGTATAATAGAGCCTATGCCTGGAATTGTTCTCTAAATTGCCCAGGGATGTACAGTACTGTAGCCATCCCCATGGCTTGTATTCTGGAACTTACAACAGGTAAGGACAAAGCCACTGCAGGACAGCTGTCTGGAAAATGGGACTGTCTCAGCAGTTCTGCTGGGACACTTGTCAACTATAGTTATAGCTTTCCTCGGCTCTGAAATCTTCTGTCTTAGGCCCCTTTCACAAAAAGGGTCCAATCAGGCTAACAAGTCAGTTTTTCAGGCAGACCTGTTTGGACCCTCCATTCACCCCTATAGACTGGCGTGTGTAAATTAAATTGTGTCCTTTTATACCCACCTAGCCTACAAACCAAACCAAAAAAATGGAGTGAGACTGTGCCCCTCCATCTACAGGTATGTGGATGGGATTGGAGGGCAGTTAGGTGTAAACAGACAGCTGGTTTGCCCAAAAGGCAGACTGGGCTGTCTCCGTGTCCACTCTGCATAAACTGAGTGGACACAGACCCCTCAGGCATATGCCCACTCTGCTTCGATCGGCGGACAGATCTGCTACTGAGCAAAGTTGATTCCATTCCATGTGGAAGAGGCCTGTCAGGACCTAGAAAAAAAAGTGTAAAAGTTGATATTAGGGATGGTGGCAAACCACACCTACACTTGAAGGGATATAACGTAATAACTTCTATCATAATGTGTATGAAGATGTGGAAAGTTGTTAAAGTGACCATATGCAAAGTTACCATATATTGAAATCAGTAGTGGCCCATCCATTAGGGGCGCACAGGCACCACCCCCCCCTCAATCACATGTGTCCAGCCCCCTGATCTACATACAGGGTGCCGGACTATGGATTCCAATGGGGGGGAGTGTTTTCTTGAAGCATGTGATTATATGCTCTAATAAGCTTCAAAAAAGGGTGGGCTCGGGGTGACCACTAAATCACACTAAATCTCCTACCTGCCAATCAGGAAGTGAGTTGTGCCAAAACATCCGGTGATCCTATTGGATGCCTAGTGCCTAGGAGGAGAGAGGAGACTTAGGGCGGAAACCATGGAGGATGCCGCTGGAGGAAAGGACACTGGAACGGCTGCTCGCAGCCCCGCCGCCCATCACGCTGGAGGACACCGAAACTGATGCCCGCAGCCCGCCACCTAGATGGGGTAAGTGCCAGACTGACTGGCAGACAGCGCATGGGGGGGTAGTTCCGCACCGCCGGCCACCCGGGGGATGGTTGTTTGCCCCCCCCCCCAAAAAAAAACGCCTGCCACCACTGATTGAACTGCTCCAAACAGATTGCAAAGAACAATGAAGACTTGGAACAAATGAATCAAATGAAATTCTAAGGTACTAAAGTAGGGTTGAGGAATAAAAAAAAATTACAATTGGATTTTCTTAAAAGTTAACAAACTCAAATCTCCCCATCTAATTAATTTTAAGATTCAGTTTGGAATTGAAAATTAAATGCCTCAAGTAGTAGATGAGAGTTAGAAAACATAAGTGCAGCGCTTTTAATGTAATATGAATCAACAAATAAAAATACCAACAAAAAATATAAAATTGGACATTATCAGTCCATATATATATATATCACTTATTTGACTGTTCCCAGAGAAGAGGTGTCCGTTTTTAACGATTTGGACAACACTGGCACACAAAGCGTGATTGACTCCATAACCACGGTATTGGAGTCTGCTTTATTTTTTAATTTTTTTTTTTAATCTTTTTATTGAAGATAAAACATACAAACAAACAACAGTAAACCTGCCACAGTATTGGGACTAGACCCACGCAGGAGTCAGTACCAGCCAGCCATAGGCTGCTTCCGACATTAGTAACATACAGCTGTAGCACGTTCACAAGAAAATAAAAAACAACCTAGTGCTGTAGTGGCTCTCGCTCAATTAAAATGTCTAATGCCGCGTACACACCATCACTTTATGTGATGAAAAAAAACAACGTTTTTAAAAACGTCACTTTAAATGACCGTGTGTGGGGGAAAACTTTGTTTTATGTCTTGTGAAAAATGACCAAAAAAATATTGAAGCATGCTTCAATTTTATGTGTCGTTTTTCAAAACGTCGTTTTTTACTTCACAGAAATTGACCGTGTGTAGCAAAAAACAACGTTTAAAACGACGTTTTTACACCCGCGCATGCCCAGAAGCTAGTTATGAAGCGAGCTTCAATGGAAAAAAGTGGTGAACGTAACCTCACTTTGCTAGAGCATTGTGAAAAAACAATGGTGTGTAGGCAACTTCGTCTTTGAAAATTGAAGTTTCAAAAACGTTGTTTTTTACTTCACAGAAAATGTAGTTTTTTTTCATCACATAAAGTGATGGTGTGTATGCAGCATAAGGATCAAATATGTCCATCGAGACCCAAGGGACAATAAAATATATCCAGTAAACCCATAGCAGAGATTATAATACAGAGAAAAAATAAAAAACACCCAGTGTATCAAAATCACATCCACCCATGGAGTGGTATTATGTACACGCTCAGTCAATCTGCGGTCGCCGTGGAGGCCTCCGCTAGCCATTTGGCCCACACTCTATCATATATTCATATCGAATGACCCTCTCTAGATCAGACTGCACTATTTGCGTGACGTTTGGTGTTATTTGGGCTTTAAACGCATTAGACAGTTGCATATAGCGAAATAGATGCGAGGAAGGCACATTGTTGTGGGATACTAGATGATTGAAGGGGCGTATAGCCGTGCCGGTGGTGAGGTTAGATAACAGATTAATATCGCATTTGGCCCATATTTTGGGGTCTGGTAATGAGTAAAGATGGGGCAGTGTAGGGTTGTTCCATAGGGGGGCATGTGGGGAGACTGCATTCCGTGGGAACCTCTCAATTCCCAATCCCGCCCTCCAGGCCTTCAGAGTCGTGTGCATGGGGGTGGTCAAATCATATGGAGCCTTGGGACCGCAAAGGGGTAAATGTGTTAGGGCCTCTACAGAACGAACCACCGCTGCCTCCAGAACTGACGCTTGGTTGGACGCATCCGGCACTAGCCACCAAACTACCGTGACCAGCTGGACTGCCCGAAAATATTTCCGGCAGTCTGGAAACGCCAAACCCCCTGAGACACCGGACGCATCAGTGTGGATAATTTAAATCTAAGAGGATTTGGGCCCCAGAGGAAGGAGGAGAAGAGTCGGTTCAATTTTGTTAAAAATGAGCAAGGTATCCATTGTAGGGAGTTAGGGAATAGGTAGGTAAATTTAGGTATGATTATTTTCATTTTAATTAAGTTAATGCGGCCTAATAAGGATAGAGGAAGGTTCTCCCAGGCTTTTAGTTTGGCCTTGACTCTTTGGACCACCGGCTCTAGGTTAAGATGTATAAAGCTGGGCGCGTCCCTCGAGACATGTACCCCAAGTACACCATTTTGTCTACCCATTTCAGTTGGATATCTGGCGGGGCTAGTCTTTTAGCCTTAGGGTCTATAGCTAGCAATTGGGATTTTGCCCAGTTCACCCATAATCCTGTTATTTTAGAGAAGTCAGTCAATACTTGCAACGCTCCTTTAAGGGAGAAGTTCGCGTCGTTTAGAAATAGTAGAAGGTCGTCTGCGTACAGAGCTACCCTCTCCTCCAGCCACGCTATTTTTAGTCCTTTTATGTGGGGCGAGACCCGCAAAGCCTCCGCCACCGGTTCCATAGCAATTGCGAACAATGCTGGAGAGAGAGGGCAGACCTGCCTGGTACCCCTGGATAGCGGAAAGGGGGGAGAGACGTCACCCCCCAGTCTGATAGCCGCCCACAGGGATTTGTATATAGTTTGCAGCCAGGTAATAAAAACCGATGGAAATCACATCCTCCGCAAAGTTTCCCAGAGAAATGGCCACTCGATCGAATCAAATGCCTTTTCAATGTCGAAGGAGGCAATCATTCTAGTGCCCACATTGTCATGTATGGCATGCAAGTTGGTGAATAGTCTGCAGAGGTTAATATCCATTGATTTATTGGCCATGAACCCAGTCTGGTCTGTGTCTATAATGGAGGGCAGAAGTGGGTTGAGCCTAACGTTGATTAATTTAGATACAATTTTGAAATCAATGTTGAGAAGTGCTATGGGCCTGTAAGAGGCGCACTGTTTGGGATCTTTATTGCGCTTAAGGATTAGAATAATGTGCGCGTCTGCCATGGAGGGTGGGAGCGCTCTCTCCTCCAGACAGTGGGTATACAGGTCAGCCACCAGGGGAGCCAGGAGATCCACATGAAACCGATAAAATTTGACAGGTAGACCATCAGGGCCCGTGGCCTTCCCAGGTGCCAATGTGTTAATAATAGTATGTACTTCCTCTGCAGTGATAGGCTTGACCAGATGGGACCTCTCCTCATCCGAGAGCCACCCCAGAGCCAGGGGGTCCAGGAGAGGCATCATCGCGCCAGGAGTCATATCCGGAGGGAGCGTGGTACTATACAGTGTCTGATAGAAGGTCTGAAACTCCCCTGGGGTGTAATAGGCTCACCTGTAGGAGAAACCAGTTCAGGGATCAGAGTCATAGAGGTGTCTTGATGGGACATCATGGCTAGTAGTCTACCATTTCTATCCCCCTGCTCAAAGTATCTTTGTTTTGTGTGGGACATCTCTAAATGAGTGACCTCACTGAGATGGAGATCCCTTTTGGTGAACTGCAGAAGTTCGAAATTGGAGACTGAGGGGTCAGACCCGTAAGTGTCCGCCGCATCCTCAACTTCCCCCTCTAACCGTGATGTGTTGGCTTGTTGATTTACCTTTACCGCCTTACAGTGGGGATCAAAAGTTTGGGCACCTCAGGTAAAAATTTGTATTAATGTGCATAACAAAGCCAAGGAAAGATGGAAAAATCTCCAAAAGGCATCAAATTACAGATTAGACATTCTTATATGTCAAAAATTGTTAGATTTTATTTCCATCATTTACACTTTCAAAATTACAGAAAACAAAAAAATGGCGTCTGCAAAAGTTTGGCCACCCTGCAGAGTTAATATCTTGTAATGCCCCCTTTGGCTAGTATCACAGCTTCTAAATGCTTTTTGTAGCCAGCCAAGAGTCTTTCAATTCTTGTTTGAGGTATCTTTGCCCATTCTTCCTTACAAAAGTCTTCCAGTTCTTTGAGATTTCTGGGCTGTCTGTCACCCACTGCTCTTTTAAGGTCTATCCATAGATTTTCAATTATGTTGAGGTCAGGAGATTGTGAAGGCCTTGGCAAAACCTTCAGTTTACGCCTCTTGATGTAATCCCCCGTGGATTTTGAGGTGTGTTTAGGATCATTACCCATTTGTAGAAGACATCCTCTCTTTAACTTCAGCTTTTTCACAGATGACATCAAGTTACCATCCAAAATTTGCTGAACTTTTATTGAATCCATTTTTCTTTCTACTTGTGAAATGTTCCCTTTGCCACTGGCTGCAATACAACCCCAAAGCATGATTGATCCACCCCCATGCTTAACAGTTGGACAGAGGTTCTTTTCATTAAATTCTGTGCCCTTTCTTCTCCAAACGTACCTTTGCTCATTCCGGCCAAAAAGTTATATTTTAACCTCATCGGTCCACAGAACTTGTTTCCAAAATGCATCAGGCTTGTCTATATGTTCATTTGCAAAGTTCAAACGCTGATTTTTGTGGTGAGGACGTAGAAGAGGTTTTCTTCTCATGACTCTTCTATGAAGACCATATTTGTACAAGTATCTCTTCATAGTGGAATAGTGTACCACAACTCCAGTGTCTGCCAGATCTTTCTGGAGGGATTGTGCAGTCAAACGTGGGTTTTGAATTGCTTTTCTCACTATCCTGCAAGCTGTTCTGTCTTATATTTTTCTTGGTCTTCCAGATCTTGCTTTAACTTCCACTGTTCCTGATGACTGCCATTTCTTAATTACATTCCGAACAGAGGATATTGACATCTGAAAATGCTTTGCTATCTTCTTATAGCCTCCAGCTTTGTGAGCGTCAACTATTTTCAGTTTAAAAAAATATTATTTGTGGAAAATGATCAACAAATCCAAGCACCTCGTCCCGCTGTAGTCAGAATGAATGAAAGGAGGAAGGGTACCTAAGGAACCCAGGGACTATTATAGTGGTGCTAGTAGAAATATAGTCAACAACAAGGGAATGTAGAAAAATAGAAAATTATTTTATTTTTACAGATAATAAATATAGAAAACCACCAATGAAGATGAAAAGAGTACATGATCTCCAAAAACATATTAGGAAGACCAGTTTAAGCATTGACTTTTGTACTCGCTCGACATGTTTCGCTCTATATAGAGCTTCCTCAGGAGCTTTTGAACAGGTAATGCTAAACATCAAAAAGAACAAATAATTAAATTTGGTAAATAAATACATTGGACAACAAAATAGATACAGGAAATAACTGCATTACATTATGTTGAAAGATATAAGAGATACATAAGTTGGGTAGATACAAAAAATGTTGTTCAATACCTACATGTATAACGATAGGCGCCAGCTAAACTTACCACACATAAAAGAGTTTTCTTTTTAAGAAAGAAAAATGGATGAAAAACTAGATAAACCAACACCTAGATGGCTGCCGCATAGTAGAAACCAGAATTCCAAGGAGCCGCAAACTCTTTTTTATTTTTCTACATTCACTTGTTGTTGACTATATTTCTACTAGCACCACTATAATAGTCCCTGGGTTCCTTAGGTACCCTTCCTCCTTTCATTTATTTTCAGTTTCAGTTTTCTAGACAACTGCTTTGAAGAACCCATGGTGCTGATTGTTGAGGCAAGGTCAGATGAGTCTGGGCATTTAAAACCTTTGAGATTGACATCACCTGGTCTTCCCAGAAGATGATTGAGAACAATCCATGACACTGGCAGGTCTCAGCTTTGCAAAGTTTTGCAGACGCCATTTTTTGTTTTCTGAAATTTTGAAAGTGTAAATGATGGAAATAAAATCTAACTTTTTTTGATACCTTATAAGAATGTCTTATCTGTAATTTGATGCCTTTTGGAGATTTTTCCATCTTTCCTTGGCTTCGTTATGCACATTAATACAAATCTTTACCTGGGGTGCCCAAACTTTTGATCCCCACTGTTATTGCTGACATATAGTGTCCTCTAGTGAACGCCTTGAAGGCGTCCCATACTGTGGGAGGAGATGAGATGACCCTGCGTTATGTTCCCAAAATTCAAGCAATTTATGTGGAGTCTGCCCTGAAATCTCATCATGGGAGATGGAGTCTGCATTATTTGGTAAGTGCATTTGCCCCTGCTTTACAGGGTGATGGTTCATTGGAGAAGTGGGTGTTATATGGATTGATCCCTACAAGGAAGAGGATCCTTGTTTAATCACTGTGGTTGTGTTATCACTCTGGACTTTATATTTTACAATTATATTTTCCAATTTTATATTCTTTGTTCATATTTTTATTTGTTGATTTACATTACATTTCAAGTGCTTCACTTATGTTTTATTTCCTATGATGCCAATTTATGTCTACTGATGTGCTAGCTGCTATTAAGTTCTCTGAGCGCAATTTCCTTTTGTTCACTTAGTACTGTAGATGAGAGTTGCATGACAAGTCCCACTAATTCATGAGCACTTGAGCACCATTTGTAATGCCGCGTACACACGATAATTTTTCGGCATTATGTAATTTTAAATGATCGTGTGTGGGCTTCACTTCATTTTTCAGGTTCTGAAAAACGACCAAAAAAATTTGAACATGCTGCATTTTTTAACGTCGTTTTTCGGGTTGTAAAAAATGATCGTGTGTGGGCTAAAACGATGTTAAAACCCACGCATGCTCAGAAGCAAGTTATGAGACGGGAGCGCTCGTTCTGGTAAAACTACCGTTCATAATGGAGTAAGCACATTCATCACGCTGTAACAGACAAAAAAGGGCGAATCGTCTTTTACTAACACGGAATCAGCTAAAGCAGCCCTAAGGCGAATGGAACTTCCCCTTTATAGTGCCGTCGTACATGTTGTACATTTTTTTTAAACGATGGTGTGTGGGCAACGTCGTTTTAATGATGAAGTTGGAAAAAGTTCATTTTTTCAACATGCTAAAACTACGTTTTTTTCCATGCTGAAAAATGATCGTGTGTACGCGGCATAAAGATCCATCAATATGGGTTTCTTGGATAACTATATAGACTCATGTGTTTCTTTGAATAAATTATCCCGGACCGTTTTAATACATTTTAAAATACTCTTATATTTCAGATGAGTAATTTTAAAAGGACTTTAATCATGCTGGCATTGTCTTCTTAACAGTATAAGATGGATGTAGATGGAAGCCTGTTTTGCAATAGTAATATAAAGGGTGGAATACAATATATAAATTTTTCATTTTGCAAGTACAAATATGAACACGAAGCAAAAGAATAAAAATTAAATACATTCCATCCCCCACCCTGTTCTGTACAAACGTTAAGTGATTCAAGCTTTAATTTTTCAAAAGCCAATAAATACTAGCATACGATGAGTAGGGATGAGCTGAACAACCCCCCGTTCGGTTTGCACCAGAACCTTCGAACGGACCGAACATTCGCGCAAACTTTAGAACCCCATTGAAGTCTATGGGACTCGAATGGTCGAAATCAAAAGTGCTCATTTTAAAGACTAATATGCAAGTTATTGTCCAAAACGGATTTGGGGACCCGGGTCTTGCCCCAGGGAACATGTATCAATGCAAAAAAAAATTTTAAAAACTAGCAGTGATTTTAATGATGTCTAAAGTAAAAAAAAAAAAAAAATCCTTTAAATATCATACCCGCTGGGTGTCTATAGTATGCCTGTGAAGTGGCACATGTTTAGAACTGTCCCTGCACAAAATGACATTACTATAAGAAAAAAGTCATTTAAAACTGCTTACGGATTTAATGTAATGTCTGGTCCCTGCAATATGGATGAAAATCATTGAGAAAAATAGCATGGGTCCCCCCCCTCCCCCCAGGTCATTACCAGCCCCTTTGGCCCTATATACTTTGAACAGCAGTATACAGGTGGTGCAAACAAGACAGAGACTGTAGGTTTGTTGTTAAAGGTTTTGTAAAGGAAATCTTTTTTTATCTTAATAGCTTCCTTTACCTTAATGCAGTGCTGTTTTCATGTCCTCATTGTTTGTTTTTGCTCTCAAGTTGCTGTAATTCTTCTCTGATCTCCACACTTCCTGGTTGTCTGTTTCCTGATAACCACAGTACTCTGTACATCACAGAAGCAGGAAACAACATGCAAAAACGAAACTAGAAACTGCAGGTACATTATATGATTGATTTTTATCTATTTTTTATCATTTCTAAAAGGAATCAGTTAACTATTATGGGGCAGATTCACAGAGACTTACGACGGCGTATCAGTAGATACGCCGTCGTAAGTCCGAATGTGCGCCGTTGTATCTTTAAGTGTATTCTGGAAACCAGATACGCCTGAATTTGGCCAAGATACGACCGATGTAAGTCTTCTACGCCGTTGTATCTTGGGTGCATATTTACGCTGGACGCAAGGGGTGCTTCCGTTGATTTACGCATTGAATATGTAAATTAGCTATATACGCCGATTCACGAGCGTACGTACGCCCGTCGCAGTAAGCTATGCCGTTTACGTAAGACATACGCCGGCGTAAAGATTAAACACCTCTATAGGTGGCGCAGCCCATGCAAGGTATGGACGTCGGCACTGCCGTCGGCTTTTACGTTGTTTACGAAAGTCGTACGTGAATGGGACTGGGTGTAAGTGAGGTTTCACGTCGTACGCATTGTGACATCGTATCGTAGGGAGTATTTGCGACGTGATTCTGAGCATGCGCGTGCATGCGCCGTTCGTTGGGCCATGCATTCACATGGGGTCACGATTCATTTGAATCCAACACGCCCACTGCCTTGCTACTTTGAATTACGCGGGCTTACGCCGGCCCAATTACGTTACGCCGGCGTACATATGGGAGCAAGTGCTTAGTGAATACAGTACTTGCCTCTCAATGTTACGTCGGCGTAGCGCATTTGAGATACATTACGCCTAACTAAAGATGTGCCCGTCTCTGTGAATCTGGCCCTATGTCTCTATACCCTGTAAAGTCATTTCAGCAAAAAAAAAATCCTTTACAAATCCTTTAAGTAGAATCTGTTTGTAATTTTGAACTGGTACATTTTTAAAGCGGGGGTTCACCCTAAAAAAAAATGTTGGTCTATCATGCCATGCAGCATACTAGCGTCAGCTACAGTATGCATTTATTTTATTTTTTTCCGCTGGTAGAAAGTAGTTTTTTAGGGTGAACCTCCGCTTTAAATCTATCTTTTTGGAAAACATAGAGAAGGATTATCACCCCTGTAACATTTGTTTTGCTGTCTGTGCGCATCTGTTCAGTAGATTGCACCTCACTTTCTGTCCCAATGACAAATGTTTTTTTGAAAATCTTTTTTTTTTAGTTAAACAAAGATTGGTGATAAAGCATCAGTGGACAGGAGACACCTCTTACAGAAGAGAATTTCCCTTCTTAGGCCGGGTACTCACGACCAAACATGTATGGTGAAAGCGGTCCGTCGGACCGTTTTCACCATACATGTCTGCCAGAGGGCTTCTGTACGATGGTTGTACACACCATCGTACAGAAGTCCGCGCGTAAACAATACGCGGGGCGTGTCCGCGGTGTCGCCGCGTCGATGACGCGGTGTCGCCGCGACAATGACGCGGCGACGTGGGCGGCCCGCCTTTAAAATGCTTCCACGCATGCGTCGAAGTCATTCGACGCATGCGAGGGACGGCGGGCGCCTGGACATGTACGGTAGGTCTGTACTGACGACCGTACATGTCCGAGCGGGCAGAATTCCAGCGGGCTGTTTTAAAACAAGTCCAGGAATATTTGTCTGCTGGGAAAAGGCCCGGCGGGCAAATGTTTGCTGGAATTCGGCCCGCTCGCGCCCACACACGACCAAACATGTCTGCTGAAACTGGCCTGCGGGCCAGTTTCAGCAGACATGTTTGCTCGTGAGTATGGGGCCTTATGGGTAGATTTCCTCTCACTTCCTGTTGTCTCATTCCGTTTGCAAGTAGGAGTCGTTTGTAAGTTGGATGTTTGAAAGTAGGGGCCTGCCATATATACCTAGGTGTTGGTGTTGCCACAACACTGTAAGCCCTCACAGTTAGTCTTGGGCCCCGTACACACACAACCGAACATGTCTGCTGAAACTGGTCCGCAGACCATCTTCAGCGGACATGTTCGGTCGTCTGACGTCCGACCGGACAATTTTCCGGCGGATCGGACAGGTTTCCAGCGAACAAATGTTTCTTAGCATGCTAAGAAACATGTTCGCTGGAAGCCTGTCCGTCGGACATGTTCGGTCGTCTGTACAGACTCACCAGACATGTCCGCTCGGCCGAAAGCCCTCGCATGCGTCGAAGTGATTCGACGCATGCGTGAAAGCATTGACCTTCCAGGGCCGCGCACGTCGCCACGTCATTGTCGCGGCGACGGCGTGGCCACGTCACCGCGTATCGTGTCCGCGCGGATTTCTGTTTGATGGTGTGTACAACCATCAGACAGAAATCTCCGAGCGGACATGTCCGATGAAAACGGTCCGGCGGACTGTTTTCATCGGACAGTCCGTCCGTGTGTACGAGGCCTTGGTGGGCGCTGGAACGCCCCGCTGTGAACTATTATATCAAGAATTGTAAATACAGACTAGCAGTCGAAGACGGTTGAAAACAAAGTTCTTGGTTTATTTTTCCATCTTGCTGGAAAACAATTGCAAGCATCCAAACAGCAGAAACAAAATCAAACATAAAATAAACCCTAGCCACTCTGGGCGTCTACCTTCCACACAGGAACCTATCTATGGAGTCTGACTCAGCCTAGCGCTGGGCAGACAGTGCTGGTCATACAGCACAAACAATAGTCTTTTGATTTTTATCACACAGAAAAATCAATGGTCTCCTCACCTCCTCAGGAGACTTTCAGTACGCTGCTCTCCTACTCACAAAGCCTTAGGAATGATGCAGCAATTCAGTGGTAATCCTTTGGACTACTTATAGAGGCCTTAATTGCCTCATTCTGAACAGCTGGAGTCTTTCAACGCCCTTAGACCTTGTCTGGCTATTTTTGCAGCCGACGCCCAATAATGATTGGTGTATTGTCTAAAGAAGGCAGAAATGTATGTTCCGTCTGTGACAACACCCACAGATTTACCTGACTTCCTGTCACACATGCCATTGTTGAACAGTGGTAGAAAAATTGGGCCTTTGGTGCTGGCGCTGTTGCCACAACACTGTAAGTCCTCACAGTTACTCTTGGTGGGTGCAGGAATGGGCCCTGCTGTTAAATATTAGATCAAGAATTGTAATTACGCGCCCCTGTTAAACAGGGGCAGAAAAATTGGGCCTTTGTTGGTGGTGGTGGTGGTGCTGGTGCCACAACACTGTAAGCCCTCACAGTTACTCTTGGGGGGCGCAGGAATGGGCCCTGCTGTGAAATATTAGATCAAGAATTGTAATTACATGCCCCTGTTGAACAGGGGGCAGAAAAATTGGGCCTTAGGCACAGGTTCCACAACACAGCAACCCCTCACAGATACTCTAGTTGGAGCACACCAATAAGCCCTGCTGCAAAGTATTGCATCAAAAATTGTAATTACACGCCCCTGTTAAACAGGGGCAGAAAAATTGGGCCTTAGGCACTAGTGTTGGTGCCACAACGCTGCAACCCCTCACAGATACTCTAGTTGGAGCGCAGGAATAAGCCCTGCTGCAAAGTATTACATAAAAAATTGTAATTACACGCCCCTGTTAAACAGGGGCAGAAAAATTGGGCCTTAGGCACTGGTGTTGGTGCCACAACGCTGCAACCCCTCACAGATACTCTAGTTGGAGCGCAGGAATAAGCCCTGCTGCAAAGTATTACATCAAAAATTGTAATTACACGCCCCTTTTAAACAGGGGCAGAAAAATTGGGCCTTTGTTGGTGGTGGTGGTGGTGGTGGTGGTGATGCTGGTGCTGGTGCCACAACACTGTAAGCCCTCACAGTTACTCTTGGGGGGCGCAGGAATGGGCCCTGATGTGAAATATTAGATCAAGAATTGTAATTACATGCCCCTGTTGAACAGGGGGCAGAAAAATTGGGCCTTAGGCACTGGTGTAGGTGCCACAACGCTGCAACCCCTCACAGATACTCTAGTTGGAGCGCAGGAATAAGCCCTGCTGCAAAGTATTACATCAAAAATTGTAATTACATGCCCCTGTTAAACAGGGGCAGAAAAATTGGGCCTTAGCCACTGGTGGCGATGCCCAGCACAAAAAATGTTCTTACACGCAAACAGCATGATCATTGAGGAGAAAAAGGATAGTCACTCAGCATAACAGGATAGTCACTCAGCATCTGCATAGGCAGTCTTGAAGGGATTTGACATTTCAAAAAAAAATATTCGGTTACATCAGCATCAGGTGCTTGGTAGCTGGTGGTGATCTAAGCCTGATTCATTTTTATAAAGGTCAGTCGATTGCCCGAGTCGGTGGAGAGGCGCACCCTGTGATCGTTTACAAAGCCTCCAGCAGCACTGAATGTGCATTCCGAAAGAACGCTGGATGCAGGACAGGTCAGTAGCTCAATTGCATACTGTGCAAGCTCTGGCCAGTGATCCATCCTCAAGACCCAGTAAGCCAAAGGATTTTCGGTGGGAAAGGTGTCTAAGTCTGATCTTGCCCCTAGGTATTCCCACACCATGTAAACCAGACACTGGCGATGTTTGCTGGAACCGGTCATACCTTGGGGCTGTGGACTAAAAAATTGTCTGAACGCATCGGTCAGACGGCCACCTTCTTCACCGCTCCTTCTGTGACTGACCGAAGCCTCAGCAGCACGTTGTCCAGGACCAGGATTTTGTAACCTCCCAGTCTCTGGGAACGCGTTGCACAGACCTTTCTGCAAGGCCTCCCGGAGATGCTTCATCTTCTGCTCCCTCTGCGCTGGCAAGATAAGGTACGCAACCTTACCCTTGTAACGTGGATCAAGGAGGGTTGCCAGCCAGTAATCATCCCTCTCCTTGATAGCACGAATATGAGGATCCTTCCGCAGGCTTTGCAGGATCAGGGAGGCCATACAGCGTAGGTTTGCTGAGGAATTTGGTGCGGAGTCCTCTGGGTCACTGAGGACGACAGGTTCCGCAGCCACCTCATCCCAGCCACATACAAGTCCATGGGTTTCTTGGGACTGTAATTGATCCCTTGAAGACTGATGCTGATGCTGAGTGCTAAGCTCCATCTCCATGCTGACACAATCCTCCTCCTCCTCCTCCTCGTCCTCTTCCTGTGTGATAGGCGGGCAAGCAGGAACACTGTCTGGATAAAGGGGGCCTTGAGAGGTAAGGAAGTCCTCCTCTTTCTCCCTCTGTTCTGCCTCTTTTGGAATAAAGTGGAGAGACAGCAGCGCCCTGCACATGCGGAGCTCTGTGTTGTGATGCAGTCGGTGTGCTGACCTTAAGCTGGCCCCTGGAGGGCATCCTGCCTCATTGGATATGTGCCTCCTCCTCTTATCAGGCACCCACGTGGAATCAGTGACCTCATCATCCCCTCCCTCCTCATCACTGTAGAAACCCTGGCAGTATGCTGCAGCTGGGGGAACATGACTGCCAGATTGCTGTCCTTCTTGGGCACCCCTTCTCTCTGGGCTCACATTACTGCCTTCCTCTAGCTGCGTACCATCATCGGAGCCTTCAAAATGCTGCGCATCCTCCTGCAGCATGTACCCAACACTGTGGTCAAACAGTTCGGGGGACTCCTCAGGAGGACATGGTGGGGCTAGGGAAGGAGTGACTGATGCCATTGAGGGAAGAGGCTGCATTGGGAGCTGCTTTGCCAGACAAAGTACCCTGAGCCTGGGTGAGAGAGGATGAGGACGGCTTGGTCATCCACTCTACCAAGTGTTCGGCATGTTGCGGCTTAACACGGCCAGCTGCCAAAAAAAAGGATGAGCGTGTCCCACGGCCACGTGCTGATGAGGATGCATCGTGTCCACAACCAGCATTGCCCTCTTTTATCGGCTCGTGACTCTCTACCTCTACTTGTTGTCCTTCCAGACATACTAATAGCCTGCAGGGAGATGTAGCTGCACAAATACTGACAATACTTGCTGATCACTGCGTGTGGTATTAATATGAGAACACCAGCAATTGTATTCTCGTAGCTTTAGGTGCACACTGTGCAGAGGATACAGTACACCAGCCCTCAAAATTTTCACTCGCCTGCTCGCAATTGGCGAGTGAAAATTTATTGAGGGCGAGTATTTCGGCTCGGGTGGGGGGCGAATCTGCTTGGCTAGGTCAGGTCTGCTTGGGCAGGTTCACTCGGCTCAGGCGGGGAGCATGTCCACTCGGCTTATACAAGCTACACAAGCCGCCTCCCCCAGTCATCTCTATGGATGGCTCTGTGTGCCGCGCTGAATGCTGGGAAGTGTAGTTTCCAGCGCGGCCCCGCGGATTCTGTTCTCACCGACATAATGATGGCAGACAGGAGGAGACGCTAGTCAGAAGACAGTTGGGAGGAGGAAGAAGAGTCCGGCAGGCTTCAGGTACAACCTACTAGGAACTGTGTCCTCCTTCTCTTCTTCCTCCTCCCTACCCTACTGAGACAGCGAGCCTCAGCCTGTCACATCTTCCGCTGACACTGCAGACATGATGTCACTCACTACACTCTACACTTCTATCTCCACCCGGGTGGTGCGGCTGCACACTGTGTGTAACGCTGCCCTCCTCTCCTCTCCAGTCTCCAGCTACCACCCGCGCCCAGATTCAGAACAGCCGACAGGTGTGAGTACAGACAGTACAGGAGGGAAGGGTAAGGTTGACATTGAGCTTACGAGGGAGGGTGGGTTGCCATGGTACCAAAACGCTACCTTAGAGCTGTGTGGGAGGACTCTCAGTGTCTGGCGCCCTGACCCCGTGCTGTGCAAGTATGATAAGGAAAGGGGGGTGCAAGGTGGACACAGCTATAGATAATATATATATATATATGTCCAGCCGCCCCCCTCCCCCCACCAGACCAGCTCACTCAGCTACTGAACTCGGCACCCTGTACCCACTTGAACTCTGCACCCTGTACCCACCTGCACTCTGCACCCTGTACCCACCTGCACTCTGCACCCCGTACCCACCTGCACTCTGCACCCACCTGCACCCTGTACCCATCTGCACTCTGCACCCACCTGCACTCTGCACCCTGCACCCTCCTGCACTCTGCACCCTGTCCCACCTGCACTCTGCACCCACCTGCACTCTGCACCCTGTACCAACCTGCACCCTGTACCCACGTGCACTCTGCACCCTGTACCCACCTGCACTCTGCACCCACCTGTATCCACATGTACGCTGCACCCTGTACCCACCTGCAGCCTGTACCCACCTGCACTCTGCACCCTGTACCCACCTGCACTCTGCACCCACCTGTACCCACATGAACTCTGCACCCTGTACCCACCTGCACTCTGCACCCACCTGCACTCTGCACCCACCTGCACTCTGCACCCACCTGCACTCTGCACCCTGTACCCACCTGCACTCTGCACCCACCTGCACTCTGCACCCTGTACCCACCTGCACCCACCTGCACTCTGCACCCTCCTGCACTCTGCACCCTGTACCACCTGCACTCTGCACCCACCTGCACTCTGCACCCTGTACCCACCTGCACTTTGCACCCTGTACCAACCTGCACCCTGTACCCACGTGCACTCTGCACCCTGTACCCACCTGCACTCTGCACCCACCTGTACCCACATGAACTCTTCACCCTGTACCCACCTACAACCTGTACCCACCTGCACTCTGCACCCTGTACCCACCTGCACTCTGCACCCACCTGTACCCACATGAACTCTGCACCCTGTACCCACATGCACTCTGCACCCACCTGCACTCTGCACCCTGTACCTACCTGCACTCTGCACCCACCTGCACTCTGCACCCTGTACCCACCTGCACCCTGTAACCACCTGCACTCTGCACCCACCTGCACTCTGCACCCTGTACCCACCTGCACTCAGCACCCACCTGCACTCTGCACCCTGTACTCACTTGCACTCTGTACCCACCTGAACTCTGCACTCTGCACCCTGTACCCACCTGCACCCACCTGCACTCTGCACCCTGTACCCACCTGAGCCCTGCACCCACCTGAACTCTGCACTCTGTATGTAGCACCCTCATTTATTGACCCTTTAGGACCCTCCCACACCCAGTTGCTGTGGCACGCTCAACCCCCCCATCTCCTACTTTGGGGAAAGGTGTGGAGCTCGGTTGAGATCCTGCACCTTTTCCCTGAGAAGAATGCCCTGGGTGACACTATCAATTAGCACTGCGGCAGGCTGGGGGGACGGAGACGTGAGAGGTGCGTAATTGCCCTACTGCCTGTCCTGCTGGGGGGGGAGGGGGTGACACCATTTTTCACCGAACCGGGTGACACCAATCCTAGTGACGCCACTGCTAGGAAGAAGTGAGAACCGTGAGGTTGGGGAGACAGTCAGAGACAAGTCCGGGTGTGTGAGGGTGCACAGGCTGGCAGTGTACAGGGATGGTGAGCACAGGCTGCCCACTTACTGACTCACATCCCTACCTACCTTATTCAGTGGAGCACAGTGCAGCCACCCATAGCAGCCTATCAGAACTCAGCTCACTGAGACCTTACACCAATGTAAGGCAGGCTCTGATTGGTTACTAGGGATACTGCACTGAGTGTCCATGTTCTTGTCT
The DNA here is from genome assembly GCF_905171775.1 of Rana temporaria. Classification (NCBI taxonomy): domain Eukaryota; kingdom Metazoa; phylum Chordata; class Amphibia; order Anura; family Ranidae; genus Rana; species Rana temporaria. Next base: position 348,796,190 of record NC_053492.1, read on the forward strand.
CTAAAGTCTGAGGATGTACAGACAGTTGGGCCTAGTCACTCAGTGCAGTAACCATAGCAAGTGTACTGGCTTCTGATTGGTTGCCATTAGGCCCCCTTTACAGCCCATTCATTTAAATGGGATACCCTACACAAGGCAAAGTAGTTCATTGAGCCTTTGCCGCATAAGTTTTGGGTGTTTTTTTACACCACTCATTTTACATGCAGAAAAATACATGTCAGCTTGCGGTGTTTGGGATGCCATTTACAATGAATCGCACAGCAAATGTGATGTGGTTTTAGCACGTTTTATAAATGCATGCAGAACTAAGCAATTTTGCATGCGTTTACAAAACGCACAGGTGTGAGTGGAGCCTTAGGGATGGAAAGGTGTCACTCCTGCCCAGTCACCTAGTCTAGTGCACCTCTCAACCCTGCAATCTGTACGTAGCACATGTTTACTTAACAAGGCAGTAATGATGTGTACGGTGTCAATAGCAGCCAATCATATTTTATCCTTTTTTTATTTATCACAGTCAGATCAATGAAATAGGCTTTATGTTAATATTTATTTTTGAACCTTAATTCTGCATGAAACGTTTAACAGTGTAATTTCATAAGACAATTGAAGAGGGCGTGTTTAGGGGCGGAATTAGGGGCGGGCAGGGTAGCGGTAGGGTGGAGCAAATGGTGGCGAGTAACTCTTAAGGCCTGGCTAGTAGCTCAGGACTTGAAATTTTGAGCCCTGCAGTACACCAAGTCAAAATACTTGCTGATCAGTCACTGCCTGTGGTATTAATATGAGAACAACAGCAATTGTATTCACGTAGCTTTAGGTGCACACTGTGCAGAGGACACAGTACACCAAGTCAAAATACTTGCTGATCAGTCACTGCCTGTGGTATTAATATGAGAACAACAGCAATTGTATTCACGTAGCTTTAGGTGCACAGTGTGCAGAGGACACAGTACACCAAGTGAAAATACTTGCTGATCAGTCACTGCCTGTAGTAATAATATGAGAACACCAGCAAATGTATTCACGTTGCTTTAGGTGCACACTGTACAGAGGACACAGTACACCAAGTGAAAATACTTGCTGATCAGTCACTGCCTGTGGTATTAATATGAGAACAACAGCAATTGTATTCACGTAACTTTAGGTGCACACTGTGCAGAGGACACAGTACACCAAGTGAAAATACTTGCTGATCTGTCACTGCCTGTGGTATTAATATGAGAACAACAGCAATTATATTCAAGTAGCTTTAGGTGCTCACTGTGCAGAGGACACAGTACACCAAGTCAAAATACTGCAGTTGGCACATTCACCTGCCTGCCTGTCAGTGTATTAGGAAGAGTGAATCTAGCTAAACTCAATACAGTGTATAAATATATATACAATAGTGTTGAGCAGAATATGCCATATTCGATTTCGCGATATATCTCGAATATATATTCGAATATTCGAGATATATTCGCTAAATTCGAATATTCGTGATATTTTATCGAAATTAATTGAATGCGATTTTTCGCTATTGCGAATGCGAAAATAATTGCGATTTTTTTAATAACTGCGGTAGGAGCGCTCTGATTGGCTTAGAATATTCGTGATATTTTATCGAAATATCGCAACATGCGAATGCGATATTTATTGCGGAATTTCGAGATATGCTGGAGGAGCGCTCTGATTGGCTTAGAATATTCGTGATATTTTATCGAAATATCGCAACATGCGAATGCGATATTTATTGCGGAATTTCGAGATATGCTGGAGGAGCGCTCTGATTGGCTCAGAATATTCGTGATATTTTATCGAAATATCGCAACATGCGAATGCGATATTTATTGCGCAATTTCGAGATATGCTGGAGGAGCGCTCTGATTGGCTCAGAATATTCGTGATATTTTATCGAAATATCGCAACATGCGAATGCGATATTTATTGCGCAATTTCGAGATATGCTGGAGGAGCGCTCTGATTGGCTCAGAATATTCCTGATATTTTATCGAAATATCGCAACATGCGAATGCGAAATTTATTGCAGATATTTCGAAAACTGCTGTAGCAGCACTCTGAAATCGAATATGTATGATATTTTAACCAAAATACATATTGCGATTGCGATTTTTCGATCGTGCATGCGCAATTGCGCGAACAACACGCTATCATTTCCTGGAGCCTTGCCAGTTTCCAACTTATGATCGCAGCGCAATCACACAGCAACATGGTTGGAAGCAATTTCACTAAGTCTGAGGAAAAGTTGCTGATTTGTGTAAGTATTTTGACCACTGTTATTTCATCATCTTCAACTGCATTTTAGTCTAGTTTAAAAGTTAGTATATATGATCAGATATTAGTATTTCACAAAAAATGTGTCTCCTGCTTTTACAAAACTACAAGTCCCAGCATGCCTGGACAGCTGCAGACACCCTGGTTGGCAAATGTGTATTTAGGCACTTTTCCTTGTTATTTAGCATAATGAATTTAACATTTTATTGGACATAGGACGTATGCGAACGTCCTGACTTCAGTGTCCTCAAGGCCCAAGGACGTTCGAATACATATTGCCCTTTAGATGTTGCAGAACTACAACTTCCAGCATGCCTGGGAATGCTGGCACTTCTAGTATTGTAAGTTCTGCAGGCCCACATTTTTCAGGCCTTTATGCACGGGTCTCTAAACTGTGGCACCCTAGATGCAGCAAAAGTAAAATTCTTAGCATGCACTGACAGACCGTGGCTGATGGGAGTAGTAGTTTTGCAACAGCTGGAGGTGGACTGGTCTTGAAACCCAGAGTTAGGTAACAAACCCGTAGTGTTTTGCAACCATTCTGCCTCCAGCTGGTTATTTTCTGTTGAAAAGCCTGTGGCGTGCAAAACACAACCCAAAAACTCCACCCGGTGCAAGGAAAAATTTGCACACACCTAAAGAGTGACATCACAAAAAACTGCGACGGTTGCATACGTCAGTGGTCCTCCGAAAAGGTCCCGTCTCTGACCCCCCGGGGCGTTAGGCTCCTAGGCTCCTGACAGGGAAAAGAGTTACTGTGGTCCATACAGCCGAAGCCATATGGACCCATCTCGGTCCAAGCAGCGCAATCAACACGCGAACAACACGCGACCATTTCCTGGAGCCTTGCCAGTTTCCAACTTATGATCGCAGCGCAATCACACAGCAACATGGTTGGAAGCAATTTCACTAAGTCTGAGGAAAAGTTGCTGATTTGTGTAAGTATTTTGACCACTGTTATTTCATCATCTTCAACTGCATTTAAGTCTAGTTTAAAAGTTAGTATATATGATCAGATATTAGTATTTAACCAAAAATGTGTCTCCTGCTTTTACAAAACTACAAGTCCCAGCCCAGCCCAGCATTTTAGTCTAGTTTAAAAGTTAGTATATATGATCATATATTAGTATTTCACAAAAAATGTGTCTCCTGCTTTTACAAAACTACAAGTCCCAGCATGCCTGGACAGCTGCAGACACCCTGGTTGGCAAATGTGTATTTAGGCACTTTTCCTTGTTATTTAGCATAATGAATTTAAAAAATTTTTGGACATAGGACGTATGCGAACGTCCTGACTTCAGTGTCCTCAAGGCCCAAGGACGTTCGAATACATATTGCCCTTTAGATGTTGCAGAACTACAACTTCCAGCATGCCTGGGAATGCTGGCACTTCTAGTATTGTAAGTTCTGCAGGCCCCCATTTTTCAGGCCTTTATGCACGGGTCTCTAAACTGTGGCACCCTAGATGCAGCAAAAGTAAAATTCTTAGCATGCACTGACAGACCGTGGCTGATGGGAGTAGTAGTTTTGCAACAGCTGGAGGTGGACTGGTCTTGAAACCCAGAGTTAAGTAACAAACACGTAGTGTTTTGCAACCATTCTGCCTCCAGCTGTTTTTTTCCTGTTGAAAAGCCTGTGGCGTGCAAAACACAACCCAAAAACTCCACCCGGATGCAGTGAAAAATGTGCACACACCTAAAGAGTGACATCACAAAAAACTGCGACGGGTACATACGTCAGTGGTCCTCGGAAAAAGGTCCCGTCTCTGACCCCCCGGGGCGTTAGGCTCCTGACAGGGAAAAGAGTTAGCAACGCATATCTCCCCTATACGTGTATCCTGTGTTGTTAATAATATATTCATAATTATGCAAATGATAATGGCTGCTATATTTATGCAAAAAAGGTGGCGACCGAAATGGCAGGATATAAAATCTTTCATGTTACCCCTGTCATTGATTAATAAGGCGAGAATGCTTCCAATTGTTGAATAGCATACATTTACGTCATATATCCATAAGGCTGTCAACAGAAGTATTACAATATACTTTGTTCTTCATCTTGCAGAAGTTCCTGGAAACAGGATACGATGAGCTGCGGAGGCAGCCAGAGAAAAGGGCTGTGGTCAGCGCCCTAATCGCTGACTTTGGCGGCCAACATGACCACAAGGCAATTGTTAAGAAGTGGTCTGACCTGAAGAGGCGCCAAATGGTTCAGGTCAGACGTCTTCGGGCTAAATATCATCCAGGTAAGTTATTGTTGACAGTTATGTTTTTTTTTTAAAAAGTGTATTTTGTGCGTGAACTCGAAAGAGAGAGGAGCCGGCCTGCAGGAGTTGGGAGGCCTCCCCCAGAGGCAATCTGCCACCTTTCTCCATGCCCCGGTTGGCAATGGCGGGTGTGAGGGGGTCCTCCCAACCCAACCTCGCATAGCACACCCACCAGGGGCGGGGCTGAGACCACCAAACTCAATTCACAGGTAGCCGAGAGCGGGATCCGAACCCCTAGCTGCAGAGGTGAATCAGTTGTCAGTGCAGTGGCAATCGCGTGGAGCCACCGCAGCTCCTTTGGTGACAGTTATGTAAGGTCATATGTAATTCATGTAAGGTCAGATGTTGTTAACCAAGATGCCATGTTGTGCTAACATATATCACCACCAGCCAAGGTATTCATAGTACTGTTGAAAAAAGACATGGGACAGCAGACAGGAACACAGAAGTTATGTGGGAACATAATTTTCCCATTGCTTTGCATGGGACTTTAAAGAAAAACCCCGACCATGGCAAGTGGGGGTGGGTAAGGTTTAAACCACCTATCCTATGTTTGTGGCTGACATATAAGTAACCTGTGTGCCAAGTTTCATATAAATATCTTTAGCCGTTTGTACGTGATGCTGGAACATACATACATACATACATACATACATACATACATACATACATTTATGCACAAACACACACGTTGAGTTTTATATATATAGATTACCACTAAATTCCTGTGTTAGGCGTGGGGTTGTTATAGTAATCCCGTGTGCTCCATCAGGCCCTTTTTTTAACATGAGATGGTCTGAACAAAACAAAGTAGACAAAAACAGCTCATTTTAACATGGTTGCATCCCAGCTCACGCTCAGTCCCCTGTAGTGCCCACAAGACCCTTTAATATAACATTGTCCCATTCGTTAACTGTCTATATAAATCAATTTGTATTCATATACAATACAGCAGAGTACACAGAATTTGCATACGTCATTAGAAAACATTTTTATAATATATGAACATTGTGTTATTATAGGAGCTCCAATGCCAGTTGTCCGCGCCAAGCGCAGAAGGCGCCAGGCCGATGAGGAGGAGGAGGAGGATGCGGCAGAGGAGGATGCGGCAGAGGAGGAGATGCATGAGGAGGAGCAGCCAGGGCCCTCCCACTCCCCAACCCCAGCTCCTGTTGAGGAGCAAGCTGAGGAGCTTCCCCCCCCCACCACCCCAACTTCTCAAGCAGAAGAGCAGGAGGAAGAGAGCGGTCCTGTGAGCCTCATTCAGGAAGGTTAATATGTGCACAATGATTAATAACATTTCAACAACAAAATGTAGATATAAAAATGGACAACATATAAAGCGCACCTGTCAGATTGTAGAACCATAATATGGTATTGATGCTAGAAGTATACAGGTAGTGCATAATTATTAGGCAAGTTGTATTTTTTGAGCATTCATTTTATTATTGAACAACAACCATGTTCTCAATGAACCCCAAAAACTCATTAATATCAAAGCTGAATTTTTTTGGAAGTAGTTTTTAGTTTGTTTTTAGTGTTAGTTATTTTCGGGGGATATCTGTGTGTGCAGGTGACTACTATTACTGTGCAGAATTATTAGGCAACTTAACCAAAAAATAAATAGATAGCCATTTCAATGATTTATTTTTAACAGTGAAACCAATATAACATCTCAACATTCACAAATACACATTTCTGACATTTAAAAACAAAACAAAAACAAATCAGTGACCAATATAGCCACCTTTCTTTGCAAGGACACTCAAAAGCCTGACATCCATGGATTCTGTCAGTGTTTTGATCTGTTCACCATCAACATTGCGTGCAGCAGCAACCACAGCCTCCCAGACACTGTTCAGAGAGGTGTACTGTTTTCCCTCCTTGTAAATCCCACATTTGATGATGGACCACAGGTTCTCAATGGGGTTCAGATCAGGTGAACAAGGAGGCCATGTCATTACTTTTTTTTATTTAATACCCTTTCTTGCCAGCCACGCTGTGGAGTACTTTGACACGTGTGATGGAGCATTGTCCTGCATGAAAATCATGTTTTTCTTGAAGGATGGTGACTTTTTCCTGTACCACTGCTTGAAGAAGGTCTCTTCCATAATCTGGCAGTAGGACTGGGAGTTGAGCTTGACTCCATCCTCAATCCGAAAAGGCCCCACAAGCTCATCTTTGATGATACCAGCCCAAACCAGTACTCCACCACCACCTTGCTGGCGTCTGAGTTGGACTGGAGCTCCCTGCCCTTTACCAATCCAGCCACGGGCTCTTCCATCTGGCCCATCAAGACTCACTCTCATTTCAGCAGTCCATAAAACCTTAGAAAAATCTTTCTTGAGATATTTATTGGCACAGTCTTGACGTTGCAGCTTGTGTGTCTTGTTCAGTGGTCATCGTCTTTCAGCCTTTCTTACCTTGGCCATGTCTCTGGGTATTGCACACCTTGTGCTTTTGGGCACCCCAGTGATGTTGCAGCTCTGAAATATGGCCAATCTTGTGGCAAGTGGCATCTTGGCAGCTGCACGCTTAACTTTTCTCAGTTCATGGGCAGTTATTTTGCACCTTTGTTTTTCCACACGCTTCTTTTGTTTGATGATCACGCTTCAGAAGCTTTGCAACTTTAAGAGTGCTGCATCCCTCTGCTAGATATCTCTCTATTTTGGACTTTTCAGAGTCTGTCAAATCCTTCTTTTGGCCAATTTTGCCAAAGAAAAGGAAATTGACTAATAATTATGCACACCTGATATAGAGTGTTGATGTCATTAGACCACACACCTTCTCATTACAGAGATGTACATTACCTAATATGCCTAATCTGTAGTAGGCTTTCGAGCCTATACAGCTTGGAGTAAGACAACATGCATAAAGAGGATGATGTGGTCCAAATACTCATTTGCCTAATAATTCTGCACTCCCGGGATGTGTTAGACACATAACAAGTGTATACACATGATAATGATTGATTAATAAGCAAAAAAAAATATTTATTTATTTGGTAACGTTATTTGAAATCCAAATGTTTTTTTATTATATCCTAAAAGCATCAAGAGATCTGAGGAGGCAAAATATACTCATCGAAAAGACGCACCAGAAGATCCTTCAGAACCAGCGGAAGATGAGCTACCTCACCCAACAAAATGCTCTGCTAGAGCAGCAGCTATCGGGTCAGATTGCGGAAATGCACCGCATTCAGAAACGGATTGAGAGCTATATTTAAATTTATTTTTGTATTAAAAAAACTTATTTTTTGGAAATGTTTCATTTCTTTTTGAGATAGAGTTGTAGGTTTTTCAACACATCTAACTTCACATCAAACAAATCAACATCAACACATTTAACTTCATAATAAGCAAAAACATTTTATACTATTATTTTATTTAACATTAACCTAGGACAAACTAAATCACACGACACAGACACGACGAACACAAAATAAACTGTTGAAAAATGAACATAACAAAAGCAACAATATATATATATATATATACAAAGAGAGAGAGAGGGAGAGCAAGAAAGAGAGAGAATGCAGATGAGCTCTTGCAGTCAGCCCAATGGTTGCAGTATAAATGCCGCAAAACAGGGTTTAACATAAGGTTCATTATTATAGTTACACTTGCTGTTTAGATCCGGTCTGGTAGTCCGGTCTGGTAGCTTGTAGCGGAGGCTGTTGGTGGATCCGCTGTGCCAGAAAGGTCATGAAGCTTTACTCAGCATGGAGGCAGCAGCAGGAGTATTAAAATATAATATAACTAGACAATGCATTTCCTGAGGAAAATGCGAGTGGGAATGCTGAATAGCTTAATTGGTGAGCCCCTTGCCAAAGACATTCACCATAACCACTACACTATCTTTAGGACACACAGCTTCTTTCTCTATCTGCAAAGTATAGAGTATGCTGACTTCCTGGTCGCCCCTCCCCCCTCAATAGGTTTCCCCTCCCCCCCAGGTCAGTGAGGAGGAATATTGCACTGAGGTCAGGAAAGTTATTTATGGAAAGAAATAACATTACAAACGCTTTTAATTCACAGATCTAATACATGATTTAAGCCTCCAAACAAAGCTTAATAAATCCTCAAACGTACATGCAATTGATACAACGACTACACCGTTTGAAATACACGGCCCTTGTAAACGCATCGATATGAAATTTATGTAGATAAACTTAAAAATGTGGCCATGTCTGCGATTTAGAAAAGAGCGTCTTTGTGAGTTCTGCAGCAACATTTTTTAGATAATTTCACATGAGAGTCTATGAGACATAATTTCTGGCTGTTGCTCCAATAATTAAAACTAAAATACGTATCGCAGAATTGGTCACATTGCCATAAACCAGACAAGCATAGCTACGTTTTGATATAAAAATTGTGTATGAAAAGTAGATCTTGTGGGCGTGAGACCAATTTGTTTCCCCTTTTTGTAAAGATATTTTTAATTACAAAGATCTCCAATGTTAAGGTCACATGACAGACTCTAAATCCCCTCCATAGGATTACATTATAACCTATTGCATTTTTGTGAAAAATTCGCAAAACGTAAATTGCGTTTTCACCAAAAAATTGTAAACGATAACGATCTGAAAAGTCATAGCCGGATAGCTAAATATTTTGTGACCGCTTTAAAGTTTTTTCAGTGTCTGTAAGTGAAAGTATGAAGTAGCTGAAACTTTTGGCATGGCATGTGAATTCAAAGGGGAAAAGGATGTTCTCATTGACTTCAATGTTTAAAAAAAGGGTCTAAAAGCTTAAAATTTATAAAAGTGTAAAAAGTAGAAAAAAACTTGAAGAAGTCCCATCATTAGCTGAACGAGACGAACATTTTTACAGTTGAATGGTCTCAATAGCTGAAAGTATGCCGAAGTTACGCAGAACCAAAAAACGTAAGGAATAATAAGATTACTAAATTTACGGATATCAATACTGGAAATGTTTATTAAAGCATTCACACTAATTAAGATTAATACATTTACGGGTATCCATACTAGGAATGCTTATTAAAGCATTCCCACTAAGTATCACACAGGCATGATTTACAAGCAGTAGTGGTAATAGTAATACATAGCATAAAAACACTTGGGGAATACTTTACAGCATCAGTAGTGGTCATAGTAGTCAATAGTGTACCAAAAAATTGGGACACAGGTGTCTTGACTGAGCTGTAATAGTAGTAGTAGACATTGACAATACAGTGTCAAATCACTCGGGCAAGAGGTGCCATGATGAACAGCAGTCTTAATAAGAGTATATAGGGTGTGAAATAACTGCTGACATAGGTGTCTTGACTGGGCAGCAGCAGCAGAAGCAGCAGTAGTATTAACAGTAGTAGTTGATACAGAGTCATATCACATGGGCAGGAGGTGCCATGATGAACAGCAGTAGGAATAGGAGTATATAGAGTGTCAAATAACTGCTGACATAGGTGTCTTGACTGGGCAGCAGCAGCAGAAGCAGCAGTAGTATTAACAGTAGTAGTTGATACAGAGTCATATCACATGGGCAGGAGGTGCCATCATGAACAGCAGTAGGAATAGGAGTATATAGAGTGTCAAATAACTGCTGACATAGGTGTCTTGACTGGGCAGCAGCAGCAGCAGAAGCAGCAGCAGTAGTATTAACAGTAGTAGTTGATACAGAGTCATATCACATGGGCAGGAGGTGCCATGATGAACAGCAGTAGGAATAGGAGTATATAGAGTGTCAAATAACTGCTGACATAGGTGTATTGACTGGGCAGCAGCAGCAGAAGCAGCAGTAGTATTAACAGTAGTAGTTGATACAGAGTCATATCACATGGGCAGGAGGTGCCATGATGAACAGCAGTAGGAATAGGAGTATATAGAGTGTCAAATAACTGCTGACATAGGTGTCTTGACTGGGCAGCAGCAGCAGAAGCAGCAGTAGTATTAACAGTAGTAGTTGATACAGAGTCATATCACATGGGCAGGAGGTGCCATCATGAACAGCAGTAGGAATAGGAGTATATAGAGTGTCAAATAACTGCTGACATAGGTGTATTGACTGGGCAGCAGCAGCAGAAGCAGCAGTAGTATTAACAGTAGTAGTTGATACAGAGTCATATCACATGGGCAGGAGGTGCCATCATGAACAGCAGTAGGAATAGGAGTATATAGAGTGTCAAATAACTGCTGACATAGGTGTATTGACTGGGCAGCAGCAGCAGAAGCAGCAGTAGTATTAACAGTAGTAGTTGATACAGAGTCATATCACATGGGCAGGAGGTGCCATGATGAACAGCAGTAGGAATAGGAGTATATAGAGTGTGAAATAACTGCTGACATAGGTGTCTTGACTGGGCAGCAGCAGCAGAAGCAGAAGCAGCAGTAGTAGTATTAACAGTAGTAGTTGATACAGAGTCATATCACATGGGCAGGAGGTGCCATGATGAACAGCAGTAGGAATAAGAGTATATAGAGTGTTAAACAACTGCTGACATAGGTGTATTGACTGGGCGGCAGCAGCAGCTGAAGCAGCAGTAGTAGTATTAACAGTAGTAGTTGATACAGAGTCATATCACATGGGCAGGAGTTGCCATGATGTACAGCAGTCTTAATAAGAGTATATAGGGTGTGAAATAACTGCTGACATAATTGTCTTGACTGATCCAAAGGAGTCATGGGAGAAAATCATGTGGTCAGATGAGACTATAATATAATTTTTTGATCATAATTTCACTAACCGTGTTCGGAGGAAGAATAATGATGAGTACCATGCCAAGAACGCCATCCCTAATGTGAAGCATGGGGGTGGTAGCATCATGCTTTGGTGGTGTTTTTCTGCACATGGGACAGGGTGACTGTACTGTATTAAGGAGAGGATGACCGGGGCCATGTATTGCAAGATTTTGGGCAACAACCTCCTTCCCTGAGTTAGAGCTTTGAAGATGGGTCGAGGCTGGGTCTTCCAACATGAGAATGACCCAAAGCACACAGCCAGGATAACCAAGGATTGGCTCTGTAAGGAGCATATCAAGGTTCTGGCGTGGCCTAGCCAGTCTCCAGACCTAAACCCAATAGAGAATCTTTGGAGGGAGCTCAAACTCCGTGTTTCTCAGCGATAGCCCAGAAACATGACTGATGTAGAGAAGATCTGTGTGGAGGAGTGGGCCAAAATCCCTCCTCCAGTGTGTGCAAAGTTGGTGTAAAACTACAAGAAATGTTTGACCGCTGTAATTGCAAAGAAAGCCTACTGTACCAAATATTAACATTGATTTTCTCTGATGTTGAAATAGTTATATTCAGCACTGTAAATACATCAGGTCCGGGGCTTCATCAGGGAATGCATGGCAAGGGACCCTTCAGCGCCCTGAACCGACGACGGGTGCCAGAAAGTCACCGCCGATCCAGGACTCATTCATCTTTATGAATGTGAGTCTGTCCACGGAGTCTGTGGACAGACGGGTCCTCTTGTCCGTGACCACCCCACCTGCCGCGCTGAATGTCCGCTCAGATAGTACGCTGGAGGGGGGCAAGACAATAACTCCAGCGCATACTGAGCGAGCTCGCGGCAGGTGTCCAATCTGGCAACCCAGTACTCCATGGGGTCGTCGGTGCTCATACTGTCAGAAGCACCGACGGACGCCATGTAGTCTGCCACCATGTGGGCCAGCCGCTGGTGGTGACTGCTGCTGCTGCTGCTGGTGGTGGTACTGGGTCGCTCGGTTTGGAAGAACATCCTCATCTCTTCCATTAGGTCCCCTGCTCGGCTGCAGCTGGGTGCAGCCACCTGCTGGGTGAGATGAGGGGGGACAACTGGAGGCCGGGGAGTTGCCTGCTCCAACCGTCTGACAATGGCTGCCTGCAGTTCCTCCATCCGGTGCTGCCTCCGGCTGGCTGGGATGAACTGCTCCAGTTTCCCCTTGCACCTGGGATCCAAAAGGGTGGCCATCCAGAAATCATCCCTCGTCTTGATGGTCTTAACCCGGGGGTCCCTCCTGAGGCATCTCAGCATGTGGGCAGCCATGGGGAAGAGCACAGCCCGCTGTGACTCCTCAATGCTGGCCAGGTGAATGAGGTGCGACTCTTCATCCCTGAGGCGCTGCTGGTCAAACTCAGACATGCCCAACCCCCGGACTATCGGTGCCCCCAACACCGGCTCTCCCTCCTGACCAGGCCCTGACTCCGGGACGACACCAGCAACCACCTCCTCCTCCTCTTCATCATCATCCTCCTCCTCCTCCTCCTCCTCCTCCTGGTCCTGGCCCTGGTCTCGGTGGAGCATTGCTGACTCCTCCTGCTCCACCAAGGCACTCTCCCCAGCCTCGAGCAGGCGATCTAGTGTCCTCTCCAGCATGAACAGTATTGGCAGCACGCTATTGAGGCCAATTTGCTCACTGCTGACCATCTTGGTCGCCTGCTCGAAGGAGGACAACACTTGGCAGACCTGGTTTATCTGCCCCCACTGCGCACAGGCGATGAAAGGGAGTTGTGGTGAAGCCCTCTCAGTGCCTAGTTCCATCAGGTACTCCCTCACCGCCCTTTGCTGCTCCCACAACCTCTTCAGCATGTGGAGGGTGGAGTTCCACCGCGTCACACTGTCCACAATCAGCCTGTGAAGGGGCAGATTGTACTTCCGCTGCAATTTGGACAGGGACGCGGTAGCGGTTGGGGAGCGCCTGAAGTGGCTGGCAATCCTACGCGCCTTTGCCACAATGTCACTCAACCCTGGATAAGTGCGCAGGAACTTCTGCACCACCAGGTTGAGGACATGTGCCAGACAGGGCACGTGCGTCAGACTGCCAGCATGGAGGGCGGCGAGTAGGTTGCTGCCGTTATCGCAGACAACCATACCTGGCTGGAGCCTTCGGGGTGTCAGCCACTTCTGGACCTGAGCTTGAAGTGCTTTCAGCACTTCTTCTGCAGTGTGTCTCCGGTCCCCTAAACTAACAAGCTGGAGCACGGCCTGACAGCGCACGTGCCCCACACTTGAGTAGCTACGGGGGCGCTTGCTGGGAGGCTCAGCAGCTGCGGAGACAGTGGCTTGAGGGAGACCAGCAGTTCTCCCCTGGACACCCCGGGGCGGCACCACAAGATCGGTTGCCGACGATCCCTCACCGACGCCTCGGAGGGAAACCCAATGGGCCGTGAAGCTGATGTAGCGTCCCTGCCCATGCCTGCTGGTCCAGCCATCCATTGTCAGATGAACCCTGTCGCTGACAGCGTGATCCAGCGACAGGGTTACATTCTGCACAATGTGCTGGTGTAGGGCAGGGACACCAGTCCTGGCAAAGAAATGGCGGCTGGGGACACGCCATTGGGGTTGGGCCTGCTCCAACATCTGCCTGAAGGGGTTGCTGTCAACTATGTTGAAGGGCAGCAGATGTTGGGCAATAACCCTTGCCAGGAGCCCATTGAGGGAACGCACACGTCGGTCTCCAGGGGGGAAGGGAGTGGTGCGGTCAAAGGCGTCTGAAATCGACGCCTGGCGCCGGACGGCAGTGCGGGACACAGACGTGGAGGGTGCTGTGGAAGTAGAGGTCTGGCTGCCGGTACCAGTACCTCTACTAGAGGGAGCGGGGGGGCATGACCTGCTGGAAACAGATGAAGATGTGGCAGGGGCTGCTGTACCCTGCTCACTTGTGGTGGTGGCGCTGCTACCACCACCACGCTTCATCTCGTCATACAACGCCCAGTGGTTTATCCTCAGGTGCTGGTTCAGGGCTGTGGTACCCACCCGAGCCAAACACTTCCCTCTCTTCACCCTCACTTTACAAATCCGGCAGATGGCCACGGTAGGGTTGTCTGCCACCAGGGTAAAGAAATTCCAGACAGGTGACTTCAGCACCGCCCTCCTGTCAGATGGGGTGACGCTTACTTGCACCTGCTGGGATTCGGTGCGCACAGGTGGAGCTGCCTGCTGCTGCTGCTGCTGCTGCTGCTCCTCCTCCTGACACCTCCTGCTGCCATCACCAGTGGAGACCCTGACGATGGTCTCCCTGGTGGTGACCTGGCGCACCGTTTCACCAGGGTGCCTACCTTCCCCGTCGTCACTGACGTAGTGAGCCGACGCGTCAGATGGCAACCATGATGGGTCACCCTCTTCGCCCCCAGAGATGTCAGACCAAGGGCTGAGATGTGTTGGTCTGAGGGAACCACGTGACATGGAGCCTCTAGCCTGGCTCCGCTGTCCCCTCACCCACGCCTGGGTCTGACTAGGTGCTGCTGTTTCCTGCACCAAAACAGCAGCACCAGTTTGAAGGGATGTCTCTGGGATACTGCCAGCAGGTATCCCATCCTCCTCATCCATCCCTTCAAAAAGGTCCTGACCATCAGGACAGAGCTGGAGGTCTGCCTGATGCATGGCCTCCCCCAAGAGATCCCTATCACTGTCGCTGTCGAACAGTAAGATGCTGGACTCTTGGGGGCTGGGGGGGGTAGTACAGGCAACGGTGTAATGGTGGTACTACTGTGAGTCGGGACCGACGACTCAGTGGCACTGCTGTGCCCCATGTAGTCCACCACTACTTGAGCCTGAGATGGCAATATCGGGCGGCTGCCCGATGGGAAGAACTCCCGGATCAGGCGTACTCCCCTTGCACCCGATCCTCTACCACTAGTAGGGGCACGAGAGGTACCCCGTGCTGGCAGCGATCCAGCACTGGGAGTAACTCCCCTACCCCTGCTGCCACGGCCACGGATGCCGCTCATTATTGCTGATATGTGTGTGGGGGGGGTAAACTTTATTGGGGGGGGAAAATGTGAACAAAATGTGTTTTTGGGCACGCAGACAAAGACGTACACAGACAGCTACTAAACTATAAGAAAAGTAGTACACCAGACAAGGACTACAAAATTAAAGAAAAAAAAAAAAGCACTAAACAAACACTAACTTTTTTTTTTTTTTTTTTTTTTAAACACAAAACACAGACACTAAACACACACTAAGCTAAGCTAGATGAAATAAATGTACACTAACAGTGTGTACACTTACTACACAAAATTTAACTAAACTGAACACAAAACTTAGCTTTTATAAAAGCTCTTTAGGGAAAACTAAACAAAATTTGAACTGAGATGCCTATCAAATATCACTGAACAGCGAACCTGCAAGATCTAACAGTAACACAAGATGAACAAAACTTAGCTTTTAGAAAAGCTCTTTTATAAAGCTCAGCAAAATGTGTTCTGAAATCTCTTGCAAATATAACTGAACAGGGAGGATTGCAGGATCAAACAGTAACACAAATGAAAAAAACAGCACAAAACAGCACAAAACGTAGCTTTGAAAAAAGCTCTTGGGTCTATTGCTTTGAAAAAAGCAGTTGATATACTGGAAAAGATCCACTGGAATCACTAAATAGCAATGCTGGTGATGATCTAAATCAATCAAGAACAAAGACACAGGAAACCAGGAACACAGAAACAGCCTCCACACTCTATAGCCAGCTTCTGAATCTGCAATGAAATGGTGCTGGGAGTGAGCTTATATAATGTCCATGCAGGCAGGTTCCTATTGGTTGCTAACCTGTGACGAGTGTGGAAGGAGAACTCTGATTGGCTCTGATGCAAAAGGGCGGAGCAAATAATCGCGCAATATTCCTATTGCCGAATATTCGCATTGCGAATATTCGGCAATATAAAATGATCGCTTCAGCTACTCGGCCCAATGGCTCTAATCATACCAGCAATGCTTTCAGACGTCTATGGAGATCACTAGGATGTGATCTGTTTTAAAAATGAAACTGTAAAAATCGCTCTGATGCGGAAGATCGGGGCGAGGAAAATAATCGCGCGATATTGCGTTTGCCGAATAATCGCATTGCGATCTTTCTGGAAAATTCAATGAACGCTTCAGCTACTCGGCCCAGGGTCTCTAATGATACCAGCAATGCTTTTAGACGTCGATGGAGATATCTAGGATGTGATCTGATTAAAAAAAAAAATAGTAAAAAATCGAATATTCGGAATTGCGAATATTCACCGCGAATTTCGAAATATAGCGCGATTTCTCGAATATGCTATATTCGAGTCGAATATTCGCAATGCGAATATTCGTGAGCAACACTAATATACAACACCTGCAATGCATATATATCCTCTACACACTGTAACTGTAACTGACTCGCCTGCCTGCCTGCTCTATCTAACTCAAAATAAATGACACTCTCTCTCTTTCTGTCTGTCTTTAACCACCGCAACACACTACACAAGGCCCCCTCGGCCGATACATATTCTTCTACATATTTGTGCTAAAAATAAATTGCAATAAGCGTATATTGATTGGTTTGTGCAAAAGTTATAGCGGCTACAAAATAGGGGATAGATTTATAGCATTTTTATTTATTTTTATTTTGTTTACTAGTAATGTTGGCGATCTGTGATTTTTATTGTGATATTGTGGCGGACACATCGGACACTTTTGACACTATTTTGGGACTATTCACATTTATACAGTGAACAGTGCTATAAATATGCACTGATTACTGTGTAAATGTGACTGGCAGGGAAGGGGTTAACACTAGGGGGCAATCAAGGGGTTAAATGTGTACCCTAGTGAGTTATTCTAACTGTAGGGGGAGGGGACTGACTGGGGGAGGTGACTGATCGGTGTCCCTATGAACAAGGGACACACCATCAGTCTCCTCACCCAGACAGGACATGGATCTCTGTGTTTACACACAGAGATCCACGGTCCTGCTTAGCTACTGGGCAATCGCAGGTGCCCGGCGGACATTGCGGCCGCCGGGCAGGCGCATCGGGTTCCCAGTGACGCGGCAGGTGCGCGTGCGCCCCCTAGGGGCTCGGGAAGGCGAGTCAAGAAAAAAGCATTCTCCTCTGGTTGATCTATGTACATTTCAGGAATTTTAACAAACTTTACTACAGATGCCTACCTTTTGTTATTCTGAAGAAATATCTGTTTATTTATGACGATGTGCAAAATTAACTTGTATTGGAGTGGTTTTAAAAATATTAATCAGCTGTTGCACCTGAGGAAAGTGGCAGGGTCTGCATCCCTTTAGACATCATTTCCCTTTGGGACTATCTCACCAAAAATGACATGTTTGTTGCAGAGGATGCCCAAAATCAACTTGTATATTAGTGCAGACTTCTGAAGAGATCAGTAAGCCAATCCCACAAGCAGGAAATTACATTTCTGGTAGGTGTACTGTACACCAACTGTGTAAAGAATACCTCCGGTTTGCATTGTATTTTACAGAAAATTACAGCACTGCAGAAAAGGAAAGGTAATTTTTAATAGCAGTAAATTAAATTATGACTTGTGTATCAATTGTATATGCTATATTGTTTTGAATTGCTATTTTCTCCCATAAAAGTGGAGTTACCCATTAGGTCAGGAAGTTAAATTTGAAAAACATACTCAGCCACGGCACTTTATTAGAAAATTGCTCTGTGTTTTCCTACCATTAAGCTCCATCAGCTGAGGAAACAAATTAATGTGAAGAAGGATCACCAGTCATTTCTAGGCTGAGCTAATTCAGCTTGGCAAGGTGAAGATAACACTGTAATTTTCAATAAAATTGCTGCATGTCAGACTATTTATCAGACACCAGTCTTTCAGGGCATGATGTTTATAAGTGATGGCGCATACACACGATCGTTTGTCGGCTTGTAAAAAACATTTTTTAAAAATGTAATTTAAAACGGTCGTGTGTGGGCTTCACAGCATTTTTCGGGTTCTGTAAAACGACCAAAAAAAAATTCGAACACGCTCTATTTTTTCACGACGTTTTAAACAATGTCGTTTTTCGGGTTGTAAAAAATGATCGTGTGTGGGCTTTAACGACGTGAAAAACCCGCGCATGCTCAGAAACAAGTTATGAGACGGGATCGCTCGTTCTGGTAAAACTACCGTTCATAATGGAGTAAGCACATTCATCACGCTGTAACAGACAGAAAAGCGTGAATCGTCTTTTACTAACACAAAATCAGCTAAAGCAGCCCAAAGGGTGGCGTCATCCGAATGGAACTTCCCCTTTATAGTGTCATTGTACGTATTGTTCTACGTCACCGCGCTTTGCTAGAGCATTTTTTTTTAACGATCATGTGTGTTTTTTCTAGAGGCTGAAAAACTTTGATTTTTACAAGCCGAAAAATGATCGTGTGTACGCTGCATGAAGTTAATAAGCTGAGGGCTTTTGTAGGATTTAACTATAAATAATTATCTCCTTAGTTAATCTATTTCATATGTAGAATGTGTACTTAATATTACCAAGCATTAAAAATGTAATTCCCATTAAGTTATAAGAGATTGCATTTTTCTATTTCTGCTATTTTTATGTTTGGCTAATCTGGTGAACACAAAATATTATATATATTCTATATATATTGTAAGGGTGGGGCTTTTGGAGAGAAAGACACACTAATTGCACAGCTGTGTCTTGGGCTTTTTAGTTCTGACTCTGACATACAGGAAGTCTTTGCCTGGGAATCAGGTGGATTCCCAATCCCTCTGAGAGGAGTCAGAGATGCTGCATGGGTTGCAGCTAGAGCATGAATGTCTGCAGGAGGCAGATGTCGTTTGATGATTGAGCAGCAAGACGCTTATCAGGAGAAAGCTAGGTTTGAGCTTATCCCTAGGAAACTGTTTGTTCTGAGGAACAGAACTTAGGCCTAGGCTAAAGGCCTGAAACAGACGGTTGGCAAGTATGGAAGCCAGGAGGCTAAACGGTTGAGTATACAAGATGCAAAAATACTGTTGTATTTGTGAACTTTTGTGCTTTTAAATAAAAGTGGGCTACCAGGCCCTTAAAAACTCAGTTCTGGACTGGCGTACTCACTGGAAAACGCACCTACCTCTGGAGTCTGATCCCCTCAATCCTACAATATATATATATATATATATATATATATATATATATATATATATATATATATATAATTTTCAGCCATTCACTTCTATACTTCCATGTTGATGGGGACAAGGACCTCGTCCCCATAACTCTGGCCAATGGTTGTGGGGGTCTGCAGGCGGGGGGCTTATAGGAATCTGTAAGCCGCCTTTAACAAGGGGGCCCCCAGATCCTGCCCCCTGCCCCCCATGTAAATTGTACATTGTACCCCTACCCATTCACCATAAAAAGTGTCAAAAAATAAATATCTTTATTAAAAAAAAATTAAAAATGTCCTGAGATGTCCATCCATCGTCAATCACAGGACCAAAAAATAGGAAAAAAAATATATATATATCCCACCTTCATTGGAGGTGTCCCACCAACTGCTGTCTTTTCGCTGTGACAGCTCTTTTATAGGCAAAGGTGTGGCCACCCACTGACGTTACTGGATGACTCCACCCTCTCTGACGGCACACAAAGTCAGAAAGGGCGGGGTCACTCGGTTACATCAATGTACCCCAAACCCATTCACATAGGGAGGGTGGGATCTGGGGGCCCCCTTGTTAAAGGGGGCTTCCAGATTCCGATAAGCCCCTACCACAGACCCCCACAACCAATGACCAGGGTTGTGGGGATGAGGCCCTTTTCCCCATGTTGAGAGCAAGCAGCCTGGTATGGTTCGGGGGGGCGCTCACTCATCGTTGTTCCCTATCCTGCCCTGCTAGGCTACTTGCTCGTATAAGGGTCTGATGTGGATTTTGGGGGGAGTCCACACCAATTGTTCTTTACATTTTGGCATGGGGTTCCCCTTAAAATCTATACCAGACCCAAAGGGCCTGGTATGGACTGGGGGGACGGACCCATTCCATTTTTTTTCTTAATTCTGTCAAAGGGTTCCCCTTAACCATTTCAATACACTATATTATATACTGTACACTGCACTATATACCCTGCACTGTATTATATATACTACACTGACTGCACTATATACTCTAAACCAGTGGTCATCAACCCTGTCCTGCAGGGCCCACTAACAGGCCAGGTTTTATGTATTACCTTGGGGAGATGCAGTCTAGAATACTGCAATCACTGAGGAGCAAATGATATCACCTGTGATGTATTTCAGTTATCTTGCAAACCTGGCCTGTTAGTGGGCCCTGCAGGACAAGGTTGATGACCACTGCTCTAAACTGCAGTGTATATACTATATGGACTGCACTATATACTCTGAACAGCAGTATATATACACTATACAGACTGCGCTATATACTCTGCAGATAAATTGGGGCTTAGGTGTTGGTGATGCCAGAACACTGTAACCCCTCACAGTTACTCTTGTTAGGCACAAGAATGTGCCCTGCTGTGAAATATTATTAAAAACATTGTAATTACATGCCCCTGTTAAATAGGGGCAGAAAAATTGGGCCTTGGGTGTTGGTAGTGCCAGAACACTGTAACTCCTCACAGTCACTCTTGTTGGGCATAGAAACGGGCCCTTCTGTTAAATCATATTTCAAAAATTGTAATTACACGCCCCAGTCAAACAGGTTCAGAAATATTGGGCTTTGGGTGTTGGTGATGCCATAACACTAAATCCTTCTCACAGTTATTCTTGTTGGTCGCAGGAAAGGGCCCTGCTGTTAAATATTATTTAAAAAAAAAAAAATTACATGCCCCTGTTGAACAGAGGCAGAAAAATTTGGCATTGGGTGTTGGTGGTGCCCTAAAACAAAAATATTGTTGGAAGCAAGCATCATTAAGATTCAGGAGGAATAGGATAGGCAGCCTTCAAGGGATCCCAGATCCATAGAAAATTCAATCAGTTACATCAGCATCGGGGGTTTTATAGCTGCTGATCCAGGACTGATAGTTTTTTTTTTTAAATGTAAGCCTATCAGCAGAGTCTGTGGACAGGAGCATTCTTTAATCTATTACAATCCCTCCAGCAGCACTGAAGGTGCGTTCAGAAAGCACGCTGGATGCAGGACAGACCAGTAGCTCGATTGCATATTGAGTAAGTTATGGCCAAGTGGTCCATCATCAAGACCCAGTAACCCAGTGGATGCTCTGTTTGAAAGGTCTCCAAGTCTGCTCTTGCCCCTAGATATTCCTGCACCATATAATGCAGACACTGGCGATGGTTGCTTAAAACCAGACCATGGTGCTGAGGACTTAAAAATTGTTTAAAGTCTGACTGAAAAAAAACATCAGAAACACGTTGTCCAGCACCAGGAAAAGGTAACCTCCCAGGGTCTGGAAAGGCGTTACACAAACTTTTCTTCAAGGCCTCCTCAGAATGTTTCATTCTCTGATTCCTTCGCGAAGGCAGGATGAGTTCTGCAACTTTACCCTTGTAATGTGGATCAAGAAGGGTTGCCAGCCTTTCCTTGATACCATGAATCCTAGGGTCCCTTCGCAGGCTTCGCAGAATTAGGGAGGCCACGAAGCGTAAGTTGCAGAGGCATTCAATTCTAAATTCTCTGGGTCACTAAGGGTGACATTATCAGGAACTACCTCCTCCCAGCCACGTACAACTCCTTGGGTTTCTAGGGCCTGAAAACCATCCCTTGAAGACTGTTGTGTCTTATCCTTTACATCCATGCTGACATAATCCTCTGCCTCTTCTTCCTGTATGTTTGGCGGCCCCGCAGGAATGCTATCTGTATAAAGGGGCCTTGAGAGGAAAGGAAGTCCTCCTCTTCCTCCTGCTGTTCTGCCTCAAGTGCCCTGTACATGATTTCACAAAGTGTGCGCTCCAGCAGCAAGACTAGAGGGACAGTGTCCCTGATGCATGCATTGTCGCTGCTCAATATCCTTGTGGCCTCCTCGAATGGTGACAGGACTGTGCATGCATCCTTGATCAGTAGCCACTGCTGTGGCGAAAAGAAGCCAAGCTCCCCTGACCCTGTCCTGGTGCCATACTCACACAGGTACTCATTGATGGCCCTCTCTGTGTGTGCAGCGGCTGCAGCATTGCCAATGTTGAGTTCCACCTGGTGGGCATGTCACACATGAGGCGGTTGGTGGGCAGGTTAAATTCCCTGAATGTCAGCCAGCACTGGCATTGTATGACCGCCAGAAATTACCACAGACTTTTCTGGCCTGCCTCAGGAGATTTTGTAAGCCTGGGTATCTGGTCAAGAAATGCTGCACCACCAAATTCAGGACGTGTGCCGAGCATGGAACATGGGTCAAGTGTCCCTGTCGGAGGGCGGAGAGAAGGTTGGTGCCATTGTGGCATACAACCATTCCTGGTTGAAGCTGTGGTTGTGTCAACCATCTCTGAGCCTGCCCGTGCAGAGCTGAGTGAGTAAGTGAGTGAGAGACTTGTAAAGCGCAACACATGCGAACTGAACCGCCTCTGGGCGCTGTATCCATTTCATGGGTAAGGAACACCTTGACCTCAGAAGAGATGGGTTTTAATCTTTCTCCTGAAGGCCAAGTGGTCCGACTCCAGTCGGATGGTGGTTGGAAGTGCATTCCACAGGCGAGGTCAGAATATCTGCCCCATTGTGGCTACTTTCCCCTAGGCAGACCAACTTAAGCACTGCGTGGCATCTTTTAGACTGACTGCTTGCATAGCACCTTGAGCACTTACAGAGCACTGCTGGTTCAGAGGACAATTCTGCAGAAGAGGCCATAGAGGAAGAAGAAGGAAGGGGAGCAAACAGATGTTGCAGAATCACCACCAGCTTTTTGGAGGCACGGTGGTGGAACAAGCTCTAACACTGAACCCTGCATCCTTCCAAGCTGCCAGCAGAGTTACCCAGTGTGCCATGAAGGAAAGGTAAAAGAAAAAACAAAAGAGGGAGGACGCACCGACCTAGTGCATTATCATAAGAGATTTTTTATTTTAGTAAAAACAAGAAATTTATACTCACAAACGAGAGTTTGAATACAGCTTTGTAAATAAATCAGACCAATCTTCTTGGTCCCTGCCAGCAAGACTTGATGATACCGAGGATTTATTGGTACCATTTAGCGGCGGAATGGCTAACATTTCTGGGGCGCACCCTCAGAGTCTCAGAGCCTGAGAGATCTGAAGGATATGAAGGAAAGGAACCATCCCTTCCCATGCCTGCTGGACCATTATCAGTGGTAATATGAACCTTGCTGCTGACCGCCCTGTCCAACGAGGCCAAAACATTGCCTTACACATGACTGTAGAGCAGGGGTCTCAAACGGGCGGCCCTCCAGCTGTTCCAAAACTACAAGTCCCATGAGGCATTGCAAGGCACAAGCATGACTCCCACAGGCAGAGGCATGATGGGACTTGTAGTTCCGCAACAGCTGGAGGGCCACCCGTTTGAGACCCCTGCTGTAGAGAGCTGTAAATGCCTTACGTGATTTTTTATTTTATTTTGGAATCTGTGACTGTGGTACTGCACATTCTTTTTTTTTATAATTATCTTTATTGGTTTTCTTCATCGTATAAAAAAACAGATTACATTCATGTTAAAAAAATTCTATATTTGACATATATCATAACCATTTCACTTTCCCCTATTGTTTCTATTTTCTTTCCACCCTCCTCCCTCCCTTCCCCATCCGGGTTAATGAATTTTCATTTCACATGGGATATCCCATTTTTTCCAACCAAGGTTTCCACATTTTTTTTTTTTTTAATTTTTAAAATTTTTTATTTATAACAGAGACACCGGTCCGGCCGGACCTTAACATTACAGTCAACGCATCAATATTGGCATGGGGTAAGAAACATTACATTGCACATACATTTTAATACATGGTGGAGTTCTCAGTTGACCCCCCGCTAGGCCCGCCCCCACAAAGGGAGCCGCGGGGCCCAGGCGGGCGAGCCACCAGGAGTTCTTCACTCCCCAACACCCAGCCCCGCTGGGCCTTTAGGTTTCCACATTTTATCAAATTCCCTAGTATTTCTTCTCTTAATATATACTACCTTCTCCTTCCATATTGTTTCTGTAACAACATTGGTCCACTCTCTTACTGACGGGGGATTCTCTGCTTGCCATCTTTCAGCAATTAATTTTCTTGCCTGAAGGAGGCACCTTAACACTGCTTTTATTGTACTGGCTGCTCCACTTCTTTCTTCCCATAGACCCACTATACATGTTCTAGGGTCCATCTCCAACTTTGTTTTATATGTTGTGTTTATAACATTGATGATCCCTAGCCAATACCTAAACAATTTCTGGCACCTCCATAGCATGTGTATCAAGTCACCCAAAGTTAAATAATCTTTTTGGTGTATAATACGTCCTATGTATCCTCTTCAAAAATGAAACCTTCTGTGCAGGCGAAACTGTGGCCATATGTTCTCTCTCTAATATCTTCCTCCATTGTCCATCAGTTATGGTTCCCAATTTTTGAGAGACTGGGGTCCTAACCCACATTGGTCCTGCTCTGTCAAACTGGGCATTTAACACATGTCTAATTTGAAGATATCTATAGAATGTATGATTGGGTACTTCGTATTCCTCTCTTAGAGCAGCGAACGTTTTTAAGGTCCTTCCCTCATATAACTGAGCCAATCAAACTATCCCTTTTACTGCCCATTCTTTAATTTCCCCAACTGTCTTCAGCTCCTGGAAATTCCTGTTATTCCACAGGGGTGCATATTCTGTCACGCCTGTCTGTCCACCGAGTGACCTTACTGCTTTCCATACCTTAATAACCATCTTGACCGTGGGGGTTTTATTGATAAATGATTTGGCCTCCAACACCTCTACAACTGTTTTATGGGGGTGCCCCTAGAATCATTAAGCCTCCATTTACGTCTCCTCCTAGCTCTGTCCTTACTCCTATATGCTGCAATTGTGCTGCCAAGAAAAAGCAGCGTGGATGTGGTAATGCCATTCCCCCCTCCCTTGTTGGCAGCTGCAGGGTTTGCAACCCGATTCGGGCTTGTCCTCCTTTCCATATTAGTTCTCTAAACAAAGTATCTATTTTCCTAAACCATTTTTTATGTATCCATATTGGCGCATTGTGCAATACATATAATAAATGTGGCATCCACAAAATTTTAATTAAATTGCATCTCCCTCCAACTGACAACGGAAGGTGCCACCAGATTTGAATTTTGTTTTTAAATTTAGTCAAAAGGGGAACTATATTATTCCCTATATATTTATTTAGGTCACTTGTTATGTCTATTCCTAGGTATTTCATTGTCCCCACTATCTCCAACTGTGGAATCTCTGCCAAGATCTGGCTCCTCATTGGGTCCACCGGCATTAATGCTGATTTCTCCCAATTTATGACCAATCCCGAGATTCTTCCAAATTCTCAAAAGATGGTCATTGCCTGCTTAAGGGAGTGATCTGTGTCACAGAGGAAGAGGAGAACATCGTCCGCATACAGAGCGATTCTCTCCTCCCCAGTCGTTCTCACGAACCCTTCCATTTTCTTATGCTTTCTTTTTTTTTTTTGTTTCATAAAGATTTTATTGAAAAAGACCAAAAAAGTTTTAACAGGCATCTTCAACATCATCAACAGAAATAGATCAGAACATACAGACCAAGTAGCTCCATTTGCATGTAGGACACAGGTACATATAGTGCATTCCTAGAAAATCCAATCAGGACTTGCAGTAAATAGCATGAACAACAGCAACATATGTAGCATAGGAGCTAGGTACCCCACCCAACAATAAGGCTCATGTGAGTCTAGACTAGCTCCAGTGATTTTTGTCCCGGCATGGCAGACCAGTGGATCCACCACACCCAGTCTAAGTCTTCTCTACACTATTGTATCTCTCTCTGAAAAGTCACAAACCCCTACAAGGGTGGGAAGAAGGTCCCCCCAAGGTAGATCTATCCTCCCATTGATCCCTTCCAGCAGGTCCCTTACACCCTAAAGATAGGAGGAAAGAAGACGGAAGGTCAGCGAGATAGAAAAGAGAAAGAAAAGGAAGCAGAGGAAAAAAAAAAAGGTGTGTGTGGGGGGGGGGGGGGTTGTTGCCAGGAATTCTTAGTGCACGTATTCGGGAGAGGGGGTGGGAGAACCACCTGCTACCCTCTCCGGCTTTTACATTTGGGTATCAGGGCAAGCCAACTACATCACTAACCAGGCATTGCCCCGGACTGTGCAACAAAGTCACGTCTAGCTAACAGTCTGTGTCAGCTCACGGTAAGCCGCAGAATCTCGAAACTTAAGCCAGTCCTCCCAGACATAGGTAAATCTGGAAATTCTATCCTGTGCGGTGTATATCAGCTCCTCTATCGCTGCAATGTGATTAATGCGTGCCACCCACTCCTTAATAGATGGTGGCACCACGGCTCTCCAGTGGACAGGTAAGCAGAGCCTGGCTGCATTAATCATGTGTAACGCCACTGAGCTACTGTATCGTTTCTTGGAAATTTTGGAAAGATGAAGGAGGTATTGATCTGGGGAAAACTCCAGGGCTAGTGAGGATACCTCAGTCGTCACTTTGTGCACCTCCCGCCAGTAAGGTTGGATAATCGGGCACTCCCACCAGATGTGGAGGAGAGAGCCTGTGGTCTGTCCACATCTCCAGCACTGGTCCGACACAGACGGAAAGAATTTGTGGACAAGATCCGGAGTCCAATACCACCGAGTTCTAATCTTGTACCCGTTCTCCTGGGTGTTCACATTGAGCGATCCTTTATGTATGTACCAATGAACCCGTTCCCAGCTCTTCACTTCAATCTGTCTACCCAGCTTGTCCTCCCAAAAGGCCTGCTCCTTATGCATAGCAGCAAAGGGTTTTGCGAACATGGACGCATACAATACCGAGATCACATGTCTCTGAGGTGCCGTGCCCATGCATAAGGACTCAAATGCCGTGGTCGGTCTCACAAAGCCTTCTCTGACCTTTGGGTTGTCTAAAAAATGCTGTATCTGAAGGTAGGGCATCAGGAGAAAAGCTCCAGTCCGGGACATCAAGGACAGCTCTCTTATGGAACAAAATCTACCCCTAGAGAAGAAGTGTTTGGCCTGCATTTCCGAGTGGGGCTATATGCTCATCAGGTAAGATCTCTCCATTCCCGGCTGAAAGTCGGGATTCTCTCTAAGGGGAGTAATGCCACATTCCGTAGCCGAGACTGAATGTGCTCCACAGGCCCTCACAAAAGCCGCCAAGTTTGCCCCGACCAAGGGGTGGGATTGAACACCAGGCGTCCAATGTTTCCTGGAAAACCAAGGCACCTTGCCCAGATCTGACCCAGTGACCATGCTCTCCAAGGGTACCCAACTTTTGTGTTGGGCATGTACCCTCCAGTCCACTACTCTCGCCAGGTGCGTAGCCCAATAATACCTCTGCACGTCTGGGAGACCAATACCCCCATCCAATTTCGAGAGCACCAATTTCGACCAGCTGATTCTTGGTCATTTAGACCCCCACAGAAACTTCCTACATATCCTCTTGTATGTCGCAAAGAAGGGGGGCGGCAGAGAAATCGGCAGTGTCTGCAGCTTGTACAGCATTCGGGGGAGGACCGTCATTTTTAAGATAGAGGCCCGTCTGAACCAGGAAATCGTGGGAACATCCCATCGAAGCAAATCTTGCTGTACGGCCTTCAACTCGCTCAGGAAATTCTTATCGTAGAGATCTGATAAGTTGGACGGCAGCCTAATGCCCAGATAGGTAATGTCATCTGACTTCCATCGGAAGGGAAAGTTCTCCTGACACAGACTGACCATCGAAGATGGCAGCGATACATTCAGAGCGAATGATTTAGAGTAATCCATTTTTAAATGAGAAATAATCCGGAATTGTTCTTATCCTTTCTTATTGTGGTGGCTAATGGTTCCATTGCCAGGGCAAAGAGCAGGGGTGACAATGGACACCCCTGCCTTGTGCCCCTCTCTAACTGTACCCTTGCTGAATAGTCATTATTGAATCTAATTCTTGCACTCGGGTCATTATACAGTATTTTAATCCACCTAATAAATTTTGGTCCAAACCCAAAGGCTTCCAAAACATGCCAGATATACCCCCATTCCAAGCTGTCAAAAGCTTTAACCACATCCAAAGGACATTACTGCTCTTGTACCATTGTTCTCTGTTGGTATTTGCAAATTAAGAAATACCCTCCTGATGTTCATGCTTGTTGATCTACCTGGAATAAATCCAGTTTGATCCTGATGTATAAGTCTCGCAACTATTTTATTTAACCTGCCAGCCATTATTTTAGCCAAAATTTTAGCATCTGCACAGAGAAGGGAAATAGGTCTATATGATGTAGTCTCTAGAGGGTTCTTCCCCTCCTTGTGCAATACTATTGCATCTCATTGAGATGGGCAATTTCCCCTCTTCCATCGCCCAGTTCAATACTTTCATAAGTTCTGGGAGTAGCACTTTCCCGTTAAAATTATAGGTCTCTACCGGAAGCCCGTCCGGTCCGGGGGACTTCCCGTAGTGACTGCTAGCTGTACCTCTTCGAGGGTTATCGGGGCCTCCATTTGCTCTTTCTCTGTCCCTGTGAGAGTTGGCAATTCTAAGTTCTCAAAAAAACATTCCAATTCCTCCGCTCCCGCTATACCTTGTGACCTATATAATATATCAAAATTTTCTCTAAATGTGTCTGTAATCACTGACACTTGACACCTGTGTAGATATATCTCCGTTGCTTGTTTTAATTGCGGGTACCGCGGAGGGAGAGGAATTAGTTCTTACTAAGTAGGCCAACATTCTCCCTACACTTTCCCCCTCCCCAAATGCCACTTGCTTTTGAAACATTCTCTTATTTTCAGATTTTCTTATCATTTCCATTTTATATTCCTGCTGCTTATTCAGCCATATTCTTTATTTCTACAGTGTTGGGTTTTCAATATATTCCTTTTCTGTATTCTCTAGTTCCTTCCTGATTCTATTTTCCCATTCCCTTGATACCTTCTTGATTTTCGGCACTTGTTGAATACATAGCCCCCTTAGGAATGCTTTCAATGCGTCCCACATCATACCCCTCGTCACGGTTCCTTCATTAAACTCTATAAACTCTTTTATTTTCGACATTATCTACTCGGGTTCCCCCATTAATTCAAACCACAGCGGACTTATTTTCCATACCCTGACAGGCCTACTCCCCTCTATATTTACAGTTATTGTCACCAATGAATGACCTGATACCCCTCTGGGCTGATATACTATTTCCCTAATTATTTGAGAAGCTTCCACATTGCCCAGGACTAAATCTATCCTGGACAATGTGGAATAGGAGCTGGAGCAGCAAGAATATTGCAACTCCTCTGGATTTCTCACTCTCTATATATCAAACAACCCTGCATCCTGTAAAAACTGATGTAACCGACTCTCATGATGTTCATTGTACCAGTACAAAACCCCTGGTTTTGGTATACTTCCATCTACACCTTTGCAATACTAGCATTGGTGTATTAAGATTTACTAACATATTCCATTTCAATACTTACCTCCTACATATGCCCATGTTTATGATCCCATTAGATCGTTACATGTGGTGGGGGTCATAGCCTAATGGATGTTATCTATGCTTATGCAATATTATTAGTACTCACATTATTACTTATATTAAATTAAACCAAATATTCAATCAATACAGGTGTCATCCGGTCGTCTCCTCCCCCCTATGGTCCACACTTGCGACTCCTTGTAAGCCCGGTTTGGTGGGTTCCCGTCAAGCGGAACGGGGGTTTCTCTTGTTATGGGGGTCTTCGGATCATTTTTACTTCTCAGCAACCATCTCTGATTACATGTTAATTCATTAACCCTTGAGTGGTAAATATAATTTCAACAATATTCTCTCAGCAGATGTTAAACATTTTTGTTAGAGGGATGTAACTTTAATAATTTTTCTAATTATATCTATCAGAGTACAATTCCCCTGAAGAAGACCGTGACAGTTTAGGTCGAAACGCGTCGGGGTACTCATACGGAAACCAATTGAATCACGATGTAACATGTATTGTATTGTTGTTGATTTTTGCCACTGTTATTTTTATATTCATGTATAATCAGAGTGTACTATATGTATATTATCTACATTATTTTACAAATGCTCCAACCATGTTGTACATTTTATTGTAATTTAATGTTGAAACCAAGTAAAGATTTTAACTTCAATATCATCCAACCACTCTTATTCATTGAGAACATCATCCTGCTAAAAAACCCCACTGGGGGACCTTCCCATTTTTGTTTTTGCATTTTCGGGGTGCGCGGCACACGGACTCCATATATGCGTTTTTCCTTGTTTCATGAATGACCTGATACCCCTCTGGGCTGATATACTATTTCCCTAATTATTTGAGAAGCTTCCACATTGCCCATGACTAAATCTATCCTGGACAATGTGGAATAGGAGCTGGAGCAGCAAGAATATTGCAACTCCTCTGGATTTCTCACTCTCTATATATCAAACAACCCTGCATCCTGTAAAAACTGATGTAACCGACTCTCTGAGGCATTCTGTGGGCTTTCCCTTGGAAATCTATCCCATTTCTTATTTATTACCTCATTAAAATCCCCCATTGCTATAACAGGGATCCCGGTTTTATCCATCATAAAATCCATTAGTTTATACATAACTTCCAATTTAAATGACGGGGGGATATATATATTTGCAAGCACATATTCCCCATTCTCTATTACACAGTACAGAAAAACATACCGCCCCTCTTCATCAATACTGATCTGCTTACAGGTGAACACCACTCCCCTTTTTACGAAAACTGACACACCCCTAGAATAGGAGGTGTGGACCGAGTGATATTGATGTTGAAATTTCCTGTTCTGAACTTGTTTCTTAATGTCCTTGGTGTAGTGTGTCTCCTGTAAACAGATCAGTCCCACCTTGTGCGCTTCCAGCATGTCATATGCTACTGCTCTTTTGGCTGGAGTACCCATCCCACGGACATTCCAGGATCCTATTTTCAATATTCTATCCTGCATTAAATCACATCCTTATACATTCCATAATCCAGGATATTCATATACCATCTAATAACATAAATAAAAAACGCGGAGATAAAAAAGAAAAAGGCAATTCTCTTTTTACACCCCCTAGTGCACCCATACTCCTAGTCCTCTTTTTATCTTTAAGAAGCGCTATATGGAGCAAGAATATAATTTTCCCCACTTACTATTTAGTGTACTTGTGTGTTTATCATTACATTCCGTGACAACGTGCTTGTTTTTATTAGATATATTATCTGTGCAGATTTACCTTTTACCGAGGTTTGTACTATTTGTATATGTGTATATTTTCCCCTCAGTGTAAATACTTTTAACGAAAATTTGACCTGTTTGCATATATATATATATGTTTTACCCTTAGTGTATTCAAACCCTTGTGTGTCCCCTGAGATACCACCCTGTGATGACTCGCCCTCCTCCCTCCCTTTCTACATGCCCCCCCTCCTCCCAACCCCTCCCTACACCTTCCTAGGTAATCCCTAGGGGCTTGTTTTGTGATCGGTCCATCCATCCCCACTATTCCTTCTACTTTCACTCCCCATTTCCCCTTCCACCCCGCCCCCCCCCCCTCATCCTTTCCCCAATCTTCTCTCAAACCATACAGTGCCTTGTGAAAGTATTCGGCCCCCTTGAGCTTTGCAACCTTTTGCCACATTTCAGGCTTCAAACATAAAGATATAAAACTGTAATTTTTTTTGAAGAATCAACAACAAGTGGGACACAATCATGAAGTGGAACACAATTTATTGGATATTTCAAACTTTTTTAACAAATAAAAAACGGAAAAATTTGGTGTGCAAAATTATTCAGCCCCTTTGCTTTCAGTGAAGCAAACTCTCTCCCGAAGTTCAGTGAGGATCTCTGAATGATCCAATGTTGACCTAAATGACTAATGATGATAATCATGATAAATAGAATCCACCTGTGTGTAATCAAGTCTCCGTATAAATGCACCTGCACTGTGATAGTCTCAGAGGTCCGTTTAAAGTGCAGAGAGCATCATGAAGAACAAGGCAGGTCTGAGATACTGTTGTGGAGAAGTTTAAAGCCGGATTTGGATACAAAAAGATTTCCCAAGCTTTAAACATCCCAAGGAGCACTGTGCAAGCGATAATATTGAAATGGAAGGAGTATCAGACCACTGCAAATCTACGAAGACCTGGCCGTCCCTCTAAACTTTCAGCTCATACAAGGAGAAGACTGATCAGAGATGCAGTCAAGAGGCCCATAATCACTCTGGATGAACTGCAGAGATCTACAGCTGAGGTGGGAGACTCTGTTCATAGGACAACAATCAGTCCCTGTATACTGCACAAATCTGGCCTTTATGGAAGAGTGGCAAGAAGAAAGCCATTTCTTAAAGATATCCATTAAAAGTGTTGTTTAATGTTTGCCACAAGCCACCTGGGAGACACACCAAACATGTGGAAGAAGGTGCTCTGGTCAGATGAAACCAAAATCGAACTTTTTGGCAACAATGCAAAACGTTATGTTTGGCGTAAAAGCAACACAGCTCATCACCCTGAACACACCATCCCAACTGTCAAACATGGTGGTGGCAGCATCATGGTTTGGGCCTGCTTTTCTTCAGCAGGGACAGTGAAGATGGTTAAAATTGATGGGAAGATGGATGGAGCCAAATACAGGACCATTCTGGAAGAAAACCTGATGGAGTCTGCAAAAGACCTGAGACTGGGACGAAAATTTGTCTTCCAACAAGACAATGATCCAAAACATAAAGCAAAATCTACAATGGAATGGTTCACAAATAAACATATCCAGATGTTAGAATGGCCAAGTCAAAGTCCAGACCTGAATGCAATCGAGAATCTGTGGAAAGAACTGAAAACTGCTGTTCACAAACGCTCTCCATCCAACCTCACTGAGCTCGAGCTGTTTTGCAAGGAGGAATGGGCAAAAATTTCAGTCTCTCGATGTGCAAAATTGATACCCCAAGTGACTTACAGCTGTAATCCCAGCAAAAGGTGGCGCTACAAAGTATTACCTTAAGGGGGCTGAATAATTTTGCACGCCCAATTTTTCAGTTTTTTATTTGTTAAAAAAGTTTTAAATATCCAATAAATTTCGTTCCACTTCATGATTGTGTCCCACTAGTTGTTGATTCTTCAAAAAAAATTACAGTTTTATATCTTTATGTTTGAAGCCTGAAATGTGGCAAAAGGTCGCAAAGTTCAAGGGGGCCAAATACTTTCGCAAAGCACTGTATCTCATTTTGATACACTCTCCACCCATATTTCCCCCTCACATAATGTGTGTACCCCCCCCCCACCCGACAACACATCTTACTCCTTCCCCTTTAACTTCCCCTATTTTCATTTTTGATCTAAATGTCTCTTCACTCTGTTGATAGGTTATCTTTTTCATCCTCTAGCCATGTCATCACACCTTCCGGGGTATCGAGAAAAAAAAATCCTACCCAGCCGTGCTGGGTATAATAAGGCATATGTGAGATTTAATTTTTGCATTTTGCGTTTGACATCTGTGAAACTTGCCCTCCGCTTCTGCAGAAAGGGTGAGAAATCCGGGTACAATGTGACCTTAGATCCATCAAAAAAATATATCCTTTCTCAGTAGTGTTTCTTTATCCCTATAATTTAGGAATTTCAATAACATTGATTGCGGTCATCCTCCAGCTGGGGGAGGCTTAAAGGGGACTCTGTGAGCTCTTTCTATCAAAAATTGTTGCGAGAAACATTCCCTTCCAAATAGCTTTATAAACCAGTTTTCCAGAAACTCTATTGAGTTAGCCCCTTCACATTTTTCCGGGAGTCCCACCAGTCTCACGTTATCCCTCCGTAGTCTATTTTCTATTTCATAAATTTTTTCATCGAACTTGCTCATTTGGTCTTTCATTATTTTAACCTCTTGCTTTACTGGATGTAATTCATCCTCTATTTGAGATATCCTCCCCTCCACCTCTGTTATCCTTTTGTTTGTTTTTTGGAGCTCCTGTCGCACTAAGATCAGCTCCTCTTTGATGCCCTTCATTTGATCGCACAATTCCCCCAATGTCTGTTTACACATGTTGACTACCGAAAATACATCTTTTATCGTGGGGGTGTCCTCTATGAAGGAAGCTGATGCTGGAATTATCTCGCCCCCTTTGTCAGCCATAGCTGAATTTTTTAGTTACAGCTACCGCCACTTGACCTTAGCTCTTCCTGTCTGTTAATATTTTAGTCTGGACCGCTAGACCCCCTTTAGTTGGGGTTTGATCCGATGTATGAGCATATTTTTGTAGCTTGGCAGCTGCTGCAGTGGCTGAACCACCTTTATCCTTCGCTGATCGTAGTGACTGTGGCCCCCACATAGCAACTTAACCAACTCTATTTCCCCATAAAAAAAGGGAAATAGCGGCTAGGCAAAATAAAGCCAGAGGCGAGAGAAAAAAAAAGGAGGGAATGCAGATATATGTAGATATATATGTAGATACAAATGTAGGTATATAGGAAGTCCCAATTATCGCCTGAGGCGGAGAAAAAAGAAAGAAAAGGAGGGAATGCAGATATATGTAGATATAAATGTAGATATATAGGAAGTCCCAATTATCATGTAATTTACTCCGTCTTATCTGTTTTGTGGAAAGCTTTGCAAGGTACCGCTATGCAAGATTTAACTATTCCCAATAGTCCTTATGCACCAATATTGCATATATTAAAATGCAGCCTTTTGACCAGGCAATGCTTCCTATCTTCTAATGCCTGTACGGCGACCATATACTGTGTGAAATATATGGTACAGTGCACCACCTGTTGTTCGCACCGCACAGCCTGTAACACACAGTCTATCTAATAAATCCAACACACCACAATTTATGTTCCTCTTTTACTGATCTTTTACTCACACAGTCCTTTGGGTGTTGAGGTGTTGAGTGTTGGATGTTGGCTTTCTGTTTTGCCTTCGTTTTTACATTTTTCTCCCTTTATCCTGACTCCTTTCAGGGTACAGCCAATCAGGAGCACTGGGAGGCAGACTTGCGGCTTTGTTGCGCAGGAGCTTCGGGAGATCATCCACCGGTCACGGATAGGGACAAAGACCAGCACCCCCGCACCCGTCTCTGCACAGCAAGAACAGGTAAGGCAAGAAAGGCAGACAGGGACGAGTTAGCGAGCAGGGACGGGACATCAAAACCTCCGTTCAGGGCGCTCGATCCATGTCAGCAAACAAGCAGGGACAAGTCAGCAGGCAGTGACAGGACCTCAAAACCTCCGTACAGGATGCACATGACGCTCAACTCGTGTCAGCAGGCAGGTGGGGACGGAACCTCTAAACCTCCATTCGGGGTGCTCAAGGTGCTCAATTCATATGTACCGGAGTAGAGCCTGCATTATCGGTGGCAGAAGACACACACTTGCCGTCCTTCACATGTCTCGCACCTCACACCACACACCTCCACTCCTCCATCCGGTCACGCCCCCTCCGTGGTACTGCACATTCCACAAATTCAGGAAAGAGGGCAGAGTCTACCAGCCGAAAAGGCAGCAGTTGCAGTGCTAGCAATTTGGCCAAGCTAGTATTTAGACACTAAGCATGTGGTTGGCTGGGACAGAATTCTTTTTTTACGATTCAGCAACTAGGGTAGTGAAATTTGCCAGCTGAAATCAACTGTTGGTGTACTGCTAGCAGATTGGCTGCAAGTACTTGTGGCACCTATTGCTATAACTTCATTTCTCTCAGTGCAGGTTTTTGAGAGGACTGGAGGTATAGTAGGGTTTGAGATCCCAGATAAGGAGCAAGGAGAAGTCCGCCTCGTTCTTTGATGGGGGGTCTTTCAGGGGCTGTTGCCAACAGACTGCATGGTTATCCACTCCACCAACTCTTCTGCATGTTGTGGCTCAATAACACGGCCAGCAGCAGAAAAAAAAGGACAAGCGTGACCCGCTTGCAGAGGATGCACCATGTCCACGACCACCACTGTTCGCTGTTGACACAGTGGCTGCTTGCGCTCTTTTAGTGGCCTGTGAGCATCTACCTCTCCTTGGTGGACTTCCAGACAATTAGACATGATGGGGATTTTTGTTTAACACCGCACTACACTGTCATACATAGTGTGCATGGACTGCACTGTTTCGAAACTGTACACTGGCTGAACTGTATTATATTCTATGTACACCACCTGAAGTGTATTAGAAACTGTACACACTGTATTATATACTGTGTACACCGCCTGCCCTGTATTAGAAACTGTACACCGGCTGCACTGTATTATATACTGTGTACACTGCCTGAAGTGTATTAGAAACTGTACACACTGTATTATATACTGTGTACACTGCCTGAAGTGTGTTATATACTGTACACCACCAAATGCACTGTATACACTAAATGCAGAGCATATATATATATATATATATATATATATATATATATATATATATTAGGGCTGGGGAAATTAAAGATTAATTCCTCGATTAATCTTTAATTTTTTTGATCGATTAAAATTCTTTTGATCAATCAAAATTCTTGACGTCACTGGACAGCCTGGACAGTGGGACTTACCCTGCTGGATGCGAGCAAACTGCACCCATTGGATTGAGGTACTTTTGCATCTGTGGAGCAGGAGGATGCATCAGGCTCCATCAGGGGAAGGGGGCAAAAATAACCATCGTTTTCCTGTCCTAAGCAGTTTTGTGCAGACAATTCTTTGTGTATCGGCAACATCTGTTCCGTGTGAAAGACTGTTCAGTTCTTCAGGGTATATTGTCAATAAAATGCGATCATGTCGGCTTCCAGAAAATGTAAACACTCTGGTATGTTTGCGTGACTGGCTAAAGTGATGCCTACTTGCCTACTATAAAGTGACTGACAGTACGTTTTTCTTAAAGTTTAATAAGAAAAAATGACTTACATCAGCGCTACAATTTGAATTTAAAACGTATTTGTGTGAACTGTGAAGTTCAGTCATGGATTGTGGAAACTAACTAGTGTCGGGTTATAGTATATAGTGTATACCACATTTACCACTGACTAATGCAGAGTTGCAATGCAAGGAGATCAGTTAAAAGTAGTTGGATCTGTATGTGCGTTATAATTAATCGAAATTAGTCGATTAATCGATTAAAAAAAAAAACGATTAATCGAACACGAAAATTTTAATCAGTAACAGCCCTAATATATATATATATGGCCAGCATGGTGGCCTGAGTTTATGGGAGGATTCCGGGGGGGGGGATATTTAAGCAGCCCACGCATCTGTGGTCTTTCTCGGGTTCCTGTGCGCGATTTTTTACGTCACTCTTTCCAAGTTACACGGGTTTCATGAGTTGCGTGTCCAAACTTCCAGAGGCTTTTGGCTCTCCGAACATGCGAAACAGGCAAAAAATTGGTGCGAACAACGTTAAAGTCTATGGGACACGAATGTGAAAAATCAAAAGTGCTAATTTTAAAGGTTAATATGCAAGTTATTGTCATAAAAAGTGTTTGGGGACCTGGGTCCTGCCCCAGGGGACATGTATCAATGCAACAAAAAGTTTTAAAAACTGCCATTTTTTCAGGAGCAGTGATTTTAATAACGCTTAAAGTGAAACAATAAAAGTGGAATATTCCTTTAAATTTCCTACCTGGGGAGTGTCTAGTGGCACAAAATGACATTTCTAAAGGAAAAAAATAGAATTTTTGTTGTACTCACCTGTAACGTTACGCCGGATATTATTTGAGAGTTAGGATCTCAACTGCGGAGACTACTCAGTTTCGGACCCAGGTTTCACTCTCTTGTGTGCAGAGAGTTTGGAATCCTACCATCACAGTCTCAGTCAAGAAACATGGCGCATATTCCTTCATAGGCGCCAGTGAAAACTCAAACAAATAAGTATAAAGTCCAGGTAGAACTGATACTAGTTAAATGCAGAAGTAGCCGAGCATGCGTGGCATGTAAATAACCTCAACGGCAAAGTCCTCAAAGTAATAGGTAGTATATGTGCACAAAATAACATTTGAGAAGGAGGTACGTAGACATGCAAGACTTCTGTTTATACTTGGTGACTTAGAATGTAGAAATCATGGCAGTTCATAGGATAGCAATGCATAACAACATCAGGGTACTTGAGATACTGAAGTGAATGATGCAGGCATAAGGTCAGGCTCCAAGGGTCCAGACGGGTAAGGCTGGTGAAGCAGGCAGTGAAGACT
This sequence comes from Rana temporaria, assembly GCF_905171775.1. NCBI lineage: Eukaryota > Metazoa > Chordata > Amphibia > Anura > Ranidae > Rana > Rana temporaria. The sequence continues at coordinate 348,834,583 of NC_053492.1, forward strand.
CCTGGTCCAGGTCAGGAAGCTGAAGTTCAAAGCAGGTGCGTCTGGATACCCAACCGACAGAGGCGTTGTGTCAGCCAAAATAAAGGAACACTTCCTGGTTAGTGCTAGGAGCTTAAATAGGCCGCCCAGCAGCTTAAAGGGGAGGTTCACCCTAAAAACGACTTTCTAGTATTACATTGGTCCCCCACATTACAATACAATTATGCCTATTATGTTTTTTTTAGGCTGTACATACCTTGGTACAGCTAATTCACCCAATTGTATTTCTCTGACGTCCATGAACGGACACAGCTCCTTAAGTCTTGACAAGTGGGTTATGTTCCCTGTTTACAGGAGAGGACTAGGCATGTTAGATCATTAAATACATGTTACATTAACAGAGTTGAACAGCCCCACCCAGGGGGCGGTCCCTCCAGACATAACCCTCCTCACTGCAGCTGCAGCCTCAGTTCGTAACAAGCAGTACAAACCTAAAAAGGAGGGGTGGGAGCTGTGTCCGTCCATGGACGTCAGAGAAAAGGATTTTACGGTGAGTACAAAAAAAAATTCTCTTATCGTCCATGGACGGACACAGCTCCTTAAGTCTTGACAAGTGGGACATCCCCAAGCAGTGTCAAAATGAGGGGTGGGAAATATATCAGTAAAACCACTCTTAACTTCACCCCAAAACAAGCAGAGCTCCTCAAAAGAGGAGGTGCAACTTTAAACAGCTGCCTGCAAAAAACCTAGCGGCCGAAAGAAGCATCAGAAGATGCACTCTGGAAAGAATGTGAACGGACGGCCAAGTCGCCGACTTGCACACCTGAGACCGACGCATGCTGTCGGACCGGAAAAGGGGGGCCCGCCCCTTAAGAACATAGGCCTGTATGACAGCCTACCTCATCCACCGAGAAATGGTGGGCAACGAGATTGCCAGTCCCTTTTGTGGACCAGACACCGACACAAAAAAGTCAGATCTTCCGAAACGGAGCCGTAGCAGGCTAGTACCCCCGCAAAGTGCGGACCACGCCTAAAGTATGAAAGACAACCTCCGTAGGATGCCGCGGCCGAGGACAGAAGGATGTGAGAAACAATGTCCTTATTCCGGCAAAAAAGCCGAAACCACCTAAGGCTATGAAGGATCAAACATGGCGGCTTGCAAGACAAGAGCGCCAACTCAGAAACCCCTCTAACAGAGGTAAAGGCCACTTAAAGGGGCCACTTCTGAAATAGTGTCAAGAGAAAATCTCTCTGTTTCCAAAAGGAAGATTCCTGAAGAACCGAGAACGCCAGAGTCAAAACTCATGGTGGAGGAGATGGGCCAAGGGGGGAAGGTATAGGACAAGCCCCCTCCACAAAAAAGGTACCCACCAGGGAACGGCCGCAAAAGGGCCACTGAAAGAACACAGCCAAGGCTGATATCTGCCCCCCAAACGGTGCTCTAAGCTAATTTTTTGATCCACCAAGCTGTAAAAACAGCAGGCCAATGGACCCCGAGTACGTCACTCCATCTCTTCGCACCCAGAGATGTAGGTCTGCCAGATGCGACGGTAGGTCCACCAGAAGAAGACTACCGTGCCCTCAGCATTGTTGAGGTGACCGAGTCGGACAGACCCCGGTCCCTTAAAGTCTGGTTTCCACTAGCCCTGTTGAGCAAGTCAGTGACTGCACAACAGGAGGAAGTATGGTACCTCGAGACAGAAGGACCCCCTGCCCTGGCAACCGCCAGGGTACCTCCGCTACCAGGCAGCCGAAATCGGCGCACCAAGGATCTGGAGCTATTAAAATCATCAGCCTCCACTCTGGAGCAGCCGGGGAAGCCACTACAATGAGGGAAAGGCATAAAGTCGCCAAGACAGACCCCACAGGGCCACCAGCGCAACTTGCGCGTCTGTACTAGATCGCTAGATCTGGCCACAAACCTTGATACCCCTGCGGCTGAGACGAGTGGCTAGGAGATCCATGCCCTGCGAGGCTCACCGCCTGCAAGGGAGTTGACTCCATGTGCCAAGACCAGTTGTCCTGGTTTAACATCAGGCGACTCCAGTAGCCCGCCTGCCGGTATACCTGATGGTAGCCCGAAGCCACCGGCGTGGCGTTGTCAGGTTGAATCAAGATCGGACAACCTTACAACCCCCTCGACCACGAGGAGAGGCATAGCCTGACCGCCCACAGTACTAGGGCAAGTAACGGTAGACAAGGTCTACGGCACCTGGTATTTCCAGGCGGACTCCCACCCGGGTGCTAACCAGGCCCGAGCTTGGGTAGTTACTGAGATCCGACGAGAACGGGTGCATATAGGGCTGTGTAGCCGTAGGTCCACTCAAGTCCAGCGACTCTGGGCCAACCAGACCCCCCAGGCACCCTCACAACCCTTAGGGGTTGGCGTCCATTGTAATCTCCACAGAAAGGAAGAAACCACCTCCCGGACCGAAAAGTCAGGGATCTCAGCCACCAATTCAGAGAAACACTGACTAGGTGGCGCACCTGAATCTGATGATTCAGAGACCAAAGATTCGTACCACTCGGACAGCATTTCCCCCTGGAAAAAAACAAGAGCGTGGAACTGGGCATACGGTACCGCCTCGGAGGAGGCTACCCACAGACCTAGGATTTGCTTGCAAACGGAGAGACCGATTGCGTGATGTCAATCACCGCCGACTGAAAGTCTGCAAGTTCTCCAGGGGGAAAAAAAGGCCTTCGCCACCGAGGAGTCCGGAAGTCATAGGCACTCCAAACTGAGTCGGAACCAGGACCGACTCCAAATGTTTAACACCCACCCAAATTCACGGAGGGTCCGAAAAGCCACAGACACAACCTCTGAGTCGTCTAAGTAGCCACGATGGCAAAGCCTCGCTGTCCTAACAAGGATAGGATAAGTGCAAAACTCCTTGGTGAAAACCATTGGTGCTGGCGCCAGTTCAAAAGGAAGGACCACAACTGACCATGGGCATCCCCATCGCGAGGCACAGAAAACCTCTGTGACTTGTGCAAAGTGGAACGTGCATGTATGCGTCCTTATGTCCAAGGATGCCAGAAAGTCCCCCAGATGGAGCACAGCTAAAAGCTACAGTAGGTGCACGCGATATTGTGTCAATCTCGCTCCCTTTCTCGGCGAGATTGACCACCTACGAGCCCCATCGCGGGAGCCAGCGCCGAGCTGGCTTGCCGCGATAGAGACAAAGCCGTCATAGAAGCGACGGGAGATCCGACTTGGATTCCCGCCAATTCTACACGTGTGCGGCGTTTGTTATGAATCCTGAGGGGAAAGTCCCCACCGGATTTTAAATAAAAATCCGGCATGGGTTCCCCCCTCAGGAGCATACCGGGCCCTTAGGTCTGTTATGGGTTGTAAGGAGAGCCCCCCTACGCCGAAAAAACGGCGTAGGGGGTCCCCCTACAATCCATACCAGACCCGTATCCAAAGCACGCTACCCCGGCCGGCCAGGAAAGGAGTGGGGACGAGCGAGCGCCCCCCCCTCCTGAGCCGTACCAGGCTGCATGCCCTCAACATGGGGGGGTTGGGTGCTCTGGGGCAGGGGGGCGCACTGCGGGGCCCCCCCACCCCAGAGCACCCTGTCCCCATGTTGATGAGGACAGGGCCCCTTCCCGACAACCCTGGCCGTTGGTTGTCGGGGTATGCGGGCGGGAGGCTTATCGGAATCTGGGAGCCCCCTTTAATAAGGGGGCCCCCAGATACTGGCCCCCCCACCCTAAGTGAATGGATATGGGGTACATCGTACCCCTACCCATTCACCTGGAGGAAAAATGTTAAAGTCAATAAACACAACACAAGAGTTTTTAAAATAATTTATTAGTCTGCTCCGGAGGCCGCCCCCTGTCTTCTTTAGCTCTTTTTACCAGGGGGGGCTTCTTCTTTGACGTCTTCGGGTGGGGGCCGCTCTTCGCCGCCGTCCGGTTCTCTTCCACCGCCGGGGGGGTCGCTTTTATAAAAGCGCCCACTCCTCGGCGGGTTTCTTCCGACGTCTTCGGCGGGGGGTGGTGTGCTTCTTCTTCCGCTATCCGGAGGGGTCTTCTTCGGCTATCAGGAGGGTCTTCTTCACTCTCCGGGGGTCTTCTGCTATGTTCGCCGCTCTCCGCTGTTAACTTCTTCCTCCAGCTGTCCGGTGCCTTCTCCTTCAGCGCTGAACGTCTATCTTCTTCTTCCGTGCTGTGACGTATTCTTCTTCTTCCGGGCTGTGACGTCATCTTCTTCTCTTCTCCCGATGTTGACACGCCGGCTCTTCTCGCTGAAATGACGGGTGCGCGGCTTGCATCGGACCTATATAGGCCTCACAGTCCCATCATGCTCCGGTACCTACCCACCTGGGTAGGTATCACATGGGTAGGTACAGAGCAGTGCGCCCCCCTGCCCCAGAGCACCCAACCCCCCCCCATGTTGAGGGCATGCAGCCTGGTACGGCTCAGGAGGGGGGGGGGGCGCTCGCTCTTCCCCACTCCTTTCCTGGCCGGCCGGGTAGCGTGCTTTGGATACGGGTCTGGTATGGATTGTAGGGGGACCCCCTACGCCGTTTTTTTCGGCGTAGGGGGGCTCTCCTTACAACCCATAACAGACCTAAGGGCCCGGTATGCTCCTGAGGGGGGAACCCATGCCGGATTTTTATTTAAAATCCGGCGGGGACTTCCCCCTCAGGATTCATAACAAACGCCGCACACGTGTAGAATTGGCGGGAATCCAAGTCGGATCTCCTGTCGCTTCTATGACGCGCTTGCTGGAATGTGCTGTCACCATTCAAGCGAGTGCGAGATGTCGGCACCCTGTCGCCGAGAATCAGCGCGATGCTGTCGTGCTAAAAACACATTCTCGGCGGCAGGTACTGTATACTGGTAGCAGCCCCATGGTGGGTCGTACCTATGATCTTCTGCACCAAAGTGCAAGTGGCTACCCCACCGAACAAATGGATTCCAAGCGGACCTACCCATCATTCACAAAGGCCTTTAGGCCCTTGAAGCCCAAAATTGGACGGACCATGCCCATCCTTGGGACCGAGAGCGGATTGGATAGAATCCCTCAAACCACTAGTCCTGCGGAAAATATAAAATCACACCGCAGCTTAGCAAGTCCCACACTGCCCAAAGGCAGACCGAGCCGGGAGAGGGAGACATGAGGGAAGAAAACTGTTCGGTGGATCGGAAGGGACCCTATCTAGTACCTCGAAGATACCACCTCGCAGACCCACTGTCGGAGAGCAGGGAGGTTCACCGAGCTGTTAACAGCAAAGGCGACCCCCCACTTCAGAGACGGGCAGGGAAAGCTACATACATTGGCGGGTTCGGGTGCCGGCGCGATTGACTTACGCACCCAGGGACGGATCCGCCCACCAGCTGAGCCCTTGTCGGCCCAGGCGGTTCGCCCGCGGACCCCGACTGATGAAAAAAAAAGGACCACTTTTGGTGTGGAAAAAGAAGGACCCGGCCCACGATGGCGGCCGAACGTCCTCGGAGCGCGGCTACGGCAAAATGGCCGCCAATACCCCAAAAATGGCGCCAGAGCCGGCCGAATGGCGGCAAAACACCACATTTAAACAGCAAAAGCCTCTAAGGCCCCGTACACACGGTCGGTTTGGTCCGATGAGAATGAACCGAAATTCATTTTCATCGGACCAAACCGACCGTGTGTATAGGCTCTCGGTCTGGTTTCCTTCGGTCCAAAATTTCTAAACATGCTTCAAAACCGAACCGATGGACCGCTGCCCCATCGGACCAAACCGATGGTTAGTACAGAAAAGCATCGGTTCAAAACCCACGCATGCTCAGAATCAAGTCGACGCATGCTTGGAAGCATTGAACTTCGTTTTATTCTGCACTTTGTGTGTTTGACGTCACCACGTTCTGACCCGATCGGATTTTGGACTGATGGTGTGTACACATATCAGGCCGTACGGCCACTTCAGAGGTGAACCGATGAAAACGGTCCGACGGGCCAGTCTCATCGGTTTGGTCCGACCGTGTGTACGGGGCCAAAGGCTTTTAAAAGTGTAAAAGAAAAATACCACGGAAACCTCACAAAAAAAACTCAGGCCAAACACAGTCCCCTCGGGGAGGCCCCCCCCCCCCCCCCCCCGACAGCGGCAAATGTTTGCAATGCAGCAGAGGGAAAGGAGCAGGGAAGGGAGGAGAAGAGGACCCCCTCAGGAGTCATGAGGTATGGCGTGGCAGACCAAGCCTATTTGCAAAGGTGTGCCCACGCATGCTGGTCGGACTGAGAAGACTACAAGGATCTATAATATCCAGCCTGTCTCTCAGCCGACAGAAAAAAGAAAAAAGAAAAGAAAATTTCTCCTCAATGCGCTGGGCCCAAAGGGAGCCATACGTCCTTCTCCTTTGCTAGGCAGAACGAAACTGAGGCTGCAGCTGCAGTGAGGAGGGTTATGTCTGAAGGGACCGCCCCCTGGGCGGGGCTGTTCAACTCTGTAAATGTAACATGTATTTAATGACTTAACATGTTTCTGCCTAGTCCTCTCCTGTAAACAGGGAACATAACCCACTTGTCAAGACTTAAGGAGCTGTGTCCGTCCATGGACGATAAGAGAAAAGTAATTGTCGGGTCCCAGCAATACAGATAAAAGTCATTGAAAAAAACGGCATGGGTTCCCCCCTAGTCCATTACCAGACCCTTTGGATCTGGTATGAATATTAAGGGGAACCCCAAACCAAAATAAAAAAAAGCATGGGGGTCCACCCAAATTCCATACCAGACCCTTCAGGTCTGGTATGGATATTAAGGGGAACTATGCGCATATTTAAAAAAAATGGCGTAGGGTCCCCCTCAAAATTCATCAGGTCTGGTATGGATTTTAGGGGGAATTTCACTGAAAACAAAAAAAATGGCGTGGGGTTCCCCCATACCAGACCCTTATCCAAGCACACAACCTGAACGGAAAGTGGGGGATGAGAGCGCCCCCCCTCCTGAACCGTACCAGGCCACATGCCCTCAACATGGGGAGGATGCTTTGGGGTCTGAACGCCAAAGCACCATGTCCCCATGTTGATGGGGACAAGGGCCTCATCCCCACAACCCTTGCCTGGTGGTTGTGGGGGTCTGGGGGCGGGGGCTTATTGGAATCTGGAAGCCCCCTTTAACAAAGGGGACCCCCCCATGTGAATTGGTAACGGGTACATTGTACCCCTTCCATTTCACAAAAAAAGTGTCAAAAAGGTTTAAAAACACAGTAGACAGCTTGGGACAAGTCCTTTATTAAAAAATATATATATATATAAAAAAATAATCCAGCGATGTAATCCATTCACAAGTGGAGGATAAGGAGAAAAAAAAACACTTACACGATCCGCCTCCATGGGAGACGCCCGCCAAATGACGTTACACCAGCCGTGACAGCTCTTAAATACCTGAGTGCCGAGCCACCCGTCATGTGCGCGGATGACCCCACCCCCTCTGGCGCAATGGGGAAACTGTGCAGGGTTACCCAGTGACATGTACGGGTGACCCCGCCCCCTCTGACGCATTGGGGGTTCCCCTGAAGGGTCTGGTATGGATTTTGAGGGGGACCCCTACGCCATTTAAAAAAAATTGATGCAGGGTTTTCCCTAATATCGATACCAGACCTGATATCCATACCGGGCCTGATATGGAATTTGGGTTTTAGTTCGGGGCCATGCCGTTTTTTTCAATGAGTTTTATCTGTATTGCCGGGACCCAACAATTCATTATAGCCGCAAATAGTTTTAAATTACCTTTTTTCCTTTAGAAATGTCATTTTGTGCACGGACTGTTCTAAACACGGGAAAAATGCGCCACTTTACAGGCATACTATAGAAACGATGAAAACGTTGTGTTTACTGCGCTGTTCCTCAAATGGGAGTGAATAATAATGCTGTAACTTACATGTGAGACACACACACCAAAACATAATAGAAAAATAAAATAAAAGCTGCGCAAAATAAAAATATATGAGTGTATATATACACAAAATGTGTTTCCACTGAACTTCAGAGAGTGGTCACTATAACCATAGTTATTACCAATGAATGTAAAATTGCAACTTTAAAAAGTGCTAAACAATTATTCTCAGTGAACAACATGTGAAATTGTGATTGACAAAGACGGACCTGTTGCCCTACAGGGTTGTGAAACAGCAATAAAGAGTCCACAAAAAACAACAAAGTTCCAAAGAGGGGGTTTCTCAAAGATGTAAATTCCTCACACCCAAAATCCGCTATGACATGGATAAAACACCCAGGAAGGAGTGAGATATAGCAGCCCTGGGTCTCTGCGTCTTAATGGATGTCTAGCCCAAACATCCACCGCAACAAATACGCAAATGGCCCATGAGGAACAAAAAGACACTTCCATATTGTAACCCGTTATAAAAAAATTAATAAAAAGTCATAACATTGCACTTACAATTAAGTTGATATGAATAGGCGATACAATTCAAAAGTTCGAGCCGGCCGGCTCTCGATCACAGCCCGTAGCTTCCGGGACTGGCACGGTACGCAATGACGTCAGCACGCCGCTAACCCTATGCCGTTTCGTCTTAAAATCTGGCCTGTTAGTGGGTTCTGAGGACAGGAGTTGAGAACCACTGCTCTTTTTTTGAAGTCTGTGTCTTCGCTGGGGAGTTTTACCTTCTCTGTTTGTTCTGGTGTCTATTGTCCCTCAAATCAGCCATCAGTGTAGCACAGCTTACTATAGACACCCCCCGGTATGACATTAAGGCCGGGTACTCACGAACAAACATGTACGGTGAAAGCGGTCCGTCGGACCGTTTTCACCGTACATGTCTGCCAGAGGGCTTCTGTACGATGGTTGTACACACCATCGTACAGAAGTCCGCGCGTAAACATTACGCGGGGCGTGTCCGCGTCGTCGCTGCGACGATGACGCGGCGATGACGCGGAGACGTGGGCGGGCCTGCCATTTAAAGGCTTCCACGCATGCGTCGAAGTCATTCGACGCATGCGAGGGACGGCGGGCGCCTGGACATGTACGGAAGTTCTGTACTGACGACCGTACATGTCCGAGCGGGCAGGATTCCAGCGGACGGTTTTAAAACACGTCCAGGAATATTTGCCCGCTGGGAAAAGGCCCGGCGGGCAAATGTTTGCTGGAATTCGGCCCGCTCGCGCCTACACACGACCAAACATGTATGCTGAAACTGGCCCGCGGACCAGTTTCAGCATACATGTTTGGTCGTGTGTACGGGGCCTTAAAGGAATATTGTTTCACTTTAAGCATTATTAAAATCACTGCTCCCGAAAAAACTTCTGTTTTTAAAACTTTTTTTGCATTGATACATGTCCCCTGGGGCAGGACCCAGGTCCCCAAACACTTTTTTATGACAATACCATGCATATACGCCTTTAAAATGAGCACTTTTGATTTCTCCCATAGACTTTTAAAGGGTGTTCCGCGGCTTTCGAATTTGCCTTGAACACCCCAAATTGTACGCAATTAGGCGAACACCCGATGTTCGAGTCAAACTTACATTCGGCTCGAACCTCAGGCTCATCCCTATAGCTCCACTGTCCCAGGTAGGATTTGTATATACATTTTTAATATCACGAGTAGTCATTGTTTTTTTACCCCGTTTCATCGAGGCCCCACAACGGAACTTATGAGTCATTTGATAAGTCTCCATGCGCAGTCTTTATTAGCCTTGTGCAAACCACAAACTTGTGGCTCAGTTTGTCGAGCCGATTAATGTTGGTTTCATTCATACATTCTTTGTTTTTTGTTGTTACACACTACAAAGTCAGTCCATTTCTTTTTTATTTTGCATATTCTTCACTTTGATTCTAAACCAGTCGCATCAGCGATGCACCAATTCATGTTGGCTCCTTTTAGTCATTTCGTCTCATTCTATTCCATGCTCCATATTCCGGTTCGCTGTCAGTCACAATCGCGGTACAACGACTTGTGCCTCTGTTATGGTAATCATTTCATATACTCTACCGCAAACCCCGGACATAGACCAAAAGAGAGCTGTAAGGATGGGATATTCGCGGCTGATGGCATTCAACCCCAAACAAAGACAAAACTCCCTGCCAGGATTGGATTATCGCAATTACTGACATCCAATCAAATTCAGACCCGGATATAACCCGGATCCAAAACAAAGACACCCAGTGACATAAAAACAGCGGGGACGGGCCATCCATAAAACCTTTTAACCCTGAAAAAATATATACTGTCCCAAAAAAGGTTTATTTATATATATCTGACTAGCTGAATACCCGACGTTGCTCGGTCTTCCTATCTTAACCTTTTGGGGAGGAAAATCATAGTAATATAAATATACCCATCTTTTATATAAGGGTGTAGGTAAGGGTTAATTTAATTGTCATATATTTTTATTTGGCATATAAGTAATATGTGTACCAGGTATTATTGAAATATCTCCAGGCGTACAGAAGTTATGTGGGAACATACATTTCCCATTGATTTGCATGGGACTTTAAACAAAAACCCCGACCCTCACAAATGGGGGTAGTTAAGGGATAAATTAACTATCCTATAGTTTAAGTGGACATATAAGTAACATGTGACCAAGTGTTATCGAAATATGTACAGCCGTTTGGAAGTTATGAAGTAACATGTATTTCCCATAGAGTTGAATGGGACTTTAAAGGAAAACCCCGACCATGGCAAATGGGGGTGGGTAAGGGTTAAACCACCTATCCTATGTTTGTTGCTGACATATAAGTAACATGTGTGCCAAGTTTCATGTTAATATCTTTAGCCATTTGGACGTGATGCTGGAACATACATACATACATACATACATACATACACACACACACACACGTTGAGTTTTATATATATAGATACAAATCTAACAGACCAAGTTGGACATGTAAAAGAATACATTATGGGCCAAATTCTCAAAAACGTGCCCGATCCACAAAGCACTTACCTAGAAATTTCAGGCCGTGTAACTTAAGTGCCTCCGTCGCAAGGCGGTCCTCCTCTCCGGGGGGCGATTACAATTTAAATGAGGCGCGCTCCCGCACCGGCCGTACTGCGCATGCGTGTGACGTAATTTTCCCGACGTGCAGCGCGCGAACGTAATTTACGCCGGGCTTTGTGGATTGCGACGGGACAATAAAGTTGCGACGGGTGAAAAAAAAAATACGCGCCGGGAAAAAAAATTCAAATTTAAAAAAAAATCGCGGCGATCGAAAAAAAGGTCTGGTTTTACATGGTGTACTAACTTTACACATTGTAAAACCAGCCCTAATTTAACGCGTGCAAATCGTAACTTACGCAGAAAACACAAAGCTTAAAAGCTTTGTGGATCTGCTTAAGTACTCATTTGTATACGCTAGCCGGCATTTCGACTCGAAATGCCCCCAGCGGCGGATGCGGTACTGCATCCTAAGATCCGACAGTGTAAGTGTCTTACAGATGTCGGATCTTCTGACTATCTTTGGAAAAATCCTTCTGAGGATCGTTTCCAAAGATAGCCACAGGGATACGCAGGCTGAACAGCAGTTCCGCCTGCGTATCTCCTTTGAAGATTTGGCCCAGAATTCATAAAAAAACACCAAGACCGAAACGATCACTGTTCAATCAAAACATAGAAAATGAAAAAAAAAATTATTTAGCAATTAAAATTTGTAAATTACGGGCAGAGGCTCAGAACAGAGGCCATGACCTACAGCCTGCAATTACATATTCTAATCAAACAAATGAGTGTAATAAAATTACACGATAAATGATTAAAAATGAATAACAACGCAAATAAACACAAAATATATATATAAATGTAAAAAACATAGAAACATGAGAAACATGAACATAAAAGAACTATCGGGAGACAAAGGAAAGGATGGGATGGGGACGGGATGGGGTGGTATAGGATGGCATGGGGTGGGGGTGGAGTGGGATGGGATGGGGTAGGATGAGATGGGATGGGGTATGGTGGGGTGGGATAGGATGGGATGGGGGTGGGGTAGGATGAGATGGGATGGGATGGGGTATGGTGGGGTGGGATAGGATGGGCTACCTGACATACATGGACCTACCTGACATACACAATGACTTCACATACCTGACATACACTGACCTCACCTACCTGACATACATGGACCTACATGACATACATGGACCTACCTGACATACACTGACCTCACCTACCTGACATACATGGACCTACCTGACATACATGGACCTACCTAACATACACTGACTTCACCTACCTGACATACACTGGCCTCACCTACCTGACATACATGGACCTACCTGACATACATGGACCTACCTGACATACATGGACCTACCTGACATACATGGACCTACCTGACATACACAATGCCGCCTTCTGGAGTTTGCGGCGCCTATGATGGACGTCACACGTCCCGCGGTCCTGTGATTGGATCTCCAGGACGTCCATCATAGGAGCCGGGTGTACCAAGATGGCCGACCGCTCCAGAGCTAGGCCGAAGCCGCGGCCTTTCCTAAGGCCGGGGCAGCGGTGCGCTCCGCGGATCACAGATCGGTCACGATGCGTTGCATCACTAGTGGCAACGGACGGCCCGTTGCACGGGCCACATGGCAAGGTCTCACGGGCCGGATTCGGCCCGCGGGCCTTGTGTTTGCCACCCCTGTGTTAGAGGGATCCCTCTTATGCACTTGATCGTAATGTCTGGAAACGGAGTGCTTATCAAAACCCCTCCTAATGTTACCAATATGTTCGTTAAGACGAACCCGCAGTGCCCTTTTGGTCCTCCCGATGTATTGCAATCTGCAGGGACACTGGATGAGGTACACCACCCCCTCAGTTGAACACGTGATGAAGGGCTCTACCTCATAAGATCGCAATTTACTGGTGGACCTAAAGTTACAGATCTTTCTGTCCTGACATTGGTTAGAGAGCAAACCATTCAGTTTTTACATCTATGGTAGCCTGTAAGGTTCAAAAAGAAACATCTACTTTCTTTTGGTGGATCTTGGACACTTGGTGCAATCCTACTAGATAGGGACGAGGCCTCCCTAAAGACTACCTGAGGTCTAGATGGTAAAAAAGTTGCTAGAAGCCGGTTGCTTTCCAAAACATGCCAATATTTTTGAATGAGTCTTTTAATACTATGATGCTGGATTGAGAACTTAGTGATATAAGGTACCGATATATTTTTATCAGTGTCAGTCTTAACTTTATCGCGTAAGAGCGAAGCCCTGTCCAATTCTCGAGTGGAATTAACAAGTTTGGACAAAACTGTCCAATCATAACCCTTCTCAATAAATCAGAAAGGACAGCTGCCTGACTGTCAAAGCTTGTCACATCAGTACAATTCTGCCTCAGGCGTGTGTACTGGCCTTGGGGAACTGCTTTTAACCAAGGGTCATAATGGCAGCTGTGCAATGGAATATATGAGTTCCTATCGGTCAGTTTGAAAAAGGTTGAGGTTACAAACTTCTCATCCTGTACCGAAATCCTCAGGTCAAGGAAACTATTCTCATCAAGGCTGGCCTCGTATTTGAGTCTGATACCTCTATCGTTGTTGTTAAGGAACAGCATGAATTCACATAACTCAGATTCACTGCCGTCCCAGAGGAGGAGGACGTCGTCGATGTACCTAGCCCACAAGACCACCTGTGGTCTATCATGGGCAACGACGACATCCTCCTCCCACTTGGCCATGAACAGGTTGGCAAGGCTGGGGGCATACTTGGCCCCCATTGCCATGCCCCTGTCTTGACGGTAGAACTGCTGGTTGAACCAAAAGGGCACTGCGGGTTCGTCTTAACGAACATATTGGTAACATTAGGAGGGGTTTTGATAAGCACTCCATTTTCAGGATTAAATATAGACCTCATTGGAGGGGCAGCTCCTTATGTCCCTCAACGTCGATACGGACGTTAACGCATTCATCAACAATTCCTAACAGGTTTAGATCAAGACTGGACATGAGGATATCTCTTCTCTCTAGGGTCTGATTGAATTTTTCTAGGGATTATCGATGAGCATGTGAGGTACTAGAACTTTTACCTTTGTCTCCCGATAGTTTTTTTATGTTCACGTTTCTCATGTTTCTATGTTTTTTACATTTATATTTATATTTTTTGTTTATTTGCTTTGTTATTTATTTTTAATCAGTGTAATAAAATATAAGCAGCGCTGTAAACAATGTAAGATGAAATATCTGTTTTCACAGGTATTCAAAAATAATGCTAATGTCCATAAACATCACCATGTGAAAAAAGTGAATATGTGCAGAAATTTTAAAAAATATACAGTACAGACCAAAAGTTTGGACACACCTTCTCATTCAAAGAGTTTTCTTTATTTTCATGACTATGAAAATTGTAGATTCACACTGAAGGCATCAAAACTATGAATTAACACATGTGGAATTATCCATAACAAAAAAGTGTGAAACAACTGAAAATATAATTCATATTCTAGGTTCTTCAAAGTAGCCACCTTTTGCAGAAGACACATCTCTAGAACTGTTAAGAGGAGACTGTGTGAATCAGGCCTTCATGGTAGAATATCTGCTAGGAAACCACTGCTAAAGAAAGGCAACAAGCAGAAGAGGCTTGTTTGGGCTAAAGAACACAAGGAATGGACATTAGACCAGTGGAAATCTGTGCTTTGGTCTGATGAGTCCAAACTTGAGATCTTTGGTTCCAACCCCTGTGTCTTTGTGCGACGCAGAAAAGGTGAACGGATGGACTCTACATGAAAAGGTGAACGGATGGACTCTCCGTGAAGCATGGAGGAGGAGGTGTGATGGTGCTTTGCTGGTGACACTGTTGGGGATTTATTCAAAATTGAAGGCATACTGAACCAGCATGGCTACCACAGCATCTTGCAGCGGCATGCTATTCCATCCGGTTTGCATTTAGTTGGACCATCATTTATTTTTCAACAGGACAATGACCCCAAACACACCTCTAGGCTGTGTAAGGGCTATTTGACCAAGAAGGAGAGTGATGGGGTGCTGCGCCAGGTGACTACCTCTTGAAGCTCATCAAGAGAATGCCAAGAGTGTGCAAAGCAGTAATCAAAGCAAAAGGTGGCTACTTTGAAGAACCTAGAATATGAAATATATTTTCAGTTGTTTCACACTTTTTTGTTATGTATAATTCCAAATGTGTTAATTCATAGTTTTGATGCCTTCAGTGTGAATCTACAATTTTCATAGTCATGAAAATAAAGAAAACTCTTTGAATGAGAAGGTGTGTCCAAACTTTTGGTCTGTACTGTATATAAATGTGTTTAAATATTAATCAAAATATAAGTCCATAAAACACATCAAGTAGGTTTGTGAGATCAATCCCATTACTAAGGGCTAGATCCACAAAGAAATTACGCCGGCGTATCAATTGATACGCCACGTAATTTCAAAATTCCCGCGTCGTATCTTTGTTTTGAATCCTCAAAACAAGATACGACGGCTTCTGGGTTAGATCCGACAGGTGTACGTCTTTGTACACCTTCGGATCTAAGATGCAATACTTCCCTATCTGCTGGGTGGAGTTTTCCGCGTCGGGTATGCAAATTAGCGATTTACGACGATCTACGAACGTACGCGCGGCCGTCGCATTTTCTAACGTCGTCTGTAGTCGGCTTTTTCCGGCGTATAGTTAAAGCTGGTATTTTGCGGCGTATACATAGAATTGCCATGTTAAGTATGGCCGTCGTTCCCGCGTCCAATTTTTTTTTTTTTTGCGTAAGTTGTCTGTGAATAGGGATGGACGTAACTCACGTCTAAGTTTAAAAAATTACGTTGTTGCGACGTCATTTCGCGCAAAGCACGGCGGGAAATTTCTGGACGACGCATGCGCATTTCATTCGGCACGGGGACACACTTCATTTAAATGAAACCCGCCCCCAACCCGCCCAATTTGAAATCCGCCGCCAGAAATACACTACGCCGCCGTAACTTACGGCGCGAAATCGCTGAGGATTCGAAAATGCGCCAGGTAAGGTACGGCGGCGTAGTGTATCTCTGATACGCTGCGCCGATTTACATGTATGTGGATCTGGCCCTTAGTTTTTTTTTTTTGTGGTAATGGGTGGAATCAATTATTATATTTTTTTCACTTTATCCAATATTTTATGCATTTAATGGTTTATTCATTTATTCACATTCATCATTTGTCACTTTGGGTTTATGCACTCTTGTGCTACCGCTTTATAGTTAGCACAACCTATTCAATTTTCCATATTTGTGTACAGTGAAATTCCGCGCCTAATCACAATTTTAATTATTATTATAATAAGCTGCTCCTCAAAAACAAAAAGAAATTTGTAAACATTGGTAAATATAGAATAGAGGGCGCTAGGCCCATACAATAAGTGTAAAGTGCCGTGAATCAATCACTTATGATTGACAATAGATATGTGCATTCCCGTTCGTACGAAAATTTTCATTTTCGTACCCGCAGAATAATGTGTACATACGAAAAAATGTAAGCACCAAAATACGAAAAACGACGGGATTACGAATGAGTCGCATAACGAACAACCGCAAATACGAACGAACGATCCGACGAAAATACGACAAAACGAAAACGGCAAAAGAACGAATATGACATCTATAACAAAAGACTTGCATTCTGTATTTTGTTTGAATCTTTGTTCTGTTCGTATTTTGATTTTCAGTCGTATGTTCATATGACATCTAACAAAAGATTTTCATTCTGTATTTTGTTTGATTCCTTTTTCTGTTTGTATGTTCATATGACATCTTATAACAAAAGATTTGTATTCTGCAAATCTTTTGTTATAAGATGTAATTTTCGTTTTTTTGAATGGGCAGTGAGTGTAGTTAGTTAGTGAAGCAGCTTCTCTTGTGTGCTGAGTAGTACAGTAAAGCCAAATAAACTTTTCTGTGGATTTTCGTCTGAAGGGAGATCAGTTGGCCAGACTTTTGAACCTGGAACCCAAAAATGGTTTTCTGATGGAGTTTAAAAACGAACGAACGTTCGGTAAAACGATCGTTTTTATGTTTGTTGTTAAAAAAGTCTGACCAAGTGTATGGGGCTTAACAATAGTTAATATGGATGAGCCACGTGTTGAAAGTGCCGCGAATCCCGCGATATATTTACGAAAGTACAAAATGATGAAAATTCACGAAAATTATTGTCTAACAAGTAACGAACATGAATTAAACAGAATAACGAACCATCCCGCATGTACGAAAATAAAACGGTAACCAAAATACGAAACGATCGGAATACGAAAAAATCGCGTCGTACGAAAAACGAACGGGAACGAACAGGAAAACGGGCGTCTTACGAAAAACGAACGGGAACGAACCTACGGAACGATACGAAACAGAACAAAAAAAAACGAAAAAAAATTCTGTGCACATGTCTAATTGACAATCAATACCTCATACAAAGAAAAATGTATGATTGAAAATAACAAAATAAAGTCCCAATATATTGCAGTCGGCGCTGCACTTTGAAAAACACACACAAAGTGAAATCAAATGTGATCATAAAATATACAGGAAAAGTCCCAAATATTAGAGAAGACGATAATAATAGTCCACTTCCTTATTGACAGTTATCCTGTGAAAAGAGAAAATGCCACCACCGCTTCTGAATAGTTAATTTCAATTCCACCCAAGGTGCTTGAAAAGTGAATTGCTCTTACCAGAGCTCGTTGACCCCTTTAACGAAAAAGATGGTCAACTAAGCTTATGCAGGATTGTGTCTGCACACATGAGGATATGGACAGACCGCTTTGCAGATCCAGGAACTCCAAACGAGATTTTATGCAAAAGAAGAAAAGCCAGGAAGCCCCATAGCGTGATACCGTTTAATTAAAAAGTTTAAAAACATACATAAAAAACAGCCAAATGGCTCCTTACATTTGGGGGTGCCCACCCGGCACTGAGGCTGCGGACTTGTCACCGCTATATTGCGGTTTCAATAGTTAGGATTCTGTGAGGAGATGAAAGCCGCCGCTGACACACCATCCAATAGATCCTCGCCGACACTCCACAGCGCGGGGGGTAAGTCACGTGACCAGGCTGCCTCCGACGTACGTTTCGTTATAGTAATGTCATCAGGGGGGCGTGCCTGGTCACTAAGCATGATGGTATATGTAGTAGGTGAGTGACGGTAATTGGTGGACGAAATACAAATGCAAATACAGCCTCGGTGCCATTTGTCATCCACTTAGATACAACACCGTAAGTAAATTTAGCTTGTGCTAATTAATAAACAGCCAGAGAGATGTTAAACATATAATGTGAATACAAATAACATCATTTTAAGAAGTTCCAAAACCACTATCATACATAATATTATAAAAAGCGCAGATCTCGCATCCCTCCGGACGTGCAACATTCACAATTGGTGACAGAAAAACAAAACAACAAAAAAATATATAAAAAATACTATTATTGTTCACAAATTGATGGTTTAGAATCTCTGTGGAAAATATATATATATATATGCCAGACTCAAACTGGACAGTAGTGCAACTCCCATACCCATTTAAAGAAGTTGCACGAATGTCACGTGCATTGTGGATAAATGGAAAGGATATAAGATTGTGGTCTAGCTAGACAATAATGACAAGCTAAATGGTAATGAAACCGCTAGGCGAGTGCTGGTGATTCTCTCTATATAGAAATCTAGATGGCAACCAAAATAAGCATAGGCTAAAAGAATAGCCAGATAAAAAACTTTATAGATATCTCATAAAAGGACAGTCCATAGGTCACTCATATGGATAACCACAAACACCGTCCAAAAAAAAAAAAAATGGGAGGGGGAAAGAAGAAAAATATTGGGAGAATAAAAACTGAAGGATTCTAAAAAGGCCACTCAATCATCAGTCAGAAAACAGTTGAGGTCTAGTTCAACATTTAGTCCTGATGGTTGCATGGTACGTAATTTGTGTACCCATTTCATTTCGTTCTGGGAGACACTCCGTACCATATGTGTACCTCGACAATTCCTATCAATTTTGTCTATGCCATAAAAAATACATAGGCTAGGATCACTTCCATGATGGCTGGCAAAATGTCTTGATACACTGTGATTAGGAAAACTCTTTCTAATATTTGCTAAATGCTCATTGATACGTATCTTAAGTTGGCGAGTGGTTCTGCCAACATACTGCAAATGGCAGGGACATTCGAGCACGTAAGTGACGTGATCAGATCCACATGTGATCAGGGGTTTTATCTTAAAAGATTCACCTGTCACATTGGATCTGAACTCCGTTTTTTTCTTCTTATCACCAGGGTTACGTGTAGTTCTGCATGCTTTGCATCTTGTACAGTGATGGAACCCTGATCCATCCAAAAAAGTGACCAATTTCCTTGGTGGATCGGGAACATTGGGAGCAATTTTATTCCTAAGACCTGGAGCTCTTTTATAGATGAATTTGGGCACTTTTGGGATGGATGTAATCAAATCTTTATCCTTCCTCAAAATGTGCCAATGACGTTTAAACACAGATTCCACTTGGCGATATTGTCTGTGGAACCCAGTTATAAACGGTACTTCATTTTTATATTCCTTTTAGGTTTGGGGACCAGCAGGGATTGTCTATCAAGGACTGCCACTTGGTTATAGGCTTGTTTCAAGGTAGCTTTAGAGTAACCTTTTTCTAGAAATCTGGTAGTTAGTAGTTTGGCCTGAGTCTCAAAATCATCTTCAATGTCACAATTCCGTTTTAACCTCATAAATTGTCCTTTCGGGACTGCCCCTATCCAGGAGGGATGGTGGCAACTATGGGTGGGTACAAACCCATTTCGGTCCGTAGGTTTAAAATAAGTGAGGGTTTGAAATTTCGAGTCACTCTTTTTGATGGTAAGATCCAAATAATTTACAAAAAGCTTACTGGTTTCAGCTACAAAGGTAAGGCCATAATTATTTAAGTTCATTTGGGCTATAAATATCTCAAGAGATTCTTCAGAGCCTTCCCAAAAAAGGATGATGTCATCAATATAACGTATATAGAATCTCAAGGATTCTGGTCGATTCAAAAAAATTGTCTCGTGTTCCCACTTATTCAAAACAATGTTCGCGACACTCGGAGCATACCTCGCTCCCATGGCTACACCGCCCACCTGATTAAAAAATTGATTGTTGGCCCAAAAATAATTATTTTTCATAGCTAATTCAAGTCCCCTTATCAGGTAATTGATTTGTACCTTTTTTAGCTTAGAAAAACTACTTAAAGCCCATCGAAGGGCTGTTAGAGCATCAGTATGTTTGATATTCGTATATAGGGATTCGATATCCACCGTTGCCATAATGGTATATTGGGTGGCTGGCAGGGTTTGAAGTGCCACTATCAGATCCCTACTATCTTTTAAATAAGATGGACTTTCTGAAACCAGTGGCTTAAAAAAGCCGTCAAGGTACTCTCCCAACCGAGAAAAGAGAGAACCTATTCCGCTGATTATTGGTCGACCAGGAGGGTTAACCTTGTTTTTGTGGATCTTAGGTAGAGTATATAAGACTGGAATTTTGGGTGCATGTAAGACAATATAATCAGCCTCTTTTGGGTTCAAAATGCCTCTTTCGAGTCCCTCATTAACCCAAACAATGAGCAGGTTCTTAAGCTTAAGCGTGGGATCACTCCCAAGAGGCTGGTAAGTATTGCTATCATCGAGTTGATTTTTCATTTCTTGATAATAATACTCTTTTGTGAGAATCACAAGGCCGCCCTTATCGGCCGGTCTCACCACTATATTTTTATTGGTTTCTAATGATTTATTGGCTTCCCGAAAATGTTTGGTGGATTTAGATGGAATGACTTCCATATCACGAATATCATCCTGAACTAAAGTGCGGAAGACCTCAATGTAATGATTGGAACCATGATGGGGATCCTAACTATTGAAACCGCAATATAGCGGTGACAAGTCCGCAGCCTCAGTGCCGGGTGGGCACCCCCAAATGTAAGGAGCCATTTGGCTGTTTTTTATGTATGTTTTTAAACTTTTTAATTAAACGGTATCACGCTATGGGGCTTCCTGGCTTTTCTTCTTTTGCATAAAATCTCGTTTGGAGTTCCTGGATCTGCAAAGCGGTCTGTCCATATCCTCATGTGTGCAGGCACAATCCTGCATAAGCTTAGTTGACCATCTTTTTCGTTAAAGGGGTCAACGAGCTCTGGTAAGAGCAATTCACTTTTCAAGCACCTTGGGTGGAATTGAAATTAACTATTCAGAAGCGGTGGTGGCATTTTCTCTTTTCACAGGATAACTGTCAATAAGGAAGTGGACTATTATTATTGTCTTCTCTAATATTTGGGACTTTTCCTGTATATTTTATGATCACATTTGATTTCACTTTGTGTGTGTTTTTCAAAGTGCAGCGCCGACTGCAATATATTGGGACTTTATTTTGTTATTTTCAATCATACATTTTTCTTTGTATGAGGTATTGATTGTCAATCATAAGTGATTGATTCACGGCACTTTACACTTATTGTATGGGCCTAGCACCCTCTATTCTATATTTACCAACTTTCCATATTTGTTCACTGTTTTGTTATTCAGCAGGTTTTGCAACTTTCTTATACACAATTATTTACCCATTTGTTTTGGGGTTTTTGTTTACATCCTTAGCGCAGTTTCTTTTCCCATTTTTCCATTATTATTAAGTGCCATTATGTGTACCTATTTATATTAAACTATTTTATACTTCAATACTTTGGGCCAGATCCAGAAAGAAATACATTGGCGCAGCGTATCAGAGATACACTACGCCGCCGTACCTTACCTGGCCCATTTTCGAATCCTCAGCGAGTTTGCGCCGTAAGTTACGGCGGCGTAGTGTATTTCTGGCGGTGTATTTCAAATTGGGCGGGTTGGGGGCGGGTTTCATTTAAATGAAGCGTGTCCCTGCGCCGAATGAAATGCGCATGCGTCGTTCCTAAATTTCCCGCCGTGCATTGCGCTAAATGACGTCGCAACAACGTCATTTTTTGAACTTAGACGTGACTTACGTCCATCCCTATTCACGGACGACTTACACAAAAAAAAAATCAAATTTCGACGCGGGAACGACAGCCATACTTAACATGGCAATTCTATCTATACGCCGCAAAATACCAGCTTTAACTATACGACGGAAAAAGCCGACTACAGACGACGTTAGAAAATGCGACGGCCGCGCGTACGTTCGTGGATCGTCGTAAATCGCTAATTTGCATACCTGACACGGAAAACGCCACCCAGCGGACGCCGAAGTATTGCATCTTAGATCCGAAGGCGTATGAAGACGTACACCTGTCGGATCTAACCCAGAAGCCGTCGTATTTTGTTTTGAGGATTTAAAACAACGATACGACGCGGGAAATTTGAAAGTACGCCGGCGTACTTCGTCTGGCGATCTGGCCCTTTGTTTGGCATTTAAAGTCCCACCCAGGGGGAGATACTCTCTTTTTTGTCTATTGTCTTAGGGATGTGGCCAATACAATTGTTTGATATGAGTCAGTGAATACCTCCTCTTTTCCTATTCACCTCTATGGGGAAATCCAGTGAAAACAGACCACCTGTCCCTTTTCATCTGATCATATCCGATCCGCCAGACGGATGGAAAATAGGACCACCATCCATATTTTCTGACAAATGCACCACAACTCTATTAAGTTGAATGTGCAGCGTTTGTCAGGCGGCATCGCTACAAGTCAGGTCAACTTTGCAAATGGCGCAAAGCATCGCAGCCCCAAGTTTATAAAAACCCCCATCCACTGCCTATTGCATCCTGAGGGGTGTGGTTGGTGGGTGGTATAAACGCAGCTCAATTGTAAACTTTTGCCACCCCCCCCAACCATAAGTCTAAACAAAGCCTAAGGCCTTGTTCACATTGGACATACAACTACATGCCCGTTTTTAGTGGCAGAGGGATGCACAGGTGTTACGTGCACCCCTGTGCAGCCCGTCCCATTTATGTCAATTGAGACAGCAGCTGCAAGGCAGAGCCACTACTCCCAACTTGACATCATTGACATCCGCACAGATGTCAGATCTGTCCTTGTAGCTGCTGGGTCCCAACTGACATGAATAGGACTGCCTGCCCCTGTGTATCCCCTTGCAGGTAAACATGGCCCTTCATGGCCTCACGCTTTAGCACACCCCCACTGAACAAGGCCTTAGTAGGAATGTAGCAGGAATTACGTATGTTATACTGTGTTTATGTGTGCAAATAAGGATTTTAGTGTTTTTTTTTTTGTGAAAATAATGATTTGATAAACATTTGCACAAAAATCAGTAGCACCTTACTCTACTGGTCATGTGCTTTTAGAAAATATATGGTTCAGGGGGTCTTTTACAAACTCTAAAAAGCTGTAAATGAAAAAAATGAAAACCTCCAGATTTTGAGAAATTTGCGGGTACATTTGATTTTCACCATTTTGCAAAAAGGCGCAATTTAAAATTTACAAATATTTGTTATTTATTAACTCAACACAGCTTTTATATTTAGTAAATATTTAGCAGGAATTACGTAACATTTTCTGTGTTTTTATCTGCTAATAATGCTTTTAGTGTATTTTTAGCAAAAATATTGTCTTGAAAACATTTGTGCAAATATGCCAGACCTTAAAAATCTTAAGCCTTTATATTTTGTAGGGATTTAGCAGGAATTTTGTCAAATTAGCTGTGTTTTGACGGGCCATAAAAAACAGTAGCACTTTCTTTTTATTCTACAGGTAATGTGCTTTCAAAACATATATGGTTTGAAGGGTCTATTACAAATTCTTAAAGCTGTAAGGGTAAAATGAAACCTTCAGATTTTTGGAGAAATTTGGATAATTAAATTTTTTGTTTGATTTTTCACAATTTTTCAAAAAGTGCATAATTTAAAAGTTACAAATATTTGTCATGTATTAATTCAATACAGGTTATGCTTTTATATTTAATAGGAATTTTGTAAAATGTGCTGTGTTTTTATCTGCTATTAACAATTTAGTGTATTTTTAACAAAAAATATTTGTTTGATAAATTTGTGCAAATATCGTAGGGCCTTAAAAATCAGTAGCACCTTCTTTTTATTCTACTGGTCAGTGGCGGAACTACCGCCATAGCGACCCACGCGGGCGCTATGGGGCCCGCAGCCGAGTGGGGCCCGGTGAGGATGAAGAAAAAGCCCCAAGTGTTTGCCGCATCCGAGTACATTGTTAGCCCTGAGCGTCTGGGAGTCAGGACCATCTGATGCCGAAGGTTGCCGAGTGCGGCTGAGTGCCATCAGCGCCGAGTGTTACTGAGTACGGCCGAGTGCCGTACTCGGCGCTGGCGGCACTCGGCCACTTTCGGCATCAGATGGTCCTGACTCCCAGACGCTCGGGGCTAAAAATGTGCTCGGATGCTGCCCCGCCTTCTGGAGTCTGCAGCGCCAATGGCGGGACGTGTGACGTCCATCATAGGCGCTGCAGGCTCCACGGCGGGAATTACAATTTGGCCGCCGCGCGGCTCTCCTCGGCTCCTCTGACTGCCAGTGCCTGCCCTGCTGTGACCGCACACCAACTTAAGGCTGAGGCTGCTAAGGTAGGTGACTCAGTGTGCTGTGGAGAGCCCTTACTGATCTTCAGTTGACCTAAATGAACGTAAAAGCTGCAATACTGTTCACAATAAGAAATTGTTGTTCACAGAATTACAGGTTTGTGATTAGATTGCTAACATTGCCAGTTTGATGTATCCGTAAGGTGTCCTGTGGGGGGAGAAAAACCCCGTATTCGAGTGAGAATTTTTATTTTTGTCCTTGTAGAAAAAATGGCAAAAAAAATAAAAAATCAGCAGTAATAGCAATAGTGGCAATGGTAAACGTCATACATTTATCTCTCTACAAACATATTGAAGATTTCAAATACTGTGTCATTCCCACTATGTGAATCATATGTACGGTATTTGTCAGGATTTACTGAAGTATGCTAGCCTAGTCATTTTAACCACTTCAGCCCCAGAAGAATCCCCCCCCCCTTCCTGACCAGAGCACGTTTTGCAATTCGGCACTGCGTCGCTTTAACTGACAATTGTGCAGTCGTGGGACGTTGCACCCAAAAAAAAATTTTTATTTTATTTATATATTTATTTAAATTTTTGTTTTGCTGTTCAAAATTAATATAAGCTGTTGCTTGGGTACTGTGCCACATGAGTGTAGTAATGTGTTGTTCAATGGCATTAGTTCATATAACATTTTGCTATGGGGCCCTGTGATTTCTAGTTACGCCCCTGCTACTGATCCTGTGCTTTCTGAAAATATTTGGTTGGGGGGGGGGGGGGTCTTTTGAAAATTCTGAAAGCTATAAGTGAAAAATAAAAAAGCAAAGGAAAAATTGCAAAAATTGTCTGGCTAGCTGAGTTTAAAAGTGTAGCTCAGGGCCTGGCAGTGAAAAGGTTCATATAAGTAAATTTGTTAAAACCAATTTTTTCAGTTGCTTCCTGGTTTCTGGACTAGGCCAAAATCATGTTATACATCCTATGACTCTTCATGCACATTTTTTTTATCTGGAGGTGAGGAGGACTTTTCTTAGCTAAGAACACCCTCCTGCCAGCATGTCTGAGCTAAGGCAGATGGATTCCATAAAGTAAATGCTAATATACTGTCTATGGGAATGTTTTCGCACTGATGTAGGCTAAAAATCCTGGCTCACTCGAATTCATCCAAAAGGTGTTCTATCAGGTTAAGGTCAGGACTCTGTGCAAGCCAGTCAAGTTCCTCCACCCCAAACTTGATCATTAGTTCATGCTTTATGGACTTATGGAGTTTCTGCACTGGTCCGCAATCATGTTGGAACAGGAAGGGGCCATTGCCAAACTGTTCCCACAAAGTTGGGAGCATGACATTTTCCAAAACGTCTTGATATGCTGACGCCTTAGGAGTTCCCTTCACTGGAACTAAGGGGCTAAGCCCAACACCTGAAAAGCAACCCCACACCATAATCCCTTGTCCACCAAATGATTTGGACCAGTGCACAAATCAAGGTCCATAAAGACATGGATGAGCAAGTTTGTGGTGAAGGACTGGCCTACACAGAGTCCTGACTTCAACCCGATAGAACACCTTTGGGATGAATTAGAGCAGAGACTGCGAGCCAGGCATTTTCAGTGCCTGACCTCACAAATGTGCTTCTGGAAGAATGGTCAAACATTCCATATACACACACTCATAAACCTTGTGTGCAACCTTCCTAGGAGTTGAAGCTGTTATAGCTGCAAATATTGAACCCTACAGTCTAGGACCCTACAGTCTAAGACTGGGGTGCCATTAAAGTTCATGTACATGTAAAGAACAGGTGTCCCAATACTTTTGCCTATATATGTAGCGCCTGGTTACTTCCAAGTACCAGTGCTTTGTTAAATTTAGTGGGGGATCAGAGAGTTAAGTAGCTCTGATCCAGTTAATCTATTTAAATTGGGTCTCTGTCTCAGCTTGGCTGTGCTGTGGGCTTACTCTGTTGTTCCTGGGGTGCTGTTCCCACCCCAGGACGATAGATGGCAGCAGTGGAGTTGAGGTTGGGGTGCTTTACCCCGGCAGCCTATCAGGAGGGTTTCTCCTCGCTGTGCATGCTGGGGGAGGGTATTTATGAGACAGATGCCATTGGTCTGGGTTCTTCTTCATCGAGTGCGGCACCCACCTTTAGGGTGACTGCATCACAACGCCCCGGCGAAATGGCCTACCAGGCCGGGGTGCACGTGCCACGCAGTGTTCCTGGTTCCGGGACCATGTTGGTCCGGAACATTTAAAGCTGTGGAGGGCCCCAGTAATCGACTGGGTCCCCAATCCTGAGAAGATCCCAAGCGAGATAGCTGTTCGGTTGGGGAGTCCATCTGAGGAGAGCCAAGAGAGGCTGGCAATCCAATAGGGTCTCGACAATCCACCAGGGATCAAGGGAACCGAACACTGAAAGGATGGACATTGGTCACCTGTCAGTCGGTCACCTGTAAACTACCTGAAGGAGATCCAGGCCGATGTCTTTTAACGAGGATTACCTCCGCTACCATAATCCTTAGGAGGGTCTGTGGCAGAGACTTTTCCTCTAAGTTCTGAGTGATACTCTGGCTGCCAGGTCAGTGAGAGAGACCTGTCCAGGTACGCTATACCCACTCCGGCTGGAGTGGCGAAGAAGACTAAGTGTTGTTGGAAGCAGGACTGTTTCCCTTTTGATAAGCCTGAATCTGCTATTTCTCCTTCTACTTCAACTCTTCTCACCACAAAGTTTTATTGTGTTTACCCGGCTGGGTAATAAAGAGCACAGAAAATAACACCTGTCGTGGACATTCTGTTAATGCTACATCCACCATACACCCTTAGACGGCGGAGGAGCCATGAGGTAACATGCCACCCAAAACAAACCAGCAGCTCCTTCGGGGGTAGTGCTACATTATATATATATATATTGTAAAGTTTGGGGTTGTATAGCTCAAGTGTAATGTCTGCTAGCGAGTACAGTCCATGCCAAATGTTTCCATTTAAGGCCTTGTTGTCCCACTTTTTTTTAAAGAAAAGTTCACACGAAGTCCCAGAAATTGCAAACCATGTGTTCCCCATGCAGGGGACTTCAATATTAACAAAAAAATATCCAGCCTCCTGGCTCACTTCAGTTAAGAAATAGTTATGTAGCTTCATTGCTTACACATACCGCAGTGCTGCTCACGCCTTCCACTTTAGACCTTGGGCTGTCTCCCAAAGACCATTTTCTTGCCAACGCTGTCCACGTAAATAGCAGTCCCTCACTGCTCTGACCAGTTAGGTCAGTGTGCTGGTAGTTTCAAAAACCTGGACCCAGGAGATTTTATCCCACCTGGATCTCTTAGAAATCTCCAGACTCCAGGTCCCATAATGGATTTTTCTCTGCATTAAGCACACCCACTGGAACCCCTCAACCTGCCTGGTTTTTAAGCTCTTTAAACCCTGGCAGCGCATAGAACTGACACATTATACATGTATATATATATATATATATATATATATATATATATATATATATATATATATATATATATATATATATAGATGTATATCTATAGATCTATTTATATATATAGATTTGTAGATCTATGTATATATATAAATATATATATATATGTATAAAGGGGGGAACTAATGCGCAAACCAAACTAACCATGGGCAACTGAGTAAAGATGTAATTAAAATAATACTAAGATAAGAAAGCAGCAGCCACTACCAAAACAGTGCTCACGCACCAAATGACAATGTAAAATGGGGGGGTGTAGTGGCGCTTGCCAATAAAAGAATACAATAAATAAATATCATATAACGCACAGCAACGTATGAATATTGGCCGACGGATCCAATAAAATGTGTTCCACTTCTAATTTTCCTCAGAAACCCTTCATACCATCCACAACTAGGATGTGACGGGTGGGAATAGTGAGATTGATGAAATTCAATAAAGACTAAAAATAATGATTTATTGTCAATAAGTAATATGAAAATATTTCCAGTACATAATGAACTCCAATGCCATTACCAAATAGGCAAAAACGTGATAACGTGATAACGTGGATAATAATAATAGTCATGTGTGATCCAAAAAATACAAAGTAAAAACTCTCAATGAGTTGTTGTGAAAAAACAAAAAAAAGTTTTTTTATATAAGATGTTAGTGCACCAAAAATATGTGCAAAGTGAAAATAAATCAATAATGTTCAAGCAAAAAAAAATAAATAGAGTTCAAATTAATAAAGTGTTCAAAGTAGGTTGCAGCACTTGATAAAGTGTTCTAACAGTGCAAACCAAAAGTGTATATAGAATGAAGTTGATAAGATGCTTGATTTCACAGTTTCCCAAAAGGTGCAGTAGTGTTTATACAAAGAAAGGTGCTGCAATTCACCGCACGATCCTCCAGTGTAGTTTGTGCAGACCAAAATGAAGGTAATAATAGCCTCTCACCTCGGAACAGGTTAAACCAGCCTGTTAGATGTATATAAAGCCCAGCAGCACACACTCTGGATCCAGGAAGGCTCAGGTCAAGTTCTGAGTGATACTCTGGCTGCCAGGTCAGTGAGAGAGACCTGTCCAGGTACGCTATACCCACTCCGGCTGGAGTGGCGAAGAAGACTAAGTGTTGTTGGAAGCAGGACTGTTTCCCTTTTGATAAGCCTGAATCTGCTATTTCTCCTTCTACTTCAACTCTTCTCACCACAAAGTTTTATTGTGTTTACCCGGCTGGGTAATAAAGAGCACAGAAAATAACACCTGTCGTGGACATTCTGTTAATGCTACATCCACCATACACCCTTAGACGGCGGAGGAGCCATGAGGTAACATGCCACCCAAAACAAACCAGCAGCTCCTTCGGGGGTAGTGCTACATTATATATATATATATTGTAAAGTTTGGGGTTGTATAGCTCAAGTGTAATGTCTGCTAGCGAGTACAGTCCATGCCAAATGTTTCCATTTAAGGCCTTGTTGTCCCACTTTTTTTTAAAGAAAAGTTCACACGAAGTCCCAGAAATTGCAAACCATGTGTTCCCCATGCAGGGGACTTCAATATTAACAAAAAAATATCCAGCCTCCTGGCTCACTTCAGTTAAGAAATAGTTATGTAGCTTCATTGCTTACACATACCGCAGTGCTGCTCACGCCTTCCACTTTAGACCTTGGGCTGTCTCCCAAAGACCATTTTCTTGCCAACGCTGTCCACGTAAATAGCAGTCCCTCACTGCTCTGACCAGTTAGGTCAGTGTGCTGGTAGTTTCAAAAACCTGGACCCAGGAGATTTTATCCCACCTGGATCTCTTAGAAATCTCCAGACTCCAGGTCCCATAATGGATTTTTCTCTGCATTAAGCACACCCACTGGAACCCCTCAACCTGCCTGGTTTTTAAGCTCTTTAAACCCTGGCAGCGCATAGAACTGACACATTATACATGTATATATATATATATATATATATATATATATATATATATATATATATATATATAGATGTATATCTATAGATCTATTTATATATATAGATTTGTAGATCTATGTATATATATAAATATATATATATATGTATAAAGGGGGGAACTAATGCGCAAACCAAACTAACCATGGGCAACTGAGTAAAGATGTAATTAAAATAATACTAAGATAAGAAAGCAGCAGCCACTACCAAAACAGTGCTCACGCACCAAATGACAATGTAAAATGGGGGGGTGTAGTGGCGCTTGCCAATAAAAGAATACAATAAATAAATATCATATAACGCACAGCAACGTATGAATATTGGCCGACGGATCCAATAAAATGTGTTCCACTTCTAATTTTCCTCAGAAACCCTTCATACCATCCACAACTAGGATGTGACGGGTGGGAATAGTGAGATTGATGAAATTCAATAAAGACTAAAAATAATGATTTATTGTCAATAAGTAATATGAAAATATTTCCAGTACATAATGAACTCCAATGCCATTACCAAATAGGCAAAAACGTGATAACGTGGATAATAATAATAGTCATGTGTGATCCAAAAAATACAAAGTAAAAACTCTCAATGAGTTGTTGTGAAAAAACAAAAAAAAGTTTTTTTATATAAGATGTTAGTGCACCAAAAATATGTGCAAAGTGAAAATAAATCAATAATGTTCAAGCAAAAAAAAATAAATAGAGTTCAAATTAATAAAGTGTTCAAAGTAGGTTGCAGCACTTGATAAAGTGTTCTAACAGTGCAAACCAAAAGTGTATATAGAATGAAGTTGATAAGATGCTTGATTTCACAGTTTCCCAAAAGGTGCAGTAGTGTTTATACAAAGAAAGGTGCTGCAATTCACCGCACGATCCTCCAGTGTAGTTTGTGCAGACCAAAATGAAGGTAATAATAGCCTCTCACCTCGGAACAGGTTAAACCAGCCTGTTAGATGTATATAAAGCCCAGCAGCACACACTCTGGATCCAGGAAGGCTCAGGTCACTCCTAATCATCCGACCAAGGGTTCGTCCAGACCACTCTCAATGAAAGTAAAGTGCAAACTCCATAGTGCAGTAAATTCAGCAAAATTTAATAGAAAAAATATAAGCATTTAAAATAGCTGGAAACAGCATGCAGATGGTTTACAGCGAATGTTTGTGGATAGGCAGCAGATCTCCGCTCTCGGCCGCGAGCGGAGATGACGTCACCGACGGCACTTCTCCTTTTATATATATACATACATACATACACAAATGTAAATCATTTGCACTTACTCAAAATGACCACGCATAGAAATTTCAAAGTGATTTTTTTAGCAGAACAACAACATAGGGACATGGATGGATGGGTGAGTTTGCTATGAATATTACAAAATATTAAATAGCATTTTCAGTTTGTGGTGCTCAGATACAGTTAAGTTCCATTATTAATGTCTGACCAGAAAAAACACCACTACCTACAGAAATGAACACACATCTAATAGCATATGCATCTTACATTAATGTCCTATTCATATCCTATGAAGCTTATCTGGCAAAAGAGAACAGCCAAATGTGTAGTCAGATAAAAAAAATGTCTTGTTAAGCATTACTAATCAGGGATTCATTAGTATTTCCATTTGATATAATATAAAAAGGCATTTGACGCTATAGCGAAATTGCAAGCTGTATTCACAGAAATTTAAAAACATCCACCTATCTCGTCGGCATATTGGTATGGTAGATTAAATAGGGTAAACGCGGTGAGTCGCGGCTTATTCATTATTACTTTTTACACTAAATTAAATGCCTCATAGCTAGTATTATTACAATGAATATGTGAGCACAATGGCTCAAACCAGGAGCTTACATAATATAATTATAGTTCAGAACAAACTGAATATTGCAGAGCACACTCCCTAAAAAATAATAGAATAAAAGTAAGGATTGTATTCTCGGGCATACTATAGCTTTTGATGCATTAGTGGATGAGACTCGATGGATTCACAAAGACAAAGTAATGTTCTTGATCTATAATACTCAGATCATCTAATTGTTCTTTTTCAATTACTTTCAGAGATGCAGGAAAACAGATAACACACTGTGATAATGAGAACACAAAATGGTAATGTCAAATGCTTTGTTAGATGATTATCTTGTTACTATCTCATAGACACACAATGGTTTCCAGCATTGGCTATAATTATGTCAAATAGCATTGCAATCTGTTTTCATGATTCCTATTGTGTTTACTTGTCAGACATTCTAAAAAGTTAGAGTATCCAGTCTTACACATTTTTTTTCATTATCAAAGAAGTTTCTCCTTTGGATTTCATTCATCCCTTGGTTTAGAAGGGCACAGTGATTACATGACATTAGTGATGGGAAAATGTGGCTGGGTTCAATTCACCAATGGTTCAGCGAATCTTGTTCGAAATCTAGCACACATCCAATTTAGAGGTCATCCATTTGTCTATGAGGCCCATTTTGATGTTAAAATCTCATGTGTTGGAAAAAAAATTCATAAGAGCAAGACTACACAAGCTCAGAAACGAAAAAATACATACAAAACTATTCAACACATTACGTCACTTCTGAAGTTGTATTCTGTCAAATGACAATTCTCTAATTGTTAGTAACCTCTTTACTTTCAAAATGAGACTAGCATGCCACAAAAATCAGACATTCTGTCATCTGAAAATCAAAGCGTGTTTATGAGGCTTTAAGGTTTGACCTCATATTTTATGGTTTTGGCAAATCCGAAGACAAAAATCTGCAGGTCTGGGGTCTTATAGGCAGCAGTCTACTACCATTAGAAACAGATGCAGTCAGCACTGACCATTTGGGAAAAAAAATCTAAAAAGACAGCATTTTAGGATTCCCCACTTAACCTAGATACAAATCTAAACTTCATTACCTTATTTTCAAACAGCCTTGCTGACTGTGCACAACACAGCATTAACAGAGGAAAGTTTGCCTTCCTCTATGAAAAAAGCACTGATTGAGGTTCTGTCCAAACAGATAGAACCCTATAATTTCCCTGCTCCACTGAAGCCTGGTCAAACACCTAAAAATGGCTATTAATTCCTAATAAAAATACCAAGCCATGCTTAATTAAAGGTCCTAGTATCCAAAGCAAAATAATTTTAAAGTGGTTGTATAGTCAGATTTTTTACTTTTACCTACAGGTAGGGATGAGCTTCGAGTCAAACTCATGTTAGACTCGAACATCGTATGTTCGATCGTTCGTCGAAATACGAACAAAACGGGTCGTTCGCGCCAAATTCAAGTTACGTTTCACAGATCATAATTCACTGCGGCATCGCTGGATGAAGTTTGGCCAAGCATGTACTATGACCCGCATGCTTGGCCAATCACAGAGCGCAAAAAACGGAGAGCCATAATTGGCCAAAGCCAGGGTGGCTTTGGCCAATTATGGCTCATGGGTTTAGTACACGCCCCACACTATAAAAGGCTGCCTGCAGGTCGGCCTTGTGTCGTGTGTTGCGGTGGTTAAGAGAGGACAGAGAGAGTAATTTTTTGCAGGTAGATAGAGCAGGCAGGCAGGCTAGTCAGTTAATGTTACAGTGTGTAGAGGATATATATACATCCCAGGTGTTGTACATATATTTATACACTGTATAGTTTAGCTAGATCAGTTCTTCCTAATTTCCTGGCAGGCAGGTGAGTGTGCTAGCTGCAGTATTCTTACGTGGTTTATTGCCTGTGTCCTCTGTAGTTTGCACCTAAAGCTATTTGGTGTGTACTGGCCGTGTGCTCTGTAGTTTGCACCTAAAGCTACTTGGTGTGTACTGGCCGTGTGATCTGTAGTTTGCACCTAAAGATTCAGGAGCAGTGATTTTAATGATGTTTAAATAAAAAAAAAAAATATGAAAAATTCCTTTAAATATTGTACCTGCTGGGTGCCTGTGAAAACGTCTTTGAGAACACGGGTCTTGCCCGAGGGAACATGTATGGAAAAAAAGTTTTAAAAACGGTAGTTTTTTTCAGGAGTCCTGAAAAAATGACCGTTTTTAAAACTTTTTTTCCATTGATACATGTTCCCTGGGGCAAGACCCGGGTTCTCAAAGACTTTTCACAGGCATACTATAGACACCCAGCAGGTACAATATTTAAAGGAATTTTAATTTTATTTTTATTTTTAATTTAAGCATCATTAAAATCACTGCTCCTGAAAAAACGACAGTTTTTAAAACTTTTTTCTCATTGATACATGTTCCCTGGGGCAAGACCCGGGTTCTCAAAGACGTTTTACAACAATAACTTGCATATTAGGCTTTAAAATGAGCACTTTTGAATTCGAACGTTTAAGTCCTATAGACGTCAATGGGGTTCTAAATGTTCGCGCAAACGTTCGGTCCGTTCAAAGGTTCTGGTGCGAACCGAACGGGCGGGTGTTCGGCTCATCCATACCTACAGGTAACCCTATAAGTCTTACCTGTAGGTAAAAAAAAATATCTCCTAAACCTTTACGGTTTAGGAGAAATTCCCCTCGCAATGAGCCGCTGACTGCAACGGCACATGCGCACAGGGGATTCTCGGGGCGAAGGCCCGGCAGACGCTGGACCTTGCCGGAAAGAAGTCTCCAGCGCGCATGCACGGGAGTGATGACATCGCGGCTCCAGGCACTCACAGCGCTGGAACTGCGATACCTAGAAGACATGCCGAGGGAAAATGTCATCCCCCTATGCGGTGCATACTAGCTCATTATGCCTTTTGCCTTACAGGTGGCACAAAAAAATTTTTTTTTGACTATACAACCGCTTTAAGTGTGAAGACAAGGGGCCAAATTCTCAAAACCATGTGTAAATTTAGGATTATCTAACTTATGTCATTTAAGTTAGGGCGCCCTAAGTTGGTGTCGTAACTACCGTATTCTCAGTGCATTTGCGCTCAAAACTGCGCCATCCTTAACTTAAGTTTCAATGCCTAAGGCGTGGTTATGGCAAGTGGGATTGAAGTGGGCGTGCTTCATTGTAATGAGCCGTGACCCCATGCAAATGAAGTGCCGGCCGTACTGCGCATGCGCGCACGAATCTGGACCTCAATGCGCATGTGCAGAACTTTGGTCAGCGCAATCAGTGAGATAGGTAAAAGGCCAAGCGTACTTAGTTTGAAGATCGCCCTGTGTCTAAATAGCCCCAGTCAAACACACTTCAATTGCAAAAGTATTTCCCTGTGTTCCCTTCCTAAAGCAAGTTGCTTCTGCTTTGAACGTTTGTCAGTGTTTGTTGGTAAGATTGTTTTGTGAGAAAAGTGTTTGTGGAGTTGGAGGGTATAGTTGGTGTTTGTTTTTGCTAATTTGTTTTTTGTTTTGATTGTTTGCCTGTTTGTTTTTACTAATAGTTTTTTTTGGGTTTTGTTTATATTTTTTGTTTTTCTTTTTTGCCTGTTTGTTTTCGAATTAATAGTAGCTGTCTGTCTATTTTTTATTTTGGCTTGTTTGTATTTTCTTTGGTGTGTGTGTGTATTGTTGTTTGTTTGTTGGCTGAGTTCCCTGTTGCTGGGTGTTGTCTGTCATGGCTCCCAAGCGCAGGAAGCTAAATTTTTCACCGGCAGAGAAGCATATACTTGCTCAGGGCGTCCTTAAATTTGGGTGATTTCTCCATGGCCCTGAGAGCCACACCACCACCCCGGCCAGGAGGAAGGAGATCCTTCAAAAGATCACCGATCGGATCAATGCGGCGGGGGGGGGGGAGACCAGGACCATCGCTGGAGTTCAAAAAAAAATAAATGACTTGAGGAGCGTGTCCCGGAACAAGCTGGCAACGCTGCATGCCCATACCAGGGGCACTGGAGGAGGGGGACCCTGCCCAGTCAGGATGAGTGAGGAGGAATGGGCAGTGGCCCAGTGTTTCCACCCACAGCAGGTGGTGGGCCTGCCTGGCTTTGACAATGATCCTCTTATGAGGACAGGTAATTTTTTGTTTGGAATTTCTATCTGGTGATTAGTATGTGTGGGTGGGGGAAGGGAAGATGTGCCAAGTGTATGGATCCAACAACCTGTGATTGTTTTGTGTCCTCCCCAGATGGCCAGGAGGTGGCAGCCCCATCAGCCCAGGAGGTGGCAGCCCCATCAGCCCAGGAGGTGGCAGCCCCATCAGCCCAGGAGGTGGCAGCCCCATCAGCCCAGGAGGTGGCAGCCCCATCAGCCCAGGAGGTGGCAGCCCCATCAGGTCACGAGGTTGCTGGCCCATCAGGTCAGGAGGTTGCTGGCCCATCAGGTCAGGAGGTTGCTGGCCCATCAGGGCAGGCTGCTGCACCACCCCCAAGACAGGCTCATGCAGAGTCCCAAGAAGGGCAGGATTCGCCATGGGAGGATAATTTGGATGTTGAGTGGGAGGAGGATGAGGGGGAGGAAGATGACAATATTCTGATTGGGCAGGAAATAATGATGGGCCAAGATATGACCTTTGAATCATCCCCTGAGGGAACCCCACAGGCGCCCAGAAGTCAGGCCACCATCATGGGTCGCCCCTTCCAACCCTCCTCCAACATGCAGCAGCACCCATGGCTCACTCCAACTCCTCCTCCAAGGCCACAAGCCTCAGGGGCAAGTAGGATGCCGACCCCTGAAAACAGGGGGGGGTTGGTGCGTCTGCCGGTCAGTCTGTTGAGGGACAATGTCCGGCAGACCCGCAGTCTGTCTGCAATACA
Organism: Rana temporaria; assembly: GCF_905171775.1. Taxonomy (NCBI): domain Eukaryota; kingdom Metazoa; phylum Chordata; class Amphibia; order Anura; family Ranidae; genus Rana; species Rana temporaria. The sequence goes on from NC_053492.1 coordinate 348,871,056, forward strand.
AAAAACTATCAGCAAGGTGGAGCGCAGCCTGGGTGCAATGAGGGAGTCACTGGGTGACGTGGCCACCAACTCCGTGGGGGTCATCACCTGTTTGTGGGACATGAGGAACGCCACAACAGGTGTGGCCCAGGAGGTGACTGCCCTCACCCAGGCTGTGCAGGCCAATACCCGGGCTGTGCAGGCCAATACGGCTGCCATAACTTCCTGTCTGACAAGGATAGCCGTTGCCTTGGAGGGAAGGCCAGCAGGAGGACAGACACCAGGGGAGGCTGCTTCCTCCCCTGTACAGTCCCCCCGCCCTCAAAATACTCCCTCCCCTGCACAGTCCCCCCCCCCCTGAGAATACTCCCTCCCCTGCACATTCCCCCCCCCCTGAAAATACTCCCTCCCCTGCACAGACCCCCCCCCGTGAAGATCCCCCAGTTGGCCGTGGCCGTCCCCGTGGCCGTCCCCGTGACCGTGCCCGTGCCCGTGGGCAGCCCAGAAGGAGCACTCGGCAACATCCCTAATTTGCAGGGGTACTTTTTTTTTTTTTTTTTTACACTGTACTTATGATTTGGTATATGTGTGTGAATGATGTGTGAATGTGGGGGGATGGCATTCCTGAAAACATAAGGGTGTCACCCTCAGTTTTGGTGGAGTAGGGATCCCCAGGACCAGGGAGAAGTCATCCTAGGTTCCTGAATGGTGTATGAATGCACAGTGACATAATTGGAGCCGTGGCGGGGCGTTACTGCTCCCAAGTACCAAAGGGGGGGGGGGGTACTTGGATCTAATCCAATTCTATGTGCATGTGATGTGTCTGTGCTAGGGACCACAGTGACGTGCATTCATGCATTCTCATTGTGAGATAATTAATGTGCGTTTTGTAAATCAAAATAAACATTCTGTTTGGCATATAAGTAATGTGCATTTATTTAACAAAATAAAGATTTAAAGGTCACATAATCTCTGTGATTTGGTCTTGGCAAATCAAAAACAAAAATTGTATTAGGATGCATTTACTGGGCAAAGATGCCTTCAGACAGTTGTCTCCTGATTGCCTGGCCCTCAGCAGACCGGGTAGAGGGGTTTGGGGGGGGGGGGTTGCCTGGGTGGGGGGTTAGGTCAGGAGATATCTCCACATGCATGCCCTTTCTTAATGCAAAATTGTGCAGTATGCAACATGCACCAATAATTTTGCATACAAAGTCTGGGGAATACAATAGTGTACCCCCAGTCTTGTCCAGGCATCGGAATCGTGACTTTAGCATGCCAAAAGTCCGCTCAACTATAGCCCGGGTCTGGACGTGCACCTCATTGTATTTTCGTTCTCCGGGTGTTTGGGGGTTTCTAAAGGGGGTCATCAGGTGGGGTCCCAATGCATATCCTGAGTCACCTGTAAGGGAAAAGACAGGAGAATATTAGTCATGCATGTGCCCCTTGTGATGTCTCCATCATGGGGGGGGCATACCTGACACCAATGTCACTCACCAATCAGCCAGCTGTCTCCATAAACGTTCATCTCCAAGTCTTGGTAGATCTTGGTCTGCCGTAGAATAAAACTGTCGTGGCACGACCCTGGAAACTTGGCACAAACGTGCCAGATGAGGCCATGGGCATCTACAATCATCTGGACGTTGATGGAATGCCACCCTTTTCTGTTTCTGAACAGGTGTTCAGTTTCATGGGGGGGCTGGAGTGCCACATGGGTGCAGTCAATCGCACCGATGATCTTAGGAAAGCCAGCAATATTGTAGAAGTCTGTCATGGCTTGCACACGCTGGTCCTCCTGGGTGGGCATGACAAACTGATGGCTCATGCGCCGCAGTATGGCAGGGACCACCTGATGTAGGCATTTACTCATGGTGGACTGCACCATCCCAGCCACACCTCCAGATGCTCGCTGGAAGGAGCCACTCGCTAGAAAATGCAGTGTTGCCATAACTTTTTCCAGAGGTGTCAGGGCATGGGAACGTAGGGTTGGGGCGATTAGATCCTCATGAAGGAGTTGGGTAATCTCCAGGATGGCCTCCCTATCAAATCGGTAGTTGCCAATGACCTCATAAACTGGCATTTGCCAAATATCACGGCGTGGCCGATAAACACGCGCCTGTGCCCTCATCCTCCTCCTCTGTGCCCTCCTCCTCCTTTGTGCCTGTAAGGCAGCAAGTGCCGTCAAAATCATTGCTGGTCCTGGCATTTTTCAGCAACAAACTTCACAACTAGAGCTGTAACTCCCTTCTGCAAACCCTTCCACAGCATGTGTAAAATTAGGGCTGGTTTTATAATGTGGAAATTTAGTCAGAAAAACTAACAGGTGCGCACAGGGCGGAAAATACGGCACACACACTTAATTCTGAGAATCGCCCTAACTCCCTCATTTGCATCTTTGCCTATCAAAAACAGCGGCGAGCCTAGCGTAATTTGCGCCCGGGAATGCGCAGGTGTAACTACTTTAAGTACGGCTGAAAATACGGAAATCTTTGCTTAAGTCATTTTGACGATCGCGCGCAAATATACGCGCCGTGTAAAATTAGAAAAATTGAGTTAAGTCTGCGTATCTCTTTTGAGAATTTGGCCCAAGATATCCTTATTTAGATATAAAAGCATGGGAAGAGAGATTCACAGTCCCAAAAAATTCTTTGCCAAGAACCCAATTTATATATAAAGTATAAGTAAGACCTGATTCCAGTTTATCAGGCCCACGCTCTACATTACTCTCTTCATTGAATCCAATTTTATGATCAGAACAGTAGCCACACACTGGATGTCTCCCTCACTACCCACTATAGAGAAATGGTTGACTTTAGTTAACCCCTCCTTACATTTAAAAATCGTGTCTGCTGCCAATGCCATAGTGGGAAAACTTGAAAAATTTTGATCCATCCCTGTTCTGCTTCAACATCTGAAAGTGTGATCCCTATAACTGATCCAATTGTGGTAAGATAGCTTAAAGGGGTATTAAACATTAAAAATATATATATTGCAGTTTACAAATCTCTTAGATGCAGTGGTTACTTTAGTTTTCTTTTTTTAGGCTTTTCCCCCCTGTTTGCACCTGGTGATCTGGCCAGTAACATACCTCCTGTATTAGAGTGTCCTCACTCTGGATGGAGGAGGACAGGGGGCATAGCATATAGCAAAATTGCCAGTCTGGAGCTGAGGATGGTAGTGTTACATGTATTAGCAGATTTAAATACACAAACAAATTGAGGTTAAACTCCAGCTAATACTTTATAATCAGTTAAATGTTTTTCCTTTTAGGACGAATAAATAAAAGCTAATCATTGTAAGTACTCCTGTTGGTGTTAAATGGTTTGTCTCAACCCTGTAAACTGATACATCTGGAAGAGTGCTTGTTCTTTTGAAAGACAACAAATTTACTGCCCATATCACCAGGTGAAAATAGAAAAAAGAAAAACGAATTGAGCCATCACATCTAAGAATTGGTAAGTTGCAATAAAATAAATGCTTGCTTTTGGGTGTAATACTGCTTTAACTTACAGTCTTAGTAGCTTGGCAGACAATGACTCGATCCAAATGACATTTTGCAGTTAGTAGAAAGCTTTCATCCAAAACTTGTGCAGATCATAACAGATGAACATCAGACAGGTAAAAAAAATCATAGCTCTAGCTCCAGCAGAATACAGTACATGTGATAAACGGAGGCTAAAACATGAACAAGAATAGTGGGATTAACTACATACAGCATCCCTAGCTATGGATATGGATTAAAGGCAAACAAACAACAATGTATGTGTAACATAATAATCTCTATGTTACTCTGTCCTTGTTATGTTGGCTGTGCATGCCCTATAAAACTCAAGGTTGTGTCCCATTGTTGGCCATGCTAGATGCAGTGATATTAAATGAGCACTTCCCAATGCTACTGTCTTCATGATTTACCAGATGCTCCTTGCATTATGCAAACCCTCCATAACACCCCAATTATGTGTCATGAACTCCAGATATGGTTATTGCATGCACTAAAGTGAAATAATTGCATGATGGAGCTACTGACAGGACGAGTAAATTTGTTTTATTCATGTTAACATACACGACTAAGTTCATTTGTTGGCTGACAATATATTATTACTGCTTGATTTTTACTACTTTGCAAAGTGCAATAATTTTGTCTTTTTTATTAATGTGTCAATGTGTGCCCCCATTAGTTAGTATATCTAAAATCTCATATAAACTTTAGTCAAAGGATGGAAGAAGGTGAAAACATTTTCAAATGGCACATCCAGATTTGCAGCAAGATGCAAAATGCATTTACAATGCCATTAATTCTTAAAGGAACCCCAAATGCGGTACAGTTTTGCTGCAATTTCCGAGCAAAAAAAAACGCTACGATCGTGGCAAAGATCACAAACGCTCCTGGCTCTGTGCCAAGATTTGGTACATGAGCTTCTTTGGAGTGCTTCTGGAGTTGAGGGAGGCCCCTTCAAATGAATGGCGCCACTTCAAAAACACTCCACTAAATAAAGCTAAAAAAAAACACATGCTGCAGCAGCTGTCGCTGTGCTACGCTCAGGTGTGAATGGAGCCTTAGTGAAGACTAGTCCCCGAATTACAATGAAAACAAGCTCAGGGCTACCTGTGCACCCATGTACTTGTTTTAAACCAATGATTGCCACAGTTTATTTCATATATCACTGGCTTGAGTAGGGCATAACTTGAACATAACGTTCACATTCTTGCCTATGAAATTGTTTTAACCAAACTCCAGGGTACAAGATGCATGTGTATTCTTACTTTAATCATGGTGTGTGTTGTATATTTCTTCCAGATCTGTGCAATAATCCAATGTAAAACTTTGCTTTTGTTCAAGGAGTTTCCTCTAATAAAGACTGGTCTTATATTCAATCACCCCTGTAGTTTTCTGCAGGCAGCTTGTAATGGGTGAACCTGTTGGGTTTCTTCCACAGCCTGCTGTATCCCTCCTACTTTTTTTACTAGGTAATAGCTGGGTTTCAAGGGCATTTTGTGCAAAGTGTTTTTTTTTATAGTTTGTGGCCATTATGTTATATATTTAAATAATATTTTTATTTCCAGGGTTCAGCTTTAAATGTATCTCATTCTTTGTAAGTGTGCTTTTGCATACAATGGGATCAATTTCTGTTTAAATAGACACTTCTGATTAAACCAACAGTGCAAAAATAATTGCATGACAGTCTTAAAAATATACCAGCTAAGATATGCCAAAGTCCCAAATAGCAAAATGAACTCCCTGGTAAACCCATCAACCAAAATAATTGGTTGTCAATATATGAATAAAAGTCAGTTCTGCCAACCTTAATATCATTGGCATATGTTTTTTTCTATACTTGCTATATATACACACAACACCATTTACTCTTTCATGGGTCAGGCCTAGTAGCTATAACAGTAAAGAGGCTCTCACCGAGCAGCAGGAAAAGTATACAAGCAGGTCACCCTGGTGGATGACGTTGGATCACCCGAGGTGCAAGATCTTTGCACTAACTGGTATTCACCAGGGCTCCTGGTGGTGGAGATGGGTTTTGCTGTTGTTAGTATTAGGCAGTGGTTCTCAACCTGGGGGTCGGGACCTCCTCCGGGGTCGATTGATGATTTGCCAGGGGTCAACAAATCCTGGGCTGTTCCTGAAGCCCGTACCTCTCTCCTAGCTTTTTTGCGGCCACCCAGCAGAACGGTCCCTGGAGTCCGCAGCCCACTCAGCCTCTTTGCAGCCGCCCATTAATTTCACAACATAGCTGGGGGACAGGCTAGTGGTCAGCTTACTGGTGAGGAATGTGAAGTGGGAGGGGCTGGAGGAGACCCTATCTCCTGATTTTGGTAGAGGTGTCACTGCTACGAGACACCACAAAGTTGGAGACACAGTAAAGCCAGAGACACAGTGAGTAACACTACCTGTGATTATAGTTCCCATTAAAAGTCCCCACTACAGTTCTCAGATCAGCAGATGACCTTGATCAAAAGCACCCAAGTTGGCTGATCAGAACTCCCCCAGGACCGTAACTGATCGTAACTCCCCGCCAAGGAGTAAGAGAAGGAATAAAAATAGAGAATACATGGAAGGGAGAGGAAAAGAGGGGGAGGAACAAAGAAAAAGGGAGAGAGAAAGTACAAGAAAGATGGCTAGAGTGAGGGATAGGGGAATTAGGCTAGAGAGATAAAAGGGGAAGAAAGGAGAACAAAGAGAGTGGTACATCCTAAAATGTACCATAAGGGTTTTTAATACTGTACGAGTGGAAGAGACTCAGGGAGCGCTAAATGTCTATGGGTTGGGGGTGCAAATTACTTGTCTTGCCTTGGGTGCTGACAACCCACGCTACAAAACTAATTTTACTGTTGGGGGTCCCCACAGCTTGGGAAATTTTATCAAGGGGTCACAGCACTAGAAAGGTTGAGAACCACTGGTATAAGGTGACAGTCTTCAAGATCCCCTCACCAGGAGCTGAGCAAGCCAGGGTCCAGTTGCAGATATGGCCCATAGGGATCAAGCAGAAGCGCAGTCAGTAAAAAGCCAAAGGTCGATCACATGACTGACTGCGGAGAGTACCATAATATGTAAAATAGGAAGTGCAAAGGCATAACTTAATTAGGAAGTTCAACGGAGGAGCAAAGAGCTCAAGGTTCACCAGAAATAAGTTTCTAAGCAAGATTGTCAAAGGAATTGTCCAGCATCTTCTGTGGCTCAGCAAGAAGATATACTGCCAGACACAGCAGGGCTGCAGGTTAAGATTCTGGTCCCGGCACAATGGCTTTTCTTGCATGAAGGAGACCTGCCTGCAGTGACAGAGGAGGATCAGAAGCCACACAGGAGTTCTGAATGTTTGAAATTTCATTACCTGTTGGTCCTGTGTGAACTATCATTTGTTCACATCAAAACTGTCTCTTCCCTTATACAGGTCTGAGAATGCAAAAAACTTAAAAGAGAAGCATGGGGAAAACATTTTTGGTAATCATACTTACCTAGCTGGATGCAGCACCAGTCCGATGCTGTATCTGTCCCCACTCAGTTCATCCTGTACCAACGGGAAACTGTCATATAATAGCACGTCAGCGTCCTGCTATCATGTAACAGTTTCACACAGTTAAGGATGAGCTACCTGTGTGAAACTGTCACATGATAGGAGGATGCTGACATGCTATTATATGACAGTTTTCTGTAAGCTTCTGCCTAATCACAATCAGTGATTTCCCATTCCAACATGATAGAAATTCTTTTTTCCAATTAAAGTATATCTAAACTTAAAGTGTAACTAGAGGCAAAACTTTTTATTTTCATTTTGGATAGTGTGGAGGGAGAGAGGGAGGCTTTAAAGCTTCACACAGGTTTGGGCCAAACCAAGTTCAATCCAAATCTTAGCTCATCCTTAATTGTGATAAATTGTACTGCTGTGTCTTGTTGAAACAAATTACTTGTAGGGGCCCATTCACACTGTTGTGTTACTGCAACTCATGTTAATTGCCACCCATTTTTAATGGCACCTCAACACACTGAGGAAAGGCACATGTGCTGCAGTGCACAGTAATGTCTGGCAATACACTACTCTGTGTTATAGTATATTACGTTACAAAAAATTATGCATGGTTGACTTTGTGAACGATTTGGTGCATTGCGGACCAATGAATTTAGACTGCCTTACTTTAATGCACGTTGATGCACCATGTAAATGCAATGCACCAGGATGCCAACGTATGAATGGACTTTTTCCACAGCCAGATTGAGGGGGGTGCTTATAAGATACTGTCTCCCCCATGTGAATGTGTTAGATGTACCCCTACTCATTTACATACATTTTTTAAGTAGTACACTAAGACACACTTTCTGACAAGTCCTTTAATAAAATTGTCAGAACCATTGACGTATCTCGGCATAGTGCCTACATATACAGTCAGAATGTCTATACTGAAATATAAAATATTATTGTATTTATAGAAATATGTAAATCTATGCTTTGGGAGATATACAATTTTCCTACAATACAAGATATCCAAAATTCTTTTATCCATGCTATTTTGAGGACAAGTAACACAAATGAATATTTAAAATATATATATTTATTAACTAAAGATATAGTGCAAAATTAAAATCAGGTACAATTTGTGATAAAACATATAATTGATATACTTTTAAAATCAGAGATACATGATGGTTGAATGTTCAGATAATATTTACATTATATGACCAGGTATTATTCCGTGATTTCCAATGACTCTAGGTAAACAGCTTTTGTCTACACTATGTTATCTATTCTCAATGCCAAACAGATCTCTTGCTTAATACTCCTTATATATGTGTACAGAACAAATGTCATATTGTACACAAGCTCTGCAATGCAGACAAGCTTATTTTAAATTTAGAGAGAATTTATTTTCACAGACATCACCCTAAAACCATAGTACAAATGTCGCCATTTAGCTTTTTAAAGACAAACATAATTTGTGTATGTCTCCTAATATTTGGAATATAATTATTTCATACTGCAGTTAAAAATAATATAATCCAAATTATTTTTGCCAAGTATATTTAAATGGTTTTAGTTATGTGTATGCGAAAAACCTTCAATTACCTAAATCAGGGATAAGCAATTAGCGGACCTCCAGATGTTGCCAAACTACAAGTCCCATGAGGCATAGCGAGACTCTGAAAGCATCAAGCATGACACCCAGAGGCAGAGGCATGATGGGACTTGTAGTTTGGCAACAGCTGGAGGTCCGCTAATTGCTTATCCCTGACCTAAATGGTAATAATCAAAATTATACATTACCAGTATTTAAGAGTTCTTTCTGTTTGAGAATACTTCTTTCAACCCCCTACATCCTTGCGTTCAATCTCTCCTTCCAAAGATGGAGAGATAGCCTTCAGAGATAGAGTGAGAGCTCTCCCATTGGCGAACCTTAAAGATCCATCCAAGCTCTCTCCCAAAAATCATCAGAGCTCAGAGACTAGATCAAGAGCTCCCTCTTGTGCTCTCTGCAACACCTTTTTAACACCCCCAAGAAGTGGGTGTGTATCTCACTTTACTACGTCACTGATGATGTCATATGACAATATATTTTGATGGCTGACCATTTTGAGTAATGCCACTATTAACCTGTAGGAGCGGTGGTGTATAAGGAATAATTCCTAATTTTAGGGTCGTCAAGGGTCAGTACTAATTTATGATCCCCTTTGACCTCTGGCTTGATAAAACACCATATTTTGTTTTATATATCAAACAAATGACAACAAACCCAGACACTTCGGCAACTTCTCAATTTATGATTGAGATAAGGTTTATGGGCAACACAAATGGTCTGGGAAGTTCCTTTGAACTGATTCCGGAATTTAACCTAAGCAGTCTCTAATATTTTTAAGCTATTATAGGAGCTTATACTTGGGACCCTAGTAATGTCTATGTATTAAACGGGTTTATATATGGATATATAATTAGTACCTAGATAAACTGTGAAGGTATTATAAAGAAACAATTAAGATATATAACACAATAGCTTATTGGTGGGCGAGCCCCCTGGCCTCATTATACAAAGGCAATACCAGTTGTTTTGTGTCATGCTGTGCAAGGCCTTTGAATTCATATGAAACCAGAGCTCCTTACCATTCTCTTATCTTATAAGTGTCAAACCCAAAAGTGATATGACATTAGAGATGGGACATACAAGGTTAATACATCCTCCCTGTGAGACATAAAGTCCTTCTGGTAACAAAGCCTCACGCACAAGCTTTGAACTGTGATTCAACTCAAGACACAAAAATGGTGTCTCTTCTCCAAATATATATGAATATGGAACACTATGAAAAATATACAATGTGCAACTTAATATGTATTCTTTTAACCCCAAATGTTCTGACAAAATAATATAAAAAAATGTTCCATGATATAAATTTATCATGAAACACTTAATATATGTCATCAAAAAGTGTGTTGTGTTTATTTACTATTTAATTTCACATAGGGGCGGTATTCAGGAATCACCTTATTTTGAAAGGGGGCTTCCAGTTTCTGACAAGCCCCCATCTGCAGACCCCACAATCATTGGGCCAGGGAGCTCCTTCTCCTCACCAAGGAGCTGTGCCATTGAGGTCTGATATAGATTTTGGGGGGGTGCTTTTTTTTATCTTGTCTTCTGTGGGGTTTCCCCTCAATATTCATAACAGACCCTTATCTGAGCATGCAGTCTAAAAGGCCAGGAAAGAGGACAATGGGTAATGAGGGGCTACTCTCCTTGGTATGAATGTTGTGGGTGACAACATGGTCTTTTTTGTTTTACACTATCCTCACCCCAGGGCCGATCCTAGGGTCACAGGCAGTTTGGTGCAGAAATATTAATGGCGCCCCCACATGGGCGTGGTAATTTTACTAACTCCTCCCCCTGTGTTCCTTGCATGATCTCTTAACAATAAAAAAAATACAGGAAGAGAAGCAGAGTACTTTATTGGGACCTGGAGGGGGGCCTCTCTGATGGACACAGAGAGGGCTTCTGTTAGAGAGTCTGTTATAAAGAGCCCCCAAACATACTACAGACATGATACAGGAGATGGTCAGAGACTGCAGACATAGTACAGGAGATGGTCAGAGACTGCAGACATGATACAGAAGACGGTCAGAGACTGCTGACATGGTACAGGAGACAGTCAGAGACTGCAGACATAGTACAGGAGATGGTCAGAGACTGCAGACATGATACAGAAGATGGTCAGAGGCTGCAGACATAGTACAGGAGACAGTCAGAGACTGCAGACATAGTGCAGGAGATGATCAGAGACTGCAGACATACTACAGGAGATGATCAGAGACTGCAGCCATAGCACAGGAGATAATCAGAGACTGCAGACATAGTACAGGAGATGGTCAGAGACTGCAGACATGGAACAGGAGATGATCAGAGACTGCAGACATAATACAGGAGACGGTCAGAGACTGCAGACATAATACAGGAGACGGTTAGAGACTGCAGACATGTTATAGGAGACAGCCAGAGACCGCAAACAAAGTACAGGAGATGATCAAAAACTGCAGACATAGTACAGGAGATGGTCCATTACACCCCTTTCATACTGAAGGCATTTTTATGGTGATTTAGCGTTAAAAATAGTGCCTGAAAAAAGCAACATCTGCAATGCCAGTGTGAGAGCCCGAGTGCTTTCACACTGGGGCAGTGCAGTGGCAGGACTTCAAAAAGATTCCTGCAAGTAGCTTCTTTGAGGCACTTTAGGAGTGGTGCCTGCAAAGAGCTTCAGCAATGGTGCCTTTGAACCCTTTATTTGGCCACTAGTGGGGGTTAAATGTACCTCTACAATGACAGTAAAGCGCCACTAAAACTAGCTTTACCGCTGATGCCCCAACACTGTCAGTATGAAAGGGCTCTTGGTACATCTCATTACACATCTGTAGATGCACTACTGAGGGGCAGGAATGGGCAGGGGCTGTGTATCCTATGCAATCTATCATGCCATAAAACATCTAGGGCAGAGGGAGGGGAGAACTCTGGCACTTTGTACCCCCACCTCTGCAGGCACCTGGGTGCAAAGCACCCTCTGCACTCTGCCTAGGATCGGCCCTGCCTCACCCCTTTGTTTACATTCACCTGTCAGCGGGGAATCCCTTGCTAACAGCTGAATAGGCCAAGGGGATGAATCATGGTTGTTAGGATGTCGGCAGCTGCTGGCTCCCCAACAACCTGGAGCAGGAAGCTGTCACAATTAGCAGCTGTAGTAATACTGCTGCTGAGTGTATCAATCCCTGCTGCAGCCAGAGGTTTAGTAGGGCCAAACACCTATTTAGTTCAGCCGGTCACTGAATTGTTGGAACACTGGTAACTCAGTCCAAACAAGGGTTCAGACGAAGCCGTCAGCTCATCTCTACTTCTGGTCAATGTATGCTATTTTTTTAAGTTGGTCTTTTAAAAACGTTAAAGTTATGATCATATAACTGTTCTCATATCCTTCTTCCCCTTGTTGTTCACTGAGGACTGGGGGAGAGCAGCAGCTATCAATGTGCTGATATCAGTTGTCTGGAGAGCGACAGAGGGGCATTAAAGGAGTTCTATAGTCACAACATACACTTTCATTTTTTTTAACATCAGCATTGTAATGGCAGTACAAACAATAGTTATTTTTGAAAATACAAAATATTCTTTCTTGAAAAATCTCCTTTCATTTTATGAGTGCTTCATGTCTGTTGGCCATCTCTTTCCAAAACGTCTTGAATTATTACTTTCAAAACTTAAGGACTACATATGCCATGGTACCTTGATGCCTGCTAGTGGTAATTCCAGTTCTACAGCACCTCGATAGTTCCAAATCAAAAGGCAGGCACTGTGATTTCTCTGACACAGAAGTGCCTACCCACAGGGCAGAGTGAATATGTGTCACGTGTTAATATAATCCATTTTGTTTCCTAATAGAGTGCCCCCCTGTCTGTGTTTTATTTAAAAAAAATCCTCCTTTACTGTATTTCACATTGGCTCCCAGCACTCGCGTAACATGCGGTGTCTCCTCTCTGCCTTTCTGACAGAAGCAGGGGGTGGAGCTGAGGTTTCCCTGCTGGCGTCAGCGGGACGCAAGGAGGAGAGGAGAGAGGAGACACGGCTGGTCACATGACCGCCAGGAGCTGCTGTGAGACAGGGGTTCCAATATGCATAGAATTACAATATATTGATTATTCCTGCAGCAGGAGGGGGGTGGGGTGGCACTGTCACTAGGTGACATGCAGAGAGGTTGGAGGGGGGATAGAGGACACAGACACAGGATAGCGGGGCTGCAGATGACAGAGGCACTTAAACAGACCACAATTTCAGGGCTCAGCAGCCATGATTATCATGGTCTTTTGCATAGGGGAGAAATTGGCAGGATCAGCCAGGTTTTTTAGGTGTTACAGGGGTCCAAATTACACAGCACAAGCACTGTGCTGTATAAAATGCTTTGAAGGAGCAGGATCCATATTTTATTCTTTTGGGATTAACAAACGCTTTAACTATAGAAATAACAAGACAGTCTGCTGGGACTAGAAATACCTGTGCAACTGTCAAACATCAGGAATTTTAACTAGAGATCTGAGAGAAGATTTTAGAGTATGACTTATTTAAATGGGAGTCAATACATCCCTTTGCTAGCCCTGCTATGCATTACATTTGAAAGTGGAGTTTTACTTTAACCACTTGACAACAGGGCACTTAAACCCCTTTAATAACCAGACCAATTTTCAGCTTTCGGTGCTCTCACATTTTGAATGACAATTACTCAGTCATACAACATTCTACCCATATGAAATTTTCGTCCTTTTTTCACACAAATAGAGCTTTCTTTTGGTGGTATTTAATCACTGTTGGGTTTTTTATTTTTTGCGCTATAAGAAAAAAAAGACTGAAAATTCAGTAAAAAATTGAATTTTTCTTAGTTTCTATAAAAATTTTTAGCAAATTGGTATTTATTCTTTATGAATTTGGGCCAAAATTTATACTGCTACATATCTTTGGTAAAAATAAGTACAAATTGGTGCATATTATTTGGTCTTTGTGAAAGTTATAGGCCCAGATTCTCGTAGAATGGAGCAAATTTGGGCGGGCGTAACATATCTCATTTACGTTACGCCGCCGCAAGTTTTTCATGCAAGTGCTTTATTCACAAAGCACTTGCGTGTAAAGTTGCGGCGGCGTATCGTAAATCACCCGGCGTAAGCCCGCCTAATTCAAATTAGGCGGGTAGGGGGCGAGTTTCATTTAAATGAAGCGTTCCCCGCGCCGAACGAACTGCGCATGCGCCGTCCCTAAAATATCCCAGCGTGCATTGCTCTAAATGACGTCGCAAGGACGTCATTGGTTTCGACGTGAACGTAAATGGCGTCCAGCCCCATTCACGGACGACTTACGCAAACAACGTAAATTTATAAATTTCGATGCGGGAACGACGACCATACTTAACATTGGTTGCGCCTCATAGACCCAGGGGCAACTTTACGCCGGGAAAAGCCTAACGTAAATGACGTAACTTTACTGCGTCGGCCGCGCGTACGTTTTGGAATTTGCGTATCTAGCTAATTTGCTTACTCGACGGGGAAAACGACGGATGCGCCACCTAGCGGGCAAAAAAAAAATTACAGTTAAGATCTGACGGCGTAAGAGCCTTACGCCTGTCGGAAATAATGGATATCTATGCGTAACTGAGAATTCTAAGTCCCCTTCACAGTATTCGATTTACATGTCTCACTATGGGAAAGGCACTTCAAGTTCATTCTAATATTTTCAGCAGATGACCTATGTTTCTCGCGTTTTAAGGTATGCCACAAGCCCCTCCCCCGGCCGCCTTCTGTTGTCAGTAATCCCAAGCAACTCCAATATTTAATTAATTTAATGTTCAAACCAATTGATTTTTAAGCGCTTTTTAGCGCATACCTGTGCGCATAAGCTGTGCAGCCAGACATACATTTACTGACATAGGGGGCACACATTTTTTATGGCCCCTCCACCTGTATGTCCATTTGTGCATCTCCTCACACAAGGGGAACGACCTGAATGAGGGAATATTGATATTTTCTGTGTTTTTGTTTTCTGGTATCTCACTTTTGCATTACTATTTATATTTTTTCTTTCATTTTAGATTATACAGCGACAACCTTGCTTGACCCTCGCTCTGATGAAGAGGCTCCACCCTATATAAGCCTCGAAACTTTGGCACGTCTGTCTTTACTGCAATAGACAGCTTTCTTAGGGGGTGTTTTCTATACGCAATTTTTTGTCGCTATTATATATTGTTTTCTATGTTTTTTGTTATTATCCTCGTAATTTTTGATGTTTAAAGTTGTTTGACCTCTGTATGCCCGGATTTGCTTGCCACTTTTCTTGGTCATATTGGATGCTTTTACTACATTTTGTAACTTTGGCCTTGATGTGTTGTTCACCTTAACAACACTGAATAAAATGTAATACTTTGTGACAATATCATTGTTTACCAATCAATTTTTCACTTTATTTACAACCAGTCTCCCAATCTAAAAGTCCCACCGAGGAAACACAACCCCAATTTTGGGGTACACATATTTATATCTGAAAATTGATCACACCTGAAGTACTGAGTCTGACGGCCTATCTCATTTCTTGAGACCCTAACATGCCAGAAAAGTACAAATACCCCCCCCCCCAATGACCCCTTTTTGGAAAGAAGACATTCCAAGGTATTTAGAAAGAGGCATTGTGAGTTTTTTGAAGTTGTCATTTTTTTCCCACAATTCTTTGCAAAATCAAGATTTTTTTGATTTTTTTTACACAATTGTCATATTAGCAGGTTATTTCTCACACACAGCATATGCATACCACAAATTACACCCCAAAACACATTCTGACATTCCTCCCGAGTATGGCGATACCACATGTGTGAGACTTTTACACAGCGTGGCCACATAGAGAAACCCAACATGCAGGGAGCACCTTCAGGGGTTCTGGAGCACCCAAGCCAATTCTGACATTTCTCTCCTACATGTAAAAATCATCATTTATTTGCTAGAAAATTACATAAAAACCCCAAAACATTATATATTTTTTTTTGGAAAAGACCTTAGAGAATACAATGGTGGTCGTTGCAACTTTTTATCTCGCACTGTATTTGTGCAGCAATTTTCTAACGTGTTTTTTACGTAAAAAAAAAAAAAGTTTTGTGCTTAAAAAAAAACAGTAAAGTTAGCCCAATGTTTTTGCATAATGTGAAGTTACGCCGAGTAAATAGATACCCAACATGTCACCCTTCAAAATTGCACACGCTCGTGGAATGGCGCCAAACTTTGCTACTTAAAAATCCCCATAGGCGACGCTTTAAATATTTTTACTGGTTACATGTTTTTAGTTACAGAAGAGGTCTAGGGCCAACATTTTTGCTCTTGCTCTAACGTTCACAGCGATACCTCACATGTGTGGTTTGAACACCGTTTTCATATCTGGGCGGGACTTACATATGCGTTCGCTCATGCGAGCACACGGGGACAGGGGCGCTTTAAAAAATATAAAACATTTTATTGTTAATTTTACTTTATTTATTTTAGTTTGACACTTTTTTCCGCAAAAATAAATTTGTTGATCACTTTTATTCCTATTACAAGGAATGTAAACATCCCTTGTAATGGGAATATGGCATCACAGGTCCTCTTTACAGTGAGATATGAGGGGGTCAATAAGACCCCACATCTCACCTCTAGGCTGGGAAGCCTGAAATGAAAAAATAAAAAAACTATCCTGGCTTCGATCGTAGCGGTGAGTTTCTAGACGCACCATAGGACGGCGGGAGGGGGGGCCCCTCTCACCTCCCGTAAGAATGATCAAGCGGCGGAACAGCCGCTATGATTGTTCTTATTGTGTAGGGAATCGCCGGTTGAAAAAGCCGATATCTGAATGATGACTGTAGTTGCAGGCATCATTCAGATATCCCTGCACAAAGTCAAGGACGTCATATAACAGCCGGCGGGTAGGAAGTGGTTATTGCGGAGTATTGCAGGGTATTGCGGAGTATTGCAGGGTATTGCGGAGTATTGCAGGGTATTGCGGAGTATTGCAGGGTATTGCGGGGTATTGCGGGGTATTGCAGGGTATTGCAGGGTATTGCAGGGTATTTCAGGGTATTGCAGGGTATTGCGGAGTACTGCAGAGTATTGCACAGTATGGGCAGGGTATTGCAGAGTATTGCACAGTATTGGGCAGGGTATTGCAGAGTATTGCACAGTATTGGGCAGGGTATTGCAGTGTATGGGGCAGGGTATTGCACAGTATTGGGGCAGGGTATTTCACAGTATAGGGGCAGGGATGGCTGATCATGGATGGCTGGATCTGTGACTGCAGTTGTCACAGATCCAGCTCACACTGCAGCCTCCGCTCTCCTCTCACACTGTACAGATCGGTACAGAGAGGGGAGGGAGGAACCGGTGTCATCACATGATGCCGGTTTGTTTACAAGTGATCGCTCCGTCATTGGACAGAGTGATCACGTGGTAAACCGTCGCTATCAGAGGCGATTTACTGTGATCCGTGATGTGCCGGGTCCTCTGGACCCGGCGGTCACAGACACTCCCGTGTGCGCGCCCCAGGGGGCGCCTCAGAGCGCGATTCTGGAAGGCCGTTAATTAATGGCCTCCCAGAGTTAAGCAACCGCCCTGTAGCCGTACTTTGGCTATAGGCCGGTTGCCAAGTGGTTAAAGGGGTTGTAAAGGTTCATTTTTTATTTTCTAAATAGGTTCCTTTAAGCTAGTGCATTGTTGGTTCACTTACCTTTTCCTTTGATTTCCCTTCTAAATGTTTTTTTTCTTTGTCTGAATTTCTCACTTCCTGTTTCTCCTCAGTAAACTTCACACCATCATCCAAGCGGTGGTTAGTCAACCAGAACAGCTTACTGAACAGCTTACTGAGGAGGAACAGGAAGTGAGAAATTCAGACAAAGAAAAAAAACATTTAGAAGGGAAATCGAAGGAAAAGATAAGTGAACCAACAATGCACTAGCTTAAAGGAATCTATTTAGAAAATGAAAAAACAAACCATTACAACCCCTTTAAGTTTCAGGCATCTTGTGTTTGATGATTTTGTGAGTCAATGTGTAAGAAAGTGAAGTCCCAATATTTGCATTTTTTTTTTTTCATTTTTTAGGTCCCTTATGGTTTGGCTAAACTGATTTCTATGCATTTTTAACATACTCACCTTGCAGACTATACAGAAATTTCAACTTGTAAAAATCAATAACACTCCTTGCTATTCCAGGCATGCATATGCAATTTCAACAAGACAGTACGGCATATTCACATTTTAAAAATGTCAAGTTTTAGAAAAAATATTATTCCATCAGCCGCCAGGATGAAAGTGCATGGAAGGAAAATAGTCAATCAAACTGCATAGAACAGTGATAAAGTGCCCTCTAACGAGCGTGTATGTAAACTGCACAAAACACACACTAGTTCTTATGCATGCAAATTAGTCCAGTCGTTACAGTAGAGCCACATTGTTGAAAGAACTCTGGAATGCTTTAAAAAATAGAGATCACTGAAACAGTTTACTGTGCATTTGTTTTAACCTTTAATAGGCATAATGTTTGGCATACAATTTATATGCATACTGTATATTATTATATAAGTGATATTTCCTTGCATTTCTACTAAATAAATGTAGATGTAAACCATAACTAAATTACATTGTGTTTCCTAAAGCACAGTTTATCATAAAAACATGCTACTTTTTAAAATAAATATTCCTTTTCATTTTCTTTTCTCCTCAGGGGGTTACAAATTACAGTACATCAGCAGTGCCCTGTGTAGAAAGCAACGTTATACTAACCTGTTCAGCAACTAGTGCACTGAAAGTCTGCTCTATATCCAAGTCACAGCCGCCAATCCAATCATCTAATATAGTGTGTCAAGTAGCAAGTCACCCCCTATGGCTGTTCTGGTTCCTCCTGCTGATTCCTGGTCACAGAACACAATAAGGATGTAGGGGCTCATCAAACAAACACAAACGTTTTACTAGCAATATTAATGACCATCACAATTTTTTATATTTAATGTTTTATATTATGACATAATTGTTAGTACCCTTGCTCATAATTACTCTATAAAGCCCCGTACACAGGATCGAACCTTTGTCCGACCAAAATCACATCGGAATTCCATCGGAGTAAAAGAGAACATGTTCTCTATCTAAACTCTGATGGAATTCATCGGAATTTCCGATGGAATTACTCCGATGAGGCATACACACGGTCGGAATTTCCGATGGAAAAAGTCAGTCAGACTTTATCCATTGGAAATTTCGATCGTGTGTACGGGGGCTTAACTCTAAGGCCTCGTACAGACGGACAAACATGTACGATGAAAACGGTCCGCCGGACCGTTTTCAGCGTACATGCCCGCCCAGAGATTTCTGTATGATGGCTGTACACACCATCATACAGAAATCCGCGCGTACACGATACGCGGCGACGAGGCCGCGCCGTCGCCGCAATGATGACGCGGCGACGTGCGCGGCCCTGGCAGTTCAATGCTTCCACGCATGCGTCGAAGTCATTCGACGCATGCGAGGGATGGCGGCCGCTCGGACATGTACGGTAAGTCTGTACAGATGACCGAACATGTCCGACGGACAGGATTCCAGCGGTCATGTTTCTAAGCAAGTTTAGAAACATTTGCCCGCTCGAAAATGGTCTGGCGGGCAAATGTACGCTGGAATCCTGTCCGCTCGGCTGTACAGACGACCGAACATGTCTGCTGAAACTGGTCCGCGGACCAGTTTCAGCAAACATGTTCGGTCGTGTGTACGGGACCTAATACAATCTGCCAAGTGTACTTTAAAACCTGGATGGCTCACGTATGAGGATGAGAGGGCATTTTAAAAACACTCATACGTGATGTCTAGTGCGTAGAGGCGCGCACCATGTGATCACGGTATCCTTTGGGCACAGCAGATCGCAGAGTGGGGTGATTGGCCTTGACTTCCTGATCAACACCACACCATTCAACACAATACAATCTTCTGCGCTCAGGAGCTTAGTCAAATGAGTAGGTGGTGTAGCCAACTCTTTTGGTAAAATATGGAATGTCAAAGGTCTTGCTGCCCTCTTCAGAACAATGGGTATCCTCAGAACTGAAACATACAAAAAGAGAAGGAGGGCACACTGACCTTGTGCATTACCAAAGATAACATTTATTTATAAAATATAACAAGAATAATACTCACAAACAAGCTTTAAAACAAGGCATGTCAGTACTCCAGCAATTATGAGCAGTATCTCTAGAGGTAGAGCCCTCTTCTTCAGAGCCACAGTAATGGTGAGGCTCTGAAGAAGTGGGTTCTTCCTTGTAAGGCCCCATACACACGATAGAATTTATCCGCGAATACGGTCCAGCGGACCGTTTCCGCGGATAAATCCTCTCGAGGATTTCGGCGGATTTCTATGCGATGGCGTGTACACACCATCGCATTGAAATCCGCGCCGAAATCCTCTGGCGATGACGTGTCACGCCGTCGCCGCGATTATGACGCGGCGACGTGCGCAACGCTGTCATATAAGGAATTCCACGCATGCGTCGAATCATTACGACGCATGCGGGGGATCCCTTCGGACGGATGGATCCGGTGAGTCTGTACAGACCAGCGGATCCATCCGTTGGGATAGACTCCAGCAGATGGATTTGTTCTGCATGTCAGCAAATATTCGATCTGCTGGAATCCATCTCAGGGGAGATATATCCGCGGAAACAGATCCGCTGGAGTGTACACACCATAGGATCTATCCGCTGAAACCCATTTGCTGGGATTTATCTGCGGATGGATTCTATGGTGTGTACGGGGCCTAACACGTAAGCCGTCTGTGATGCCATTTGGTTCCTCCAAACATCTGGTCCAGGTTGCAGGTTTTAAGATATACTGCTCGTAATTTCTGGAGTACTGATAAGCCTTGTTTTAAAGCCTGTTTGTGAGTATTATTCTATATATATAAATACATTTTATCTTTGGTAATGCACAAGGTCAGTGCGCCCTGCTTCTTTTTTTGTATGTTTCTTTTTGTATAAACACCACACCAATCCTAGTGTCACCAGACCAGTGCAGCCAGCCACAGAATTCCTGATTGATGCCACACCAATACAGTGTCAACATACCAGTGCAGCCATACACAATGTCCTTGATCACCACCACACCAGTCATAGTGTCACCAGACAAATGTAGCCAGCAACAGTGTCCTGGTCATCACCTCACTAGACCAGTGCAGCCAGCAACAGTGTTTCTAATTTCCTACACACCAGACCAGTTGAGCCAGCAACAGTGTTTCTAATCACCTACACACCAGACAAGTTCAGCCTTCAACGGTGTTTGTTATCACTATTACATCAGTCCCAGTGCCACCAGGCCAGTACAGCCAGCACACCAGTACAGTGTCAGCAGACCAATGCAGCGGGCATCAGTCTTCCTCACTGTTATCACACTAGACCAATGCGGCCAGAAATAGTGTTCATGATCACCAGCACACCAGAACAGTGCAGCCAGCAACAGTGTTTCTGATTGCTATTACACCAGTCCCAGTGCCACCAGACCAGTGCAGCCAGCAACAGTATACATGATCGCCACCACACCAATACAGTGTTTCCATACCAGTGCGGCCATCCACAATGTCCTTGATCACCACCACACCAGTCGCAGTGTTGCCAGACCAGTGCAGTCAGCATCAGTGTTCCTGATTGTTACCCCACTAGACCAGTGCACCCAGTGTTTCTGATCACCTACACACCAGACTATTAAACCAGTCCCAGTGCCCCTCAGACCAGTGCAGCCAACAGTGTCCCTGATTGCCACCACACCACTACAGTGTCAACAAACCAGTGCAGCCATCCACAATGTGCTTAATCACTGCTATTCCAGTCACAGTGTCACCAGACCAGTGCAGCCAGAAACAGTGTTCCTGATCGTCCCCTCACTAGACCAGTGCAGCCAGCAACAGTGTTTCTGATCACCATTACACCAGTCCCAGTGCCACCAGACCAGTGTAGCCAGCAATAGTACCCCTGATCATCACCACACCAGTACAGTGTCTCCATACCAGTGCCACCAGCCACAATGTCATTGATTACCATCACCCCAGTCACAGTACTGGCAGACCAGTGCAGCTAGCAACAGTGTCCCTGATCACCACCACACCAGTACAGTGTCATCCACCTTTTCTATCCTCCATCACTTTCATTCCTCTAGTCTTCTGTATCTCCCTCTTTCTTTCCATAACTCCATCCCTCCATCGTTTGCTTCATCATTCCATTCCTCTGTCTCGCTCACATCCCTTAATGCCTTGCTCTATCCCATCATCCATCTCTCTGTCACCCAATCTATACCTCTATTCTTTAGGGCTCTTTCACACACGTCCATATTCACGAACTCTGCTTGCTTAGCAGGGATTGCTCCGCTGAGCCGACAGATGACAGGTCCGTCTCTGCTCACTGTGCTGAGATGGACCTGTCAGAGCTCCGCTCTCCTCTATGGGGGATCAGATAAAATCAGATTTGCCTGTCCGTTTTCATCCCACCTGCCAGAGGGATGTAAACAGGGTTTCCATCTGTCTGGATTAGCTGATTGGATGCCAGCGGACAGGTCACCGCTGACATCCGTTGAATGGAGCGTCCGATCAGGTCTGCCTGAAAAACTGACAGACAGACCTGACCTGTATGTGTGCAAGGACACAAACTCACTCCTCACTCTTTCCATCTCTCTGTCCATCCACCTCCCCCATCACTCCACTATTCTGTCTTTCCATTATAAACAAATAAATATACTCCAGTGCGAGTAACTTGGTTTGAGAGAGTTTTGCAAGACAAGCAAAATGTTTTAATACATTTTGCCTTGATATACAAGCGATGTCTTGATATAATTGTAGTTTCATGTCACAGCTGAGTATAAAAAGGAAGAGAAGAGCCTCTAGTTGTAGCAATATGGATACATTTAATGAAGGTACAACATTTAGCAACTTGTTGCTACACCTAAGCCTTGTACACATGCACGGTTTTCTCGGTCAGAAACAGCAAGAAAACTGCTGGCAGAGCTTTCTTGCAGAGTAAACCGTGTGTGTGTATGAGGCTTTGAGGTTTCTCGTCGAGAAAACTGCCCAGAATCTAGATGAGAAAAATAAAGAACCTGCTCTCTATTTTCTCATCGTGATTCTCGGCAGTGTTTTCCTGCCGAGAAACCCGAGCGTGTGTATACTTACCTTTCTCCATGGAAACCCGCGTATGCTCGAAATGACTTTGACGCATGCTCGGTAGCTTCCAAGGCATAGGTAGGGTGAAGCAAGATGGCGGCAATGGCATCAAATGTGATGAGCGCATGCTCGTCGTAGTCGATGAAGTCACCGCGTTCGTACCATTCAAAAGAACGACGGTTCTTTTGAATCGTACGTGTGTACACTCGGCTGGCAAGAAAATGTTGCAAGGAATCTCGTCAGGAAAAACAACGTTTTTTTCCTGACGAGAATCCCGGCCATGTGTACAGGGCTTAAGAGGTGCATCTCTTCTCTTTTACACTCTGTAAAAAAAAATGCTTTGATATACAAGTGCTTTGGATTACAAGCATGTTTCTGGAACAAATTATGCTCGCAAACCAAGGTTTTACTGTAATCAAATATATAATTATCATACATTTTATAAAACACACACTATACAACACCAGCACTTTTAATCTACAAAACCAGCCTGATTTGTGATATTGCTGCAGCCTCCCCTCTCCTGGCATGCTGGGATTTGTAGTGCCACAGCCTGACACAAGAGGTGGTCATACAGGAGAGGAGGCTATGCCTGGCAAGTAGGCACAGGGAGGTGTAATAGAGATTGGGGGGAAATCTCAGGAAACATGCCCCCTTTAGAAGCAGAGCAGTTCACAGCCACACACACAAACGATCTTGTGTAACAGCATGAGACAGGAGCCTGCTACACAGAGCCCATCCTTTCCCCTCTCTCCCCCTCTCCTGCCCACTAAGATAAGCCACTGACAGGACTGCATGTTGTTCAGCTAGCTTACCTTAGGCTAGGCTGAACTCTGTCCTCCACTGTAGGCTGGCTCCACTCCTCCCCCTCTCAGCTTCTCCTGTGAGGAACATGAATAAGGAGCGCTGAGTGAAGAGGAAGGGTACAAATAGCTTCACTCACTCAGATAGATAATCAGAAACTCTCGGTCTCCGCTGGCTCGAGCCGGGAACTGCACATGCGCAGTCCAGCCAAGAGTGAGTACTGCATCCCCCTAGATCGGAGCCAGCCCTGATGGGGCCCCATGATCACTTGGGGCCCCTGGTCCTTGCCCAGGGGTGCCCGCTCAGTAAGAAGGCCCTGTGTAAATGGGTCAGTACTTGTGCCAGGCAAAGACGTGAACAGCAAACAGGCAAAGCATTGGTCCAGGCAGCAGGCAGAGATGTGGTAAGCAACAGCCAAAGGAATCGTCCAGGCAGAAGGCAGAGACGTGGTCATCACAGCAAAAGGATAGGTCCAGGCATCAGGCAGGAGCATGGTCCATAAACAGGCCAGGGTCAGTACAGGCAGCAGGCAGAGTCACGGTCAATAAACAGGCCAGGGTCAGTTCAGGTGACAGGCAGATGAATGGTTAATTAACAGACCAGGAGGCAGGCAGAGGCATTGTCGAATAATAGGCCAGGATCAGTTCAGGCAGCAGGCAGAGGCATGGTCAAATAACAGGACAGGGTCAGACAGCAGCAGGTAGAAACATGAGGCTTGGGGCTTCAGTCAGGTAGGACCTGGACACAGGGGTAGATTCTTCTTCCTACCCAAACATGGTTCAAAAACATTTCAGAGGAAGTGACCCATCGCAACCTTAGTATTACCATCCCTAATTAACTTGATTATTTATTTACTTGATTCTTTAGTAAATATGTGCATCCTACCCCTGATGACTGTCAAGAAGCCAACGCATCAGGTTTTCGACGAAGGGTGCCTACCCAATCTTGTTTTAGCCCTGGTTCACACTGGGTACGATTTGGAACGATTTGAGATGCGATTTGACATGTCAAATCGCATCTCAAATCGGCGGCAATTGTCGGCAATGGCACTGTCCTAATCAGTGCGACGCCGCATCTGCGATTTCAAAAAGTAGTTCCTGTACTACTTTTTGCGATTTTGGGCCACGATTTACATTAAATTGCGGCAGAAATCACGGCAGATCGCGGCAAAATCGCGGCCGCGAAATCGCGGTAAAACCGCGCATTTTACCGCGATTTTGAATTCGCAGCAGTGTGAACCTAGGCTAAATTACACATTTTTCTCCCTTGTTTGTACTTGCATCATGTGATCAATGTATTTTTTTATATGTAAATGTATTGATTTATGCATTTCTTTGTAAGAATTGTATTAATCATGTCCATTGATTTGTTTGCATTATATTCATTTTTATTATTATAAACATTATATTAATCTTTTATGATTATATCTGGACTAAATATATTTGTAGCGCTCACCCCCGAGGGGGCCGCTGTTTAGTTTGGGATCGGCCTATTAAGTTACCTTCTTGACTTGATCTAGGGATAATAGCTGTGAGTGTGAATAAAGAGCAAGGGGCAGATCCACATACATCTGCGTGGGCACAGCGTATGTGAGATACGCTACACCGCTGTAACTTACTTTGCTATTCTTTGAATCCTGGAAGAATTTGCGCCGTAAGTTACGGCGGCGTAGGGTATCTCTCGCGGAGTAAAGGGCGCGGAATTCAAATGCGGCGAGTAGGGGGCGTGTTTCATTTAAATGAAGCACGTCCCCGCGCCGAATGAACTGCGCATGCCCCGTCCGTCAAAACTCCCAGGGTGCATTGCTCCAAATGACGTCGCAAGGACATCATTGTTTTCGACGTGAACGTAAATGGCGTCCAGCCCCATTCACGGACGACTTACGCAAATGACGTAAAATTTCCAAAATTATACGCGGGAACGACGGCCATACTTAACATTGAGTACGCCACCAGATAGCAGCTTTAACTATACGCCGGAAAAAAACAAACGGAAACGACGTAAAAGAATGCGACGGCCGCTCGTACGTTCGTGGATCGTTGGAAATAGCTAATTTGCATACTCGACGCGGATTACGACGGGAACGCCACCTAACGGACGTCGAAAAATTGCATCTAAGATCCAAAGGCGTACGAAGACGTACGCCTGTCGGATCTAACCCAGATGCCGTTGTATCTTGTTTTGAGGATTCAAAACAAAGATACGACGCGGGAATTTTGAAATTACGCCGGCGTATCAATAGATACGCTGGCGTACTTTCTTTGTGGATCTACCCCCAAGTGTCCAGACGTCTATTGAGTTTTCAATGCTTTATTCCAAGGCCCAACATGGCCAACATCAACATGACACACAGTAGAGAAAAGTTGATGTGCGTAAACTAATCCTCCCATTCCCCACTAACTTTAGCGTAGCGCCCGCACAGAACAGTAAGGGGGCGCTACATACTCCTCCCACTTAAATTTACACTGTCCCCAGTGTCCTAAGGCATTCGAGCCCGAATGCTGATCTGATACTGAACCAGACAGGAAAGTAGGGAAAAAAAAACATTTGCAAACATGGCATTACAATCTATAAATATACCTATGACATACACACATACACAACCCTGCTATCTGACTGCCCATTCTCCGCAGCATTGATGGCAGGTGGGTCCAGGAATAAAAAAAAAAAACCTGTATATACAAAGAGAGCATATAAAAGGAAGAGAGAAAAAAAATATATACAACATGCATCCTGACATATCAATGCAATCATTTATAACATTTGCAACCTCTCTGGTCAGGATGAGGACTGCACGCTCAGGCCTGAACGCGAAATCTCCTCCAAAGTTGACAAAGTTCCACTCTAACTGACTGAACCCACCCCCCCCCAAAGAGTTCTGCACAAGGAAGTCTATGTGGTTCTGGAGGAGCAGGGGGAGTAGGGGAACTGGGACAATCCAGGAGAATGGGAACAAAGTTCTTGTCCAATACTTTCGTAGAACTAACAAATCATGCAAAGCCTGCATGCATCTTACTTATAGAACCGGGGGTCAGGCAACCAAATAACATCCCCCTTAGACGTGGTAGACTTCACCGTAAAGATCTGACCTTCTTTTCTGGGGCTCCTCAACACAACCCGGTCCCGGTAGATGTGTCGACCCCAGCTCCAATCTCGCCGGCAACGATCAAACCTCAAGTTTAAACTGGGAATCCGTGGATCAGCACCCTCCAGGATGTGAGGGGCCTTCAAGTGCACCCAATGGCCTCTTGGCACCAAGCAACCCTCTCCTGATCAATCTGGTAAAGAAGAGGGGGCGGCACATATGGGTATTCATAACCATAATCAGTGGCAACCTTCTGAATCACCACACGCGAGCGAATCGCGAGCGAATCGGGGCAGAGTTCTTGTGTCACCATGTCCCGGTAACACCAAAGCATCCGGTGCAATGAGTGTAATAACAGACACAGAGTTTAACTCATCGGCTTCCCAAGTCAATTTTGGAGCGTCTTCGGATGGCTGGTAGGCTTCACTGGGTTCGCTCCGGCCGGAGCGGGTCTTCCCTTTCTGAGTACTCTCAGAGGCATTGGGTCCCACAGAGTTCTGCGACTCCGGGAGACCGGACTCGAGGAGGCGATCAGTGAGGTTACAGTCCTCGACCATAGATTCCTCTGGCAATAGGCTAAAGTCCGTTAAATGCCACTCCTCCGCCGACAGGGAATCGGAGGGCTTGGCCGCCGGGGGCCCTCCTGGCCGGTCCGCTGGGAAACACTGAACAGGTGGGCCTCGACCACGGCTGTGGAAGGCTGCCATAAGCCCCTCTTGGGCGGGCCCGTGCCACTCAGAGACCGCTGAGGAAGTTTCGGTCGTCTCCGAGGGGACATCGCCCTGAGTGCTTGTCACATCCGATGAACTTGTCACAATAGACAGGACACTTTCTAAGTCCGGCCTCTCCCCAAGGCTTACCTCCAATGAAGTAGGTGGCAAGGCAGCCGAGGGCAAAGTCAAGCTGGATGACACTGAAATCACATCTGAGTCCCGGACCTTCGGTTCCACAATTTCCACCGATGGTGAGGATTCCGGCCAAGTCGGCTCTTCCTCCGCAGTAAGGGCGGCGGTAACGAAATTCAACCGGTACTCCCTGGGGACCTGCGTGGGTGAAATGGCCACGAATAAATAGGCCTGGCACCGCTGGCATCTGGCAAAGGGTTGGATTTTCACAGACAGGTCCCCGCAGCGGGGGCAGACCAGGCCCAGCATCTCTGTTCCTCTACTGGACAGGAGAACAAACTGTCCCTGCGCAGACAATCGCACACCCATGTCAGTCACTGGCACCCCTGATGGTGCGAACACACTAAAAGTCACGGTTGATGGGGGTCGGTGACCTATGTTGCGGGGCAGCGCCCCCTGGTTGCAAAAAGGTAGACATTGCCATGCGGCTCTTCCCTTCTTGGTAGATGGGCGGTGTACTACTGCTTGGCGCAAAATCTCTGTGCACGTTGCACGCAGGGGAGGGTGGCTCCTCCCACTTGGAAACTTGTCCAGACACGTTGCAGGCGCGTGCTGAGCTGCACGTACGCCCAACCTTAGCGGTGCAAGGTTAACTCCCTCGCCGCCGGACAGTTTTTACACAGTACCGAACACTCTTCGCTCTTTAGTAAATCTCACTCCCTATTTTCTCTGGTTGTCAACGGCAACAGCCGAATCCCAGGCGAGCCCCCTCGTGTAGCGCTCACCCCCGAAGGAGCCGCTGTTTAGTTTGGGATCGGCCTATTAAGTTACCTTCTTGACTTGATCTAGGGATGATAGCTGTGAGTGTGAATAAAGAGCAAGTGTCCAGACGTCTATTGAGTTTTCAATGCTTTATTCCAAAGCAAAACATGGCCAACATCAACATGACACACAGTAGAGAAAAGTTGATGAGCGTAGAGAAACTTTAGTATCAGGCCCTGGATATGAAAAGAGAGCAAGCCTGCTCTCACCAATAATGTAACCCAATTCGTCGCCACCACAATCAGGGTGGGTAAAGTGCCCCCGGACAGACGTCTATCACAGGCCTGGCAGCCGGGGCGCCACTTAAGGATCACTGGGAGGAAACAGGCCTCTGCCACAGGCTTTGACAACTTGAGGTTTAGGAAATTAGATTGAGCGAATCCTCCCAGTCAGTTCAGATAGTGTCCCACTGACAGCTTGAACATACCTGTCATGCAGTGTGGTGACTGGATCCCCGATGGTTCGTCTAGGCCTCCTGGACAACCTGTGATTCTAGGTTCTCCCGAGCCAATCGCACAGCTCCCGACCTAGGATCCTCTCAGCAGAAGGTTGGGACCCAGCCAGTCGCTGGGGCCCCTCTCTAAGTTAGGATGAGGCTCCGCATGGTGCATGACCTCAGTAAAGCAGGCCACGGTGGCGGGGCCCATGGATGCGCGCACCCTGAAGGTGGATGCCGCACCTGGAACTCGGGCCCCGCACAGAACAGAACGGCCCAAAGGCGGTTGCCCAGATATATCCCCTCCCAGCACGCCCAACGAGGGAAGAACTCCTCTGATTGGCTGCTGGGAGAAGGTGGGTCTGTCAGAACCCCTCTAGCGCCAGCTGCCGCCCGGGCGTGATAACGCACCCCCGGAGCGCAGACTGACCTACAGGACAAATTCTGAAATTGGCAACAGCCTAAATTTCCATAAACTGTCAATGGGAGTAAACCAATCCTCCCATTCCCCACTAACTTTAGCGTAGCGCCCGCACAGAACAGTAAGGGGGCGCTACATATTATTATATTATTTATGTTTTAACCACTTGCCGCCCGCCAATGACAGATTGACGTCGGCAAAGTGGTTTCAATATCCTGACTGGACGTCATATGACGTCCTCAGGATATTGCGCCACTGCGCGCCCCCAGGGGCGCGCATCGCGGCGATCGTTGTTGCAGGGTGTCAGTCTGACACCCCGCAACACCGATCTAGGTAAAGAGTCTCCGACGGAGACTCTTTACCACGTGATCAGCCGTGTCCAATCACGGCTGATCACGATGTAAACAGGAAAAGCCAGTAATCAGCTTTTCCTCACTCGCGCCTGTGAGACGCAAGTAGAGGAGAGCCGTTTGGCTGCTCCTCTGACAGGGGGGGTTTGCGCTGATCGATTATCAGTGCAGCCCCCCCCCCCACTGGACCACCAGGGATGCCACTAGACCAACAGGGATGCCCACCACAGATGCCACCAGGGACGCCCACCTAGACCACCAGGGATGACAAACACAAAAAAAGGATGCCAATTAGTGCCCACAATGGATGCCAATCAGTGCCCACAATGGGCATCACTGATTGGCAGGCATTGTTTGGCACTGATTGGCATCCTTTAGTACAACACATACATTAGTGCAACACATTAAAGTGCCCATCCATGCCGCCTATCCGTGCCCATCAATGCCGCCTATCCGTGCCCATCCATGCCGCCTACCTGTGCCCATCCATGCCGCCTATCCGTGCCCATCCGTGTCGCCTATCCGTGCCCATCCGTGCCGCCTATCCGTACCCATCTGTGCCGCCTATCAGTGCCGCATATTAGTGCCCATCATTGCCACCACATCAGTGCCACCTCATCGGTGCCCATCAGTACCGCCTTACCAGTGCCCGTCAGTGCAGTACCATCAGTGCCCATCAGTAAAGGAGAAAACTTACTTATTTACAATGTTTTATAACAAAAAAATATGTTTTCTTTCTAAATTTTTGGTCATTTTTTTTTGTTGATCAAATACCACCAAAAGAAAGCTCTATTTGTGGGAACAAAATGATAAAAATGTAGTTTGGGTACAGTGTAGCACGACCGCGCAATTGTCATTCAAAGTGCAACAGCGCTGAAAGCTGAAAATTTGTCTGGGCGGGAGGGTGTAAAAGTGCCCGGTATGGAAGTGGTTAAAAATCATGGACTACTCAGGGCTCAAAATTAATTGGGACAAATCCTAAATACTCCCCCTAGACAGCTTCCCAACAACACTAGCCAAAGCCCACCTTCCTCTACAAAGAGTGGACTTTATTAAGTATCTGGACATGCGCATCACTAGGACACCTGGGCCCAGATTCACAAAGCGCCTGATTCATAGAATCAGTTACGCTTGAATTCGGCCAAGATACGTCTGACGTAAGTCTCCTACGCCGTCGTATCTTGGGGTGCATATTTCCGCTGGCCGCTAGGGGCGCTTCCGTATATTTCCGTGTTGAATATGCAAATGAGCTAGATACGCCAATTCACGAACGTACTTGGGGCCGGCGTATTAAAATACGCTGTTTACGTAAGGTGTACAACCGGCGTAGCTTTACCCCTCATAAAGAAGGGGTAAGTCATGTTAAGGTATGGATGTCGGAAATGTCGGAACAGCGTTGTATTTTACGTTGTTTGCGTAAGTCGTACGTGAATGGGGATGGGCGTAGGTTACGTTCACGTCGACTAAGCATTGAGCCGGCGTAATTTTGGGAGAAAATGCGACGTGATACTGAGCATGCGCGCGTATGCGCCGTTCGTAAGGCGCGTCATTTACGTGGGGTCACGATTCATTACCATACATCACGCCCCCTACCAGCCTACTTTGAATTAGGCGGGCTTACGCCGGCCCATTTACACTACGCCGCCATAACTTAGGGCGCAAGTTCTTTGTGAATACTGCACTTGCCTGTCTAAGTTGCGGCGGCGTAGCGTAAATAGGATACGCTACGCCCGCACAAAGATGCTCCTTCCTACGTGAATCTGGCCCCTGCTGACTACATTAAGCTCAATATACAATCTCTTTTTGAGACGCTTAAGCACAAGACCCAGATTTGGGCCAGGTTGCCATTGGGGGTTATGGGACGCATTAAGCTTGTCAAAATGGTGCTGTTTCGCAAAATCTTGTATGTGCTTTGAGTAGACATAAACTTCCTTGGGACAAATTGAAGAATCCCACAGACCTGGGAGGAACAGCCTTACCTGACTTATACTACATGGCGGCACAATTGTCCCAGCTGTTTCACTTAGACAAGATTGAGAGGGCCAGATTTTTTACCTTCTTATGTCCCGAGTGGTCGCACTCCACTGGGGACCCCCTAGTTGCCAATACAGGGAGAGTGAAGGTAGCAGAGTCGGCAGGAGATAGAACATCCTTGCTTCACCACAACAAACGCATATGGGACCTTAAGACAACCAAGCTCCAAATGCCCCTCCTACACAAACATAGCTCGCTGTGGCACAACGCAGCTCTTCCAGTTTTATTCAATCCCAAAATCTGAGCTCTGGAGATCCCAGAGAGATCCCAGAGACATTTGTGTGACCGTGTGTATGCAAGACAAGTTTGAGCCAACATCCGTCGGAAAAAAAAACATGTTTTTTTTGTCTGATTATCTGTATGTTAGAGTATCCAGATATAGGCGTGACCAATCTGCCAATTGCGCAATGTGCAACCAGGCAACTGGAACGTTTAATCACCTACTATGGGATTGCCCCAGGATTCATGGCTTTTGGATGCAGATTGTACAGTTTCTCCATGACAACATGGGTTCTCCCCTCACCTCGCTCCCTAAGTCGTATCTTCTGGGAATATACCCAGAACCAGACATGAATAAATTCACCAAAATATTTTTGAATGAAACACTCTTCTCTGCAAGAAAAGTTATAGCAAGGCAGTGGATGAGAGCCACCCCACCCGAGTTTAGTGCATTTCCTAACAGAAGTGAACGACAGCTTAAAGTACAAAAAGCTCATTTATGTACATAGGGGCCAACGCCGAACTGGCTTACTGGCATACCGGGAAAATTCCTGGTAGGCCGCCTGTCCTGGGGGCGCTTTGAGCGGCGGATGCAGATCTCCCCTCCCTCTGTCCTCCGGCTCTCGTATGCCACGGAGCTGGGTCTGTGTGTTCAAGGTCCCGCCCCCCCTAGACTGGCTCATGTGATAGTCTTCTAGATGGAACACTGATTGAATCAGTGTTCTGCCTATCACACAAGCTGGTCTAGGGGGGCGGGACCGTGCACACACAGACCCAGCTCCGTGACATATGAGAACTAGAGGACAGAGGGAGGGGAGCGCTATGTGTGATTCAGAATATGGTGAGGCTGTCCAGGATCAGTACAAGCAGAAGGCAGAGACATGGTCAGCACAGACAAAGTACTGTTTCAGGCAGTAGGCAGGAACATGGTTCATAAACAAGCCAGGATCAGTATAGGTAGCAGGCAGAGACATGTTAAGCACAACAAAAGTATTGGGCTAGGCAACCAGGGTTGGTGCAAGGATTTTTGACACCCTAGGCGCAACCTAATTTTGCCGCCCCCCTTGGCTCCACCCCTGACCCCACCTCCTTTGCCCTGCCCATGTATACCCCACCTTTCTAACGAAGCGCCCATCAAATGCAGTGTCACCAGCGCCCACCAAATGCAGTGTCACCAGCGCCCATCAAATGCAGCCTCACCAGCGCCCATTAAATGCAGTGTCACCAGCGCCCATCAAATGCAGCCTCACCAGCGCCCATCAAATGCAGCCTCACCAGCGCCCATCAAATGCAGTCTCACCAGCACCTATCAAATGCAGTGTCACCAGCGCCCATTAAATGCAGCCTCAACAGCACCCATCAAATGCAGCCTCACCAGCGCCCATCAAATGCAGCCTCACCAGCACCCATCAAATACAATGTCACCAGCGCCCATCAAATAGTGTCACCAGCACCCATCAAATGCAGCCTCACCAGCGCCCATCAAATACAGCCTCACCAGCGCCCATCAAATGCAGCCTCACCAGCGCCCATCAAATACAATGTCACCAGCGCCCATCAAATGCAGCCTCACCAGCGCCCATCGAATGCAGCATCACCAGCGCCCATCAAATAGTTTCACCAGCACCCATCAAATGCAGTGTCACCAGCGCCCATCAAATGCAGTGTCACCAGCGCCCATCAAATGCAGTGTCACCAGCGCCCATCAAATGCAGTGGGCCATATTCTGAGTAAGGATACGATGGAGTATCTCAGGATACTCCATCGTATCTCTCTTTTTTGGCCCGTGTATCTATGCGACTGATTCTTAGAATCATTTTCGCATAGATACACTTAAGATCCGCCATGTGTAAGTCACCTACACTGTCGGATCTTAAATGTAATTACTCCGCCCGCCGCTAGATGGCGTTTTACGTTCAGGTCTAATTTGTTTATGCAAATGAGCCTGATACGCCGATTCCCGAACGAATTCACGTTGCGTAACCGGCGCTAACGTCGTTTGCGTAAGCGTAAACTTACCCCTGCTATATGAGGGGTACGTTTACGCAAGTCCCACGTAGGCCATGTTAAGTATGGCGTCGGGTCCGCGTCGTGTTTTTCCGTCGGCTACGTCGTTTCCCTAAGTCGTTCTTGAATACGACTTTACGTCAATGACGCACACGTCGGCGTCATTGACGTTTTACGCCGAGAACTGGAGCATGCGCACTGGGCTATTTTAAGCCCGGCGCATGCGCAGTTCGTTAGAATCGGGGGCGCGCTTAATTTAAATAGAAGCCGCCCCCTTGGAGATACGCGTGGCTACCCCGGGCCATTTACACTCCACCGCTCCAAACTACGGAGCAAGTGTTTGGGGAATACAGCACTTGCTCCTGTAGGTTGGGGCGGCGGAGTGTAAATGGCTTACGCGCCGCCCGCGGGAAATATACGAGAATATGGCCCAGTGTCACCAGCGCCCATCAAATGCAGTGTCACCAGTGCCCATCAAATACAGTGTCACCAGCGCCCACCAAATAGTGTCACCAGTGCCAATCAATGCAGTGTGTGTGTGTGGGGGGGGGGGGGGGGGGGGGGGTGGGGGCATTTGCCAGATATTGTAATATACATATATTCCATGTCAATGATCATGAGGGAGGTTCAGGGATCAGGATACTCCAAAACAGGAGGACAATCTTCAACCTAAATCCTCATAAATGCAGTTACACAAGAAACTGTCATTACATATATACAATATGCAACAGTTTTTATTCACCACACCAGTGTTACCTGCTGTACTGTGTACCTGCCTGCTTCCTCTGTGTTGGTGCCTCTTCCAGGCTCCACCTGTCCACAAGCCTGGAAGCCGCCGCCAGTTGCCAGTGCCACCATGATGCATGATCCATGCCTGCTCCAGACACGGCCAGGAGAGTGCGGGGGCGCTGTGCTGCTATACACTGTAGTGTGCAGGAACATGGCCCATGAACGGTCCATTATCAGTACAGGCAACATGCAGAGACATGGTCTGCCCTGCCATAGTATTGGTCAAGGCAGCAGGCAGGAACATGGTTCATAAACAAGCCAGGATCAGTACTGGAAGCAGGCAGAGGTGGGGACGATAAAGAGGCCAGAGTCAGTTCAGGCTGCAGGCAAGTGAAAGGTTAATTAACAAGCCATGATCAGTTCAGGAGGCAAGCAGAGGGATGGTCAATTAACAGGCCAGGGTCAGTTCAGGTGGCAGGCAGTGGCATGGTCGAAAAACAGGGTCAGATGGCAAAAGGCAGAAACATGAGGCATATGGTTTCACTAAAGACCTGGACACAGGGGTAGATTTTTCTTCCCACCCAAAGCTCTTCAAAGTCTCCGGACTCCAGACCCTGATCCATCAAAACCTGAAGAAAACAAAAAACAGTTTTTCTCCACTCGAAAACACTACTCTGGCTGGAGCCCCTCACATACGTGAGACCCTCGTGTTATCCTGAATCCCACTACTATAGTGGCAAAGCAAAAGGTCAGTCCAAGCGGTAGTTAAAAAACATGGTCAATTAACAGGCTAAGATCAGTTCAAATGAAAGACAGAAACATGGTTGATAAACAGGCCAGGGTCAATAAAGGAGGCAGGCAGAGGCATGGTCCATAAACAGGTCATGGTCAGTTCAGGTGGCAGGTAGAGGTATGGATGATAAACAGGCCAGGGTCAGTTCAGGCAAAAAACAGAGGCATGGTTGACTAACAGGCCAGGATCAGTTCAAGTAGTAGGCAGAGCCATAGTGGATTAACAGGTCAGTTCAGGCGACAAGGAGAGGCATGGTCCATGAAGGCAGTAGGCAAATCATCAGCACAGAGGACATTAGAAACAGTATAATGCATAGAACAAAATGGGAGTATAGCCTCATATAAGAAATTTATAATTAAAATAAAATTGCTGAATTGCCTTATATGTATTTTACTATTGTATTGCATTATTTCCCTTAGATTGGTTCTCCTGAAGAAGCAGGTCCCCCGCGAAACTAGTAGAGAATCCGACCAATCTTTGATGTACATTATTGTTCAAATTTTGCAACATTTTAATTATAATAAAAAATATATTTTTTACTTATTGTTGTTCATTTTGTCTTATCAGTACCGAGACAGTCCATACATCAATTGGGTGGGCATGCTCTGGGTTTAGCCTCAGCAACTATTCCCCCATCCCCACACTCCCCTTAAAAATGGATGTCTTACTTGACTCCCTCTCTGCTGCATACGCAACATTTTTTTGGGCATCTTTGACCTGTTTCTATGTGTGGGATATTCTCTGGAAATATCGCTCACAGAATCAAAGTGAATGTTTTCTGGTGCTTAAATAAGGGCTTTGACAATACCTTAAATTTTAGAAAGAAGGTGGGTCTTTTCTTGGACTTGATTGATGGTAGAAATTATAAAATGGCAAATGGAAAAGGTACAGTAGATTGAAACATTTTTGTACCAGTAGTGGAACCTTCTAGTTGCTAAACAGGGCTGTAAAATTATACATTATGTTATACATATTGGGCCAGATTCACAAAGAGATACGACGGTGTATCTCGAGATACGCGGCGTAAGTGTAGATGTGCGCCGTCGTATCGATGCGCCGTACCCACAGAAGCACATACACGCGAAATTAGGCTTCACCCGTCCAACGCAACTGTCCTCCGCCGGCGAAACTTAGGCGCATATTTAGGCTAGGCGTATTCTTCGTTCCCATTGATTTGCTATTCAATTATGCAAATGAGGGAGAAATGCCGATTCACATGCGTACGATTGTCCGTCGTAGGCTACGCGCGGTGCGCGTAAGCTGCTCGCCCGATCTAAAGTTACCCTTCATAAAAGCAGGGGAAACTTTGCAACGGACTTGCACAGGTCAGCTGGAGAGCAGCAACAGCAGCAGCGTGACAGAGGAGCTGAGCAACAACACTTGCAGGACAACACATCTGTGTGCCAACATGTCAGGGGCAGCCGTGGTCATAGTACTACGGCGTCTACAAGCACGCAGGAGGAGGAGGAGGGCACAGGAGAGGGTACCCCGAGATCGCATGGACCTCTTTGGCATGGTTGAATCGGAGGTGTTTCGCTTGTTGAGATTTGACACTGAAGCCATCATGGAAATAGTACGATCCCTGCAGGATGACCTCACCAGCCCAACACATCGATCACAAGCAGTGCCGCCACTGCTCAAGGTCATGGCAACCCTGCATTTTTTAGCCAGTGGATCATTTTAAAGAACCAGTGGAAATTTGGCTGGGATGTCCCAATCCACAATGAGTAGGTGCGTGCACCAAGTTGTACACGCTATCCTGAGACGGATGTCCCACCACATTGTGAGACCCACCCAGGAGGTCCAGCAGGCGAAGGCAAGAACCGATTTCTATAAAATAGCCAGATTTCCACGCACTGGGGGGGCCATTGATTGTTCTCATGTGGCACTCCAGCCCCCCCGTGACGCTGAGCATATGTACCGTAACAGGAAGAATTGGCATTCCATTAATGTACAAGTAATAACCGATGCTCAAGGCCTCATATGGCACGTCTGTGCTAAACACCCTGGGGCCACCCATGACAGCTTTATCTACCGGCAAAGCGACATCCCAGGACAATTTGAACAGAACGTGTATGGGGACAGCTGGCTGGTTGGTGAGTGACATGGGTGTCAGGCATGACTGTCCCCCCCATGATGCAGACATCACGAGGGGCACATGCATGACTAACCTCCTCCTGTCTTTTCCCTTCCAGGTGACTCTGGATATGCCCTGGGACCCCACCTGATGACCCCATTCCGGAACCCACAAACACCAGGAGAAAGAAGCTACAACGAGGCTCATATACGTACCCGGGGAGTGGTGGAGCGCACGTTTGGCCTCCTGAAGTCACTGTTCCGATGCCTAGATAGGTCTGGGGGTACACTGTTGTATGCCCCAGACTTTGTGTGGCAGATTATTGGTGCATGTTGCATTCTGCACAATTTCGCCATGAGAAGGGGCCTGCAGGTTGAACTCCGTCATGACCTGACCCCCGAACCAGACATTCCCCCCCCAACCGAGGGTCCCCCGTCTGCTGAGGGAAGATCAGTCAGGAGATGCCTCGTGGTAGGCTTATTTTCACGTGCAACACGCACATGAAACATGTCACAATGAGAATGCACGCATGCACACCACTGTGGTCCCTAACACCCCCCCCCCCCCAAACCACAATAAATTGGATTAGACCGAAGTACACCGTGCGGTACTTGGGAGCAGCAACGCCACGTCAAGGCTCCAATTATGTTGCTGTATCTTTCTCAGAAAATAATTTCCAAAAAATATATCCCGAATAATAATAAAATAAATACAACTCCAATCGAGTATCATAATAACATAATATCACTCATTTCATGAGTATCAGTTAATAAAAAAAATCATATTGAGTATAAAAAGAAAATAATCTAACTGGCACTCATCTGGCCCGACGTGGACTATGCCTAGTGCCAAGGCTCCGTGCCCTCTGTTGCCTGGGGGCAGCCGCGGGTGGGGGGGGGTCATTGGGAGGGGGAACATCCCCCGGTCTCTCCCTGGCTGCCTGGATACCCTCTAAAGCCAGGGCTATGCGGGTGAGGACCGCAGTGGTCTGATTCCCCACCGCCTCAATGGCTGCTGTATTGGCCTGTATGGCCACTCCCAGGCTCCTGACCTCTGCCACAAGGCCTGAATTTGTGTCATCCAGGTCCCTAACGCAGGTCACCAACGCAGTGCTGTTGGCACTGACCTCCTGCACATTTTCGGTCATGGTGGCAGTAAAAGCAGCCTGGGTCTGCTGCATGGAGGCCAGGCTGGCTGCCACCCGGCGCATATCACATGCCACAAACCCACATGGTGGGTCTGCCTGGCCAGGTCCATAGCCAAAGTGGCTTCTAATGCGTCAGGATCACCCCTCGTCTTCCTAGTTGCCTTCCTGGGTGCAGGTGAGGCTTGTGGACGACAGTATGGGGAGGCCCCTGAGGGCACTTCCCTTAGGGAGGATGGGCTTCCCAAAAGGTCGGAGGCCCTTAGGGGGCTTCCCAAAAGGGTGGAGGCCCTTGGGGGGGATCCCACATTTGAGGGCCTTGGGGGGGTTCCCATGAAGTTTGAGTCCCTTGGGGGGGTATCCCCTATGGAGGTGGAGGTATGGGAGGGTCCAGCGACGGTGGTCTCATCCCCCAGATATATGCCATCATCCAGGTGCCCGTTCTCCTCCTCCACTTCCTCTAATGGAGAGGTGTGGACACTGGTATCCTGGGATGGGGTTGGTTGCCCAGCAGCCGAGGATGGGTCCGCTTCATCCTGCACATCTGTGGATGACACAAAACATTCACATGTTGGTGGACCCACACACTTGTCACATATTCACCCCCCCCCCCCACATGCTAGACACCAGATAAAAGCTAAAACACACTCACCTGTCCTCAAGGGCTGATCAACTGACTCGAAGCCCTCCAGGCCCTCCACCTGCTCTTTCTCCAGGCACCTGGCAATGACCTCCTCATCAGGTGTCAGTCTTATCTTCAGGGCTGGTCCACCTCCGGTGCCCCTTCTGTGTTTCTTGATCTTGGCCACCTTCTCCTTCACAAGACGCCGCAGGTCGTTGATCTTCTTGGCTATCTTGTCTGGGGTCCGGTTGGCATAGCCAAGGGCACTCACCTCCGCTGCAATCTGTGCCAATATTTGATCCTTACGGACCTTGCTGGTCGAGCCACTTTCCTTGCCGTGGAGGAACTTATTATATTTTGTCATGGCATCAATAATGACCGCCTTCTCCTCATTACTAAAGTTTTTATCCCTCCTATCTTTAGACGCAGCCTCAGACATCTTTTTGGATAAGAACAAAGCAAAAGTAGCCACACCAAACGACCAAAACCAGCAGGTGTACTTTTGCACTTGACTGGCGCATGTCTGGGCGGATTTATGCCCTGGGCGGAAACGGTGGGCTGGGTTATCGTGGGGGAATACGATAGGCGAATTGGGGCGCATGCGCAGTGGGACGCGGGGCATGCGATCACGTGACGGCGCATGCGCCATTCGTTCGGACCTTAATTTGCATGGGGTCACGCTTCATTTAAATGGATCACGCCCACCTCCTTCCCACTTTGAATTACGTCGGGTTACGCCGTCTAAATTACGTTACGATGGCGCATCGCAGCGCGCATTTGCTTGCTGAATAGGCTGCTTGCCTCTCTAAGTTTCGACGGTGTAGTGTATCTGCGTTGCGCTACGCCCGCCTAATGATGCGCTGAGCTACGTGAATCTGGCCCATTATACATTATTATAAAAAATAAATATGTTGCACCCACCTCTTATGCCGCGTACACACGACCATTTTTCATGGCGTGAAAATGTTGTTTTTTAATGTCATTAAAAACGATCGTGTGTGGGCTCCAGAGCATTTTTCATGACGTGAAAAATGGCCATTAAAAATTTAGAACATGCTCTATTTTTTCACGTCGTGAAAAACGGTCGTGTGTAGGCTTTAACGACGTGAAAAAAACGAGTATGCTCAGAAGCAAGTTATGAGACGGGAGCGCTCGTTCTGGTAAAAATAGCGTTCGTAATGGAGATAGCACATTCGTCACGCTGTAACAGACTGAAAAGCACAAAGACTGAAAAGCGCAAATCGTCTCTCACCAAACTTTTACTAACACAAAATCAGCAAAAGCAGCCCCAAGGGTGGCCCCATCCGAATGGAACTTTCCCTTTATAGTGCCATCGTACGTGTTGTACGTCACCGCGCTTTGCTAGACCCTATTTTTTTACGATCGTGTGTAGGCAAGGCAGGCTTGACAAGAATCGGGTTGAAAAAAACATTGGCCTGGATTCACATACATTGGCGCATATTTATGCCGGCGTAGCTTATCTAATATACGCTACGCCTACGTAGCGCAGAGAGGCAAGCACCGAATTCACAAAGCACTTGCCTCCCAAACTGCGCTGGGTTCCCTCGGCGTAAGCCGTCGTAGGTGGAAGTGGGCGTGAGCCATGCTAATGAGGCGTGACCCCATGCAAATGATGGGCCGAGTGCCACACAAGTACTTAAAACGAACAACGCATGCGCCGTCCCGTGGACGTATCCCAGTGCGCATGCTCAGAATCACGTCGGAACTACTCCCTAAGATACGACGGATCACTGCCTACGACGTGAACGTAACCTACGCCCAGCCCTATTCACGTACTACGTAAACAACTTAAAATACGACGGCTGTGTTCCCTGGTCCATACCTTTGCATGGGTTGCGCCTCATATATGGGGAATAACTTTACGCCGGACGTACGACTTACGCAAACCGTGTATATCATGCGCCGGGCGCAAGTACGTTTGTGAATCGACGTATCTCCCTCATTTCCATATTTGAATAGGAAATCAATGGGAGCGCCACTTGCGGCCAGCGTAAATATGCGCCCACGATACGCCGGCGTAGGAAAGTTACGTCAGTCGGATGAAGCCTATTTTCAGGCGTATCTCAGTTTATGGGCACGGCGCATAGATACGACGGCGCATATTTACACCTACGATCACGATCGTGTGTAGGCAAGGCAGGCTTAACAAGAATCGGGTTCAAAAAAACATTGGCCCGGATTCACATACATTGTCGCATATTTAACGCCGGCGTAGCTTATCTAATATACGCTACG
Source organism: Rana temporaria (assembly GCF_905171775.1). Classification (NCBI taxonomy): domain Eukaryota; kingdom Metazoa; phylum Chordata; class Amphibia; order Anura; family Ranidae; genus Rana; species Rana temporaria. The sequence goes on from NC_053492.1 coordinate 348,912,378, forward strand.
CCTATGTAGCGCAGAGAGGCAAACACCGAATTCACAAAGCACTTGCCTCACAAACTGCGCTGGGTTCCCTCGGCGTAAGCCGTCATAGGTGGAAGTGGGCGTGAGCCATGCTAATGAGGCGTGACCCCATGCAAATGATGGGCCGAGTGCCACACAAGTACTTAAAACGAACGACGCATGCGCCCCGTCCCGTGGACGTATCCCAGTGCGCATGCTCAGAATCACGTCGGAACTACTCCCTAAGATACGACTGATCACTGCCTACGACGTGAAAGTAACCTACGCCCAGCCCTATTCACGTACTACGTAAACAACGTAAAATACGACGGCTGTGTTCCCTGGTCCATACCTTTGCATGGGTTGCGCCTCATATATGGGGAATAACTTTACGCCGGACGTACGACTTACGCAAACCGCGTATATTATGCGCCGGGCGCAAGTACGTTTGTGAATCGACGTATCTCCCTCATTTCCATAGGAAATCAATGGGAGCGCCACTTGCGGCCAGCGTAAATATGCGCCCACGATACGCCGGCGTAGGAAAGTTACGTCAGTCGGATGAATCAGGCGTATCTCAGTTTATGGGCACGGGGCATTGATACGACGGCGCATATTTACACTTACGTGGCATATCTCGAGATACGTCGGCGTAAGTGCTTTGTGAATCCGGGCCATTGTTTTTTCTAGACCATTAAAAATGGTCGTGTGTACGCGGCATTAGTTCCAGTGAAGGTGAACTCTTAAGGCATCAGCATGCCAAGATATTTTGGAGAATTTGATGCTCCCAACTTTGTGGGAACAGTTTTGGGATAGCCCCTTCCTGTTCCAACATGATTGCGCACCAGTGCACAAACCAGGTCCATAAAGACATGGAATTGGCAAGGGTGGTGGAAAATTTACTTCAAGTGCAAAAATTCACATTATAATAGTAACTAAAACAAAAAATTAAAGCAGAGGTCCGCCTAAAAAATAAATATTAAAAGCCAGCAGCTACAAATACTGCAGCTGCTGACTTTTAATACATGGACACTTACCTGTCCAGAGCGCCCGCGATGTCGGCAGCTGAAGTCGATCAGTCGCTTGGCTCTCAGCTTCCCCCGCTGCCATCCTCTGTGAGGGAATCAGGAAGTGAAGCCTTGCGGCTTCACTTCCTGGTTACCTACTGTGCATGTGCGAGTTGCGCTGTGCGTCCTCACTGGTCCCTGCTGTCTTCTGGGACCTGTGTGTCTCCCAGAAGACAGTGGGGGAGGACAGTGTAGGCGCAGGAAGTGGCTTAGGTCACTGCAATAATCTATGCCAGGAAGTGGGAGCAAATACCTGGATTACATAGGTATCTGCTCCCTCCTCCCCGCTGAAAGGTGCCAAATGTGACACCGGAGGGGGGAAGGAATCCAAAAAGTGGAAGTTCCATTTTTGGGTGGAACTCCAATTTAAGTGTAACAATCTAAAAAATAAAAATTCCAAAGTGCAATAATGGTGTGAACCTCCCAACTAAAAAGTTGTTGCACTTGAAGTTAATCTGTGTAACCACTTAAGCCCCGGACCAATATGCTGCCTAAAGACCCAAGGGGTTTTTACAGTTCGGGACTGCGTCGCTTTAACAGACAATTGCGCGCTCGTGCGACGTGGCTCCCAAACAAAATTGGGGTCATTTTTTCCCCACAAATAGAGCTTTCTTTTGGTGGTATTTGATCACCTCTGCGGTTTTTATTTTTTGCGCTATAAACAAAAATAGAGCGACAATTTTGAAAAAAATGCAATATTTTTTACTTTTTGCTGTAATAAATATCCCCCAAAAACATATATAATTTTTTTTTCCTCAGTTTAGGCCGATACGTATTCTTCTACCTATTTTTGGTATAAAAAAAAACGCAATAATCGTTTATCGGTTGGTTTGCTCAAAATAGGGGATAGTTTTATTGCGATTTTTTTCGTGACTGCGACATTATGGCGGACACTTCGGACAATTTTGACACATTTTTGGGACCATTGTCATTTTCACAGCAAAAAATGCATTTAAATTGCATTCTTTATTGTGAAAATGACAGTTGCAGTTTGGGAGTTAAACACAGGGGGCGCTGTAACATTTAGGGTTCACTTTGTGTGTGTTTACAACTGTAGGGGGGTGTGGCTGTAGGACTGACATCGATCGAATCTCCCTAATAAAAGGGATCACTCGATCGATGCGCCGCCATAGTGAAGCACGGGGAAGCCGTGTTTACACACGGCTCTTACCGTTCTTCAGCTCCGGGGAGCGATCGCGACGGGGCGGCTATAAACGAATAGCCGCGCCGTCGTCCCGGATCGCTCCCCGAGGCTTACCGACCGCCGCATGTACGGGGGGGGGGGTCCCGATTGGACCCCCGACCCACGTCAAGCAGAGGACGTATAGGTACGTGCATGTGCCTGTCCGTGCCATTCTGCTGACGTATGATTACATGAGGAGGTCGGCAAGTGGATAACAAATATCTATAGGAGGGGTTTCCACCATCCCTGCTAAGTTTCATTTGATACAGTATGTCTTATTTTCATATTGATGTGTATTATATGTGAAGTTGCGCATCAGAGACCGGTATTGTCGTAATATTGAAGCCTATTGAGATTACCATACATTAGAGGATTCCACCATTATTGTTAAGTTATTGATCAGTAAGTTAGCTCTGCACTTTTGTGGTGTGGGAACACGTAACAGTGCTTAGCAGCAGGCATTTTACTGACACTTTTTTTTATTTTACCTCCAGTAGTTTATTGTAAATAGTACTATGGTGATTACCTATTATACTAAAGATCGGCATGTGGAATTAATAAACATCAACAGATTTCAGTTGTGCTCCACTAGGCCGGCACCTTTGGGACAATGTGCCTGGCTGCTGAGTTCATCGCCCTATCCCTGCACTCAGTGAACTGATTGGCAGCACTGACAGGCAACACTGATTGGCACTAATAGAAAGCACTGATAGGCAGCACTGATTAGCACTAATTTGAAGAATTTAGTGGCACTGATTGGCAACACTGATGGGCACTAATTGGCAGCACTGATGGCCACTGATAGGTAGCACTCATGGGCATTGGTTGGCAGTACTGATAGGTGGCACTGATTGAAAGCACTGGCACTGATAGGTGGCACTAATTGCAAACACTGGCACTGATAGGTGGCATTGGTTGGCACTGACAGGTGGCACTGACAGGTGGCTAAATAAACCCGTGGCAGCAGACACCAATGACATTTTGTGATGTTACTATACTGAAATGTATTGTGACTAGAGAGCCCTCTGCTTGCAGCCACCTCTAAATGCACAAAACAAGGAAGTGGTAACACACTGGATCTCCAAATTAGCTTGATGTCATCTTTATCTTCACAATGGGTCAGACAAACATAGGGCAGCAGTTGACACATTTAACCCTATGTTTGTCTGACCCATTGTGACAATAAAGATGACATCAAGCTAATTTGGAGTTCCAGTGTGCGACCAATTCCTTGTTTCGTTCGTCTTCCACAGTGGTGAGCCGAGGTCTGCACCTGTGATCTACCTCTGCACCTGATTTTTGCCTGGAGCGGTGTGCTTCTCCTTGGTCCACCTCTAAATGCAGCCTGTGACCTGGCCTGTTACATATGCATGTTGCAATTATAGGGTGCCTTTTGCTGTACAGGTGCTACCACTAGACATGAGGCAAGGGAACTCATCAGCAGATGTTGGACTGTGGGGACTCACTAAACACGTCATGCCAAGGTCCAGTGAGTACAAGTCATGGAGCTGGGAATTTGTGCTGAAGGTGGTTTTGCCATGGAGGTAAGTGGGAAATGTATTGGGGGAACCTTTGTTTGGGAGGCACTTTGTGCTTTACCTACTGTTGTCCTCTACACTTGGTGTGGTATGCACTCTTAACCCAGAGCAAAGTAGGGTTTGACAGGTTTAAAAAATATACCTACATACTCACCTCTATGATGCAGCATCAGTGTGATGCTGCAGCTGTTCAACTTCAGCTCTAAGCCCAAGCACTGAGCAATTACATGACCGCTGATTGCTCAGTTCTTAGTCCACCTAGAGCACAGAGCAGTGACTGTCAGTCTCTGCTCTCCACTCTGCTCCTCCGGCACTCAGTGGAGCGCCAGGCTGGAGAGGGGGTGGGTGGCTGGCTTTGGCTCTCAGCTGCATGCTGAGAGCCAGAGCTAGCTGTCAATCAGGCAGCTGAGTGTCGCCTAGGTGGCGTGGGCAGAAGAGTGTAGTCCCGTATGCCACTTGTTCAAGAGCGCTCTAATTGTCTTTAGCAGGGGCGGGAAGTTAAGATCGTATAGCCGTGAGATTGTTTGGGGGATGTGTGTGCCCAGGTATATTCGTCCACTTCAATTTAAATCTGGCCTGCAAGTGCGTGAGTTGTGTGTGCGGTATCCCCACGCCCATGGCTTCCGATTTGGCGTAATTAATTTTCAAATTGGAGAGTACTCCATAGTGTTCAAATTCCCTCAGGAGGGTCGGGAGGGAGACAGAGGGGTTGGTGAGGGAGAACATGAGGTCGTCGGCATAGGCCGACACCTTATGCTGGGTACGGTTTATTGTCACGCCGGATATATCAGGGTTCAGCCGTACGTGACAAAGAAACGGTTCTAACGAGCTGGCGAATAGGAATGGGGCAACAACGGACAACCCTGGCGCGTCCCATTAGTGATCTGGAAAGGGTCGGAGGTTACCCCGTTAGCCCGGACTCTAGCTGTCGGCGACACATAGGTCGCCGAGATCCAGTGCATCATTTTACGGCCGAGCCCTATGTGGCGTAGCGTAGCGAGCATAAAGGCCCAGCCAACACGCTCAAACGCCTTCTCCGCGTCGGTACTCAGAAAAATACTAGGGGGTAGATTCAGATAGGTTAGCGGATCTTTAGATCCGCGTAACCTATCTGATTTACGTTACGCCGCCGCAATTTTTTGAGGCAAGTGCTGTATTCAGAAAGCACTTACCTCAAAACTTGCGGCGGCGTATCGTAAATCCCCCCGGCGGAATTCAAATTCCGCGGCTAGGGGGAGTGTAGTATTTAAATCAGGCGCGTCCCCACGCCGATTTAACTGCGCATGCGCCGTCCGCGAATTTTCCCGGCGTGCATTGCTCTCAATGACGTTGCTAGGACGTCATTGGTTTCGGCGTGAGCGTAAATTACGTCCATCCGTATCCGCGAACGACTTACGCAAGCGACATAAAAATTAAAAACTCGGCGCGGGAACGACAGCCATACTTAACATAGGATACGCCTCACATAGCAGGGGTAACTATCCGCCGGAAAAAGCCGAACGCAAGCAACGTAAAAAAAAAGCGACGGCCAGACGTTTGTTTCTGAATCGGCGTAAATGCTCATTAGCATATTCGACGCGTAAAAAGACACGGAAGCGCCACCTAGCGGCCGGTCTGGAATTGCGGCCTAAGATCCGACGGTGTAACACAGTTACACCTGGCGGATCTTAGGCATATCTATGCGTAACTGATTCTATGAATCAGTCGCATAGATACGACCGGCCTGCCTTAGAGATACGACGGCGTATCAGGAGATATGCCGTCGTATCTCCTATCTGAATCTGGGCCTAGGTGTCCTATTACGAGTGGCTGAGTAGAGAAAATTCAGGACTTTAGTGGTGTTGTCCCTCGCCTCCCTTGTTGGGACAAAGCCCACTTGGTCCAGGTGGATGAGGTGGGGGAGGTGGGACTGCAGTCTGGTGGCAATCATTTTGGTGAACAATTTAATGTCTGTATTAAGGAGGGATATAGGACGGTAACTACCGCAATAGGACGGGTCTTTGCCTTCTTTAGGAATAACGGAAATCTGCGCTTGTGTACCATGCTCGGTAAGGCCATTAAGCATCTTTACCAGGTGGTCGCCCAAAGATGGTAGCAGTGTCTTATAATATTGAAGCGTGAAGCCATCCGGTCCAGGGGCTTTTCCTAGTTTAGTGCTGCTCACCGCGAGCTGTAGCTCGACCAACGTGATGGGGTCTTCTAAGAGGGCGCGTGGAAGACACTTTTTAAAAATAAAATAAAATAGATAAAACATTTTTTATACATCTATATAGATCAGACCAAAATGAGGGACAAATGAGGAGGAATAAGGGACAGAGGGACAGTGCTCCAAATTAGGGTTGCCACCTGTCCGGGACAGTTTGGGTTTGGAATTGTGTCTGGGTTTCCAACTGCCTGAAGCCTGGACACATTGGGCCAGATTCAGTAAGAATTGCGCATAAATTACGGAGGCACAGGGCAACGATTTTGCCCTGCGCCCCCTGCAAATTTGCGCCGCTGCCCTCGATTCACGGAGCAGTAGCTCCGTAAATTGCGAGGGCGCACCGGCAAAATTGCCCGGCGTAAGCGCGCGCAATTTAAATGATCCCGCAGGGGGCGGGAATCATTTAAATTAGGCGCGTTCCCGCGCCGATCGTAAAGCGCATGCGCCGTCGGGAAACGTTCCCGACGTGCATTGCGGCAAATGACGTCGCAAGGACGTCATTTGCTTCAAAGTGAACGTGAATGGCGTCCAGCGCCATTCACGAATCACTTACGCAAACGACGTGAAATTCAAATTTCACGACGCGGGAACGGCGGGTATACTTTAGCATTGGCTGCCCCTACTATTAGAAGGGGCAGCCTTACGCTAAAGACGCCATACGGAAACTCCGTAACTTGCGTACGCAGGGCCAGCGCAACATTGTGAATCGGTGTTAGAATGCAATTTGCATACTATACACTGAGCACAATGGGAGCGCCCCCTAGCGGTCATTGCAAGAATGCAGCCTAAAATCTGCGTGGCATAAGAGCCTTATGCCACGCAGATTTTAGGCTGCAGTCGGCGTTACGATGTTCCTGAATCAGGAGCATTCGTAACGCCGGCGCAAGCAAGCAATTGCGCTGCGTAACTATGGTTACGCAGGCGGATTGCTCTCTGAATCCGGGCCATTATTCAGATTGGACTTTGGCTTCTCAGCAGGGTTGCTGGCTCCAGCTGTCTAAGCTGAGAGTGTCTGTTAAGCCCTGTACACACGATCGGTTTGTCTGATACAAACAGACTGATGGACCATCGGTTTGTTTTCTATCGGTGAAAAAAAATAGAACATGTTTTAAAAAAGTCCATCGGTCAAAAATCCACGCATGCTCAGAATCAAGTCGACGCATGCTCGGAAGCATTGAACTTCAATTTTCTCAGCACGTCGTAGTGTTTTACGTCACCGCGTTGGAAACAGTCGGATTTTTGACCGATGGTGTGTAGGCAAGACTGATGATTCCATCAGATATCCGATCGTGTGTACAGGGCTTTACACTCTCTTTCCCACTGCCAGCACTAACAATCCCCCCACATACAGATGGGAAAGGAAAGAGGGCTCGATCTGCTCCTCTTCCTCCAGCCAATACCCTGTGTCTGCCCAAACTCCAATCCCCAGCACTGTGCCTCAGAAAAGGAAAGTGGGCCGGAAATTTGAAGTTCAGCAACCTCAGATACATCTGGTTGAGAGGTGCTGACTGCCAGGGGTGAGTGAGCTCACCATCCATCCCTGTCTGTGACTGAAGTCTCCCCCTTCTCTGAGTAAGTACACTAAGGTAAATCAGGATTCTCAGAGCACTCCTTATATCACAGTTCCCCTTTACACCAGAGGCCACAGTGCCCTTACATCATGCATCATAGTACTCAGTGTTCCCCCTTAAATCAGGGTTCCCAGAGCACCCCTTATGTTAGAGTCCCCAAAGTTCTTCCTTACATCAGAGTCTGCAGAGTCCCACCTTACAATGTAAGGGAACTCTGTGAGTTCAGAGATAAAGGGGTAACTCTGTAGATTCACAAGTAAACGGGGAACTCTGCGGGTTCAGATATAAAGGGGAACTTTGCGGACTCTGATGTAAAAGGGGAACTCTGCGGATTCAGATGTAAAAGGGGAACTCTGCGGATTCAGATGTAAAAGGGGGAACTCTGCGGATTCAGATGTAAAAGGGGGAACTCTGCGGATTCAGATGTAAAAGGGGAACTCTGTGGATTCAGATGTAAAAGGGGGAACTCTGCGGATTCAGATGTAAAAAGGGGAACTCTGTGGACTCTGATGTAAAAGGGGAACTCTGCGGATTCAGATGTAAAAGGGGAACTCTGCGGATTCAGATGTAAAAGGGGAAATCTGCGGATTCAGATGTAAAAAGGGGAACTCTGTGGACTCTGATGTAAAAGGGGAACTCTGCGGATTCAGATGTAAAAGGGGAACTCTGCGGATTCAGATGTAAAAGGGGAACTCTGCGGATTCAGATGTAAAAGGGGAACTGCGGATTCAGATGTAAAAGGGGGAACTCTGTGGATTCAGATGTAAAAGGGGGAACTCTGCGGATTCAGATGTAAAAAGGGGAACTCTGTGGACTCTGATGTAAAAGGGGGAACTCTGCTGATTCAGATGTAAAAGGGGAACTCTGCGGATTCAGATGTAAAAGGGGAAATCTGTGGATTCAGATGTAAAAGGGGAAATCTGTGGATTCAGATGTAAAAGGGGAACTCTGCGAATTCAGATGTAAAAGGGGGAACTCTGCGGATTCAGATGTAAAAGGGGAACTCTGCGGATTCAGATGTAAAAGGGGGAACTCTGCGGATTCAGATGTAAAAGGGGGAACTCTGCGGATTCAGATGTAAAAGGGGAACTCTGCGGATTCAGATGTAAAAGGGGGAACTCTCCGGATTCAGATGTAAAAGGGGAACTCTGCGGATTCAGATGTAAAAGGGGAACTCTGCGGATTCAGATGTAAAAGGGGGAACTCTGCGGATTCAGATGTAAAAGGGGAACTCTGCGGATTCAGATGTAAAAGGGGGGACTCTGCGGATTCAGATGTAAAAGGGGGAACTCTGCGGATTCAGATGTAAAAGGGGGAACTCTGCGGATTCAGATGTAAAAGGGGGAACTCTGCGGATTCAGATGTAAAAGGGGAACTCTGCGGATTCAGATGTAAAAGGGGAACTCTGCGGATTCAGATGTAAAAGGGGGGACTCTGCGGATTCAGATGTAAAAGGGGGAACTCTGCGGATTCAGATGTAAAAGGGGGAACTCTGCGGATTCAGATGTAAAAGGGGAACTCTGTGGATTCAGATGTAAAAGGGGGAACTCTGCGGATTCAGATGTAAAAGGGGGAACTCTGTGGACTCTGGTGTAAAAGGGGAACTCTGCGGATTCAGATGTAAAAGGGGAAGTCTGCGGATTCAGATGTAAAAGGGGGAACTCTGCGGATTCAGATGTAAAAGGGGGAACTCTGCGGATTCAGATGTAAAAGGGGCACTCTGCGGATTCAGATGTAAAAGGGGGAACTCTGCGGATTCAGATGTAAAAGGGGGAACTCTGCGGATTCAGATGTAAAAGGGGGAACTCTGCGGATTCAGATGTAAAAGGGGCACTCTGCGGATTCAGATGTAAAAGGGGGAACTCTGCGGATTCAGATGTAAAAGGGGAACTCTGCGGATTCAGATGTAAAAGGTGAACTCTGCGGATTCAGATGTAAAAAGGGGATCTCTGTGGACTCTGATGTAAAAGGGGGAACTCTGATGTAAAAGGGAGCTCTGTAAACTTTGATGTAAAGGGGGAACTCTTGTGATTAACTTCATACGATTAGAAATGTTATTTAATTACAAAATATATGTATAGTTCATATTATAAAAACATTGCTGTGCACCACTAAAGTGTTTGGGTTTGACTTGAAGAAAAGGTGGCAACCCTAGTCTAAATCAGGGCCAGTTGGGGGGCTATGTATCAGCACAGCTGTTGCATGCAGAACAGAAAGCCACGTGCTGCATTTGCGTCTCACACAGCCCTCCCCGGCATTATTTCTCTTTCTAATTTCCGATAACGAATCATTCAGCCCCGATCAGAACCTTCCCTACACGTTCCCAACCCCAGCTCTGCCCACACTTCACCGTATGGCTAAAGCTTGCCTAGAGCCCACGTGACCTGCACTCACTTCCTCTCCGCGTGTTACAAAGCGCAGCATATGGTTGTCACTCGAGGAGCATCATGCTATTGCCTGCTCCAACTATTTCACTAGTGTTATTTTTACTGAACAAAAGACAGATAATTAGCGTTATTTCATTATTTTATTTCAAATGTGTAATTTATCAGAGTGTGCGAACGGAAAAAATCGTTATTTGTTTTCGGTTAAAAGGTTTACAATTAGCAGGCAGCATGGTGGACACCCCAATGATTGGAAGAGGACAGGAAAGTGAGAAAGCGGGGTCCTCGCACTTGCCAGCCCGGCAGCCGTGCTTTGCTGTCAGACAGCTGGGTGACACGGGCGGCTCCACGTTGGTCTTTCAGGTGTCCTGTGCAGCACTCCCGGGCGGACGCCAAGCTTCTCCTCCCACCGCAGTCAGCCTCTCTCCCCCGGGGATCACCTACCAGCACAGACAGCGCTCACACCATGGAGAGTGACATGGAAAATGACATCCTGGAGGCCCTGGAAGACTTAGGGTATGGGTGTGGGATCTGATTGGGTGGCTGCTTGTTAGTGTTAGAAATGACAGTCGTGTTCCTATGGTGGGTGTAAAAGCTAGCATTAGCTCTGAACTCTAGGCACACACAGGAAGGCAGATCTGTCATTAATACATCATTGAATCGCTTTATTACCCCACATCTGATCACATGTGCAGCACAATGGCCCCTGCAGATCAGAGGCCAAGATGGCAGCTTCCTTGGCTGTAAAGGAGAGAAGGGTTAAAGCTGAACTCTAAGATAAGTGAATATTCTCTAAATACAAGTCTTGTGTAGTCTTTCCTCAATCTTGGTGTGCTTTTTGTGTTTCTTCCAGATCTGTGCAGGAGCTTCTGGTAATAAAGACCAGCCAGTGCTGCTCTCTCCCCTTGAGCAGGATGACTGGTCTTGTCTCCGCCTCTCCTGTCATTTTCTGCAGGCAGCCAGCTGTGGGTGGAGCCTGTTGAGCTCCTCCCCTGGCTCTGCTCTCTGCACAGTGAGGCTACTACTGTTACAAGGTAATATTTGGGCTTGCAAAGGTATTTGATGCACACGTGACTGAATTTATAGCCTTTTGTGGCTATTAAGAAATATATTTCCATGACCCTTTCTGGAGTTCTGCCTTAAAGCGGTAGTTCCCCCTCCAAAAAAATGTTACCCTTAGATTGATGCTCATTTTGTCTAGGGGAATCAGCTAGTTGTTTTAAAATTGACGCTGTACTTACCGTTGTAGAGAGCGATCTTCTCCGCCGCTTCCGGGTATGGGCATTCCTTCTTGATTGACAGGCTTCCGACGGTCGCATCCATCGCGTCACGATTCTCCGAAAGTAGCCGAACGTCGGTGCGCAGGCGCCGTATAGAGCCGCGCCGACGTTCGGCTTCTTTCGGCTACTCGTGACGCGATGGATGCGACCGTCGGGAAGACTGTCAATCAAGAAGGAACGCCCACTCCCGAAGACCATACCCGGAAGCGGCGGAGAAGATCGCTCTCTAAAACGGTAAGTACAGCGTCGATTTTAAAACTAGCCGATTCCCCTAGACAAAACGAGCATCAATCTAAGGGTAACATTTTTTTGGAGGGGGAACTACCGCTTTAAAGTGGATGTAAACCCTCACATATACCCAGTGAACAAGAAAGATATGAACTAACACCACCACAGTGGCGGGCCTCCATACCAGTAAATACATAAGTACTCAAAGAAGAGGCCGGTCACTGAGTAAAGTAGAGGTACAGACAGTATAAAAAATAAGTTCATTTATTATGTAAACAAATAAATAAATATTTATTCTCAGGGTACATAATACAATCATAAAAACAAATTCCATACAAAGCTACATACATAGAATTTATTATTTTTTTCCTTCCCTTTATTAACGTACATCCTGTATTATTCATATCTATAGATACTATTGACATACTTCTGATGAGAGGATGGATTCTTGAAGCGCGTATAGTTTGTCATTAACCACTTAAGGACCGAACCAATATGCTGCTAAATGACCCAAGGGGTTTTTACAATTCGGCACTGCGTCGCTTTAACAGACAATTGTGCGATGTGTCTCCCAAACAAAATTGGCGTCCTTTTTTCCCCACAAATAGAGCTTTCTTTTGGTGGTATTTGATCACCTCTGCGGTTTTTATTTTTTGCGCTATAAAAAAAAATAGAGCGACAATTTTGAAAAAAATGCAATATTTTTTACTTTTTGCTATAATAAATATCCCCCAAAAACATATAAAAAAAATTTTTTTCCTCCGTTTAGGCCGATACGTATTCTTCTACCTATTTTTGGTAAAAAAAATCGCAATAAGCGTTTATCGATTGGTTTGCGCAAAATTTATAGCGTTTACAAAATAGGGGATAGTTTTATTTTATTTTATTTTTATTTTATTTTTATTTTTTTACTACTAATGGCGGCGATCAGCGATTTTTTTTTTCGTGACTGCGACATTATGGCGGACACTTCGGACAATTTTGACACATTTTTGGGACCATTGTCATTTTCACAGCAAAAAATGCATTTAAATTGCATTGTTTATTGTGAAAATGACAGTTGCAGTTTGGGAATTAACCACAGGGGGCGCTGTAGGATTTAGTGTTCACTTAGTGTGTGTTTACAACTGCAGGGGGGTGTGGCTGTAGGACTGACGTCATCGATCGAGTCTCCCTATAAAAGGGATCACTCGATCGATGCAGCCGCCACAGTGAAGCATGGGGAAGCCGTGTTTACATACGGCTCTCCCCGTTCTTCAGCTCCGGGGAGCGATCGCGACGGGGCGGCTATAAACGAATAGCCGTGCCGTCGTCCCGGATCGCTCCCTGCGGGTATCCGACCGCCGCATGTAGCGGGGGGGGGGGGCTGTCCCGATCAGACCCCCGACCCACATCTAGGCAGGGACGCCAATGTGCCTGTACGTGCCATTCTGCCGACGTATATCTACATGCGGCGGTCGGGAAGTGGTTAAAGTGTTACGCTTTACCCAAATCTACTTACATACCAGTTTAGAGTAAAACTGTAATGAAATAAACAAACTCTATGCGTTTCGAGAATCCATCCTCTCATCAGGAGTATGTCAATAGTAAATATAGATATGAATGAAACGGGATGTATGTTTAAAGGGGTTGTAAAGGTAAAAAATGTTCCCCCTAAATAGCTTTCTTTACCTTAGTGCAGTCCTCCTTCACTTACCTCATCCTTCGATTTTGTTTTTAAATGTCCTTATTTCTTCTGAGAAATCCTCACTTCCTGTTCTGTCTAACTCCACACAGTAATGCAAGGCTTTCTCCCTGATGTGGCATGTCGTGCTCACCCCCTCCCTTAAGGGGGCGAGCAGGAGAGTCAGGACGCCCACTAACACACAGCTCCTTTCTCTATCTGCCACGTAGAGAGCGTCCTGCTCGCCCCCTCAAGGGAGGGGGCGAGCACGACACTCCACACCAGGAAGAAAGCCGTGCATTACTGTGTGGAGTTACAGGCAGAAGAACAGGAAGTGAGGATTTCTCAGAAGAAATGAGGACATTTAAAAGCAAAATGGAAGGATGAGGTAAGTGAAGGAGGACTGCACTAAGGTAAGGGAAGCTATTTAGGGGAACTATTTTTTACCTTTTACAATCCCTTTAATAAAGGAAAGGGATTTTTTTTTTTTTTATCAATTCTATGTATGTAGCGTTGTGTGGAATTCGTTTTTATGATCGTATTATGTACACTAAGAATAATTATTAGTTTACATAATAAATGGACTGTTATTGTTTTTTATATTGTCTGTACCTCTACTTTACTCTGACCGGCCTTACTCAAAGTCCCATGACCACAATTCTTTGCACATATACCCAGTGAAGTGAACAGTCCCGGATACACAGCGATGAAACAAATATCCCTATATAAGTTTTTTACATGTATATCAGCTGTCTTTAGCTGTAAATATTCGTTAGAAAGTTCACATTGTGTTAGAGATGTTCTCGTCCTGTTCAGAACTGGGAGTGGATTATTGGCATACAGCCAAGACAGCTGATTGGAGGAAAGGCACAGACCCCCTCCTCATAGGCAAAGTAAGAAAGGAATCTGATAAGTCAAGCTGCCTGCTAATCTATTTATAGAAACCTCCCATGACACAAACTTCGGGCTGATTTTATCTTCTGTGTTGTAAAACATTTTTAGAAGTTATTAGGCTGATAACAGAGCTACAAAGCAGGAGACAGCTATGGGACACGGTGCTTTGGAGAGATATAAGAAAACACTACAGATTATGTGCCCAGCTCAAATTTCCTGAATTGGGTTTACATCCACTTTAACACCCAGCTTCAGCATATATATGCATTGTTGTCTTGTTGTGGGGTGTGTTCCGTTCCTGCCTTCAGAACTGTGACTGGGCTGTCGCTGACGGATCACGGTCAATAACTGATGTTTGGGGGCCATGAGGATGGACTCCCATTGACGTCGGTACTCTGCAGCCAATCGCAGTACTGCATGATCAGGATCCCCTTCTGCTGACCTCAGATGTCACAGCCAGTTTATAGCGGAAATAAAGGGACCTTAAAACAGGTGTTCTGCATGGGGGGAGTCAGCCGCTACAAATACTGTACTTGCTGACTTTTAATATAAGGACAGTTACCTGTCCAGGGAGTTTGCAATGTCGGCACCTCAGCCAATTTAAGATTGGCTCTCAGATACTGCCACTGCTGCCAATCGTGGTTTAGGGAAACTGGCAGTGAAGCCCTACTGTGCATGCACAAAACGCGATGCGCTTTCTAACTGGTCTGGCGGTGGGGGAAGGAGGAGGAGGCCAAACTTCCAAAGGATGGCGCCGTGGCCGGTCTCCTGGAAGTGGGGACAAGTAGCTGCCAAAAACAGGTACCTGTTCCTGCCAAAACAGGTACCCCCCCCCCCCTTACCATGAAAGGTGCCAAATGTGGCACCGGAGGGGGGGTGGGGAGAACGCAGATCAGTGGAGCTTCCACTTGTGGAACTCCGCTTTAAAGTGGTTGCAAAGTCAGAAGGTTTTTTATCCTAATACATTCTATGCATTAGGATAAAAAACCTGTGTAGAGCAGCCCCCCTCAGCCCAACTAATACTTAACTGAGCTCAATCTTCCTTCTGCGATGTGCACGAGTGCCTTGGCCGTCTGGGACTCTAGCTGAGACACAACAGCAGTGACATTGGCTCCTGCTGCTGGCAATCAAAGTCAGTTAGCCACTCAGAAGAGAGAGGGGGCGGGGCCACACCACAGCTTCATATCTGAATGGACACACAGAGCTGTGGATTGGCTCAGGTGCCCCCATAGCAAGTTGCTTGCTGAGGGGGCATTCAACAGGTGGGAGGAGTCGGGACCGCCAGGACCCAAGAAGAGGATCTAGGCTGCTCTGTGCAAAACCACTGCACAGAGAAGGTAAATAAAACATGTTTGTTATTTTTAAAGAAACAAGAGACTTGAGTATTTAACTTTTACTTCAATGATCCCTGTCCCTTGCAAGCCTCTTCAGCTGTCTTCATTGGCCGGCATGGGATGAGGTCACGCTTGTACAAGCGCAGGAGTCAGACATTTTGGCGAAGAGACTGTGATATAAACTGAGCTGTGCATGCACAGCTCAGTTTTCATGCCAAAGAACACTGTAAGCAAGTAGGTGCTCTTAGTTTGTGACAGCAGGACTTTAGTTCTGCTTTAGACCTAGATTCATACTATTGCGTGTGGAAAACTCCAAGATCTGTGCCAGTTTCCCTCCCTGCATTCAAATCTCTCGCTCTTCCCCGGGTGTCAATGCAATCTTAACGAAACCCCAAAATGGCTACGCGATCCGGTTGCAGTGCAGTTTCATAAATGCTGCATGCACGACTTTGGGGTGCGATGAGGTCCCAATGAGCCTATTCAAAATGAATGGGCTCAAATCGCACTGCACTGAATTGCATTTGAATTGAACAGGAATGCGGCGCAGTTCTTGTGTGATTCACATGCGGTTCATGGTGTGAACTGAGGCTGTTTCCCAAAACCGTTACATTCAAGGCATGTGAATAAGAGCACAAACAATTCTGACAGTTATCAACTGAACGGTCAAGTCATCAAATTCCTGATGTTAGAAACACTCATCACATGTCCAGCAACATTGCAACTGCAGATCTAAACAGAGGCTTGGATGGCTACTCCATTGGCTGTAGTGGATGGGAGAGTTTAGTTCCAGTTTAAAGTGCCAACTCCTGACGACCTAAAGGGGTTATTGCAAAGCGCTCTAAGGCATCACACATTTATATGGGTGCATAACTGCAAATGGCTGCATTCAGAGGGGACTAAATGCCATCTCGGGATACAGAAGCACTCTGTGCTCTTGCTGCAAATACTGGCCAATTGGCTGCAGCTCGTTTTTTTTGTACAGCCAGAACTCTGTAGAAAACTTGGATGTACACTATAAACACCAAGAATTGGTCTGTGACGTGGACGTAATGGTTCAGATAAGTGGTTACGTGTGAATAACAGCGGCGCCGGCCATTGATTTGTATATGTGATGAATCTGACAGCCGCAGCTTGCCGCACAGTGTTCTCAACTGCCAGCAAAAATCTGATTCTTGGCTGCTGCTGTTCAGCCGTGTGAATGTAACCTAATGCTGGCCATGCACTGTACAAAAAATGGTCAAATTTGGTCATTTAGACAGTTCGTTTTTCAGCCAGTTAATGGGCACAACATCGATTAATCGTTTTTGAGCCAAAAAAACAAAGGGCAAGTTTGGAAATGTTCTGACGAACGATAAACTGAAAAGCTGTATAGATCTTGGGACTGAATAAACGGGGAAATTAGAAATTATTTGGCAGGTAAAACAGATCACATTTCTGTATTTCATTTTCGTATTTAGCGGTTTGTCTGCAGTTCTACTTTAAGATTACAGCTGAATTTAAACTGGTTGTAAGCTCTTGCATATAACCAGTGAAGTGACTGGCCTCAAGTGATGCATAGAAATTAAAGAAATACTCCTATGTAGGTTGTACATATTTATCTACAGTCTTCTTTCATACAGCTGTCTGAGGTTTACAATCAAGTCCAGTCACATACTAATAGCCAGATTCAGGTATGGCGGCGCATCTTTCAGGCGGCGTAGCGTATCGTTTTTACGCTACGCCGCCGTAAGTCAGAGAGGCAAGTGCTGTATTCACAAAGCACTTGCCTCCTAAGTTGCGGCGTAGCGTAAATGGGGCCGGTGTAAGCGCGCCTAATTCAAATGAGGATGAGGGGGCGTGTTTTATGTAAATGGGTGGTGACCCGACGTGATTGACGTTTTTTATGTACGGCGCATGCGCCGTCCGTGTACATATCCCAGTGTGCATTGCTCCAAAGTACGCCGCAAGGACGTATTGGTTTTGACGTGAACGTAAATTACGTCCAGCCCCATTCACGGACGACTTACGCAAACGACGTAAGAATTTCAAATTTCAACGCGGGAACGATGGCCATACTTAACATTGATTAGGCCAGCTATTTGTTCGACATAAACGACGTAAGAAAAATTGCGCTGGGCGCACGTACGTTTCTGAATCGGCGTATCTAGTCATTTGCATATTCTACGCCGAACTCAACAGAAGCGCCACCTAGTGGCCAGCCTGCCCTAAATATTGCACCCTAAGATACGACGCGTAGGAGACTTACGTCGCTCGTATCTTAGCCTAATTTAAGCGTATCTGGTTTCCAGAATACGCTTAACTTTAGGACGGCGTAGATTCAGAGTTACGTCGGCGTATCTACTGATACGCCGGCGTAGAGCTATCTGAATCTGGCTTGGCTATAAGTAAGCTTAAATCTTCTCCCGCTCCCATTTCATGCCCTATACTAACTACCCTGTAAAGGAAAGGCATCTATACTTGCCTATTCTCAAGATGCTGCAGTCATGTGATCTCCCCAGAGTCCTGCTTCATTGTAGAGGAGAGATTGGCAACAACGGCTGCAGTGCCTGGGTGATGACGTCACCTATAGGCTTACTATGGGGCATCTGTTATCGGCTGTCCTTATCTACATTTAAATTGGTGGCTTGGAGCCAATTATGTGACCGGAGCACCCTCAGAATAGGCAAGTATAGACATCTTTTCTTTACAGGGTAGTTGGTATAGGGCATAGAATGGGGGTGGGAGTAGGTTTAAGCTTAGTTAGTATTTGACTAAACTTCTACTTTAATTGTTACGTGTTGCATAATTTATTGGTCCGGCCCCAATGGTCTGGTAAGAATGCATATCTCATGTCTGATGTGCTGCTGTGGAAGCTGACATTTTCTGTAGTACTTGATGCTACTACAGTGATGGTTGCGATCCTAAGGTCCTGTGCCAAGCGACTGTCCCCCCTGCATCCTGATCACAGGGGATCACTCATCCTGCACCACCACCATTCATAGAACACCTTGTATTTTTTCAATAAAAGCAAGGCGTTCTCTGATTGGTGATATTACAATCTCCACCTAGTCCACTCAGAGAACGCCTTGTGTTCATGAAAACTGTAAGGTGTTCTGTAAACCGAGCGAGCAACCAGCTTTGGTCAGTATGAAGTATGGCAGCCAGGCCCTCTACATCATAAGTTACAGTGTAGGGCTTTGAACTTTTACATTGCAAGGTTCACACTTTCGTGGCCCGTGTTTGGTCAGGCACGACAGCCCATTTGTTTGAAGTCCCTGCACTACTTCTAAATCGCAGCCTGCGTGGGAACTGCGAGTACAGTGCGGTTCCCAGTGCGGGTGGCATGCCATTAGGATTAATGGCACCTGCCTGCAGGTCCTGTGTTTCACTGTGTGGGTAGTCAAAGCTGCAGGAATATATGTGGGTCCCGCAACAGGTATGAGGCTAGATTTCCACTATTGTGTCCCCAAAGCCACATGAATTAGTGCGACTCTACAATGCAATGTCATGCGACCGGTGAGAACCATGCAAGAACAAGTCAGATCAAAGTAGTGCAAATTTTTTTTTTTGGAGTCGCTGCAACTTGAGTTACACCAATTAGAACGGGGACCATTGAAATGCATGCATTTTGACTTATCATGCGACTTCACATGTGTCACACAACTCGCAGTAGTAGAAACAGAGCCTAAGAGAGGATTTCATGATGGATCAGTTGTGTGGATGGATGGAGGGAGGCTGGTTGGGGGCAGGCCTGGATTTACTCCTTTTGCCACCCCGAGGCCGGGTCCTTCAATGTCGCCCCAAACACACACACCAGTGTACGGTGTCACTTATACACTGCCCACCAATGTACGGTGTCACTTATACACTGCCCACCAATGTACGGTGTCACTTATACACTGCCCACCAATGTACGGTGTCACTTATACACTGCCCACCAATGTACGGTGTCACTTATACACTGCCTACCAATGTTGGAGCACATGGAGCATACTGTTATGAAGCACAGATGTATTCCAGTGCCCCCCTGTGTTGTGTATAAATGAATGTTAGCAGTGTACGCCTGTGTACAGCCGAATCCTACATATACAGGTGGAGGGACACAACTCCGGGGGCCCCACACCTTACTCATCAGGATGATGTCCTGTGATCTGTGCAAGGCATTTTTATAGCATGGGGGACCTCAGAGCCAATCATTTATTCTCCAGGCTCCTCTGGGTTGGCAAGACTGATGAAGAGGAACCCAGGCAGAGAGAGGCTGACTGTTATCAGTGTGTATACCGGGGATAAGCAATTAGCGGACCTCCAGCTGTTGCCAAACTACAAGTCCCATCATGCCTCTGCCTCTGGGTGTCATGCTTGATGCTGTCAGAGTCTCGCTATGCCTCATGGGACTTGTAGTTTGGCAACATCTGGAGGTCCGCTAATTGCTTATCCCTGGTGTATACTGTATATATAATATATCAGGCTGAGCTGAGTGATGATCAGTGATAGGAGGATAATCCTCAGTACAGTAGATGGAGAGCACAGTACAGTGTGTAGTATACAGAGTAATCCTAGATTGGATACTGACAGGTCATCGCATTACAGAGAACCAATATGACACTGAAGAGTCCAGGGGATCTATATTGGGTCCCGACCCCCAGATCTCTGTTCTTGGCAGCCCCGATCACTTGCCCGGTGCCCCCAGTGGCATCCCTCCCCCCCCTTACCCCGTCATTATGGAGGTGCGCATTCACCCCAATGCCGTTCATGGCCACATCTTCCTGGTGGGTGCCCATAGTTCTGATCACAGCTTACAGCACCGGTCACCATCCTCTCCCGGTCCCCAGACTCTCCCGGTCACCCGCCCGGTTGTCCTGGAAGTGAGTGTCCGGGGGAGAGGCAATGATGACAGTGATAACCGGCCCGACACTCCCCCTGCTGGCTGACACTGGTAGTGAAAGTAGAAAATCCCCAACTATATGTAACACCCAACATCGCCTGATCGCCCCAATCTGACTAAATCGTACTGTACATGTCTATACATCTATATAAACTCGGCCTCTGCCGGGACGACAGGTTTTTTCATCCCCCCGTTGCCGCAGCGCCACCTCTGCATCCACTGCCGCCCCGAGGCCTGACCTTGGTGGCCTTGTCAGGAATCCGGCCCTGGATGGGGGACAGTGCACTTGCGGGACTGGAAAAGTCCTGCAAGCAGCATATTTGGGGCAGTTTGAAAGCGGTCCCAACCCCCCCCCCCCCCCCGCCCGTTGAAATGTATGGGCAGCGCCTGAAGAACGCTTCTGAAACGCCGTAACATGGGCGCTTTTAAGCCCCTTTTTCAGCCATTAGCGGGGGTTAAAAGTGTTCCGCTAGCAACCAAAAAGCGCAGTTAAAGCACTGCTAAAACGAGCCGCTCTTTAGCGCCAACGTGGCCATGGCCCCAATGTAAAAGTAGCCTTAAGTGCTTGAAATATTAGAAGGGACGCATATAGCTACAACTACTCAGGTCTAGTGTTTGTTTAAAAGGTAACTCCACCTTTGTGGGGGGAAAAAATAATGTAGCATATACAATTGCAACACAAGTCATATATTGTAATTGAATGTTATGAAAAATAACCTTTCTTTTTCAATTTGCAGCCAATTTTCAGAAAATGCAATATGGCTACCTGGAGGTGTTCTGTACACAGAATGCCCCCCGGAAACATCATTTTCTGCTTGTACGATTGGCTCACAGATGCCTGTACAAACCCAGATACTTTATTGCCTTGTGAAATTAGCAGTGACATCATCCTTGTGTTGTACATAGCCTGAGCAGAGCTGTGGGAAGGACCCATATTATCCATTCTCTACAGGCTGCCTGTGGAAAACAGGAGGGGTGGAGTCCAGACTAGTATCCACACAAGGAGAGCGAGCAGCAATGACCAGTCTTTATTACAGGAAGCTCTTGCACAGAGGTGACATTTCACACAGGATTACTGCACAAAGCACACCAAGATTCAAATACACGTGACAAATGTATTTAGATAATATTTGCTCAATCTGGAGTTCAGTATTGACTATCCAAGACCCTCAAGGTAATTACAAAGGAATGTGTGAATGTTTTATGGCCATGACCATTTGGTAGCCAGTGTCAAAGGTTATCCTATACACGGTCTGTTTGTTTATGGTGCAACCTATTTTTGGCAATGTGTTCAGGTT
Organism: Rana temporaria; assembly: GCF_905171775.1. Taxonomy (NCBI): domain Eukaryota; kingdom Metazoa; phylum Chordata; class Amphibia; order Anura; family Ranidae; genus Rana; species Rana temporaria. Next base: position 348,933,882 of record NC_053492.1, read on the forward strand.
AGCTATGCTGTCAAAGCTTTCCTAACTTCTATAAATACTGCTGATCAATTATGTGTTTGTTTCACTGTTTACCTACTATACAAACTTGTTTACATGTAGGGATAAATAAGAGTCCACATTTCCACCCCCCTCAAATTAAATTGTATGTATAACCAACATTTTTTTTTATTATTTAGTTTTGGAAAAGTCTAACTATTAAAGGGGTTGTAAAGGTTCTATTTTCTAAATAGGTTACTTTAAGCTAGTGCATTGTTGGTTCACTTACCTTTTCCTTCAATTTCCCTTCTAAATGTTTTTTTTGTCTGAATTTCTCACTTCCTGTTCCTCCTCAGTAAGGTGTTCAGTAAGCTGTTCTAAATGACTTTCCACCGCTTGGATGATGGTGGAAAGCTTACTGAGGAGAAACAGGAAGTGAGAAATTCAAACAAAGGGAAGAAAAACATTTAGAACGGAAATCGAAGGAAAAGGCAAGTGAACCAACAATGCACTAGCTTAAAGGAACCAATTTAGAAAATAAAAGACGAACCTTTACAACCTCTTTAAAATGCCTGGCCGTTTATATTGTTGTGTATGAACCATCTCTTAAAGTAAGGGGAATTTTTCTTAGATGTCTCTGGAACAAGGGTTCCTATTTACCACTTACCTTTTGTTCTGGTAACAACTCTAACATTTTGTATTTCCACAAATGTTTGTGATAACCCCAAACCATAACATTTCTACCAGCATGCTTCACAGTTGGTATGAGGTTCCCCTGAAATGCTGTCTACAGTTTTTGCCAAACATGTCTAGAAGGCCTGGTCTTTGCCTGTGCCTTCAAAGACCAACATTAAAAAGGATGTAATCCCTCACATATACCCAGTGAAGTTACCAGTCTCAGATGATGCACAGGGATGAAACAAATCTCCCTACATAAGTTTTTTTTGCATGTATATCTGCTGTCTTCAGCTTTCTATATTCTTTAGAATTCTAACATCGGGTTAGACTTTTTACTTCCTCATTCAGCAGTAGGTATGGATTCTTGGCATACGCTGGGAGACAGCTGATTGAAGGAAAAGCGCACACACCCCCTCCATGTAGGTAGAGGAGGGAAGGGATGTGTAGAGCTGTTCTGTCACAAGACAAGCTCTCTGCTAATCTATTTATAGCTCCCACCCTGACAAACAATTCAGGCTGGTTTTATCTGTGTTGATGGAGAACTTATCATGCTGCTAAAAGAGCAAAGAAACAGCAGAAACACCGACACATGACTAAGGTCTTTGAAGATGGTCAATATGTGGTCAAATTCCATGAATCGGGTTTAAGTCTTTCTTTAATGTTCAGTTCTGTTTAGCAGCAGACAGCTATTGGGCTGATTTTCCATGAGCCAGCCAGTACTGGTCAAAATAGTAGTTATACACCACTTGTAGATTATCTTCCTTACAGTGGAATGGTTAATTTCAAATAGGCCAAATCGTTTTGATTTTGAAAAAAAAAAAATATATAATTGTTTTAATTTGTGTAGGTTGAACGCACACACATCAATAGCAGAGATAACATCCGACCCTAGATATCTGAGGTTTAAACAAGACAGATCTGCCTGCATAATGAGATTATAATCCTTGGCACCTAATCTAGAACACTTGGTACTTCAGGTATTTAAATTGGTGGTAAATATAGGGTTGCACTTTTTCAACTTGGCATGTCTGCATTTTTGTTTAGTTTGGTATTGTAATGCAGATGGGCAGCTCATATAGTCGCAGCAATGTACTTGTATGTCGCTGGTCTCTTCTGGGTACAGGGCGCACAGGGAGAAGGAACAAATAGATTTTTTAGTAAAAAGCAGCACATAATACACACATTAACACTTGTTAGGCACACACTTATAGCTGGATTCAGGATGGCAGGCGCATAGTTGCGGCGGCGTAGCGTATGGCATTTGCACTACGCCGCCGTAAGTTTGCAAGGCAAGTACTGTATTCACAAAGTACTTGCCTGCAAGGTTACGCTGGCGTATCGTAAATGGGGCCGGCGTAAGCGTGCCTAATTCAAATGAGGATGTGGAGGGGCGTGTTTTATGTATATGAAGTGTGACCTGACGTTTTTTAAGAACGGCGCATGCGCCGTCCGTGTACATATCCCAGTGTGCATTGCGGCTAAGTACGCCGCACGGACCTATTGGTTTCAACATGGACGTAAATTACGTCCAGCCCTATTCAGACGACTTACGCAAACAACGTAACATTTTCAAATTTCGACGCAGGAACGACTGCCATACTTAACATTGGTTACGCCACCTAGAGGGCATGTTTTATCTTTAGGCGGCCTATCTCTTACGGAACTGGCGTATCTTTACTGCGACGGGCGGACGTACGTTCGTGAATAGGTGTATCTAGTGATTTACATATTCTGCACCGAACGCAATTGAACGCGACCTAGCGGCCAGCCTAAATATTGCACCCTAAGATAGGACGGCGCAAGCCGTCGTATCTTAGATAGGTTTAAGTGTATCTCTGTTTGAGAATACACTTAAACTTAGGACAGCGCAAATTCCGAGTTAGGTCGGCGTAGCTACTGATACGCCGGCCTAACTCTTACTGAATCCAGCTATTAACTTCTTGTTTACCCTGAGATGCTAACCCCTTCCCAGCCAGTGTCAATAGTATTCGTAGTGTCACTGGTGGTGTCGGTCAGTTCCCACCCAGTGTCAGATTGCCCGCCGCACTATCATAGACCCGCTATAAATCGCTGATCACCTCCATTACTACTATAAAATTCCAGTGTGTGTATGTGTGTGTGTGTATGTGTGTGTGTGTATGTGTGTGTGTGTGTATGTGTATATATATATATATATATATATATATATATATATATATATATATATATATATATATATATATATATACACACCATAGTTTGAAGACATAACTTTCACACAAACCAATCAATATACACTTATTGGGTTTTAATTTTCGCAGAATACATTTTGGTCCAAATTTATTAATAATTTCGATTTTTACTTCTTGTATATGTTTTTGTAGCGGAAAGTAAAAAAATATTGTTTTGTTTTTTTGTTTGTTTTTTTACACTCATTTTTCATTTATATATATATTAAAAAATAAAAAACCCAGTGGTGATCAAATGCCACTAAAAGAAAGCTCTGTGTGAAAAAAGACATCAATCTCACTTGAGTAGATATTACCAGTTAAAGTAGCACAGTGCTTAATGGCAAAAAAAATGAGGTAAAACCTTTTGGAGCTCAAGTGGTTAACGTCACTTTCTTCTTTTATATTAAATGTTACGCCTTTTAACCTCCCTTTTTTTTTTTTTTTTTTTTTTCCCCTCTTACCAGTGTTGAATCTGGAAGCTGAATATACAGTATCTCACAAAAGTTTCTACACCCCTCACATTTTTTGAAAATATTTTATTATCTTTTCATGTGACAACACTGAAGAAATGACACGTTGCTACAATGTAAAGTAGTGAGTGTACAGCTTGTATAACAGTGTAGATTTGCTGTCCCCTCAAAATAACTCAACACAGCCATTAATGTCTAAACCACTGGCAACAAAAGTGAGTACACCCCTATGAAAGTGAAAATGTCCAAATTTGGACCAATTATCCATTTTCACTCCCCGGTGTCATGTGACTTGTTGGTGTTACAAGGTCTTAGGTGTGAATGAGAAACAGGTGTGTTAAATTTGGTCTTCTCTCTCTTACTGGTCGCTGGCAGTTCAACATGGCACCTCATGGCAAAGAACTCTCTGAGGATGCTCTACATAAAGATGGCCTAGGCTATAAGAAGATTGCCAAGACCCTGAAACTATGCTGCAGCACGGTGGTCAAGACATACAGCAGTTTAACAGGACAGGTTCCACTTGGGAACAGGCCTCACCATCGGCGACCAAAGAAGTTGAGTTCAAGTGCATGTCTTTGGGAAATAGACATATTCGTGCTTCCAGCCATGCTGTAGAGGTTGAAGGGGTGGGTCAGCCTGTCAGTCTCGGACCATACGCCGCACACTGCATCAAATTGGTCTGCATGACTTTCGTCCCAGAAGGAAGCCTCTTCTAAAGATGATGCACAAGAAAGTCTGCAAACAGTTTGCTGAAGACAAGCGGACTAAAGACGTGGATTAGTGGAACCATGTCCTGTGGTCTGATGAGAACATGATAAATTTATTTGGTTTATATGGTGTCAACCAGCTGAGGAGTACAAAGACAAGTGTGTCTTGCCTACAGTCAAGCATGGTGGTGGGAGTGTCATGGTCTTGGGGCTGTGTGAGCTCTGCCGGCACTAGTGAGCTATAGTTCATTGAGGTAACCATGAATGCCAACAAGTACTGTGACATACTGAAGCTGAGCATTATTCCCCTCCCTTCGCAGACTGCGCCGCAGGGCATTATTTTAACATAACGACCCCAAACACACCTCCAAGATGACCACTGCCTTGCTAAAGAAGCTGACGGTAAAGGTGATGGACTGGCCAAGCATGTCTCCAGACCTAAACCCTGTGGAGCATCTGTTTGGCATCCTCAAACGGAAGGTGAAGGAGCGCAAGGTCTCTAACATCCATCAGCTCTGTGATATCGTCATGGAGGAGTGGAAGAGGATTCCAGTGGCAACCTGTGAACTCCATGCCCAAGAGAGTTAAGGCAGTGCTGGGAAAATTAGGGTGGCCACACAAAATATTGACACTTTGGGCCCAATTTGGAAATTTTCCCTTAGGGGTGTACTCACTTTTGTTGCCAGCGGCTTAGACATTAATGGCTGCGTGTTGAGTTATACATGATGTATACTCGCGACTTTACATTGTAGCAAAGTGTAATTTCTTCAGTGTTGTCACACGAAAAGATATAATAAAATATTTACAATCACACTCACTTTTTTTTGTGTGTGATTTTATATATATATATATATATATATATATATACATACATACATACATACATACATACATACATACATACATACATACATACACATACATACATTTTTTTTACTTGTTTCTTGTGAATCAAGGACATTGAAATATGAGCCATTAATTTGCGAATTGTCACATTCTTTTTTGGCTCGCTACAGTTTGAAGAGAGCTTTTCAGCTAAAATCCATTATAGTAAGTACTTATGATGGATGAAGAAAAAAGTAAAGCACCGATCATTCATGGGATGGAGACAGCTGCATATACTTTTGCATGTACATGTAACATGCAGTTCGTTCGTTTTTCAGTACTTCAAGAGATGTTGCTCCTCTGAAATGTTTGCTTGTATAGGTAATTGTGCCCAAATTAAAAACACATGGGGCTTAGTCTTCTCTTTTTAAGTGAATCGAGCCTTGTTTGTTACCCAGGGGGCTGTTTATACCATAGACCAGTGGAGTCCAAACTTTTTTCAAAGAGGGCCAGATTTGATGAAGTGAACATGCGTGAGGTCCGACCATCTTGCCTGACATTCTTTGAATCATAAACATTTGGTCTAGGCGTGTTCCTCCAAGCACCAATACACTGCCCAACAAGAATTCTCTTGCCTTTGTGGCTGTGTGTGAGTAAAGAGATGAGCTTGGGCGTATTATTTGGATATACTGTATTTATTGGCTTATAACACATGCCTTCACTTTAAGAACAACGTTTCAGGATTTTTTTTTTACTTTAACCACTTCCCGACCGCCGCATGTATATGTACGTCCACAGAATGGCACGTACAGGCAATGGGCGTACAGGTACGTCCTTGCCTTTCCGCGGGTCGGGGGTCCGATCGGGACCTCCCCCGCTACATGCAGCGGTCGGATTCCCGCGGGGAGCGATCCGGGACGACGGCGCGGCTATTCGTTTATAGCCGCTCCGTCGCGATCGCTCCCCGGAGCTGAAGAACGGGGAGAGCCGTATGTAAACACGGCTTCCCCGTGCTTCACTGTGGCGGCTGCATCGATCGAGTGATCCCTTTTATAGGTAGACTCGATCGATGACGTCAGTCCTACAGCCACACCCCCCTACAGTTGTAAACACACACTAGGTGAACCCTAACTCCTACAGCGCCCCTTGTGGTTAACTCCCAAACTGCAACTGTCATTTTCACAATAAACAATGCAATTTAACTGCATTTTTTGCTGTGAAAGTTACAATGGTCCCAAAAATGTGTCAAAATTGTCCGAAGTGTCCGCCATAATGTCGCAGTCACGAAAAAAATCGCCATTAGTAGTAAAAAAAAAAACTATCCCCTATTTTGTAAACGCTATGAATTTTGCGCAAACCAATCGATAAACGCTTATTGCGATTTTTTTTTTTTTTTTTTTTTTTTTTTTTTTACCAAAAATAGGTAGAACAATACGTATCGGCCTAAACTGAGGAATTTTTTATATATATATATATAATGTTTTGGGGGGATATTTATTACAGTAAAAAATATTGCATTTTTTTAAATTGTCGCTCTATTTTTGTTTATAGTGCAAAAAATAAAAACCGCAGAGGTGATCAAATACCACCAAAAGAAAGCTCTATTTGTGGGGAAAAAGGATGCCAATTTTGTTTGGGAGCCACGTCGCACGACCGCGCAATTGTCAGTTAAAGCAACGCAGTGCCGAATTGTAAAAACGCCTTTGGGCATTTAGCAGCATATTGGTCCGGGGCTTAAGTGGTTAAATAACTGTGAAGCAAAATAAGGGTCAGTGCCCATCTGCAGCCTCACAGGTACCCACCATTGCCAAGAATTCACCCATGAGCACCAAAGTTTACCTACAGGAGAATCTCCTGTTTACACGGCGGCCTCTTTAATAGAAAGTCCCGCCGCCTTTGATGGACAGAACAGTCCACTTGCAGCGCCAGAGATGGGACTTCCTATTACAGAGGCCGCCTGTAAACAGGAAATTCTCCTGTGTATGTTCGGCGCTCGTCCCGCCTCCTCCCCTGTCCTCCAAGGCATATACATCTTTGAGGCCCCGGCGCTGGGAGATCCGGAATTTCCGACAACAAATGTTTGAGAGCTGGCTCTCAATTTTTCCGACTGCAAAAGTTCTTGTTGGAAATTCCGATAGTCTGTAGCCGATTCCGACGCACAAAAATCCGGAATCATTGAACTTAATTTTTCTCGGCTCGCCGTAGTGTTGTACGTGACCGCGTTCTTGACGTTCGGCATTTCCGACATTTGTGTGACCGTGTGTATGCAAGACAAGTTTGAGCAAACAATCCGCCGGATAAAATTCCTCAGTTTTGATGTCAGAATGTCCGATCGTGTGTACTCGGCATTAGAGTGCAAAAGACTTGAAAACTACTCTAAACATACAGCCAGAGCTACAATGGAATGGTTTAGATCAAAGCATATTCATGTGTTAGAATGGCCCAGTCAAAGTCCAGACCTAAATCCAATTGAGGATCTGTGGCAAGACTTGAAAATTGCTCTTCACAGATGAGCAATGACAGAGCTTGAGCTATTTTGCAAAGAAGAATTGGAAAAATGTCACTCTAGATGTGCAAAGCTGGTAGAGACATCCCCAAAAAGACTTGCAGCTGTAATTGCACCGATAGGTGGTTTTACAAAGTATTTACTCAGGGGTGCTGAATACAAATTCACACCACACTTTTCACATATTTATTTGTAAAACAAAATAATTTTCCTTCTACTTCACAATTATGTGCCACTTTGTGTTGGTCTATCACATAACATCCCAATAAATTCCATTTATGTTTTTGGTTGTAACATGACAAAATGTGGAACATTTTCAAGGGGTATGAATACTTTTTCAAGGCACTGTATGCAGCGATAGATGCTATTCTGTAATGGTGGTGATTAGCAACTTATAGTGGGAGTGTGATGGGGCCCTACCCTAAGACCCCATTCACACCTAAGCGTTTTGTAGCTTGAAGCCTGAAGCTACAAAACGCTGGAGGGGAAAAAATCAATTATTCTCTATGGAGATGGTTCACATCTCCACTACAAAACGCCTGAAGCCAGAAGTTCAAAAACGCCTGAAGCGCAAACAAGTTCTGGGACTTTTTTTTGGGCGTATTTGGGAGTTTTTCTGCTTTTAACATTGGTGACCCTTGACCTGTCTAAAATCGCTGTAAAAAATGCCGCAAATATCGCGGCAAAACGCGGTAAAAAAACGCAGCAAAATCGCGGCAAAATACTACGCTCAGGTGTGAATGCAACCTAACAGACACTATCTGAGAGGGTCGCTAACTGACGTCTTTAAGTGATAATACTGTAAACTATACTAATTACACTGGCTGGAAAGGGGTTAATTGTGTGCCTAACAATGTGTAATCTGTACAAATTTTACTTTCTAATCTGGCTGTTTTTTCTCTCTGCTTTTCAGAGAGAAGAAACAGCCAGATTGTTATGCACACAGAGTTCTGTTTGTAAAAACAGAACTATGTGTAAATGGACACAGCAGGTTTCAGCCAAAATCATTGACTGAAATCGCAGCCTGGGTCAGCAGGGGGCGTGTGCATGCGCGCCCCATACCCGGAAGAAGGCTGTGGCGTACATATACGTAATTGTGCCTGTACCTGCTGCCTGCTCGCAGTATATTTACTGTGAGCAGTTGGCAGATGGTTAAAGTGCCAAGCAATATGTGAAATTTCTAGAAACTCAATAGAACAGCAGGGGAGATTGTAACAGAAGCGGCTATCAGACCCCTGCCCTCCTCACCATCTCATGACCAAGGACTGGCCAATCTCGCATTGCGCGGTGACTTGCCTAACAATGCCACTCTCGGCTGCACCGCGCACAAAGATTTTCCAGTTTGCGGGACCCAATCTAGGTGCCTGGAAGTAATTGTCACTGGGTAAATTGAGCATTAAGCCCCCCCCCCCCCCCTCCCTTTGAATGAGAAGGAACACCTAATCTTGGCAATGCCAACTATGGTTTTAGAATAAACATCTGTAACACACACTGTCACCACAGACGGGTATACACAGAAGATTTTTACTGTTCAGTAGCACTCTTCAAGAGATTCTTTTAGGCTGCATTAAAGGGGAGTTCCAGCCTTTTTTTAAGTTTTATTAAGTCAGCAGCTACAAAAAGTGTAGCTGCTGGCTTTTAATAAACACACTTACCTGCTCCACGGCTCCAGCGACGCGCCGGCCGGGGCTCCGCTCCTCGCCCTCTCCTAGTGTGGGCACCCGGCAGTGACAGCTTTCGGCTTCATGGCCGGGCACCCACTGCGCATGCGGGAGCGGCACCGCGCATGCGCGAGCGACGCGGCGCCGTCCGATTGGACAGGCGCTCGCCTACAGGGAGGGGCTGCAAGAAGGCGATTAAGCTAATCGCCTTTCCAGCCCCTCGGCGGAAGGAGGAAGTGGGACAGGAAGTCCCCCTTCTCCTGAAGCCCCCCACCCCCCCCCCAAAAAAAAAATTACATGCCAAATGTGGCATGTAAGGGGGCGAGGAGTGGGTTAAGCGGAAATTCAATTTTTAGGTGGAACTCCGCTTTAAGACAGTTTTAACACTTTTTTTTTTTTTTTTTCAAAATCAGGTTTAATAATGAAAAGGTCAAATCGGTGCAAATAATTACAGAGAAAATGGTGTTCTATTGTCTCTTTATTTCTTTGTAACAACAAAGAACTAAAAAATGGCCTGAAAAGGGAAGAATACTTGCAGTGTCCTTGGGTGTCCTTTCATGACCATGTCTCCAATACAATTTTCGTTTAGTATTCATATCTTGCAATATCTCCAGTTTACAGTTTGCCAACCAGTAACTTATTGTCCAGCATGAATTTTGCTTCAAAATAAATATGGCAGGTTTCAGGTGTCTACTTTACTTAGGTGGGATAAGGGGTACCACAGGCTCCCGTATGGTCTGACATAGGGGTGTCTATATTTGGAATGTTACAAATTAACCGAGGAAAGTAAATAAATATGTTCATATTCTGGCTGTGCTATTATTGGTTCAGGAGTTACAACTGCTAACCTACCTGCAGCTATCGGTATTGGCCTCCAACTGAGCTATTTACGACCGGTATCTGTTGGTTCTCTGGATTGTTCAGCTTGTGAGGGTGACCCTTTTATAAGGGTTTCCAGATGGTAATGTGGATTGGCTAATGGAAAGGATCTGTGTGCAGATCAATGGACTCAGAAGGTCCTGACATCAGTTAACAGTTTGTGTATGGTATAACTGAAAGAAAAGGATAGAGGGGGGGGGGGGGGCACAAGGTCACTGTGGTTATGCCCTTCACATGACTGAGATGAGCTGAGACATGAATAAAATGGCTGCTACGTACACAGCTGGTTGTGGGCCCAGTACGCACGACCATTAACCACTTCCCATCCTGCCTATTGACATGACGTCCACAAGGTGGCTCTGCCAGCCGCTAGGGGGCGCACCCGCCGTGTCACTCGGGTGCCGATGCGTGTGCCAGTTACAGAACCAGGGATGTGAATCTCTGGATCTCCGATCCACGTCCTGTCAGGGAGGGTAGACCAATCGTGTGTTCCTTGTACATAGGGACACCGATCGGTCACCTCCCCAGTCGTTCCCCTCTCCCTACAGTTTGAATCACTCTCTAGGGAACACATTTAATACCTTGATCGCTCCCTAGTGTTAACCCCTTCCCTGCCAGTCACATACTGTAATCCCTGCGTATTTATAGCTGTATAAATGTGAATGGTCCCAAAATCGTGTCAAGTGTCCGATCTGTCCGCCGCAATATTGCAGTCCTGACAAAAATCGCAGATAACTGCCATTACTAGTAAAAAAAATAATAATAAAAAAAATTTCAACTATCCCCTATTTTGTAGGCGCTATAACTTTTGCGCAAACCGATCACTATACTCCTTATTGCGATTTTTTTTTTTTTTTTTTTTTACAAAATTCTGTAGAATACATATCGGCCTAAACTGAGAAAATATATATATATATATATATATATATATATATATATATATATATATATATATATATATATATATATTTTTTTTAAATTGAGATATTTATTATAGCAAAAAGTAAAACATATTGGGGGCTATTTACGAAAGGCAAATCCACTTTGCACTACACGTGCAGTTGCTGTAGATCTGAGGGGGACATGCAAGGAAAAAAAAACAGCATTTTAGGTTGCACATGATTGGATGATAAAATCAGCAGAGCTTCCCCTCATCTATAGCGACTGCACTTCCAAGTGCACTTGTAGTGCAAAGTGGATCCGACTTTCGTAAATAACCCCATTGTGTGTGTGTTTTTTTTTGTATAGCGCAAAAAATAAAAACTGCAGAGATGATCAAATACCACTAAAATAAAGCTCCATTTGTGGGGGGGCGTCCATTTTGTTTGGGAGCCACATCGCACGATCGCGCAATTGACATTCAAAGCGTGACAGTGCTGAAAGCTTAAAATTGGCCTGGGCAGCAAGGGGGTGAAAATGCCTGGTATTGAAGTGGTTAAATATCGCTGAACTAATTTTGGATTGTTGGTACATCGGCTCCAACCTGAGCTCTCAGTTTTTTTTGGGGGCTGAATGAAACTTGTAGGACGGTGTACAAGGCGTAAAATGGCCCTTTCTCTAAACCCATTGATCGATTATGCAGATCAGCGGACTTATTTACCTATTGCCCTCTGATTCCTCTTCATGTAACAAATGTTGTATTAGGCCTTGTTCACATCTGTGTGTAACTTTTTAGGCATGTTAGCCATGAACTCTATAGAACATGTGTTTTGATGAAAGCACACCATATGTGGAACATGCAGGACTTGCTTTATTTTTTATATGCACTGTACCTAAAATGCATTAAAAGGCATAAATGTGTAGGGGTCTTAGAGGTTGATTTACCAAAAGTCGATATTTCTGATTTATGCTACACAGCTCTATTCTAAAAATAGGTGATTTGCATGGTTTAGTTATCTTCCACCCAATAATGCTTTTGTTTAAATAAATGACCTGTGATCTCTTAATTAAAAAGTATTGTTTCCTTTGTGGTAGAATTCACAGTGCAGTTATAAATGTCAGATTTCATTATATCCCACACTTGTATAGGCAATAGGACATTCCTTATTTGTGAATATGGCTCTGTATGTTACAAATGCAATTAATGTCAGTTCACCTGTTTTATTCTCTTAGGTACAAAGGATCCCTAATGGATGATGGTGCCTTGATCCAAGCTGCTGCTCAAGGAGCCCTTTCTCCCGAATATACCAAGCTCTGTGCATGGCTGGTTGCTGAGCTGAAATTGTTCTGCACAATAGAAGAAAGTGTGGAAGGCACTAATAGTAAGTCATTGACCACTTAAAGACCGGAAGATTCTCCCCCCCTTAATGACCAGGCCATTATTTGCGATACGGCACTGCGTCGCTTTAACTGACAATTGGGCGGTCGTGCGACCCTGTACCCAAACAAAATTTACATCCTTTCCCCCCCCCCACAAATGGAGCTTTATTTTGGTGGTATTTGATCACCTGTTTTTTTTTTTTTACGCTATAAACAAAACTTTTGGGGGGAAAAAAACTATTACTTTTTGCTAGAATAAATATCCAAAAAATAAAAAAACATCTTCATCTGTTTCGGTCAATATGTACTCTTAATATTTTTGGTTTGCGCAATAGTTATAGCATCTACAAAATAGGGGATAGATTTATGGCATTTTGATTATTTATTTTTTTACTAGTAATGGCGGTGATCAGCGATTTTTAGCGGGATTGCGGATCAGACACTTTTGACACTTTTTTGGGACCACTAACATTTATACAACGATCAGTGCTTTATAAATGACACTGGCAGGGAAGGGTTTAACACTAGTGGTGATCAAGACGTTAAATTTGTTTCCTGGGAGGTGTTTCTAACTGTGGGGGTTGGCGTACTCACTGGAGGAGAGTGATCGCTCTTCCTGATCACTGGGAACAGACGATCACACTTTACTGTCAGAACTGGGATCTGTTTGTTTACATTGACAGATCCTGTTCTGGCTTTCTGTGGAGCGATTTTTGGATGACATTGCGACCGCTGGTCATGCACATAGGCTCCCCCGCCACTCACCGGGCGTGCACCTGCTATAGCTTTAAAGGGAGCAGACGTACAGCTACAGCGACTTGCAGGAATGAGCCAACCTCCTGAAGCATGACGGTGGCTGGTCGGCATGTGGTTGAAGTGTGACCTAACCAGGGCCATCTTGGCTGTTTACATATTGTAGATTTGAAATAAAAATGAATGGTTGTGATTCTGAAAAATTAGCCACGCTGTAAACCAGTGATGAACCGTCTTCCTTACTTGGGCCTCTTGCACATGAGAGTAAAAAAATAAAACAAGTTTTATTTTTTTTGTTTAATCTAAACACCGGTCCATTGTCATCTTCGGAATAATGCACACAGCTATGTAAAGGGAAGTAATACAGCAATAAATACAGAGCAGTAGTACAAGCAATTTACTGCAGCTCTTGTGAAAAAAAAGAAATTACTGTTAGTGTGGCAACCTTTCCTTAAATCTTTTGCCCTTGTTGTCTTAATCTCATTTTTTTTCTGTCAGTAAATACCTTAAAGAGCCCTCTTACTGTTTCTTATCTGGTCATTGGCCTAGGCTTATGACATCACTCGCTCACAGTATATATAAAATAATACCTACTTGGCCGGTTTCTATAATCACACCCAGTTTTAGAAATGAGGCCCTTTTTAGCCTCAACGAATCCATTGGAACGAATGTGCAAATCTGTTCCCCACAAACAAGGATTAATCTCTGAGACATACTCACCTCCTAACCCCCGAAACTGCGCAGCCCCCATATTACGTTGGTAAGTGGGAAAAGAATCTTAACATTACAATAGACCCTCCCGATTGGTTGTATATCTGGCAGGCTACTAAATACTCTTCTCCCAATATTGCTGCCTTGGAGACAAACTATAAAGTACTTACAAGGTGGTATCTGGTCCCGTCAGGATTGTCAAATTCCTCCTACAACACTCTCCTCTCTGTTTTCGAAGTTGTATTGAGGCAGGCACACACATCCCCCATTTGGTGGCATACCCTATAGTGCGCTCATTTTGGTCAGAGATGTTTGCAATTCGTTCAAAAATTTTCACTATACCTTTGTTGCCGGACCCAACTGTAGCTCTCCTGAACAGCAAACCTGAGGCTCTAACCCACCGCCAATTTAAGCTTCTGCTCCACATCACCACAGCTGCCAAACAGACAATTGCTCAGGCCTGGAAAGTATCCATCCTTATGCATACTGGCTACTAAACCTAGTTACTCACGCACTGATTCACATTAAACTTGAAGCAGTCATCCTGGACAAAGTGCACACATTTAAGAAACTTTGGAGACCCTGGGCTACTCATTACCTACCCTCTGTATTCAATGACACCCTACTGCTCCCCTAATATCCACTATGCATAGACCCTCTGATCCAAACCCTAATTTGCACATTGAAGCACATGACGCACACGCCTTCTGCGCCCCCCCCCCTTTTTATATTTCTCCCCCTCCCTTGAGTCCTCCCCCCTCCTTTCATGCTGCTCCATTACATTCCTTCTGCCTCTGTCTTTTCCTTGTTTTGCCTCCAGGCAGCCCTTTCTGCCTGGTTCAAGCCCCTAGGTAGGCCTTCCTCCGAGTGCTTTATTACCACTCACCCCGGTGTACAGTTTCCCAGGATTCTTGGACTTTTTGGCACTCCCCTCTAGGGGGTGAGCCAAACTGCTGGGCACCTGTTGGGTGGCCCTTACATGATTCTACCCCCATGAAACCATTCCCCCGGTTTATCCCTCTCTTTACACATGTTTGAATTGGTACCTTTTGTTTGACATGTCCGCCCATGCTAAATGCTACTTGTTTCTTGATTCTGCATGGTTATCTCATGCTCCATATGTGACATACTTGCCTATCTTGTACTAGTTGTACTTGCAGCTGAATACTCGTTCATTACTCTACTTAAAAAAAAAAAAAGAAGAAATGAGGCCCTTTTATGAATGTGAATTGGGGTTGCACTGATATCACTTTTTTAAGACCGAGTAAAAGTACCAAAACTTTTTATCAAATACTCGCCAATGCTGATTACCGATGCACTTTTATGTCGTGACAGTTATCAAAGCACAATACAGACTATTGATATAGGTGCCACTGATTTGCGGCACTTATGGGCACTAATAGGCGGAACTTATGGGCAATGATAGATGAAACTGTTTGGTATGCAGTGGCACTGAAATTCAGCACTAATAATTGCCGGCAGCTTGGCATGATAAAATTAAAATCGATAAGAGTGAGTATACAAGAGCCCATCTTGATGCACCCTGCACTCGGCCTCAGTAAGCCTAGTCAGAATTTAGCAGTGGACATCTTGTTACATCCAGCCTATATAGTTGGTGAACTATATGGGCTGGGTGTAACGGGACGTCCACTGCCGCCTTGTGACTGCAGGCTACTGAGGCCGAGTGCATGGTGTACCAAAATGGGCGTTGCAGTGTACAGTCTCTAGCGGAAACTTGGGCCGCCACTTCCGTTATTGATTGACGACCCGGGTCACCAATGCTGATGGGTGGCACATGCAGCTGCGACCCACACCCCTGACCCATAAGTTTACCTTCCGCTGCAAGAACTCGCTCTTACTGTGCTCTTCTCCGCCCACTGACTTCCGGGAGCCAGTCTGCATGCAAAGGTATCGGGTGAAGCATCGGGAGCATTTGCCCGAGTATCGGTGCAACCCTAATGTGAATGACAGACTGTTCTGCACAGTCAGAAGTTACTTTAAGTATGCAGAAAGTATGCTCAGTCTATAAAAGACATAGGTGTTGATTTTGATAAAACGGGAAAGTGCAATATCTGGTGCAGTTGTGCATGGTAGTCAATCGGCTTCTAAGTTCAGCTTGTTCAATTAAAGCGGGGTTCCGGGGACATAATTTTTTTTTTTTTTGCAAGCTAAAATTAATCACATTAAACAGTCCCTAAAACGTATTAACAGCAAATAACAGTACATGGAGCTGTAAGGTGAGCTTCAGTTCATTGCAAATAAATGCATACTATGATATGATATATATATATATATTTATTTATTTATTTTTGTACCACACTGCTCTGCACCCAGGGGCTCTGTTGGAGTGTGAACAGGGCACATAGAAAATACTGTAATTGTTTTCTGTGTGCTCTTGTGACCAGTGATGATGTAGGAAAACGCCAGTCACTGCACCCAGTTGGAAGGAGCCCTTAGCCGTGTCTGTAGACTAAAAAAACATGTGCCCCCCTAGATTATGGAGATGAAGGGGGAAGTGTTCTGTAGTCCTATGCTAGGGTGATAGTGCTGCACCTTCATATATAGAGTATAGGGAGTGAGCACCTCCCTAGAACTGGAAGTGTTACTGGCAGGCTCAGCCTATTAACCTCCCTGGCGGTATGATTATTTCAGAAAAAAGGTGCTGAAAGCGGTACCATTATTTGCAAGGAAATTTGGCGTTTTATACTGTAGGCCTGTAATTCTTAGGAATAACTCGCTTAAATCTGACCAAACAAGAGTCTAGTAGGCATCCCGGGTATGACATATTTTTTTTAAAACAAAATTATAATATAATAAATAATTATAAATATAACAAATAATATAATTCTAATAAAAATTATTCAATAATGTAATCAACTAAAAATCACTGAAATTTGCTCAGTTGCAGAATTGTTGCTGTCATTCATTTATTTTTTTTTATTTTTTTTTATGACGAATTTCCCCACAAATCGCCATCGCACAATTCTGCAGGTGATTATAATTTATTATCGCTGTTTTCTAGCTGCTCTAAAACCATTTTTGACATAAAGGGACACTTTTGGTTGCTATGGACAATATACAGTTTGCAGGGAGAAAGAACCGTTTTTTTTATTATATAAAAGAACATGTAGGGCATTGGGCAGACCACTAGGGACTAGGGGGTCTGTTTTTTTTTTACATACAGTATTGTAATCTATAAGATTACAGTATACTGTATGTATAGTGTTTGTTTACCTTTTTGAATTTGGCGCCGATCTCCGCCCCCGTGCGTCGTAACGTCGCAGGGAACGGAGATCGACGGCACACGGGGACACTGTGTGAATCGAGCGAGGTCCCGCTCGCTCACACAGCGCGGTGGAATCGCTGGATCTAGGAACAAGGTAAGCCAGCGCGCGCTGCAGGCTCTGCATAGCTACCCCGAGCGTGACTCGGGATACCGTGTTTTTTTTTTTTTTTTTTTTTTAGCACAAAAAAATCCACCCCGAGTCACACTCGGGAATACCGCCAGGAGGGTTAATGAAGGGAGGAGAAGATGAGGAAGGCTAAAAAAAAAAAGGTAGGAAGACAGCCACTACATTTTAAGTATTATGTTTTCTTATTCTTGAGCTGAAATGAGCTTTAGGATTGTTATACTTTAACAGAAAGATACATAAAATGTTTAAATGTATGTATGTGTTTTATAGGTCCTGCAGAGGCAGAAGGATTTCAACTAGAAGTTAGTGGTCTTTTGACAGAGATGAACTGCCCATACAACTCTTTGACATCTGGAGATGTCACTAAGCGCCTTCTAGAAAAGAAGAACTGCCTACTTTTACTAAGTAAGTAACCTATGGATAACCAATGTAGACCTTTTGCAGTACCTATTGCACAAGGCAAGTATGCTAATGTGTTTTAGACCCCTTTCACAATTGTGTGACTTGAGACTGCAAAGTCACATGACAAGTCTTATCCCATGATTTCCAACAAGTACCGTTCTCATCTATGTGCCTTCAAAGTAGTCCCTGCACTACTTTAGTGCAACTTGAGGACCATAGCCCTCAAGATTACACAGGCATTGCTTCAAGTCATGGCAAAGTCACGTGACTTTCAGGTTGTACAAGTGTGAATGGGGCCTAAAGGGATAAATCCTCTTTGGCAGAGCTTAACTTGCTTAATGTTCTACTTGCCTTTTACAGTGGATATAGAAAAGAATCACCCCCCCCCCTTTTTTTTTTATTGCATGTTGTTGCTTTGCAGCCTGAAATGAAGACAGTTTTTGATTTATCCAACTGTAGTTACTCACTGCACTTCCTAGGCTCTGGAAACACGAGACCAGCAAATCTGGCTATAGTTACACCCCAAGAACTAGGCAACCAGTTTTTGGAGTCAACCATAATAAGAACTGTTTTAGTTGAACAAGAATACCAGCTTTTATACACTCCAGGAGGACACCCCCCCCCCCTCCCAATCATATTACCTTAACAATACAAACTGCACACAGTAATATGACAACAACCAACATATACTAATAAACATTGTTAATTGGACACCTGGATGACTCAGAGGTCCCATTGCAGGTCAGTATAAACAAAGACCTTCATACAATAGCAGGAGACCTACTTTCAATAAACGCATTATGGCCGGGTGCCCCAGACAGGTGGCATGCCGATGACATCAACAATCTGCTATGAGTCCCAAGCTGGCAGAGACTATCATGACTTTTTTAATAATGTCCTTTTGCATTACATAACAGAACATCTTCCTAAATGTTTATAGCTCCCTCAAATGTTTGGGCTCATAGTTGGTAGGCAAGAGGCTAGCATCCAGTCCCCTCCAAAAGCCTCTGTCCCAGATGAGTATTGCAATACCCCTTGAAATTTTACAACCAAAAGCTTAAATATTATTGAGATTTTATGTGATGGCCCAACACAAAGTGGCACATTAATTGTAAATGATTTTCATATATATATATATATATTTTTTTTTTTTTTAAATATCTGAAAAGTGTGGCGTGCATTGTATTCAGCCCCCTTTACTCTGATACCCCTAACTAAAATCCAGTGGAACCAATTGCCTCAGAAGTCACCTAATTAGTGAATCGAGTCCACCTGTGTGTAATTTTATTCTCTGTATAAAT
Source organism: Rana temporaria (assembly GCF_905171775.1). NCBI lineage: Eukaryota > Metazoa > Chordata > Amphibia > Anura > Ranidae > Rana > Rana temporaria. The sequence goes on from NC_053492.1 coordinate 348,952,633, forward strand.
ACCTCTGTTCTGTAAAGCCCTCAGAGGTTTGTCAGAGAACCTTGGTGAACAAACGGCATCATGAAGGCCAAGGAACACACCAGACAGGCCAGGGATAAAGTTGTGAAGAAAGTTTTAAAAAAGGGTTAAATTATAAAAAATAAATAAAAAAAATCCCAAGCTGTGAACCTTACAGAGCACTGTTCAATCCATCATCAGAAAATGTAAAGAGTACGGTACAACTGCAAACCTACCAAGACCTGGCCATCCACCTAAACTGACAAGGAGAGCATTTTTTAGAGAAGCAGCCAAGAGACCCATGGAAACTTTGGAGGAGCTGCAGAGATCAACAGCTCAGGTTGAAGAATCTGTCCACAGGACAACTATTAGTCCTGCACAAAATAAATCTGGCCTTTTATGGAAGAGTGGCAAGAAGAAAGCCATAAGAAATCCTGTTTGCCAGAAGCCATGTGGGGGACACAGTAAACAAGAAAGAAGGTGCTCTGGTCAGATGAGACCAAATTGAACTTTTTGGCCTAAAAGAAAAAACTCTGTGTGGCGGAAAACTAACACTGCAAACCATGAAACGTGGCCTGAGCGTCATGTTGTGAGGATATTTTTCTTCAGCAGGGACAGGGAAGCTGGTCAGAGTTTAAAATATAAACAAAAAAGTGTAGCGCCGGATAGTAAGTGAATGAGTGACAAAAAAGTATAAAAATTGATAATTAGTGGAATGTCCATAAATCATGCAACGTTCTAGGTAAAACATGCATGAACAGTTCATAAGCGTGAGTATCCAATAAACTCAAACATTTGTGCAAATAAAGGTGATGTCAATCAAATCCTGTGCGGCCCGCCACCTTAGGTAAAAATGAACTTTCAACTTTAAACAAAGGTTTGACGTATGTACCACCACGGAACCTTAACAAGTTCCAAACTTTTATAGATGTACAAAAGTACACTCGTAAATGTAAATATCGAAAGATACATTTTAAGCAACCCCACTAGACAATCAGCCAGGGAGGCATCTGTCATCGTCCATTTGGGGACGTCAAATGCTTCACTTTTCATCTCTCCTGGCAATTTGGCTCCCACTGTCAATATTTTCCGGGATCTGGTGCTGAAAGATTTGAATAATCTAAGGACTAAGTTGGCAAAACCCCATCAGGACATCGGGGTTGGCATGGAATTCTTGTGTAATAGGAAGGACATAGTCGTACGCCCCGCAGATACGTTTTTGTCATCCTTGACAAGGAATCCTACTCTGATGAATTGCTGAGGATCCTTTCGGATTTAGAAACATATTCTGTTTTACCATCTGACCCCACTGTCAAATTCAAACATGAGTTAAAAACTTGAATTGATAAGGGTCTCGATATGGGCATCTTGAATAAAAAAGAAAAAACATCTGGTACTCTTGGCACCTCGATTACCAGTTATGTGTGTATATATAACCAAAAATTCATAAGACTTTGATCAACCCCCCAGGAAGACCCATTATCGGTGGCATAGATTCTATCACTGCACGTGTGGGCAAGTATATTGACCATTACTTGCAGCCACTGGTGGTGAGTACCCCATCCTTCCTCAAGGACACCAAGCATGGTATTAATCTGTTGAGTGAAATCGAATTGAAAGGCATCATACAAGCTAATAACTGCTGATGTTGCATCGCTTTACACAGCGATCTCTCATCGGTTGGGCCATGACGCTGTGTGACATTTTCTCTATCGCGACTCGAACATCTCCATCTCGCAGTGCAACTCTGTGATGAGTTGTTGCACTTCGCGATGGAGCATAACTATTTCTGGCATAGTGGAGCTTACTACCTCCAAACAAGAGGCGTGGCCATCAGAGTGAAGTTCTCTCCCAGTATGGCTAACCTCTTTATGGCCAAATGGGGGGGGGAGACTTAGTTTTACATGACAGGCCATCAGGGCTGGTCCTGTGGAAAAGATTCATAGATGACATCCTATGTATATGGAATGGTGATGTTGAGTCTGCCGGAACCTTCCTGTCCTTCCTAAATGGTAACGATAGGGGTATCATTAACTCATGAAATTAGCCCTACCCAAATCCATTTTTATGTAATTGCACTGATTTGGTGAAAATTCACAGAGGCTTTGATTCTTAAATCCAGGTTTGTAAGCAAGGTCTATGACAATATGACCATGGACTCATTACTGAGACAGGGGCCAGAGACTGTCAAACGCTTCTGGATGATAAACCACTGCAGTAGAGAACAGAGGATTTTGGACTAGCTTTTTTAACTACCTATTCCAGTCAGCACTGGGCCATAAAACCAATCAAGACATTGGTCAGTTATAAAAAATGATCGTGTCCTAGGACCACTATTGTCAGATAACCCTCGGGTGCTCTTTAGAGGTGTCTCTAATCTCTGGCCCTCTACAGCAGTGGTCATCAACCTTGTCCTGCAGGGCCCACGAACAGGCCAGGTTTGCAAGATAACTGAAATACATCACAGCTGATATCATTTGCTCCTCAGTGATTGCAGTATTCTAGACTGCATCTCCCCAAGGTAATACATAAAACCTGGCCTGTTGGTGGGCCCTGCAGGACAGGGTTGATGACCACTGCTCTACAGCACCAAATGTCACAGATCCACCCACTCGTCCCATTTTCTTTGGAGACCTGAAAGGCTTTTATCCCTGTAGGAAGTGCAAAGTTTGCAAAATAAATGCGCTCCAAGGGAGATTTACTGAGTTTACATCTACTGGTACAGGTATTACTTACCCGATTTTTAAATATTTTATCACATGCACTAAGTGCGTAATGTACATTTTTAAGGTGTCCATGTGGGTTGGAATACGTGGGGAGGAGTATTCGCAAGTTACAAGTGAGGCTGAGGGAACATATCGCAAACATCAAGAGTGGTTTTGATAAAACATGACGTTTCCAAGCATTACGATCTGAAACATACTAGAGATCCTAAAGGTACCGCCTTTGGCCCTGGAAAAGTATACACCACACTGGTGGGGTGGTAATGGCAGGAGAAGTATATCCAGATCTGGATATACAAGCTTGGATGTCACGTCCTTGGTGGTTTGAATGTTGAATGGGACATCAATTGTTTTATTAACAGCTGATGTCCCTTTCGACTGTGTGGAGCACCTAGGATTTATGGCCATTCCTCTTATTAGCTATAGTTGATGTCCTGGTGTACTACACTGTAGGACTGGATTTGACCCTTGCGTCTTTGGGTTCCAGTTTTATGTTAATTGGTTATTCCCCCTACCTTCTGGGAATACTAAACCTGATCTCCACATTTCAGGTTTCATTGTATGTTATAGATTGGGGGTCCCACTCTTTTTTTACTAGGGAAATGGTTACACCATTGTTTAGATCTATGTATTGTTTTTTTTATGAATAACCATCCAGTGATTGTGTGTGTGTGTGTGTGTGTGTGTGTTACCACTTTGAATATATTTATATGGATTGGTGTTGCGATGGAGCTTACCCCTCAATTATTTTTTTATAGTACTAAGGGCCTTCACATTACTGTTGGGATCCTTGTTAATATATTCTTTGCTCTTATATTTAATTTTAATTGTTTTGCTTATATATATATATATATATATATATATATATATATATATATATATATATATATATATATATATATATATATATATATATATATATATATATATATATATATATATATATATATATATATATATATACACAGAGCTTTTTTTCTCAGAAAATACGTGCAGGAACTCAACCACGACACGGTTCAGATTTCACAAACAGTAGAAGGGTCTTAAAGGGGCATTAAATACCAGAATTGCATTACATACAGAGTGCAGAGTTCAGGGGGGTTACACACAGAGTGCAGAGCTGTCACTTGTAAACACAGAAACCAGACTTCTGTGTTTACAAGTGATTGTGGTGAGCAGGCACCAAAGGGTCTGAGCCAGAGGTGGTGGAACTGAGTTCCCCCAAGTTCCCCCTGAAAAAAAGCCATATATATATATATATATATATATATATATATATATATATATATATATATATATATATATATATATATCATTCTTGCCCACAAGATGTCCCTATTGAGTCATATTCCCTAGTGATTATGCTTGCCCATAAGTCAACAGCGAGTCATCCTTTTATAATGACCAATAGGTTCTTGTGTTGGCAGTAAAAGCCATCCGTTTTTATACAATCAGCACGGAGTATTGCTTTTTCCATGCTACCCCTGATGACGTCCGTAATGAGGAAACGGTCGTAGGGTCGTGACGTACACGCACTGCGCATGCGCAAAACCGGAAGTGCTTCGATACTTTACCAGAGCTGTTTTACACCTTGCAAGGAGCTTTTATTTGTATGAGGACTTGGTCCTTTTTGTCTTTTGGAATTTATTAAACCTTTGGCGGAACTCCTATACTATTGGATGCTTTCTTTCCTTTTTTAATATATTTTGGTCATCCACTGGGTCCTTGCCTCCGCATCTATGGAAGGTTATATACCTTGATGTATACGGATTGCCTTTCCAACTTTGCAAATCACTTATAGCCCATCACTGCTTCTAGCTGATTGAGGAGTTCCTTCCATGATCTCGTGAGGACACCATTATTCTGCCAAGCCTTGTTTGACTTCCCCTAACAAGGGTGGTCACAGGCTTTTCGGTAAGCCTTAATTTTTACCTAAGGTGGCAGGCTGCACAGGATTTGATTGACATCACCTTTATTTCCACAATGTTTGAGTTTATTTAATACTCACACTTATGAACCGTTCATGCATGTTTTACCTAGAACGTTGCATGATTTATGGACATTTCACTGATTATTTATCAATTTGTATTCTTTTATGTCACTCATTCACTTACTATCCAGCGCTACACTTTTTTGTTTATAGTCTAGTTGTGCCCTATATCAAGGTTATTGAGTCTAGCTGCAGGACACCTATCACAGATTTTGTTTTTCACTTTGCTTTTGTAATAATTATTGTACACCTAGCAAATTTTTTTTTTTTATAACTAAGCTGGTCAGAGTTGATGGGAAGATGGATGGAGCCAAATACAGGGCAATCATAGAAGAAAATCTGTTGGTCTGCAAATTACTTGAGATTGGGGCAGAGGTTCACCTTCCAGCAGGACAATGACCCTAAACATATACAGCCAGAGCTACAATGGAATGATTTAGATCTACCGTGTTTCCCCAAAAGTAAGACCTACACCGAAAATAAGACCTACCCCCTCCCTCTGCAAAGCTGGATCGCAGCGGGCTATGGAGGACGCCAAGGGGCGCTTAGCTGATGTTTTATTTTCCTGCCTGTCGGTGGGGGATGTCTGCCCCCCCTCCCTCTGAAATGCTTGGATCGTAGGAGAGAGCTCCAGCCGTCTATGGAAGCGCCGAGTGGCGCTGTAAGAAGGTATGTGACACAGAAACACACACCTTTTTCATGATATTCTACTTTTGATATTCTAGTAATAGAAAGGATTCTTGGAGTTTACAACCGTGTTTGATTCACTTCACACTGGGGATTTCTGCCAGGCAGGCAGGGAGAGGGGGCAAGAAGACAGCACGTGAAATGGTAAGCCCTACCCCGAAAATAAGCCCTACTGTGTTTTTGATTGCCAAAATTAATATAAGACCCGGGCTTATTTTTAGGGAAACACGGTAAGCATATTCATGTTAAAATGGCCCAGTCCATATCCAGACCTAAATTCAATTGAGAATCTGTGGCAAGACTTGAAAATTGCTCTTCAGATGCTCTCCATCCAATCTGAAAGAGCTTTAGCTATTTTGCAAAGACAAATTGGCAAAAATGTCACTCTCTAGATGTGCAAAGCTGGTAGAGACATACCCAAAAAAACTTTCTGCTGTAATTGCAGCAAAAGGTGGTTCTACAAAGTATTGACTCAGGGGGGCTTAATACAAACAAATGCACCCCGCACTTTTCAGTAGGGGTGCACCGAATGGAAATTTTGGTACTGAAAATTAAGGAAACCGAAAATGACAGTTTATAAAAAAAATATATTTTTATACAAAATTGTATTCGACTTTTAAATTTCATCAATTTAAATTAATAAGAATTTATTGTTGGACATTATTGGCACCTTTTTAGTACAAGAAAAGCTCAAGAAAAATGAAGTCAGCAGTCTCTAACCATCTCTTGTATCGTGAGCTGTCTTACCCTGCTGTTACATAACCTTTAACTATCTGCTACAATAAAGGCTTATATTGGAGTGTGGCTGTCCAGATTCCTTTTCTTTATTGTTCGTGCTGAGCCAGCACCTGTGTTCTCCACACCAGGGAGGGCATCACTCTCAGTTCCTTACCTGTAGAGGTTGAACCTCATCTCTTGTATCATGTCTGCAATCTCTTAAACACACTGCCCGTTGGATGCAAGCAGCCTCGCCAGTGCCCGTGGAAAGCAGCCTCGCCTGTGCCCGAATCAGAGCGGCGATCTCCTGCTGTCACAGAGATGGATTTAATTTGCCTGAGCCGCTGTAACATTGTCCCGCCTCTTGTGATCACGTCACACCGTTTCAATGTCTTGGAATTGGCTGCCCGGACAATTCAGCTCCCCGACACACAGGGAGATCACCGCTCTGCAAAGAGTGGAGGAGGAGGGAGGGAAGGACTTTGAGCCACCAGGATGACATTTCACAATGGGTGGCACACGGCCACCGCTACTGTGCATGCGTTATCGGCCCCTTATTGGCACTTTTTATTCTTTTGGCATAATGCCGAAAATAAAATTTTTAGCCGGTATGCTTCGGCTGACTGAAATGTCGGTGCATAACTTTTTTAGATATTTGTAAAAAAAAATTGAAAACCATTTATCATTTTCCTTCCAATTCACAATTGTGCCACTTTTGTGTCCATCGCTGAAAATCCCGATGTATAATACATTTACGTTTTTGATTGTAACATGACAAAATTTGGAAAATTAATTACAACAGGTATGAATACTTTTTCAAGGCATTGCATCGTTTGATGTTGAGGCCAAATAATTCCATTTTAGTCTCATCTGACCATGACATCTATCCATATTGGCCTTTGAATGACCACCACTTCTTCCTCCCTTTCATCCAGTTTGGAGTGACATCCTGATCCAGGCAGGCTTTGTGTACCAAATACCTTCCACTTCCTAATAGACTTCACTGTGCTTCTAGGCATTGATAAAGCCTTTGAAAACAAATTCTATCCATCTCCTGACTTGTACCTGTCCACATCTTTTCCCTCTGCGATCTTTTAACAATGCCTTTCCACCCATAGTTGTTTGCTTCAGTTGTACTACCAGGGACTGAAATGCTCCAGGAAATTTTTTAATGCTGAGCTAATCAAAATGACCACAGCGTATCACAATTGAGTCAAACGGCTTTGTGTGCCATTGAGAAGGTGATTAGCTGCACCTGATTGAGTTGTACAAGAATTTTTTCCAACTCCATGGTGATTGTTTTTTTTTTTTTTTGGTTTTTGCTTTTTTCCCGAGACATGTTATATTTTTCACATGGATGTTATAAGTTGCTGAGTAAATACAACTGGAAAAAACTGTGTCTTAATTTTAAGGTAGAAAAAATATTTTAAAGGTGGCGATTCTTTTCTATACCCACTGTAAATGTTCTTGGTGCCTAAAAATGTCAAAGCCCTCCTTTTCTCCATCCATAGGTAGGGGCGTCAAACAGTGAAAATGACTCAAACGAATCAGTAGGACCTGCAGTGTGAAAACATAATACACTTATTAAATAATTACAAACACAATTTACCTGGGAGAAGGATTTTAAGGCACCACAATGTGAAAACATGTAAGACTAAAAAGCTTTTATTGGTGTATAACATTAAAAGAGAGACCATGTATGCATATACCTATAAACTGCTTAAAACATGATTCTAAACCACCACTTAAAAGCAATCTTTAGCATTAAAAAAAATTGCCAGGTGTGTGTGTGTGTGTGTGTGTGTGTGTGTGTGTGTGTGTGTGTAATATAGATGCTAATGCATTTAATCTCGCAGAGTGTATTCGTTTTCTTCAGAAGATTGTTACACTAGTGGATTAAAGGGTCACTAAAGGAAAACATTTTTTTTGCTGAAATGACTGTTTACAGGGTATAGAGACCTAAAAGTTAACTGATTCCTTTTAAAAATGATTAAAAATTGAATTTAATGTATCATATAATGTGCCTCTAGTTTCACGTTCGGTTTTAAAGGTACATACATGAAGTTCCGGGTGAGAGGTGAGTCGGGAAGACTCACAGAACAAAAACAACAAATCCAGGGCAGTGTTTTGTTTTTAAAATGAATCTGATGGTTCTGAGGAGTTTTAGAGAGGCACAGTAATGACAGCTTAGACCACCGCGAAAATCTCCCAGTAGGATGGTTATAAGGAAACAGGCAACCAGGAAGTGTGGAGATCACAGCAGAATTACAGCTACTTCAAAGCAAAAACGAACAATGAGGACATGAAACCAGTACTGCAGTAAGGTAAAGGAAGCTATTTAGCTAAAAAAAAAAAAAAAATTCCTTCAGTGACCCTTTAATAGCAGTTGTACATAGTGCAACATGTAATAGGGTGGGTGCATTACCCAATGACACAAGGTGTGAGTCTAATACAGCACAAGGGATACCCATACAGCCGCCAAAAATTTTATGCCAGCCCCAGCAAACTCTTAATGAGTTGTGGTAAAGTGGTGCTGTCACGCTTACACCTAACACAAGTGGTCAGATACTATAGCTGGCTTCTGGCAGCCCCCTTTCTCATAAGGCAAGCAAGCCTACCAATACTCTGTTGCACCCAGGACCTGTACAAAAAACTATAGCGCCTGGCTACCATGCTGTGGCAGGTGCAAACTGAGTAGAGAAAACCGACACGTGCGGTTGGCAGATATGCAGAGTGATTCAATGTTCAGAATAGTCGGGGTCTAATTCGTAGTCAAAAGGCAGGCAGAGTTCAGAGAGAAGTCAATATCCAATCCGAGGTCATCAACGAGGGAATCCATTCTAGCAGGGCAAACGGAGAGCTTGGAGCATGTGTAACAAATGCAATATCACAAGCATGAGAATGCAGACTTGGCTGGCTTAAATCAGGTCTGGTTCCCTCCCGAGGCTGGCCTCATCGATCACCTTGCAGGTGGAAGGACAGACAAGTAGAATGCCACAGCCAAAACCAGGATCCTGGAATGAGGAGCAAGAGCGTTGCACGCTCCTGACAGGTGCGCGACGACTTATATTGGCATGGGGCCTGGTCACCGGGTGATGTGATCCTGCCCCGTATGACGTCACCGCCCCATCATGCTCCGGGTGGTGACGTCATAAGGGGCGGGATCACCAGATGACATCACCCAGTGACCACGCCCCATGCCAATATAAGTCGTTGCACACACGGCATTACAGCGGGATAGAGTTGTGTCAACATCGGAAGAAGAGCAGAGGGTAGAAGACGATGGAGAAGACCGGGCAACCGCAGGCAAAAGAGCAGAAGACACCAGACAGTGGGAGAAGAACGGGAGAGACCGGAGAGAGCGGAGAAGTCGGAAGAGACTTCCCAAAGTTGAAAGAGACCCCCGGAGCCAACTAATAAATTACTTTAAAAAACCTATTGTGTGTGTGTGTGTTGTGTTTTTTTTTTTTACCCCAGTTGAATGGGTAGGGGTACAATGTACCCCCATACCCATTCACATATGGTGGGATCTAGGGGCCCCCTATCAAAGGATTTCGATAAGTCCCCCGCCCTCTGTCGTACCAGTGTGAACCCAGCCTTGCTCTCATTTGCTGCTATGAAGTGTAATTAATGCCGTATGCAGAATCAGGAAGTGACTAGAGTGGTTCCTCTAGCTGGAGGAAAGTTTAAAATTAGTCTTAGAAAGCAGTATTTTACTGAAAAGGAATTGATGCCTGTAATAGAATTCCAGCAGAGGTAGCGAGTCGGTTAACAGTAAGTGGATTCAAACATGCTTGAGACAAACCTAAAGCTATATAATATTAAAATGGACTGCTTTTTTTTTTTTTTGCTACCATCACTTTTTTGTTTTTTTGTGGTGCTAAATTAAAAGTCAAAGTAATTTAAAGGGGTGGTTCCCCCTAAAACACATTGCTAACAATAGATTCGTAAGACCCGTTACCCTGCGGGTAGGCTGTTTTTTTTTTTTTTTTTTTTTCGTACATACCGAGATCTCCCCGTCTCGTTCCTTGTCGGTGGGCGTTCCTAGTTGATTGACGTTCCTCGGACGGGCGCGTACGTGACGTCACGACTTTCCGAAAGAAGCCGAACGTCGCTGCGCATGCGCCGTATAGAGCCGACTCTATACGGCGCATGCGCAGCGACGTTCGGCTTCTTTCGGAAAGCCCGTCCGAGGAACGTCAATCAACTAGGAACGCCCACCGCCAAGGGATGAGACGGGGAGATCTCGGTATGTACGAAAAAAAAAAAAAAAAAGCCAGCCTACCCGCAGTGTAACGGGTCTTACGAATCTATTGTTAGAAATTAGTTTTAGGGGGAACCACCGCTTTAAACTGCAAGGAATGTAGATGCCTTACAATAGTTATGGTTAATCCACGCATTGCATTCCATCATGTACAGTATTAAAATGTATTGAAGAGTGGTTGAACATTATTATAAATTTATGAAAGGGCAGTATGTGGTAAGTTCGTATGGGTAGTACAGACCCTTTGAGATGTAGGGCATTTGAAAGTATAAATTCTTTTGTGCTGTAACCATATGCAACAAATACAACTTTGTTGTGGGAAATGCTTTGTCTCTAAAGTGTCGTCTCTATCTTTTTACAGCATATTTGATATCAGAACTTGAAGCTGCACGAATGCTGACTATAAATATACCTATAAAGAAGGAACAAGATGGAGGAGGCAGTGAGGTCTTTAAGGAACTAAAGACAATATGCATGACTCTGGGAATGTCAAAACCCCCAGCCAATATAACCATGTTCCAGTTTTTTAGTGGAATAGAGAAAAAAGTAAGATATTCTGCTTTATATGTTGGTCGTGGTCTCCCAAATGTTTCTGTACGAAAGAAAAGCCTTGTCCTACATCCCATGACTCTTCAAGGACATTTTTTTCTTTCATGGGGAGGAGGGGCTTTCTCGGCTAAGCACACCTTCCTGCCTGGATGTCTGAGCTAAGGGCAGATGGGTTCAAGGATGCAAATGCTACATGAACCCTGTTCCCTTATTTAAGATGGCAGCAGTTAGAAATGCTTGGGAGTGTTTTTTTTTTCATTGTTCAACAAAATAAAACCTAGAGATGCATGGATGGGGGAGTTTGCGTTGAGTATTAAAAATTAATTAAATTGCGTTTTCAGTTTGTGATGCTCAGATACAACTTCATTCCACTTTAAACAGATCAGTTCATATTGGTTTGTCTTGCTGCAAACTCCAGGTTTTCTGGGGAATGCCAATAGTGTTACAAATATAAGATGCAATATCACCAAAGTGTTGGACATGCCTAGTACAGCTTCTGGTGGTATCGGTAGTAGTCCACAATTGATCTGAAGGTTTTCATGCATATTTTAACTTTCAACAGTCTTCTTTTACAGTTCTTCAATGTGTATGCTTTTCTTCTTGCGGTTTTAGGAGTTAATGGTGCATTTTTCTTTTTTTCTTTTTAGTTAAAAGAAACCTTAGCAAAAGTGCCACCTAGTCATTTAGGAAAGCCTCTTCTGAACAAGACTTTGGGGCCAACTCATTGGGTAAGTTGTATGCTTGCATGTTACTGTTTCCATATGTTCCACTCTGGATTAATTCTATAATGTATAGAGTAGTCCAAAAGCCTCACCTTATTTTAACACTACTTTAGTATTGAGCGTATTACAATAAACGGTTCCTTTACTGACAGTTCATAAACACTTTTTATTTTACAACAGTGTACTCTGGTTTCTTGTGTGCACATAACTTGGTTACCATTCACCAGATCACATTTATTTAGGCTACATATGCTGTCATGTATAGAGCCAGTGTACATTAGGGGTGCGCATCTTCACTGGTCTCATGATTTGATTACAATGATCTGGTCAACGATTCGATTCCACGATGCATCACGATTACCGACGAGCTCTCACTTCCGCTAGGGTCACCTAGGCGGCCCTTCCTCCCTGCAATCTTCTGACACATCACAGGTCCCAGAAGATTGCCTGGCTATGCAGGACAGCGCAGAGAGACATGCGTACCCGGCTGTGAACTCTGCTTTGAAATAAAAATCACCTCACTCCCTTAAAGTGGCCTGTCCCGGCCACCTAGGTGACTCCTCCTCTCGCCCTAGGTGGCCCCTTCCTGCCAGCGATCTTTTGGGACACAACACAGGTCCCAGAAGATTGGCTGGCCAATGGCAGAGCACAGTGCGCGCCTGGCCGTGAAACCGTAAGCTATCACGGCCGGGTGCCCACAGTTGATAAGTCGGTGCCGAGGAGAGGAGGGGGAAAGGAGTGGGGCTCCCGTGCGGCTGCATCGATTAAACGTGGGACAGGTAAGTGTTGGTTTAAGTCATCAGCTACACTTTTTGTAGCTGCTGACTTTTAATGAACTAAAAAAATATATATATATATATATATATATATATATATATATATATATATATATATATATATATATATATATATATATATAGCTTCTCATACCTTCATTTCTGTCTGTGCATAACTGTATATGCGCTCATGTGACTGTCCGGTCCGGCCCACCTCTCACCTCATGTCTCTCTTCTCTCCTGACGTCAGTGGGAGTTCTCAGCCCCACCCATCGACTGTAGCTATCAGATCAGAAGAGAGGCGTGTGAGGCTGACGTCAGGAGAGACGTGAGGGGTGAGAGGCGGGCTGGACCAGACAGTCACATGAGCGGAATATACAGACAGAAATGCGGGTATGAAACGCCATATATTTTAAAAAGCACATACAGCGGTGGCCACTTAATGGATTATAACAGCATTTATTTCCTATGGGTAAAGAAAAATCCGATCGTCTGTATGTTACTCCATCGGTCACAAATCCATGCATGCTCAGAATCAAGTCGACGCATGCTTGGAAGCATTGAACTTCATTTTTTTTTTTCGACTCGTCGTAGTGTTGCATGTCACCGCGTTTTGGCACGATCAGATTTTTGACTGATGGTGTGTAGGCAAGACTGATGAGTCGGCTTCATCAGATATCTGACGAAAAAATCCAATCGGGTTAGATTCCATCCGATCGTGTGTACAAGGCTTTAGTGTGGACGCTAACTGTGCCAAAACAAACAGGCAGCCCAAAGGATAAAACACAGTAGACACCTCCTGCTTTTCCTTCAAAGGCTCAATCACTTTCCATGGAGGAGAAACAGATGTAGATCTTCTGTATGTTGTCCTCTTGGGCTGCCAGTGCATGTACTCATGCAATAATGTAGTGCATGAAAGTGCATATACGTGCTTAGGATGGTGATCTTTGAATATGGATGGCCACCAATATGTGAGATTCCTGCTACCTTGGGTGATGAGGGTATGCTTACCAGAAAATGTGAACCCAAATACACTACGGCAATGAGTCACACAGGCAGAGGTAAGTAGACATTTAACAGGCAAAATGGATCTCCCAGGTGTTTCTGCATAATGGACCACTCAAATCCTCACAGCTCTGGTGCAAAAAGACTCAATCGACCATGGACCTGCAGTCTCTATCAGAACCGATGTACATGTTAAAATACACCAAGCAGTTGCACATCGTGTAAAACCATCTTCAATGAATTTAATGAAGTGTTGTTTATCCTTATAGGTGTTGACACGGAACTAGGATGAACGTGTCTCAAAAACCTCATGATAACAGAAATACACTCAGAATGGGATACAGCATTTTTAGAACATATTTCTGAAGCAATGGTTCCTAAGAGTCTTAGATGGGATGTACAACAAACAATATTGCACTTGTGTGTAAACTAGTAATGGCAGCAACAATAAAATGTGAGCAATAAAACAAACAATGGTGAAACAAAAAAGTTGCGCTTAAATTCCCTAAATAATATAAAAGTCCAAACTGTATTCAAAACCGTCCAAATAACAAAAATGAATGATATAAGGTACAAAACAATATTGTTTTGAATCAAGTGCTTGTGAGTAGACAATCCTGAGAAATCCTTCACTATGTGACATCGCCAACATATAGTTAGGATGTGCCCTCTATTATGGAAGGTCAAAAGCGCAATGGGAAATATCTGATTAAAAGTAAGAGCCCTACCTTGTGCTAAACTAATACATTAATAACGCAAAATAAATGCCAATGGTGCCATTAACCATAAAAACTCAATGATTTAAGTAATTAGTCCATAGGAGATAGACAAGTATCGAGTTCATGAGCTTCATTCAAACTCTGCAGACTTGGCACTTTATTTTGCACATATTGAAAACTTTTTGAAGCAGCACTACTCATGTACTTGATACACTTCTATTTCCTATGAGCTATTATTATTCACTTTATAGCATTGATTTTTTATGGTTAATGGCATTTATGTTGTGTCGATGTATTAGTTTAGCACAAGGTAGCGCTCTTACTTTGATCACATATTAAAAGGCGCACACACACTTTAAGAGCAGCAACCCTTATTAATGTTCACCTACAGTGTTCATGCACTTGACTCACAGCATTTCTTTACCTATTAGCGCAGGAATTTTATAGCACATCTATAATTTCAATGGAAGTATCGGCTGTAACGTGTCCCCAGTACATGCCGTGCAGATGGTGTACGTCTTTCCAGTCGTCTGTCCCACACTCAGAATAGATCATTCGGGCACCCAGCAATACCCAAAAATAAACAGGACTTCAAATAGTGTAAAAACCCTTAGGGTATTTATTGAGTGTGATGCACTTAAACAGATGGTGATAGTGTTTGGAAAAAAATATATAAAAAGCTGCAGAAGAATGATAAACTTGCGGTGACTGCTCAATGTATCCTCGCCTAACCAGTTTCGTCGCAATTGGACTTTTTCCGGGGCATGAGGAACACTTTCTGTCATTGCAATATATGTCCAACATAACCAGCCAAGCTTTGTTTTCCCCCGTCAACTCGTAACCAAGCCTCACTATGAGCAACAGGCAATTGCAAGCCTTGCTCGTAACAAGGAAAGAAGGAGGTCTAACCAAGCCTCATTTTCAGTTATAGGTTCATAATGCAGAAGTAGACGACCAAGCCTCACTCTGAATATAAATGGACAACCTCACGCCTCACCTATAACAGTGGGGTCAGAATAGATTAACTACTACCGCCTGACATGATGTAGATATCGGTGTCCCCATAAATGGACTATATGAAATAAATCAATCTGAAAATTAACGCTTAATGAAAAACGTACAAATAACACTTGGATTGATAAATATCACAATAGATAAACTAAAAATAAAATTTAAAAACCGGTTTAGGAGTTATTCAAAAATCTACATTTAAACCATGGGGAATGTAGCTCTTGAGAATAAATATCCACTTGGTCCCCATTCTGGAGAGTTCTCTCACCTTGAGACTACCTCTACAGTGAGAGACAAAAAGATCTAAGATGTGGGGTAGCTATGGGTGCTATTTTTGCCCCTAGCCTGGCCAATTTATTCATGGCCAAGTAGGAGGAGGATTATGTTGTCTATGTCCAGGCAGGACCTGAATTCTCCTTCCTCTTCATCTGGAATGGTAGTAGGAAAACATTGGACACCTTTATGACCAAACTTAATGCAAATGATCGGGGTATCACCCTGTCTTATGAGGCCAGCCATGTTTCCATAAATTTTTGGGATCATGAGAATAATAAACCGGCCACTAAAACATACATTAATACAGGGATCTCAAACTGGTGGCCCTCCAGCTGTTGCAAAACTATGTCTCAATTGAAAGTCTAACTGTCACAGGCAGAGGCATGATGGGACTTGTAGTTTTGCAACAGCTGGAGAGCCGCCAGATTGAGACCCCTGCTTTAGAAATACAGACCGTAACTCCATTTTACCTACTGAAAGTGTCCACCTTCAGGCCTTGCTCCGTTCAGTACCTTGTACCAATGTTTCCGATTTCCAAAGACACCTTTTGTGTTAAAACAGATTTTTGGCAAATGGTTATAATTCACTAGATCTCAATGTTGAGGTTGCTAGAGCGTCAGAGTTGGATAGGAGTTCCTTTTGGAACATAAACCTAAAGCCACAGCCAATGATTTTTTATTTTATTTTTCTCGGGCGTTGTCCCTTTAAATTTACCATTTCATTGCGGGAAGTGATAGTATAGGTGTACGGAAAAAAACAGTAAGAGACTACGCATGCTCAGAAATGAAAGAATACATACAAAATGATTCAACACATTACGTAACTTCTGACGTTGTATTCTGTCATACAAAAATGTACGTATTGTTGGTAACCTCTTTACTTTCGACATGAGACTAGCATGTCACAAAAATTGTGTGTACTAAGCTTAACACTCATAATCAGTGCAGCCCCATCCGTGCAACATATCGGTGCCCATCAGTGCAGCCTCATCACCTCACATCGGTAAAGAAAAATTACTTTTTTGCAAGTTTTTTTTTTTTTTTTTCTAAATGTTCTATGTTTTTTTGTTTGTTTAGCAAAAAATGAAAAACCCAGTGGTGATTAAATACCATCAATTGAAAGCTCCATCTGTCTCAAAAAAAATTATAAAAATGTAATTTGGATACAGTGTTGCATATCCCTTCAGATGTAATTTAAAATGAAAGCTGAAAATTGGCCTGGACAGGAAGGGGATAAAAGAGCCTTATATTGAAGTGGTAAAAATTTTTTTAAAAAAATGTCCTTAAACATATTACATTTACCAGATCATCCAGTCACCAGAGTTATTGTAGAGCATCTGATCCAATTTTTCCAACCTGCATTAATGGTGAAAGAAATCAAGAAAATAATCTGATATTTTGTGGAATTCCTAAAACAAATCTTTAGTAGACCCTATTGACTTTCCCAGCATCTAATTGCTATTTATCCTTTTGTGTCATCCTTACTTTGCAACTATCGTAAGTATATGCACAGAATTGCACACTGCTTCTCTCAATCCAAGTTCTTAATTTTGTTTTTGAGTAATATTGGTTCGGAAAGATTGTGCAGGCTGTTGGACTCGTAAAACAATTTTTTACATAGATTTATTTAATTTCTTTTATTCCCGGGTCAAAAGTGAATGCCTTAAAGGCTGCTTTTCCAGTTATATTTTCATGCTTCATCTGAAGCATAAACGGTAATGTCTGGGAGTTGAGATTTAAATTATATACGAGATGTCTGTTCTTACCCACAAGCACATTGTCAAGGTGAATTTGTTTTGCACAATTCTAGCCTTGGGTTTGTTGAACTAGTTTTTCCTTTTTAACCTAATGTATATGTGTACATTTTATTTAGAAATCGCCAAAAATATTTGTACATCTTTTCAAATTTCTAATGATTGGCCCATTTTAGTCTTTACTTCTAGTACCTGTAGTTGACATCCGAATATAGATTTTTTTTTTTTTTTTTTCCTTCTTTTCTTGCAATAGCAGCAAAGTCTTTGATGTGGGCCTTTTAATTCAAGGCAATAAAATCAAATCAAATTTGGCATATATAACAAAAAGTAAAAAATATTGATTTTTTTTTTTCAAAAATGTCGCTCTATTTTTGTATATAGCGCAAAAAATAAAAATCGCGGAGGCGATCAAATACCACCAAAAGAAAGCTCTATTTGTGGGAAGAAAAGGACGCAAATTTTGTTTGGGAACCACGTCGCACGACCGCGCAATTGTCTGTTAAAGCGACGCAGTGCCGAATTGTAAAAACCCCTTGGGTCATTTAGCAGCATATTGGTCCGGTCCTTAAGTGGTTAATCTAAGCATTTGTGTGCCAAAGTTTGCTTTTCAGTACACACTAAAGGGGCCTGTACTTCTACAAAAAAAAAAATAGTTTGAGGCTTTCTCTACATGCAAATGTAGGCCAGTAAACCACAGATTTATTTTAAGATAGGATTTCTTACAAATGCTCATTGATGGTCATGGTGGGCCTTTGGGTGAAAGTAAAAACAAGTGTTTGCTCCTCCCCTACGAGTTATACCTCTCTAGACCATAAGTAAGGGCTCAGTTTTAGCTTGGTGAACTTTTTTCATTTTGTTGCACCCTCCTTGGGGATCAATGGTGATGGTAGTTATTTGGGTTTAATAAATTCAACTAGCTACAGAGGTGATCAAATATTCCTTCTGATGGCAAGCTGTTGCAGTTAGGTGCTTAGATGTGGTTGCTCTGGCCACCTCCCATTGACATTTTTAGAGAAGCTAAAGGAGAGGGTACCCTTCTATCAATGCCTTGTCCTCCAACTGAAATGATCAGGGTCACTACAGCTGAAAGTGGGCAAGCTGGACTTTTCCCACACCATTCTTTCTCTCAAACATGGACTTTATTTAGACTCCAGCACTACCATGTTCTGGCAGGGATTTTTTTTTTTTTTGCTTTTTATTAGGATACTAAATAGGATTTTTAATTGGGATAAAACAAAGGTGTCTCTCCATGTTAACCCTTAATTATGGTATGGGCCTTGTGGTTCATAACTGTTATCTGTACATTTTGCTATTTGACTCCATTTTAATATACCGTATATACTCGAGTATAAGCCGAGGCCCTAATTTTACCACAAAAAAATGGAAAAACGTATTGACTCGAGTATAATCCTAGGGTGAGAATGCAGCAGCTATGGTAAGCGGAAAAGAGGGGTCTACAATGCCCATTTGCACGTGTACCTGTCGGGTCGTGGGCGTCCATTTTTCAAAATTCGCGGCTTCCTTCTGGTCCATGATCGACATTTGACGCTTTGTTCTGCTACCGCCTATCACGGAGGTCCTCTCATCCTTGGACTCAGTTTCCCAGCAGACACTGTGTTCAGTGTTCCGCCAATCATGGACCTTTTTTCATCCTCTGACAAGAGGACGTCCACGATGGGCGGAACACAGTGTCTGCTGGGAAAGTCCAAGGATGAGAGGACCTCCGTGATCTCCCCCTCCCTCCTGTCCTCAAGTAGATTGTACACTGGCAAACTGTAGGCCAGACCAGTATTTTATTTGATTTATTTTTTAGTACCCTAGGAGGATGAACATTTCTTAAAATGATTGTAATGTGTGTGTCTCCCTCTCCCTCCCCCCCCCCCCTCCTGGATTTGCACAGGGTAGCTTGGATTCTTCTCTGGTCCCTCTTTGTCTCACCTGCCCCCCCCCCCCCCCTCCTGACGAGTGCCCCCACAGCAAGCAGCTTACTATGGTGGCACCCAAGCAGCACTGCAGCTCCGTGTATCCATTCAGACACGGAGCCCTGCCCCTCCCCCTTTCTCTCCTCATTGGCTGACTTTGATTTACAGCAGTGGGAGCCAATGGCACCGCACTGCTGTTTCTGCCATTGAGGAGGAGAGTCCCGGGCGACCAACACAATCCTACAACAGGTAGGAGGGGCTCGGGTAAGTATTGGGGTGGACTGAGGGAGGCTGCTCCATGCAGAAGGCGTTTTTATCTTGATGCATAGAATGCATTTAGATATATAAAAAAAAAAAAAAATCTGACCTCTAAAATCACTTTAAGCTCTGCTGTTTTTAAAGGCTGACCCGTATTTTTCAAACAATTCTTTATTTTTCACCTTTTTTTTTTTTCAATCAAGGCTCTCCTCTGCAGCTGGAGATTTTCCCTGATATGCAGTTTTCAAATCTTAGTCTGGCTTTTGAACTCTACTGCAACTGGACCCTGCTGGACTGGGCATTGCCGGGCTAGCCTATAACTGACCCTTGGGCACTGAGTTCCACATGGGGTGCTTTCCAGACTCAGTCCTGGCTAAATTGGCTTCACTTCTCATGTCCACTGCCACCAACATTGCATCTGCAATTGCCCTGCCTCTGCAAACTTATTTGGGGAATAGGCTGATATGGTAGAGCACCAAGAATTCTTTTTTTTTTTTTTTTTACTGGGCACCATTATTCAATTTTCCTGCATGCTTTGCTTTAGAATGGGTTAATAAAGGTGTGGGGCAGAGCTGTGTTTGTCACACGCTGGGTTGAGTGTCATTGCACACGCTTCCATGCTCTTTCCTTTGGTTATACTGTAACATCTCCCTGCTGCTGCACCTGAACGTTTGATCTCTGCTGCCTACCTAGAGAGGCTTTTGTCACCTTTGGCCATCCAACGCTCTAGTCACTGACCCTCACTTGCTATCAGCTGCCTGGGTTCATACATACATATGGCTATGACTCTTACTCCAAGCTTGTACATTGTATGTCTGCTCTGTAGCCAGTCACATGTCTGATTCCAATGGGAAGGTACAGTCCTGTTGTACCAGATGCCTCCAGTTCAATTTCTTTCAGTGGTTTGGAGGGCTGCATGCAGCGCTCCTACTGATTATGCAAGCATCTGCAGCCTGGGATCCTGCTGTCTTTTGCGTTCTTTGAATCCTTGACTTTGTTGGGTGTGGTCAGGGTTTCTGCTCTTTTAGCTGAGCTACCCTTGAGGGGTCACAGTCTACTGCTATTACTCCCAAGTTAAAGGGGAATGTTTCAATTCTTACATTGGCCACAGATGGAACAAATTTAGGCCAGTTCAGCAGGGACCAGTTTTCTCAGTTCTGCAAGGATTTGGTTCAGAAGTGTTTTGGTCACACCCAGAATTGAGTCATGTCTCGCTTTACCAATCTGACTACCATACCAGTGGCGGACTGTACTGTATAATACAGGTATTTGCACCCACTTCTGGGCATAGACTCCTGCTGGAGTCACGCCCATTTGCCCCCCCCCCCCCCTGCGCTGTCTTTTGGGAAACACACTGTTTTTTTTTTTTTGTTTTGTTTTTTAGGCGGACCTCAGCTTTAAATTTCCATTGTGACAGTTTTCACAGGAAGCTTCCCGTCCTATTCACATGCGCCTCCTGTTGCATGTTTGTGTAAAGGGCTAGACTGCAGAGTTCTCTTGTAAGAAGTGTTTGATCCACATAGCCTTTGAGGCCAGTGCCTCTTGGAACAAGCTCTTGATAGTATCAGTGACGCTACTGGTAGAAAGAAAGGTGGAAGAAGCCTAAGTAGCAGACTGCAAAATCCTCTCACTTCCAAACTACCTGTGAGTCCACACTCTATGGCTAACATATCTTTATCAAACTCTCTTGGGTTTTCTGAATCAAGGCATCATTGCCATAGTTCTTTCAGCAGAATTTCAGGGGTTTTACTCCAGCATTGTTCCTAAACCTAAAGTGGGCATTTGTCCCATTTTGTTTACCTCAAGACAATAAATATTTACATTCAGGTCCAAAAAATCCAGATTTAATCCAGCAGATGAGGGAAAGCAATGACACATTAGGGAAACCTGGCTTCTGTGGACATCAAAGATGCTTTCTAACATTTGCCTAGTACAGGGGTCCTCAAACTTGTTAAACAGGGGGCCAGTTCACGGTCCCTCAGACCGTTGGGGGGCCGGACTATAGTTTGAAAAAATATATAAACAAATACCTTTTGCACACTGCACATATTTTTTTTTGTAGTGCACAAAAAACAGTTAATCAACATAAACTTATTAGTATTTTACATAATCCCTTCATCAGAGTCCCCTCATATCACAGCACAGCAGATTCCCCCATATCACAGCACAGCAGATTCCCCCATATCACAGCACAGCAGATTCCCCCATATCACAGCACAGCATTGCAGCCCCCCTCATCATTGCAGCCCCCCCATCATCATTACAAGCCCCCCTTACCATTGCAGCCTTACTGTGCCCAACGATGTCTCACCAGCCAGTGTGTGCATCGGGATCTCCTGTTGTGTCAGAAGCTCACTGAAAAGTTTGGGCGCGCTGTGAAAGTAGTCCCGCCCTCCTCCTAGACTATATAGACAGAACACTGCGTCTATCACACGACCTGGTCTAAGAGGATGGCGGGACTTTTATCACAGGGCGCCCAAACTTTTCAGTGATCTCCTGACACAGCCGTCTACTGGCCCTGCGTGCAGTGGGCCGGATAAAGGTCCTCGGCGGGCCTCAGCTGGGGGCCGTAGTTTGAGGACCCCTGGCCTAGTACAACAGCGCCTTCTACGCTTTCTGGTGAGACTACTACACCACTGGCTTGTAGCCCTGCCCTTAAGCATGTCGTCTGCACCTAGTGTTCACCAAGGTGCTGGCTCTAGCATTGGCCCTATTGTGCATATCTCAATTGTGAGTTACATAGACATCCTCTATTTGAGCTAACCGTCGGCAAGGACTCTGTCAGACAATGTTTCTCTGACTGTCCAGAGATGGCAGTGATTTGGGTGAATCCTGAATGCTTCAGGAGTCATCACTAGTACAGATGTATTACTTTATGTACCTGTGCCGCCTTCTGGGCATTTTAAAGCTGAAAGGCTCCTTCAGTAGAGACTTAAGACTCTACAATCTCAAGTTTACATTTCTTCAGAAGTCATCCGTCTCTTTGCATGAGTGGTTTGGAGCCAATGGTAGCCTTAAAGAGGTTTTCTTTGCCCAATTTTGTCCCAGACTTTCGCAGTGCAACATTTTCTAAAAATCCGTTCGGTCTCTAGACAAAAACACCAAATTTATGGTAGCCGCTTCATCTTGTCTCTGCACAAAACTATTCAGCCGTGTGTGTGTGTGTATGTGTGTGTGTTTTTTTTTTTTTTTTTTTAATCTTTTCCATATACTGCCCCCTGGCTGCCCTGCTTGACTTTAGGTATGTAGGTGCCTCCCTTTTAACTACAAGCTTTATGTATAGCTGCTCCCAGTGTCTCACATGCAGGTACACAACCAAAGCCATGCCTCTCGTTCTCATCAGTGATTGGCAGCAGTTCCTGAGCTTTGGTTTGGTATCTCGCACTGCTTTCCTTTGGGGCACTAGGATTGGCTGCACGTAAGCTTGTGGTTCAAAACAGGAGTGCACACGAGGTGGAGATTCTGGCAGGACTCCATAGGTCCAGATAGGCACAAAGGGGCATACCTAAAATCAAGAAATTCAGCTGGGGGACAGTACGAGGTGCAAGCATAAAGCAGGAAAAAAAATGCATATATGACGAAATATGAATACAGTGATCCTAAATACTGATTGTGTAAAACAGGAAGAGAATAGAATTGTACACACAGCAGCGTTGGTGTTGCCTCACGTTGTGGCAAGGAAGGAATAGCATTGCCTGCGTAGTTTGCTGGCATTGATGCTTTACAACCACATCCATCAAAAATGCATCTTGAGGCATGGGTGCAAAGCGTCAATTCCTGATTTTTGAATTTTTAAAGAATAAAAACGGGGCTATTGAGGGGCCTGTGCAATGCATCTGAGATGCTCATTAATGCTATAGGTGTGTTAATGCACATTAAAGCTGGGTTCACACTTGCCTGAATTGGATGCAGGTTTCCCCAAATTTAATTTGCATGACAGGAGACTGACCAGCTCAATGGAGCTGGTTTGCACATCTCAGGGGAGGCTGTGGAGCGGATTGCACAGGGGTCCTGTGCGTCTTTGGCTCTGTTTCAGGTCTGAATTCAGGAAAAAATATGGGGCCGATTCATCCCTGAAATGGAGAACAGGGACGCACCACACCCCTGCTGTGAACCCAGCCTAAAAGCTACTTTCAATTTCAGTGCCTGTTTAAACTTTGACTTTGATTACAAAGATATTTTTCTTTTTTTGTAGGAGAAAATAGAAGCAATTAACCAAGCCATAAGTAATGAATATGAAGTCCGGAGAAAAATGTTGATTAAACGTTTGGATGTAACTGTACAGTCATTTGGTTGGTCAGACCGAGCAAAGGTAAGCCTATTGTTTTAAAAATGGATCAAGCAAGCAAGCCTGTGTTGGATTCAGGGCTGTGGAGTCGGTAGATAAATGTTCCGATTCCGACTCCTCAGTTTTATGTACTTCCGACTCCTCTGTATTAATATGCGAATGTATTTTATACATTCCTTGAGGGAAAGAAACGCAACCTACCACAGGACTACTGGCTGGGAAGCCAACAGTCTACTGTATTGCACAGTTTAAGCAAAAGGCAAACACAATGAAAACAATCAAGTGGCTGGATAGTAGCAGCAGGCATAAACATCAGGAACAGGATCTTTACCAGTTCAAAAATACAAACCACATTATTTGGTTGTTTTAGAACAAAAACAAAGCTTATCAATAATGAACCAAAAACAAAATCTGTAAAACCTAGAAATGGTTTATATTAATCTTGAAATGTAGTTATAGGCTTAGCAAATGCAAATCAATTCAATGTAGAGTTCTAAGGAAGAGAATTGCCTCTGCCAGATCCTCTTTCATAGAGGCTCTTAAGTCAGACTTTATTATTTTTAGGGCTGAAAATAATCTTTCGACACTGACTTGGGTGGGTGGCATTGCAGTAACTATTCTGGCCACATCACTAACGATCTCTGGATAAACAAGGATGGCTTCTTCAACAGTAAGTTTTGATGAGCGATCATACTTTTCAACTTCTTTTAGTGCTTTATAAAACTCCTGTTGGAATTTTTTTATTTGGACACTTACTGGTTCTCTAACATGCGTTCCCTGTAAAAGCAGAACACAACACTATGGAAAGTATAAGTATTGCAGCTCCTAATTGTGCGTTGCTTGCGTGCCATATAGTGAAGCACATGAAAAGCATGCTTCTTCACGGTCACTTAACGTGTTCGTTTTGCGGTTACGTGAGGCACTGCATGCATTGTTCTTTATTCTTACAGTAGAGAAGTCATTAATTATAACTTTTTGTGAATTGGGACATTTAAACTTGCTTTTTTTTTTTTATTCCAATCTAAATTTAGTAGGAGTCGGAGTCGGTGCATTGTTTGCCGACTCCGACTCCAGGTACCCAAAATTTCCCCCGACTCCACAGCCCTGGTTGGATTACTTCCACCCCCCAGAAACATAATTTTCTGTTTGTGTGATTGGCTCACCAGTTTTACCAGAAGTCTGCCTAAGATTCAAGTCAGATTTCAGGCATCCCCTGCAACAAAAATTACATTTTTGGTGAGATACTCCCCGTAGGAACATGTATAAAGGGTTGCAGGCCCAGCAGAAATACTCATTAGTGCTCTGCAGGTGCACACCTGATAGTTGTGAAACCGCTCAGCACAGAGGAACATACAAGGATTTCTTCAGAATAACAAAAGGTAGGAATCTGCAACAAAAGTTATTATAATCCCTGCACTGCACATAGATCACCCAGAGAATATTTTTATTTTTATCTTTTTTCAACAAAAAGTGGAACTACGCTTTAAAGTAAATGTGAGTTGTGCAAAAAGCAATTAGTGTGCAGGATGAGTTAACTCCTAGCAACTAGGTTTTGGTTTACTGCAGGCTTGTGTTGACCTCGGTAGAATTGATTTCATGTACGTAATGGCTTACTATAAAAGTACAACCATGTTTATGGGTAAATAGTAACTGAAATCTCTGTAGGTAATTGGGCATGTTTGAAATTCTCTTTTAATAAAAATAATCAAGTTTTATCAAATGTGTAAGATTTTTTTTTTTTTTTTTGTCAGTGACTTTTTATGTACATAAAAAGTCAATGAATGTCTAGTTTTAAAGCCCATTATTATTATTTCTTCAGATATTTGTTCCCAAGAATGAAGGTCTACATTGAAATGAAGTAGTAACTAGCCAGATTATTTAGCATTTTTAACTTGCGCTAAAAGTGACATCTGGAAGCCTCATTAAAGTGGCGGTAAACCAAGTTTTTGATCTTATACCTGCAGGGAAGCCTTATTATAGGCACAGTGAATATCTCTTAAACTTGCGGCGTTTAGGAAGTATTCACCCTGGATGCGGCCAGTGATGTCACCGGTGCATGTGCTCTGAAGATCCAGTATACCATACCGGACTTTCAGAGCTCTGTGCCGTAGCCCAGGGCTCCCGGAAGCTCTGTCAGCGGCGACGGCATGCGGCTAGAGAGCTTGTTCTAAGGCAGGGATCCTCAAACTACGGCCCTCAAGCTGTTGCGCAACTACATATTCCATGAGGCATTGTAAATCTCTGACATTCACAGACATGACTAGGCATGATGGGAATTGTAGTTCCTGAACAACTGGAGGGCCGTAGTTTAAAGACCCATGTTCTAAGGTAAGTATTTTGTGTGCTAATATGCAGTGCATACTAGCACATTTTGCCATTGCTTGCAGGGTTTTATTTTTTAAAGCCGCAGTTTACTACCACTTTAATTCCCCACTTCTAACAACCCTCTCATGTTCCTTGTATTGCTTAGAAGACTTTCCAAGCTCAGGCCACTAGAGGGCAATGCTGTATTTATTTTTTTCCTTGGCTGAAAGTAGAAATTTACCTCAGTTTACAATAAGCCCTATACAGATTTAATAGCAAAAGTATGCCTGTTGGTACACACAGTAAATAAGGAGAGACCCCAGTGGGTGGACAGTGGACATGCTACAAAGTTCTACCATTTCTCTGTATATAAAATAATATACTGTAAATATTAAAGGTAGATTTATTTTATAGTGTTTGTTTTTGTTTTTACAAAAAAAGAAAAGCAAGTCTTTAGGGTGCTTTTGAAATAATCATGTGTTTGGAAGCACCGATTCCATAGCCAAAGAATTCTGGTAACCTTGTGGAACATTAACAACTTGAACATGTCATCCATGGATAAGGACACCACATCCCCCAAAAGATAAAACAAAGATAGGGGTAGATTTGGGACTTTCATGGTGTAACCTCTCAACAAAAGAACAAAAAAGCTATATAAAACCCAAAACGTTATTTAAATCACAAAACACAAATAATAACATCCAGTTAAAAGTATGTCATTCAGCATTCCAAACACCCTTGTGGGGCCTAACCACAACAGCCATGCATTGCTACAATGTAATCATTAATTACAAAGTATGGTTTTAAAATGTATGGCCATAGTGCTAAGGATCGCTCCGATTGTGGATAAGGCCCCTCGTCATGTGTTCCACAACAAGCTTCTTCAGGAGTAGAATTTCAAAAAAAGAGTATAAGAAATTAATTTGATGTTTATAGCTAGATGCATAATATACAGCGTGTCAGGTCTGGGCACTGGAAACCAGGAACATGCCACCAGTGGAATAACAAACAACTATAAATTACACTACACTAGCAGAGTGTCCTTTCTTAAAAAATATCAGTGTCACAGATATCTGTCACCTGTGCCAAATACAGACTGAGAGATCTGAGTGTTAAGAGATAATAATCTCCAAGTAGGGTGCACGCAGCCTGCATCAGTGTCCCTCTGGCCAACAGTGGCCGTAGAGAAGAGAGGAGACACGAAGGTTCAGGACCCAGAGGTGGATAGCTGGGATACAGTTAGAATACAGGAAGGGGGTAAAAGTGTTAGAGAGGCTAGTCCTGAGTCGATGCACCCCAGTAAAGATTCCCAGGTGCATAATGAGGGTAGCATTACTAGGGTAGAATGAGTCCTCTACCTGCCAGGGGAGTGTGGATGGGAATGGGTGTCTGACTACTTCAATAACGGGCACTTTTAACCCCCTCCCGCCCTGGCCAATTTTCAGCTTTCAGTGCTGTCACACTTTGAATGACAATTTTATCTTTTTTTTTTTTTTTTTTTTATCCTTTTTTTGTGGTGTTTAATCACCACTGACATTTTTGCTAAAGTGTTTTTTCTTTAGTTTCTATTCTAAAATTTTGAAAATAAGTAATCTTTCTCCATAAATTTGGGCCAAAATGTTCTATTTTTTTGAAAAGAAAATCAATGTATATTTAGTCTTGGGGAAGTTAGTCCATAGACTATGGTACAGTGCTCAGCATAAATGAGTACACCCCGTTTGCAAAGTAAGATGTTAATCAATCGCTTAATGAATTCAACAATCATTTCCAAAATTTTGAGTTTTACAGAATATTTGTTTAGCTCATTACATGAATGTAAGTTTAAGAATATAACTTGGATTATCAAATCTTCAGTTTTTACTCAAATTAGTTGAATGAAAAATTAATATACCCCACAACAAAAACTTTTGTTATACCTCCATGATTCGTAAGGACAGCACCAAGTCGTCTTGGCATGGAATGAACAAGTTGGCAACATTATTGCAACATTTTTCTTTCTCCATTCTTCAAGACTGACCTCTTTTGGACCCCTTTTCACACTGAGGCACTCAAAAACTGCCCATAAAACATCGGGCGTTTTTGCAGCGTTAGCAGGGTGCTTTTTTTATGGTCGCATTACTCAAAAGAACCTTTTTGCTGGGGTTTAATCGCTTCCCATTTATTTTAATGAACAGATGTGTTTGAGGCATTTTTCTAGGCGTTCTAAAGATGCTGCTTGCGGGACCTGCAGCGCACCTCCCCAGTGTAAAAGTATTAATTGATCTTAATGGAAATAGGTTTTCATGAGCTCTTCTCGCGTTTTTTTTGTTTTTTTTTTAAACGCAAAAGCACTTGAAAAGCGCCTCGGTGTGAAAGGGGTCTTGGAGCCTGAATGTTGGATGGAGAGTGATGCTCAACTTGTCTCTTCAGAATTCCCCATGGGTGTTCGATTGGGTTCAGATCAGGAGACCTACTTGGCCACGGAATCACTTTCACCATGTTCTTCCTCAGAAATGCAACAGTTGCCTTAGATGTGTGCTTTAGATCATTGTCATGTTGGAAAAGTGCACGACGACCAAGGGCAGACAGTAACGTTGGGCATCTTATCTTTCAATATAGAGCAATACATCTGTGAATTCATGATGCCGTCAATGAAACGCAGCCCACAGAAGCACTCTCATCAACATGTTTTACTGTAGGCACCATGCATTATTTTTTGTACCTCTCACCTTTGCAACACCATACAGTTTTGAAGCCATAAGTTCCAAAAACATTTATTGGTCTCATCACTCCAGGGTAGAGTCCCAGTAGTCTTCTTTTTCAGCATGGGCCCTGGGAAATTCTAGGCAGCTTTTTTGTACATGGGCTTTAGGAGAGTCTTTCCTCGTGGACGACAACCATGCTAAGGGAAACAATCGCCCCGGTTTTCACTTTGTACTTTTTTAGCAAACTGCAGTGAACTTAAATGGCTTTTTCCTTCAACCCTTCTCATCAGGAGATGCTACTGTCCAGGTGTTTACCTCCGTGGACAGCCTGGATGTTTCTGTGAGATGGTTGCAGTTCCATCTTTGTTAAATTTTTGTATCGCTTTTGCTACAGTATTGTGACTAATAAGTAAAGATTTGCAGATCTTCTTCACCTTTCTTGTGTAAAGAAAGAAATTTTTCTTTCTCGGGTCTTGTGACATTTCTTTCATGTGGTGCAATTGCTGACAGCATGAAATGGAAGGGGTTTTCTTTAGGTAATGCCCTTTTATAATTAACGGTCTGCTGATTTTGTTTGTTTGCCCACTGACAAAGAAATAATCAGTCTAATTTTAATGGTAGGTTTATTTTAACAGCGAGAGAGAATAACAACAAAAATATCCAGATAAACGCATTTCAGAAAAGTTATAATTTTAATTGCATTTTATTGTGTAGAAAAAGTATTTGATCCTTTATCAATCAGCAAGATTTCTGGCTCCCAGGTGTCTTCTATACAGGTGATGAGATTAGGAGTACTCGCTTAAAGGGAGTGTTCGTAATCTCAGTTTTGTTACCTGTATAAAAGACACCTGTCCACAGAAGCAATCAATAGGATTCCAATTTCTCCTCTAAGGCCAAGACCAAAGAGCTGTCCAAGAATGTCAGGGACAAGATTGTAGACCTACACAAGGCTGGAATGGGCTACTAGACCTTCGTCAAGCAGCGTGGTGAGAGGGTAACAGTTGGTGCGATTTATTTGCAAATAGAAAAAACACAATATAACTGTCAATCTCCCTGAGTCTGGGGCTCCATGCAAGCTCTCGCCTTGTGGTGTTTTAATGATCATAAGAATGGTGAGGAATCAGCCCAGAACTAAATGGGAGAATATAGGCGATCTCAAGGCAGCTGGGACTTTAGTTGCCAGGAAAACAATTGTTAACACACTACGCCTGCAAGCACAGTAATCCTGTAGCGCCCGCAAGGTCCCCCTGCTCAAGAAAGCACATATACAGGCCTGTCTGAAGTTTTCTAATGAACATCTGAAAGATTCAGAGGAGTTCCAGGTGAAAGTTGTGGTCAGATGAGACCAAAATCAAGCTCTTTGGCATCAACTCAACGCGCTGTATTTGGAGGAGGAATACTGCCTATCACCCCAAGAACACCATCCCCACCATCAAGCACAGAGGTGAAAACATTATTATGGTTTGGGGGGGTTTTCTGCTAAGGGGATAGGACAACTTTACTGCATCAAAGAGACGATGGATGGTGTCATGTACTGTCAAATCTTGGGTAAGAACCCCCTTCCCTCAGCCAGGGCATTGGAAATGGGTTTGTGAATGGGTATTCCAGCATGACAATGACCTAAAACACATGGCTAAGGCAACAAAAGAGTGGTTTAAGAGCACTCCAGGGTCCTGGAGTGGCCTAGCCAGGTCCCCAACCTTGATCCCATAGAAAATATGTGTAGGGAGCTGAAGGTTCGAGTTACCAAACGTCATGACCTTAATGACTTGAAGAGAATCTGCAAAGAGGAGTGGGACAAATTCCCTCCTCAGATGTGTGCAAACCGTGTGGCCAACAAGGGTTTTGCCACCAAGTCATGTTTTGCGAAGAGGTCAAATACTTATTTTGCTCATTAAAATACAAATTAATTTTATCATTTTTTTAAATGCTTTTTTTTTTTTGTTCTGTCTCTCTCTTTGTTAAAATAAAGTGTGTGTGTGTGTGTGTGTGTGTGTGTGTATATATATATATATATATATATATATATATATATATATATATATATATGTGTATGTGTGTGTGTGTGTGTGTGTGTGTGTGTGTATATATATATATATATATATATATATATATATATATATATATATATATATATATATATATATATATATATATATATATATATATATTTCACAAAAGTGGGCACACCCCTCACATTTTTGTAAATATTTTATTATTATATCTTATGTGTCTACACACAGAAATTACCACTTTGCTACAATGTAAATTAGTGAGTATACAGCTTGTATAACAGTGTAAATTTTCAGTCCCCTCAAAATAACTCAACACTGCCATTAATGTCTAAACAGCTGGCACCAAAAGTGAGTACACGCCAAGTGAAAATGTCCAAATTGGGCCCAATTAGCCATTTGTCCTCCCTGGTGTCACATGACTCGTTAGTGTTACAAGGTCTCAGGTGTGTTTAATTTGGTGTTATTGCTCTCTTACTGATCACTGGAAGTTCAGCATGGCACCTTATGGCAAAGATCTCTGGGGACCTGAAAAAAATAATTGTTGCGCTACATAAAGATGGCGAACCTTGGCACACCAGATGTTTTGGAACTACATTTCTCATGCTCATACACTCTGCAGTGTAGTTGAGCATCATGAGAAATGTAGTTTCAAAATGTCTGGGGTGCCATGGTTCATCACTGGCCTAGGCTATAAGAATTGACGGTGCTAAATAAGTACCTTTTAAATAAGATTGCAAGACCCTGAAACTGAGCTGCAGCACGGTGGCCAAGACCATACAGCAATTTAACAGGACATGTTTCACTCAGAACAGGCCTCGCCACGGTCGACCAAATAAGTTGAGTGCACGTGCAGCATCCTATTCAGAGGTTGTCTTTGGGAAATGGACATATGAGTGCCACTAGCATTGCTGCAGAGTTTGAATGGGTGGGGGGGTCAGCCTGCCGGTGCGGAGACCATACGCATCAAATTGATCTGCACGGCTGTTGTCCCAGAAGGAAGCCTCTTCTAAAGATGAGGCACAAGAAAGCCTGCAAACAGTTTGCTGAAGACAAGCAGACTAAGGACATTGTCAGAATGTTTATACTTAAATATTACAATAATATTGTATGGTAATAATATGGTATTCATGAAATTATGCAAATCTTTGTTTTGGGAGATTTTACATTTTTGCACAATTACAACCAAGTAATTCAAGTTTGTTTATCCATGCTATTTTAAAGACAAGTGACAATAATCATATGCTTAAAATATATGTATATGTAAAATATCAGATATATTTTGTGGTAATGCAAAAAAATGGGTATACTTTAAAATATCAAATATATATGGGAATACAAATGATAATCGCATTTCTACTCAAGCTCTTATTGCAAAAAAATTTGAATGATAACATGATAATCAAGACTTATTTTAAAATTTAGATTGAATCTATTTTTAAACACATATCACGACAAAACCATTGTACAGACTTTATACAAAGAAAAAGAGCTGCTGCTCCAGGTGTATGATGATAACCTGAGGTGGAATGTACTGACAAGACAAATGTGTATGTCTCTTAATATTTGGAATATAATTATATCATGCTGCAGGTAAAAATAACACAATTCCAAATTTCTATACCACAATATTAAATGGTTCTGTTTTGACTATGTCAAAACAATTAAAGCGGGGGTTCACCCAAAAAATAAAAAAAATCGGTTGGCCGATATATCGGCCGATATTTGGCGTTTTTAAATTAATCGGCATCGGCCGATTTGTGCTTTAAAAAAGCAGATTGATAAGTTCAGCACCGCGACTTGCAAAAAGCTTCTGCAATACAAGTCAATGCAAGTGCTTCCCGTAGAAGACTTCTCTCTCTCTCTCTCTCCTGGGCAGACTGCCAAGTTTTAGAAAAGATATACAATGTTGCTACTTATCAATTAACTGAACTCCGTGTAGGAGAATTCTCAGTTTAACCATTTAAAGGCTAAATCTTTTTTTACATTTGTTGCTTACAAGTAAAAATCCTGTATTTTCTGCTAGAAAATTACTTGGAACCCCCAAACATTATATATTTTTTTTTAGCAGAGACCCTAGGAAATAAAATAGCGATTGCTGCAATATTTAATGTTACACGGTATTTGCGCAGCGGTCTTTCAAACACATTTTTTGGGGAAAAAATATACTTTAACAAAAAAAAAAAAAAACTAAACAGTAAAGTTAGCCCATATTTATTTATTTTTTCGACCAAAAGTTTTCATTACCTGTTTTTGTGTATTACATTTTATATATATATATATATATATATAACACACAAAAACAGGTAAAGAAAACTTTTGGTTGAAAAAAAATAAATATGGGCTAACTTTACTGTTTAGCCCAAAAGCGCCTGAAAAATCGGCTTAACATATCGGCCCAAAAAAATCGGCATCATAAATCGGCTATCGGCCGCCGTGATTTCTAAATATCGGCATCGGTATCGGCCAGAGAAAAACCCATATCGGTCTACCTCTACTTCTGACCTTGGCTTGGCAGAAAACAATAAATTGTCTAAAGCTGACACCTTGGTGTCCATTTCTTCCAGACATTGTGGAGCCCTCTTGAAATATATGGGTTGAGAAAATCTCCCTACACAATTGGCTTGTATCGTTAAATTCCTTGAAACTCATATCATTGGAATTTAACCCTGTGTATTTCACCAATACAGCTTCTTTTTCTTTCAAACCTTTCATAGGATCTCATATTGGTAACCCTTATTATAATAATATATACAATTTCTATGCAGAAGTGAGCCTGATTTTTCACTTTCCAGCTTTAGTTAGTGAACCCCATTATGTACTTAAAAGTGGGGTTATGCCTGTATGTATTAATGGGTTTTATGAATATCCACACAGTACATTATGAAAGAAAAATTATTAAAATACATAAACCCACATATGTAAAATTTGTTCAATTATGTAAATAATTACTCTTATATAATTTTACCACGTAACTTTGGTTAATACATTATTTGTAGTTGAGTAATATTATAATACGTTTCATTTTGTCATATTTGAATAAGCCCCCTTCCCTCCTTCATGCAAAGAAAATGTTGTTCTGTGAGCTCATGTGAAATGAGTCTCTTACCATTTTCTTATCTTTTAAAGGCTGACAGAGAAATTACGATCTTAAAGGGGTTGTAAAGGTTCGTCTTTTATTCTCTAAATTGGTTCCTTTAAGCTAGTGCATTGTTGGTTCACTTGCCTTTTCCTTTGATTTCCCTTCTAAATGTTTTTTTTTTCTTTGTTTGAATTTCTCACTTCCAGTTTCTCCTCAGTAAGCTTTCCACCATCATCCGAGAGGTGGAAAGTCATTTAGAACAGCTTACTGAACAGCTTATTGAGGAGGAGCAGGAAGTGAGAAATTCAGACAAAGAAAACAAAGAAAAAAAAAAACATTTAGAAGGGAAATCTAAGGAAAAGGTAAGTGAACCAACAATGCACTAGCTTAAAGTAATCTATTTAAAAAATAAAAAACAAACCTTTACAACCCCTTTAGGAGAACTTCACATAATACAATTAAAACCTTCTACAAACCCCTTTACACAAGATGGCTTCGGGTTTGGTCATAGCGTTTATTATATATATATATATATATATATATATATATATATATATATTCTTTTAACCCCCAATAGTCCTGACAACATGGATTACTGGAACCATGTCCTGTGGTCTGAGACCAAGGTAAACTTATTTGGTTCAGATGGTGTCAAGCGTGTGTGGCGGCTAACCAGGTGAGGAGTACAAAGACAAGTGTGTCTTGCCTACAGTCAAGCATGGTGGTGGGAGTGTCATGGTCTGGGGCTGCATGAGTGCTGCCGACACTGGGGAGCTATAGTTCATTAAGGGAACCAAGAATGCCAATGTACTATGACCTACTGAAACAAAGCATGATCCCCTACCATTGGAGACTGGGCTGCAGGGCAGTATTCCAACATAACGATCCCAAATGGACCTCCAAGATGACCACTGCCTTGCTAAAGAAGCTGAGGGTAAAGCTGATGGACTGGCCAAGCATGTTTCCAGACCTAAACCCTATTGAGCATCTGTGGGGCATTCTTAAATGGAAGGTGGAGGGGCGCACGGTCTCTAACATCCTCCAGCTCTGTAAAGTTGTCATGGATTAGTAGAAGAGAACTCCAGTGGCAACCTGTGAAGCTCTGGTGAACTCCATGCCCGAGAGGGTTATGGCAGTGCTGGAAAATAATGGTCACCACACAAAATCTTGGTACTTTGGGCCCAATTTGGACATTTTCACTTAGGGATGTACTCACTTTTGTTGCCAGCGGTTTAGACATTAATGGCTGTGTGAGTTATTTTGAGGGGACAGCAAATTTACACTGTTATACAAGCTGTACACTCACTACTTTTGTAGCAAAGTGTAATTTCTTCAGTGAGTGTTGTCACATGAAAAGATATATTTAGAAAAATATGAGGGGTGTACTCACTTTTGTGTGTGTGTGTGTGTGTGTGTGTGTGTGTGTGTGTGTGTGTGTGTGTGTGTCAATCATACCTGATATACTATCAATTCTTTTGAGGCCTGAACAGACACCAGAACAGTACAAATACCCCCCAAAAAACTCCTTTTTGGAAAGCAGACAGTCCAAGGTATTTAGTAAGAGGCATGGTGAGTGTTTTAAAAGTTATAATTGTCACAATTTTTGGGAAAATTAGGAAATTTAATTTTTTTTTATTTTTTTTTTGTTTTTGACACACACTGACCAGAGCAATACAGTGTTATCATAGTAACACTGGTGCTTCTCTGGGGAATTGATCGAGATTTTTTTTATTTTCTTTACGCGATTTGTTTATACCTGTGAGTTTCACTGGTATAGGCAACAATTTTTACTGGAATTGGCTAAAGGCTAGTAAGTTGGACTTTGAAGGCACACGGTACATAAAGTAAGAAAACTAGATACATTTATTATTATAAGAATGTCATAAAAACGGTTGCAAACATAAAATCAAAAGAAATTTAGTAAATAACTGGTCCACATAGGTTGTCACAATAATGATACAGTTCTACCATAAGAGGCTTAAGTGCAAAGCATAATTGTAAAGTTGGCTGTATAATGTGAAACCGAGTGGTGATCCAGAGGAACAGGAGGGCTTGCTCTACATGTTGCGCGCTACAAATAGCGCTTCCTCAGGAGCATAGACATTTCAATCTATTAAAACATATACAAAAAACACACAATAAGTTAATTGTATAAGTACATCAGAAAAAAATAAAGATAAAGATTACATGATACATACAAGGTTTAAAAAAACATACATATATACATTAAGTTCAGCGTTGGATGTGTGGCAGAGAAACAAGGCAGCCTAACACAAGGCTGTCCCAAGGGGTGGGAGGGGGGGGAAGGAGGATGGAAAGGAGAGAGGGAAGAGGGGGGGTGATGGAGGGGAAGGGGACATGGGGGGGTGTTATCATCCCAGCTTGCATACTCACAAAAGGTTAACCGCGTTGAGGGTAGACAACAGTCGGTCTTATTTGACCTAACCTTGGCTGTAGTTCAAAAGCATGCTATTCAAGCCAGTTAGGGGGATAGTATCTGTAAATGGGAATGATATGTTTCTATCAATACATTTCTGGACTAATCGTCCGTGTGAGCATTGCAAGCTTACCAAAATTGGCAAATTCAAAAAAGGATAATGCATATAGTCTTACCATTAAAGCGAAAGCAAAATTGCATTAAATGATATGGCGATCAATTGCTGGTAAGCAAGAGAGAAACGGGCATAATCCAAGGGTATACACGGATGATCAGGCAATAGGCTGAGTATGGTAGGCCGGACACCAGTGAACAGGGGGATAAAACCTAATTCACTGCTTGCTAGCTTGAAGATCTCCAGTCCAGGTGAGTGGAAGTGGATACAAGCGGTAGCAATGAAGTTGTCCTAAGGGCAGACAAAGTGTACAGAAATGTATATTAGATAATGACATTTCTGCATGGCATCAGTTACTAAACATGCCATGCCTGTCAGTTGTATACTATCTTACCTTGGAACTCAACGCCTTGCTGCACAACCGTGTGCTTTGCCCCCTGGTTATGGAGGACGCCTATACACCTGTTGGCATTCCTCCACGTCTATAAATAGCCCCATGTGCGGCCCTGCGTCATCTCCAAACAGTGGTGACAATTGTCGCAGAAAAAGGGGGATGTCACAGCGTCTGCATCTGATAGGTGCTGGCGCGGTGGTAACTGGCCTATCGCGTTGCGGCAACAGTGTGTGTGTGTGTGTGTGTGTGCGCGAGGTCATAGGTGATGATTCGCCCAATCATGTGGCGGCCACAGAGCGCGTGCGTCAGCCGTGCTGGTGCGCATGCGTTCAAGCCTTCAGTGACGTAGTGTCACCGAAGGAAGGAGGCGGTGATAGGGGTGGAGACCAGCAG
The DNA here is from genome assembly GCF_905171775.1 of Rana temporaria. Taxonomy (NCBI): domain Eukaryota; kingdom Metazoa; phylum Chordata; class Amphibia; order Anura; family Ranidae; genus Rana; species Rana temporaria. The sequence continues at coordinate 348,989,711 of NC_053492.1, forward strand.
GGCATAGATACGCCCTACAATCTACGTGAGCACATCTCCGCCGCCTATTGGCGTAGGGAAGAACCAATAGGGATAGACGGCTCACTGACCAAGCAGAGGGTGAAAAAGGCGGAGTAATCCAAAGTGTAAACAAACACTGTCCTTGCCAGTGAGTATAGCGGCTTAACAAGTAGGGAGAAAGAAATGAGGGACGTGGCCATACCAAGTGTAAATGACAACGATGTCCTAAACTAATTCAGTTTGTTTTGTGATTAGCTGTGATTGGTCACACCTAATCGCATGGTACAGATGGGCTGTGATTGGCCCTGTTTGTACCATGTGATTAGTGTGACCAATCACGGCTAGGAACAGAGACATAATAAATAAATAAATAAAAATCACAGCTAGCAACATAATTGTACACAATGGATGGCATGAAAGGAAGCCATCCATTGTTTACAACTGTCACCTGCTGTGATTGGTTACTTAATAGGAAGTCCACCTGGATAAACAAATGTCCTGCCCAGCTGTCTTTTGACTGTAGGCTGGGCATAAAGTGGTTCAGCATGGGTCGACATACCGTTTAACCACTTCCATACAGGGCGCGTATACACCTTCCCGCCCAAGCCAATTTTCAGCTTTCAGCACTGTCGCACTTTGAATGGCAATTGCGCGGTCATGCTACACTGTACCCAAACAAAATTGGCGTCCTTTTTTACCCACAAATAGAGCTTTCTTTTGGTGGTATTTGATCACCTCTGCGATTTTTTTTTTTTTTTTTTTGCGCAACAACTAAAAAAAGACCGAAAATTTTGAAAAAAATTACGTTTTTATTTTTTTCTGATTTTTTTTTTTTTTGTAAATAAGTACGTTTTCTCTTTCAATTACGGGCACTGATATGGTGGCACTGATGGGCACAGATGAGATGGCACTGATGGACATCGACAAGGTAGTACTGATGGGCACAGATGAGGTGGCACTGATTGGCGGCGCTGGCATGCGGCACTGATGGGCACTCATGGGCGGCACTGATGGGCACTCATAGGCGGCACTGATGGGCACTGTGGGGTGGCACTGATGGACACTGTGGGGTGGCACTGATGGACACTGTGGGGCGGCACTGATGGACACTGTGGGGCGACACTGTGGGGCAGCACTGATTTACTTGTTGCCAGTCAGTGCCCATTTGTGGGCACTGATTAGCATCTTTTTTTTCTTGCATCTTTTTATTTTTTTCCCTTTTTTTTCAGACTTTTTTTTTTTTTTTTGCCCTTCACTGGTGGGCATCCCTGGTGGTCCATGTGGCGATCCGAGGGGGGGCTGCGCTGATAAACAATCAGCGCGAACCCCCCCCCTTCAGGAGAGCCACCGATCGGCTCTCCTTTACTCGCGTCTGTCAGACGCGAGTGAGGAAGAGCCATCGACGGCTCTTCCTGTTTACATCGTGATCAGCCGTGGTTGGACACGGCTGATCACGTGGTAAAGAGTCTCCGTGAGAGACTCTTTACCGAGATCGGTGTTGCGGGGTGTCAGACTGACACCCCGCAACAACGATCGCCGCGATGCGCGCCCCAGAATCCTGAGGACGTCATATGACGTCCGGTCAGGATTCTACAACCACTTTGCCGCCGTCAATCTGTCATTAGCGGGCGGCAAGTGGTTAAAAAGAAGAAAAATAAACATGGGTATATAGATACCGGTGGCTGGATATTCGAAGAAGGGACAGACAGGGTAATCTCTCACAAAGACTAGGGTTGCTGAACAGTATGTTGTTGACTGGGCGCTCAGGTTTATATTGCAGATTAGATGGACAGATTGTTAGGTAGGACTGAGGACCCAACTGTCACAGTTCATATTAGTACGAGATACTATTTAAGAGTCAAAAAGATGAAATATCCTTAATTAAGATACTTAGGTGGTAGTCTTTAAAATGCTGTCTGTCATAAATCATGTCAGAGAGACAGCGGGGGGGCTTTGAGAGCTAAACAAGTGGCTGAGTAACTGGTGTAAGGAAGATTTGTGATTCATTATTCATGTAGAACTGACTGACTTTTCCGAGGCATGCAGAATAAAGAAGGTTGTTGAGTAAGGCATGTCTAAGGTAAGATGGCAAACCAATGGGTGCCAATAATTCTTTTCCCCTGGATTTTTGGGGCTACAAAAGCTTAACCCGTTCACACCGACCATACGCAAATATGCAGCCTCAGCTTGAAGGGGTTGTACTGGGGTGATGCATGCAGCTGTACGCATCACCCCAGTACCGTTTTGTAGCGCAAGCGGTCCACTTTCTTGGGATAACCACCAATGCTGCTAGCAGCTGCTTGGCTGTTATCCCAAGGAGCGGGAGGCCCGAGCGACCAGCCGGCATTTCCACCAGCTGGCCGGAGACCCAAACATAGCTGGAATCGGCTTTTTTTTTAATGCTTTTAGGTGCAAAGGAGAGATTTGGGGTCTTAGACCCCAGATCACTCCATAAAGAGTATCTGTCACTGTTATGGTCACAAGGGATGTTTATAGAGTGTAAAAATAAAATGTAAAAAAAGTAAACCGCCCCCCGTCCCTCCGAGCGTGGGCACAAAATCAAACGCATACGCAAGTTGCACCTGCAAATGTAAACGGTGTTCAAATGTGAGATATTTCAATGATCATTGGCGCAAGAGCAATAATTCTAGTACTAAAGCTCCCTCTGTAACTCTAAACAGGTAACCTGTAGAAGCGTTGTCTATGGAAATTTTTTACGTACCGTAGTTTGCTGCCATTGCACAAGTGTTCACAATTTCATAGCATGACTCAGCGTAACATCATCTTTCACAATATACAAGAAATTGGGCCAAGTTTACTGTTTTTCTTCATGAAAGTGCCTCTTTTCCCCCCAAAAAAATGTGTTTGAAGGACGGCTGCGCAAATACCGTGTGTAAAAAAATAAAAAATGCAATGGTCGCCATTTTATTATCTAGGGTCTCTGCTAAAAAATACATAATCATATGTTTGGGGGTTCCAATTCATTTTCTAGCACAAATATGAATTTTAACTTGTAAGTAACATGTCCAGAAAGGGGCTTGGGCATGAAAGGGTTAATATTCTATTTGTCAGTTGTCTCTCCCCCTTATGGCTGTGCTTCCTAGGGCACTGTGCATATCAACCAGTTGTATTTAGGCTGCACACAGGCCAGAGGTTTGGTTTTACAGCAATTGTAGGACTAAGGCAATGGAAGCAGAGGGTGCAATGCTTGAAAAGCTGGTCAGGGTAATAGACACTTAAATTCTTTGAGGGGAATGATGTATCATGGCAGACCTCAGAGTGCAGTCACCCACATTTGGTGAGGTGAAAATGTGAAGTTGTAGAAAAAGGGTTACAGAAAGTGAGTGGTGCAGCGTATGGTACATTAGAGCAGTGTTTCCCAACTCCAGTCCTCAAGGCACACCAACAGGTCATGTTTTCAGGATTTCCCTCAGATGAAACGGCTGTGGTAATTACTAAGGCTGGGTTAACACTTGTCCGACAAACGGTCCTACATTGGGAGCCTCATGTAGCATGACGTGTGAAAATCAATGTTTTCCTATGAGAGCTGTCTTAACTGGTCCTACACAAGTCGGTCCGACTTTGAAAATGCTCCCTGTACTACTTTTGGTCCTACATTGATCCTACTTCAACCCATTGAATATCATTGAAGTCGGACCAAAGTAGTATCCTGTTCATGAAAGTAGGATGGATGTAGGACCAATGTAGGATCAATGTAGGACCAATGTAGCAGAGCAAAGTAGGATGAAAGTAGTGTAGTAGTGTGAACCCAGCCTTAGGCAGTGAAACTGATCAAATCACCTGTGCAAAATAATGGAAAGCCTGAAAACATGACCTGTTGATGTGCCTTGAGGACTGGAGTTGGGAAACACTGCATTAGAGGAACAAGTGATTAAAGGATGCTACAGAAAACACAAGCAGAACGATTGTTGTGTAATGTCTGTATTTTTCATTTTGAACAGAGTCATTCTGACAAACTGGGCAAGGTTTACCAGCCGAAGCGAGCATCCTTACTAAGCAAAAGCACCATTTCTCTTGCTCATCTTCTGGCAGCGCGGCATGATCTGTCGAAAATCTTGAGGACCAGCAGTGGATCGATCCGGGAGAAGACTGCTTGTGCTATAAATAAGGTTAGTTACTTTTTGTTAATAACTTTATGGGTTTAAATGCTCATCACCAAGCAAATATTATTTTTGCAGTTTTTTGGCCTGTGCGGAAGAGATGGAACCACCGACTGGTTTTTACTGTAGTCTGTGACCCCATTTGGAATATTTCCCATTGTCTTTCGGGACAGGAAGTGATGGGGTACCAATCCAGTAAGGACACAAACTGCTACAAAATACCTATTTTTCAGAGGAAGAGGGATGGATCGTCCTGCCTTATTTTCCTGTCCTGGTGACAACTGCTTACCTTATTTCTTGCTTTGCCTTTAGAGATTGGATGTGAGGTGAAATCTCCCAATTGGAATTATCAAGTTAAAAAATAAAAAGATATTTACCCTTCCCAAGTCTGTCCAAAACTTTAAAAAAAAAGAATTTGGCCAAGAAATGGCTTTTGGCCAGACTGTTCTCACTGGCAGGCCATGCTCTCTATTCTGTCTTGGCTGTGTGCTTTTTTTTTCCCCCCAATCCCTCCACATCAAGGCCTCTCAAGCTTGGCTCCTTCCTAGTCCTCCCACAAGGTGTAACACTCTAACTCTGACGAATCCTCAACAAAAAACCTTCCTTACCATTAAAGTGTTCCCAACTAAAAACGTAAATGTATTTTATTGGGATTTTATGTGATAGACCAACACAAAGTGGCACATAATTGTGAAGTGGAAGGAAAATGATAAATGGTTTTCAGATTTTTTTTTTACAAATATGTGAATAGTGTGGCGTGCATTTGTGTTCAGCCCCCCTGAGTCAATAATTTGACGAACCACCTTTAGCTGCAATTACAGCTGCAAGTCTTTTTGGGTATGTCTTTACCAGCTTTGCACAACTAGAGTGACTAGAGCGTCTGAACAGCAATTTTCAAGTCTTGCCACGGATTCTCAATTGGATTTAGGTCTGGACTTTGACTGGGCCATTCTAACACATGAATATGCTTTGATCTGAACCATTCCATTGTAGCTCTGGCTGTATGTTTAGGGTTGTTGTCCTGCTGGAAGGTGAACATCCATCCCAGTCTCAAGTCTTTTGCAGCCTCCAACAGGTTTTCTTCTAAGATTGCCCTGTATTTGGCTCCATCTAACCTCCTATCAACTCTGACCAGCTTCCCTGTCCCTGCTGAAGAAAAGTATCCCCACAACATGATACTGCCACCACGCCATTTTTTAAGATGAGGATGGTGTGTTCATGGTGATGTGCAGTTTTGATTTTAGGCCAGAAAGTTCAATTTTGGTCTCATCTGACCAGAGCACCTTCTTCCACATGTTTGCTGTGTCCCCTACATGGCTTCTCGCAAAATGCAAATGGAACAACTTATGGCTTTTCTCTTGCCACTCTTCCATAAAGGCCAGATTTGTGGAGTGCACGACTAATAATTGTCCTGTGGACAGATTCTCCCACCTGAGCTGTGGTTCTCTGCAGCTCCTCCAGAGTTTCCATGGGCCTCTTGGCTGCTTCTCTTGTTATAGTTCTTCTTGCCCAGCCTGTCAGTTTAGGTGGACAGCCATGTCTTGGTAGGTTTGCAGCTGTGCCAAACTCTTTTTACATTTTCGTATGATAGATTGAACAGTGCTCCGTGAGATGTTCAAAGCTTGGGATGTTTTTTTTTTTTTTTATAAGCGAACCCTGCTTTAAACTTCTCCACAACTTTATCCCTGACCTGTCTGGTGCGTTTCTTGGCCTTCATGATGCTGTTTGTTCACTAAGGTTCTCTGACAAACCTAGTGCTTCACTTAACGGCTGTATTTATGCAGAAATTCAATTACACACAGGTGGACTATATTTTCTAATTATGTGAATTCTGAAACAATTGGTTCCACTAGATTGAAGTTAGAAACTGGCTACCATGCACAGCTGCACCAGATTCTGAGTGCTCCAGTTTTAGTAAATCTCAGTCAATCCCTCTTGGTTCTTTTGGACCAAAGTTGTGGTAAAACTGTTTGTTTTTAAGACTTTTATTCCAACCGGTTCACCTTCCTAAGGCTCGATTCACATTTATGCATGTTGCTTTTGAGTGTTTCTGCAGTGCTTCTTGCTATACTTTCCAATTTTTTTTAATTTTTTTATGTTGCCGTGTTTTGCATTTTTAGGCTTTTTTTTTGGGGGGGGGGGGGGGGGGTGTTGGGCAAAATTCTAGTAAAAACTCACTGCATGCTTTTTTGCAGCTTCTCCATTGAAGTCTAGTGAAAAAATGCACCGTTTTGCATTTAAAAAAAGCCTGACCCTTTCCAAAAATGCATTAATGTCAACTCATGTTAAAAAAAAATGTCCTGCATTTCTGCAAAAGGCATGAAGCCTTGGTGTGAATGGAGCCTAAAGGGGGACATCTTGAACCTTAAAGCCCTGAATGTCTTTAAGCTCAGAATTTACGTATAGAATTCACCAGGTTTGTCATTGAGCTTTCTGTCTCCTGTGGACATCAAAGATGCATATTTTACGTGTCCCCAGTTTTACAGTGCATTTGGGGTTTCCCAAGCTTTGCTGTGGGGCCCCTACAATACCAGTTTTTGGCCCTGTCCTTTGCCATCTCGAAGGGTGTTCATCAATATGGCAAATCCTCTAAAGCTTTGCTAGTGTCCAATCCCCTGAAGGTAAACGCCTGTAACACATGGTGTATGAATACTCTGCCCGTGTCCTGTACTGTACTCTAACATATGGAACATGCAGGTAAGTCAAAGTTCCTCATCTGTGAAGCTGGGCTGAGCAATATATTGTCATCTTTCACTGGGCTACCTTCTCTGTACTTGTGATTTTTAAATTTGGATTTCATAAGGCATCCTGCTAACTGTCATTTCAGGTGTAAATTAATTTTCTATTAAGTAATACAATTCCCAGCTGCTAATTTGAACATTTTAATAAGAATTTATAACCGGACAGTGTAACTGCTGTGACATGGTTTCCTGTTTTGAATAAAGATGCCGGTAAATGCATATGCCAGATGTCCATTTCATCTTCTAGATTGACTATGGAATTAAAAGCTGCACAGATCATATTGTCACGGAATGCAGTTGACATTTGTTTTTACTGATGATTTTAAAGGTGGCACATTGTGGACTACACACAACACTGGTATTAACATCCAGTATGGGGTTGAGCCAGAAAGGAGAGGGAAAACAAAAAACATGATTTACCAGTCCCCTTCTACTTTTAGATCTGACTGCATTCAAGTTGGCGTATCCATAGTTGAATGTGTCAATGTATGGTTTTATTTAAAGTGGGAGTTCACCCATACATTTTTTTTTTACCCTTAGATCGATGCTCATTTTGCCTAGGGGAATCGGCTAGTTTTAAAATCCGAGCAGTACTTACCATTGTTGAGAGCGATCTTCGGGACCGGGGCGTTCCTTCTTGATTGACAGTCTTCCGACGGTCGCATCCATCGCGTCACGAGTAGCCGAAAGAAGCCGAACGTCGGTGCGGCTCTATACTGCACCTGCGCACCGACGTTCGGCTACTTTCGGAAAATCGTGACGCGATGGATGCGACCGTCGGAAGCCTTTCAGAAGACTGTCAATCAAAATAGGAACGCCCAGTCCCGCAGCCCATACCCGGAAGCGGCGGAGATCGCTCTCTAAAAAGGTAAGTACAGCTTTGATTTTAAATAAACTAGCCGATTCCCCTAGACTAAATGAGCATCAATCTAAGGTTAAAAATAGCAATTTCCGGGTGAACCTCCACTTTAAAGTCTGCATTATTATGATTCTAAGAGAACACATTCTAGTATAATTGGCCTGTGAATTCCTGAGTAAATGTTTCATTGTTCATAACAACCAGCCTAATTTTCATATTTCATTATGTGGAAAAACGGACCTGTAATGACTGTTTATTTCTTAAGTCTTGTCCCTAGGCCCTTGAGAGCATCAAGCTTATTGCAAAAAAGGAACATGGCATTTAATTTCCATTCCCTTAACTGATCCTCTAGCTCATGTAACTTCCAACTGACTGACATTTGAAATGTAGTCACTGTCTTCCAATATTAAATAGTAAATGTTTGGTTTTTGCTGGGTGTCTCTAAAACAGACTTATGCAAAATGTGAAATAAAAATGATTATGGAGAATTTTTTTCAACTTGGCATTAACAATGTTTTCTGGCTCAGTCCTAAAGATAAACAAAAAACTTGGTCATTAAACGGTGTAAAAATATGGGATGGCATTAACCACTTCAGCCCCTGAAGAATTGGCTGCTCACTGACCGGCCCATTGTTTGCGATTCGGCACTGCATCGCGGTCATGCGAGCCTGTACATTAACAAAATTGACATCCTTTTTTTCCCCCACAAATAGAGCTTTCTTTTGGTGGTGTTTGATCATCTCTGCATTTTTTTTTATAAAAAATTTTTTTGCGCTATAAACAAAGGGCGACAATTTTGAAAACAAAACACCATATTTTGTACTTTTTGCTATAATAAATATCCCCATTATATTTTTTTATTTTTTTTTAAAGCAAATTTTTTCTCAGTTTAGGCTGATATGTATTTTACATATTTTTGGTAATAAGATTGGTTGGTGCAAAAGTTATAGTGTCTACAAAATGGGGAATAGATTTATAGCATTTTTTTTTTCTCGGGACTGTGACATTTTGGCAGACACGTCGGAGACTTTTGACACATTTTTGTGACCATTGGCATTTATACAGCGATCGTTCTATAAAAATGCACTGATTACTGTAAAAATGTCACGGCAGGGAAGAGGTTAACACTAGAGGGCGATCAAGGCGTTAAATGTGTTCTTAGGGAGTGATTCTAACTGTAAGGGAGATGGGTCTGACCTAGAAGAAATGAGAGATCGTGGTTTCTAGCTATTATGAACTCACGATCTGTCTATTTTCACAGAACTAAACAGGGATGTGTGTGTTTACACACACGTCCCTGTTCTGCCTCTCATGCACGCGACCGCCGGTCACAAGCATCGCCACCCCTGCGATGCTGCAGGCTTGCCTGCTATCCTGTTTAAAGGGACCTACGTACAGCTACGACGGTTCGCTGTATCGTGCCGACCTGCCACCGTATAACGCGGACAGCTGGTCGGCAAGTGGTTAAAGAATAATTCTAGGCATTGGAATGTATACATGGTTATACTGGTCCAGCTTGTAAGCAATCCAGTGTTGCATGTCCAAATTTAACTATGCTACTACGTTGTTTTCATGTTCATTCTTGCTATTCCATGACACTTGTCATGGAGGTCCCAGGCCCACAATTTGAACAGCAAAGCCCAGGAAACCTGGTGGGGGAGAGCACGCTACTTGGTAATGGGGGGGTCTATGTAGCCATCTAATTTATTTCACCTGACAGACAACTGTCAGTTACACGCACTCAAAGCTGCTGTGTTGTTAAACCCCTTGCTACGGCACTATGATATATGTTGGTGGCAGTGAAAAGGTTAAAATTGTAGCTTATTGGTAGAGAGACCCAATGCACTAATGTAGGTGGGAATCCTGTGTTTCTTCAATGCACTGGAGGTGTGGACTGGCACCTTGTACAATTTTCCATATTTGGTGGCAGTGCCTTCTTATTGAACCTTAGGCTGCATTCACACCTGAGCGTATCGTGTTGCGGCGTTTTTTGCCGCGACAAAACGCAACGTTATTTGCCGCGACAAAACGCGTCTAGGGTCACCAATGTAAAACGCCCAAATTCGAGCGCCAAAAAAGGGTCCAGAACTTGTTTGGGCGTCGGGCGTTTTGTAGTGGAGATGTGAACCATCTCCATAGAGAATAATGTATTTTTTCCCCTCTAGCGTTTTGGGGCGTCGCGCTTCAGGCGAAAAAAACGCTCCGGTGTGAATGCAGCCTTATTGGTATCAGGTTGTAACTTCATAGTAAGATTACTGCAGTGACCCTCCAAGACTCTTGTGTCGTCCTATTTCTGAAAACAATGTCTCTGCTGTTGCATATAAGAAATTGTTGCCACCCTACCACCTGTATGCGACAAAAAGCTTGTTCCCCCAGATATTGGAAAAGTTCCACACCACCATCAGCAGAGGAATGAATGTTAAGAGTCGGTAGGATACATTTGATGGCAGAGATTTGTAATCTTCAAAGGGCAAACTCTAAAACACATTGCAAAATCTGGGTATGCTGGCTTCATAGAAAAACTATAACTCTTGCTCGTCTTTACTGACCTTTTTTTTACAGCAGAACATGTTTTATTGCATTTCAATCACAGCAGTAGACACAAGGTGACCTACTGAATACAGTTCACTGATCAATGGGTGACTTCCTTTTAATGCACAGAGTTTCTACCCCTTCCCATGCTTATTTTTGTCCCTACTGCCCTTGTGATTGAATATACACTGTTTGAGGAACTTTGCTCTGGGATGCTTAATAATGACATCCTACAAAGTGATAAGTGCAAGATACACCCCAAGTTTCTTGCTTTTGATTTTCAGGCTGAGCATGTTTTCCCTCCTATAAAGTGCATTGTGTATTAAGCCATACCATTTTTGTTGTCTTCTTATGATGAGCTGTACTGTCTTTAATATTGCACAGTTCATACAAACTATACTTTTTTTTTATTACAGGTGTTAATGGGAAGAGTTCCTGACAGAGGTGGAAGACCCAATGAAATAGAACCTCCTCCACCAGAAATGCCACCTTGGCAGAAGAGACAAGATGGGCCACAACAAGGTGGTGGTAGAGGTGGAGGAAGAGGTGGATATGAACAGTCTTATGGTGGCCGTGGTGGTTATGAACAGGGAGGTGGCCGTGGTGGTTATGAACAGGGAGGTGGCCGTGGTGGCTATGAGCAAGGTGGAGGCCGAGGACGAGGACGTGGTAACTATGATCAAGGAAACAGAGGCGGTAGAGGAAGTAAAGTACAAGGAGGCTGGACAGATGGTGGTGGCAGTGGTTCTGGTGGACATTACCAAGATGGAGGCTTTAGAGATTCTGGCTATCAATCTGGAGGCTACCAGGGTGGCGGAGGAGGGTATCAAGGAGGTGGATATCAAGGCGGAGGTGGTGGATATCAAGGTGGAAGTGGATACCAGGGAGGAGGCTATGCAGGCTACCAAGGTTCATCCTACTCTGGTAGTGGTTATCAAGGAGGAGGCTATCAACAAGACAACAGATTTCAAGATGGTGGCCATCACAATGACCGAGGAAGTGGCCGTGGAGGAGGCAGAGGTGGTCGTGGTGGAAGAGGAGGGCAAGGTGGGGGTTGGGGTGGCCGTGGTGCACAAACATACAACCAAGGTGGTCAGTTTGAGCAGCACTTTCAGCATGGAGGTTATCAATATAATCAGTCTGGTTTTGGACAAGGAAGACATTACACCAGTTGAGATCATTCTAGTTTCACATTAAGTAGAGCTCACGTAATAGTTGTGACAACCTGATCAGAAAGTTTTTTTTTTTTTTTTTGCTGGTTTTGGTTTTGTTTTACGCTGTCCCATTGCTTTAATGCATGTGTGGACATAACAAAAAAATGTGTTCGCACTGTTGGGTTTATTCAGATGCGGTTTGTTGAGGTTACATTTTTCACTCCAAAATTCTCAAAGAAAATGCTGTTTGCAGAGTGGTAATATTCACAGGTTAAATGAAAATCTCCACCCAGAAATTTAGTGCCCTGGATGTGTTGACGTCATACATTTTTATCGGTTTACAACAGTTTAGTAAACGTGTGTATTAAGTTGCTTGGCTCAGGACAGTTTTTTTTTTTTTCTTTTTTTTTTTTTACAAACCCCCCCCATTAAAGATCTGCTTTACAAAACAAATGCATACTCCTTTCCTTGTTTCAGCCTGTCAGATTTTAATCGGTCTGATTTTTTTTTTTTTTTTTTTTTTTTTTTTTTTTTAGGCAAGGACAGCCTATTAAGCACTATACAAGTAAATAATCTTGCTGGGATGGTAAATTCATAGCACAGATCTGGAAGTGTGACTTTATACATTAGATGCCATTATCACCCTACATCTCCAAAAATTATTTGTTCTTTGAAATAAATATGGTAATGGTTGTTAACTGTAAAATTGGACTGTGCAAATAGTATATTCTGTTGCAAAGCTAGGGCATCTTTATAAAATAAACATTTTTTTAGGGGGGGGGGGGCACATTGTAACAAATGTGGAGTCAGCCCAAAATGACAAGTAGGTTTCCTTGTTTTATTTTCCCAATGAATAGTATACATCCTAATTGGTCACTATGGGCGGCAACTCCACTTCTGTTTGCATTTTTTTTTTCTTATTCTTTCTTTTTTTTTTTTTTTATAAATGGGCTGTTTTTATGTTTTCTTTTATATAAATATTTTTCTTAAGTAAAGTGAAAATATATTTAACCTTGTTTGGGATTTCTTTGAGCTCCTTTTTAGTTTAAGGTATCCTGCCTTTCATATAAGTTTTACAATGAAAATATGTTGTCTGTCTCTTCACATATGCATATTATGATAAAAGATGAATATAAAAAGAAAAGGAGATGTGTCCATGTCAGCCATATTCTGCCATAAAGGACAGTTAGCGATGTTTGATAACAGTCAAATTTCCTAACAAAATAGAAAAAGATGATCGGCATTGGTTACTGCACTTTGTCTTAAGTATGCCCTTGGCATGTTTTTCCTTCTTGCATTACAGATGAAAACTAGCAGCCCCATATGCTTTTCTTCTGTGGTTTTGACATAATTTTTATATGAATGTGTACATTTTACACTGCCTTCAAATGCATTACATTGTGATTTTTTTTTAAAGTACAAGTGCACTTTAAAACAAAGTGCATTTTTTTTTCTTTTTGTCCACTTACCGTGACCTAACCCCCCCCTCCTCCTCCCCCCCCCCCCCCTTCAGAGATGTGTACAAACCTTGATCTAAAGGCTGTTTGTTTACATCCAGCAGTGCTGCACCTAAGCATGAGTGCCCTTTTGACTCAATTCCTGAGATGGTCCTGTATAAGTCTGGGGAAAAATAATTTGCTGGCACGGCCAGAGCAGGGAAGACTTGCATCTCTGGATGCCAACAAACAATGAAACCATGCCTAGCAGATTGTCTTAAGTATGCATGTGTGTATTAAGTTAAGTCAGGGAAGGGGGGCAAAAAAGATAAGCTCCTTTTTATTATAAAGTTCACTTACCCTTTAAAAATTGTGTTGCTATTTGTTTTTCTGATAAGGTAATCCATTATTACATGAGCTCTACAGCAGTATTTAGGGCAATCAAGCCTTCCATCTTTCATCTAACAATTGCACATCACATTCAGCTCAAGGGGATCAGTGCTGCTTAAGCAAGTCATAGCTGTGGTCTTCAAATGTGGCTGCCTTAAAGGACTCGGCTGCTTTCATAAAACACTAATATTTTCAGATAAATTACTTGAAAACCGTTAAACATTTTTTTTTCTCCCTTGTGTGTGCAAGATTTCACACCACTTTATCCCCATTTTTTTCCCTCTTCTGCCTCCCAACCAATGCACTACTCTGTGAGCAAAGTGGGTTTATGCCCGGAATATTTAAAAAGAATCAAAACCTTTTGTGGATGTGTGATCTTTTCCAAGAGCTACATTATGCTTTTTGCTGGGTTTACTGTGTAAATAAGCCATGATAAGCTGTGAAGAAAGCCAGCTGAATGTATGCTGTTTGTGTGAAAGGTGAGCAATAAAGATTGCCTGGCTATAGTCTCATTTACTTTTATTTCTTGTTAATGGTACAGAAAAGTGAAATCTGCATTCCTATTCTTATCAAGAGATATTGTGGTAAGTCTATCTCTGGTTTCATCACAAGGACATGTGCTTTTATGTTTTTGGCCAGAACGCTCCTCTATTCCCTCTCGACAATGTCTTCTTCCCTTCAATGTATAGTCTTCTCTACTATTACCAGTAACCTGTGGCTGCTTTTCTATAAGCTGTTATTCCTCTCACATCACCAAGTCGGGATGGGGGAACACAATTGTATGGAACCTGGGCCATCATGGCCCCCTACTGTGATCTGCAGCTGTCGTCTCTACTTACAGGCAGCACTTCAGAGCCCTTGTCTATTAAGATGTACAGTGGTCCCTGAAGAGCAGCCAGCAAGAAGTGACAGTTGCAGAACAGAAGATTGGCACTGCAAAAGCTACTTGGGAAACAGAGAAAATTAAGTGTCATTGGTCTGCACAGCCTTGCTGCCTTGAAAGTTCTCACAATAGACCTGAGTTAAGGCAGTCTTCAGAAATGAGCACTGCAGTCTCAGTAGGCCAGTAGTTCCAGGCCCTAACAATACACAGCAAGCATCAATGTAGCAGCAGAAATCCTCTGTTCCTAATCTACTGAGAATAAATTAATTATAGAATGTGCTACCAGTGCCCAGGCTGTTGCTGGACAAGATGTTTCACAGTTGGATGAACCAACCCAAATTCATATGAGCAATCTGGTTAGCCCAATCCTGCAAACAACTAATTCATTTTTGGGTGGATATTTTCTTTAAAGCCAGACAAACTTTTATCTTGATTTTTACAGTACAGGCACAGAGTACTCATAGACCCTGGGTTAAAGGCTTAAACCCCCTACCCCACTCTGCAGAGTCCTCAGTTTTTTTGCTAGTGTGTAGGTAATGAACATTTTCACAACTTTTATTATTTTGCTAAAGAATTCTTCAATCAACCATCCCTGTCTATTGAAGCCATGTAGCCTGATCAGTGTAACTTCATTAAAATCTTGGGAGTCATACCTGGACCTCACTCTGGGGATGGCCTGTATTTGTTGCTTCTAGCATGGGATCCTGTGTGGAATGCTCACCTTGGTACTTGGTGCAATGTGTTAATAGCTGCAGGGAGTGATTCAGTTCAGGAGTGTGGTAGGAGTAGGCAGTAAACCAGGTGTAAACAATTCTGCAAGGGGTCTTCAAGGACTGTTTTAAATTCTGATGGACCAGACAGACTTACCCCATCTCCCACACACTACCTCATGAGTATCCCAGAGGGGCATGCCATTACTTGTAGATATGGTGGAGACCAGGTAAAAGGAAGCCCACTCCAAACAGAACAGCAGGCAAACATTCCCTCTGCTAAAAGTCTGCACAATACTCGGTGATAATGCATCCCTTGCAGCAGAGCAGAAACTAGTCATAACATCGGTTTTAGTATCTGATTCTAGCTCTATTTCAGGCATGCAACAAACAGCCTATTTTACAAAAACAGAAATGTCTGCATCTGTATCACAGAGAGAAGAGGCGGGGTGTTTTTGAGCACTGGACAAAGCTTGCTGAATTAAGGCCATAATCCAATTGAAACATGGCGGCACATCCAGAAATAAAATCAAAAAAGTTTATTGAAAATAAAATTAAGGAACATGACATGCATTGATCCAATAAGGTGCTCGGTGGATGCGTTTTACATAAACATGCTTACTCACCCCACCTCTTATACTCCTGTTTTTTGGAGGAAGCTGGGGAAAAGTTTCTCTCAGCCACGCTCGTCTACTTTATTGAAGAGGGAGCTTTCCACAATATGCTTGCAATTGTTGAAAAGCTTATTGCCTCTGTCTGCAAAAGTATACTCTCTTCTGTCTCCCCACCCCTGTTTTGGCACAAAGAGACGTACTAAGTCTTGCAAAACCTTCCCTGTTCACAGATAGAATGTGCGGTCTAGGAAGACACACCTGAAAGTATTTTTACTAGCGCAGCAATCTTTTCTGAACTTTTATCTAGTTGAAAAAGAGTTTACAAAATAGTGGGCTGTTCCTGTGGTTGACCCTGCTGTTTCTGTCCTAAACGAGCACCGCACTGTACCCAATGAAAATGTTCCATATTTTAAACATTTACTGGACAGAAAATGTGAGATGCTTTTAAAAGCTCCTTACCCCTGCCAGGCCCAGCCCTGAAACCAACTTTTGCTGCTATTTCAGTATATCAAATCACAGCTAACTGTACCAAGACAATGACTAACCAACATATCCATATTATTTCTGGATATGGCAGTTGAAGAACAATTACAACTACTTACATCTGCTCTTTTCTGTGCAGATGCCCTGGACAACAGCATGAAAAATATTCAGAATGTTCCCCATCTGCAAATAATTCCCTGGTTAAATGCATGGACAGCAAAACCTGCCTGTAAGATGTGCCTTACACATCTACTCCTTTAAAAAAGACACCTGTTTGGAGAGGAACTTGACACTATCATTAGAACAGTCACTAGAGGAAAGGTCTGCTTCCTCAAAGACGGTTAACAAAGCCGTCTTGTTCATGTGGTTCTAGCTCCTCTAAACGGAGCACCTCCACTATCTTCCCAGGCTTTAACTATTTAACGCAGATGTTCCACCCTTCCTTTCGGCACAGGGCAGGGCCCACAAAGGCCACCACACTTTTACCAAAGCACTTTTAACAATGAAAGGGCACCCTCACCCCTACGAGTGGGGAGACGCCTGTTGCAGTTTGCATTCTTTCCCATTCATCCCAGACCAGTGGTTCAATCAATTTTCTAAAGGATATACGATCGAGTTCTAAACACTACCTACTCCCCCAAAGACTGTCCAAGAGCAGTCAGATTTTCAAAAGGCCCTGACCCACCTCTTGTCCCAGGCAGTCATTGTACCAGTACTACCACAGAACAGGTTCACTCTACCACTACCCAACAAAAGTATCTGTTCTATACTGAACTTAAAATCCCTCATTCTTTTACATTCCAAAATTTTTGTATGAAATCAGCAAGGTCAGTAATTGTCTCTCTGATACAAGGCGAACACGTGGCATCAGTGGACATCTACGTGTTCCCATTTGCCAGTGTTTTCTACATTTTGCAGTGACAGGTGGCCATTTTTATTTTTTCGTACTGCCTTTCAGCCTAACATCTGCTTTTCAGCCCACTGTGCACCTACAGTATGTAAGTGTGTCTAATTCTAGATGGGTCTTAAGCAAAGGTCTGTTTTCCAGAAAAGAAGGTTCTTTCTCTAAAAGCTTGTGCGTGACAATTGAGAGCCAAAAGAAATCCCACAATGATATTCATTATGACAGTTCTGGGTTAATAGTGGTCTCTTACGAGGCAGTGCTCTTTGCTCAATTTCATTCAAGAACACTCTAAAACCTACATTTAGCATGGGAGGAAAAAAGCAGGCTCTTTCTCTGGATCTATCCATGCTTCTGTGAACTCAAACTCCAAAGACATTCCTTATTCTGATGGAACAGCACTTCAATTCTGATGAGTGAAAATCCTTACGTACAACCAAGTTCATACAACAGGCGCAAGTCTGTCAGGCTCGGGAGGAGTCTTTTCATTCATGATGATTCAAAGGACATGGTCAAAGGAGGATGTCAAACTACCCACCAACATCTTGGAGCTCAGCACTGGATCTCCTTCTAAAGGGACACCCAAATCGTGTGCAGTCAGAATGCCACCTCTGTGGCATATATCAACCATCAAGGGGGAATGAGGTTGGCTGCCTTGAAGGAAGTAAACCAGATTCTCTCGTGAACGAACTCCCTGTACAGCATTTCCTGCGGACCACATCCCAGGATGGACAATTGGCAGGTGGATTATCTCCCCCACCAGGACCAAGAGCAATGATCCAATTCAATCAGATATGCCAAAATGGGGAATTCCAGATGCCTCCAGATACAACAAGAAGCTACCTCCTATTTGTATCCAGCACCAGATCTAGTTCTGATGCTTTAGTTATCCCTTGTCTCAGTTCATGCTAATTTATGCCTTTCCTCCACTGAGTATTCTATTTTCCCTGCGCCACAAAGTGCAATGGGAGAGGAATTCAGTGATTTTCTTCTGGTACGCAGACATACTTGGACTTTCTGCAGAAGGCTCCTGGCCTCCTCCCAACAGACTGGACCTACTATCTCAAGGCCCTTTTAATCATTCTGCTTTTACAGTCTCTGGCTTTAATAAGGTGTTGAAACCCAGGTCCTATAAGATAGAGTGGTCTCTTGAGCCTATCAGTTTTGCCTTGATGAAGGCAAAAAAAAGTCACATGCTGGAAGATTTATTATCATACTTGGTAATCCTACTTCATTTCAGACCCAAAGATTACTCTGTATGCTGAGTTCTGGCATTTCTACAAGCCGCTCTTGACCAGAATCTAGCTCTTGGCACCATAAAAGGGCACTTTTTTTTTGTTGTTGTTTTTTTTTCCAAAGTAGCCTTTCTGGTGACCATCACATGTGATAGATGTACACCAGAAACAGTAGCTCTTTCCTACAAAGAGCCCTTCCTCATACTTCACAATGTCAAGTTTATATAATGCCCTAAACCATCTTTCCTTCCAAAAGTGGTTTCAGCATTCCATCTCAATGAGGACATTGTTCTGCCATCCTTGTGCCCTGCTCTAAACGGTCGGCAGGCCGCACCCGACCCGCTGTCGCTAAATCTCCAGCCCATCGATGCCTGTGATTATTTTTTTATTTTTTTTTGCTGAAATGACTGTTTACATGGTATAGAGACATAAAAGTTAACTGATTCCTTTTAAAAATGATTAAAAATAGATTAAATTCTATCATATAATGTGCCTGTAGTTTCACTTTCGGTTTTAACCTGGTTTAATGTTTATGTGAAGTAAAGAGACCCACAGAACAAAAACAAACAAATCCAGGGCAGTGTTTTGTTTTTAAAATGAATCTGATTGGTTCTGAGGAGTTTTAGACACACAGCTTAGACCACCGTGAGAAGCTCCCATGAGTTTTTTCATAAGGAGCCAGACAACCAGGAAGTGTGGAGATCACAGCAGAATTACAGCTACTTCAAAGCAAAAACGAGCAATGAGAACATGAAACAAGTACTGCAGTAAGGTAAAGGAAGCTATTTAGCTAAAAAAAAAAATTTCCTTTAGTGACCCTTTAATTCATGGGCACCTGGCCCACGGACAAGTGGTTGTCTGTTTATAAATGTCTGCAAAAGTGTCTGTGTTATGTAAGAATGCAGTTATATACCTCTTTTAGGGCCAGTTCACACCAGACGCAGTTCTGTTCAGTTCAGTGTGCTTTTTTCTGTACAAAATGCATGCACAGTGTTTTCCATGTATTCCAATGGCTCTAGTTTGCTCTAGTTCACACCATGCAGTCAGTTTCTGCATCAGAAACTAACTGCATGGTGTGAACTAGAGCCATTGGAATACATGGAAAACACTGTGCATGCATTTTTAGTGCAGAAAAAAT
Organism: Rana temporaria; assembly: GCF_905171775.1. NCBI lineage: Eukaryota > Metazoa > Chordata > Amphibia > Anura > Ranidae > Rana > Rana temporaria. The sequence goes on from NC_053492.1 coordinate 349,008,908, forward strand.
GCACACAAAACTGTACAGAACTGCATCTGGTGTGAATTGGCCCTAAGAGCACTGCTTGGGGCTCAGGTGACTTGCCTCCTCCCCACCTGACTGATGTCCTTGGTCCTGCCCACTGCAATTGTCAGACCAAAGGAGAGAGGTATGAGGTATATAGCTGCATGTTTATTATATAACACGGACACTTTTGAAGATTACATTGTTAACCACTTGCTACCCAGGCCACTTGTGAAATTTTTCTCCTATGTAAAAACCATAATTTTTTTTTTTTTGCTAGGAAATTGCACAGAACCCTCAAACATATGTTTTGTTTTTTGTTTTTTTTATAGCAGAGACCCTTGAGAATAAGATGGCGGTCATTGCACCTTGCATGGAATTGGCGCAGCAATTTTTTAAAAACGCATTTTTTGGGGAAAAAGAAAAACAGTTTAATGTATTAAAACAAAACAGTAAAGATAGCTCAGCTTTTTTTTCTATAATATGAAAGATGTTACGGCAAGTAAATGGATACATAAATATGTTGCGCTTCAAAATTGCACACGCTCGTGGAATGGTGCCAAACTTCGGTACTTAAAAATCCCCATAGGCGACGCTTTAACATTTTTTACAGGTTACATGTTTTGAATTAGAGGAGGTCTAGTGCTAGAATTATTACTCTTGCTCTAACATTCGTAGCAATAGCTTGAACGCCGTTTACATATGTGGGCACGACTTGCATTTTCTTCTTCGAGCTGTTACAGGGGCGCTTTCATTTTTATTTTTTTAATTGTTAATTTTTCTATTTTGACACTTTCTTTTTACATTTTCTTTTTTTTTTGTTTGATCACTTTTTTTTTCCTAATACAAGGAATGTAAACATCCCTTGTAATAGGAATAGGATCTCGCCTCTAGGCAGGGAAGCCTGAAATGTTTTTCAATTGCAGAGGCCGGGCGTGACATCATAACATCGCGCCCGGCCTCTGAACGATCATAGAGACTCGGAAACCATCTGCCTGACTGAAGTCTCTATGGTCAGCATCCGGGGCCAGTCAGTTCTCCAGTTCGCTGATGCCAGGGGCGAGCCAGGAGAAGTACCGGAGGGCGACGGGGGCGTCCCGTCCCGCTGCCTGGAAGAATGATCAAGTGGCTGAACAGCAGCCATGATAATTCTTATGGTGAAGGGAAATCGCTGTCTCTAAAAGAAGATATCTGAATGATGCTTGTAGCTTCAGGCATAATTTATATATGACCGCTCCAGTCTGCAAGGTCAAATGACGTTATGCGGGTGGTAATCGGTTAAACAGAGTGAATAATAGGAATACAGTCCACAGCCACCTTTTGTATTCCCCTGTCCACAGCTACCTCTGTATCCCCCCCCCCCCCGTCCGCAGCCACCACTGCACCCTCCGTCTTCAGCCACCTCTGTATTCCCTCCTGTCCACAGCCACCTTTGTATTTCCCCCTGTCCACAACCACCTCTGCACCCCCCCCCCTGTTTATAGCCACCTCTGTATCCCCCCCCTGTTTACAGCCACCTCTGTATCCCCCCCCTGTTTACAGCCACCTCTGTATTCCCCCCGGCCACAGCCACCTCTGTATTCCCCCCCCTGTTTACAGCCACCTCTGTATCCCCCCCCCCCGTTTACAGCCACCTCTGTATTCCCCCCGGCCACAGCCACCTCTGCATTCCCCCTGTTTACAGCCACCTCTGTATTCCCCCCCTGTTTACAGCCACCTCTGCATCCCCCCCTGTTTACAGCCACCTCTGCATCCCCCCCTGTTTACAGCCACCTCTGCATCCCCCCGTTTACAGCCACCTCTGTATTCCCCCCCGGCCACAGCCACCTCTGAGTTTCCAGCACTATCAAGGAACAAAACTTTGCCTTGGTGTTTCAGTGACTTCTAGTATATTCTCCCTTTTAACCTGTTTGTCAGATTCCCTTGTTATCTTTTCCCCAGAATGTAGCCTTCCTCAAAGCAATTGCTTTGGCAAGGAAGGTTTTGGAGCTGGCAGCCTTGTCCTGCAAGGTACCCTTCATCCTTTACAAGGATAAGGTAGTTTTGAAAGCCAATCTTATTTTTGCCTAAGGGTTGTTTTTTTTTTATTATTATTTATTATTATTATAATACTTACCTTGGTGGAATGCTGAATCAGTCCCCCGTTGGCTCTATGACTGAGAACCGAGTGATAAAAGACTGCTGATCGCTCAGATTTTTAGAGCTCCGTGAGCAGAGAGCTGGTGACTGTAAGTCACCGTCTCTTCCCCCCTGTGCTCACTGGAAAACTGGGCTGTGGAGCGAGCAGGAGCAGCTGGCTCAGGCTCGCTGAGAGGCTGAGCCATGTGGCAGTCTAGGGTTGTGGACAAATCCTGACTTTGTCATGATCTTGCCACTGACTTGTACTGGCTTTGTGACTTCAGCCGTCAGAGTGCCCAACCTGCTGTCTGTTGAAAATGGGTCACAGGAGGGCAGAATGAACTGCTCCCCTGTGAGTCAAATAAACCAATGTGTGGTGCTGCGCTCCAAAGTAATGTGACAAAGTGCTAAGTGTATAAGATCAAAAACCTACAAATACACGTGGCGAAGATCATGCATTCCATACATCAAAAGTAATGCATAGTAGAGAATAAATGAGTAAAAAAAATTTCAATGTGCAAAAAAAATATTAAAATTCATACGATATGCTTTATTCTATGAATCTACACGTAATAAAGTGCAAGTGTTGAAAACTTCACAGTGACTAAAACTTCAACAGTAAATGGTGTCTTCAAAGACTTAAAGTGCTGGATTTCAACTGACAAAGGTGACAATGTGACTTGGGTTATTCTTATCTTCAGTACGATTACACCTAAAGGTGCAATGGCTCCTTTCCTTACTGCTGTTAGATAACAGCATAGGAAAAAGGGGGGGGGGGGGGTGATCCAAATTATCGTGTCCTTCAGGTGATCTCTCCAGATCTTTATCGGTTCCAATCTGTATATAGCCTAGTAATTGCTTCCTGTGTATGTATATATTTTATTTCTTTGGGTAATTAATTCAACCACAGAATTCCTCTCAGGGCAGCATGTCAGGCAATTGCATTGAAATAAACATCAATTTTGGTGAAACTGAATTTTCAGGTCAGGAGTTTTGCAAAATATTAAAGCACTTGTGGGGAAAATGCTGTCAAGTATAAATGTCTTCAGAAACCCCATGACAATTTTATTTTTTACTTTATTTTTTTTTTTTATATAGTAAATAAGGAAATTTATAGAAAGTACCGTAAACGGAAAATAAAACAAAATCAATATTCTGTGTGACCACTTTTCTCTTACTTGAAGTTATGACAAATTCTAAGCCCTCAGAGGTACTGCGTAATGGTTAAGAATCTGCCTTTACTTCTTGGCAGTGGGAATGTCGTCAGTTGTGACCAAATTTACAGAAATGCAGCCCAAACTCACAGGGAACCTCCCATATGATTCACTGTATCTGGCAGACATTCATCCATGTTTTGTTTTTGGACATACCTTCTAGCCCTATAGTGATTCTAGACATCTGATTTTAAATGAGAAGTAAACAATTTATACATTGTTGCAGACATTTTCTATGGCAGACAACTGGGTTGCCAGTCCTCAATCTTGGCAGTTTGTGCATCTGCTGGAAAGCTTGAACATCACATTCGGGTGACTCTAATGGCAGTCAAACTTCTTGTGTGAGATCCTGCTGATGCTGAATAATCAACAGTGTCTTGTAGTAATGCTTGCTTTGTATTCGGTTGTTTGGGGTAGTTTGTTTAGCCACTACACCCCCTGACCAATCACAGCCTGCCTTTGGTACATAACCCCAACAAACTACAGCCTGCCTCTTGAACACTCCCCCTGTTCTACCACAGCCTGTATCTTGCCTCAGGCTGAACAGACTATGGAACACAGGCACACTGTGTGTTTGCATAGTGTCCTGTAACCTTTCCCCCCAATATCAGGGAGAGGAGATGCATGGTCACATGACAGAACTGTTTAACCTTCTAAAAACAGAAGAATAATTTCTGAAACTAAGCAAAATCAGTTGCTACCTGCATAACTGTGTTACAATGTTAAACACTTTCTATGTTCACAACTACTTTAACCACTTGCTGCCCGGCCACAGTACATTTACTGATAGGCCATCAGGATTGATTCATTTTGAAATTATATACACCATAGTTTGTAGACTCTATAATTTGCACACAAGCCAATTTTTCTACAGTTAGTGTATTTAATTATTTTTTTTACCAAAGACTATGTAGCTGAATACATTTTGGCAAGGGGAGGCGTGTCCTGCTACTGAGCTAGATGTCAGCTTGAATCCAGAGCTCCAGTTATCTAAGGGACCCAGCGGCACATAACAACTCACCGGGCACCGGGGGAACCTTTTCCACCCGTTTTGCTGGCGATCCGACTTTGGGACACCCAGGGATCAGAACAAAAGAAAGGAGCACAGAAAGCCACAGCGCCTGACAGATTTCTTCATTCACACACAGCATGGAGGTAGGTAAGATGCCACCGGGTCATCATCCATCCTGGCAGTTAAAGCTCAAAAAAACATCCAAAACTGACATCTTGCCACAAAATGGTGATTCGCCTAACAGCCCACAGTCCTACCCTCCTACCCCAACAGCAGGCAGCCCGGCTAAAGCCACATTTTGAAAGGATGGAGCTGGATGCAGCCCTGCAGCAAGTCCTGTCACTGATTCAGGAGCTGAGCTCCCTGAATCCATTTATTCATTCCCCACTATGAATCAGCCTTTTATGGACACTGCTAAAAGATATGCTTTTATCTTTAAAAAGCATAATTCGGGCTGACATGATGACTTGCATGCACAGATTCAACAGTGCAATTCAGGCTATGGACACTAGAGTGGAGCACGTAGAGAATAAAATGGGGGAATATGCTTCCACCATGAATGAATTAGTGGATGCAAATGGGGAAAAGGAAGGAGAGACAGAATGGATTAAAAGTAAATTAGCAGATATGGAAGATAGGTTGAGAAGAAATAATATGAAAATAAGGGGGATCTTCAAATGCGATCCTATGCTTCAACACTGTTCAATTCGCTCCTATCTGACCTTTCTGATTTAGATGTCACCATTGACAAAATTCAACGCCTACCCAAACCAATGTACCTACCAGATCAGTTCCCTAGAGATGTGACGTGTCTCCACTTCTACCACGTTAAGGAGAAGCTTATGATGGTAATGCGCAAGCAAAATCAAATACCCTCTCAATACCAAAATCTGCAATTTTATGCAGATTTATTCCAACATAACCTGCAAAAGAGGAAAAATTTGAGCACTGTCACTAAAGTTTCACAGGAATCACAACATAATATACAGATGGGGCAACCCCACTAAAACCAGCATTACAAAAGAAGGCCAAAAGCATGTTGTGGACTCTGAAGAAAGGTTTCTCCTTATTGAAAGAATGAAAGGTCCTTCCTGATTCTATCAATGCCAACGACACCACTAGACCTGTGTGACAGGTTGAATCTGACAGGAAAAGAGTTGCAAACAAAAACGCCAAATTGCACGTCTAAACCCGGCTAGGAATTGCAAGTCCATATGAGTCCCCTAAGAGGAGACAGAGGAAAATCCCTAGGCTTGAACTTGCCTAATTTTAGCAGCATAGTGTTGCATGCGGGTATCACCCATTTCTGTTTTGAGTAATTTCCCTAAAGGTTTGTACCTATACATTTTGAATGGTTGCCTAATGTTTTTCTCTTTATGTTTCTGGACTTTTTCTTTTCTATCTTATTTTGCTAACAGTCGGAAGCCACAGAATATCCATGACTCATGGTAAGCTCATCACAGCAAAGTTGTCTGAAGTATCATCTTCCTGGAAGATCATCTACCCATCTGCATCCATGATATGCATCACGCTCAGTGAGTATGTTGTAAATCCTTTCCAGAAATATTTTACCTCCTTCCTGCTCTGGCCACAAGAGGGAGCACTTGTTATAGCAATGAAAATATTAACTCCATTTAACACAAAACCATTAACCCTACCAAAATGGGAATCGCATTTCTTTCAATAAACTGGAAAGGCCTCAATCACCCGTAAAGCAGAAATACCTTTGGAAAGAAGCAATCTCTAATAAATGCAATATCATCTGTGGGCAGGAAACGCATTTTTGCAATCAATCTCCTATCTGCTCCCACAGATGTTTTTCTCATGTATGCACTGCTAATGCAGATTCCAAAACAAAAGGAGTTCTCAAAGCTATCGTAAACTCTGTGGCGTTTACTCTACATGAGGAAATCAAAGCTCCCCAGGGTCGTTTCCTGATCCTAGTGTGCAATCTCAACTCTGTTACATACACAATTGTGAATGTCTACTCGCCTAACAAGCACCGAGTGTGATTTTTTTTTTTTCCCCCAGAAAATATGCACACACCAAAAGGGCCTTCTAGTGCATTGTGGAGAATTTAATGCCATTCCTGACCTGTCTATTGACTTTACATCAGGTGCTAAATGCACAAGCCCTTCTCTTCAAGCATCTCTTCACAACCAGGATTTATTTGATGCCTGGAGGTCTCTACACACAGGTGAAAGGGACTTCACTTTCTTATCCCCACCACATCGTGTTTATACACAAATTGACTTATTTTTAATTGATCAACATCCTATCTAGGTCTATTTCCTCAAACATAAATAGTATAACGTGGTCAGACCACACTTCCATAACTCTTTCAATAGAAGATTCTGCCGCTACTAACCCAATTCCAATATGGAGAGCCAATCCATATCTTATGCAACAGGCAGAATATAAACAGACACTCGAAAATCATATACTAGAATTTTTCTCCAATAATGATTCTTCTGTGCAAGATCAGTTTGTTTTATGGAACGCTCATAAAGTGTATATCAGAGGTATCTTTATAAAACTGGGTGCGAAGTAAGAGGTAGCGGAAAATGTGTATGCAAGCTCTTGCCAACAAAATGTTTCTACTAGAAACCAACAGACCACAATCTTCCCCCTTACTGTCCCAAAAGTTAACACAACTGAGATACCATCTCAGCCGCCTCCTGTTGAAGAACTTATTCTTTGAAAGAACAGCCAAAAGTCTGACTGACATATTACGCTAATGGAAACAAGGCAAGAAATTTTTTGCGCAAAACTTACGTGGCCTAAGGTATAAAACTAACATATCTTGTATATTACATCCCCAATTTAATAACAAATTATATCACACCCAGGATATAGCAGATGTCTTCAGTCATTATTATGGCACTTTAAACAAATTAAAGCGGGGGTTCACCCTAAAAACAAATTTCTAACCTTAGAGCCAGCATACTAAGGACATTTACTTTCTGCAGGTCATTTTTTTTTCTCCGTACATACCTTTTGTATTCTGATTTTGTCCAGGGCTTCCGCGTTCTGATGACTGCGGGACTGGGCGTTCCTATCCTTCGGTTAGATGATTGACGGCTTGTGAAACAGTTCCCCTGTCTGTGCGTCACCAGATTTCCGGAAATAGCCGAGCTGCGAGTCGGCACTATACGGCACCTGCGCCCGCCGTGTAGAGCTGACTGCACAGGCGCCGTATAGTGCCGACTCGCAGCTCGGCTATTTCTGGAAATCTGGTGAAGCGCGTTGTGCTACAGGGGAACTGTTTCACAAGCCGTCAATCATCTAATCCAAGGATAGGAACACCCAGTCCCGCAGTCATCAGAACCCGGAAGCCCTGGACAAAATCAGAATATAAAGGTATGTACGGAGAAAAAAAAATGACCTGCAGAAAGTAAATGTCCTTAGTATGCTGGGTATGCTAGATGTAATGTTAAAAAATTTTTTTTTGGGTGAACCCCTGCTTTAAAAGATGACGCAGGGACTTGCCAACCTAGCACTGAATAGATTCCTACAGAAATTCTCTTCCACACTTCTCTCAAGAACTAATGTCATTAAACTTACCCTTCAGCTCATCTGAAATGCATATAGTAATCAATTTCCTCCCAGCAAACAAATCTGGTCCAGACAGCTTTATTGGAGAATATTCCAAAACTTTAAACTCATATTGACTCCTTACCTAGAATGCATTTTTAATACTGCTGCAGCCTCTTCCTCCCTCCCACCCGAGATGCTTAAAGCTATGATTGTGACCCTACCCAAGCCAGGGAAAGATCCGAATACACCTTCTAACTTCAGACCCATCTCACTATTAAACATTGAATTTAAATTGTATGCTAAGCTTATTGCCACACGCCTAATAAATATACTTCCCTTTATAATGCACATTGATCAGACAGGGTTTACCAAGAGACGGCAGACCTCAGATGCCACACGACTGACTAACATTATACATTTAGCCAAGCTCCACCAAAGGTCTTCTCTGCTGTTATCAATGGACGCAGAGAAGGCCTTTCATTGCATACATTGGAAATATCTAGCCCTGGTACTGGAAAAATTTGGATTCTCTGGTCCAATTTTTGCAGCTCTGTACTCCAAACCTTTTGACATCTCAAACGGGACACTTCAGGGATGTCCTCTATCTCCATTAATATTTAATGTATTAATCTAACCACTAGCCAACTATATCGGATCACCAGTGGTGGAACTTTCAGGGTCGCTGCAGTTGCGACTGGGCCCTGCCGTTCTGATGCTGTGGGGGGGGGGCCCAAGACCCGGCATCTCCCCCTGCATCTCCGGCTTTTAGTTTGGGATGCAGTGAGGGGAGTGGTAGGTGGCGATCAGCAGCTGTATGATGCTCGCGGCCTCTCCCTGGGACTTGTATTTCTCCTTCAGCGTGTATACAGTGGAGGGGGGGGGGGGAAGCCTCTGACCCGGGCAGCTACAAGTTTCACTCTTCAGTGTACAAGTGAGTTGCTCGGGTCAAAGGCCCCTATCCTCTCCACTGTACAGACCCAGGAAGAGAATTACATGCCCCAGGGAGATCCCCCTGCCCATGGACATCATAGAGCTGCCGATCGCGGCCTCCCACCTCCCCCTGTGCTGGGGGTTGGAGGTGCATAGCCAGGTACAGGGGAAGCTCTGGGGGGGGAATGTTTAAGTATGGCAACCCTGATGTATTGGGTGGGCTCTCTGGGAACCCTGATGTATGGGGGGCCTCTGGGAACCCTGATGTATGGGGGGGGCTTCTGGTGACCCAGATGTATAGGGGGGCTCTCTGGGGACTCTGTATGGGGGGCTCTCTGGGGACCCTGATGTATGGAATTGGCTCTGTGAACCCTGATGTATGGGGGGCTCTCTGGGGACCCTGATGTATGGGGGGGCTCTCTGGGGACCCTGATGTATGGGGGGGCTCTCTGGGGACCCTGATGTATGGGGGGGTCTCTCTGGGGCCCCTGATGTATGTGGGAGTTCTCTGGGGACCCTGATGTATGGGGGGCTCTCTAGGGACCCTGATGTAAGGGGGAGGCTCTTTGGGGACTCTGATGTAAGGAGGGGTTCTCTGGGTACCCTGATGTAAGGAGGGGCTCTCTGGGGACCCTGATGTATGGGGGGCTCTCTAGGGACCCTGATATAAGGGGGAGGCTCTTTGAGGACTCTGTAAGGAGGGGCTCTCTGGGGACCCCGATGTATGGGGGAGGCTATTTGGGGACCCTGAAGTAAGGAGGGGCTCTCTGGGGACCCTGATGTATGGGGGAGGCTTTTTGGGGACCCTGATGCAAGGAAGGGCTCTCTGGGGACCCTGATGTATGGGGGAGACTCTCTGGGGACCCTGGTGTAAGGAGGGGCTCTCTGGGGACCCTGGTGTAAGTGGGGGGTTCTTTGGGGACCCTGATGTATGGGGGGAGGCTGTCTGGGGACCCTGATGTATAGGGGACTCTGGGAACCATGATGTCTGGGGGGGGCTCTCTGGGAACCCTGATGTAAAGGGGGGGCTCTCTGAGAACCCTGATGTAAAGGGGGGGCTCTTTGGGAACCATGATGTATGGGGGGCTCTCTGGGAACCCTGATGTAAGGTAGGGGCTCTCTGGGAACTCTGATGTAAAGGGGGGCTCTCTGGGAACCATGATGTATGGGGGGGCTTTCTGGGAACCATGATGTATGGGGGGGGCTATCTGGGAACCCTGATGTATGGGGGGGGGGGGCTTTCTGGGAACCCTCTTTGACGATGATATCATTATGGTACTTACAGAGGTAGAAACTTTCCTGGCTTCGGTTCATTTAGCTTAGGAATTATTAATCAGGTTTCTTATTACAAAGTTAACTAAAGCAAATCGTATATACTGGGATTGGGTATAGACCCACCTCTAAAATTAACACTCGGTTCACGGTTCCCATACACTTGGGGAGACGAAGGGATAAAATATTTAGGTATTACATTGACAGGCACAATAGAAGGTTTGGTTATGGCTAACTATCTTCCATTCCTCAGTACACTCCGCTCCAAATTCCAGAATATAGCCAAGATGAAACTATCATGGTCAGGATGCCTAGCTGCTTTCAAGATGGTGTTGTTACCTCAATTGCTCAATCTCTTCCAAACTTTGCCTATACCAGTCTCTAACTTATTTTTCTCCACTGCTCAGTCTCTGGTAAACCAATATCTGTGGCAAGGAAAAAGAGCAAGATGTGCGTTTAGTAAACTGATGGCATCAAGAAAAATGGGAGAGGTGGGACACATATATTGCTTAAAGGGGTTGTAAAGGTACAATTTTTTCTTCCTAAATAGCTTCCTTTACCTTAGTGCAGTCCCCCTTCATTTACCTCATCCTTCTATTTTGCTTTTACATGTCCTTATTTCTTCTGAGAAATCCTCACTTCCTGTTCTTCTGTCTGTAACTCCACACAGTAATGCAAAGCTTTCTCCCTGGTGTGGAGTGGCGTGCTCTCCCCCTTTCTTGGACTACGGGAGAGTCAGGACGCTCTCTATGTTGCAGATAGAGTAGGGAGCTGTGTGTTAGTGGGAGGAACAGGAAGTGAGGATTTCTCAGAAGAAATAAGGACATTTAAAAGCAAAATCGAAGGGGGCGTGTCTGGATGTGAGCGGCGGGGGATGTGTTTGTGAGGATGCCATCCGTGCTTTTAAACCACTCAAAATGACCAACTAACCTGCCTGCCTGTTCTCTGTCCCCTGCTGCACCTGGAGCCACTATTGAGCGGGTGTTCGGCCTGTGGTCACCTGGGGGCCTCATGCCTGGACCAAATTTACCATCAAAACAGTGGCCCAAGTTATCTCTGGCCAATCCCTGGTCCCGTTTTCCAAATTAAACTCTGATTATAATGTTCCACAGTCCTACTTTTTTCGATTCCTTCAACTCTCCCATGCCTTCAACCGCCAATTCGCGGGCTCCCCCCCTCAGCTGGTCCAGTTTGCATTAGAAGACCTTCATAGAACAGATTGTGTAAAAAAAAAAACACTTCTCACCTATATTGATAATCACCTCCCTTCCGTCTCTGGAGAAGCTGAGATCTCAATGGTCACACGATATCCCGGACTTTGATGACTGGGATGACATATGGGACTTCCCCTTTTAGCTCCCTAGTCTCTCTGAGAGACTGCTTGATCCAATTCAAAATAGTCCACCAGGCATATTTCACCCCTCATAGATTACACAAAATTAATCCTGACTCCTTCCCAGAGTGTTGGCGCTGTGGAGAGACTCCCGGCGACTTCACTCATATTTTCTGGACGTTTCTGGTAATTGTCGAATATTGGAGAGAAATAGTAGACTGCATAACACAAGTTACCTCTATCTCGTTGCAACCATCAATGCCAATCTGCATGCTAGGCTTGGTAGAACTACTTATTCCAATGGTGGCGGGACGCACCCTGGTAGGGTTGCTCCTGTTTTATGCCCGCAAAGCTATAGCCCTCAGCTGGCGCAAGTCCACTCCCCCACCTCTTTCCCTGTGGAAACGAATAATTAACGATAACCTACCACTCTACAAAGACACATATGCCAACAGAGGCTGCCCGCTCAAAAATGACAAAGTCTGGTCCAAATGGCTGGCGGGACCCATCTACTGCCTCCGGACCCTCCAATGATCCAACTTGTTAAATAGCTCCCGGTTGGGTACTAGGCGCTCACTGATATATAAATACTGTAATAATTGAAACTGTACGGCTGAGAACTGCCCTATCGCATGGCCCCATGAGCCGCACTGCTATGCTCTATTTCACAACCAATGCTGAATGCTTTGTTTTATTACTCTGCTGTTGTGCTGATGTGCTCCTGGCAAGGATTGACTTGACACAATGTAAGACCAATGTATGTATTACTGTTTTTTTTTTAAAACCAATAAAAAGATTTATAAAAATAATAAGCAAAATCGAAGGATGAGGTAAGTGAAGGAGGACTGCACTAAGGTAAAGGAAGCTATTTAGGAAAATAAATTGTACCTTTACAACCCCTTTAAGGATTACTATATGGCTTCAATTCTTACTCAACTGAGAACATGATTCCCCCAGTCACAAAACACAAGGTGGCAAGAACTGGAAGAATCCCACATCCCTGGTAATAATTTGTATAACTTATTAATGACCAGCAGATTTAACACCCTTCTGACCTCTGCTTTTTCTCCTACTAAAAAAATCTCACTTCATGCTTGGAAAAGATGATTAGATATGCAAGTTGGGAATTCTACTACAATACCCCTTTCACTTCCCATCTGTAGTTTAGCCTTGATCAATCCAGGTCTGCATATAGCACACTGGGTAGCTAAGGGAATAATAACAGTAGCCAACCTTATGGTAAGACCTACCCTAAAAACATTCAGGGCTGTACAATTTGAATATGGCCTAGAAGATTCCGACCAATATCGGTTTCTCCTGGTTGATCATTTTCTTCATGCCAGCCTGCATACCTCTACATTACTACCATGGAGAATTGCTTTATATTTCACCAAACCCTCCACTAATATCAAGGTTATTTTTCTATTCTATAATACACTGAACAATAAGATGATATTTACTAAATCCTCTAAAATTAAAGCATGGGAACAAAACCTATACACTTCCTATACCTCAGAACAATGGCAAAAAGCACTCCATACAACTTATGCAGCAACAAAAAGTGTCAGCTTGTGGGAATTAGCCAAAAAATTAAATTTTGTTGGTATTTGACATCATTTAGCATGTCAAAATTTGATGCCCCGATTTCTCCACTTTGTTGGAGGGAGTTTAGAACTAAAGGCACGTTTCATCATATATTATGGTCATGGCCAGCTTATACATGCCTTTTGGACCAAGGTCTTCCAATTAACGTCACAAAACCTATGTATGGCCACCTTTTCTCTGTGAATAGAATCCATCCCTACATGTCCTGTTAAGCACCAAGCTGTCAATGAGACATTGGAGGGATCATATCATGCCCACATTAAGTGAAATTGTTAAGATGACCAACACACACACCACATAATGTTCGCTGCAACTCAAGGTAAATACCAAGTAATGAGCTCTTGATGGAAACCGTGAACTGAATGGTACAAATTAAGAAGTGACGACTACCAATCATAATTTAGGATTGGCTTGAATCTACCTAACTTTCTCGTAAGAGAATAGACTGATTATGTTAATTAGATATATAAAGATCACATTATATCAGTATTTGCTGGACTGTAGATGTATGATTTTCTTTTCTTTTATTTCTTGTCAGTTAATTTTAATTTTCAGTTCTCCTCAATTTTGTTTATTTTGGGCCTGATTCAGGTAGGGGCGCGCATTGTTACGGCGGCGCAGCGTATCGTATTTACGATACGCCGCCGTAAGTCAGAGAGGCAAGTGCTGTATTCACAAAGCACTTGCCTCCTAAGTTACAGCAGCGTAGCGTAAATGGGGCCGGCGTAAGCACGCGTAATTCAAATGAGGATGAGGGGGCGTGTTTTATGTTAATTTTTGGTGACCCGACGTGATTGACGTTTTTCCCGAACGGCGCATGCGCCGTCCGTGGAATTTCCCAGTGTGCATTGCTCAAAAGTACGCCACAAGGACGTCATTTGTTTCGACGTGAACGTAAATTACGTCCAGCCCCATTCACGGACGAGTTACGCAAACGACGTCAAATTTTTTTAAATTTCGGCGCGGGAACGACGGCCATACTTAACATTGGCTACGCCACCTAGGGGGCATGTTTATCTTTACGCGGCGTATTTCTTACGGAAATGGCGTATCTTTACTGCGACGGGCAAGCATACGTTCGTGAATCAGCGTATCTAGTAATTTACATATTCTATGCCGAAATCAACAGAAGCGCCACCTAGCGGCCAGCGGAAAAATTGCACCCCAAGATACGACCGCGCAGGCCGTCGTATCTTAGCTAGGTTTAAGTGTATCTCAGTTTGAGCATACACTTAAACCTACGACGGGCTTAGATTCTGAGTTACGTCGGCGTATCTACTGATACGCCGGCGTAACTCTTTGTGAATCCGGCCCTTTATGTTCTTACACATATACTATCAGAGTTACTTCGCAGGACTAAATTGGAGCAATATAATAAAAAATACAACTTGTTTTCTGTTTTTTTTTTTTTATTTACCGATCCAAAAATTGCTGATGCTTTAGGATGTTAACTGTACTTCTTATACTTTAATAAAAAAAAATTATTGAAATTAGAATACATTTTGGCTTAAATACAGTTGTGTTCAAAATTATTCAACCCCCCAATGCTGTAAAGGGTTTTAGGGAATTTAGTGTACATTTGTAATTGTATTCAGAATGAAATTCTACAAGGACTTCTTAAAGAACCATATGCAACTAAAATTACATCCATTGGTTTTGTAATACAGTAGTCAGTTTCTTTTGTATATTCTTCATTTACACAATTATTCAACCCCTTTAAAGACTACCACTCTGAAGAACAGAGGTTCATTGAAGTGTTTTCAATCAGGTATTGAAAACACCTGTGGATGTCAGGGAGCAGCCATAAAGCCTAATAAGCACCAATTAGGCAGCTTTAAAATGACTGTGATACTCAGCTCCTTCTAGACATTTACTGGTGTGGTTACAAACATGGGGAAGTCAAGAGAATGGTCCAGGAAGACAAGAGACGAGGTGATTACTCTTCACAGGAAGGGCAATGGCTATAAGAAGATTGCAAAGATGTTAAACATACCAAGAGACACCATAGGAAGCATCATTCGCAAATTCAAGGCAAATGGCACTGTTGAAACGCTACCTGGTCGTGGCAGAAAGAAGATGCTGACTTCGACTGCTGTGTGCTACCTGAAGCGTAGAGTGGAGAAAAGTCCCTGTGTGACTGCTGAGGAACTGAGAAAAGATTTGTCAGATGTGGGTACTGAAGTTTCCGCTCAGACAATACGGCGCACACTGCGTAATGAAGGCCTCCATGCCAGAACTCCCAGGCGCACCCCCTTGCTGTCTCCAAAGAATAAGAAGAGACGACTGCAGTATGCCAAAAGTCATGTGGACAAACCACACAAGTTTTGGGATTGTGTTCTGTGGACTGATGAAACAAAATTAGAAGTGTTTGGGCCCATGGATCAACGCTATGTTTGGAGGAGGAAGAACAAGGCCTATGATGAAAAGAACACCTTGCCTACTGTGAAGCATGGCGGGGGGTCAATCATGCTTTGGGGCCGTTTTGCTTCTGCAGGTACAGGGAAGCTTCAGCGTGTGCAAGGTACCATGAATTCTCTTCAGTACCAGGAGATATTGGATGACAATGTGATGCAGTCCGTCACAAACCTGAGGCTTGGGAGACGTTGGACCTTTCAACAGGACAATGATCCCAAGCATACCTCCAAGTCCACTAGAGCATGGTTCCAGATTAAAGGCTGGAACATTTTGGAGTGGCCATCGCAGTCACCAGACTTAAATCCGATTGAGAACCTCTGGTGGGACTTGAAGAAAGCAGTTGCAGTGCGCAAGCCTAAGAATGTGACTAAACTGGAGGCTTTTGCCCATGACGAATGGGCGAAGATACCGTAGATCGCTGCAAGACACTTGTGTCAAGCTATGTTTCACGTTTAAAAGCTGTTATAACTGTAAAAGGATGTTGTACAAGTACTAAGATTGAATGTCACTTGGGGGTTGAATAAAACTGATAATGATGTGAGCACAGAAAAGACATTTGTGGTTATTTCATTATAAATGTTATGTTATATTTGTCTGACCTACACGTGCCTCTTTGATTTAATTGTAAGCAGGATGACTGAATGATCAAAATCAATGTCAAACTGGCCAAAACAATCAATTTCAGTGGGGGTTGAATAATTTTGAATACAACTGTATATAAAGAAAATTTTATCTTTTTTTGTTTATATAGCAAAAAGTCCAGCAATGATCAAGAAGAAAAATGGTTCATGTTTTGTTATGGTTAAACAGTTTGTTTTCTACACTTGTATGAATGATAATTCATAATAAATCTACTACAACCTTATGGTACAACATATAATTGGCAACAGCTGAACAACACATTTAAGTATGTAAAAGATTTATATACCTTTTAGTACAGAGTAGTAAAAACTCTTCCAGAGTTTGGTATTCTGCTCAGTAGTGATACACCATTTATGTGTGATAGGGCAATCGTTTAATGGCCTCATGCCCACTGGCACAGGCACAGACTTCTTGAGTTCTGAACACTCATCCCTAGGCGCCACTCAGTACAGCATTTAGCCGCATTTTCTAGCCTCCCATAGACTTATACAGCAGCTGCTAGTTGGGCTGGAGGGTGCACCTGTTCCTTCTGCCCGCACAAAAATACCGAAATCTCAAGCACAAGGGCTTCAACGTCTAGTGTGCATAAACCTTAATTGCTGAGAATATCAACAGTATCCAAACGGGGACTTCTAGTGGTGACTGGGAACAGCAGAAATAGTATCTTTAGACTACATAACCTATTATATTGTCAGGTGCTAGAGACCAATGTAAAAATGCACTTAGGCTTTGTGTGTTGCTGTATCTGAATTCCTGACCTATAAACCAAAAATGAAAACTGTCCAAAGTCTTAAAAGTGACAGCTATAAGCAGGTCACCTTGCACAACAAATGAGTGATTTTATGATTACTGATGCTGACATCCAAGGCATTTTCACAGTTTCATGGGCTACATGTAGGAAATAAAAAGCATTTGTAAATCTTAAGACCGTTTGGGGAATATGAACTTTTAATGACAGCAGTGAGACAAACTTGCCATCGATTTTTAGCTAGGGAATGTATTAAAAGTGTGTGCGTGTGTGTATGTATGATATATATATATATATATATATATATATATAATATAAAATGTATCAACAAATCTGTGAGCATTATATAGTTGTTAATAAATCTAAAGGTTAGTTCACTGAATAAATTGAATAGTTCTTTAATTTCAGCTTTGCAATTATTTATGTTTGGTACAATATAAAGTATAGTAATTTTAATGACTTTCATCAAAACTTAAAAATTCAACATGGATGTTATAATTTGCATTTTTCCATGCTTTGATGACTAGCTCCTTTGTAAGTTTTTAGTTTAAAGTGAATCTGGCTGGATATTGTTCTACAGGTTAAAGCAATAGGTTCACAGACCTCCACAGATGTATATACCTACCTTCCTTTCACTCTACGATATTTCCTTTAGCTGCAGTGAATGAAGGAAACATCTTGTGTAAGCTACTAGTCACCAGAGTTGTAATTTTACACCAGACTATGGACTCCTTTTTGACATTGCTGATTGGCCTAGCACTGTCACATGCTTCTCCTTACACAGAAGTACCGCTTAACCACTTAAGACCCGGACCAAAATGCAGGTAAAGGACCAGCCCCCTTTTTGCGATTCGGCACTGCGTCACTTTAATTGACAATTGCAGTCGTGCGACGTGGCTCCCAAACAAAATTGGCGTCCTTTTTTTCCCACAAATAGAGCTTTCTTTTGGTGGTATTTGATCACCTCTGCGGTTTTTATTTTTTGCGCTATAAACAAAAATAGCGCGACAATTTTGAAAAAAAGTCAATATTTTTTACTTTTTGCTATAATAAATATCCCCCAAAAATATATAAAACTTTTTTTTCCCTCAGTTTAGGCCGATACCTATTCTTCTACCTATTTTTGGTAAAAAAAAATCGCAAAAAAACGTTTATCGATTGGTGTGCGCAAAATTTATACTGTTTGCAAAATAGGGGATAGTTTTATTGCATTTTTATTAATTCTTTTTTTTTTTTTACTACTAATGGCGTGACTTCGACATTATGGCGGACCCATCGGACTATTTTGACACATTTTTGGGACCATTGTTATTTTCACAGCAAAAAATGCTATAAAAATGCATTGTTTACTGTGCAAATGACAATTGCAGTTTGGGAGTTAACCCATTCAGGGCCCCCTAGTGGTTATGTGTGACCTCATATGTGTTTCTAACTGTAGGGGGGTGGGGGCTGGACGTGTGATGTCATTGATCGCCTTTCCCTATATCAGGGAAAAGACGATCAATGACAGTGCCACAACGAAGAACAGGGAAGGTTTACACACACCTCTCCCCATTCTTCAGCTCCGAGGACTGATCGCGGGATTCCGGCGGCATTTAACAATCACGTACAGGTACGTGATTGTGCCCAGCCGTGCCATTCTGCCGGCGTATATCGGCGTTAGGCGGTCCTTAAGTGGTTAAAGGGGTTTTAAAGGTTCACTAACTTTTCACTAACCTTTTCCTTCAATTTCCCTTCTAAATGTTTTTTTTTCTTTGTCTGAATTTCTCACTTCCTGTTCTTCCTCAGTAAGCTGTTCTGGCTGACTAACCCCCAGCTGATGATGGGGCAAGCTTACTGAGGAGAAACAGGAAGTGAGAAATTCAGACAAAGAAAAAAAATATTTAGAAGGGAAATCGAAGGAAAGGGTAAGTGAACCAACAATGCACTAACTTAAAGGAACCTATTTAGAAAATAAAAAAATGAACCTTTACAACCCCTTTAACTTTCTTCTGCTTATGGCATTGAATGGATTTGCAGGAGACCAAAGCAAAAATTTGTACTTGCCACTAAACAGAAAAATTAAAGCCCACCTCCAATCCTCCCTAACCTAGTTAAAAAAAAAAATACAAAGCATGCACACTTTGTCTGTCTTCCACATGGTTGCATGATTTGCTAGATCAAGTGTTTGCCTTCTGTGGCATGTATTCACTGCTGCAATAAATGGAGCTTACATTGTGATATCTAAGTATGCAACATTTTACTGAAGGGCCCAGGCTGTGTGATACTAGTCCAATTGAGTCATTGACAGCCTGGGCTCACCAGAAGTGGTTGAATGAAGCGGAGAAGTGGAGGGCAGTGTCAGAACTAGGGGAGGTAAGAACAGCTTTTAATTATTTTCCCCTCCGAGATGCAGATGCTTTAAGAATAAAAAAAGCTAATTACACTGGATTTTGGCTTTAAGGCAAACCTGTTGCTTGATTTACAGGTCTATTGACTGGTTTAATGAAAATTATTGCTCCTTACTTTTTATCTCCAGCCAACTTTCTACACTTGTGAATAAACTGGACAAAGGTTGGATTGCACAGTGAAAAATAGGAGAGTGATAATCCCCTGTGGTGACACAGACTGCAATAAATAGACATCTCACTGAATATAAAAGAAAAAGCATTACGTACATGACTGTAAATCATTACAAAATGGTAAAAAAATAGAATAACCAACATTTTTGTGGCAATTAGCCTGGGGATTAAAGAAGAAAACATGAGGTCGCATATACAGAGTTGCCAGGATCCACAGCTCGGGTAGAGAGAAATGCTTCAATAGTACAGCTATAATCTAGATGCAAGATTTATGAAAATATGACAAAAAAAATCACAATACTTGAGAATTTTTACAAATTGTTGTACCGCTGGTACTATACGCTGGCTTGCTTAGGTTGAATCGTATGTATCAATCCCTCAACTTGCTTCCATAGATGTGCCCAACCAGGAACAATGGTGGTTTTGTCCAAGAGTGAGTAGACCGTAGATTTGAGACTACACCTTTCTTCATACATTGTCACACTCCAGTCTCAAGAGAAACCCTTATGAAGCACTTATTTTTAAGCCCATAGATGTTTCCTTTCATGCTGAACGACAACTCACTGCTCACCTTTTCACAACAACAAAGCTTATCAATGCCAGAGCATGGAAGTCTCCCGTCCTCAGCTTTGAAGCAGTGAAACACTGTATGCATGACATCATGGTCAATTAAAAACTGACAGCCATATTGACCAACTGTGTTCAGATAATGAGTAAGCGCTAACATTTGCGCAAAATGCATCTAGCTCTTTGTCTTCTGCTCCATCTGTCAACCACTTGTCATATGAAGCTTCAATAGGTAGATGAGAAAATGTAGCACTAAGAAAACAATAATCTATGTACCAAAAATGTTGTACAAATAAAAAACTAGAAATGATAATCAATCTCAAATATAAAAAAACATATATAAATGAGTGGAAGCATAAATATAAAAATGTCCCATAAGTGGAAAATTCTAAGTTGCAACACAGAATGGCCCTCCCATCTGGTTGCTCACATTCGGTGTTCCAACTTCACCTGCATGACTCCCTGAAGCTGCCCTTGGAGTTGCCTGGGTTCCCATGATCGTCCTGGAAGTTTGCCGATCTTGGCTTTCTATGCCTGATTGACTTGGACTCGAATGTCGGTGACAACACCACTTCCGGTAAGAGTGTACACCCCACATTTTCAGTAGAGGATATATTATCCTTGATGTCTCATGGGTTTGCCTAGTCATTGAGATTAACTTAACCACACACGACCGTTTTTCATGACGAGAAAAACAACATGAAAAAATAGAGCAGGTTCCAAATTTGTAATGGCCATTTTTCGCGTAGAGAAAAATGCTCTGGAGCCTACATACGATCGTTTTTAACGACCAATTTAAATTTTTTTATTTTTCTCGTCATAAAAAACGGTCGTGTGTACGCTGCATCACACTTTAAATCTTCAACCAGCTCCATAGCATGCAGGCTGTATCCAGTATGACTTCCACATATTTTAGTTGTATACAAATCTGGGACAGTTTAACAACCTCAAGTCCAGAGGGAGGAGCTGAGCTTGTAATGTCAACCCGTGGCCATCTTGAAGCCCACGTTGTGAACCGTGGTGATTATATACCAAAGCTAGTGTGTTTTTAAACATGGTAAAATGTTATAATCCTTTTTATGTGGTAATAAAAGTTGAAATAGTGAGCACAATGGTTTTTGTTTTACATTGGCGTTTATATGATGACTGAGCATTCTCAAAAAGGGAGGTAAAAGTATCGTGACTGTGAGAAGGTAGATTGATGAGGCGATTCTTGCTTTGGAGGAGAGAGTTAGATGCATTGTCTGACCCATATACTGTATGCGGTCTTGCAGGTCTTTTTCCTAATGGTGGAGGTACTTTGAGGAGTGAAGACTGATTAAGTTACCAATTTCCAGTGGTGTTATCAAAATCGTTGCAGTTATTTTGGGATTGATATAAAGTCACATTATCATACATAAAATGGGCAATACACATATAAATGATATGTATGTTTGCGCTACACAATTTTTTGTTAAATTAGATCATATAGGGTGTTGTGAAGTCACCTACACATTGTTTGCACATTACTTATATTTTGCATTTGGGGCATATTTATACAATTATTGTTAGCTTGTGGTGATTGAATTTAGGTTTTTGACTAAGACAAAAATTAGTGGGGCTAAAATTAACATAAACAATTTGTGCTGTCCTTTATTTTTAGATGACATTGTGATATGGAACATCCATATGAAAAAGCGTTAATAATTATTGACATTTGAGGAAGTCCAGATATGTGGCTTTTACAATTACTCACACTCCATTCCATGTAAGGGTATAAGAATGTCATTCTACTGTAGTGAAGCCAATTAAAACTTTCAGGAAACTATTTCTAGAGGAAATGTCTAACTATTTTAAGTTCAGTCCTTGTATTTTATTGACAAAATCAAGCAGAACTTTCTTTCACTGTATTCTAACAACTGTTGACATTTGTTCTGAAAACAAGTAGGTGCAATTGAACAAGAAATACCAAAAGTTGTACCACGTTCACACAGACCTATGTTTTTTCATCTCTAACCCTGTGCTTCAAGCTTAAAGAGAAGAAAATACCAGCCATTATTTAAAAAATATTCCAAGAAATAAGTGAAACATTTTAGGTACGGGGCGGAAATATTTCACAAAAATCTGATAAATTAGTAAAATGTTCCTCCATTTCAACAAAAAATGAATATTGTATATAGAATATTGTGTCACTCAGTGCCTTAAAATAATAATTACCCTTTTAAAAACAAAGGTAAGAATAAAAAACTGGCATATATGCAAGACAAAGAACTGTACATTGTGCTACATCTTTCATTGTACTACACATTCCATTAGTATTACACATTTGCTCTACTCTTCTTTGCCTGTACACATATTAGTCAAAAATGTCTGTAATGCATAAAAAGTGGTGTATGAAGTACAAGTCAATTTATGTTTGTGAGCTGGTATACAGTATTATACATGGAAATACAGTGCATAGGCTTGTCTTGGGAATCACCTGGACTAGCGATCTAACTACTAGTATTTAACTAGAAGGCTGGTGTGTTTGAAGGTTCTTGAAGAGAAATAAGAGCTCAAAGTGTTTTCAATGTACCTCACCTAATCTTGTACCAATAAAATAGAAAAACTGCCCCTGTACTATGGCAAATCAGCAATGATATTACTAATCATCTTAGTTGTACTGTGATTTAGAAAACATTATCTGCAAGTAAATAAGGTTCCCAGTATTTCAATGGCATAGTGTAAATGATGACACCAGTTCCAAACTGGTTGCTCGCATGCTGATGCCAATAGGCTGTTAATATGTCTTGTAAAGTCTATATTCAGCACCAACATGGGTATTATTAAAGGTTTTAGTATTCTCTCTGCCCCACATTTTTCTGTATTAACCTCTATTTTTGTATTGATACCACTGTACAGCTTTGTCCTTCAATACTATGTATTACATTTCATGCTAATTGAAACATACTGTTTGGTAACAGAGCATTTCTCCCAGTGCTTTCATAATAAACAGGATCCTTGGCCTGCAGATTCATGGGGCCAAAAGATGTCCTAAATAACAGTACCATTATAACTGGCCCTTATGGTTTCATTGGTTTAAACTGTCATGCAGGGTGGGCCATGGGTGGACTTCTAATTAGAACTTCTGTCAAACCAGCAAAAGTGCACTAGAGCACAGGGGCTGCCTTAACCAATGGTACCCTTTCCTTTTCACTCTGAAGTCACCTATATATCACTTATGCTTAAGGTAAAGGTTATAGAGAAAGATACAGAGCACTTTAACCACTTAAGCCCCGGACCTTTAGGCAGCTAAATGCCCAGGCCAGGTTTTGCGATTCGGCACTGCATCGCTTTAACAGACAATTGTGCGGTCGTGCGACTTGGCTCCCAAACAAAATTGACGTCCTTTTTTCCCTACAAATAGAGCTTTCTTTTGGTGGTATTTGATCACCTCTGCGTTTTTATTTTTTGCGCTATAAACAAAAATAGAGCGACAATTTTGAAAAAAATTCAATATTTTTTACTTTTTGCTATAATAAATATCCCCCAAAAACATATATATAAAAAAAAAATTCCTCAGTTTAGGCCAATACGTATTCTTCTACCTATTTTTGGAAAAAAAAATCGCAATAAG
Organism: Rana temporaria; assembly: GCF_905171775.1. NCBI lineage: Eukaryota > Metazoa > Chordata > Amphibia > Anura > Ranidae > Rana > Rana temporaria. The sequence goes on from NC_053492.1 coordinate 349,032,451, forward strand.
CGTTTATCGATTGGTTTGCGCAAAATTTATAGCGTTTACAAAATGGGGGATAGTTTTATTGCATTTTTTTTAATAATTTTTTTTTTACTACTATTGGCGGCGATCAGCGATTTTTTTCGTGACTGCGACAATATGGCGGACACTTCGGACAATTTTGACACATTTTTGGGGCCATTGTCATTTTCACAGCAAAAAATGCATTTAAATTGCATTCTTTATTGTGAAAATGACAGTTGCAGTTTGGGAGTTAACCACAGGGGGCGCTGTAGGATTTAGTGTTCACTTAGTGTGTGTTTACAACTGTAGGGGGGTGTGGCTGTAATACTGACGTCATCGATCGAGTCTCCCTTATAAAAAGGATCACTCGATCGATACGCCGCCACAGTGAAGCACGGGGAAGCCGTGTTTACATACGCCTCTCCCCGTTCTTCAGCTCCGGGGAGCGATCGCGATGGAGCAGCTATAAACGAATAGCCGCGCCGTCGTCCCGGATCGCTCCCCGAGGGAATCCGCCCGCCGCACGCAGCGGAGGGGGTCCCGATCGGACCCCCCACCCGCTAGAAGGCAGGGACGTATATATACGCCCATCTGCCTGTCCGTGCCATTTTGCGGATGCAAATAGTCGTGCGGCGGGCGTTAAGGGGTTAAAGAGGAAGTCAATTTCCATCTTCAAGTTTTACCTATAGGTAAGCCTATAATAAGGCTTACCTATAGGTAGTGAAAATACAGTGGGGCAAAAAAGTATTTATATTCAGAGTCTCAGGTAATCATGCTAGGGAAAGGTCTGAGGGGAAAACAGGAAAAGTGACCTGAGGTGTGCCGGGGTCACGTGGTCAGTATGCCTTAAAAAGATAAGAGATGCCTGTAACTGTCATCATAGGTATACCTCAACTATGAGAGACAAAATGTGGAAACAAATCCAGACAATCACATTGTCTGATTTGGAAAGAATTTATTTGCAAATTATGGTGGAAAATAAGTATTTGGTCAATATTAAAAGTTCATCTCAATACTTTGTTATATATCCTTTGTTGGCAATGACAGAGGTCAAATGTTTTCTGTAAGTCTTCACAAGGTTGTCACACACTGTTGCTGGTATGTTGGCCCATTCCTCCATGCAGATCTCCTCTAGAGCAGTGATGTTTTGGACTGTCGCTGGGCAACACAGACTTTTAACTCCCTCCAAAGGTTTTCTATGGGGTTGAGATCTGGAGACTGGCTAGGCCACTCCAGGACCGTGAAATGCTTCTTACAAAGCCACTCCTTTGTTGCCCAGGTGGTATTTTTGGGATCATTGTCATGCTGAAAGACTCAGCCACGTTTCATCTTCAATGCCCTTGCTGATGGGAGGAGGTTTGCACTCAAAATCTCACGATACACGGCCCCATTCATTCTTTCATGTACACGGATCAGTCGTTCTGTTCCCTTTGCAGAGAAACAGCCCCAAAGCATGATGTTGCCACCCCCATGCTTCACATTAGGTATGGTGTTCTTTGGTTGCAACTCAGCATTATCTCTCCTCCAAACACGAGTTGTGTTTCTACCAAACAGTTCTACTTTGGTATCATCTGATCATATGACATTTTCCCAATCCTCTTCTGGATCATCCAAATTCTCTCTAGCAAACCTCAGACGGGCCCGGACATGTACTGACTTAAGCGGGTTGTCTGGATTTGTTTCCACATTTTGTCACTCATAGTTGAGGTATACCTATGATGATAATTACAGGCCTCTCTCATCTTTTTAAGTTACATAGTTAGGTTGAAAAAAGACACAAGTCCATCCAGTTCAACCACAAAAAAATAAACAAACAAAATAAAAAACACAATGCAATCCCATACACCCAACTCCATACCCACAGTTGATCCAGAGGAAGGCAGAGCATGATCCAATTTGCTGCAGCAGGGGAAAAAAATTCCTTCCTGATCCCCCGAGAGGCAATCGGATTTACCCTGGATCAACTATACCTATAAATGTTAGTACTCAGTTATATTCTGTACATTTAGGAAATAATCCAGGCCTTTCTTAACCACTTCCATACAGGGCACGTATACACCTTCCCGCCCAAGCCAATTTTCAGCTTTCAGCACTGTCGCACTTTGAATGGCAATTGCGCGGTCATGCTACACTGTACCCAAACAAAATTGGCGTGCTTTTTTTTCCCACAAATGGAGCTTTCTTTTGGTGGTATTTGATCACCTCTGCGATTTTTTTTTTTTTGCGCAACAACTAAAAAAAGACTGAAAATTTTGAAACAAAAATACGTTTTTATTTTTTTCTGTAAATTTTTTGGTAAATAAGTAAGTTTTCTCTTTCAATTACGGGCACTGATATGGCGGCACTGATGGGCACCGATGAGATAGCACTGATGGACATCGATGAGGTAGTACTGACGGGCACAGATGAGGTGGCACTGATTGGCGGCGCTTGTATGCGGCACTGATGCACATAGGCGGCACTCATGGGCACACATAGGCAGCACTGATGGGCACTCATGGGCGGCACTGATGGGCGGCACTGGGCACTCATAGGCGGCACAGATGGGCACTCATGGGCGGCACTTATGGGTGGCACTGATGGCTACTTATGGGTGGCACAGATGGGCACTGGGCATGGATGGGCACTGTGGGGTGGCACTGATGGACACTGTAGGGTGGCACTGATGGACAATGTGGGGTGGCACTGATGGACACTGGGGCGACACTGATTTACCTATGTTGCCAGTCAGTGCCCATTTGTGGGCACTGACTGGCATCTTTTTTTTTAAATGCTTTTTTTTTTTACAGCCTTTTTTTTTTTTGCAGCCTTTTTTGTTTTCTGCCCTTCCCTGGTGGTCCAGGGTGGGCTTCCCTGGTGGTCCATGTGGCGATCCGAGGGGGGGCTGCGCTGAAAAACAATCAGCACCAACCCCCCCTGTCAGGAGAGCCGCCGATCGGCTCTCCTCTACTCGCGTCTGTCAGACGCGAGTGAGGAAGAGCCATCAACGGCTCTTCCTGTTTACATTGTGATCAGCCGTGATTCGACACGGCTGATCACGTGGTAAAGAGTCTCCGTGAGAGACTCTTTACCGAGATCGGTGTTGCGGGGTGTCAGACTGACACCCCGCAACAACGATCGCCGCGATGCGCGCCCCTGGGGGCGCGCAGCGGCTCAGAATCCTGAGGACGTCATATGACGTCCAGTCAGGATTCTACAACCACTTTGCCGACGTCAATTTGTCATTGGCGGGCGGCAAGTGGTTAAAGCAGTCTACTGAGCTGGCCAGAACCACGTCTGGAGGGAGTCTGTTCCACATTTTCACAGCTCTTACTGTGAAGAAACCTTTCCGTATTTGGCGATGAAATCTCTTTTCCTCTAGACGTAGAGAGTGCCCCCTTGTCCTCAGGGTTGACCATAAAGTGAATAACTCAACACCAAGTTCACTATATGGACCCCTTATATATTTGTACATGTTGATCATATCCCCCCTTATTCTCCTCTTCTCAAGAGTGAATAAATTCAGTTCCTCTAATCTTTCCTCATAGCTGAGCTCCTCCATTCCTCTTATCAGTTTGGTTGTCCTTCTCTGCACTTTCTCCAGTTCTCCGATATCCTTTTTGAGAACTGGGGCCCAAAACTGAACTGCATATTCCAGATGAGGTCTTACTAATGATTTATACAGGGGCAAAATTATATCTCTCTCTCTGGAGTCCATACCTCTCTTAATACAAGAAAGAACTTTGCTCGCTTTGGAAACCGCAGCTTGGCATTGCATGTTATTATTGAGCTTATGATCTACCAAAACCCCCAGATCCTTCTCCACTAGAGATCCCCCCAGTTGTACTCCCCCTAGTATGTATGATGCATGCATATTCTTAGCCCCCAAGTGCATAACTTTACATTTATCAACATTAAACCTCATCTGCCACTTAGTCGCCCAATTAGACAGAGCATTGAGGTCGGCTTGTAAATTGGAGACATCCTGTAAGGACGTTATTCCACTGCATAGCTTGGTGTCATCTGCAAAGACAGAAATTTTACTTTTGATCTCAGACCCAATATCATTTATAAATATATTAAAACGTAAGGGTCCCAGCACTGAACCTTGGGGTACACCGCTGATAACCTTGGACCATTGAGAGTGAGAATCATTAACCACGACTCTCTGAATTCTGTCTTTTAGCCAGTTTTCTATCCATTTACAAACTGATATATGCAATCCTGTAGACCTTACCTTACACATGAGCCGTGTGTGCGGAACTGTATCGAACGCTTTTGCAAAATCCAAGTATATCACGTCCACAGCCACTCCTCTGTCCAAGGTTTTACTTACCTCTTAATAAAAGGAAATCAGGTTTGTCTGACAACTTCTGTCTTTCATGAATCCATGCTGTCTGTTGCTTAAATCGTTTTTTTCCATCAAGAACTCATCCATGTGGTCTTTTATTAAACGTTCCAGTATCTTCCCAACTATAGAAGTTAGACTAACAGGTCTATAGTTACTTGGCAAAGACTTTGTTCCCTTTTTAAATATAGGCACCACATTGGCTCTACGCCAATCCATTGGTACTATTCCTGTCATTAATGAGTCCCTAAATATTAGATACAGTGGCTTTGAAATTACAGAGCTCAATTCTTTTAGGATCCGTGGGTGGATGCTATCTGGTCCAGGTGTTTTATCCACCTTTATTCTGTCTAAATATTTCTGGACCATATCACTTTTGAGCTATTGTCACTCCCACCCCCATTTTGGACATGAGCCCCTCCCCCATGCTCCTTTGTATACACAGAGCTGAAGAAAGCATTTAATACATTTGCCTTCTCTTTGTCCCCAGTCACCCACTCTAGATTATTTTGTAAGGGGCCTACATGCTCAGACTTCACCTTTTTACTATTAATATATTTAAAGAATTTTTTGGGGTTTGTCCTACTATCTTTTGCAATCTGTCGTTCGTTTTGAATTTTTGCATCCTTGATTTCCTTTTTACATATCCTGTTATATTCTTTGTAACATTTAAACAACACTAGTGTTCCTTCATTTTTATATTTTTTTAAAAGCTATTTTCTTATTGTTTATAGCTTTTTTAACTTTGACTGTGAGCCACATAGGTTTTGTTTTTAGCCTTTTAAACGTATTGCCCATGGGAATATACTTTGTAGTGAGTTCATAAACGGTCTTATTGAAGAATTCCCATTTCTGTTCTGTGTTCATCAGTGCCAATATTCCCTCCCAATCTAAGTCCTGGAGAGCAGCCCTCATCCTTGGAAAATTTGCTCTCTTGAAATTGAGTGTTTTTATCTTTCCTGTATGTATTTCTTTCTTATAGTTAATATTAAATGAAATCATGTTATGATCACTGCTACCCAGGTGTTCCTTTATCTGAACATTAGTAATACGCTCTGCATGGTTTGAGATTATCAGGTCCAACAGAGCATCATTCCTAGTTGGGGCCTCAATAAACTGTACCATAAAATTGTCCTGCAATAGGTTTTTACATTTTTGTCCTTTAACTGACCCAGCAATGCCATTATTCCAGTCAATTTCTGGGTAGTTAAAATACCCCATTATTATCACAGTCGCAGCCCTTTCCATCTGTGCAAGGAGCTGAGTCTCCACCTCCTCATTAACATTGGGTGGTCTATAACAAACTCCAATGATTAACTTTGAACTACGCACATCTGTATGCAGTTCCACCCATAATGCTTCAGCCTCATCACACTCTCCATCAACCAGGTTCTCTGCTTGCTTTGAGGTCACTTCTCACATAGAGACAGACCCCTCCACCTTTCCTTTTTACCCTGTCTTTCCGAAAGAGAGCATAGCCAGGAATATTAATAGCCCAGTCATGTGAGGATTGAAGCCAAGTTTCAGCAATACCGATTACATCATAGCTCTCCTCATGCACCAGAGCTTCCAACTCACCTGTTTTGCTTGGCAGACTTCTGGCATTGGTGAACAAACACTTAAATGTATTGTTACATTTTTCGCTGGTGTTTTTCATATAATTTATAGAAGTACAAATGGCACTATAATTTCCAATGGCTGTTTGCAACATGGGAACTTTCTTGTCACCTGCCATAACCCTCCTCCCATCTATCCCCATTCCACTCTCCATTAATGTCTGAGAGAACTTGCACAATTGGTGGCTGACTAAATACTTTTTTGCCCCACTGTATCTCCTAAACATACACTGTTTAGGAGATATTTATGTTACATGCAGCCAGTGACATCACTGGCACATGCACCCGTGCCATTTGCTAAGAGCCCTGTGCTGCGACCGGTGGCTCCTGTGCGCATGCACCGGAGTGACATCATTGTGTCTCCGGCCAGTCACAGAGCCAGAGTCCGCGAACCCGGAAGGAAGACTGGGTGAAGATGGATGCCGTCTCCAGCGATGACATCACATTGCTGGATGGCTTTGTTTTGAGGTCTGATGCTGCATCTGTTCCCCCTGGCTCCTCTGCAGTTACAGTCTCTGCTCTGCCCCCTCTATGCTCATTGTAGCGCTGGGCTGTGGAGGGGGTGGGACAGTCAGCTCAGGCTCTTAACGACTCCTTGAGAGGCTGAGCTGCATGTCTGTACCGGGAACCTGGTGGATCCAGACTTTATTGTCACAATGACAATTTGAACTGACTTCTGTGATGTCAGCAGGGAGCAGACTTCAGCCCGATCTCTGAAAACTGGTCACAGGAGTGCAAAACAAACTTCACTGCTGTGATCCATAGGAGAAGTACAGCCAAACAAGCTTTGGCTGGACTTGTCCTTTAAAGAAATTAATATTTTGGATTCACCCGACTAGAAGATTGTTCTTTTTTCTTTTTTTTAATCCTGAAAAAAGTATATAACTTTATAAAACAAATGCATGCCTTGTGAAACAAGTGTGGCAGTCTGTGGCAGACAGCTACAGATTGATTGGATTTGCTCTGTGCATCTATTAAAAAATAATAAACAGTTTGGCAATTCATCTGTATGCAGCCCACATTTTCTATACAGAGGGCTTGATGAGCTTCTGATCTATACTGTTCTCTTCCTTTCATTAAACAGCCATCATTTACCAACCATGAACTTTGCTACTGTACTAGACAATGTGGAAAGGCAGTGAAAAAAATGTACACCATTTTGTTTAATATCATTAAAGAACAAACATAATGAACAGTTGACATCTAGTGTTTCAGGGAATTCTGTAAATTATTATAAGGTAGTAGTTGAACATTCATGAACATGTCTTGAAGCTGCTTTGGGTTTGAACATACACTGAAGTTGTGCCTCACTTTACTTCTTCTGCCTTTACTTTTTGTTCCTGTAGGGTATCCAGTAAACTTGTTTAAATGTCAGGGATGGACACATCTGACATGAGAGAAATCATAATTAGGTGGAAAATTGGAGCACAAATGTATGTCGTTTTGATGGTTCCTTCTGCAGATGTTTGTACTCGTTCAGAGCTTTTTATATTTAATTTCAAAACTCAGTGGAACTATGGGCTAAGGGCATCAATAAAACAATATATTGTTCTTAGTATAAACACATCCTTTTATTCTGATTCATGCAGATCTACTTCTGAAAGTACAGGCAGTTAAGGAGGAAAAAGGGCTTTGTCCACGTTCATGCCTTGCAACTGCCATAAGAGAGCGTGAAAGATGCATGTTTTCTTCTGGCTTCATAAAAAGCCAATATTGCTGCTCCTGTCCTCTACATTGGTTTCTAAAGGAGTATCTCAAGTGTTTGTGTCATACCACCATAGTACATGATATTTTTGGGAGATGATAAATTTAGAATTCTGATGATTAAATAGTTCTGTTTTCTTGCTCTTTCTTAAATAAATAGTAATAATATCTTTTTTTACAAGAACACAATAAACAAATAAGATCATGTATCTATATACAAAACATATGTAGGAATGTAGTGATAGAGACCTCTCTGTGTAAAGAGTTTGTACTCGATTTATTGTCTTCCTTCTATACTTGTCCCATGCTGTAGAAATAGTCATCTAGGATCTGTAGCCTGGATAGCTCTTCATCAGTGCAATGCCATTTTCTAACATCCACTGATCATTTAAGGTATTTCAGTGTTACACTGCTTCTGGTTTTCTCCTTATTGCGGAAAATCAAAGAATCAGCTGTCCTACAAATAGTGCAAATAGTGAAAACATTCGTTTTAGAAAAGTAATCCAGCATGTCATCTATACATATCTTTATTTAATACTTTAGTCAGCATAAAGACTCAGAAGACTTATGCCGCATACACACCATCACTTTATGTGATGAAAAAAAATGACATTTTCTGTGAAGTAAAAAACAAAGTTTTTGAAACTTCAATTTTCATAGACGAAGTTGCCTACACACCATCGTTTTTTCACAATGCTCTAGCAAAGTGAGGTTACGTTCACCACGTTTTTCCATTGAAGCTCGCTTAATAACTAGCTTCTGGGCATGTGCAGGTGTAAAAACGTTGTTTTAAACATAGTTTTTTGCTACACACGGTCAATTTCTGTGAAGTAAAAAACGACACATAAAATTGAAGCATGCTTCAATTTTTGTTTGTCGTTTTTCACAAGACATAAAACAATGTTTTCCCCCACACATGGTCATTTAAAGTGACGTTTTTAAAAACGTCGTTTTTTTTCATCACATAAAGTGATGGTGTGTACGCGGCATGAGTGTAAAGTATACATTGCCAAAAGTTTTGGATATACAGTGCCTTGAAAAAGTATTCATACCCCTTGACATTTTCCACATTTTGTCATGTTTCAATCAAAAATATAAATGTATTTTATTGGGATTTTATGTAATAGACCAACACAAAGTGGCTCATAATTGTGAAGTTAAAATTATAAATGTTTTTTTTTATTTACAAATAAATATGTGAAAAGTGTGCTTTTTTCCCCAATCCCTCCACATCAAGACCTCTCAAGCTTGGCTCCTAGTCCACCCACAAGGTGTAACACTCGAACTCTGACGAATCCTCAAAAAAACTTCCTTAACATCAAAGTGTTCCCCACTTTCCAAAGTTGCAGTGCCTTGAAAAATTATTCACACCCCTTGAAATTTTCCACATTTTGTCATGTTACAACTAAAAACATCAATTTATTTTATTGGGATTTTATATGATAGACCAACACAAAGTGGAACATAATTGTGAAGTGGAAGGAAAATGATAAATGGTTTTCAGATTTGTTTTACAAATATGTGAATAGTGTGGCGTGCATTTGTGTTCAGCCCCACCTTTTGCTGCAATTACAGCTGCAAGTCCTTTTGAGTATGTCTCCACCAGCTGTGCACATCTAGAGAGCGACATTTTTGCCCATTCTGTGCAAAATAGCTCAAGCTCTGTCAGATTGGATGGACAGCATCTGTGAACAGCAATTTTCAAGTCTTGCCACAGATTCCCAATTGGATTAAGGTCTGGACTTTGACTCAGACATGCCAACACATGAATATGATTTGATCTAAACCATTCCATTGTAGCTCTGGCTGTATGTTTAGAGTCGTTGTCCTGCTTGAAGGTGAACCTCTGCCCCAGTTTCAAGTCTTTTACAGACTCTAACAGGTTTTCTTCTAAGATTGCCCTGTATTTGGCTCCATCCATCTTCCCATTAACTCTGACCAACTTTTCCATCCCTGCTGAAGAAAAGCATCCCCACAACATGATGCTGCCACCACCATGTTTCACAATGGGGGTGGTGTGTTCAGGATGGTGTGCAGTGTTAGTTTTTCGCCACACATAGCGTTTTTCTTTTAGGCCAAAAGGTAAAATTTTGGTCTCATCTGACCAGAGCACCTTCTTCCACATGTTTGCTGTGTCCCCCACATGGCTTCTCACAAACTGCAAATAGGACCACTTATGGCTTTCTTTCAACAATGGTTTTCTTCTTGTCACTCTTCCATAAAGGCCAGATTTGTGAAGTGCATGACTAATGGTTGTCATGTGGCCAGATTCTCCCACCTGAGCTGTGGATCTCTGCAGATCCTCCAGAGTTACCATGGCTGCTTCTCTGATGCTCTCCTTGCTGGGCCTGTCAATTTAGGTGAACTAGCTTTATTTATTCTGAGATTAAATTACACACAGGTGGACTCTATTTACTATTTAGGTGACTTCTGAAGGCAATTGGTTCCACTAGATTTTAGTAAGGGGTATCAGAGTAAAGGGGGCCAAATATAAATGCACGTCACACTTTCAGATATTTATTTGTAAAAACATTGAAAACTATTGATCATTTTCATTTCACTACACAATTATGTGCCACTTTGTGTTGGTCCATCACATAAAATCCCAATAAAATACATTTACGTTTTTGGTTGTAACATGAAGAAATGTGGAAAATTTCAAGGGGTATGAATACTTTTTCAAGACACTCTAGTAATGAAGCTTGCCAGTTTTTTTTTTAGTTTATGTACCATTGGGAGAAAATTTCTTGACTTTCTGCTTCAGAGGGGGAGAAGTGTTTGAATTTCTTCTCTCGCCGATTATCTCTACACACAGAAAAGTCTCATAGACTGACACAGAAACGGCCAGTTTATGAAGCTGTGATCTGAGAGCTTCACTGGCGATCTGTGTCAGAATTCACATGTCCCGATTCATCATCTCAGAGGTGGTGAAGAGGGAATCCCGGGGGTTCTGAGGAGGAAGGAGGAAGATTTTTAACTTCCTTCTACCTCGTTCAGACCCCCCAACACTGTAACTATGTCCCCCTGTAATATTTATGTGTATACATATATATACATACATATATATATATAATGTGTACATGTATATATATATATACAGTGCTTTAAGTGGGCCAAAAGAGGTGCCGGTACTCTATTAGGCGCCGGTGCCCCCCCCCCCCCCCCCAATACTGAACATGAAAATATATATATTTTACAAACCCTCTCTTAGATGAAACCTAACATTTGATTTTGCTGCTAAAATTACATAAACCATCTGATGATGTCAGAAACTAAAAAAAGAGAAGATAAAATGGGCACAAAGCATGACAAGGGACAGACACCACAGAAAATAGATAGGAGAAGTGTATACATATCAGTCTGTGAGCTTGCACATGGACTGCTCATAGTGACTGATGAATAACATCCATTATTCTATCTATTTTCTGTGGTGTCTGTCCCTTGTCATGCTTTGTGCCCATTTTATCTTCTATTTTTTTAGTTTCTGACATCATCAGCTGGTTTATGTAATTTTAGCAGAAAATGCACCAATATATTGCAAACCATAGCAGCTATGGTTTGCAATATATTGGTGCATTTTCTGCTAAAATTACATAAACCAGCTGATGATGTCAGAAACTAAAAAAAGAGAAGATAAAATGGGCACAAAGCATGACAAGGGACAGACACCACAGAAAATAGATAGAATAATGGATGTTATTCATCAGTCACTCTGAGCAGTCCATGTGCAAGCTTGCAACAATAATCATACAATGAACATCTTCCTACTTTTCAAGACGGTTTAAAATAAACATAAAAGGAAAATAACAGGGCAAGTCTGCATGGCTGTCTGAATCAAGCCATGATAAATTGATAGGAGAAGTGTATACATATCAGTCTGTGAGCAGCCATAGGTAGCAACAAAACACTCACCAGTACTCTGTACTTCAGAAGTTCAGATCCAAAGCAAAGTCCAGTGTTTTTCACTTTGCTGCACCGTCCTGACTCCTAGGAGGGCCAGTCACCCGCTCACATTCACCACGCCGCACTAATCGCTCCTCACAGGCGCGCGGAAAGGAGTTGACGTCACCTAACGTGAGGTCAACTCCCTGCCTGCGCCCGCACGTACGGCTCAAGCCGTACTCTGCACACGGCCCGCCCCCTCCACTAGCTGATGGCCGGCCCAGCCAATGACATTATGGAGGAGAGAGACGGTGTGCGATGTAATTCGCCCAGCGCCGGCCAGCCACTACAATGCTGTAGCTAGCTCTCCGCTGCGTTCCGGTACTGGAAACCCACGTACTGGGCGCACGGAGAGGTGCTGGTACTCTCCAGAGCCATTTTTGGAAGTGGCGGTACTGGCGGTACCGCCGCGTTCCGGCCCACTTAAAGCACTGTATATATATATATATATATATATATATATAATGTGTGTGTATATACATGTATATATAGTGTATGTGTGTGTATACATATATATATTTTGTAGGGGGACTCGTTATTTTAATTACATTGACCACACGGTCTGTCAGTGTAATGAGCGGTGATAATTTATCACTGCTCAATAAACTGACATCTCGGTGTTTCTGTGAATTTCTGGTACTGTAATCTCGTAAAGTCTCACGAGATTCCAGTATCAGGGGCTGTTCTCCAGTGTTAGAAGCGTTGGAAGATCACTTCACTCCTCCGAGGGTGAAGCGATTTTCTCCGCTTGATAAACCGGCACACAGAGGAGAAAAATCTTCACTGTGATAGCCGGAGAACGAATCAGTGAATAGAATTCACTGCTTCATAAACGGACACCTGTATGTGAACTGTGATTCTAAGTTTTATTTATCAATAATTCAGCTGAATGAAGCATCTGCTTTTACCACCTTGGAAAAAATCATGAATTTGCTTTGTCCATAGTATCAGAGTCTAGTTGTGGTTATTCTGGTAATTTTTTTAAAGATTTCTTGATACAAGCAACCGTTTTCTGCCTTCACAGCTGGATGCAACTTCACACAAGCAGTTTGTTGTGTAGAACCCATAAAACTAGGATATGGCATAATTTTCAGCAGCAGCTCTCCTAATATTTATGAAACATTAATAATAAAATATATTTTTTTTTTCCATTTGCTTTACATGTTTAAACTTGAATTCTTCACTTTGTGAAGTTGCCTCAGCTCTCCTACATAGAAACCAATAGACAGATAACTGTTGCCCGTACAAGAAAAAAAATCACTACTGGCTGCTAGGAGAAAGCTAATTATAATTTTTCTCAGCGGGCATAAAATAGGTGCTTTGTTCAGCATATTCTGTATATGAAATGCAGTTGTGACTGAATAAATAAAAACATAAAAGAATATAAAAAGAACACAAGTCTTCCAATCTTTTTTTGAAAAAAATAGAAAAACATTCTGCCCCTGAGATGTCCACTGCAGACTATCAGCTCTGGACATTGCATAGGTGCCCCTGTTTTTTTTTTTATATCAACATACAAACCCAAATGCCTGTGTAGGTAGACTGAAAAAAAATACTTCTTTAAAAAAGTTTAAGGACCCTTGTCAATGAGGATTTGTTTTCTCTAGAACCCCATGTTTGAACGCAAAAGCAGATAACGCAGGTGAAAATGTAGGACAACTACAACGGATCATAAGCGATCAGCTTACGCTGATGCTGTCCTAATTCACCTCATGGACCCCCTTGTCTCATTGTCTAATCTGATGCGTGAATTCCAGCTCTTCGGGAGGTTATCCAAGATTAACTATGCCAAGTCCGAAGTTTTACCTATAACACTGCCTGAGGCTAGCTTCTAACCTAAGTGGGACTCCCTGACGTGCAACAGTAGTATAAGGCTATTACTCTGCAACGCATTTTGAATTGGTGCTTCCATACTTGCATGTTTTCTTACTTAGTCCTTCGCAAAAAATGAAAATAAAATACACACACACCGCTAAAAAGTATTTATAAAAAAAAATAACAAGATGTAAGGCCAGGGATGTGAGTGGGCACTGATACCCACATCCCATGAATGGGTGCCTCGTTAATGAGGCTCCAGCTGCAGCATGCAGGCAGCCTATTCACATTTATTAGGACCAAGCAGCTACACGGAATCAGCCGCTTGTCCCATGCTGACAGCCGTGTGGATAAGCAGCCCTGAATGCACACTGTCTGCAATCCTGGCTGCACACCTGCACATTTATCAAATTGAGACCTCAATCAGAAATCAAATTCCTGATTGAAATTTTACAGGAAAATACCACATTGTAGCCACTAGACGAAGCTGATGATCTTAGGTAACAAACACACTACAGCAATTATTCATGACGGTTATGTGAATGCTTGAGGCATTCACACAGAAAATATTTTGTTCTAGACACCCGTAGATTGCCGATCCAGGGTGCAACTGAAGGAATTTTTCCCCCTTTAGAGCAAACTGGCCTACGTTTCATCAGTGGTTTTTGCCTTCATCTGGATCAATGTGCAATTAATAGGAGAATACGCTCATGACTACCTTGTTAGTTAACCACTTCCCGACAAGCCGCCGCAGTTTTTCTGCGGCAACATGGCACGTGCAGGCGAATCGACATTATGTTACATCGAGCGTGCAGCCGACTGACGGTCGTTACGATCTGATTAGTTTTAGAACCAATCAGTCTCCAGGCCCAGGCCAAAAATGTTTGGCCTGGACCTGGTGACCGGTCCTAACAAATGAAATGCTTCCCCTGCCTGTGTAAGTGTAAACACAGGTAGGGAAAGTGATGTCATCTCTCCTCGTGGAGCCTTTTTGTTCCAGAGAGAGGAGAGATAACATCTAACCGTGAGTTGTACCAACACTACACTAACGCCAGTACACATAGGCGCATATTTCACCCACTGATCACCCAGTTAACCCCTGCATCCCCTGTCACTGTGTCACCCAGTGCAGTGTTCATATTTTTTTGATCACTGGACTGGTGTCATTAGTGACAATAATCAGTGTTGGAGTACTTAGTGCAACACTGTATTTTGGACTAGGCTAGGCCAACAAGGCACAGGCCTAGGGCAGCACTTTGCAGGGGGGAAGCATGAAAAGAGTCCCCGTCAGCATGCGCTACACTTTTAGTGTAACCCCAGTCTTATCAGGTGGACTGGGCTGCAAGACAAATTGGTCTGTGCCCCCATAAAGCAGCTGCACTACTGCCGGTATGATGGTGCAGACACTGACATGGTCACCTATACCTGGCAGGTAGGTAGTAGGACTCTCCTGCAATACTTTGCTTGTGTAAGTTGTACATATTAACCACTTTCCGACCGCTGCACGATGATATACGTTGACAGAATGGCACAGGCAGGCAAATGGGCATATATATTCGTCCCTGTCTCCCAGTGGGTTGGGGGCTCAATCGAGCCCCTTGGTGCCCGCAGTGGTCGGAATCCCTCCAGGAGCGATCCGTGATGAGGCGGCGGCCATTGATTCATGGCCACCCCCTCACGATCGCTCCTGGCAAATGAGGAAGCTTCCTCTGTCTGAATTGTAAACACAGACAGAGGAAGTGATGTCATTTTCGTCCGGAGCCCAAGGAGAGAAGACATCAAGTAAGTGCACAACAGTACACTGACACCAGTACACTACGTTAACCACACAAATCACTCCCCCAATCACCCCCTGCACCCCCAGTCACAGTGTCACTGATTGCAGTGGTAATTTATTTACTGAGCACTGCATGCGGTGTCATTTGTGACTGTAAAAAGTGTCAGGGCAGTTAATAGGCCTCTTTAGGTGTAGGGTATCCCCTAACCCCCCTAATAAAGGTTTAACCCCTTGATCGCCCCCCTGGTAACCCTTTCACTCCCTGTCACCAGTGTCACTAAGCAATCTTTTTTCTGATCGCCGTATTAGTGACGCTAGTTAGCCTGTTAGTTATTTAGGTTCACCGTCAGGTTTTTATAGCATCAGGTACCCCCATATACTACCTAATAAAGGTTTTAACCTCCTCATTGTCCCCCAGTTAAGCCTTTCATAAGTGTCACACGCTAGTTAGCCAGTTAGCTATTTAGGTTCACCGTCAGGTTTTTATATAGTGTCTGGTACCCCCATATATTACCTAATAAAGGTTTTAACCCCCTGATTGCCCCCTAGTTAACCCTTTCACTAGTGATCACCGTATAAGTGTTACGGGTGACGCTGGTTAGTTTGCTTTTTATAGCATCAGGGCACCCGCTGTTTATTACCCAATAAAGGTTTAACCCCCTGATCGCCCGGCGGGTGATATCAGTTAGGTTTAGTGTCAGATAGGGTCTGCGTCACCCCAGGAAGCGTCAGATTAGTGCCAGTTGCGCTATACACCTCAGTGGTATAGTATCTGAACGGATCAATATCTGAGATACAAACTCATCTGAGCAGATCTTGCATTTCATACATTTCAACAACAATGAACTTTGTCGTCCTCGTGGAGACCCTGAATTAGATCGGCTCTACAAAATCTGGCCCCTCGTAAACCACTTCAATAAATGTTTTGCAGCCTTGTATACTCCCCATAAAGTTGTCTGCGTTGATAAGTCCCTGATTAAATTTTCTGTCCGCTTGTCTTTCAAACAGGACCTCCCCAGCAAGGGTGCCAGATAAGGGGTCAAGATGTATAAGCTCTGTGACAGGGCCACTGGCTATACATGTAGTTTTATGGTTTACGAGGGAAAAGATAGTCACGTAGAGCCAGAAAACTGCCCAGATTACATAGGGAGTGCTGGCAAGATAAAGATAAAACTTGGTGTCACCCATATTCGGAAAGGTGTACCATTTGTATGTGGACAATTATTACATGAGTGTGACACTTTTTAGTCACTTGTTTGATCATCAAATTGTCACATGTGGTCACAGTGGCTTGTAGATTCCTGTCTTAGGCCGGGGGAGAGAGCCTGTTCAAGGTGTAATAATTTGCTTGCTGTGAAGTGGAGGGATAATAAGAATGTTTTTGTTCTCTCCTCCCTTCACGCAGACATGACAGTCCAAATTCGTACGGCGACTGGTGTTGTGGAGAAACCCCTCTGTGTCAACGAATATAACCAAAATATGGGAGGGGTGGACCTCAAAAACGAGTTGTTGGCGCCGTATCTAGTTGCTCGTAAGGCCAGATGCTGGTACAAAAAAGTGTCTGTATATTTATTTCAATTGGCTTTGCTGAATGCTTTTGTGCTATACAGAGCTTCAGGACGGACTGGATCTTTTCTTAAATTCCAGGGAGATATTGTCCGAGCCCTCCTGTATCCAGGCGGTGCTGCACCTCACGATCCTTAACCAAATGCAGTAACCCGGCTGCATGAGACGCATTTTCCGTATGTTCTCCCTAGTACCCCTACCCAATGAGCCCCCAAAGAAAATGTGTCTGTAGAAAGCGCGGATTTAGGCGTGACACCCGTTATTATTGTCCACGCCGTCCTGACAATCCTGGTCTTTGCATTGGTGAATGTTTTGAATGTTACCACACACTAGTGCAGTTTTAGCATAGGATACAGTATTTCACAGACTAGGACACACTTACACAGGGTCTCCCAAGATGCCATCGCATTTTGAAAGACCCAAACCTGGAACCGAACAAAAAAATATAAAATTAAAAATAACAAAAATAGTTGTCATTTTATTGTTCTCTCCCTCTCTATTCTCTCTCTGTTTTTCTTCTCTATTTTACTGTATTCTATTCTGCAATGTTTTATTGTTATTATATTTTATCATGTTTGCGTTTCAGGTATTTTTTTTGACAGCAACAGCGTTTGCTCCCACAATACATAAAGCAGTGACTCCAGTGCTGTAGGAGGTGATTTCACTAAATACGTTTGAGCAATGTATTATTTAGTGACAACTTTGCGCAAAAAAAGTTTGTAATTTCCCCGCAACTTGAGGCAAAATATAAAATCTTCTATGGACTCAACATTCCTCTCAGAAAATAGCTTGGGGTGTCTACTTTCCAAAATTGGGTCATTTGGGGGGGGGGGGGGGGGTTGTGCCATCTTGGCATTTTATGGCCTTCAAAACTGTGATAGGTAGTGAGGAGTGAAATAAAAAATTACGACCTTAGAAATGCTGAAGGCGGTGCTTGGTTTTCGGGGCCCCCGTGCGTGGATGGGCTCCCAAAAAGTCCCACACTTGTGGTATCCGGTACTCAGGAGAAGCAGCAGAATGTATTGTGGGGTGTAATTCCACATATAACCATGGCATGTGTGAGCAATATATAATTTAGTCATCAGCGTAAGCCGCAAGTTTGTGCTCTTCCTCCCCAACCCTTATCCCCCTTCTGTCCGGGTTCTTCCTTATCCCTCTTAGTAAGGGTTCTAATGCTAACACGAACAACAGGGGGGATAGAGGGCATCCTTGTCTTGTACCATTGTGCAGTTCAAATAGTCCCGAGAGGGTCCCATTTACTTTCACTCTTGCCGATGGTTGATTATATGCCTTAATCCAAGTGAGCATTCTTGAGCCTATTCCTATTATTTCTAAGGTATTATATATGAAGCCCCAGTCTACTCTGTCAAACGCTTTTTCAGCGTCCACAGACAAGAGTAGACCTGGGGCTCCACCATTTTTAATTTCCTGTATGGCTAAAAGAGTTTTAATTACGTTGTCTCTACCCTCCCATCCTGGCACAAAACCAACCTGATCCGTATGTATTAATTCATTCATAATTGTTTTCATCCTCCCTGCCAGTATTTTATAGAATATCTTGGTGTCACAATTTAATAATGAAATTGGTCTATAACTAGAACATAGTGTACTGTTCTTACCTTCTTTAAGAATTAAGGTAATAGTGGCTTCTATTGCCTCTCTACGCATATCCCACTTTACCCCTATCCCGTTCATGTAGGAACACATTCTGGGCACTAAAATATCTATACATTTTTTATAATATAGGATCGTCAGACTGTCCGGTCCTGGACTCTTCCCACCTGGTGAATTTTTTATGATTTCTCTAATTTCATTTTCTGAAATGGGGGCCTCTAGACATCCAAGTTTGTCTTCTGGTATTACATCCCAGTCTATTTCCTTTAAAAAACGTTTTTATTTTCTCCTCTTTTTGTTTCGCTTCTTCTCTTTTTTCATGTTTATTAATTGAATAGAGTCTCCCATAATAATCTTGGAAGGTTTCCGCTATTTCTCCTGTTTTCTTCTCTACATAATTAGCGTTTTTTTTTCTCTTTTAATAATTTCGCTAAGTGTTTCCCGGGCTTATTGCCCCATTGATACCTCTCTTTCTTTACTTGGTTATACGTTATTCGGGTTTCCTGCTCTATTTGGTTTCTCAGCGCTTCTCTTTTGATGTTTAATTTTAATAGGGATTCTTTTGCTCTAGTTTGTTTATGTTGTTGTTCCAATCGTATATTTCTTTTATTAGAGTTGTTTTATTCACCTCATTCCTCTTTTTTTTCCCTGCACCCTCCTTTATCAGTAACCCCTGTACATAAGCCTTGTGGGTGTCCCAGACTACTGCCTCCGATATATCCTCCGTCATATTCATCTTAAAAAATTGTTCTAGTTCCTTCATTATTCTCGTTTCTATTGCTTTATCTTGTAGGAGCTCTTCATTGAGCCTCCAATAATTTTTTTTATGTTGTGTCTCACCTATTTTCAATTGTAATGATTCTGGCGCATGATCAGAGAAAATCACAATTCCTGTTTTGGTACTGCTTACAATTTCTAATAATCTATGTTCGATCAGGAATAAATCTATCCTAGAGTATGTCTCGTGTACAGGGGAGCAGAATGTATAGTACCGTTGCTTATTATGTTGTGTCCTCCATACATCTACTAGCTGATATTGCTGCATTTTCTTTTTTAGTTTGTTCCTCCAGGCCCTTCCGGTCCCCTGTACACGAGACGTACTATCTATCTCTGGATCTATACAGAAATTGAAATCTCCTGCTATTATGGCTCCTCCCCTTTTAAACTCCATAAAGTCTGTTATAATCCCCATTAAATACCTAATAGAGTTTTTGTTTGGGCCATATATGTTCGCCAACGAGACTTCGATTCCATTTATTTTCCCTCTCAGGAACAAGTATCTCCCCTCTGGGTCTGACCTTTTTTCCTCTAAAATGAATCTTATCTCCTTGGCAAACCCTATGGCCACCCCCTTAGCTCGACTAATGGGTGAGTCTCCATAATACCAAAGGGGATAGGACTGAGTGATACATTTGCAGTTTATACCTGCGGAGAAATGTGTCTCCTGCAACATAACCACATCTGCCTTCAGTATTCTCAATTCTTTCATAATATTTGCACGTTTGATGGGAGCATTTAACCCTCTAACATTATATGAAATTATATTTAAATCTGGTATTTTTTCTAGAGGTCCTTTTCTATTGACTCTATTCTAACATATCCTGGGGTTCTCCATTCCCACCCAACCCTGAGTCCCCCCCACCCTTTCCCTCCCCTCCCCTCCCTGTTCCCTCCCATGCTGCCCCCCACCCCTTTGGGGGAAAACTGGCCTCCCGGTGGCCCTATGAACCCTAGCCCTCCTCGAACCTCCCGGCCCCCGGTTCCTCCCCCTTGAGGGTGAACTCTGTGTTGACACACGGAACAGGGGCAATGCCTTCCCGTATCCACCCTCCCTCCCCTTCCCCTCCCCACACCCCCTCGCCTCCTCCCCAATCCCCAACTTTTCTTTCTAAATAATTTTTCCCCTTTCCCTTTTTTTTCTCTTCTTTTCCTCTCCACTCCTTTCTCCCTTTCTTTATTTTTTCTTTTTCCCTTCTTTCTATCTCTTCTTTACTCCTGGTGGCTTCTTCTTCCACACCGGCTGCCAGGATTGTACGTCTTCTAAGTTATCTTCAAGCTCTTGTTTTTCCCACCAGCCCGGGATCTCCATTAGTGGGACATTCAATCTCCTGCAAAAATTTGGGGTGTCTTCTGGGAATCTTAAGGTTGCTGAACGGCCCTCTTTGCGTCCGGTTAGGCTGGCTGGGAATCCCCATGTATATTGAATGTTCAACGACCTAAGTTGCTCCAGTAATGTAGAAGCCATCCTCTCTTTAACTTCAGCTTTTTCACAGATGGCATCAAGTTACCATCCAAAACTTGCTGAAATTTTATTGTATCCATTTTTCCTTCTACTCGTGAAATGTTCCCTGTGCCACTGGCTGCAATACAACCCCAAAGCATAATTGATCCACCCCCATGCTTAACAGTTGGACAGAGGTTCTTTTCATTAAATTCTGTGCCCTTTCTTCTCCAAGTGTACCTTTGCTCATTCCGGCCAAAAAGTTATATTTTAACCTCATCGGTCCACAGAACTTGTTTCCAAAATGCATCAGGCTTGTCTATATGTTCATTTGCAAAGTTCAAACACTGATTTTTGTGGTGAGGACGTAGTAGAGGTTTTCTTCTGATCACTCTTCCATGAAGACCATATTTGTACAAGTATCTCTTTATAGTGTACCACAACTCCAGTGTCTGCCAGATCTTTCTGGAGGGATCGTGCAGTCAAACGTGGGTTTTGAATTGCTTTTCTCACAATCCTGCGAGCTGTTCTGTCTGATATTTTTCTTGGTCTTCCAGATCTTGCTTTAACTTCCACTGTTCCTGATGACTGCCATTTCTTAATTACATTCCGAACAGAGGATATTGACATTTGAAAACGCTTTGCTATCTTCTTATAAGCCTTCTCCAGCTTTGTGAGCGTCAACTATTTTCAGTTTCAGTTTTCTAGACAACTGCTTAGAATAACCCATGGTGCTGATTGTTGGGGCAAGGTCAGATGAGTCTGGGCATTTAAAACCTTTGAGATTGACATCACCTGGTCTTCCCAGACGATGATTGAGAACAATCCATGACACTGGCAGGTCTCAGCTTTGCAAAGGGGGCAGTGCATGCTATAAATTCTGCAGGGTGCCCAAACTTTTGCAGATGCCATTTTTTTGTTTTCTGTAATTTTGAAAGTGTAAATGATGGAAATAAAATCTAACTTTTTTTGACATATTATAAGAATGTCTAATCTGTAATTTGATGCCTTTTGGAGATTTTTCCATCTTTCCTTGGCTTCGTTATGCACATTAATACAAATTTTTACCTGGGGTGCCCAAACTTTCGATCCCCACTGTAAAATATTTCAAGAGTACTATCAAAATGTATATAAGGTCAATAAAGAGCAAGGCACAATAGAAGTACAGGGTAGAAGAAAGAAAATTAAACAATATGTAGAAAGGGTTAAGATCCCAAACCTGGCAGAGGAAGTAATTAGTAATTTAGAGAAGGAAATAACAAGAGAGGGAATAAGCCAAACAATTAAAAACATCAAAATAGGAAAGAGTCCTGGCCCAGATGAGTATACTTCATAATATTATAAGAGATATGGGGAGATCCTCATACCGTTCTTCCAGAAGTATATGAACTCCATAGGGGGAGGCATGATAATGCGTGAAGAAGCTCTGGGTGCCCACATAACTCTGATAGGGAAGGAAGATAAGGATCCTTCATTATGTGCCAGTTGATTAACGTAAATATAAAGATATATTCGAAAATTCTGGCTGAGAGAATAAGACCTCTTCTGTCAGGGCTGATAGAAAATGACCAGGCGGGGTTCATACCTGGGAGGGAAACGAGAGACAATGTCCTAAGAGTGCTATTTTTGATACAAAAGGCTAAAAACTAGAGCCGTTATTAGAAACAATATGGATGAATCAGGAAATAGAAGGGATAAAGGTGGGCAGGAGGGAACATAAGATCTCTGCGTTCGCGGACGACATGATGCTCTATGTATCAAATCCTAGGCAGACACTACCAAAGATCATAGCAGAATATGAAAAATATGGTGAGATCTCAAATTTAAAAATGAATAAAGGAAAAACGGAGATACTGAGTATATCCTTGACTCCGAAAGAATGCAGGGATCTTGGGGCTCTCTATCCATTTATGTGAAAACAGAGGATGAAATACCTAGGGATATTCCAGTCCAATACAGAAAGATATGTATATGAAGATAATTATATTCCCCTATTAAATAAATAAAAATTAGAACTAAAGGGATACAGGATAGATAGAGTGTCTTGGTGGGGAAGGATAAACACTATCAAGATGATGATATTACCTAAAGCTCTGTATATCTTTCAAACACTCTTGATAAAAATCCCAGAAATCTTTTTTAAAATCTTGGGGAAGATAATAAGGAGGATCATATGGAAGGAAAAAGAATCCCATATAGCAGTTGAGACTCTGACTAGATCTGGACAGGATGGGGGATTATATGTACCAGATTTTAAAAGGTATTATGATGCAGCTGTATTAAAGAGGATAACAGACTGGTTTCAGGAGGAGGGACAGAAAAAAAAGTGGGTAGAAGTAGAAGAAAGTTTAAGTAAAAAGGACTTGGGTAAGAGAATATGGGTCCCAAAGAAATATAGAGGATTACCTCAAGAGATACCATCAATAACAAAAGAAACCTTTAGAATATGGGATAGAGTATGTAAGATTAAAAAATGGCCCTATAATAGCCCGTTTTTGCCCCTTATGGGTACAGACTACTTCCCGCCGGGTAAGGGAGGGGGTGTGTATCTGCAGTGGGCAACTTTGGACACATTAAAACTGAAGGATTTGATGAAAGGTGATGCTCTGTGTTCCGTGCTAGAATTACGTGAAAGATATGGACTGTTCCCAGGGGATAACTGGAGGCCTAGACAAGTTCAACATTTTGTAAGCACATTGCCGAAACCCCTGCGAGCTATGAATGAATTGAATCAATGGGAAAAACACATAATTTGAGGGGGAACAGGAAGACAGGGGTTATCAAATATATATAAGATATTGACACCCATGAGAGAGCTGGAGACATTGAAAATATTAGAAAGTTAGGAACTAGAATTAAATCAAACCATATCTGAAGATAAGAAGAGACAGGTATTAGATTTTGTCCACTCCACATCAATTGATGCTAAAGTAAAAGAGATGAACTATAAGCTGCTTACTAAATGGTACTATGTTCCAACGAAACTTCACAGAATAAATAGCGAGGTATCACCCTTATGCTGGAGAGAGTGTGGGATGAAGGGAACTCATGCCCATATATGGTGGCAATGCCCCCTGATACAAGTATATTAGAGAGAGGTACTGGGTTTGATAAAGAAGATAAGTGGATTGGAGGTGAGACAAGATCCTTGGGGTTGTTTGTTTCATAATACGGGGATGATAAGGAAAAAATACAGAGGCTCTCAGGTTCCATACCTATTGAATGGAGCTAAGGCACTAATACCAAGGAATTGGGATAATGGTTACGAGAGATAGACAGAATTAGAGTAATGGAGGAATTGTGGTCGATCCATAATGAATCCAGGCCAAGATATGATGGGATTTGGAGGGGATGGAGAGAGTTCAGGGACTCAGAGGACTATGTGGACATGGTGGGGGAGTGGGGAGGGGGGGAGTAGGAGGGATGGGCTATTCCGTTACTCCTTTCTGTGTCCCTCCCCCTCCCTTACCTCCCCC
The DNA here is from genome assembly GCF_905171775.1 of Rana temporaria. Lineage (NCBI taxonomy): Eukaryota > Metazoa > Chordata > Amphibia > Anura > Ranidae > Rana > Rana temporaria. The sequence goes on from NC_053492.1 coordinate 349,056,506, forward strand.
TCCCTCCTTTTTTTGTTTTTCTCTCTCCCTCTGACATGAGAGGTAGATCTGTATATTAGCACTATGAATCCTTTAAGGGACCATACTTTTCCGTCTTTTTTTTTTTTGGAAACAAGAAGTTAGACGGGCTTATCTGACTTATGAACCCCTTATGGGGTCACAAATTTATTTATTTTTTTCTCCCCTAAGGTCCTCGCTCCCTGTGACTCTCTCCCCCCTCTTTTCCTGTCTCTCCCCTGTCACTTTTTCCCCCCCTTCTCTATCTTCCCCCACTTTAGTCTAGCTCTTTTTAATAGAAGATTAGAATATAGGATGGGGCATATCCTACATAGGGTGGGTAGAGCTCCTAATAAAACCTATTATAAAAATCAATTAAATTTCAGGAAGGTATTACATTGGGAATGCATTTGTTGACAGAATTAGAGCGATGAAGGAGCTATTGTCAATCCAAAACGAATGTAGATCGAGATAGGATAAGATCTGGAGAGGCTGGTGAGAGTTTGGGGAATCGGAGTATACTGAGAGGCTGGAGTAGTGGGGGTACACTTTGTTTTCCCTCTCTCTTCTTCTTGGTATAGGAACACACAAATAATACAGTTATATTAGATAAAAATTTCCTAGTAAATACTAGGAACCTACTTCTCTCTTCTCCATATTTCTAGACACAATTCACTATGCAATTTTCTTTTGGAGAATAGGGTCTCTAGAACTCTAGATCCTGGAACACATAATGTATGGATATTCCCCCCCCCCCTTTTTTTTTTATATACAGTAGATTGGTAAACCAGCACAATAATTTATAAGGGAATTCATTTCCCTTCCACTTTTCCCCTTCATTTGCACTTGCACTTTTTGCACTATGCACTTGCACTTTAGAGAATAACGATTCGAGAAATTTAGATTTCAAAACACATAATGATATACGGTAGATATTTTCTCCCCCCACCCCCAAATATCCCTTTTTTTCCCTCTTTCTCCCCCCCCCCCTCTCCCCTTAAATATCTCCCCATCTCCTCACTATCTCTTTGATTTTTTCGGTTAGAGATATTGGGCCAGATCCACAAAAGGGATACACCGGCGTATCTACTGATACGCCGTCGTATCCCTGTTTCTATCTATGCGACTGATTCACAGAATCAGTTACGCATAGATATTCCTAAGATCCGGCAGGTGTAATAGTTTTACACTGTCGGATCTTAGGATGCAGTACCTTGGCCGCCGCTGGGGGCATTTCTTGTTGAAATTCCGCGTCGGGTATTTAAATTAGCACTTACGGAGATCCACGAAGCGGTTTCCCTTCGTGAAGTCTCCGTAAGTTCTTAGTTTGCAAACGCAAAATTAGGGCTACTTTTACAAAGTGTAAAGTTAGTACACCATGTAAAAGTAGACCCTTCTTTCCCGCGACGCTGTCAAATTTTTTTAAATTTTTTTTTCCCGCCGCATCTCTTTTTTTTCACGACGCAACTTTTTTACCTGGCGCGATTCACAAAACTCGGCGTAACGTATCTTAGCGCAAAGCACGTCGGGAAAATCGCGTCGGGAGCATGCGCAGTACGTCCGGCGCGGGAGCGCGCCTAATTTAAATGGGACTCGCCCCATTAGATTTGGCCCGCCTTGCGCCGGACGAATTTAAGTTACACCGCTGAAAATTTCTAGGTAAGTGCTTTGTGGATCGGCACTTAGGTAGAGATTTTGCGGCGGTGTAAGTTATATAGGAAAATTTAAGTTACGGACGCTCGTTGTGGATCTGGCCCATAGATTCTGGGGACTATAGGTTTGGGGCATATTGTATATAGGATGAGCAGATAACCCAGTAAAAATGTTTTTATCAATGCTATTAGAACATCGTTGAATGTATTTATGTATGTTTAATGTATTTTTGTATCTATTGTAATGTTGTCTCTTTTAAATTGTTACATCAATATGAAAAGCTTAATTGACAATGACAGTGGGACTAGGCCCTGCCCCCGGGCTATGCTCACAGCTTTTGACTGACAGCAGCTGGAGCCAATGGCTCCCAGTGCTCTAAGCCAAGCCTGTGAGAACGAGGAGAGGGGAGAAGAGCTGCTGCAGATGTGCATAGCGCTGGATCGAAATTGGGCTCAGCTGAGTATTAAGGGCCCCCCTTAATACTCAACTGAGGGGGTGGGCACTATTAACCACCTGTCGACTGCCTCACGTACATATACGTCGGCAGAATGGCACGGGCAGGCAAAGCAACATCCCAGACCTAGGGTAGCACTTTGCAGGGAGGCAGCATGAAAAGAGTCCTCGCCAGCTTTCGCTGCATTTTTAGTGCAGCACCAGTCTTATGAGGTGGACTGGGCCGCAAGGAAAAATCGATCTGGCGCTCCCATAAAGCGGCCACACTGCTGCCGGTATGATAGGGATGGTGTGGACACAAGGGACACTGACATGGTCACCTATACCTGTCAGGTAGGTAGTAGGACTCTCCTGCAATCCTTTGCTTGTGTCAGTTGTACATATTAGGGAATCTTTATTTTAGTTCTGTTGATTGCTGATGAGAAAAATAAACAGATGGATTTAATTGTTCCTGCCCCCAATCCTTTCTTTGCTTACTGCCTGAACCACATACCTTCATCTCTGTGCTATATGTTTTCTGCTGCACCACTGGCATGGTTATATTTTTTTAGTCCTTTATAAATTTAGCAGTGCCACCTCGTTGGTGCCATCTCATCAGTGCTGCCTTATCAATACTTTTTTCCATTATGGATAGAGTAAGGGATGGTTATAGCCCCTGCTAAATTTTAAGGGAATCCCCCCCAAGGCCCTCAGAACTAGTGTCCCCACTGGAAAATTTCAGGGCAGGTCTTAAACAAGAAGGGGTGTGACCTTGACAAGAAGGGGTGGATCATATTTAAATTAGGGGTTGTACGAGTTTAGTCAGGCCTAGGGCAGCACAAAACCTAAATATACCACTGGTCTAAGGCCTGCCCATGTGCTCAAGGCTCTGCCGGGGAGAGCCTGTCTGCTGCCTGGTGGCATGGGAGAGGGTCCGCTAGAGAGAGAGCTTTGTGTTGCCTGGGGACATGTGGAGAAGGATGGAGTTCTAAGATGAAATACCAGAGGTTACTCTTCATGAGCCTGGGACTGTGAAGAGGCTGGGAAAGCATCAAGGGAAACTTGTCCAAGAAACCCTGCATAGTTTTGTGAGTTTTTCAGTTGCTATAGGAGACAGTTGTTGCTATGTAGGTACAGGTCTAAGGCTCTTGTTCTGTATTGCTGTCTACCTTTTTTGTTTTTGGAGACTACTGATTTGTCTGCCTACTGTCCTAGGGTGTCCTGTGCCCTAATCCTCTCACTTATTTTTCTGTTGTGTGTAATAAACTCACTGAATGGCGCCCATCTTTTCTGCAAATGTACACACCCAACATGCCTAAGAACTAGCACCCTGAGGTGAAATGTAAGCCTTCCCTGATGCCGGGGGACAAGGGGGCGCTACACATATATGCTAGTAAGATGGGCTCCCAATCATGTGACTGCTGTGAGAGCTAAATACAACGGTCATATGATACACCTAAAACCCCAACAAATAATTTCTTGCTCATGAAATGTTTTGCTACATCTGTTAGATAACTACATAAAACACCTGTTGATTCTGCCAGAAGCTGTGTTGTTTAACCACTTAAGACCCGGACCATTATGCAGGTTAAGGACCTTGCCCCTTTTTGCGCGGTCGTACGACGTGGCTCCCAAACAAAATTGGCGTTCTTTATTTCCCACAAACAGAGCTTTCTTTTGGTGGTATTTGATCACCTCTTCGGTTCTAATTTTTTGCTCTATAAACAAAAATACAGCGACAATTTTGTAAAAAATTCTATATTTTTTACTTTTTGCTATAATAAATATCCCCAAAAAAGATATAAAAAAAAAACTTTTCCTCAGTTTAGGCCGATACGTATTCTTCTACTTATTTTTGTTAAAAAAAATTGCAATAAGTGTTTATTGATTGGTTTGCGCAAAAGTTATAGCGTTTACAAAATAGGGGATAGTTTTATGGCATTTTTATTAATATTTTTTTTTTTTTACTATTAATGGCGGCGATCAACAATTTTTTTTTCTTGACTGCGACATTATGGCGGACACATCGGACACTTTTGACACATTTTTGGGACCATTGTCATTTTCACAGCGAAAAGTGCTAAAAAATGCACTGATTACTGTGAAAATTACAATGACAGTGAAGGGGTTAATCACTAGGGGGCGCTAAGGGGTTAAGTGTGCCTTAAGGGAGTGATTCTTACTTATTCTTAGCGTGGCTGTAGGTGTGACGTCACTGATCGTCGTTCCCTATAACAAGAAACAAACGATCAGTGACACTGCCACAAAGAAGAACGGGGAAGGTGTGTTTACACACACCTCTCCCCGTTCTACAGCTCCTGTGACCCGATTGCGGGACACCGGTGGCGATCAGGTCTGCGGGTCCCGCGGGCGCGGTCACGGAGCTTCAGACAGGGTCGCGAGCGTGCGACCCACGGCTGGGCTATTAAAGGCGACGTACAGGTACGTGCCTGTGCCCAGATGTGCCATTCTGCCGATGTATATTGGCATTAGGCAGTCCTTAAGTGGTTAAAAAAAGACGATAGGGGCACATGTTATTTCTGGTACTTGAAGAGTTGTTTTTATTTTCGTGCAGCATGTGTAAGGGAATAACACATGTGGAACTGTGCATGTAATGAGATGTTTTTTTGTTTTTTACATAGTATTGAACGGTATTTAAATGTATAAATACACTTTGTATTACCTCTGTACTGCTACGTTCATTCCTTGTTTCCGTCCCATTGTGATCTTCAAGTTGTTCCAGAGCCTGTACTTCCATAATGTCCATGTTGGGGTGAGGGTTTGGCTTTTCATTCTCCCATTTAGCAAAACCCTTGTTCTTTGCTGACTTGCCATAGAATTTAGTTTTCATCTTAGGAAATGTATGAGGACCAGTATCACTCCAGCCAGATTCAGACCACACAGGATCTGTTTGCGTTGCCTGGCTGGTTGTTGAACGTTGTAATCGCACCGAGATCTTCCTAGAAGAGCCAGTGACTAGAGTTATTGCTCGTCCGTCTAGATCATGATTATGTCTTCCAGGAGAAGGAAAGTCAAAAACGTCATCTTGTGCTACAAAAAAACAGAAGTATATTACTTTCAATGTGTCACTTATTTTAATATTAGGAATTTTGTTGCCTGTAGGTGGAAAATTAGCACAAAGTAAAACCTTTTAACTTTTATTATTCTTGACCAGCAATGTTAACCTGTGCTGATAAAAATACAGAGGCTACCATTATTAACTTTTTTTTGAAGATGCCTGGCTGCTAAGCTGATCTAAAGCCCAACTCCAGTTTGGGCAGGTAATGTAAAAGTGGATACTAAGGCTGAATTCACACCTATGCAGTTTTAGTGCTTTTTGCATTTTGCAGATTTGCACTACAGTCCATTTACCATGGTTTCCTATGGAACACGTTCAAAACACGAACAAGGTGACCAGAAGAACCTACAGGAAGACAGTTGAATTTCAACGGCCGTCAGACCAATGGCAACATTTCAAGAAGAAGCATCCCCTCCCCCCCTCCCTTTGTCGAGGTCCTTGTTATGTGGCTGGTCCCTTCTGCTGTAAGGGGATTGTTGTTATATTAATTGTATATATAGTTTGAGCTTTAATGGCTGAAGTATTGGTTATTAATGGTTTAATATAGTTCGAGCTGTGATGGCTGAACTATTGTTATGTTAGTGTAATTTTAGTACGATGGTTATATGAAAATATTTTTTTGATAAATTGGTTTATTATTATGCCAATAATAAATGACCACTGCCTTACACAACAAACTGCGATGCTCATTTTTTCTGCTTTCACCACATCAGCTTCATGGACAACATGTTCACTTGCTGCCTAATATTTCCCACCAATTTTCAGATGTCATTGTAACAAGATATTCCCTTTACCTGTCAGTGCTCATAATGTTATGGCTGATCGGTGTATATTGTATATAGTATGTATATCAAACATCTGGGGAATACAGATCAGGAATCGTGCTGAAAGGTTTCCAAAAAATTCCCCCTTGTGCACTGCTGCAATCTCATCCTGCCAGGTATAGTGTAGCTAAACCCAGGAACAATGGGGGTAATCCACAAAGATCCGGCGTAACTTATCTTTTCACATTTAAGTTACACTGCCTTAAAATTTCTACCTAAGTGCCCTGATCCACAAAGCACTTACCTAGAAATTTCAGGCCGTGTAACTTAAATTCCGCCGGCGCAAGGCGTTCCTCATTTCTTGGGGGCGATTCCCATTTAAATGAGGCACGCTCCCGCGCCGGCCGTACTGCGCATGCTCGTGACGTCATTTTCCCGACGTGCATAGCGCGAAATTACGTTACGCCGGGGTTTGTGGATTGCGACAGGTCAATAAAGTTGCGTCGAAAAAAAAAAAAAGATACGGCGCGAAAAAAAAATTCAAAATTGAAAAAAAACCGCGGCGCTGGACAGAAGGGTCTGCTTTTACATGGTGTACTAACTTTACACTTTGTAAAAGCAGCCCTAAAATTACGATAGCAAACTAACACTTATGGAGTAAAAACGAAGCGTAAAAGCTTTGTGGATCTCCGTAAGTGCTAATTTGCATACCCGAAGCGACATTTCGACGCAAAATGCCCCCAGCGGCGGATGCGGTACTGCATCCTAAGATCCGGCAGTGTAAGTCAATTACACATGTCGGATCTTCGTCCTAACTATGGGAAACTGATTCTGTGGATCAGTTCCATAGTTAGGACCAGGGATACGACGGAGTAACAGCAGTTACTCCGTCGTATCTCTTTTGAGGATTTGGCCCAATAATTTTATATATTGCAACTTACCATTCTTTAGGTGTGAAGGCTGCATTGGTTTTCTTTTCTTTTTTTTTTCATGTTTTTTTTTCCTGTTCATCTGGTAACACCTGTCCTAAGGGTGCAATGCTCACTAACTCTATAGCAGATATGAAGGAACAGCAATGTCACCCTAGGCATCTCTCCTGATTTGGGCTGCAAATACCCCCCCCACTCCCCAATAAAAAGTTTTGTTTTTAATAGGAGGTATGTTTGCAAACTTGGCCACAGGGGGTTGCTGTTAGTTCCACAGTGAGTGATTTAACCACATATTTAATGTTTCATACAATACCTGGAGCCAGAGATGGGCTGCTTGGAAGGGACCCATGGCTACTTCCAATAGATGTTCCTCTAGAGAGTTTTCTGCAGGCCAGCACAAGGAGGTCTTTGCATTGTTTATGACAATTGGCACCACAATCTGAAAGATAAATAAAGCTTTTACAATTTATTAGAGAACATGTTGATGTTTTACAAATGGGTATTGCATTTGCCATTAGTCACTGAAGTGAGGTTAAATCTTGATCATGAAGAATATTAAATTAGAACTTCAGGCTTTTACAAACTATGCTTAAAAGTGCTCCTTTCCCCTCCTAATACCTATACTGTCTAACCTGCGTCTGAAAAAAAATTATATACTTACCTATTCTCAGTCCAGTCATGTGATCTCTCCAGTATCAGCCTGCACCGGATAACGGGAAGATGGGAAGAACTTAATAACAGCTGGTAATGCCTGAGCAATGATGTCATCCATAGGATTACTATGGCACGTCTTGTCTGTAATAACTATGTCTTTCCCCTCTCCATACAAATCTAAAATAAGTTTTGGCTCAAGAATGAGATAAATTATACAGTGAAAAGCTTACGAAGTATCCCTACTTTGTACCTTATAAGTACAGGTATAGTTACCATGTTGTAAAATTCCCAAAATATACTATTAAAGTAATACTAAAGAAAAAAGGTTTCTTTTTTTTTGTAAATAACAAACATGTTATACTTACCTGCTCTGCACAATGGTTTTGCATAGAGCAGCTCTGATCCTCCTCTTCTCGTGTCCCTTGCCAGTGCTCTGGGCTCCCCCCCCGCTGCTGAGTGCCCCCATAGCAAGCAAATTGCTACAGTAACACTCATGCATGCTCACTCACGAGCCGGCTTTGTGTGTCCACAAGACACACACATTGAAGCTCAGCCACACGGCTGTGTTGACAGCAGCGGGAGCCAATGGCTCCTGTTGTTGTGACTGAACCAATGAGGAAAGAGAGAGCTGAGAGAGCACCTGCTCTCGTGCAGGGGGAAGAAGCAAACGGAAGGTTTTTTACCTTCATGCATAGAATGCATGAAAGTTAAAAAAAAAACTCAGCCTTCAGAATGACTTTAAATACATGTACACGACATACTTAGATAACCCATAACTAGTGTTAGCAGTCTAAACAAACTCATGGAAGCTAAGTCAGAAGTATCTATGGTATTTGTGTCAAGAGTACAAAGGATTTTTCTATGGTCAGATTATTTGTTAAATAAACACAACCTTACCTCAATTATTACATTTAATCTGTTTCTGCTTTCTTCGTTTACGTTAAATCATTATACAAGCTAGGTAATTTAGTGCGTAATGTAGCATAACTAAAGGCAGCACACTATGGGGCAGATCCACAAAGAAAGTACGCCGGCGTATCTATTGATCCTCAAAACAAGATACGACGGCATCTGGGTTAGATCCGACAGGTGTACGTCTTTGTACGCCTTCGGATCTTAGATGCAATTTTTCGGCATCCACTAGGTGGCGTTCCCGTTGTAATCCGCGTCGAGTATGCAAATTAGCTATTTCCGACGATCCACGAACGTACGAGCGGCCGTCGCATTTTTTTACGTCGTTTCCGTTCGGCTTTTTCCGGCGTATAGTTAAAGCTGCTATCTGGTGGCGTACTCAATGTTAAGTATGGCCGTCGTTCCCGCGTATAATTTTGAAAATGTTACGTTGTTTGTGTAAGTCGTCCGTGAATGGGGCTGGACGCCATTTATGTTCACGTCGAAAACAATGACGTCCTTGCGATGTCATTTGGAGCAATGTACCCTGGGAGTTTTGACGGACGGGGCATGCGCAGTTAGTTCAGCGCGGGGACACGCTTCATTTAAATGAAACACGCCCCCTACTCGCCGCATTTGAATTCCGCGCCCTTACGCCGCAAGAGATACACTACGCCGTCGTAACTTACGGTGCAAATTCTTTCAGGATTCAAAGAATAGCAAAGAAAGTTACAGCGGCGTAGCGTATCTCACATACGCTGCGTCCATGCAGATGTATGTGGATCTGCCCCTCTGAGAACAAGTATACACTAGTAAGTCGATGTGGCAATGTCAACTGGTTTATTACTGAAGTTTATTCTTCAAATACTGTAATAAATGTGTCTTTCCCTGCCTTGGTGCATAAAATGCAACACGGTTCCACCCGTCTGTTCAACAGTGTTTTGCTCAAGCCAGCACTATCCCCTGTATAATCAGAGACCCCACCTTTAATTAGGCACCAGCAGCCCCTAAGTTGGGTGCAAAAAACAATAATGTTAAAGGGGTTGTAAAGGTACAATTTTTTTCTCCCTAAATAGCTTCCTTTACCTTAGTGCAGTCCTCCTTCCCTTACCTATTCCTTCCATTTTGCTTTTAAATGTCCTTATTTCTTCTGAGAAATCCTCACTTCCTGTTCTTCTGTCTGTAACTCCACACAGTAAGGCGAGGCTTTCTCCCTGGTGTGGAGTGTCGTGCTCGCCCCCTCCCTTGGATTACCGGAGAGTCAGCTATTTAGGAAAAAATATTGTAGCTTTACAACCCCTTTAACATTATTGTTTTTTGCACCCAACTTAGGGGCTGCTGGTGCCTAATTAAAGGTGGGGTCTCTGATTATATGGGGGATACTGCTGACTTGAGCAAACCACTGTTGAACAGATGGGTGGAACTGTGTGTTGCATTTTATGCACCAAGGCAGGGAAAGACACATTTATTACAGTATTTGAAGAATAAACTTCAGTAATAAACCAGCTGACATTGACTCACTGGTGTATACTTGTTCTCATAGTGTGCTATTTGGGAAAGAAAATTGTACCTTTACAACCCCTTTAAGTTTCTAAAGGCTAAAATAGAATTTTTACTTTGCAAGGGTATTTTCCCCAGGACTTGGTGAATGTAGTAGAATTTTACTTTGCAAAGAATACTCAATTCCGTGCAATGAAAAATAAAAACAATATTTTCACTTGATTGGATGTACATGATTGAATGATGGAAGTCAGCAGAGCTTCACCACATCCATTAAGCTTTGGAGAGAAGTCCCTTGCAAAGTGATCTTTCCTATTTGCTTTTATTAAATCCCCTTAATATTATTCTCAATAATGCACACAGATAGAAATGTACCTTTGCACTTGTACCCTTGCTTGATGATACCCCACAGCTGAAATGAAGGACAGCTCAATTAGTCAATGCAGCAACAGAAACAAGAAGGAAGACCATGTCATACAGATGTAAGAAGAAATTGCTATGCTAATATAAGCAGCATACACCAACACCCTTCCTGTCATCAACATCTCTCATGTGTGTGGATTTTCACTGAAGTTTTTCCAGACTTCTCACTAATAAAAAGTTTTACCAGTCTTAGCAAACTAAGGGCATATCTTCAAATAATAAATAATGTAAATAACTGAGCACAGTGAGAATAACTGAAGACATGTTTTCCTACTGACACAGCATTAAAGGGTCACTAAAGGAAAAACATTTTTTTGCTGAAATTACTGTTTACAGGGTATAAAGACATAAAAGTTAACTGATTCCTTTTAAAAATAATTAAAAATAGATTAAATTCAATCATATAATGTACCTCTAGTTTCACTTTCGCTTTTAAACTGGTTTCATGTTTCTGTGAAGTAAAGAGACCCACAGAACAAAAACAAACAAATCCAGGGCAGTGTTTTGTTTTTAAAATGAATCTGATTGGTTCTGTTAAGTTTTAGACACACAGTAATGACAGCTTAGACCATCGTGAAAGGCTCCCAGTACTGTGGTTATAAGGAGCCAGACAAGCAGGAAGTGTGGAGATCACAGCAGAATTACAGCTACTTCAAAGCAAAAACGAACAATGAGGACATGAAACCAGGACTGCAGTAAGGTAAAGGAAGCTATTTAGCTAAAAAAAAAAAATTCCTTTAGTGATCCTTTAATCAGTCCTTTTATACTCTGATATATTATAAATATTATTACTTGTAGATTGCATACCTATAAAATCCAGTGGCCCAGATTCACGTAGATGGGCGCAAACATGTGCGGGCGTAACATATCTCATTTACGTTACGCCGCCGCAAGTTTTTCAGGCAAGTGCTTTAATCACAAAGCACTTGCCTGTAAAGTTGCGGTGGCATAGCGTAAATCACCCGGCGGGTAGGGGGTGTGTTTCATTTAAATGAAGCGCGTCCCCGCGCCGAACGAACTACGCATGCGCCGTCCGTCAAATATCCCAGTGTGCATTGCTCCAAATGACGTCGCAAGGACGTCATTGGTTTCGACGTGAACGTAAATGACGTCCAGCCCCATTCACGGACGACTTACGCAAACGACGTAAACTTTTAAATTTTCGACGCGGGAAAGACGCCCATACTTAACATTGGCTGCGCCTCATAGACCCAGGGGCAACTTTACGCCGGGAAAAGCCTAACGTAAACATCGTAACTTTACTGCGTCGGCCGCGAGTACGTTAGGGAATTCGCGTATCTAGCTAATTTGCATACTTGACGGGGAAATCGACGGAAGCGCCACCTAGCGGGCAAAAAAAAATTGCATTTAAGATCCGACGGCGTAAGAGACTTACGCCTGTCGGATCTAATGAATATCTATGCGTAACTGATTCTAAGAATCAGTCGCATAGATACGACGGCGCTAGGCAGAGATACGACGGCGTATCCGGAGATGCGCCGTCGTATCTCTTTTGAGAATCTGGGCCAATGTCTCTGTTACTTGTTGTTCAGTCATGTCTGACTCTTCGTGACCTCATGGACCATAGCGCGCCAGGATTTTCTGTCCTCCACTGCCTCCCGGAGCTGGCTTAACTTCATGTTCATTGTTTCGCTGATGCTATCTATCCATCTTGTTTTCTGTGATCCTCTTCTCCTTTTTCCATCCATGTTTCGCAGCATTAGGGTCTTTTCCATTAAGTCCTCTCTGTGCATTAGGTGGCCAAAGTGTTCTAATTTCAGCTTCAGGATCTGTCCTTCCAGTGAATATTCAGGGTTGAGTTCCTTCAAGATTGACTGGTTTGATCTTCTTGCTGTCCAAGGGATTTTCAAGAGTCTTCTCTAACACCATAGTTCAAAAGCATCAATTCTTCGCCGTTCAGCCTTCCTTATGGTCCAACTTTCATAGCCATAGGTTACTACTGGGAATACCATAGCTTTTACTATACAGCACTTTGTCGACAGGGTGATCTCTGCTTTTTATAATGTTTTCTAGGTTTGTCATGGCTTTCCTAACCAACAAGCAAGCTTCTCTTTATGTCATGGCTACAGTCAGTCATCTGCCGTGAATTTGGAGCCTAGTAAGATAAAATCTGTCACTGTTTCCATTTCCTCTCCTTCTATTTGCCAAGGAGTGATGGGACCGGTTGCTATAATCTTAGTTTTCTTAATGTTCAGTTTCAGGCCAGCTTTTGCGCTCTCCTCTTTCACCTTTATTAAGAGACTCTTTAATTCTTCTTCACTTTCTGCCATTAGTGTGGTATCGTCTGCCTATCTTCGGATGTTGATATTTCTCCCTGCAATCTTAATTCTGGCTTGTGTTTCGTCGATCCTTGCATTTTGCATGATGTACTCTGTATATAAGTTAAATAAATAGGATGATCATATACATCCTTGCCGCACTCCTTTCTCAATTTTGAACTAGTCAGTCGTTCCATGTTCTGTTCTAACTGTTGCTTCTTGACTTGCATACAGGTTTTTCAGAAGACAGGTGAGGTTATCTGGTATTCCCATTTCTTTCAGTATTTGCCACATCTTTTTGTGATCCACACAATCAAAGGTTTTACTGTAGTCAGAAAAGCAGAAGTTGACATTCTTCTGGAACTCCCTTGCTCTCTCCTTGCTTTCTCCATGATCCAGCGAATGCTGGAAATTTTGAAAGAAAGAATGACCTAGGGGCTAGTCATGGACTTTACGGGCATTGTACGTTGGTAAACGTACAATGCCCGTAAAGTCCATGACTAGCCCCTAGGTCATTCTTTCTTTCAAAATTTGTTTAGGACGTGGCATATGTAGCACCATCATGCATCCACATGCTCACTACATGTGAGGATGCATCGTTCTTTCTGAATGTTGGAAATTTAATCTCTAGTTCGATTGCCTCTTCAAAATCCAGCTTGCACTTGTAGTAGCTCTCGTTTCACATGCTGCTGAAGTCTAGCTTGTATTTTTTTCAGCATTACCTCGCAAGCGTGTGAGATGAGTGGAATCATACTGTTGTTTCAACATTGTTTGGCTCTGCCCTTCTTTGGTATCGGAATGTAAACGGACTTCTTCCAGTCCTATGGCTATTGTTGAGTTTTCCAAATTTGTTGGATGAATGTTGTTTGGATGAATTTGCTACACTCCATATTGAGTGCAGCACTTTAACAGCACCATCTTTTAGGATTTTAAATAACTCAGCTGGAATACCATCACTTCCACTAGCTTAGTTGCTTTCTAAAGCCCACTTGACTTCACTCTCCTGGATATCCGGGTTCAAGATCAGTGACTGCATCAACGTGATTATATGGGACATTCAGATCTTTCTTGTATAGTTCTTCTGTATTCTTGCCATCTCTTCTTTATCTCTTCTGCTTCTGTCAGGTCCTTACCATTTTTGTCTATTATCGTGCCCATCTTTGTTATTTCAACATTGTTCTTTTTTTTTTATATTTGTATTCTTTCTTTATACATTTTTATGATGGGATAAATTCAACTGTATAAAAAAAAATATAAATGCACATCTTTTTGCAGGATTTTTTTTTGCATTTATAATTTTTTTCATAGTAGCCTGCAGAGCATTGCACCTGCAATCAGCAGATCCCTGGTGTAATGTCAGTCTCCTGCAGACTCTGTGCCCATAGCTCTGTATGGGCTGTCAGTTTTAGAGCTGTAGGAATGGACTATGAGTACACTGATCAGCATGCTTGTAGGCCATTAAAACTACAAGTGTGTTTGTCGTGGTGGCAGATCCCTGTGAATGAAAGACATACAGTGTAGGCGGAGCCCCACACAGTCATGCTGATTTCAAATGTGACAGCGGCTGATGGGGAGAAGAAGCCCCACCCGCTGTCACAGGGAAGGGAGCTAAGGTGGAGAGGGGTGTTTGAACAGGTTACAGCCTAAATATGGGTGTAATATGTTCAAAAAGTGAACATATGCTTTACTTTATCCAGCAGAAACATATTCCATTGCATGCAGACTACAGTATAATGTCTATTTTTCTTCACTGTCTGGGTGTTGTTAGTGCTACAGTACGTAGGTGTACCTTGCAGCCACTTTCCTTAAAAAAATACTCTTTTTTTTTTGTGATTCCTGATGGTCGTCTTAAAGAACAACCATCTTCTTGTTTCATTATTTCTGGGTGTCTCAAACAGATCAAGGACTACTGAAATGTATAAATAAGTTAAAGTGTTTGTTAACCCCCCCCCCCCAAAAAAAAAATTTTTTATACAGCACAGTGTTTGTGCTGTGTCATTTGGCCCCCTGTAACACCTGTAATACCTGGCTGATCCTGCCAGTTTCTACCCTTCCCTTTGTAAACTGACCATGGTTCATCATGACTGCTGAGCCCTGACACTGTGGTCAGATTACGTGCCTCTGTCATCCGCAGCCCTCCTGTCCTCCTATGTGTTCCTGTGTCCTCATCCCCCTCCCTTCCCTGCCTGTCTGCCCCTGTATCATTGCCCACCCCCTCCACTACTGCTGCTCTCATAACTGGTAAAACTTTATATAAGTCCCTCTGTGTACTAATAACAAGTGCTCCTGCCTGTGTGCTTTAAAAAAAATGCCTCCTTTACCGAATTTCACATCGGATCCCCACGATCACACACATGACCAGTAGGCTCTCTCTTTCTTCTCCCCCTCATGTCCTGGCTGGTGTCAGCGAGGGAATCTCCGCCCACTGCATCTGTCAGCTGGGCAGAGGAGAGAACCGGTCACTGACGTGATTGCAAGGAACTACTGTGAAATACGGTAAAGGAGGCATTTTTTTTTAAATAAAGCACACAGACAGGAGTACTTGGTATTAGGACACAGAGGGGCTTATATAAAGTTATATAAATGGGTTAACAACCACATTAAATTTAATGTTACAGTATGTCATGGGGACAGCCAAGTTGGATCACTTATATAAAGGCTGTACTTCCTATTTAGTAATGAAGCACAGTGAGTTATACAGAGAACTTGAGTGACAGATTTCCCTATTTTTGACAATATGTTATTCATTCGTTCAATATGTAATGTGTCAGTTAATGATTTAGTCTTTGACTCTCAGACTCATGGGGATGTACTCCCAGCATATATTGTTTGTCAGTATGACAGAAGATTTTACTAAAAGTGAAGTTTAAGTCTTTCAAGAGTTCTGGTAACTGTCAAGCAATAGACATATGTGTTGTTATTTTATCTTACTGTTGCATTTTAACAGTTTTTTTTTTTTTGCTATTATTTATAAATTAATGTATTTTTCATTAAGATGCAGTGAGAAGGGTTTTGCAAAACATGGCATAGTGTTTCCTATTTACTGCTAATATTATTGCTACATATGATGCAGTAATCCTTAAAATGTTTTATAGCTTTTCCTATGCAGGATAACTTCATACAGAAAATTGCAATAAGCTGTGGCATTCCTGAATGTAAAGCTTATTTACAGCCCAATAAAATATACGTACAAATCCTGCACAGTGCTCGCAGAAAGTTGGCTTTAAATATGTCATCTCTTGGAAATTGTGAACAAAGCCAGGACCCATTTTGCAATGAAACTGAGACTTCGCCCTAAGAAAGTAGGCCATCATTTCATCCTTGCTGATAAGGCCATCTCTGTAAAGAGAAAACAATGCTTTATTGAAGTAACTACGGTAATTACTAATGTTACTGTTCATATAGCATGTAAAAATAATTAGCATAAAACACCTGGATGTAATATTGTTATTATTTTGTTTTCTCCCTTTTTTCGAGGCTTATTCATCCCAGAAATGGATGAGGCTATACTATAGAAGAGCATTTTTGGATCAAAGCCTAGCTATCCTATGTATATTTTATTCTTGCAGGTGCTTATATTTTACCCTATACAGTTTATGCTGTAAATAATATATTACATAGTAGATCAGGTTGGAAAATGACATTACTCCATTCAGCAAAGAACCCCCTGCACAATTTTATATTCTCCAATGTCAATTTGTTGCTGCGTATCATTGTCGCAGACCTTAAATTAAACTGTTTGTTTACCATCCCTACAGTCACTATTAATTGATATGGAGTTGGCATTCAGGTCTCCTCTTTAAATTTTATTTTTAAGTGCATGGGTGTAATTTACTTAATCATTCCTTGCAACTGAAATCCTCCATCCCCTTGTTGACTTTTTTTGCCCTTTGTTGAACGTTCCCTAATTCTAGAACATCTTTTTTTGACTATGACCAGAATTGTCTCTGTATTCAAGATGAGGCCAAGCCAAGAAATAATCATCCTTCCTAATGCATGATAGTATTCTGTTTGATTTTTTTAACTGATAAGTATGTGGTCTACAAGGACCCACAAATCTTTTTTTCACCACATATTCCCTGGTGTCACAGTATTGTTTATAATTACTGTACATTTATAGGTAGAAATGGTTATAAATAAAAATGTCATAGATAAAACTTTGACTTTTCTATGAATACGGTAACTTCAAAATTGCTTAAATTTGGACAACCTCATTTGTATTTACTGCCCTAAATCCCCTGTATTGTTCTTACTAAATATACAGTATTGAATAAAGACATACTCCAAAATCCCCTTTGTTTTTATACCTGGGAAATTATTCTGTTCTGCTGGAGGGACCCTAGCCTACCATCTAATGATCAGCTGATTTATATGGAGAATGATTGCCCAATCAAGTTTAATACAATTTGGAACCCATAGCTGGAACAAATGTTTACTGTGTAAATAAATGGGTTCTAGTATATACATAACAATAGTTAACATTCTGTAAGATTCGGTTCACACTAGGCTATACACGACTTCCAGCGCAACTTTCAGAGGCGACTCCGACACGACTTGAACTGAACCACAGGGGCGATCTGGGGCGATTTACAACAAAACTTGAAGTCGTCTCCAGGACAGGAGACTTTCCAGTGGCCAATAAAACACAATCAGCTCTAGGGGGGGGGGGGGGGGGGGGGGGGGGGAGGGAGGGGGCCAGGAGAGGTTTGCCTGAGAAATGTATGTTATCTTCCTGTATTGTTGCTTCTGTTAAGACACTGATCCGACTTCTGAGGCGACTTCCATTGAAATCAATGGGTACAAATCGCCTACAAGTCGGATTGAAGTAGTACAGGAACCTTTTCTGAAGTCAGATCGCCTTGAGTCGTGTGTATTAACACCGCTCCCATTCACTTCCATTGTTTTTCTCTACAGCGCGACTTGGGACGACTTGAGGCAACATGAAGTCGGATCGCAAGTCGCCCCAGTGTGAACCGGCTCTTACACTCATCTCAGATTTGGACTAAATAACTACAGTATGTTTACGGCGTGGTGAGGTTGGGGCAAGTATGGATAAGTCAGTGAATGAATTGTCTCTGATTTGTTTATGGATATTATATACCAAATGATTGAAACTTGATAAATAAACACCTTCAAAAGACTTAAATAGAATTCTTCTAAAAAAAAACATTGCTCTTTAAAAAAACAACATTTAATCTATCATTTGCTGAGCTCTTTCTAGAAATACCAGCTGTCTGACCAGTATGCTGGACCCTCTGGTTGTAATACTTTTATTGGTCACTGACGGCCGGAGATACTTTGCAAAAATTGTAAAGTCAGAACTAATGGTCTATATGTTTCTCTGGGCCAGGGACATAGAAAATATTGAAGACAAATAATGAACATGAACATGAACGCCAATCTTTTTTTGAGATCATTAATGGCAGTCCACATATTCTACCAATACCTTGGTTCCTTTAAATAAGCCAAATGGATGGGCATGTTTATTCATCTTGAGACCTCTACTTTTTTTTACCTAGTAGTGAGATGGTTGATTTGTTCTTACAAACTAAAATATTTTTTTCTGACTGCAACAGCAAGGGAACACAGAAAATGTATTACCGCCCCGTTGTGGCTATTGCTGTTGCTGGCTTTCCTCAGAGCTCTAAACAACGGAATTACTGATCAGATAACACTATTGTCTGTTAAACGATAGCGAAGGACACCTAGACAGTTGGAGGGCCTCACTCTCTGCAATATACAATTGATCTTGATACACTCTACATGGCTGGATGTAGAGATTTTAAAAGTACAGGTTACTTCTCTATAGTTCTCCTTTTTTCTCCAAATACTACAGAAGACTTCTCTACAGTTCTCCTTTTTTCTCCAAATACTACAGAAGACAGTAATCATGCCATGAGTCACATAATTAATATTTTATACAGCACAGTGTTTGTGCTGTGTCATTTGGCCCCCTGTAACACCTGTAATACCTGGCTGATCCTGCCAGTTTCTACCCTTCCCTTTGTAAACTGACCATGGTTCATCATGGCTGCTGAGCCCTGACACTGTGGTCAGTTTACGTGCCTCTGTCATCCGCAGCCCTCCTGTCCTTTCCTGTGTCCACCTCCCCCTCCCTTCCCTGCCTTTCTGCCCCTGTATCTTTGCCCACCCCCTCCGCTCCTGCTGCTCTCATAACTGGTAAAACTTTATATAAGTCCCTCTGTGTACTAATAACAAGTGCTCCTGCCTGTGTGCTTTAAAAAAAATGCCTCCTTTACCGAATTTCACATCGGATCCCCACGATCACATGACCAGCAGGCTCTCTCTTTCTTCTCCCCCTCATGTCCTGGCTGGTGTCAGTGAGGGGATCTCCGCCCACTACATCTGTCAGCTGGGCAGAGGAGAGAACCGGTCACTGACGTGATTGCGAGGAACTGCTGTGAAATACGGTAAAGGAGGCATTTTTTTTAAAATAAAGCACATAGACAGGAGTACTTGGTATTAGGACACAGAGGGGCTTATATAAAGTTATATAAATGGGTTAACAACCACATTAATTTAATGTTACAGTATGTGCATGGGGACAGCCAAGTTGGATCACTATATAAAAAAATAATAGTGAAACCTGATTGTTTGCTACTGGCAACTTTACTTATTTTTCTCAGTTTTACTCTAACGCTCCATAGTGTAAGACTGAATAGCTAGGAAAAAAACATACAGACACCAGCTGGAATGGAAGAAGATTTTGTCAATAAACTGGCAACTAATTACTGAGTATGTATTTACCTTCCAAACTACTGTTAGAAAAAACCCATGTATGTGGATTTTGTCTGTGGTGGGGTTCGAACCCAAGACTCAGAGCTGTAAAAAAGAGTGCTAAGTAAATCAGTGGTTAAACTGTTTCAAGAACTAAAGTGGACCCAAAATAAAAATAAAATAAAAAAGGCTGCTATTTTATAGGCAACATATAGAAATGTTAATTGTGCCTAAGCAGTACACTAAAAAGTCTACCTTATGCCCTCAATGTCACCTGAAAAATAGTAGAACACTTCGGGCCTGATTTACTATGCTCTGTGCGCTGCGCTGGTTCATGCGTTAATTAGTACTCCGGGTGGAGGCTTAATTGGGCGCATGAACCAGCGTAGCAGCCGGCGCATTGAAACTAATATGTAAAGCCGCGCCGAACTCCCCATAGAAGTCTATGGAGAATCAAAAGTGTTCATTTTAAAGGCTAATCTGCAAGTTTTGTCCTAAAAAGTGTTTGGGGACCTCAGTCCTGCCCCAGGGAACATGTATCAATGCTTTTTTTATATTTTTTAAAACGGCCGTTTTTTCGGGAGCAGTGAAATTAATAATTCTTAAAGTGAAACAATAAAAGTGAAATATTCCTTTAAATTTCGTACCTAGGGGTGGGTGTAATGTCAGCATGTGAAATAGCGCATTTTTCCCGCACTTAGAACTCCCCCTGCACAAAGTGACATTCTGAAGGAAAAAAGTCATTTAAAAATTCACACGCGGCTATAATGAATTGTCGGCTCTGACAATTCTAAAGGGATTCATTCATAAAACAAACAAAAAAATGTGTAGGGGTTCCCCCAAATTAAATTACCAGGCCCTTCAGGTCTGAATGGATATTAAGGGGAACCCCGCCGTAAAAAACCAAAAAAAAAAAAGACGTGCGGTTCCCGGCAAATATCCATTCCAGACCTTCAGGTCTGGTGTGGATTTTAAGGGGAACTCCACCCCAAATTGAAAAAAAAAATGGCGTGGAGTCCCCCCTAAAAATCCACACCAGACCCTTATCCGAGCACGTTGACCTGGCCGGCCGCAGAAAAGAGGGGGGGACAGAGTGCGGCCCCCCCCCTCTCCTGAACCGCACCAGGCCACATGCCCTCAACATGGGAGGATGTCCCCATGTTGATGGGGACAAGGGTTCATCCCCACAACCCTTGCCCGGTGGTTGTGGGGGTATGCGGGCGGGAGGTTTATCAGAATCTGGAAGACCCCTTTAACAAAGGGGACCCCCAGATCCTGACCCCCCCCCTGTGTGAAATGGTAATGGGGTACATTTACCTCTACCATTTCACCCCAAAAAAATGTCAAAGTGTTAAAAATGACAGTAGCCGGTTTTTGACAAATCTTTTAATATAAATCTTCTTTTCTTCTTTCCTTCGGGTTCTTCCGCTGCTTCTTTCTTCTAGTCCACATCTTGCCCGACGTCTTCTTCTATCTTCTCCGTCCGTCCTTCCGCCTTCTGGTCCCGCATCTTGCCCGTTGTCTTCTCCGTCCGCCTCCTCGTCCGCATCTTGGTCTTCTGCGGTCTTCTTCTCGGTCCGCCGCCTTCTCGTCCCCTGCGTTTGAATTTGATTTTGGCCGCCGTTTTCCCGCTCCTGGGACCCGCCCCCCTCTGACGCCACAAGTAAACTCCTTAGAAGGTCATGTGCGTCAGAGGGGGGCGGGGTCGCAGAGCGACACTCACGGGGGAATTCATTTCAATCGCGCCGCCCGGAGAAGAAGTTCCCGCCGTGTCACAATCATGTGACCCCGCCCCCCTCTTGACGCCACAAGTAACTCCTTAGAAGGTCATGTGCGGTCAGAGGGGGCGGGGTCACATGAGTTGTGACACGGCGGGAACTACTTCTCCCGGGCGGCGCGATTGAAATTGAATTCCCCCGCTGTGTGACGCTCTGCGACCCCCCGCCCCCCTCTGACGCACATGACCTTTCTAAGGAGTTACTAGTGGCGTCCGTCGGGGGGTGGAGCGGGGGGGTGGGGGCGGGTCCCAGGAGCGGGGAGAGAACGGCGGCCAATCAAATCAAACGCAGGGGACGAGAAGGCGGCGGACCGAGGAAGAAAGACCGCAGAAGACCCAAGATGCTGGACGAGGAGGCGGACGGAGAAGACACGGGCAAGATGCGGGACCAGAAGGCGGAAGGACGGACGGAGAAGATAGAAGAAGACGTCAGGGCAAGATGTGGGACTAGAAGAAAGAAGCAGCGGAAGAAACCCGAAGGAAAGAAGAAAAGGAAGATTTATTAAAAGATTTGTCAAAAACCGGCTACTGTCATTTTTATCACTTTGACATTTTTTTTGGGGTGAAATGGTAGAGGTAACAATGTACCCCATTACCATTTCACACAGGGGGGGGTCAGGATCAGGGGGGTCCCCTTTGTTAAAGGGGTCTTCCAGATTCTGATAAACCTCCCGCCCGCATACCCCCACAACCACCGGCAAGGGTTGTGGGGATGAGACCCCTTGTCCCCATCAACATGGGGACATCCTCCCCATGTTGAGGGCATGTGGCCTGGTGCGGTTCAGGAGAGGGGGGGGGGGCCGCACTCTGTCCCCCCTCTTTTCTGCGGCCGGCCAGGTCAACGTGCCTCGGATAAGGGTCTGGTGAGGATTTTTAGGGGGACTCCACGCCATTTTTTTTTTCAATTTGGGTGGAGTTCCCCTTAAATTCCACACCAGACCTGAAGGGTCTGGAATGGATATTTTGACGGGAACCCGCACGTCTTTTTTTTTTTGGTTTTTTTACGGCGGGGTTCCCCTTAATATCCATTCAGACCTGAAGGGCCTGGTAATTTAATTTGGAGGGACCCCTTTTTTTTTTTTTTTTTTTTTAATGAGCAATGACCTCTATTCTTTATAGCCATGAGTACTTTAACCACTTGCCCACCGGGTTAATTCTGGCACTCTCTCTCCTTCATGTGAAAATCACAATTTTTTGGCTAGAAAAATTAATCAGAACCCCCAAACATTATATATTTTTTTTTAGCAGACATCCTAGGAATAAAATGGCAGTCATTGCAATACTTTTTGTACACCGTATTTGCGCAGCGGTCTTACAAGCGCACTTTTTTGGATAAAAATCACTTTTTTGAATTAAAAAATAAGACAACAATACATTTTGCCCAATTTTTTTTCTATATTGTGAAAGATAATGTTACGCCGAGTAAAATGATACCCAACATGTCACGCTTAAAAATTGCGCCCGCTCGTGGCATGGCGTCAAACTTTTACCCTTTAAAAAACTCGATAGGCGAACGTTTTAAAAAATTCTACAGTGTTGCATTTTTTGAGTTGCAGAGTAGGTCTAGGCTAGAATTATTGCTCTCACTCTAACGATCGCGGCGATACCTCACTTGTGTGGTTTGAATACTGTTTTCATATGCGGGCGCTACTCGCGTATGCGATTTGCTTCTGTGCGCGAGCTCGTCGCGACGGGGCGCTTTAAATTTTTTTTTTGGGGTTTTCTTATTTATTTTTATTTCGTTTTATAATGTTTACACTGAAATAAAAAAATAAAAAAAAAATGATCAGTTTTCATCCTATTACAAGGAATGTAACATCCCTTGTAATAGGACTAGTGTGTGACAGGTCCTCTTTATGGAGAGAGGCGGGGGCAAATAAGGCTGGAAAGCATGGTATTGAAAAAAAAAAAAAAAAGATCTCATGCTTTCAGCTGCAATCATGTTCGTTCACCACAGTGGTGTAGTGTATAGCACTTTGACCTAGCAGCAAAAGAGTCGTTGGTTCGGATTCCCGCCCGTGGACAGCATCTGCATGAGTTTGCAAGTTCTCCCTGTGCCTGCGTGGGTTTCCTCCACAATATAAAACACGCTGTAAATCGGTTCCGGTCTAAATAAGCCCCTAATATGCAGTAGTATATTAAGGTTTGGTTCTGCCCTAGGCCTGACTACATATCTGCACCTCCTAATAGAAAAATGACCCACCCCCTTCCTGTCAAGGTCACACCCTGTTTTTGTATAACCCCGCCCCAGTAATTTTCAGGGGACCCACACACTAGTTCTGGGGGGCACTGATTCCTTAACCGCTTCCATACCAGGCACTTACGCACCTTCCCGCCCAAGCCAAATTTTCAGCTTTCAAAACTTGTCGCACTTGGAAATGGCAATTGCGCAGTCATACAACACTGTACCCAACAAATTGGCGTCCTTTTTTCCCCACAAATAGAGCTTTCTTTTGTTGTTATTTGATCACCTCTGCGGTTTTTTTTTGCGCAACAACTAAAAAAAGACTGCAAATTTTGAAACAAAAAACCTTTTCTTTTTTTAGGTTAATTTTTTTGTAAATAAGTTTTTCTCTTTCAATTACGGGCACTGATATGGCGGCACTGATGGGCACCGATGAGATGGCACTGATGGACATCGATGAGGTAAGTACTGACGGCACAGATGAGGGTGGCATTGATTCGGCGGCGCTGCTATGCGGCACTGATGGGGCACTCATAGGCGGCACTGATGGGCACTCATGGGACGGCACAGATGGGCGGCACTTATGGGTGGCACTGATGGATACTTATGGGCGGCACTTATGGGTGGCACTGATGGATACTTATGGGGTGGCACAGGTGGGCACTGATAGGGTGGGCACTGTGCATGGATGGGCACCTGTGGGGTGGGCACTGATTTTCCCAGTAGTGCCCACAAATGGGCACTGATTGGCATCTTTTTTCTTATTTTTTAATGCTTTTTGTTTTTTTGTTCTATATTTTTTTTGTTTTTGCACACCCTGGTGGTCCAGGGTGGGCATCCCTGGTGGTCCAGTGTGGTGATCCGAGGGGGAGCTGCGCTGATAAACAATCAGCGCGAACGCCCCCTGTCAGGAGAGCCGCCGATCGGCTCTCCTATACTCGCGTCTGTCAGACGCGAGTGAGGAAGAGCCATCGATGGCTCTTCCTGTTTACATCGTGATCAGCCGTGATTGGACACGGCTGATCACGTGGTAAAGAGTCTCCGTGAGAGACTCTTTACCGAGATCGGAGATGCAGGGTGTCAGACTGACACCCCGCATCACCGATCGCCGCGCTGCGTGCCCCCACAGGCGCGTGCGGCATGAAATCCTGCAGGACGTCCTGTCAGGATTGTGTAACCACTTCCCCGGACGTAAATCGGCCTAGGCAGGGCGGGAAGTGGTTTAATTTGCATAGTTTTTCTCTCACTTCCTGTTTGGCTATGGGGCAGGAAGTGAAGGCAAATCTCCCCCATTGGACACAGATAATACAAAATAAACTGACAGGGCCTAAACCCTCCCTCACACTATCCAAAATGAAAGAAAATAAAACTTGTTGATTATAGTTCTTGTCAGGGGCGGACTGACCATTGAGTCACTCGGGCACTGCCCGAGGGCCCCATGCCACTAGGGGGCCCCATCGGGTTTGCCAGGCTCAGTAAAACCAGGGACAGTATGTAAAAATCTGTGTTTTTTTTAGATCTGTCCCTGATATATCCGAAAATGACATGCTTTTAATGTGAATATCCCAAGATTTTAGCTGCCCGCCTCTGCACTACCTCCTGGCGTGGTGGTCATCTGTAGCCAGAGGGGCCCCATAATCTTCTATTGCCCAGGGGGCCCCATGAGTTGTCAGTCCGCCCTGGTTCTAGTTTAAGCACAAATTTCATAGAGTTTTATTGAGAGCCCTAAGAAAATATAACCATGCCAATAGGCCAGGATAGGAGCGTTGCTAATATGTAGGAATGTGTGTGTTAGAGCACCCCACCCAATGTTAACTAAAAAATTATTAATTTGCAAATAAGTATTATCTGCTCATTTTTTTGGGGATGTCTGCACCCCTGATAGTGACAACATTTGTGAGGTGTCTTCACCCTTTCTAATTCATTCACTTCCTGTCACATAGCAAACAGGAAGTGAGGGTAAAACCTTACTAATATATTTTCTTGGGGACACAGAGATCAATCTAAATAGTTTCCCATTATGTAAATTGCACTCTAGCATTTTGCTGTGTACACCCCAAATATTAGGGATCTTGGACTTTGGGGTCCATTTACTAAAGGCAAAGCCACTCTACAAGTGCAAAGCAAGGAAGAAAACAAAACAACTTTGCTTCTACAGGATTGGATGTTAAAACCATCAGTGCTTCCTCTCTGATTTTCAGCAACTATGCTTTGTACTGCAGAGTGGCCTTTGCCTTTACTAAACCCCAAACTAAATAATCATTTGGGGCAGGATCCTCAAACTACGGCCCTCCAGCTGTTGTAGAACTACACATCCCATGAGGCCTTGTAATGCACTGACATTCACAGACATGACTAGCATGATGGGAATTGTAGTTCCTGAACAACTGGAGGGCCGTAGTTTGAAGGACCATGATTTGGGGTGTACACAGCAGTGCTGGAGTGCAATTTGCTTAATGGGGACACTAGTTAGATTGACCGGAGTCCCCAAGAAATGACACTGGTAGGGTTTTAACCTCACTTCCTGTTCAGCTGTGTGACAGGAAGTGAAGCCAATTTTAAGAAAAGGGACACAAAGCTCACACAAAAATAAAAAAAACACAAAGCAGGGGATTCTAACACTCACTTGGCTTCCCTCAAAACACCCACAATTTGAATAGGATTGCCTTGCGCTAGATTTAAGCACAGTGCTGTAAATCAGCACTTCAAGCCCTGCTCCACCAATAGCAAACCCCCCCCCCACAGGCCAGTTTGCAGGTTTTCCTTCATCTTGCACATGTGCTTTAAAATAGTCTGGACAGCAATTCTTTGATAAGAGAAATCCCCAAAACAGGTCCTGTTACGGGGGTACTTGAGGGCTGAGGACCACTGCAGAATAAATAAAATACTTACCAGTTTTTGTCTTTAAAGTCAGGGAGAATAAAAATGGCAAACATTTCATGATACACACCAGGAAAGAAGCTTAGACAAAAATCACACATAATTTGTTAGGCCCAAACCTAGTTCAGCTGCAGCTGTCAACATAGGTAAGATGAAAAAAGTAACAAAAGACAACTTAACAATTTTAAGTAATTTTTATTGGTCAACATAAACAAGGAAAGCAAAAAAAGACAAACAAACAAAAAATACATTTCAAAATTCTAATTAACCATAGCTTTACACATTTTTCATAAAATAAGGCCACATAGACAAATACATCAAAGTGAACATCATTTTAAAAATAAACCAAAACCATTGGCAAAATAAACAAAACCCATGCAACAAACCACATTTGTGTTTAGCTCAACAGCATTTCTGCCAGCCCTGCCCTTCTGAAGTGCAGCCTGAGGACTGATCGAATCCAAGCTTTTTATAACAGTGCTAGTAATGAGCAATTGAAATCACATGACCAAATTGCAAGTCTCTAGTTTGGGTGAGCTTGTAATTGGGCACACCTGCAATTAATCCAAACCACGCTCTATGAGCATCCAAGGAGTGTTTTTCACCTTTTAAAAAGAAAGGATTATTTTTTTTTTCTAAGTGTTTGAGCATGCTCAGTTCATCACACAACTGTAGGAACAAGCTGCAATGGAATGAGAGCTTTTTTTTTTGGTTTCCCCTGATCTGATGCCTTTCCAGCCTGAAGGGAGGTGTTAAAGACAGAAAGTAAACACGCACATTTAATAATCTATTTTGTGTGAAAAAAAAGGTTGCCAATTTTGTTTGGGAGCCACGTCGCACGTACATGCGCAATTGTCAGTCTAAGAGCGACGCCGTGCTGAATCCCAAAAACTTGCCCGGTCATTGACCAGAAATATGGTCCGGGCTCAAGTGGTTAAAAATTAACAAAACACAAAAGTGAGCCCAATTTTTGGGGATAATGTGAAAGATGATGTTACACTGAGTAAATAGATACCTTACATGTCACGCTTTACTATTGGAAACACTCCTGCAATGGGGCCAAAATGAATTCCGTGAATATCCCCATAGGCGACCTTTTATTTTTTTTTCCAGGTTACCAGTTTATAGTTACAAAGAAGGTCTAGTGGTAAAAGTATTGCTCTCGCTCTAAGGCACGCGTCAATACCTCACATGTGTGGTTTGAATGATGTTTATATATGTGGGCGGGACTTGCGTAAGTCCCGCCCACATATGTAAAAATTATTTTTACTTTTTGCTATAATAAATATCCCCAAAAATATATATTGTAAAAACTAAAAAAACCCTCAGTTTAGGCCGATACGTATTCTACATCTTTTTGGTTCCAAAAAATCGCAAATAGCGTTTAGTTTTTGGTTATTGCTAAAGTTTATAGCGTCTACAAAATATTTTTTTATTTTTTGTTTTAACTAGTTATTGGGTCGATCAGCGATTTTATCGGTACTGCGACATTATGGCGGACACATCGAAACACTTTTTTGGAAACCATTGGCATTTTTTCTAGCGATCAGTGCTGTAAAAAATGCATTGCTTACTCTAAAAATGCCACTGGCAGGGAAGGGGTTAACACTAGGTGCGAGGGAGGGGTTAAATATGTTCCCTGGGTGTGTTCTAACTGTAGGGGGGGGTGGGGACTGACATGTGTAAATGACAGATCGCTGTTCATGAAGGGGAACTCCAGACCCCAAAAAAAAAAAATAAGGTGGTTTCCCTCCAGGTGCATACCAGGCTCTTAGGCTTGGTCTGGAACATAAGGGGTTAAACCCGCGCAAAAAAAATAGCGTGGGGTCCCCCCCAAGATCCAAACCAAGCCATTATCCCAGGCACGCAGTCTGGTCAGACAGGAATGGGGGTGGGGAACGAGCGAGCACCCCCCTCCCTCCTGAGCCATACCAGACCAACATGCCCCTACATGGGGGAGTGTGTGCTGAGGGGGGAGGGGGCACTGCCCCGCCCACCCCAAAGCACTCACTTGTCCCCCTGTCGATAGGGACAAGAGCCTCTCCCGGACAACCCTGGCCGTTGGGTTAGTACGGGGTATGCGGGCGGAGGGCATATCAGAATCCTGAGAGACCCCTTTAAATTAAGGGGATCCCCTCCCAGAATCCGGCCCCCCACCCTATGTGAATGAGTATGTGGGTCAATATGTACCCTACCCATTCACCTGGGGAAAAAAATGGAAAAAAAATAAATAATACACCACACATGAATAAATTAATTATTATTCAGAGCTCTCGGGGGGGGTCATCTCTGCCGGGGGGCCCCCCACCACCACCCCCCCATTAGGCCCCGGGCTTCTGCCATCTCTCTTCTGCCGGAACCCCCTTCACCAGTGAGGCTCCTGCCTTTGGGGGAGGGTCCCGGGCTACTACGACGGTTTCTGCGGGGGGGGGGCACTGGCACCCCCCCCCCCGTCTTCAGCGACGTAATTCACCGGGACCCCCTTCACCAGGGAGGCTCCTGCCTTTGGGGGAGGGTCCCCGGCTTCCACGACGGTTTCTGCGGGGGGGGGGTGCACTGGCACCCCACCCCCGTCTTCAGCGACGTAATTCACCGGGACCCCCTTCACCAGGTGAGGCTCCTGCCTTTGGGGGAGGGTCCCGGCTTCCACGACGGTTTCTGCGGGGGGGGTGCACTGGCACCCCACCCCCGTCTTCAGCGACGTAATTCACCGGTACCCCCTTCACCAGGGAGGCTCCTGCCTTTGGGGGAGGGGTCCCGGCTTCCACGACGGTTTCTTGCTGCGGGGGGGGTGCACTGGCACCCCACCCCCGCTTCAGCGACGTAATTCACCGGGACCCCCTTCACCAGGGAGGCTCCTGCCTTTGGGGGAGGGTCCCGGGCTTGTACGGTGTCTTCCGCCGGAGGCGCCACTCTCCGGGCTTCTGCGATGCCTTCCGCTTCTGCCTGTCTCCTCCGCGGAGCACAGGGCTTGTCTCCGCTGTCTTCTCCCTTCTCTTCCATTCGATGTTGACACGACGAGGTCCGGCGCTGGAATGCCGTCTGAGCAGTGGGCATGGACTTATATAGGGCAATGCCACCATGTGACCTCAACCCATGTGACATCACATTCCCATCATGCCCAGGGAATGTGATGTCACATGGGTTGAGGTCACATGGTGGCATTGCCCTATATAAGTCCATGCCCGCCGCTGACACGGCATGTCAGCGCGGAACCTCGTCGTGTCAACATCCAATGGAAGAGAAGGAAGAAGACAGCGGAGACAAGCCCTGGGCTCCCGGAGGAGACAGGCAGAAGAAGGAAGAGAGAAGAAAGAAGACGGAAGAAAGCCCTGGCTCCGCGGGGGAGCCAGGCAGAAGAGGGAGCAGAGAAAAGACCGGGGAGTTGGCGCACCCCCGGCAGAAGACCAGGAAGACCGGAACCCTGGCGGAAGGCACCGGAAAGGACCGGGGGATAGGCGCCATCCCCCGTGCAGAAGGACCCCGAAGACCGAAGCCGGATGCCCCTCCCTAATGAAAAAGAGCTTAAAATGGGTGGGAGGTGGGCATCCGGCGGATAGGCTCCGGAGAGGACCGAGGGATGGCGCCCATCGCCCCTGCAAAGAAAATCACCGAAGCCCGGGTCCCGGGCAGAAAGATCGGGAGAGAAGAAACCCCCCCCTTCTAAGAGAAGCCTAAAGAAGAAAGGGGGGGCTCCGGAGCAGATTAATAAAATATATTATTGGGTGGGTGTTTTAATTTACTATACAGTTTCCCCATGTGAATGGGTAGAAAGGTACGATTGTACCCCATACTCATTCACATAGGTGGGGGGGGGACGGCAACGGGGTGCCCCCTTATTAAAGGGAGCTCGCAGATTCCGATTAGCCCCGCCCGCATACCCTGACAACCAATGGCAAGGGTTGTCGGGAAGAGGCTCTTGTCCCTATCGACATGGGGGCAAGAGTGCTGTGGGGTGGGGGGGCAGTGCCCCCCTCCCCCACAGCACACACTCCCCCATGTTGAGGGCATGCGGTCTGGTACGGCTCAGGAGGGGGGGGGGCGCTCGCTCGTCCCCGCCCCCATTCCTGTCCGGGCCAGACTGCATGCTTGGGATGAGGGCTTGGTTTGGATCTGGGGGGGACCCCCGCGCCGAATCGGCGCGGGTTTAACCCCTCACGTTCCGGACCAAGCCTAAGAGCCTAATGTAGCCCTGGAGGGGGACCCGCGCCGATTTCAAGTTTGAAATTTGGCGCGGAGTTCCCCTTCAGGGCTGAAAACAGCTCGGAGATTCCCGTGCGCCGCGTCACGCAGCGCATTCACGGGTACGCCGCTTGGTATTTACCAAGATTTTCACGGCGTACTGACGAGGCGCACGGGAATCCCTGACTTTTCTCTCTGCGCATGCCCAGTATGCAAATGAACCTCCCGAGGTTCAGGCGCACTGTGCAAGCGTACGGGGATCTGTTTTCAAAAAACACTTTCACTTTCAATTCGGCCCGCCAAACACTTCAAAACACATGTCACTTCACTTCCCCTGCATCCCCCCACCTCCCCCCCTAATAAACTCCCGCCCAAACCCCCGCAATTTACAGTTTAATGTGCCGTGCGCCAGGTCTGTACTGGTGCACAATGCACCCTCTCCTGGGCGCACGGAGCACATTAGTAACTAGGGAAATACACTGCACTAGCAGCGTATTTCTTTAGTAAATGGCAAAACGGCTGCTACTCCTGCTTTTACTCCATGAGTCATGGAGTAAAGGCTTGGTAAATCAGGCCCTTCATGTGTCTTAGCACTCCAGTGACATGAGCCTTGTAAATGTATATATGCACTGAGCATCTAAAGCTGGCCATACCTGGTTAAGCTTTTTTTCATTCAGCCTGGCTGAATGAAAAAAACTGAACTGATTCCCCTATCCACACATCCTGTAGTACTATTGTATTCTGACAGCTTTTCTCCGACAGAGGGGTTGATCAGAAGTCGATTGGTAGATCCACTTATGCTCAACTGTTGTGGCCAAACATGGGTGGAAATTTGGTCAGTCCCTGCTAAACCAACTGTATTTAAATCCGTTTACGGGCACCTTAAAGCGGAGTTCCGGCCACAATTTCACTTTTTAAATATAAATACCCCTGTAATACACAATCTTAATGTATTCTAGTAAAGTTAGTCTGTAAACTAAGGTCCGTTTTGTTAGGTTGTTACATCATTTAGACACTTTATAAAATAGAAATTGACTGGGGCCATCTTAAGTGTGGGCATCATAAAGCCAGACTGTATGACTTCCTGGATTTCAGCCTTGCAGATCTCGCACATGCTCAGTGCTGCACAAGCAGTGTCAGATCAGGTTTCAGCACCTGTGCTGTCCAAGTCACATGATTCTTTGAGACTGGGGAGTGCACAGACTCCTGGAAAGTTACACCCACTACATTCCCAGGAGTCTGTGCGTTGTACATTAGGTGCAGGAAGTGGGAAGATTAACTATTCTGCCTAGCAACAACACTTTGAAGGCATCTAAAAAAAAAAAAAAAATTTCGTAAAGGACTAATGACATTTTTTTAAAACTACTGATGTAATGTTATATTTATGGGTGGAACTCCACTTTAATGTTGTGCCTGTAAATGACAGTATCAAGAGATTCGGAATGAGATTCGGTATGTTACTACTAAGGATGAGCTCTGGCGTGTTCGCACAGTCCACGTGCAGCACCGGCCAGGAAGTCGGCACAGCGCTGCACTAATCACAGGCAGTGAGACATTGTCCCGATACGCGGCTGCAGAGATCGGGACATGTGTGTTGCTTGCCATTCTCCATGCTGCAGTGGAACCCAGGGATGGACTGGCCATTGGGACTACAGGGAGTTTCCCGGTGGGCCGATGGCTCAGTGGGCCGGCTTCAGTGACAGCGGACCGCCGCCCCCTCTGCTTCTCTGTCTCTCCCTTCCCACAGCGCTCACCTCCTCTCCCTCCCTGCAGCGCTCACCTCCTCTCTCTCCCCGCAGTGCTCACCTGGGGGGAACAGAGAAGCAGGGGGAGGACCAGAGGAGCATGGGTGAGGGGACAGACAGCCGACTCAACAGCTATGGCCTGGGAGTTTCTCACTTCTGCCTAATCTTGTCCCATAAGGGGGGCACCAAACTGATCCTTTCCCCCGGGTGAAATAATGTCTAGCTTCCCCACTGGTACTGCCTATAAAAGTACCAGTACCAGACGTTCTACTTTAATAAAGTAGAATGGCTAGTGGCTAGTGAAGGGGGAGAGGGGGCTTGGGTGGTAGCCGGGGGGGGGGGGGGGGTGCGGGAGTTGTCCGGCCGCCATGGGAGATACCTGTCAAAGTGGGCCAGTCTGGATGAAGTCCAGGGCCAAATTTTTGTCCCAGTCCAGCCCTGGTGGAACCTGCAGTGCAAAGATATTTCCACTTCAACTTCTTCTATTCTGTGGATCTGTGCTTTCTGAATGTCTCCTGGTACTTTTTGAATACTCCCCCATATGTCATCAGGGGGCAGCTCTAACAAAAGGAAGCAAAGTTCTGCTTTTACAAAAACGGATGCCTCCACACAAAGACCCAGTACAGAACAAAATGTAGTAAGCCACTAATAGAAAAGAAGATAGCTAATCTGCTGCAATGCCTACAGGCAATGCTGGTTACATGTTCCTTTCCCTCTTCTTACCTTTTTGGGTACAGCTTCCACAGTCAATATCTTTTTTAAAGGGACAAAAAGGTTAATGTGTAACTTTAACCTCTGGAAGTAGCCACCTTGTTAACTTCATGCAGAAAATGTAGTGCACTTTCCACTTAAATTCCAAAGTTCTGACACAAAAGCTGGGTATCTGGCTTTTGAATTTAGACAGACAGCCTTTGGTAAAAACTAAGAAAATGTGTACAGATTTCTATGGAGTCCTAAGTTTGCGTAGCTAGCTGAAAAATAGCCAGTGCATAAACCCTTTCAATCACAATGCAGATCTCTCAAAGAACTCATTTGTGCCAAATAAAGTAAGGCCAAGCACACAGATCATCCAGTAATTTTTTTTATAATGTATAGTTATCATGTACTATGTACGGCCAGTTTTTTCCTGGTCTAATTTACTGTAATCTATTTTGGTGTCCTGTAGATCACAACAGTTAAGCTATTAGAATTACACTGAGATATATGTTAAGGGCGTTATTGTCCAAAAAAAATTCATTATTGACATCTATTAACCACTTGCTCGGCTGCGCAAACCGACGTACCTGTATGTCGGTTTGTGCATGTGGTACTGAGGTCACGTGTGCTCCTGTCGCACACCATGGAAGTTCGTCCACAGGTCCGGCGGACTCAATGTCGGCCACCTGCAATCGCGGTGAAGAGAAGCAGAACGGGTATCTGCTTATGTAAACAAGAAGGATCCCAGTTCTGACGGGAGGAGAGAGAGATCAGCTGCTCCTGGTGATCAGGAACCCCTGACAGTTAGAAATTCCTCCCTAGGGAACACTTAACCCCTTTATTGCCCCTAGTGTTAAACCCTTCCCTGCCAGTGCCATTTCTACAGTGATCATTTTTTTTTTATAGAACTGATCACTGTATTGGTGTCACTGGTCACCAAAAAAGTGTCAATTAGGGTCATATTTTTCCGCCGCAATGTCACAGTCCCACTAAAAATCTCTGATCCCCGCCATTACTAGTAAAAACAATAAAAAATTATTAAAAATTCCTTAAATCTTTCCCCTGTTTTGTCGACGCTATAAATTTTGCGCAAACCAATAAATATACTTTTTTTTTACCATAAATATGTAGCAGAATACATATTGGCCTAAACTGATGAATACATATTTTCTTAATTTTTTTTTGGATTTGTATTATAGCAGAAAGTAAAAAATATATATATTTTTTGTTCAAAATTGTCTGCCTTTTTTTGTTTATAGCACAAAAAATAAATACCGCAGAGGTGATCAAATACCACCAAAATGAAGCTCTATTTGTGGGAAAAAAGAACATAAATTTTGTTTTGGTACAATGTCGTAGGACCGCGCAATTGTCAGTTAAAGCGGGACAGTGCCGTATCGCAAAAAATGGCCTGGTCGTTAAGGGGGCAAATCATTTTGGGGCTGAA
Source organism: Rana temporaria (assembly GCF_905171775.1). Classification (NCBI taxonomy): domain Eukaryota; kingdom Metazoa; phylum Chordata; class Amphibia; order Anura; family Ranidae; genus Rana; species Rana temporaria. The sequence continues at coordinate 349,090,757 of NC_053492.1, forward strand.
GTGGTTAAAATAAATACTCCTGGTAAGTATTGAGTTTCTGCTTTAGTACTTATTATGTCTTGATGAACAGTAATATATAATTGTAACGTCAATATTTGAATAATGCATACGTAAACTTACTGATCCTTGTCTAGAACACAGAAGGAATCCAAAAATGGGAAGTTAGCAGCAATACTTTCAAAGTCCTCTTGAGAAATATATCCATCATGATCATGATCATAGTTTCTAAAAACAGACTTCAATATATATATACTGGATGTTAATTGAGGATAGGGGTACACTTATCAACATTTCATTCACTATCATTTACATTCATTCATTTTCTCCAGTATTTTTTTTTTCTTAATACATTTGACTTCATGGTTAAGACAAAATGTTCCATACAACATTTTTTAACCTCCCTGGCGGTATGATTCTTTCAGAAAAAACATGCTGAAAGCGGTACCATTATTTGCAAGGAAATTTGGCGTTTTATACTGTAGGCCTGTAATTTTTAGGAATAACTCACTTAAATCTGACCAAACAAGAGTCTTGTAGGCATCCCGGGTATGAAATTTTTTTAAAAACAAAATTATAAATTATAATATAATAAATAATTATAAATAATTATAACAAATAATAATATAATTATAATAAAAATTATTCAATAATGTAATCAACTCAAAATCACTGAAATTTGCTCAGTTGCAGAAATGTCGCTGTCATTATTTTTATTGTTTTATGACGAATTTCCCCACAAATCGCTATTGCACAATTCTGCAAGTGATTATAATTTATTATCACTGTTTTTTAGCTGCTCTAAAATCATTTTTGACATAAAAAGACACTTTTGGTTGCTATGGACAATCTACAGTTTGCAGGGAGAAAGAACAGTTTTTATTATATAAAAGAACATGTAGGGCACTGGGCAGACCACTAGGGACAAAGGGGGGTGTGTATTTTTTACATACAGTACTGTAATCTATAAGATTACAGTATACTGTATGTATAGTGTTTGTTTACGTTTTTGAATTTGGCGCCGTTCTCCGCTCCCGTGCGTCGTAACGTCGCAAGGAATGGAGATCGGCGGCACAGGAGGACGCTGTGTGAATCGAGCGAGGTCCCGCTCGCTCACACAGCGCGGTGGCATCGCTGGATCCAGGACAAGGTAAGCCAGCGCGCGCTGCAGGCTCTGCATAGCTACCCCGAGCGTGACTCGGGGATACCGATCGCAGCATGAAAAACCCACCCCGAGTCACGCTCGGGGATACCGCCAACAGGTTAAAAAAAAAAATATTTCCTTTAGTGACCCTTTAACATCATTTATTTGAACTAAAAAGCAATACATTTTTTAAAGATAGATCGAGTGCTAGACGCAATATATGATGAACATATATAAAATTTAAATATACAGTACCTATTAGAAAAGTCAATATAATTGAAAGAAAAATGAACAGTAATAGAACACGTAGAATGTTGGCTCAAACTTGTGTTTCAGACACACGATCATACAAATGTTGTCAGAAATTCTGAACGTCAAGAACGCGGTGACGTACAACACTACGACAAGCTGAGAAAAATTAAGTTCAATGATTCTGAGCATGCGTCAAATTAATTCCGAGCATGTGTAGGATTTTTGTTCGTCGGAATTGCATACAGACGATCGGAATTTCCGACAAGAACTTTTGTTGTCGGAAAAATTGAGAACCAGCTGTCAAACAGTTGTTGTCGGAAATTCTGACAGCAAATGTCCGATGGAGCCTACACACGGTCGGAATATCCTACCAAAAGCTCACATCGAACATTTGTTGTCAGAAATTCCCATTGTGTGTACAGGACATTAGAGTTACTATAGGATTGTTTTCAGAGGGTAAGGTGTGGTATGTTAAAGAAGTAGATTACAGTTTTCCATGTTCTTAACTTTTGATGAAATACCCGATGGTAAAGTTCCTTACACTATTCACAGTGGCGGTTAGTCTATAAAGGGCACAGGAGCACCACCCCCTCTCTCCTGCATTGCATGAATCTATCTATTGTCACCGGGGGTCACAGGGGTGTTTTTGGAAGTGGCCGATTAGAGCCTTCGGCTCTAATAGGCATCCTGATTAGAGCCAAAGGCTTTAATAGGCTTCCAAATTGGTAAACAGCGGGTGCAATGCTGTGCATTCGCTGTTTACACAGTGTTGTGTTAGGGAAGCGAATAAATCACTTCCCTAACACTGACCCGCCTCTCAGCCAATCAGGTGTTTGGGTCTGGTTACCCTGTCACCTGATCAGCTGAAGCGACAGGCGCTGTGATTGGATGCCTATCAGGTAAGTGCTGGGCGGGGAGGCACACTGGCAGCATTTGATGGGGCACAGTAGCAGCAATTGATGGGGTACACTGCTGGCAATTGATGGGGCACACTGGCGACAATTGATGAGCACAGTGGTGGCAATTGATGGACACAGTGGCGGCAATTGATGGGCACACTGACAGCAATTGATGGGTACAGTAGCTGTTTTTGATGGCACAGTCATGACAATTTATGGGTACAGTGGCTGCGTTTGATGGGCACAGTGACTGCGCTTGATTTTTTTTTTTTCGTTTGTTTGCGCCCCCCCCCTAAAAAAAATTGAGCACCAGACGCCACTGACTATTCCCATATATCATCAGAGACCAATTATGATTCTGATTTGATGTTGTGAGCCTGCACATTTTTCCTGGTCTCAAAGATTTAAGAAATCAGCAAACAAGAGTTTAACTTTATTAGCTAAGATTCTGGAGTAAACAGACATGCTCAGAAAATTTGTAATACTACAAAAAGAGAGAAGTGTCACCTTACCTCAACTAATTTCCGTATATGCTTACTAATAATGGTAGGGTCAGGCTTTGTGGTCACTCCAGAGGCCCAGTCAAGGGGTACATCAGGCTTAGTGGGAGTTGTAGGGGAAGTTGGCTGTAAGTAAATGCAAGCATAAAAAGCAATGCAAATTAACACTGAAGAAGAAACAATCATCAAACAGTTTTAGAAATATTGTGTTTTGTATTTGTTGTATTTCTCATAGACATTTAATAATAGTTATTAATATTATAATGCAGGGATTAAATTCCTAACTATATATCCCTGAAAAATAGTCTAATGCCCAGTAAACACGATCGGGATTCCTGGCGGTAAAAAGTCAGCCGGGAATCCCGGAGGGAAAACCAAGAACCTGCTCGGTGTACACACCAGAGGTTTTCCCGTCGTGAAAACTGCGGTGAGAGCTTTGGCCAGGAATCCCGGCCATGTGTATGCTCCACTGCAGTGTTTCCCATAGGGAAACTGCCGGGAAAAAGACTGTCAAATTGCGGCAGGAAAAAAAAGAAAGGGCCAGATTCACAAAAGGGATACGACGGTGTTTCTCCTGATACGCCGTCGTATCCCTGTTTCTATCTATGCGACTGATTCATAGAATCAGTTACGCATAGATATCCCTAAGATCCGACAGGTGTAATAGTTTTACACTGTCGGATCTTAGGATGCAGTACCGCGGCCGCCGCTGGGGGGAGTTTGCATCGTAAACCAGCGACGGGTATGCAAATTAGGAGTTACGGCGATCCACAAAGCTTTTTCCTGTCGTTACGTCGCCGCGAGTGTTAGTTTGCCGTCGCAAAGATAGGGCACCTTTTACAAAGTGGAAAATTACTCCACCATGTAAAAGTATACCCGTCTTTCCCGCGTCGCTTTTGAATTTTTTTAAAACATTTTCTTTTTCCCGGCGCAAGTCTTTTTTTCACATCGCGATTCACAAAACGTTGGCGCGTCGTAATCTCGCGCAAAGCACGTCGGGAGCATGCGCAGTACGTCCGGTGCGGGAGCGCGCCTAATTTAAATGGTACCCCCCCATTTGAATTGGCCCGCCTTGCGCCGGACGGATTTACGATACACCGCCGCAAATTTCCAGGTAAGTGCTTTGTGGATCGGGCACTTAGACAGAATATTTGCGGCGGTGTAACCTAAATCGGTTTTGTTACGCTGCACCCGGGCTACGTGAATCTGGCCCAAAGTTCTCATTTTTCCTGCCGTGATTCCCGGCGTTTTTTCCTGTTGGGAAAACTGCCATGGGGCATACACATGGCCAGTTTTCCCGGCCAAAAGCGGTCGTGGCAGTTTTCCTGACTGAATTAGGTCTTCCTTAGGCCTATATTACAAGAGTTGTGTCAAAAGCAATGATGTTTGGAAATGTTTATTTCATCTTGAGTAGGAGCATTATCTTAAGAGTATGTTTTGATACGAATCAGCCTGTAGCTGACCTGAAATTAGGATTCATTTTTGGTAAGAAGATAAATACATACATTCTGTGTGTGTGTGTATATATATATATATATACACACACAGTATCTCCCAAAAGTGACTACACCCCTCACATTTTTGCAAATATTTTATGACACTTTGCTACAATGTAAAGTAGTGAGTGTACAGCTTGTATAAGAGTGTAGTTTTGCTGTCTCCTCAAAATAACTCAACACACAGCCATTAATGTCTAAACCACTGGCAACAAAAGTGAGCACACCCCTAAGTAAAAATGTCCAAATTGGGCCCAGTTAGTAATTTGCCCTCCCCGAAGTGACTCGTTATTGTTACAAGGTCTCCGGTGTGAATGGGGAGCAGGTGTGTTAAATGTGGTGTTATCGCTTTCACTCTCTCATACTGGTCACTAGAAGTTCAACATGGCACCTCATGGCAAAGAACTCTCTGAGGATCTGAAAAAAAGAATTTGTACTCTACATAAAGATGGCCTAGGCTATAAGAAGATTGTCAAGACCCTGAAACAGACCATACAGCGGTTTAACAGGAGAGGTCCCACTCAGAACAGGCCTTGCCATGGTCGACCAAAGAAGTTGATTGCACGTGCTCAGCGTCCTATCTAGAGTTTGTCTTTGGGAAATAGACGTATGAGTGCTGCCAGCATTGCTGCAGAGGTTGAAGGGGTGGGGATTCAGCCTGTGCTCACACCATACGCTGCACACTGCATCAAATTGATCTGCATGGCTGTCGTCCCAGAAGACTCTACTCAAGATGTACAAAAAAGCCCCCAAATTGATCAAAAAATTATGATAGTCAGAATACATAAATATAATATAAATCACATACCAAACTCTTAAGTATATACCACCAAAAACAAACAACTGATCCAATAAATATAATAAAAGATCAATGACTAATACCATTACTTACCGATTTTGGACTCCTAGGCTCAAGTACAAGTGAAAGTTTATAAATATCATCTTCAGTATGGTATAAATCAAGCGATAACTGAAAAGACAGTTGAAAAAATATTTAAATAGGTTGCCTGGCTAATAAACATATGCAAATAAGTTGCTACAATTTCACTGGCTGCACATTTTTTTCATCAATGATTCAGAAAGTATTGTAATCAAAGGATCACCTTGATTAGTGACTTCCAGTCAAATAGAATTTTTAAGCAGGTCATCAATGCCTATCTGGCTAACTCCTACCAGATCAGCTTTCCTTTAAAACAGAAGGTAAAGTATTTACATGTCGTCATGGTTTATCATTTGGCAATAGTGGGCAGGGTCTTCAAGATCATTAGTTTAGCCCCAGTGGCCTATTGTATATCTAGGTGCACTGGTTTAAAGCACAGACACAGCATTAAATATAGTCCAGTGTATTCCATAATTCGTAACTCCTGATAATGATTTTTTTTTGGTTAAATACTTTTAGTCTTAAAGCACTCTCTTTCCTCAATGTCTGAATTGTTTCCAAGATGCCACAGTACCCTGTGCTTGTGAGCACCCTAACTGGAGTCATTAAACTCATTTTGATTCAATACTTTTTTTTCCATTTAAGAACAACCTTCGGTTCAAAGCCCCCCAATTAGTATTTTTTTTACTTTTTATTTATCTTTGTTCCTTTTGCAAATTTTCCCTCAATTCCCTCCTGGTGAAATTGTTGTCACTGTAACAGTAAATGATGGAAAATACATCTTCAGTGGAGCTCCATATAGCATTAAAAACTGGTGTGGAGAAAGCCTCTTGAGGGGTCAGGGGGGCGAGCAGGAGTGTCAGGACACCCACTAACACATAGCTCCTTTCTCTATCTGCAAAGTAGAGAGTGTCCTGACTTGCCTGCTCGCCCCCCCCCCCTCAAGAGGCTTTCTCCACACCAGGAAGAAAGCCTCGCATTATGGTGTTGAGTTACAGACAGAAGAACAGGAAGTGAGGATTTCTCAGAAGAAATAAGGACATTTAAAAGCAAATCGAAGGATGAGGTAAGTGAAGGAGGACTGCACTAAGGTAAAGGAAGCTATTTAGGGAAAACAAATCCTTTACAACCCCTTTAATACATCTGAAGAGGAGTGCAATAGAGATCCCCTTGTAGTTCCCCCAAGCCCTCACAAGATGTTACTACTATAAGTGTGAGTAACTTTGGGCAATAATTATAAGGCCTTATTTACACTTGCAGTTGGGGAGGGGGTTTAAAAAGTGTGGTTTACTGCCCCCAACCAATCCCTTTTATAGGAAACACATGCCACGTCTATGATGCTTTGCATAGCAGCACAGCAAAAATGATCCTTCCTTCATTTCAGCACAGATCACTCTTCAGAGGGCAACATAAGTTTAAACAAACCCTTAAAAGTCCATTAGGATGGCAAGCCATTTCAGTTGCATAGCAACTGTGCTCTGTCAGTCTGGAATGTTCTTGGAGGGTTATATATGTAGGTTGGTGGGTTCCTGAGTATGCCCTATTCTTGTGAAACAATCAAACAGTTCTTCTGATTTAGGATCGAACTGTATGGACATGTACCCAGGAAGTCTTTCTATGTGAGCTTCTCCTTTGGGGAGAAGTGTAAAAGTATTTCTCAATTCTTGGAGTATGACTGATTGCATCCCTACCTAGAAGGAATACCAAGACTATCTACTATCCTCTGCTTGAGCACAGTGGTGCCTCCACTATCCTATATAACTGAATCAAAAAAGGGGGGTTGGGAATAGAGAGAGGAGAAGGAAGGGGAAGTAAAGACGCACAAAAAGGAAAGAAACCATCTGTTATGTAAATATACGTTGTAATGCTCATGTATTCTTTTGTATATACACAATTTTAGCAATGTAAATAATCCATTACCCTGTATCATTACAGATAACTACTTGTTCTCTGTTACTATCTCACGAAATCCTCATTATCGTCCCGAAGAAGCCCCACGGCGAAACGTGCGTCGGCGACTTCTGAGGATTTTGTATACAGTGGTCATTTGTTGTAATTGTAACTTATCATTATGTATTTTTGTAATTTAATATGATATTAAACTTTATTTTTAATATACTTCCTTGGCCTCAAAGTCTGACCATCAATATCTACTTGTAGTTGTTGTTTCCCCTTTACTATCCTATATAACTGACTGTTCAGTTAACTCTCTTCAGTAAAGAAAAACATCTCGTTAAAGAGCCTGGTGTTGAATCAGTGGGCCCGGGTTCAGGTTTGGCTGAGCTGGTTGCCCACAGAGGGGTGTTGTCTTGATGTTTCTCTTCCAACAATAGTGACCAACAGATATGGCAGCACTATTTAACAGTTTCTTAAATGTAAGTGCAGCAAGCAAGATTGAGAACCACTGAATGAGAAATGTGTCCTCTCTTGTGAGAGAGGGAAGTAACTTTAAGATTGGATTTCTAGAAGGAATCATATTTTATGCTTAGTCTGAAGAACTAATTGATACCTTTTACAGGAAAAATGCAAGTCCATGTCAGGACTCTAAACAAATCAAAATGTCAGCTCCCTGCAATTGAAAAGATAGTTTACTCAACTCTCCAGCGGCCTGTGTCTTCTACTTTCCTTTGTTCCAGAGCTACAGCCTTGGTCAGTTTATATAACATTTAACATTTACGCAAATGTCAGATGCCTGTGTCCCCTGCTGCATGCTCTGGTTCCATCCTCCAACCGATACATCAATACAATACTCCCAATGACTCACCCACTGTCATAGGGGCTGGAGAATGGAATTGGAGTACACAGTGGATGGCACAGGTATGAAACATTCCCAGAAGTATCAAATGCCTAAAAGACTGACAGCGGCTTTAGTGCTGTTATACAGGAATTACTAAACTGCCTCTTTTATTGCAGTCAACTATTATCGAATTTGTAACATGCATAGAGTAGTGCACATGGCAGCAACTAGCATGCACTGTTTGTTTCAAACAAAGTGAAGTGAGTGGGAAAGGAATGGTTCAGTAGCCTATGTTAAAAAGAAGGCAAACATAGTAAGAAACAATTTCATGAAAAATAAATTATAGGACCAATGGGTATTGGATGTGTATGGATTGTTGTTGGAGAAAAAGGTTATAGTTTCGTATCACTTCAGGGTGCTCTTGTGAAAGGACTTATACATGTTAGTTAAAGGTTCTCTTTTGACACTTTTTGTTTATGTTACATAAAGAACAACAAACTGATAACTCACAAAACTCCCTTCAGGTCCCCAAATCACTTGGCTCCAAAAAAAATGGGCTCTCATATAAATTTAGCAAGGTTGGGATCCCCTAGCAAATACGGTAATCACAAGAAGTAAAAAAAAGGAATAACTATTGTTGGGCTCAAGACCAAGCCATTACAGAACTGGATCCCTATAAATAATCCTAAAAATCCAAACCAATGCATAATAAGAAACAACTTTGTTATATATAGTACATAGTGTAAATGTACTCACAAAAGTGAGTACAACCCTCACATTTTTGTAAATATTTTATTATATCTTTTCATGTGATAACACTGAAGAAATTACACTTTGCTACAATGTAAAGTAGTGAGTGTACAGCTTGTATAACAGTGCAAATTTGCTGCCCTCTCAAAATAACTCAACGCACAGTCATTAATGTATAAACCGCTGGCAACAAAATGAAAATGGCCAAATTGGGACCAAAGTGTCAATATTTTGTGTGGCAACCATTATTTTCCAGCACTGTCTTAACCCTCTCGGGCATGGAGTTCACCAGAGCTTCACAGGTTGCCACTGAAGTCCTCTTCCACTACCTTAGGGTGACATCACAGAGCTGGTGGATGTTAGAGACCTTGCGCTCCTCCACCTTCCGTTTGAGAATGCCCCACAGGGTTTAGGTCTGGAGACATGCTTGGCCAGTCCATCACCTTTACCCTCAGCTTTTTTAGCAAGGCAATGGTGGTATTGGAGGTGTGTTTGGAGTCGTTATCATATTGGAATACTGCCCTGTGGCCCAGTCTACAAAGGGATGGGACCATGCTCTGCTTCAGTATGTCACAGTACATGTTGGCACTCATGCAGCCCCTGACAATGACACTCCAACCACCATGCTTGACTGTAGGCTTGATGCACTTGTCTTTGTACACCTCACCTGTTTGCCGACCACACACTCTTTACACCATCTGAACCAAATAAGTTTTTCTCTTGGTCTCATCAGACCACAGGTCATGGTTCCAGTAAACCATGTCCTTAGTCTGCTTGTCTTCAGCAAACTGTTTGCAGGCTTTTTTGTGCCTCATCTTTAGAAGAGGCTTCCTTCTAGGACGACAGCCATGCAGACAAATTTGATACAATGTGCGGTGTATGATCTGAGCACTGACAGGCTGACCCCGCACCCCTTCAACCTCTGCAGCAATGCTGGCAGCACTTCAGCACTCATGTCTAAATGTATATTTCCCAAAGACAACCTCTGGATATGATGCTGAGCACGTTCACTCAACTTCTTTGGTCGACCATGGCCTGTTCGGAGTGGAACCTGTCCTGTTAAACCACTATATGGTCTTGTCCACCGTACTGCAACTCGGTTTCAGGGTCTTGGCAATCTTCTTATAGCCTAGGTCATCTTAATGTAGAGCAACAATTCTTTTTTTCAGATCCTCAAAGAGTTATTTGCAATGAGGTGCCATGTTGAACTTCCAGTGACCAGTATGAGAGAGTGAAGGCAATAACACCAAATTTAACACACCTGAGACCTTGAAACACTAACGAGTCATATGACACCGGGGAGGGAAAATGGCTAACTGGGCCCAATTTGGATATTTTCACTTAGGTGTGTGCTTACTTTTGTTGCCAGTGGTTTAGACATTAATGGCTGTGTGTTGAGTTATTTTGAGGGGACCGCAAATTTACACTGTTATACAAGCTGTACACTTACTACTTTACATTGTAGCAAAGTGTCACATGAAAATATATAAGAAAAAAATTACAAAAATGCGAGGGATGTACTTACTTTTGTGAGATATTGCATAGAAAAATATAAAACCAACCATGAACCCCATACCACCCTATCCATGTTGCACAAATGTTCCATATACTTATTCATCCTAAAACTTGTAGATAATCTTTAGGATGTCATAGGATTCTACATGCCCCCTACCTATCTTGGTCCATTGGTCTAGATTTTTTTTTTTTTTTTATAGAGACCCAATTCTGTGACAGTTTGCTCTCAACCCCAAAACTAGTTTTTCATTTTTTTTTTATTTCACATAAAGACCAAGCAGTCTGTCATTATTGTGGGGTAAAATAAAATACATACATACCGTTAAGAGGTTAATTAAGTCCATACTTGTTTCTAAGTGAGGCGAAGCACTCTGTAGTGAAACCAGTTCATTGAGAGTAACATATAACTGCTGCATTTTAACAGTGTTTACTTTATTGTCATCCACCCAGTCAGGAAAAACAACATGTACAGCTATTAAGTCTTTCAAGTGAACACCAAGAATAGGGATTTTAAACCCTACACACTCAGCAAACGCTTTACGATAACTACAGTAGTTTCCATTAGACGAGACCAGCTCGGTCATTTCATCCCACACCTGCAAAGAACAGAAGAAAAACATGTATCAGGTAATAACTCTAAAGACAAAAATTATTATTCATATTTATATTTCTGATGTGCCCATTATTTCCAGGCACTCATGCACACTACACTGGCAGACCAAATTTATCTAGTTCTCTTGTCGCTTCACCTTCTCCCTAGGTATAGCGTCTTCCCTCCCACATCTACAGTAGTAAAGCAACTAACTAGACCATATTAACAGAAACTTCTACTCTGTGAAACTGCAAATAGTACTTGTGTGTTTTTACCTTTCAGTCTGTAGTATTAAAGTGCTAAAGTACAATTTAAGGTTTAAGTATAATAGTCTAAACAAGTAACAAATTCAGTTACTTTGTAATGCACAAGCCTTAAAAATTAATCAAAAGCTTCCTATACCCTACCTTACCAAAAACAAAAAAAAAACATCCTTCGTGTCTCACATGCTCCCTCTCCCAGGCACTGCAGCTCAAGGTGGGAGAGTTTTAGCAGGACTGCCAATCCAAAAAAGCAAATAATGGTGCTTGACATACTACCCACTGCAAGCTTTTCTTTAAATCACACTATTGTGGAAGCTGGCACAGACTATAAGTGGCAACACTGCTTCTAATTCAGAAGAAAGGCAGCATCGTTGCCACACCATCACAGGAAACTGCTTTAGGTAGAATTCACTGACAGTCTCAAGGGACAATTCTGCAACTGAATACATTTCAGTGATTTTGAGTTGATTAAATTATTGAATAATTTTTTTTATAATTATATTAATATTTGTTATAATTATTTATTATTTTATAATTTATGATTTTGTTTTTCAAACTTTTTCATACCCGAGATATCTGCTAGACTCTTGTTCGGACAGATTTAAGTGAGTTATTCCTAAGAATTACAGGCCTACGATGTAAAACACCAAATTTCCTTGCAAAATAATGGTACCGCTTTCAGCACCTAAAATCTGAAATAATCATACCGCCAGGGAGGTTAATGAGAGGCCAAAGTTTACCTTTAACTTCTCTCCTTGGCCATACACATTAGCTGATGTTCAGCATAATCCAACCTTCAAAAGTGTTTTTCCTGTTCTAAAATACACCCTTTGATTTCTTTTAAAAAAAATAGCCTAGCATTATTGAGAATAAAGATAACATATTACCAACTTAGTTTCCAAAACTCAACATTCCATGTGTGAAAAAAAATGAGGGTATAATTCTGTTACATTAATGCATATATAGAGCAGAAAACGGAACTCCAGGCAGATATATTGGCAGATTCACATCTATGCATGTTATGGTATGCCCTGTCATTCATTCTGATTTACTCTACAATGTATATATATAGAAAAATGAGCATAGCTCCATGACAGTTGCTTTGTCAGATACAGCAATTGGAAACCAGCTAGCATGGTTACTGAACCAGCCATAGTGATCACATGTGTTTGTTTACAAACAGCACTCAGTGGCGCTTAAAGCGTTTGTAACCCTAAACTAAAAAAAATTGGATCCTGTTAATATAAAGCATGTTATGCAGCATAATGCTTGTGCTCTGTAATTTTACCTCCTGTATCACCTGAAATACCTGGTTGATCCTTACTGGTTCTGCCCTCCCCCTGTAAACTAACCACGGTTTATCATGGCTGCTGAGCCCTGGCACCGTGGTAAGTTAACATGCCTCCATCTTCCGCTGTCTCTCCTCTGTCCTCCTCTCCCCCTCCCTCCCTGCCTGTCATCTAGTGACAGTGCCCCCCCTTCCTGTTGCTGAAATTACTGTGTAAAGTACATGCAATCCCCTCTGTTAGAAAACGTCCTATGCTCCAGTGTCTGTGCTTTGTAAAAAAAAATGGTGATTTCTACCTTATTTCACAGCACTGCTCAGCACTCTCCTCACCTCCTCCTGACTGACGTCTCAGCCCCTTCTGTGGAGCATTGGACTTTTTAGAACAAAGGGGATTGCATGTACTTTACAAAGTGGTTGTAAAGGATCATTTAAATATTTTTTTAAAATAACAATCATGTCATACTTACCTCCACTGTGCAGCTCGTGGCCCCAAACCTCCTCTTCTGAGGGCCCCCGGTGGCACCTCCCCGCATCAGATAACCCCCTCTGAGAAGCGCTCTACCAAGGGGGTTACCTTGCGTGCACGCTCCCGAGTCTAGCACTTGCAATCACAGACACGAATGCCAGACTGGGCCTGCCCCCCGGCGCCCCCATCATTGGATTTGATTTACAGCAGCGGGAGCCAATGGCTGCGCTGCTATCAATCTATCCAATCAAGAGCCGGGAACCCGAGGAGAGAGGGATGGCAGGGATGTGTCAAGGGAAATTTTGACTCAGGTAAAGTAAAAGGGGGGGGGGGGGATTGTTGGGGCGCCAGTCACTGCAAGGTGTTTTTTTACCTTAATGCAAAAAAAATGAAGGTTTACAACCCCTTTAAGCTCTGGAAGATTTTCCCCCCTTCATGACCAGGGCATTTTTTGCTATTTAGCACTGCGTAACTTTGACCGGCAATTGCGCGGTCATGTAATATTATGCACAAATTATATTTTTATAATTTTGTTCACATATATAGAGATTTATTTTGGTAGTATTTCATCACCACTGGGTTTTATTTGTGATATACCATATTTTCCGGCGTATAAGACGACTTTCTGGATGCAAAAACATGCATCCAAAGTCGGGGGTCGTTATATACGCCGGGTACGGTCTTTGTGCTCACTTTTTTTGCTGGCGGTGACAGTCTCCATACGGCGAACGCGAGCGTCAATGATTTAAAAGACGCTCCTTCTCCTCAGAGTGTTCTGTGATAGGAGGAACACAAATCTTCCCAGCAGCGCCTCTGTTCTGTGTTCCTCCTATCACAGATGCCTTCTCATCCTCGGACGAGATGAGAAGACGTCTGTGATAGGCGGAACACAGAACAGAGGCGCTGCTGGGAAAATTTGTGTTCCGCCTATCACAGAACACTCTGAAGAGAAGGCGCGGCTTTCAAATCATTGACGCTAGCGCTCGCAGTACGGAGACTGTCACCGCCGGCAAAAAAAGTGAGTGTTTGCGGTGATTGCACTGGGGGGCAGCAAGTTCAGGCACAGTGGGGGCAACAAGTTCAGGCACAGTGGGGGCAACAAGTTCAGGCACAGTGGGGGCAAGTGATGGCGCAGAGAGGGGCAAGTGATGACACAGTGAGGGGCAAGTGATGGCACAGTGAGGGGCAAGTGATGGCACAGTGGGGGCAAGTGATGGTACAGTGAGGGGCAAGTGATGGCACAGTGGGGGCAAGTGATGGTACAGTGAGGGGCAAGTGATGGCACAGTGGGGGCATGCAATGTAATGGCACAGTGAGGAATGTAATGTAATGGCACAGTGCAGTGATATTTGAAAAAGCTTGTTTCTGTCAGCGGTTCTGGCTACCCCTCAGCTTCCAGAAAGACTAGTAAGAAGGGGGTAGTCTTATACAGTGAGTATATCCCAAAACCAAAATTTTTCCTGGAAAATTAGGGGGTCGTCTTATACGCCCAGTCGTCTTATACGCCGGAAAATACAGTACACAAAAAAAAGAACGAAAATTTTGAAAAAATAAATATTTTCTACTTTCTGTCTTTCTGTCACTCTGCTACATTTCTTTGATAACAAAATCCCAATAAGTGTATATTAATTGGTTTGTGTGAAAGCGTCTATAAACTGAAAGTACTGACAGCCTCAATCTTTGAAGCACTAAAATGGTAGGACAGTTCAAATTCCCTCCAAATGACCCCTTTTTGGAATGTAGACAGTCTGGGGAATTTAGTAAGAGGCATGGTGAGCTTATTGAAGTTGTAATTTTTTGTCAATTTTTTTTGAAAATGAAGAAATTTACTAAAATTATTTTTTTGACATACTATTATCAGTACAGTACAGCATCTTCATATGATGTGGCAGTAATCAGGGACACTGACTTGTGACAGTACTTTTAGGTCAGTATCACCATAGTAGCACTGTACTACTCCTAGGGGGGAAGGGGGGGGGTGATCAGGGATTTTGTTTTTTACATTTTGATTGTTGTTACAATTGTTACATGATTGGCTACAGTTAATCAAATGGTACAGGGTGCTGTGTATGGCCCAGGTACCACTGCGGGCCAATCACAGCATTCATTCATAACATTGTGATCAGGCCCCAAGTGCCAGGATCAGCAATCCGCTGTGTCGGGTGGACAGCGGTCATGGGGGGGGGCTGCGCCCCCCTTGGCCCGAGCAGGCAAATCACGTACATGTACGTGATTTTGCCTGCACATGCCGAGCTGCCGCAGTATATGTACGGTGGCTGGTCAGAAAGTGGTTAATCTGTTGCCTTGCCTCTATTGTCCCAATAGAAATGAATAGGACACTGGCACAGGTAAGCACACAACACTGATGCATTACCTACATGGGGCCCACAGTAAAGCACCCCATGTAAATGGTCCCTGATATTAAAAAAAAACAGTTTGGTATGTAATTACTAGTATAATAAAATAAACTAAAGTCGACAAAATAAATTAGTTGGGCAATGCTGCTTAATTTGCCCTTAGACACCAATGGTCATGGAAAGTTTATTGTATGTTTACTTAAAAAGCATGGTTGTTTCTTGACACTAGCTTCTTGTAATTACTTGCACAGCAGCATTGATGGTGGGAGAGGGACATTCAGTCAATCAGGGCTCAAATGCCCACAGAATACATGCTAACAGGAAGGGACAGCACAAAGATGAGCTCACAGGTTGGCTGCTGCTCCTTCACTGTTCAGTCCCCTTTCTTTTCCCTTTTTTCTATATGTATTTTCTCTACTTAATATGTAATGATTGTGTAACTGATTGCCTGAGCACTGCAAAAAAAAAGGTTACCCACAGTATGATGTAAAAACAAAGTGGTGTGCCTTTGTATTTTATGTGTACCGTATTTTCCGGCGTATAAGACGACTTTTTGGATGCCAAAAAATGCATCCAAAGTCGGGGGTTGTCTTATACGCCGGGTATGGTCTCCGTGCAGCTGTGATCGTTCATGATTTCAAAGCCGCGCCGTCTTCTCAGCGTGTCCTGTGATAGGCGGAACACAAATCTTCCCAGCAGCGCCTCTGTTCTGTGTTCCGCCTATCATGGATGCCTTCTCATCCTCGGACGAGATGAGAAGGCATCCGTGATTGGCGGAACACAGAACAGAGGCGCTACTGGGAAAATTTGTGTTCCGCCAATCACAGGACACGCTGAGAAGACGGCACGGCTTTGAAATCATGGACGCTCGCAGCAGACGGAGACTGTCAAAGGCCTGCAAAACGTGAGTGATGGCACAGTGGGGGGGAAAGTGGGGGCAAGTGATGGCACTGTGGGGGCAAGTGATGGCACTGTGTGGGCAAGTGATGGCACTGTGGGGGAAAGTAATGTGATGGCACTGTGGGGGCAAGTAATGTGATGGCACTGTGGGGGCATGTAATGTGATGGCACAGTGGGGGCAAGTAATGGCACAGTGGGGGCATGTAATGGCAAAGTGGGGGCATGTAATGGCACAGTGGGGGCAATGGCACAGTGGGGGCATGTAATGGCACAGTGGGGGCATGTAATGTAATGGCACAGTGGGGGCATGTAATGGCACAGTGAGGCATGTAATGGCATAGTGAGGCTTGAAAAAAGCCTGTTTCTGTCAGCGGTTGTTTCTGTCAGCGGTTGTTCTGGCTAACCCTCAGCTTCCAGAAACACTAGTAGGAAGGGGGTAGTCTTATACGGCGAGTATATCCCAAAACCAAAATTTTTCCTGGAAAATTAGGGGGTCGTCTTATACGCAGAGTCGTCTTATACGCCGGAAAATACGGTATTGTGTGCACCTGTGTTCCTTATAGAAATGCTTGGTCACATGATTTTTACTTTGAAAAAGAAACACAGGAGGTATGTGTGGCTTCTGTTCCTCAGTTATTATCTATTTTTAATTACATCTATGAACATTTCTGAACTAAAATGTATTATATATAGCATATACAATAGGTCTACTGTGTTTGCTCATACATATAAAAAAAATGACAAACACAAATATGTTGTTTCTTGTCAACATTTTGCATACCTTTGTAACATCAGAGGTGAGATGTGCATGAGTATCTTTAAGACGAGATATGGAGCTATGGCTTAGTCCACCAACAACTGCCATCAGAGTGTTAAAGTTTTGAATGTCCAATAATTTCTGCAGAGAAATAAATTATACAGAATAAAAAATATGCAATATCTGACAGAACAGATTTACTGGCAACTTCCTAATTACATTGGGCCTCTATAATACATATTGTACCTTATGTCTCGTACACACAATCGGAATTTCCAACGGAAAAAGTCCGACATACTTTTTCCATCGGAAATTCCGACCGCGTGTGTGCCCATTTTTCCATCGGATATTTCGAGGAATTCCGTCTGAGTGTACATAGAGAACATGTTCTCTTTTACTGTGATGGAATTCCGATGTGAGCTTGGCCGGGCAAAAGCCCGATTGTGTGTATGGGGCATTACAATGGAACCTGAAAGTTGATGGGATTAAACCATTACAGTAGAACCTGAAAGTTGATGGGTTATATAAGTCAGCAAGTGAACATGTTGTCCCTAAAGTTAAAGGGGTTGTAAAGGTTTGTTTTTATTTTCTAAATAGGTTCCTTTAACCACTTGTCCACCGCAAGCCGTCAAATGACGGCTTGCGGAAGACTCCATTGTTCTGACTGGACGTCATATGACATCCTTTCATTTAAATAGGGAATGCATGCAATCACGTGCGCATCCCTGTACTGTCGGTGGCAGCGTGTCACCGAGACACCGCTCGTCACCGACAGGGGTGAACAGCGGCTCGGATGCGCTGTTTTCCATGTGATCGCCGTGATGAAGTCACAGCTGATCACGAATGGTAACACCCCATTGAGCACGGCACATGCGCGCGATCGCGAGCGCGCTGCACGTGCCTGTCGGTGGTACTGTGTTCCCGGGAACACTGCTCGTCACCGACAATTGTACACAGCCATTGGTCAGGGCTGTGTACCACGTGATCGGCTGCGATCCATTCACAGCATGATCACAAATAGTAAACAAAGAGCTGTAACTAACGGTTACCAGCTCTTCTCTCCTCACACATCGTTTCCAGTGTGAGGAGAGAAGAGCTAGAAGCAGTGAGTTAAAGATCTGTGTTTCTGTAGTGTATGCAAAAACACCACACCTGTCCCATTGCTCCCCCCCAATTGTCACCTGTCACCCAACAGTCACCCATAAAGTGCACCTGTCACATAAAGAGACTGCCATCAGTGACCATTAGCGGTGTGACCGTGCCCTGTCACTATCACCCATCAGTGACCTGCCCTGTCACCGTCACCCATCAGTGACCTGCCCTGTCACCCGTCACCCATCAGTGACTGTGCCCTGTCACCCGTCACCCATCAGTGACCGTACCCTGTCACCCATCACCTGTCACATAAGAGACTGCCATCAGTGACCATCAGCGGTACAACCGTCACCCATCAGTGACTGTACCCTGTCACCCATCACCCGTCACCCATCAGTGACCATCAGCGATGATCCTGTCACCCATCAGTGACCGTGCCCTGTCACCCATCACCCATCAGTGGCCATCAGCGGTGCACCCATCACCCATCAGTGACCGTGGCCTGTCACCCATCATCCATCAGTGACCGTGGCAGTCACCCATCTGTTACCATCACCCGTCACCATCCGTGGCCTGTCACCCATCAGTGACCATCGCCTGTCACCCATCAGTGACCATCTCCCGTCACACCATCATCACCTATCAGTGAACGTCACCTGCCACCCATCGCACAACCCATCAGTGAACGTCACCTGCCACCCATCGCACAACCATCAGTGACCGTCACCTGCCACCCATCTGTCACCCATCGTACACAGCTACCCGCCACACAGCCATGTCCAAAAGATTATATACCAGTGAGGAGGCGTTCCAGATCCTCTCAATGACCGATAAGAGCACCGGGGAGGTCTCAACAGATTCCAATTCTGATTCCGAATCAAAATCTGAATTTGAACCGATTGAATATAGTAACGATTCGGATGAAGAATGGGTCCCTCCTAAAAGGGCACGGCACTCTGGAAACCAGGCAGCCGCCAGCAACCAGGATTATATTCCCAGGCCCAGTACCAGCGCTGCTACCAGCAATAGGCCCCGGGAACAAAGGCCCAGTACCAGCGCTGCCACCAGCAATAGGCCCCGGGAACAAAGGCCCAGTACTAGCGCTGCCGCCAGCGAAAGGCCCCCGCGAACAAATGCCCAGGCCCAGTACCAGTGCTGCCACATCACACCTGAGTACCAGCACAATAAATTCAACTCCCCCAACTACTGGAGTGTCACGTCCCCCAGGAGCCAGGGCCACTACATACATGCCAGATGTTCTTACCAATTCAACATGGCTGCCTTCCGACTCGGGGTCACCAATTTCACAGCACAGCCAGGTGTGCAGGCCAACACCCAAAATTTCTCAGAAATTGATTACCTTCGGCTCTTTTTGGCCGACACTTTTCTGCAGTTCATTTTCGACAAATTTGTATGCCCAGCAGTATATTGCCAACAACCCCCAATCATCTTATGCCCATCCATTTGAGGGGAGAGATCTAAATTTGGAGGAGTTCAAATTGTTTATTGGCCTCACCATAAACATGGGGCTTAACAAAAAAAATCAAGGACATGCCTATTGGTCCACCAAACCCATCTACCACATGCCCATTTATTCTGCCACAATGCCCAGGTCCCGATATGAGATGATAATGAGATTCTTTTATTTTAATGACAACACCCAGTGCCCTCCCCGTAATCATCCAGATTCCGATAAGCTGTATAAGATTCGCCCACTGATAAATCTCCTTTCCAATCGATTTGAAGAACTCAATGTCCCCAAGAAGCATATATGTGTGGATGAGTCCCTGGTACCCTTTTCAGGCCGGCTAGGAATAAAACAATATATTCCTAGTAAAAAGGCCAAATATGGAGTAAAATTTTACAAGCTCTGTGAGAGAGTCACGGGATATCTTTATGCTTTCCGCATATATGAAGGAAGAGATTCCCAGCTCCAGCCCCCTGAATGCCCGGCCTACATGGGCACATCTGGAAAAATTGTATGCGACCTGACTTACCCACTCCTGAAAAAAGGATATCATCTATACCTTGATAACTTTTATACCAGCCTGCCCCTTTTCTGACACTTATATATCGAAAAAACCCTGGCCTGCGGAACCTCCAGAAAAAATAGGAAGGGCTTCCCACAATCTATAGTCCACAAAAAGCTGCGAAGGGGGGAAAGAGCAACACTGAGGTGCAACGAAGTGCTGGCCTTGAGGTGGAAGGATAACAGAGACGTGCACATGATGTCCACCATTCACAACGACACTGCAGTCGTAGTTCAGCGAAGACGAGGTCCCATTGAAAAGCCAACATGTGTCCAAGATTACAATCTGTACATGGGGGGGGGGTGGATTTCAGTGACCAAATGATTCAGCCCTATTTGTCAATAAGGAGGTCCCGATTCTGGTATAAGAAGGTAGCAATTTATGTCATCCATTTGGCCATTTATAATTCCTACGTCAACTCCAAATCCACAGAAAACCCCGCCCCCTTCCTACAATTCACAGAAGAAATAGTCACGTCCCTCATCTATCCACAAAGACCCCCCCCCAGAAAACCTTCGCTCTGATGCCGTTAGCCGACTTCATGAACGCTACTTCCCGTACAACATCCCACCTTTAGAAGGAGGCCAAAGACGGCAAAAAAAAATGTTGCGTGTGCAGCAAAGGAGGATGTCCCTCCAAACCTGGCCTTTGCATTGGTGAATGCTTCGAATTTTATCATACATCCCTAAAATATTAGCCCATATTTTTAACCATTTCCCCCATCTGACCATTTTCTGACCATTTTCATGCTACTGCCTTCCACGTGAACTGACCCTGGCCTGCTTTTTCACTATGTCTCTGCCTACTGTTTGGACTGCTTCCACGTAAACTGACCCTGGCCTGTTTTTTGACTATGCCTCTGCCCACCGTTTGGACTGTTTCCTGGCCTGTTTTGTGACTATGCTTCTGCCTACCGCTATTTTTTTATGATGGTGGTTTAGGAGCCTGAAACATCACGTCGCTCATCTGCTGTTCATTCCTAAAGATTGTTACTTCATGCCGTTTTTTGTCTGGCCAAATTCCTTTGCGGTTTGGTTGTCTTATGAGGATCTAATACATCAGCCTGGTTCCTGTTCATGACCTGCCTATTTGATTTGCTTTATTGACCATCTGTTAACTCAGTGGTCCATATATGAAGGTGAGAGTAGCCATCTACAACGGTGGAGGGATCACTTCAAAATTTTGGTGGATTGTCACGTGGTGGAGATTTATTTTCGTTTAATTCACTCATCTTCTGACACTTATGGACTTTTGGACTGTTTGTTTGAATTGTATTTAATTTTTTAATATATTTTTTTTTTTTTTTGCATATTCATATTCACACTTATGGTATTGGTGTTTGAGTATACCAGTATCATTTATATATTTGAGTTTTGCGCTGCACTTTTTCTATTTTATTTTTTGCATATCATATACTTATGTTTTATTGATCTATTGAATTACTACGTAACTGTGTGAACCTAGACTGGCATTGCTTATGCTAAAGTTTGACTAAAAATACAAAATCCCTTTAAAGTATTTGTTAACCTCAGACATAAAATATGAACAAAGCATATCCCTCAATAGTGTAAATAATAGTGCAGCGCTCAAATGATATAAAGTGTCAGTCCAAGTATAAATCAGTGCAGGGGAAAGTTGATAGAGCTGAAAGAAGACCTCCACCACAGCTTCAGTGTGAACATAGACAGAACACACCACACCACCGTGCTAATAATCTGCTTACCAGATGGTAAAGGCAACAGGCGTTGTAATCATACAATGCAGAGTGTCAATCGGGAAACGATATTCCAAACCAGATGGATCGATCAGCATAACATCAAGAAATTCCAAGACTCGGACAATGGATGGATATATTGTGCAATCATCACATGGAATTAACCAATGAAGACAACAAAAGCAACAATAGTGAAGCCCGTAAGGTAAAACATACTAAAATTTATTGTAGTCTACTTACAGGTGTACAAAGATCATCATGACATAAAAAATCTGTGGCTCTCAAAGTGCTTGTATCAGCCAGCCTGACATGTTTCATCTGAAGTTGGATATCATCACGCTATTTTAACCAGTTGCCGACCAGCCGCCGTCGTTATATGGCAGCAGGTTGGCTCCCCTGCATGAATCATCGTAGCTGTACAGCGGTCACAGGGTATAGGGGGCACGTGCCCGCCGCGTCACTTACACGTCACTTACGAGCCAATGCGTATGCCTGGCGGCCTCGATGTCTGCCGGGCACCCGCAATCACTCCTGACAGGGCCAGAACGGGAATCTGTGTAAACACACACATCCTGGGGAGCAGAGACAGATTGTGTGTTCCTAGTACTTAGGAACAGCGATCAGTATCCCCCACAGTTATAAAAAACACTTGAGGGAACACATTTAGCCCCTTGATATCCCCCTAGTGTTAACCCCTTCCCTGCCGTGACATTTACACAGTATTCAGTGCATTTTTATAGCATGGATCGCTGTATAAATGTCAATGGTCCCAAAATAGTGTCAAAAGTGTCCGATCTGTCCGATATGTCTCAGTCCCGCTAAAAATGGCAGATCGTTACCATTACTAGTAAAAAAAATAATAATAATAAAAATGCCATAAATATATCCTCTATTTTGTAGACGCTATATCTTTTGCGCAAAGCAATTAATATACGCTTGTTGCGATTTTTTTACCAAAATATAGGCCTAAACTGAGGAAGATTTTGTTATTTTTTGGGGGGGATATTTATTATAGCAAAATGTACAAAATATTATGTTTTGTTTTTCAAAATTGTTTTTTTTTTGGGGTTATAGCACAAAAAATAAGAACCACAGAGGTGATCAAATACCACCAAAAGAAAGCTTTGTGGGGGGAAAAAAAGGGCACAAATTTTGTTTGAGTACCACGTCGCATGACTGCACAATTTTCGTATAACAAAAAATGGCCTGGTCAGGAAGGGGGCAAATTCTTCCGGGGCTGAAGTTGTTAGATAAACTACCTTTTGGATGCCCTGAACTTACCTATGAAGAGGCACATCTGTGTGATGTATACAACCTACTGCAGCAAAACTGACATTTGTTCTGTTTGAAAACAGAGTGGCCTGGGATTCCATTTATCTATACCAGACCCTTATCCTAGATGAGGGGCTGATATAGATGTTATTGTGAGACCCCCACACAAAATAAATGGCGTTGGGTTCCCTCATAATTCATACTGGACCGACCAGACCTGAAGAGCATGTTATGAATTAAGGGGGAAACCCCAATGCTTGCAATATTTTTATTTTTTAACTATCTTGATACTTTGCCTACATGTCTGAGGATTCCCTGCCATGACAATGAATGGATCAGTGACATCACTGGTTGTTAAGGATTTATAACCAGCATCCTTAAAGTGGTTCTAAAGTCTGAAGGTTTTTTAACCTAATGTTGAAAAATGTTCCTGAATATTTTATGGCAATTGTTCTACATCCAGGTTAAAACTATGTGCAGTGTCTTAGTACTGTAGCTAAGAACTGGTAAATGTACTTATCGATTTCTAGTTTGAGAAGATGGCGGCTTTGATCCTAGAACTTCTGCTTTTTGGACAACCTTGGAAAGTCCTGTAATCTTTTGAATAAGGCAAGCTCAATAACTTTAGGGCTACTTTACATGTTCTCTAATCTCTTCCATGTGAGATTAAGGCCCTTGTCTGGTTAATGGATGTGACCATATTTAAGTCTCTTAACACCTGAGGTCCTAACTAGCTGATCAGCATGTCAAGTATGCTTCTGTAGTTCACTGGGCATACATCTGTAGTTCTCTGAGGTGATCAATGGCTTTCATAAGGCCTGTATTAATTTATTCTCTGTGAGTCATGTACTTAGCAAGGTCTGCCGTATCAGTTCTTCTAAACTTTGGTAAGACAAGTACCCCTTTAGCTGTCAGTATCTGATAAAACATGTTTAGGTGTTGGAAGAGGGAAGGGAGTAGCAGATCAGTCCAGGTGAAGGCTCGGGATCCAGAGGTCTCAGGAGGTTTTAAGTGATTTGATCAAATGGATTCAGGATGGTCTACAATAACACATAGGCTGCTGCATAGGACGACAATATATTGAAAGATATAGAAGTGTCCAATGTGCCAGGGTAACTGTGGGATTGACTGCTGCAGCTATGTTTGCTTGGGACTGCACTGAAGGCTGGTGTATAGAACTAAATGCATCCTGTGAAATAAAGTTGACATTATTCTGGCTTAGGCAAAATATACTGTATATATATATATTTTTTTTTTTACAAGGATTTTTAATGCACCACCCATATCTACTTGCATGTTTACTTTTATAAAAATATTCCGAGAAATACAGCATTCTAAAAGACATATATTAAATGTTAGTACTCCGTCCACTATATATGCTCCTATTACAAGATATTAATAATATCTTATACTATAAGAAGTATATTACACTGATTTTGATTAACACTTCTTACATTGACTGTAGTACCCTCATAATGAATTAATAAAGAATAATCATGAAAAGTGTGAATAGCCAATGGAATTTTTTTCTGGCTTAGGACAAATGACAAGGTTCAGCTTGTGGGGTCATCAGAGGTTGTCAGAATGGGACAATGGGCTTTTTCTTCTTCAGCAGCTTGTTCCAAGGCTCTGAGCTTGGCTAAGGTTGTTGCTTCCTTAAGCTTGGGAGACGTGTACTTTAATGGCTGCTTTCCTCTTTAATACCATAAGCTTCCAGTTTAGCTTATTTTGCTCCAGCACAGGCTATTATGAGTTGACTATTCAGTGATGATTACTATGAGTAGGATATGAGTGATGTTTGCTGTGAGTGGGACCTTATGGATCTGGAGAATCTCTTTAGAGAACATGAAGGAAGCAAAGTAGCAGAGTGCAGTTTATTGCAATTGTGATATCTTCTGTTCATGACTCCAGTGATGTAACATGTCTGTTAAGAGCAGTTAAGTTAGCTCTTAAGAAGATTCCTCTGTATTGTCACTTCATAGAAGAGAGGAATATTTTTCAGATAGTCTTAAAGCCTTCATAAGTTCTTTTAACTTTGCAAGTGCAATACTTAGTTGCTTTACACTACTGTGTGTTTCATCAATAACAGTTATACATTGCACAGTTCCCTTCAAAGTAACGGTGCTATTTAAATTTAAAGGGAGATCAGAGTGTAGTTAAACTCTGATCTGGTTGATTTGTTCAAATTGGGTCTCTGTCTCAGCTTGCCTGTGCTGTGGGCTCATTCTGTTGTGCTGGGGTGTTTTTCCCACCCCAGGGCAGTAGATGGCAGCAGTGGAGTCAAGGTTTGGGTGGTCAACTGGGTTCCCAATCCTGAAGATCCCAAGTGGTATAGCTGTTCGATGGGGATTCCATCTGAGGAGAGCCAATGAGAGGCTGGCGATCCAATAGGGTCTCGACAATCCACCGGGGATCGAGATATCCGGTACCTAAAAGCAACTTGAAGGAGATCCAGGCATAATTCTACCAAGGAGGTTCATCTCCGTAACCACAATCAGGAGGGCCTTTCACAGAGGTAACTCACTGAATCCCATCCAGGAGGGTCTGTGGCAGAGACTTCTCCCCAAAAGGTTACAGTTCATTCCAGGAGGGTCTGTGTCAGAGACTTATCCTCAGAGGTTCGAGCGATACTCTGGCTGCCAGGTCAGTGAGAGAGACCTGTCCAGGTACACTATTCCCACTCAAGCAGGAGTAGCGCAAGAAGTGTTACACGTGGGTGCAGGACTGTTTCCCTATTTCTATGCCTGAATTTGCTATTCTAGTTCTTCTTTCAACTCTACCTTCTTCACCACAAGTTTTATTGTTTTTACCCGGCTGGGTAATAAAGAGCACAGCAAAAGACACCTGTTGCGGACATTCCTTTACTTCTGCTTTATGCACCATGCACCCCTAGGAATTTGGAGGGCCACAAGGTAAATGTGCCACCCAAAACAAACCAGCAGCTCCTCCGGGGGTAGTGCTACACTTCAAAGAAGGATTAACAGATTATTTCAGTCTCATAGACAATTTCTACCTGTTACAAATCAGCATCACCATGAGGAAAAGAAGGTTGCTCTCTAACCGTAGTGTATGTACAGATACTTGAGACATGCTGTGTTTGTGTGCAGTATCAGAAAACCAGGTGTTTGTGTAGGAAACAGTCTATTGCAGCACAGCAATTCCAGCAGAAGGGATAATTTAATAGCAGCAGTTCATGTAGTTCCACAGGCAAGTTCAATACACCATCCCTGTGGTAACTAACACTAACTGAGGGAACATGGAAGAAGTAGAGAAGGTCTAACTAGGACTGAACTGGCTATCAATAAATAGGAGGGAGAATAGAGGTAGAAACAAAATACAGAAGATAAACAAGTTGTAATGGTGCTAAACTACTACCGGATGTCAGTTTAAACAACATAATGCAGTTCACTGCAACAACATAAAAATACATCATAGGTGGGTAAACACACTCACAGAAGAAAGAATTTCACGTGCACTTCCAAGGCCTCTAGCATAGCCCAGCTCAGAATGTATTACTTCTGGGGTTTATTGAGTTTGTCCACGCATCAGTCAACCAGTAGTATTTGGGTGGCCTCTTCACAGAATGTAAAGAGCTTGCTACGTCATCAGTTGGATATTACACTGCACCCAATCCAGTATGAAGGCCAATAGTATATGGCTTTCAACCTGTTGTATCTGGCCACTCTAAACTACAAAAATATTACCTGCAACATGTACTATATGGATTGATGGGAGAAAGAAGGTAGATTTTAAAGACAGTGGAGCCTTTCTAACAATTGTGAGGCCCTGTTTTATTAGAGAGACCAAGGGATTTTAATTGACCTTGCTGGCTGTACATAATACATAATACAAAAGAACATTTGGACTATGAACATAGAGAAAACTAATGCTGGGTAGGGGTGATAGAAAGTTTAGCAGTAGATTTTCTGGGACATGAATTTGGCATTGCAGGTAACTTCTGAGTTAATATTTTTGGAAGGGGTTTGTGAAGTGATTTTGAGGTCTTTGCACTGTTTTAGAAAAGCTTTTGCTATCTTTAATTTGATACCTGGTTGGAACATGGGTGTGTGTAGCCTAAACACTTGGAAAGAGTTCTGTCTTTTCCACAGGAGGTGTTCCTGTAGATTGTAAATGACTGGAGGGGGGCAGTGTGTGCCCTGAAAGATGATTGAGAATGAGACATACTCTGTTTAGACTGTCTTTATTTAATCTGTGTTCATCAGCTGAGTGTTTACGAATACTGCTGTTTCGTGATCCTTAACAATACCTGTTTTCATGCATGTTTAGTTTATTAAATGAAGGCACATTGGCCTTTTACCTCGGCAACATTAATATACTTGGTAATAACCTCCGCTCTTTGCTGTGGGGTTGGCTTGCTCAGAACCATAAGCTGTACCCATTTTGAGATTCCATTGAATAGAGCTATGGAGCGCTCCAAAGTTGCGTTGTCCACTACAGAGCCATGTATTACGTAACTTTGATAATCTGTAAACTGAAAACAAAACAAAAAAATATATATATATATGTATGAGTTCAATAGGTTTGCATAATCATTTTTTTTTTCATCAGAAAACAACTGTATTGAGAAAATGTACATGGTACAGGCATCAAGGGAGAAAGCAGTGAATAAATGATACATAATATGACATCATAAATCAAGATATAAAAACATGAACAACCACGTTCTGTCATTTAACATATGTATGGTCACGGGAAGTATAGAAAATAGTAAATGTAGAGAAAGGCATGATGGGCACATATAGGTACATAACAACCATAAATGTTGACAAAATGAACAGGAAATTACAATCGTGTACATATCCCAGCATGAGACAGCCATCTATCCCAGAGTTTTCCAAATTTGTTCGGGCAACCCGTATGTTCATATATAATTTTTTTTATATGGGAATGCGGCATTAATATTCCTCATCCAGGCCTGGGCGAGGGGGATATTATTTGCATCAAATTCTGTGTCACCATTTTCCTGCCCATGAAAAGTGTTTTATGTTTAAATATAGCAAGGAATTTATCAGTGTCTGGGTCTGAGAGTAAGCTGAGTAGGTATGGTTTAGGGACAAGGGTGATCAGTGAGCCCATGTCATTACAAATGAAGTGGCTCACTTGAAGACAATATGTCTGAATAATTGGGCATACCCACAGAAAGTGCCAGGGGATAAAGCACAAAGTGACACATAGGATTAGGTTGATATTGGACAATCCGTTGAGGATTAAGATATTCCTATTGAATGATTATAGGTGTGCACAGCCTGTTGCATTAGGATGTGCACCTGAAAGCTCAAAAACACGGTACCGATCTCTCACTGTGTTCATTCAGAAAGGGAAGGGGTCGGTACATGACATTACCCCTTCCCCCTTCCCCCGCTCATCCTGAAATATCATCTATGTGTGCCCACTGCAGTAGCCAATGGAAGAAGAGGGAAGCCAGCCATACTGTGGGAGGGGGCACCCGGCAGCAGGTGGAATCTGCACTGCAGGGAGTGATTAGGGTGTGCCTGGGCACACCTGGCACACCCTGTGCGCACGCCTATGTGAATGATATACAATTGTGTTACCGGACTGGTATTCTAGGGGAAACTGTTTTAGAATTGTCTAATATCTTTTCCCAATCTGTCTCCTCAATGGCGCCAAGATCAGCTTCCCATCTCATTTTAATAATGGTACAAAGAGTGTAAGTCAGTTTAGTGGGGTATGATCCAAGTATGACATCTGAAACTGAGGGTGTGGACAGTGAGGGATAAGAAGAATTTAACTGGCATGCAAGGTATAACAAATTTATCTGAACAATGGATGATTTGGGAGGGAATATTAATCCTTCAACATTTGGAACATGATATAAATATATTATACATTATATATTGTACAGCCCATATAATGGGCTCTGGAATTATTAATAATTTGTATAATTGCCCATTGTAGCATAAGGGAGTATGTGAGTGAGGCGTCAGAGCATTTTGTTTGCACATGGTAATCTCCCAGATATGTTGATGATAGGATAAAATTCCATCCCTATTACCTGTGGTACAACGGTACCAGAGTCTGATACCGAGGAAGAACCACTTTATAAAAATTATAGCAATGAGACAATTGGGTGGCCAAATAGTAGTCATAAAAAGTCGGGGAGAGCTGCACCCCCCCAGGGATTTAGGGTTTTTCAAAACCAACAACAATAACTTGTGTCTACTATGTCGCCCACAAATGCCTTTCCAATAATTTTTACATATTAAATCCACTTTGTTGCTCAGATATGTTGCCTACCACATTTCAAGCTTCCTTGGATCCTCCTAATGTAAAAATAGCAATTTTCTGGCTTCTTCTATTGCTCTAAGTGTCCACTAGTTTAACTCCTTGTGTAACTTTACATACATTCTCACAAAGCTATTAGGAAGGCGTCATACTATCACAGCTAGATTTTCTATGTAATGTGTTCGAACTTACAAAATGATCCCAAAAATCTGCTACACATGTATATGGCTTTGAAAGGGCTACAGTTAAGAGCTCTGGAGGGTTTAACCAAGAGCACCTCACTAAAATCTTTGTAAGATACAAAAAGCTGGTGGATGATTGTACCCTCTACTATCCAATAAATACAGAATTATTTACCTTTTAAATGCTGACATTTATATATCTATAAGTGGCAATAAATAATTTAGTCAGATGGACTACTAAACTGAAAATGACCAGAAAATGACCAGTAAATTTTACTGGGTAAAACATTGCAATTCTTTCTTGATTATTTCAGATTTTTTTGTTACTGAAACTAATGCCGCATACACACCATCACTTTATGTGATGAAAAAAAAAGACACTTTCTGTGAAGTAAAAAATGACGTTTTTGAAACTTCAATTTTCAAAGACGAAGTTGCCTACACACCATCGTTTTTCTCACAATGTTCTTGCAAAGTGAGGTTACGTTCCACCACGTTTTACCATTGAAGCTTGCTTCATAAGTAGCTTCTGGGCATGCGTGGATGAAAAAACGTCTTAGAAAACGACGTTTTTTGCTACACACGGTCAATTTCTGTGAAGTAAAAAGTGCACTTTTGAAAAACGACACATAAAATTGAAGCATGCTTCAATTTTTTTTGGTCGTTTTTTACAAGACATAAAACGACGTTTTCCCCCACACACAGTCAATTAAAGTGACGTTTTTAAAAACGTCATTTTTTTTCATCACATAAAGTGATGGTGTGTACGCGGCATTAGGATATTATAGTAAACCATGATTTTCTCTACAAAAGGCCTTTTTTTCCTAGGTCTCTAAAATGGCAATTAATGTATCTGTGTGTGCAGACTCTCAAAAGCATACCATGTATTATTTTAGCAGAAAAAATGGTGGTTAACCAACTGGGGGGTGTGCAAACTGCAAATTGTAAATGGACAAGCACAGAAAAAAGATGTATTGTGTGCTAGAAATAGCTGCACTTCCTAATGTAAATAACCCCTGGTATATTTTTGGCTTTCTAATACATGAATATACATGTATAAGCTCATAAGACAGCATGATGCAGCCCACACCAAATAGTATAAAAAAAAAAATCAAAACTGCTCCGATTATTATGAAACATGCAGCACATGGCCTGGGCTCCCTAAGGCAGATGGAGCCCTGATGAATATTTTCACAGTGCTTAAGGTTGTTGTTCTTTTTGCAATGAGTTAATTAAAATAAGTGTACGGTTTAATGAACAGCACCATTGTCTTTTAATCTGCGATAAAAGATATTATTTTGAAAGATTAATTTGTGACCCTCTAAATATAAAAATGATGAGCTTATCAGAAAATTTTGCTTACAGATATTCTTCGGAAAGCTTTATACTCTAGAAATGTTAGGTGTTCTGCCAGCTCCACAGGCTCCAGATGGTCAAACAGAAGGCAAACCTTTCCCTTCTTTGATGTTTTTTTCCTCTGTGTGACTCTTCGCATCCAGTCATAAGATGGGCTGCAAACAAAAGCGACAATGTACGCTGTCACCACAAAATGCAACAATCAATAAACAATTAACAGTGCACTCAGTGTTTGTGATGCCTCCATATACAAGTGTGGCTCTGTTCTAAACACCTTACTGTGCTCAGTTCTACATTAAATTAAAAAAAAAATCCAACAAAATAATTTTATATCCATTTTATGAATGTGATCATGTGCTAATGTCTTCTTTTGAAGTGAAAAAGCCTTTAGTCTTGGAGTTATGAATTGAGATAAAGGTCTCTCTTAGTGACAATTCTGTAAAATTAAGTATGTTTTAGCGGCCTGGAGTTTACATAAGTTTACAGTGTATATTAATAAATAACTGATTGTGACTCACCAAACATTCCCGGTGTATCTTCCTGGGGCATGGGTTTTCATTTGTATTCATTGATTTAGCTGCAGTGAATGTTTTTGTGATTGTCACATTCACTGTTTTATAAATATGCTTTAGATGTTTTGGGGTTCTATTTATTGCATACGTGATATTAAATTGAGTTTAAAAGGCATTAGATGACTTGATTATTTATAGGCTATTTATAAAATATATTACTATCGAATTGCTAATCTTTTAGATTGTAAGCTCACACGAGCAGGACCTCTGATCCCTCTTGTATTAAATTGTATTGTAACTGCACTCTCTCTCTCTCTCTGCACAAACTGTTGGCTCCAAAAAAATCCTATATAAAATTAATAAGTGCTAATTGTTTTTTAAATCTATATTTTGAAGTAGAAAGGTGCTTTTTTTAGTGCACACAAACAATATAATGCCAGGATTGGTTCATTCAATTTTAAAAACTAGACTGCGCTGAGTTATTAAGTGTGAGATATATCCAGCCTCAAAAAATTGTAAAAACAGCACAAACTGACTATTACAAAACTGTAAAGCCTCGTACACACGATCGGATTTCCATTGGACAAATCCGTGGAATCCTGTCCGAAGGGCGCTGGTCGTGAACTTGGTATGCATACAGACGACGGAACTTTTTCAGCCAACATACACAAAACTACGTGTTTTTTCAACTCTTTGGCGCCACCCTTTGGGCAACTTCTGCTAATGTTGTGTTAAGGTTAGCATTGGTTCGGAGCATGCGTGTTTGTACTTTGAATTTTTTTCTGATGGACTTGTGTACACACAATCGGATAAGCCGACAAGACATATTTGTTGTTGGGCAGTTTTAAAGCATGCTATCTAACATTTGTTGTCGGAAAATCCGACAACAATTGTCCGGTGGAGCATACAAATGGTCAGATTTTTCGACAAAACCCTGCCATCACACATTTGTTGTCGGAAAATTAGATCGTGTGTATGGGCCTTAAGTAGGCAACAGATTAAAAACCTTTCGGCCGGTCCACATCTGGATCGCGGTCCACGTTCTTGTAGAATTTATGTGCAACTGAGCACGGTGTGATTCATGCCATTCATTTGAATGGGCTGAAGTCACGCTGGATCACCATAGGCAAGTGTAGTTGATGGTAGACGGCATAAAATAGATTTATCATATCATATCATATCTATCATAATAGATATATGCTGTGTAGGGCCATCCTTTGGCCAAATCATGTATGTACAAAGTTGTATATAACAGCTCCCTCGGATACTTCAACAGACACAGATATGTGGAAAGGAAAGGAATCATGTTAAGGAAAAAAGTCCTTCAATCCTTGGGCTGGTCATCTGACAAGGAGTCCCATCCATAAGCATGAATTCTCCAAAAGTTGAAAGTTGGAGGTGGACAGAAGTCCGTGCCTGACAGGTTTCGCCGATCACCGCCGGCTGCTTCAGAGGCTATTCTTGGAATGAATTCCCCTGTCATGTGTCTCTTTCTGCTCTGTAAATGCCTGCTAAGGCGTCTCAAAATGCCAAAAAAACACATGGTGCATGCGGACGTTATCGCAAGCTGTGCGTCACCCCATCGCACATGTTGATGATGTGGCTGTATATGCATCTCATAGCAGCTATTCGCATGCTTCAGATGTGCAACAGTGCCACCTATGTGTTTAAAGACTATTTTGTTATACTATATATATATATACTTGTTTCAATCACCAATTGGTAGACTCAATACAAATGACTAAAATAGTAATAACCAATCTAAAAGATCACCAATATAGATGCAGAATTACAGAGACACAGGGCAGGTTATATCTCAAATAGGTACCTTACCTATTTTAAATCTTATTAATTCTCTATCTATACAATTAAAATGATGATCCAGCGAATTATAAAAAAAATAAATAAGAAAAATAGGGGAAAATAAATACTACCCCATTCCCTGAATTCCACTATATACGTTTAAAAAAGGGTACAAAGCCTCGGCTCTCATTCAGACGAGGTGCATTCATAGCCTCCAATTCCCAGATCCATCTTGTTTCGCACTGGAGATTAAAGCTGCCCCCCCCCCTTTGGTCCCAGGGTATCACCTTCAGGACCCAACACTGTAGGCAACTGGGATCTCTATTGTGCTGTAAGCATACATGTCTTGCTAAATGTGCTTTTAAGTGGTATGTGTTTATCTTATAAACATGCTCCGGAAATCACTTCCATACCGGCCTGATGGTTTTGCCTATGTAGAACGACTTGCTAGAGCAAACAACAACATATACCGTTCCTGAGGTAGTACAGGTAACCTTGTGTCTACATTTCAATATTCTACCTGTTGGTAGCTGTAGAGTGTCACCCTGAATCATGTAGGTGCAAAACTCACAGCTACCACATCTAATCATACCTGCACTTGTTAAATGTTGTGAGGCTTTCCATGAGATATCACTAGGAGGGTCTCTGAGACAAATTTTCTCACCAAAGTAGCTCTCAGAAGTTGCTAGTGTGAGGAGAAAATGTAGCTCAGCCCCCACCCACCCTCTGTGAGTATTGCAGACACAGTCTAGTAAAGCCTGCACCTTTTGTTGTCCACCTCCTGTTTAAAAATAAGAGACTCACGTGTACTGTCCCTGGCTCTATTGTATGCCTTTTGCAAGCTATTTGTTGTTGTAGCCCTATCCTGAAAACGATCTCTCAAAACTTTTGCTTCCTTTTCAAAATCCACCTAGTCTGTGCAATTGCAGCGTGCCCATAGATATTGGCCAGAGTGTATATTCTTGATCAGAAACTGAGGGTGGTAACTTCCTGCATGCAATAGACTATTTGTTGCCGTTTTTTTACAATAAAGTTTGGTTCTCACATGACCCTCTTTAGTGAGCGTTATCATCAAATCCAAAAAAAAATAATGATCAATAGGTTTAAGGTTATAGGGATTACAGCCCAAACCTCCCGTAAACTCTATTAGTTCCTCCTCAGATCCTGACCACATCAGGACGTCGTCGATGTACCTATGCCAGGAGACAATCTTGGACAGGCACACTGACGATGCCCCTCCCTTAGCAAATAATAAAGTTTCCCAGTCCCCCAAGTGGATGTTGGCATAAGCTGGGGTCCACTTGCCCTGGGATTGGCAAAAAAATAATGTAATTGAACCTAAATTTGTTGTTTTTGAGGAGGAATTCCAGAAGATCTACAATCCATCTATTGTGGGCTCTTTTTGTAAGTGGCCTTCTATGCAGGATTTTGTTAATGGGTAAACCTCTAGTGTGGGAAATAGAGGAATATAGTGCCTCTATGCAGTGGTGTATTTAGGTTTTGTGCTGCCCTAGGCCTGACTATGATCCACCCCTTCCTGTCAAGGTCACACCCCTTCCTGTTTCCAGTGGGGACACTAGTTCTGAGTGCCTTGGGGGGATAGGGGAGGGATTCCCTTAATCTGCAGAGATTTCCTCTCTCTTCCTGTTTGGCTATGGGACAGGAAATGAAGGGATGGAAAACAAAGTGTGGCCTATAGTTCTACTTTAAGCACACATTTCTGCTAAATTTATGGAGGACTAAGATGATATAACCATGCCAGTGGTGCAGCAGAAAACATATAGCACAGTGATGAAGGTGAATGTGGTCCAGACATTAAGCAAAGTAAGGATTGGGAGCAGAAACAAATAAATCCATCTGTTTATTTTTCTCATCAGCAATCAACAGAAATACAATTAAAATTCCTTAATATGTAGAACTGACACAAGTGAAGGATTTCAGGAGAGTCCTACTACCTACCTGCCAGGTATAGGTGAACATGTCAGTGTCCCTTGTGTCTGCGCCATCCCTATCATACCGGCAGCAGTGCAGCCGCTATATGGGGGTGCCAGACCTATTTGTCTTGCGGCCCAGTCCACCTTATAAGACTGGGGCTACACTAAAAGTGTAGCCCAAGCCGGCGGGGACTCTTTTCATGCTGCCCCCCTGCAAAGTGCTGCCCTAGGCCTGGGCCTTGTTGGCCTAGGCCAAGATACAGCATTGCCTCTATGTCAAAGGTAACCAATATGGTATCAGAGGGCAGTACAAGATCATGTAATAATGTAAGCAGATGTGATGAAAATTGATTGGTAACAAATGGCTGCAAAATCCTGTCAATATATCCGCTCACCTTCTCCGTGATTTGTGGACTTTCAGGAGTGCATAAAAACACTGATATTTTAGGATGTTCCACTATAAGGAATTCTACAGTCTCCTTGTCAATCAAACCATTTTGGTGGGCCTGGTCAATGAGTTCAAAAAGTTTTACCGTCCCTTTCAAGATTGATGTTGGGAGTGGCAGTGTACCACTGCCTATTACTTAGAATGCTTTGGCACATGCAAATATACTTTCCTCTATTCATATGGACTATATTGCCCCCCTTATCCACAGCCTTGATCACCAAGTCCATGTTCTTTTCCATCTGAGCTTCCTGATATTGTTCATAACTGCCCTCACAAAGCATGCAACTCAAATGGACAGGGGGGATCCTAGATCTATTATATAAACCAACATCTTTCAGACTAGTGACTTGCCCTTTACGGTCCTGATCTACAATTTTCCCACCACATACAGTATTCCCAAAGCCAAGTTTAACATGAGCTTGGTAAATTGATCCCCATTCTCTTCCTCCTGGACTGTTATTTTTTCCTCCCAGAGGTCAAATAAGTCCCTCAAAATGCGATATTCACGCCTTGTGAGACTGGACCAATCTCCTAGAGGTCCTAGGGAATTGCTTGCTTTTTTCTTTTCATGTAGAATTCGATCAATCAACTTTCTAGCAAACAAGTATACATCCTTGACCAACTCAAATAGATGGCATTTTATTGTGGGACAAAATGTTATAACCTTTACTCAAAGTGATTCCTGTGTCTCCATTAATTCATAACTAAACAGGTTTAATATTTTTAATTTGTCTTGTCCTCCCCTGGTGTCACATATTTGTCCATCCCAAATTTCTTCATTATGGGGGGTGACAGGTAGATGATGTTCTGTCACTGGGGATGTATAGTAGAGGCTCAGTGAATTGTGTACTCCTATTAAGGAGTCCTCCTACTTCCCAGTTTTATATTCAGAGGGTGGATGGGGTGAGGGACATTTGTTCCTCACACTGGCACCTTCTGAGAGAAGATACTTCGTTGAGCAAATTTGTCTCACAGAGACCTCAACTGGTATATAGGAGGGCCCACTTATTGAGCGACCTCCTAGTACACAGTGATATCTCATGGAAAACCGCAACATTCAACGAGGGTAGGCATGACTACATGTGATAGCTGTGAGTTTTGCATCTACATGATTGAGGGTGACACTCTACTGCTACCAACAGGTAGAATATTGAAATGTAGACACAAGGTCATCTGTAATACCTCGAAAGTGGTATATGTTGTTTGCTCCTCCAAATTGTAAAACCATCAGGCCGATAGGAAAGTGATTTCAGGAGCATGTTTATGAGATAGACATATACCACTTAAAAGCACCTTTAGAAAGACATGTATGCTTACAGCCAGAGCTTTTTTTCTCAGAAAATAGGTGCAGGAACTCAACCACGACCCCGTTCAGATTTCACAAACAGTAGAAGGGTCTCAAAGGGACATTAAATACCAGGATTGCATTACATACAGAGTGCAGAGTTCAGGGGGGTTAGAGGGTACATACAGAGTGCAGAGATGTCACTTGTAAACACAGAAACCAGACTTCTGTGTTTACAAGTGATTGTGGTGAGCAGGCACCAAAGGGTCTGAGCCAGAGGTGGTGGAACTGAGTTCCCCCAAGTTCCCCCTGAAAAAAAGCCCTGCTTACAGCACAAAAGAGATCCCAGTTGGCTACAGTATTGGGTCATGGAGGTGATACCCTGGGACCCAAGGGGGGAAAACTTTGATCAAAGAGTTCTCCGGTGCGAAACCAGATGGATCTGGGAATTGAAGGCTACGAAAGCACCTGGCCTAAATGAGAGCCTAAGCTTTGTACCCTTTCTTAAACGTACATAGTGGAATTTAGGGAATGGGGTAGTCTTTCTTCTCCCCCTTATTTTTTTTTGTAGAACTAGCTCGATCATCATTTGTTTTGTATAGATAGATAATTATTAAGATTTAAACCTGAGTTGAAAGGTACCTGGTTTGAATATAACTTGTCTTGTGTCTCTGTAATTCTGCATCTATATTGGTGATCTCTTAGATTGGTAATTGTAACTGTATAACAAAATGGTCTTTAAACACATAGGTGGCATTGTTGCACATCTGAAGCATGTGGATAGCTGCTATGAGATGCATATACAGCTATGTCATCAACATGTGCGATGGGGTAACGCACAGTTATGATGCGATCACGTCAGCATGCGCAACGTGTTTTTTAAAATATGTGAAGCGCTCCCTCTTTTCCAAAAAAATACTATGTGATGTAAATACAAAATAAAATAAAATAGTGACCCTAGTGGGAGTATTGCATATGACACCAAAAATATATTATGTGTCACAATGAAAGTGATATGTGCAACCAGTGACCTCTAGTGGGTACAAAAATGATAACACATGTATTAAATAACATCAATATGTACAACCATTGACCTCTAGTGGTAACAAAGATTATAACACACATACCACACACATATAACACACATACATATATATATATTAGTCCATTAATCCAGTCATATCTTCTGTGAACCAATGCTGTCCACACACAATCCAATGGTGAATGATAACAAATGAGTGACTTAACACCACGTGGACCCTTCACCAGTCACACTATGCACTCACCTTCCAGAGCGGCCCCCAATTGGACCAAGTAGCACCTTCCCCTTTGGGGTCTCAATCCAGGAACTTTAAGCTCCCAAAAGTAAACTCCTGCCAGCGTGATCTCTCATATATGAGAGCTAGCATAGTTATTTAAAGTAAAAGCAACTCGTCCACTTACATTACACTTACACTTACTATCCCTAGTGCATACAGGTGAAGAACTTGAAAATATACAGATCTGTCCCTGGGGTCACAAAATCATCTGCAAGTCCTTGGCCCTGCTGCTCTCATGGGTGATTGTTTACTTCCTACAAATAATGAAATTACGTCACAAGCCCTCTGACGCCTTCTCTCACATGCGACTTTATCAAAGGGTATACTCCTGTGATCATCACTAAATATATTTATAGTACTCCTAAACCAATTAGAAAACATACTAAACTTGGCAGTCCACCGTGGCCATTTGGCAGTGATTTTGCTGGGAGCTGGAGGAAAAAGGCCAAAATTAGTAACTGTGTATAAACATAGCAGCAGCCATTTTCCAGAAGCCCGTCGTGGCCATTTTACTGGTGATATACTAATGAATCCTGCACAGGGAATAGGTGTGTATACCTATACCCGATGGCTCCCATTTTCTAGAAGCCCCTCCACAGCCATTTTACTGGTGATGTTCCAAATGAATGAAACTACATATGGCATAATGACAAACTATAAAAATAAAAATAAATCCTATGTCCTTAATAATATAAACTGCTACAGCAGCGGTTAGAGGCCAAAGTTTGAACATATACAGTAGGAAGACTTAATCTCTTAATCAGTCCGTGTCGCTGACATGGACATTGGATGCAATATTATACCCCTACAGTATTGCTTGTAGTAAGGTCTTTGATTGTATATTGCCTGGTAGTTACTGTAGAATGAAACTGTTTTCTTTTTTTGAGCTTACCTATGGTACTTGTACATCCTACACATGCCACAGAAGCCTTTATGATCCAAAAAAGTGGGGAAGCTAGTCCTAGGGGGTCCAGTACACTTTTCACCAATCTATCCCTTAAGTTAGCCGCCATGCGGTATATGAACTGGGGTCTCGATGGTAACACTTTCTGCATTTCCCTATCCTTCAACAGAATTGGCCAATGCTTGCATATAATACTCTCTACTTTCTTATTCTGCTTATTATAATCATGTTTAATGGCTCCAGAAAGATCCTTATTCTGGTTATTCTTAATATTATCCTGAATGAGGGGTGCCCTATCTAGCACGGCCACTTGTTGCATTTGTTCTTGTAGCTCCTCTCGACTGTAACCTTTTGCTATAAACCTATTACCAATCATATTGGCTTGATCCCTAAATGTATTTACATCAGTACAAGTTCTTGTTAAACAGCAATTGCCCTCTACTGTAGGAATATTATCCAACCATGGTCGGTGATGACA
The DNA here is from genome assembly GCF_905171775.1 of Rana temporaria. NCBI lineage: Eukaryota > Metazoa > Chordata > Amphibia > Anura > Ranidae > Rana > Rana temporaria. The sequence goes on from NC_053492.1 coordinate 349,130,146, forward strand.
ACTATTCTTTGGGATATACACATTCCTGTCTGAAGACTTGAAATGAGGACTGATGATGAGTGAATTTTCCTTGATTTCTATCTCGAAGTCCAAGAATTTTTTTTTTTGTGGGCTGACATGCCAAGTGAGCTCAATACCTTTGCTATTTGCATTGAGACATTGTTGGAATGCTTCTAGCCTAGACATATCACTCTCCCAGGGCCAGATAAAGAAAAAATCGTCTAAATATCGACAATATATCTTAAACTCTGGTGGGCTTCATTGGAAAATCTGATCACTCTCCCACATGTCCATGAATAGGTTTGCCATGCTAGGGGCAAAACATGCCCCCATGGCAATACCCATGACCTGCTGGTAACATTTGTCTCCGTACCAAAAAAAGTTATGGTTTAAGCAATAGTCCATACATTGCATCAAGAATCTCCTCTGACACAGAGGGCGTTATTATGATCCAATGCCCTCTTCACTGCCTGTTGGGCATCATCATGGTTGATTATAGTATATAGCGACCCCACATGGGCGGTCACCAATACACTATCTGATGATACCTCCAGTTTTTCTAACTGTTGCAGTAAATGCTTGGTGTTTCTAAGATAGGCCCTAGTTTGTTTGACTAAGGGTTGCAGAGAGCCATCTACATATTGCCTCATACTTGCCGATACGGAACCGATCCCATTTACTATGGGTCTTCTCTGGGGCTTTTTTAAACTCTTATGTATCTTAGGGATGGAATGAACCATAGGGACTCTACAAATGGTTGGTACTAGATACTGAGCCTCCTTATCATTAAAAAAAAATTCTTGACTCCTCTTTTGACTAGCCTCTCCAATTCTTCCTTAAATTTTGCAGTAGGATTCTCCCTTAAGATAGTATATGTACTCCTATGCTCCAATAATCTATTCATTTCATCCTTGTAGTCCTTCTTGGACATTACAACGATCGAATGATTACCTCTTTCTGGTCCTCAATTTTACGAATTCCCTTAGACATATACATTGGGTCTTTATATTTTGTAATTTTCAAATGCTCCACATCTTCTGCCATCATTCTGTTGAACACATCAACAAAGCGTTTTTCATGGATCTAATGATTGAAAACTGACTTATTGCGGAGATTACTATGTATAATTTCTGGGTTGGTCACATAGTTAGACCTAATCTCTCATTTTGCTGTTTGCATCACCATATATTTTTTTATATTTATCTTCCAAAAAAAAAAATTCTGTAAATTAATATACGTGTCAAACGTATTCAAATTTTTTGACGGAGCAAATTTTAATCCTTGTCAGGGGGATTTTACTTATGTTATAAATACTCTCCCCTAAGTCTCTTGTCCTCTTTTGCTTCCTCTGTCCTCCTTGGCATCCCCTCTTCTTTCTGGTGTGTTTATTTGTTGGTACGGTCCTGGATTCTCTCGATATTCCATTTGGTTCCCCCATCTGTCTATAAAAACATTCTGAGATGGTCCTGATCTGTAATCATCCCTTGAAGGCAGGGATGGTACTGGTCTATAATCATCCCTTAAAGGCTCATAATAATTATGCGTAGGCAATGGGCTCTGATAGGCATAGTCCCTATCTTGATTAGAGTACCCATAGTGGTTAGAGGGTGTTCTACCCATCCTGGATGCCGCCCCGGGGGCCACCCCTTGTGTTACCTCTGCAGTTACCCCTATGGCCTCTCCACCCTGGTGTTCTTGGGGAAGCATACTGAGGGTAGTTTTGATATTCTTGTCTCCATTCTCCTCCTGAGGGTCTTTCTAGATTTTCTTGCCTCCAATTTCTTTCTATTGGTCCTGACTGACTGGGGGGGGGGGTGGAACTGGTTTAGTGTTACCCACCCGTAAAGGGTGAGATTCCCTCTCTGGTGTGCTCGTCACTGATACTGCTACTGATGCCTGCATTTTATTTTGCCATTTATACACCTGATTAGTTTAGAAATCTTTCAGATCCCTTTGGTATTTGGAGGCCTTGCGTTTTTTGGCCTCCAAATCTGTTTTCTCTAAATATTTATCCACATTACTAGTTAATTTACCATATTCAGATGTTTTTTTAAAAGGTTCTACTTTATCCCTAAGTGTTTGTATCTGCTCACCAATAAGTTGCATTTTCCTCTGTTTTCTCTTTAGGAGAAAATAAATCACTTCTTTACAGTTTTTATTAAAGAACTCAAACCATTCTTTGACAGATGCTTCATCTGTCATACCATCTATGATGTGAACGTCCCATCTAAACTTCCTTGGAACTATGTTATCCTTGTGAAGGCGGTCAAAGGTAACAATGTCCCACCATATGGAAACTTTTTTTCTCCAACAGTCTACCTAATTTTTTGACAGTGCTATCCAGTGCTGGCTTTTTGTTCTGAAAAAACATCATCTAAATGAATCGTTCAGTTATCTACAAATCCAAAAATATCCATAGTGGCTGCACCCGTGAGAAATAAGTGAATACAAATAAAAAGAAATGTACTTCTGCGCTACTAATATAAAGTAAGTTCTATATATCTAAGAGGTTGCTGCTTAACACCAACTGTTATTAGCAGACCGGAGTAAAAAGAGATGTGATGTAAATACAATATAAATAAAATAAAACAGTGACCCCTATTGGGAGTATTGCATATAACACCAAAAATATATTATAAATGTCACGATGAAAATATGTGCTGTGATGTGCACCCAGTGACCTCTTGTGGGTACAAAAATGATACACATATATCAAATAACATTAATATGTTGACATGACATATGTATGACTTATTAATGTTATTTGATATATGTGTTAAAAACATTTTTAAACACATATATGGGTTACAGATGGGACTTTTTATCAGATGACCAGCCCAAAGAATTTAAGGACTTTTTACCTCAACATGATTGACAAGTACATTTCCTTTCCACATATCTGTGTCTATTGAAGCATTTGAGGAAGGGGTTACATACAACTTTGTACATATATCAGTTGGCCAAAGGATGGCCCTATACAGCATATACAGATAAATATATTTTATGCCATCTACCATCAACTACATTTGCCTATGGTGTGAGGGAGGTTTTTCAAGCTTCGGTCCTTGATGTATACCATTTAAATTTAATTCCAAGTGCCTACTATTATTTTCACTGGGAACATACTTGTACCTCCTCTGGACCACCACGGAGTCCGGCACTACTTGCTTAGGCAATCACTGTACTGTACATTGGGTATTACAGCCAAAACTATCCCTCCAATACAGCACAACTGTGGAAGGATGCTTGGGGGCACTGACCTTTGGACTTAGTCACTTTTGCACTCTATCCATAATCAATGCTGGTCCCCTGCAGGTCTATTTCATGATCAGATCCTTCAGTCCCATCAACTCATCTTGTTTCTCCTCTTCATTTTTACTGTTGGATTATTAATGACAGTTGCTCTCCTATCTAATACCCACACATTGTGGGCAAATATTGACACCAATCCGTTGTGAGGTTGATTGGGTTTCATTGTGTGTAGTTTGTTTAGTATGGTAGTAATTGTATATGTGTATATTTTCCATTTTTTTTTACATGAATAAATACTGTTTTAATTGATCCAGTAAGTTACAACCATTCTTCACAGGGATGGTTGAGCTATATTCATTTATTTTTCTTAATTTTTTGCATAAGTTACAAGAGGGCGCCGGTTTTATATATATTATATATATATATATATATATATATATATATATATATATATATATATATATTGTATTTAAAACTCTTGGTAATGTACTAGAGGTCAGTGCAAGTATTGTTTATGACCATAAGGGGGGGTGGTTTTTCAATTGATCAGGGTTGATATACTTTATTACTACTAGAGGGAGCTTGCTTTATTGCAGTGGTACTGAATTAGTAAAATCTTCCAGCAGGGGTCTGAATCGCATGTTTGTGTTATGACTTCGATCCTTCACATGACATTACCCTCTCCTCCTAGGCTTTACCATCTCTGCACCTGGGGAATGCAGGCTAAATTGTGCAGGTTTCTGACTCACAGAGAAACACTCCACACTTTGGAACATGTGTGCACCAAACAACATGGTCCCTTCAGCACTTAGACAGTGGTGGGGAGTGTTGGATCGCTGCAGATATTTCCGCAGATTTTACACAAAAAGGAATGGTTTTGAAGCCCTAACTCAGCAGGGGGATTAAATTGCTGCAGATAGAGCACTATTTTCACACAGAGAGCCATGGTCCTTTAGCTCTGAGGGTGGGGGTTGGATTGCTGCAGATAAGACCACTGCTTTCCACACTGCGATCAATGACCTTCTCTGAACCCTCCTGCTACAGAGTATTATTCTGCAGTGGGAAATGTATTAAAATCCCCCAAAAAATTTGATTTTTTTGTACTCCACCGTAAAATCTTTTTCTCTGACGTCCCATGGACGGACACAGCTCCTTAAATCTTGACAAGTGGGTTATATTCCTGTTCACAGAGAGACTAGGCAGAAAAATGTTAGATAATTAAATACATGTTACTTTAACAGAGTTGAACTAGCCCTGCCCCAGGGGGGCGGTCCCTCCAGACATAACCCTCCTCCCTGCAAGTATGCAAGCTCAGTTCGTAACAAGCAGTACAAACCTAAACAGGAGGGGTGGGTGCTGTGTCCGTCCATGGACGTCAGAGAAAAGGATTTTACGGTGAGTACAGAAAATCCTACTTTCTCTTATCGTCCAGTGGACGGGACACATCTGGGTAAATCATGGGACGTCCCCAAGCAGTGTCAAAAACGAGGGGTGGGGAACAGTATCAGTAAAACCAATTTTAACTGCACCCCAAAACAAGCAGAGCTCCTCAACAGAGAAGGTGCAACATTAAACAGCCACCTGCAAAACCTAGCGGCCGAAAGAAGCATCAGAAGATGCACTTACAGCAACCACATAAAATCTGGAAAAAGTGTGAATGGACGACCAAGTCGTCGCCCTGCACCCCTGTGAGACAGACACATGATGTTGGAAAGCCCAGGAAGCACCAATTGCCCTGGTGCCATGACCGGAAAGGTGGGCGCCCGCCCCCCAAAAACAAGTGCCATGACCGGAAAGGTGGGCGCCCGCCCCCCAAAAACATAGGCCTGTATGACGGTCTGCCTGATCCACTGAGAAATGGTGGTCGGCAAGACCGCCAGGCCCTTTTGTGGACCAGACACCGACACAAAAGGAGCGTCAGATCTCCGAAACGGAGCCGTAGTAGGCAGGTACAACCGCAAAGCGGGTACCACATCTAAAGTAGGAAACGCAACCTCCTTAGGATGCGCCAGCCGAGGACAAAAGGATGGAAGAATAAAGTCCTCATTCAGGGGAAAGGCCGAAACCACCTTCGGAAGAAGGGAAGGTCGCGGGCGCACCACCATGTAATCCTAATGGAGGATCAAGCATGGCGACTTGCAAGGCAAGACCGCTAACTAACTAAAGAAATAAGGGCCACTAAAAATGCCACCTTCCGAGATAGTGTCAAGAGAAGAATCTCTCTGATGTTTCCAAAAAGGAAGGTTTCTGAAGAACCGAGAGCACCAGAGTCCAAACTCATGGGGTAAAAGGTGAACTAAGAGTGGGAAGTATATGACAAACCCCCAGCACAAAAAGGGTACCCACCAAGGAATAGGCCGCAAAAGGCCACTGAAAAAAACACAGCCAAGGCTGAAATCTGCCACAAAACGGTGCTAAGGCAATTTTTAGATCCATTCCAAGCTGTAAAAACAGCAGGACCCTGGACACCGAGTATGTCCATGGACGTCACCCCATCTCTTCGCACAAAGAGACGTAGACCTTCCAGGTGCGATGGTAAATCCTCCTGGAAGGAGACTACCTTGCTTTCAGCATGGGTGAGATGACCGAGTCGGACAGACCCCGGTCTCTTAAAACCTGGCTTCCAATAGCCATGTCGTGCAAGCCAGTGACTGTACCACAGGAGGAAGTATGGGACCTTGAGACAGAAGGTCCAACCGCCAGGGATGGCGTACCGAGATCGGCGTACCAAGGATGCAGAGGCCAATCTGGAGCGATTAGAATCATCGGGATCCCCTCGGCCTCCCCTCTGTGGAGCAGCCGAGGAAGCAACTACAATGGAGGAAAGGCATAAAGTAGCCGATTTTTGTTTCACCTGTGGTGTTTATATTGGTCCAGCAGTGCACCAACACCTTTGCAGCCAGTGTGCTATATGCTGGGTGTTTGGTGTGCTCCTGTACCTTTAAGGAGGGGTGGCTCCCCTTCAGTTCACCTGCCCCTATCTATCCATTAGAATGCATGTGCCTCCACTGTGGGGACGCTCATTGTTTAGTGTTAGGACAACAGATTACAGGGTGCCTTGGCATGGCTCTGTGGCTCACGCATGTGTTTGCAAATGCGTGCGGACAAAACCCCTGTTTTTAACGCATACTGTTATACAGGTTAATTGGGTTGTTCTGCAGGCTGGTCGGTAAGGAGGCTTGGTTTTTCCCTGGGCACTCCCCAGGTTTTGTTGTTATCTGTGTTAGCCTTCCTATGCCACTTACTGCGATTGCCAGCAATAGATGGGGGCGGTGGACACGTTTTTGTTTCACCTGTGGTGTTTATATTGGTCCAGCAGTGCACCAACACCTTTGCAGCCATTGTGCTATATGCTGGGTGTTTGGTGTGCTCCTGTACCTTTAAGGAGGGGTGGCTCCCCTTCAGTCCACCTTCCCCCATCTATCCATTAGAATGCATGTGCCTCCACTGTGGGGACGCTCATTGTTTAGTGTTAGGACCACAGATTACAGGGTGCCTTGGCACGGCTCTGTGGCTCACGCATGCGTTTGCAAATGCGTGCGGACAAAACCCCTGTTTTAACGTCTACTGTTAGACAGGTTAATTTGGTTGTTCTGCAGGGTAAGGAGGCTTGGTTTTTCCCTGGGCATTCCCCAGGTTTTGTTGTTATAAAGTAGCCGATACAGATCCCGCAGGGCATCTGATGCATCCGTACAGGGATCACTAGACCTGGCCATGAACTCCGACACCCTGTGGTCAAGATGAGCGGCCAGGAGATCCATGCCCTGGGAGGAAAAACCGTGTGGTAAACTGTGAGGCAATTCGTGAGGAGACCTGTGCTGTGCGCCGTAGGAACCAGCACTAGAGATCAAGGACGCTGCATAGAGAGCCTAATGCGGCCACAGGAAGATGGTCGACTGCAATAGTAACCTGTGCCATAGCACGGCTACAACAAAATGGCCGCCAATGGGATTTTCAATAGTAACTGAATATCACCCAAAAAAATGCGCCAGCGCCGCCAGAATGGCGGCAAAGCGCAGCATTTTAAACAGTGAAAGCCTAAAGAGGCTAAACAGTGTCCAAACTCCTCTTTGAAAAAGACCCCCAGCAGTAAAAAAAAAACACAGGCCAGACGTGCAGCAGAGGGAAAAGGAGCAGGGAAGGAAGGATAGGAGGACTCCCGAACCCCAGGAATGCCCAGCCGTGCCAACCCACCTAAGCAGGAGGGACTGTACTTACCAGTCCAAGCGAGGACTTACTGACACATTCCTGACAGGCCTACAACCGCAATGGAGGTAGCTGTCGGCCCGGTCCACTGTGAGTGAGACAACACCACAGCCCAGTCATGTGTGAACCTCGGAGCAAAGCTCACAGACCACCCCAGGAGTCATGGGGTATGTTGTGGCAGACCCAGCCTCTTTGCAAAGATGTGCTCACACTTGCGGGCCGGACTGAGTAGACTACAAGGATCTATATATCCAGCCTGTCTCTCAGCCGACAGTTGATAGATTCTTTTGAGAAAAAATAAAATAAAATACAATTTTTCCTCAGGGTGCTGGGCCCAAAGAGAGCCATATGTCCTTCTCCTTTGCTAGGCAGAACGAAACTGAGGCTGCATACTGCAGGGAGGAGGGTTATGTCTGGAGGGACCGCCCCCTGGGCGGGGCTGTTCAACTCTGTTAAAGTACATGTATTTAATTATCTAACATGTTTCTGCCTCGTCATCTCCTGTGAACAGGAACATAACCCACTTGTCAAGATTTAGGGAGCTGTGTCCGTCCATGGACGATAAGAGAAAGATTTTGCAATTTTTTTATTTTTTGCACCTTGAATGTGGGCGCCCCTAATAATGTCTATGTGTGATGAAGCGCAATGGGAGGAGTCTGGTCACATGACGTCGCTACACTTGGGAGTCGGCAATCTTACCGGTTGGAAACCGGTACAAGGATTTACATACGATTTTAACTATTATGTTTGTGAGTATTTTGGCTTCTTTTTAAATAAATAATTTTATTAGTAATACTGCGCAATGATGTCTCTCCTTGCCAATTCCCATATGCTTATGTTGTGAGAACTTGTAAGTGCTGGATCGTGTAAGTGCTTAAAGGGGTTGTAAAGGTTTGTTTTTTATTTTCTAAATAGGTTCCTTTAACCACTTCAGCCCCGGACCATTTTGCTGGTCAATGACCGGGCCACTTTTTGCAATTCGGCACTGCGCCGCTTTAACTGACTTACTTTTAACTTTTTGCTATAATAAATACCCCCCAAAAATATATATATAAAAAAAAATGTTTCCTCAGTTTAGGCTGATACGTATTATTCTACATATTTTTCGTAAAAAAAATTGCGCTAAGCGTTTATTGATTGGTTTGCGCAAAAGTTATAGCGTTTACAAAATAGGGGATAGTTTTATGGCATTTTTATTAATATTTTTTTTTTACTAGTAATGGCGGCGATCAGTGATTTTTATCATGACTGTGACTATTGCGGCGGACACACCAGACACTTTTGACACTATTTTGGGACCATTTACATTTATACAGCGAACAGTGCTATAAATATGCACTAATTACTGTGTAAATGTGACTGGCAGGGAAGGGGTTAACACTAGGGAGTGATCAAGGGGTTAAATGTGTACCCTAGTGAGTGATTCTAAATGTAGGGGGAGGGGACTGACTGGGGGAGGTGACCGATCTGTGTCCCTATGTACAAGGGACACAGCATCGGTCTCCTCTCCCTGACAGGACGTGGATCTCTGTGTTTACACACAGAGATCCACGGTCCTGCTCAGTAACTGGGCAATCGCGGGTGCCCGGCGGCCATCGCGGTTCCCAGTAACGCGGCGGGTGCGCGCCCCCTAGTGGCTCTGGAAGACGAGGATGTCATATGACGTCCTCTCAGAACAACAGAACTATCGTGCCGTCGTCAATTGACGGCAGCCAGTAGTAAAGTGGTTAAGGAATATATCATAATACACATGTGAACAGCTGAAGTTGATTGTTTTCAAGCACATTTGACTACTTTTGATTATGTAGTCCACCATGTCAGTGTGAACTTCTGTAATTGGTGACAGATCCTTCTCAGAACCCTTTGTGTGGACCTGCACTTATTGGACCCTTATATGAGATGTTTTATTTTCCACTCACATGGAATATAATTAGTGTAAAAGTGTTGAATTTTTTCATGCAAATGCAGTTAACTTTAATAACATTTACTAAAGGCAGATAGATTGTTCACTTTGCATTGGAAGTTGCGCTCTGTGTGGGAATTTTCCAAAGAGTTTAGTGAATGTGGTGAAACACTCTTGACTTCTATCATTGAATCATGGGCAAGCAAAAAATGCTGTTTTGGGGGTTTCTTCATTGCACATAATCAAGTCTATTATTTGCGCGCATAAGGGGTAAATTAATGACTATAAATGCAGATTTTTTTTTTTTTTTTACTGAAGAATACACAGCGCTTGTTTACATGCCTGTGTGCATAGGCACATTACAATTAATGGCCTGTATTTTAGCTCAGTAAACAAATAAGCTGTACTGAGCACTTGCACACTGCATCAAGCTGCAGTGTGCAAGAGGCCTAACTGTGGGTCATCTGATGGAGAACATAATCATGGTATTCCCTGATCACAATCTCTATTGCTCATGAAAACAAATAATATCTTATTTCTTCTCACTGTCAACATGAAAGAACATGGTTTACATTGCACCTTAAACTAACTTCATCATAAAAATTACCCCACTGAAACCACAGAAGGGCTCCTTTTTCATACAGAGTTCATTTTTTACTAATGCAAGAAAAAAAAATTATAACCAATAGACTCACATGCTAGAGATATCTATAAGATTAATGTGTTCTTCATGTCCCAGCTGGCTTGCCAGTTCTCTAAATTCTTCAGTCAACCTTATCAATCCCAGATCCAAATTAAACTCAGCAGGAAATTCTAAAATCCAGTATCTAGAACAGAAATAAAAGCAATCAAGTCTATCTGTCTCCACAAAACACATATCTTGGTTGACTGAGTTCTTAAATATGTAAAAAAAAAAAAAAAGAGAGAGAATTTTGTATATGATGTAGGTCTTTACAGACCTGTAAATGACAACAAAACATATCCAAATGATTGCAGTTAGGTTTTGCATGTTTTTTTCATTGTAATTGTGACATATGGTAAATACATACACAGATATAAATACATTTTACTAGTGCACTGAAAATGGTAGAAAGAGGAATAAAAAGGTAAATAATTTCATATCAAGTAAAAAAAAAAAAAAAAAAAAAAAAAAAGATAGCCAAACTCGAGCCTTACCTTCTGTCTTTAGTTGTACAAGTTCCTCTCATGTACTGAATGTTTACGCTCTGATTTTACTACTTACTGTGAGATTCATATTTCTTACTGTCCAATAGCCTTATTTCATTCATTGGAAATCAGTTATTTTAATTGTGAAGACTCTGCATCACATGTGGGCATTACCTAGGGTGATCTGCAGCCGAATACAGTCTGCCTAGGAACATCCACTCCTCCAGACTGACACCCACTCATCCATGCATTTTGGGTTTTGCCTAACTCCAAAGCCACTACCTTGTGACACTGAAGGGAGGCCCGGAGCAAAAGACAGCAAAGACTAGCAGAGGGCCGGGCATGACAGAGTGTCTAGTGACACAGGAAGGGTTAAGCTTAGGGGGGTTGGAGGTAGGAAGAGCAGGATTGGTGTAGAGAGGGGCGGGGGAGTTAGTATTAGCAAGTTCAGAGGAGGAGCAGGATTGGCTGCTGGTGTCAGGGGAGTTACCCTATAAAAGGGTGGGGCGGGGCCAGGCGGGCACTTGCAGTCAGGAGAGCAACGAGGAAGCAGCTTTTCCTCCTGCTCTCACACAGACAAGATGGCGTCCATCGACCTCGTGCTCGCACGCTTGCGGGCCGAGGCAGCTCATCGGGGCACGGATTGGCTGGAGAGGCGCGCTGCAGAATGGGTCGCGGAGCAGGCGGGCGGATCGGGAGGATCGGGCGGCGGTGAGTTGACCCCACGCGGGCGGAGGTCGCGGCCTCCGGCCCGCTATTCCCCGGGGCCCTCATCCAGGACTGCAAGGGGGGGCCCGGAGCCCCCCGGGGGGGGCGGTCGGCCCCCCCGCCGAAGCGGGTTACCAGAAGCGGAACGGGGGGGGACAGAGCAGGACTCACGCCGCCGACCTCCGTCGGTGGGCGGGCCACGGGCCGTACTGGCGCCGCTTCCCCAAATGCGGGCGGCGGGGGGGGGGGCACCTTCTCCACCTGCGGCAGGAACGGGAGCGGCAAAGGGGAAAAAGAAGGCCTCAGACCCACCTGGCACGGCCGCGGGGGCCCTCTACACGTGGGGCCGGCGGTTCCGCGGGTGGGGCGGGGCTCGGAGCGGGGGGCATCGGTCAACGCGGAGTCATCGTCGGGTGGTCTGCCTGCTGCAGCAACGCGGGGCAGAGGATCAGAAAAAGGCCGGCCGGATCGGAGGGGGGACTCCGGGGCCTCCAGGTCATCTTCTCCTGGGGGACTGTCGGCCGCACCGATCCCAGTCGGGGAGGACAGGTCAGAAGGTGTGCCATCGGAAGAAGAAGATGGGGAACCAGAGAGGGAGGCAGCGGTGGAAATCCAATCTACGGCAGCGGGGGCGGTCTCCCGGCAGGCCTGGTAAGTCCACTACTTTACATGTATCCTCTTTAGCTGACGCATTGTGTGAATTGTTGGGAGTGGGGAGGGGGGGGGGTTCCAGCACCTCCGCCGCCAGTGGCGGTGCTTGCACCGGTGGTGGCGGGCGTTGCGCCTGCCGCCTCTGGGGCTGACGCCCTGTTGACGGAATTGGTGGGAGGCCTCAAGGAGCTTTTGGGCCGGGTGGCTGCTGTACAGGGCCCTTCGCCACAGGTGGCTCCGTGGGCACCTGCGGCTGTGGGCGCGACTGGGGGTGATGCTACGGCCGGAGGGGGGGGTTGCGGTTTCGCAGCTTCCCCCGGTGGCCCCAGTGGCAGGACAGGTGGGGACGGGAAAAGACAAGTCAGGGGGGGCCCCGGAGGTGGTGACTCGTTCCGATCTGGTACTATTGCGGATGCGGCAAGGGGCGAGGTTTATATATGCTACGAGTGTCCTCTGGGGGGTCATTTAAAGCAGGAGGTGAAGGAAAAAATTTATAAGAGCGAATATGTAGAGATATTCTCCCTGTTGCCGTTGGAGAAATTCAACCTCGACAGGGTGAAGCCGGATGATTCTAAAAAGGAGGATGAGGAGAAGAGGCGGTATAGGTTGATTCCGCGCACTTTCGTGAACTGGCTCCAGGCGTTCGCCATTATGGCTAGCGTCGTTGGGGAAAAGAACCCAGAACATTGCTCGGCGTTGTTCGGGTACATGGATTCAATTGGGGAGGCGCATCGGGTGTACGGGGGGTCGGCTTGGCTCAGGTACGATGAGCAGTTTCGGCAACGGCGGGCAGTTAGGCCCTCTCTGCGCTGGGATCAGAAAGATATCAGCCTCTGGATGCGGCTCATGTCGGCGGCTAAGGCCCCGGCGCAGTCTTTTCACGGGGGGGCCGGGGGTACATCCTCCTCAGGACCGTCGGCCGGTAAGAAGTGGGGAGTTTGCTGGCAGTTCAATGAGAACGCCTGCAAATTCGGAGGATCATGTAAATTCAAGCACGAGTGCTCAGGGTGTGGGGGGCTCCCACCCCGCGGCCAAGTGTTTCAAAAAAGGAAAGCGTGCCGGTGACGCTGCTCAAAAAAGGGACGACTCCGGTGAAGGGGGAAAGGATGCTACCTTTCCTAAGTAGGTACCCCGGACAAGGCAGCGGCAGAACTATTGTCCTCGGGGTTCAGGGACGGTTTCAAGATACCGTGTTCGCTGGTGGTGGTGCCGCCGGTGGCACGAAATTTGAAATCGGCTCTCCTTAATCCGGGGGTGGTGGGGGAAAAGTTGGGCAAGGAAGTGGCACTAGGACGGATGGGCGGGCCGGTTTTCGGCCCGCCCTTGCCGGAGCTGGTGGTGTCTCCGTTGGGGGTGGTGCCTAAGAAGGAACCGAACAAATTCCGTCTTATTCACCACCTGTCATTCCCAAAAGGGGGTTCGGTCAACGACTTTATCGATCCGGAGGCTTGCACGGTGTCCTACACGTCGTTTGACCGCGGCGGGTACGGTGGGTACGGCGGTACGGACGTGGGGCCTTAATGGCGAAGGCGGACATCGAATCCGCCTTCCGGTTTTTGCCGGTGCATCCTGACTGTTTTAGGCTGCTGGGATGTTGCTGGCAGGGCCAATACTATGTTGACCAGTGCCTACCCATGGGCTGCTCTATTTCCTGCGCACTGTTTGAGACATTCAGTTCCTTTTTGGAATGGGTGGTCAGGGATGTGTCGGGCCTGGACTCGATCATTCACTATCTGGATGACTACCTCTGCGTGGGGCCGCCTTCCTCTGGTGTGTGTGCGACTCTACTGTCAACGTTGCAGCACATTGCGGGACGTTTTGGCGTGCCCTTGGCGGCTGACAAGACGGAAGGCCCCACGACGGAGATTAGTTTTCTGGGTATAGTGATCGATTCGGAAGTAATGGAGTGCCGTCTTCCCAGGGATAAGCTCGAGGCCTTGAAAGCGGAAGTTAGAGAGTTTCAGGGCTTGCGGAAGGTGCAGCTGAGGACTTTACAGTCACTGCTGGGAAAACTTAATTTTGCCTGTAGGATCATTCCCATGGGCAGAATATTTTGCCGGCGGCTGTCGGCGGCTACGGCGGGGGCAAAGGCCCCCAATCATTTCATTCGTCTGTCTAAGGAGCATCGGGAGGACTTGAAGGTATGGTATGAGTTCCTGTCATCCTACAATGGCAGGTCGATGTGGCAGTCCAGTCCGGTGAGTAACTTCGACGTGGAACTGGTAACGGACGCAGCGGGGTCCACGGGCTATGGGGGCTTTCTTCAAGGGGCGGTGGAGCGCAGAGCCTTGGCCGAAGTCTTGGGTGGAGGCAGGCTTTCTCCGGAACCTGGTGCTGCTGGAGCTTTTTCCGGTGGTGTTAGCCATTGAGCTTTGGGGGGAGGCCTGCAGCAACCTGAAACTCCGGCTGAACTGTGACAACATGGGAGTGGTTCAGGTAGTGAACCGCATGTCCGCGTCGTCACAACCGGTCATTCGGCTCATGCGGCATTTAGTGTTGAGGTGTTTGCAACTGAACATTTTCATTTATGCCGTGCATATCCCGGGCGTCGAGAACACGCTGGCTGATTCATTGTCTCGTTTTCAGTGGGACAAGTTCAGAGAGCTGGCCCCGGCCGCGGAGGCGGTCGGGGTTCCGTGCCCAGGCTGGATTTGGGAGCTGGCGCTGGATTAGCCGCCTCGTGGATTAAGCGGTCCGTTTGCACGGCCACATGGTCGGCCTACGCCAAGGTATGGAAGGAATGGTTGGAGTTGGGTGCCGAAGCTGGGGTCGTGAGCGGGGGGCCAGAGGAGCGGTTGCAGGTGATTTATTTTGTATCTAGGAACATGGAGCTAGGTGTGTCTGTGTCCTCCATTGAGAAAAAGTTGGCGGGTTTAGCGTTCTTTTTTAAACTTATGGGTGGGGTGGATTGGACCAAGGACTTCTGGGTCAGACAGGCAGTGAAGGGCTACAGGAAAGGTCGTAAGGTGCAGGATGCCAGGAGGCCTGTCTCTTTTGCCAATTTGGTAAGTATCAGGGAGGCCTTGGACGGGGTGTGCACGGGGCAGTATGAATGCCTGTTATTCGCGGCGGCTTTCTCGCTGGCATTTTACGGCGCGTTCCGCATCAGTGAATTGGTTAGCCCTTCTCGCATGAGGGCTGGGGGGCTGATGAGGGAAGATGTGTGGATATCGGAGGATAAGGTGGGTATTCGATTGCGCAGATCAAAAACCGACCAGAGTGGCAGGGGGGTGGACGTGGTTCTTTTTTCCCTGCCGGGGGCCAGAGTATGTCCGGTGGCATCGCTCAAGGCATTTTTGGGGGTCAGGCCGGAAGGGGGCGGGCCGTTGCTTAGGCACGAAGATGGGTCTTTCTTGTCAAAGTTCCAATTTGTGGCGGTTTTTCGTAGTTGCTTACAAGAAATGGGCTTGGACAAGTCCGAGTTTTCGTCTCACTCCTTCCGTATCGGGGCGGCTACCGAAGCTGCCAGGTGCGGGATGAACGAGGCGGCAGTACGGAAGATCGGGAGGTGGGAATCACGGAGGTTCCGGTCATACGTGCGGCCTCAGTTGGTGGTTGGTTGATGGGGAAGGGAGTGATGAAATGGGGGGGGGGTTTTTGCTAGGGTTGGTGTCTGTTTGGTGAGCATTGTGGATTGTTATTTCATTTCAGATGGAAGGACTACACGCCTCGTCTGGATTTTCGGACATTCGTACGTTTGCTGGGGGGCAAGAAGGGCTGATGAGAAGCCGGAAGGCAGGCAGCTGGGTATTTCCAGGAAGGAAGCGGTTTTGAGGTGGTTGGGGATACCTGGGATGATGTGGGGTAGGGTGCTACCAGAGGTCGAGAGGTACGCCCGACTGGACAGGCCCCCCGATGTTCTGGTTATACACGCGGGGGGGGAATGATTTTGGTGTGCGGAAAATCAGGGCTCTGATTACGGACATCAAAGCGGACTTTGAGCGGCTGCGTGCGGCTTTTCCGGGGACGGTGCTGGTGTGGTCGGAAATTGTCGCCCGCACACAGTGGCGCAAGGCTCGGGTCAGTTTACAAAGCTCAACAGAGCCAGGACTCGGGTTAACCGGGTGGTGGGTAAATTTTTGGCACGCCTTGGGGGGCTAGTGGTACGCCATCAGGAATTGGAGACTAATGTAGGCATGTATCTGAGGAGGGACGGGGTCCACCTGACTGATGTGGGGATTGCGCTGTGGTCGATGGGGATTCAAGAAGGGATCCAGAGAGCGTTGAGGTTGGGTGGGGGCCCTTAAAGGTGGAGGTGTCATCCTTTCGGGCTGTGGCGGTTAGTTCTGTTGGTCCTTTATGGTGGCAGTAGAAAACGTGTGAAAACGGGGGTGGGGGGCTCATCAATATATTGGGCCCCTTAAAGTGTATCCCAGCGAAAGGTAGTTGGGATACTGTAACGTTTGCACTGCGGGCGGGGGGGTTGTCTCCGAGCGTACTACACGGACTGGAGGCCTAAAAAGTTTAATGTTTGCTCGCAGTGCATTGTTCATCTGGTATATGGTAAAATGGTGGAGAATGGGTGTGCTGCCAGAAAGGACCAACAGAGTGGGGGTTTACTGTATGTCATTTGACGTTGGATATTTACTGTTTCATTTAAGTTGAGTTTTATTGCAATTTATGTTTAATAAAATAGGCTGTTGTGGCCAGTTTACTCCAAAGCAAAGGTGTGGTCTCTTTACTATATAGTAAGTGGGGGACAATTAAGGGGTGGAGTACATGGGGTCTCAATGGTCGAAGGTTATTGTGTCATATCTGGACTACACTAGTCAAGGGAGGCCCGGAGCAAAAGACAGCAAAGACTAGCAGAGGGCCGGGCATGACAGAGTGTCTAGTGACACAGGAAGGGTTAAGCTTAGGGGGGTTGGAGGTAGGAAGAGCAGGATTGGTGTAGAGAGGGGCGGGGGAGTTAGTATTAGCAAGTTCAGAGGAGGAGCAGGATTGGCTGCTGGTGTCAGGGGAGTTACCCTATAAAAGGGTGGGGCGGGGCCAGGCGGGCACTTGCAGTCAGGAGAGCAACGAGGAAGCAGCTTTTCCCACCCTCCCTCCCTTATTGCATTACCAGTTGTTGCCGGTGTTTTTTCTTTTACAGGTACGGTGTTGGACGGTCGTCACGACAGCTGGGTTGGCGGTTAGTTCTGTTGGTCCTTTATGGTGGGCAGTAGAAAACGTGTGAAAACGGGGGTGGGGGGCTCATCAATATATGGGCCCCTTAAAGTGTATCCAGCGAAAGGTTAGTTGGGATACTGTAACGTTTGCACTGCGGGCGGGGGGTTGTCTCCGAGCGTACTACACGGACTGGAGGCCTAAAAAGTTTAATGTTTGCTCGCAGTGCATTGTTCATCTGGTATATGGTAAAATGGTGGAGAATGGGTGTGCTGCCAGAAAGGACCAACAGAGTGGGGGTTTACTGTATGTCATTTGACGTTGGATATTTACTGTTTCATTTAAGTTGGAGTTTTATTGCAATTTATGTTTAATAAAATAGGCTGTTGTGGCCAGTTTACTCCAAAGCAAAGGTGTGGTCTCTTTACTATATAGTAAGTGGGGGACAATTAAGGGGTGGAGTACATGGGGTCTCAATGGTCGAAGGTTATTGTGTCATATCTGGACTACACTAGTCAAGGCTTTATATGTGCTAAAGTGACAGATTAATGGCACTGTCCTGTAGCATATACACTGTGGCCCAGATTCTCGTAGATGGGCGTAATACTGCGGCGGCGTAACGTATTTCATTTACAGGCAAGTGCCTGTAAAGTTGCGGCGGCGCAGCGTAAATCCCCCGGCGCAAGCCTGCCTAATGAGCCGGGTAGGGGGCGTGTATCATTTAAATTAGGCGTGTTCCCGCGCCGAACGTACTGCGCATGCGCCGTCCCTAAAATTTCCCGACATGCATTGCGCTAAATGACGTCGCAAGGACGTCATTGGTTTCAACGTGAACGTAAATGGCGTCCAGCCCCATTCACGGACGACTTACGCAAACGACGTAAATTTTTAAATTTCAACGCGGGAACGTTACGTGCAACTTTACGCATCGCAAATCTAACGTAAACATCGTAATTTCACTGCATCGACCACGCGTACGTTCGGGAATTCGCGTATTTTGCTAATTTGCTTACTCGACGGGGAAAACGACGGAGGCGACACCTAGCTGCAAAAAAAAAATTGCATTTAAGATCGGACAGCGTAAGAGCCTTACGCCTGTCGGATCTAATGGTTATCTATGCGTAACTGATTCTAAGAATCAGTCGCATAGATACGACGGCCCAGATTAGGACTTACGACGGCGCACATTGCGTTGCGCTGTCGTAAGCCCTTTGAGAATTTGGGCCTGTATATATATATATTACTAGCAGACCTTAATTTTTCAATTTTCAACAAGCCACCATATGTGTGTGCTGTTTCCATTAAGGCAATAGTGTTCATCTTGTTCATTATGGCAATAGTGAAAATCACAAGTAAGTTCAGAAACATTGAATACGCCAAAGAATCGCCACTCTAAACCGTGACATCATTTCCACAAAAAGATACAAATCTATTGAATGTGCAAACAGACATTTAAAATAGTTTGGAGTAAATATTGCTACTCTAAACTATGTGATAAATCAATGAGAACAAACAGAGGGAAACAAAGCTGTCCTCACTGTGTGTAACTTAATAGGGTTGTAAGGCCCCTTTCACACAGACGGACCGTTCAGGTCCGCCTGTCAGTTTTGACGGCGGACCTAAACGGCCGCTCCATGCATCTCTATAGAGCGTCGGATGTCAGCGGAGACATGTCCGCTGACATCCGACCCGATCCAATCCGTTAAAAACAGACGTATGGGGATATGTCCCCATACGTCCATGGCGGATCGGGTAAGATCTGATGAAAACGGACATGCTGTCCATTTTCATCAGATCGCTCCATAGGAGACAGCGGCGGCCGACAAGCCCCTCCCCGCTCAGTGAGCAGAGAGGAGCTTGTCATCCATTGGCTCAGTGGAGATCTGCGGACAGATCTCCCGCTGAGCTTGCGGGAGCAGGCGGACTCCATAGCGACGGAGTCTGCCTAGTGTGAAAGGAGCCTAAACCCTTACATATTCTCAGTGAAGTGACTGGCCTCAGGTGATACACAGAGATGAAACAAATGTTCCTACATAAGTTGTACCTGTCTTTCTGCAATCTTCTCTTTAAATCCATGCTACATTTATAAAGCTTGTTTGGGAGTTTAAAAACAAGGGCCAAAGAGCTTAAATTAAACACTACAGATCTCAGCGAGGAGAGTTCTGAAAGCTGATTGGAGGAATGGGACACACCACACAAATTTTTTTTTTTTTATCTGTGTGTGTTTTAGAATGATTTACAGGACAGGTGGCTACAGATAAACAAGTACAACTTATTTTGGAGGCTTTGTTTCACCTCTGTGTTTCACCTGAGGCTAGTTATTTCACTGGGTATATGTAAGGGTTTACAACGACTTTAATTATGAGAACAGTGTCCTACATTGCTAGGTAATAAGCCATGCCCCTCAAGTGTATAGCAGTATTTTTTTTATTTTATTGTTTTTGGAGAAAAGGGGACAGATGCTTCCAACAAGTAACCATTGCAAAAACAACATTAGGAAATCATTCTTAATTAGTATTTTTGTTAAAATTGTATTTTTGTTAAAATACTATTTTTTTTGTTTTATTTTTCTGTATGTACCCTGCATTTTACATCACTACCACCAACTTTATCTCCTAATTAAGAATGATTTCCTAATTATATTAAATTAATAATTAAATAATTAATAACAATTAATAATTAAATTATATGTAACCTGAAAATATAAAGAATGATATATGTATTACAGAATTATGTCAAAGATCAGATAATATAATTTGTGAGGGTCTTGAAATGCAAAATATCTCTTGGGCAACAGACTCAACTAATAAATAAATTAAACCATCTTACAACTTATTGCATTATTGTACACCTTGTGAGAAATAAGGGTCCTAAGATAAAGTGCATCAGCAGTGAAATCCACTTGGGAGATAACAAGTTAACAAAAATATGTCCAATTTAAAGATACAAAGTCCATTAGGGTATAACAAGAAACAACAGGAATATTTCAGCTTTCTGATTAATATGTTTACAACAAACACTTTGTGGCTTCATCCCAAACAAGAGATACTCAATAGATCAGGTGCAAGGAGTTTGACCTCCTGTTAACACTTCAGATTCTCAGTTGAGCCTCTGCACCCTGTTTAACACTCCTATGGGCTCCTAGCAGATTTGGCAAAAAAACACAGGGACTCTTTGGCCCAGATTCTCGTAGATGGGCGTAAATTTGGGCGGGCGTAACGTATCTGATATACGTTACGCCGCCGCAAGTTTTTCAGGCAAGTGCTTTATTCACAAAGCATTGTCAGGCAAGTGCTTTATTCACAAAGCACTTGCGTGTAAAGTTGCGGCGGCGTAACGTAAATCACCCGGCGGAATTCAAATTCGGCAGGTAGGGGGCGTGTATCATTTAAATGAAGCACGTCCCTGCGCCGAACGAACTGCGCATGCACCGTCCCTAAAAAATCCCAGCGTGCATTGCTCTAAATGACGTCGCAAGGACAATCATTGGTTTTGACGTGGACGTAAATTACGTCCAGCACCATTAACGGACGACTTACGCAAACAACGTAACTTTTTAAATTTTCGCCGCGGGAACGACGGCCATACTTAACATTGACTGCGCCTCATAGACCCAGGGGCAACTTTACGCCGGGAAAACGTTAGGGAATTCGCGTATCTAGCTTATTTGCATACTCGATGGGGAAATCGACGGAAGCGCCACCTAGCGGACAAAAAAAATTGCAGTTAAGATCCGACGGCGTAAGAGACTTACGCCTGTCGGATCTAAGGGATATCTATGCGTAACTGATTCTAAGAATCAGTCGCATAGATACGACGGCGCTAGGCAGAGATACAACGGCGTATCTGGAGATGCGCCGTCGTATCTCTTTTGAGAATCTGGCCCTTTGTTTCTATATTCTGCAACATCTGTTCATTCCAAAAACCATCAGAGCCTTGGTAGTCCATAGACTCTGTCTACCACCACCCAGCGGTAATTTAGGTTAGTTGTCTGAATGCATAAATTAGATTATCACATGTAACACTAAATTAAATTAATCTACAAAATCAACAAAAAAATAAAATTGTATACGTTACTTTTTTGTCCTTTTGTAAATTTGAAGAATAATTGCGGGCAATCAAAACATTTGTCTGTATTGCAATTGCTTTTTTTTTTTCTTTTAAAGTTAAAGAAGTTATGATAAGGCTGTCTCGGGGGAAATAAACTGTTCAGTCTATTCTTTTAAAGGGTCCAAACTGTTATGTATTTTGGTTGGCACAGGTCTTCTATGATTTTTCATGTAAAGAAAACAACATATTTCATCCTAAAACCTCATCCATTGAATCTTCTAGGTTTTACATAGGAGGACAGTTAGAATTAGCATTTGAATTGTGCGCTGTTATTGGAGTTTTGGGTTATCTCCATATAACTTCACAAGTCTGCAAGCGTTCTAAGTATACAAATGTGATAAGTATTCAAGTAAATGAGTGATACATCGGTACCACTTTTATCTGCCAATTTTTAATAAAACGTTGATTCTTTTGTACTGAGTATTAATTTATAAAAGGTCAGTGGGGGCACCAAATTCCACCACATAAGAGATCAATAGGGGTGTCAGCCCCAAACATTTAAAAGGTATTGGGGGGAAACAAGAAACTCTTTCTTCCTTCAGTGATATATAGGCCAGTGATGCTCTTCTCTTGTGTATGTCCAAAAGATTCTGTCATCTCCATTTATGGTTCAATCAACATGGGAATTGTAGGGTTAGCAGTATGTCCCGCTTACAAACATTGTATGATCAGAACAGTTGTGCTCTCTCTTTCTGGGTGTTAAAATGGGACCAAAGTAAATAATGATGTAATTAACCTGATTTTACACTATGTAAGAAGATAGCCTACATCAGCTAACATTGAAACCATCCTAGTTGGATGATCAAAATAATTTACAATTACATTGGCACTACCAGCTGGTTTTATAATGATACTAAGGTTCTCTTGTTTTCTGATTGCCAAAGGGTACCTTTAAGTTGTCTGCTAGCTTTGGGAAGAGAAGGGACCAGGTTTGCCATCAGATAGCAGTTTCCTTGTTCTATATCTGAAGCAAAAGAATGGTCCTCATGTGCAAATTTTACACAATTGGAGATGTTGTACATGCACATTTCTCTTCATCTGCATTATTGAAGATGTCAGGGGGGAAACAAGATACTCATTATTTCTTCAGTGATATACAGGCAAATGTTCTATTTTACTTGGATATGTCCTGAAAGGCCTGACCTTTCAATCAACATTGAATAGGCGGGGGTTAGCACAATTTCATACTTGTGTATACAATAGCATCAGTAACGCTATGCTGTCCTTCCTTGGGTAACAATACATACACTAGTGCATATAATAATAATTTTGCCATTATCCTGATTTACACAATCTCAGAAATTAGCTTGGATAGTACATTGTACACAAGGTCTTAACCTCACTTATTGAAGCAACAGGCATTGCAAACGTCCCAGTTCAATATTCAAAATAATTGAGTACTACCTTGGCATCACATTCAATATTCAGTTGTTTAATACTACTCTGGTCCTCTTATAAGGATCTGAATGGCAAAACTGTTTATATTGGGGATTAGAATATTATCTCACAACCGTGTTATGTCTTAATGCACAGATGCATGCAGAGAAAATCATTATGCACTTTCCCAAAAACACACCTTGACGATCAACTGACTTCTATATGCTTGAAAGGTGCTGAAAAGACAGGGTGGGCTTTGCTCTCCTTCAAAATATGAGTAGTATTGTACAGTATGTTACCAGTGCAAGATCATTTTTAATAAGGAGTTCTTCACTGAAGAATCTTAACCTTTTGAGGAAACAATTGCAACTCAGAAAACTCTCAAAAAAACTCCCAAAAATTATTCAATTTGAACAGAAGGAATCAACAGTCAAATAATAGTATTTCTGAATATAATGCAGAGCCTGTCAGTGGATTGTAATTTTGGCAGCAGTTTGGAATCTGAATTAAGAGACAGACTGATACACGGTGTGACAATAGAAACCCTATAAAGACGTTTGTTAGCAAAGCAGAGTTGGACTGTTGCCATTACTCAGGAGGAAAGACAAACTAAGCAAACAGGAACCCTGGCCTCATTCCAGAGTACTTGATCAAGTTAATCAGAAATTAAAGTTGTTGTGTACAAAATGCAGAGTGTTGTCATTCTAGTAAGTTATATTTAAACATGGATTTCTGGAAAGTTACTCCAAGTTAGGAACTTTTCAAGCTGATTTGTGGATACCCACATATTGTTTCCTTATGTTTCTGTACACAACAATCTGGTCTCTCTCATTTTATCATAAAATCCAGGTTTATTTACATGGACGCACATTTATTCACTAATGGGAACTTTATCCAGTGTGCTTTCTATGCGCCATATGTTTTGGAATTATGAGGGCATAGGGGGGAATAGAGGGACTCATAAACCTCACAGTTTATAAACTATTCTTGATAATTTAGGAGACATTATATGTAATATATTTCATAGCTGTTAATATTTGTGTGTAGTAATCCTTGGCCAAGTAATCAGGCATTTATATACAAAAAATTGAAATGCATGTCAGGTTCTGGTCAGAGATACATGGAGTGTGATATTCTGTTTTAACAAATGCGACATACAGTACCAAGGTGTCTTAATATGCATTGTAAGTATAAAATATCAAAATGGAGGCGCATTTGCAAATATATTAATTTCTAACTTGGGGTATACCTTTTTGGGGAGGAAGGAGGGAGGGGGTTAATGATCCATTGTAGACCATTGTTCTTTTCCTTTCTTTGTGTTACACTCTTGGTCATATATGGATAATGTACAATCAGAGATTACAACTCAGTTAAGAGCCTGTGAAAAAATGTCCACATAAAACTCATAAAGTTGCACATAAATTGCACATAAAGTAGGGAAACAATCTCTCCTAATAATAATCCAGATCTTGTAAATAATGTAGAAGCAAATTCCAAAAGACCATTGAAGTACATTTATTTGATATGTGAAGAAAGAATCAGTGCACTCCAATTGATTTACAGCCAGACAAATTAAATTGCTGTAGTGAATAGAACAGATTATGCCACTTGCCAGGAATCTAGAACATCAAATATCACCAGCACATCATAAGCCTCGTACAGACGGACGGACTGTCCGCTGAAAATGGTCCGCCGGACCGTTTTCAGCGGACATGTCCGCCCGGAGATTTCTGTCTGATGGTTGTTCACACCATCAGACAGAAATCCGCGCGTACACGATACGCGGTGACGTGGCTGCGCCGTCGCCGCGACGATGACGCGGTGACGTGCGCGGTCCTGGAAGTTTAATGCTTCCACACATGCGTCAAATCACTTCGACGCATGCGAGGGATGGCGACCGATCGGACATGTACGGTGAGTCTGTACAGACGACCAAACATGTCTGACAGGCTTCCAGCGGACATGTTTCTTAGCATGCTAAGAAACATTTGTCCGCCGGAAAACGGTCGGCTGGACATTTGTCCTGGAAACCTGTCCGGTCGGCCGTACACACGACCGAACATGTCTGCTGAAACTGGTCCGCGGACCAGTTTCAGCAGACATGTTCGGTCGTGTGTACGAGGCCATAGGTTTATTTTCACAGTGTTAGCAATGATTTAGAGGACTTCATCAGGAAGCACGTAAGGCACTTCATTTGGAAACCCATTCATTGGTAAAACAGGAGAAATTGAAAGAAACATATTATTGCCATAAAACCAGAAAAAAAGGTCATAATGTACTTATTCTGCTCCAAATGACATGCAATAATGGTGGGCAATGTTTACAGCAGCAGGTCTAGCATTGTCCAGCGTATAAATTCAAAACGTTCCTCACCTTAGATGCATATGGGCTCTATCACCTCCCCTATGAAATCCGGGAACCTGTTCTCAAACTTGTCCCCTAAGTGCATGAATCTAATGAGCACCTATTCGCAAAGTCCATAGCCACTGGTTTACCAGAACCCAGTTCTTTGTTCTTACATTTAGCTTCATGTGCCAGCCAGATGTTTGAACAATGTTTTCCCATATACCGTATTTATCGGCGTATATTGCGCACTTTTTTGCCCTGAAAATCAGGGCAAAATCGTGGGTGCGCGATATACGCGCCGAGTTTTGAATACTGCGCCGACATATACCGAGCGCAGTACACTCGGGTATAGTTGGCCAGTCTCGGCTTCTTCCGCGGTCACGTCCTGGACGTACAGGACGTGAGCGCTACAGTTGCCAAGCCTGCCCGAGTGTACTGCGCTCGGTATATGCTGGCGCAGTATTCAAAACTTGGCGCGGGAAACGAGCGGGGAGGACACGAGGATGCCGCAGAAGGACGCCGGACCCGCCGAAGAGGACACCGGACCCGCCGCAGAAGGACACCGAAGCCGCAGAAGGACACCCGAAGCCGCAGAAGGACGCCGGACCCGCCGAAGAGGACACCCGAAGCCGCAGAAGGACGCCGGACCCGACGGGGCCGCCGATGGACGCCACGCAAGACACCAAAACTGTAAGTACAAAAATAACTTTTTTTCCACAGGATTGGGGGATTGTAGATAAATACCATAATAAATACATGGAGAAGGCCTTTGTACGAGTCACATGTAAAATATTTTTCCCCAAATTACTGGAATTTCAGGGTTTATTACAATATCTGCAATTCCAATCTTGCTGGAAAACGTAGAGTTTTTTTTATATATTTATGGACCGTATCAGTTTGTACCAGTTGAGATTGCATGGTCTTTTTAGTTTTAAATACCTCTAGAAGGGTCAGTTTTACACATTGATGTAAAGAGCTATCTGCCTGAAAGATATTCAAATTATTCAACAAAGCATGTGTAAGTGCCAGTTCACACAGGGATGTCCTGTCAGGCGACTTGTCAGCCTGACAAGTCGTGCTCCATTTAGTACAATGGAACCGTTCTAAAAGGAGCGACTCAAGTCTTAGAAATGTAGAAAAGCGTTCCTGTACTACTTTGGGGCGACTTCAGAGTGGCTTGCATTGACTTCTATACAGAAGTAATTTTGCAAGCCACGTTGAAGTGCCACTGTTTGGGACGGCTTCAGAGTCGAATGAGAGTCAGGCGACTTTGAAGCCACCCCTGTGTGAACTGACACTCAGTATACTCTGATGATCTACTCTACTCTTATAATCTCATACATTTTTGAAACATATAAAAGGGTTTGACCTCATTGTCATCCCCATCAGAGAATATTCTAAATACTTGCAGATGCTGTGAAATAAGCAGAATTGTATTTATGTACCTAGGGTGTATTCTCCTATAATGGAGTAATGTTTTATGGTCAGTGGGTTTAGTGAACAGATATGTCACCCATCACCCTTCACTGAAGCACACAACAACATTTAGTAACTGGAACCAAGTGTAGAACCATCCAAATTTAAGATGATTCCAAGAAATATAAAGTTAAATCCAACAAACTGTTAACTCATTTGAAGAACCTTCTCAGATCATAAGTACATCATCAATATATATTTTCCACAATGCTGAGGAAAAAATATGCTTTTCTTCTAGGCATCACTGTTTGCCTGATGAAGTAGCTTAGTCCTCTGAAATGTCACTTGCATTATGAACAGTAAATGGTCTCTTGAGTACACTCATTAGAGTCCCCTTCAACTCTCCCAAATTTTTAATTGGGTGTGGAGAAGAAGGCAAAAACAGGGTACCAGTTAGTTTAGACCTTCTCAATTGTGTTAGCATAAATAGTCTGCCTACAAGTATTGACTTCTGTGGGACACAAACAATAATTCTAAAAACGCCAAAAAGAAACCTTTGTGTTCGTCTGAGCACTAATACACGGCCCAACAAGAATTATCTTGCATTTGTGGCTGTGTGTGGGGAAGAGATAAGCTGGGGCGTGTTATTTGGATACATATATATCTTTTGTGGCCTAAGGATGAGCTTGGGCGTGTTATTTGGCTATACCATATTTATCGGCGTATAACACGCACCTTCACTTTAAGAGGAAAGTTTCAGGAAAAAATGTAAATTTGAAAAAATAATGGTCAGTGCCCATCAATGCAGCCTCATCATTGCAATCAATGCAGCCTTACCATTGCAATCAATGCAGCCTTATCATTGCAATCAATGCAGCCTCACCACTGCCATGAATGCAGCCTCACCATTGCTATGAATGCAAAAGGGTGCAACAAGTGTAAAATTAATGTCCAAAATTAAGCATTAATATTACATTTTAAAATTGGCCATTTTCCTGATGACGGGAGGATCGCGAAATGCATAGAAAATTGACACAGCACGTCTGACACTGGAGCTGTATGTTTTCCAATTGAAACAGCTGAGACGCATTCCGTGGATTGTATCGATCACTCTCGGTGACAAGCCCGACCGCTGCCTCCCCTCAAGCTGTGTGTAAACCTGCCTGTTTACACCAAGTTATTGGCGCCGCATCCTATATTTCTATTATTGCCATGAATGCAGCCTCACCATTGCAATCAATGCAACCTTATTATTGCAATTACAGTTTTTCTCCATTGTTTTGGCTCATTTCTTGAAACAGAAATTACATTCTCAAAACAACATGGACAAATCTCCAAACCACTTCGCAATTGTTCACAACTGAATTGAATTTCTCATTCATTTCATCAAATTGCAAATGTCTCAGTACATGTCTCACTGTCTCAGTACATCTTTCAAATGATTAAGTACAAGTAGCCTACATTTAGCACAATTTCCAATTGAATAGATCTTGCTGATCTAAACTGATTGTCATTTCTTCAGTCTAATGGTCGTTCTCTCCAAAACGTGTCAGCATAATTTCATTGTTTAAGTCATCACATGCACAATAGTCTGTTCAATTGTCAAAATTATTCAGGAACATAATACCATGAATACCATATATGAATCTCTTGGAACATTTGATAAAATTATTACAGCAATTGACAGTTGGGTGCAACTAGAACTTGACTAACGAAGGAGGAGTTTGAGTTGGTCTCAGATAACCAATCAAACAATATGTTTAATTACTGTACCTGACAGGTGCTGTCCATGATTGTGAATGCTGTCAAACATGTATATATAGAGCTTGACCATGCAAGACCAGTACAATTTCTGAACATGGAGTCACCTGGCCAAGTAAATGAACAATGGCAACTGTCTGCTCGAGAAAGAAGAAGAGGAGGAGGAGTAAGGGTGCGTGGTGGTGGAATAGGGGGAAGAGGCCCGAGGAGCACGAAGACACCATGCTGTCCCTGAAGAAATTCGGGCCACTATTATAGACCATGTCATCAACCATGGCCTCACAATCAATGATGGAATTACATAATGTATAGGACAGGACACTGTGCATAGAGCAACAAATATGTTTATTCATTTACATATTCATTTAGTGTGTATGTGTGATAGGCCTACAGTATAACAGTATCTTACCTCAGTGGGATGTTACGTATGATACTAACAATGACAAAAAATATATTGTAGAAAATAAACTATGGAATAGTATGTGAGAGAGAAAAAGTGCAGCGCTAAATATTGAGTGAAGGAATTCAAACAATACGGTAAGTAGTACAATTCGGTGAAACAATTCAATTAGAATTGGACCCAGAAGACACTCACCAGATGATATGGTGAGTGAAAAAAAAAATATATATAACTGAAACAATGTAATAGTGTGGAAAGCCACTAGGAGGTGGTGTTCCTGTAGGAAATGTGTGCAACACACTAGAGTGGGTGATGTGACACCTGTAGGTGATAACAAATGGGGTGAACCAATCACAAAGTCCAAGCAAAAAATGTATATATATAGCAATGCGATATCGGACCGATATGTACAGTCTTTGAGAGATGGAATTGGTCGGAAATTCTTATGAAGGAAAAACAAAACGGCCACTCAAAAAGAACTGATGTAAGATTGTCCTCTCTGGTATGCCGATCAGACGATCAGTGTGGATGGTGAAAACCTCAGCAACGATTCACAGTGATATCCAAAAAGATAAATAAATGGATACTCTTACCAAAATATGTGGACATACACGTCAGCGACTGTATGTCGATCAGGCATGCACGAACTCTTAGGAAAAGGTGGTGTTGACGGGAAACGTTCCAATATGTCAAACTTTAATCCCCGGGAGTCGGTAGAATCCGAGCGGCAGAAAAACAAATCTTGCAGGAGAGATTCACAACCAAATCTTGCAGGAGAAGTTCACAAGCATAAATATGCAGTGAGCGAAGCCGTCACGGAATCATGTAAAGAAAAAAGTGACTCACATGGTGCGGTAAATCCTTAAAAAAGCCTTTTATTTAGGCATGGAAGGCAAGCAAATAAAACAGAAAACTGGATACAAAACATATAAAAAATTGGTAGATAAAAAATAGTACAAGCCGGATCAAGGGCAAGTACAAGTGATCACGTATTTAAAAATGGCGTCTTGAGCAGGTAGCGTATGGGCTATGTACCCGACATGTTTCGAGCAAAAGAGCTCTTCAACTGGGGCATATCCCATACAAGTGCCAAACGCCATCTATTTATGCCTTACAAAATGAAGCAATGATGACACCATGCCTGGAACAGCTGAGACAGCTGGGGGGGGTTAACCAATCACAGACCTCTTCATCTAATACCGCCCACTGCTGTCAGCAAAGGACGTTATGCAGTGTGCAGAGCTGTTTCCTGTATGGCTATAGTGCTGGGGGGGGGGGTGTAACCAATCACAGACCTCTTCATCTAATACCGCCCACTGCTGTCAGCAAAGGACGTTATGCAGTGTGCAGAGCTGTTTCCTGTATGGCTATAGTGAACCACCATTGGTTGCCTAAGCGTCCAGGTGGGGCACGTTGCGTGTCATTTCCGCCCCCAGCACAGCACATAGCGTCTGTCACTTCCGCCCATAACACAGCACCTGGCGCGTCATAACCGCGTCATGTCCGCCCTTGATGGAGCTGGGAATGCGGCAATCAGGAAGTCATACAAACTATTGTACGCATTGAGGGCGCAATGTCTGTGTAGTCCAAGACACACACGCGCGTCGCCACGGGAACCGCGGAGACGCGACGTGTAATACAGCCAAGTTTGCCCCTAGTTTGG
This sequence comes from Rana temporaria, assembly GCF_905171775.1. Lineage (NCBI taxonomy): Eukaryota > Metazoa > Chordata > Amphibia > Anura > Ranidae > Rana > Rana temporaria. The sequence continues at coordinate 349,160,212 of NC_053492.1, forward strand.
CGAACTTGTACATGGCCCAATGGGAGGAGGATGTCGTCTATGCCCTCCACCGCCCTGAGGTCCTGTTATGGGCCAGGTACATAGACGACATCCTCCTCCTGTGGCACGGCGACGAGGAATCCCTCCATGAATTCATGGTCACCATTAATGACAATGGGATGGGCATTGTTCTCACATACGATCTCAGCCACAGCCTTATACACTTTCTTGACCTTGAAATTTCAGTGGACAACAACCAATTGGTTACTAAAACATTTTTTAAGCCAACGGATCGGAATGGGTATATCCCCACCGACAGCTGCCACTACAGCTCTTGGCTGAAGTCTATACCCTTCAGCCAATTGCTTCGTATTAGAAGGAACTGCACCAACTTGTCTGATTTTGTCACACAAGCTGAGTCCCTAAAGGTCAAATTTGTTGAAAAAGGCTATTCACCGGCCAAAGTGGATGAGGATATCGATCGAGTCTTTAAGACTGATAGAAATTCTCTCATTGTAGAAAAACCAAAACGCCCCCCAGATGACAGATTCAAATGGGCTTTTACCACCCAGTATTCGGTTCAACATAAACGGATTAAGAGTATACTTAACCAACATTGGAATGTATTGAAGAGCGATTCCCTTCTAGGTCCTGTACTTCCTGATAGACCTGGAGTAGTATTTAGAGGAGTCATGGCATTGAGGAACAAGCTTGCGCCTAATGTATCAGACCCTCCCATTAAACCATCATTCTTCCCAGAAATGAAAGGTTTTCATGCATGTAGGGCCGAGTACTCACGGCAGGACATGTCCGATGAAAACGGTCTGCAGACCGTTTCCATCGGACATGTCTGGCCGGGGACTGCCCGGGGACTTCTGTTCGATGGCTATACACACCATCGAACAGAAGCCCGCGCGTAAACATTACGCGGGGCGTGTCCGCGGTGTCGCCGCGTCGATGACGTGGTGTCGCCGCGACAATGACGCGGCGACGTGGGCGGGCCGCCTTAAAAATGCTTCCACGCATGCGTCGAAGTCATTCGACGCATGCGAGGGATGCGGGCGGCAGGACATGTACGGTAGGTCTGTACAGACGACCGTACATGTCCGGGCGGACAGGTTTCCAGCGGACTGTTTTAAAACAAGTCCGGGAAACAGTTGTCCGCTGGAAACCTGTCCGATCCGTCCCAAAATGGTCCGCTCGGGCCAACACACGGCCAAACATGTCTGCTGAAACTGGTCTGCGGACCAGTTTCAGCAGACATGTTTGGTCGTGAGTACGGGGCCTCGGAGATGCAATGTCTGCCTTTTGAATGTGTTTACCAGCAGAAGGATAGACAGTTTTACATCTACGGTGACATCCACTATTTATCACATGAGGGATTTTGTAACCTGCGACACACGTTATGTCGTTTACCTTCTTACTTGTCCATGTAAGAAACAATACGTGGGCAGGACTATACGTACGTTTGCTATTAGAGTAAATGAACATATAACACGGATTAGATTAGGTAAAACTAATCACAGTGTGCCCAAACATTACCTGGAACATCACCACAAAAAACCAGAGGGGACAAGCTTCCAGATCATTGGAAAATGTACCCCCCATTGGAGGGGCGAATCCAAGATCAGGGGCGTGTCCCAGCTCGAGATGTTCTGTATATTACGGTTACGTTTTTTTTTCCCCCCATGGACTCAATATAGAGTGGGATATCAATGCCTTCATTACTGTAATAAATCATAGTTTTGCATTGTATTCTTATCCCCCTTTTTTGACTAGGGTACGGTTTCACATTTCCCCTAGTGTATAAGTTTAGTCATCCATCCTCCTGCATTTGCATAGCAAGTCGATGTATGGTTTTATTAATTATCTTTTTATTTACAGTGTTTGTTTATTCACAAAGGTTTTAATTATTGTATTACATATAGATTGTTAATAATAGCAATGATGCCGCACAGCCTTTATGTACCCAGCTTTAATTGGCCTGGGCACGCGTAGGTCATTTCCCTTCAAACTGTAGGTCGGATGTCCACGATTGCTTTGATCTGCTTATGCGGGCCAATGGCATACATGGAACGCACTGTGAGGGCGCAGCGTGATGACATCACGACGCCGACCTGCATACACGATATGCTGACCTCTCCTGTGATTGGCCGTATTGTCTTCCCTGCCATTGGCCGGTTCGCTGGTCTGCGTTCCAGCGCGGCGCGCACATGTGTCACGTGTATTACACGTCGTGTCTCCGCGGTTCCCGTGGCGATGCGCGTGTGTGTCTTGGACTACACAGACATTGCGCCCTCAATGCGTGCAATAGTTTGTATGACTTCCTGATTGCCGCATTCCCAGCTCCATCAAGGGCGGACATGACGCGGTTATGACGCGCCAGGTGCTGTGTTATGGGCGGAAGTGACAGACGCTATGTGCTGTGCTGGGGGCGGAAATGACATGCAACGTGCCCCGCCTGGACGCTTAGGCAACCAATGGTGGTTCACTATAGCCATACAGGAAACAGCTCTGCACACTGCATAACGTCCTTTGCTGACAGCAGTGGGCGGTATTAGATGAAGAGGTCTGTGATTGGTTACACCCCCCCCCAGCACTATAGCCATACAGGAAACAGCTCTGCACACTGCATAACGTCCTTTGCTGACAGCAGTGGGCGGTATTAGATGAAGAGGTCTGTGATTGGTTAACCCCCCCAGCTGTCTCAGCTGTTCAAGGCATGGTGTCATCATTGCTTCATTTTGTAAGGCATAAATAGATGGCGTTTGGCACTTGTATGGGATATGCCCCAGTTGAAGAGCTCTTTTGCTCGAAACATGTCGGGTACATAGCCCATACGCTACCTGCTCAAGATGCCATTTTTAAATACGTGATCACTTGTACTTGCCCTTGATCCGGCTTGTACTATTTTTTATCTACCAATTTTTTATATGTTTTGTATCCAGTTTTCTGTTTTATTTGCTTGCCTTCCAGGCCTAAATAAAAGACTTTTTTAAGGATTTACCGCACCATGTGAGTCACTTTTTTCTTTACATGATTCCGTGACGGCTTCGCTCACTGCATATTTATGCTTGTGAACTTCTCCTGCAAGATTTGGTTGTGAATCTCTCCTGCAAGATTTGTTTTTCTGCCGCTCGGATTCTACCGACTCCCGGGGATTAAAGTTTGACATATTGGAACGTTTCCCGTCAACACCACCTTTTCCTAGGAGTTCGTGCATGCCTGATCGACATACCGTCGCTGACGTGTATGTCCACATATTCTGGTAAGAGTATCCATTTATTTATCTTTTTGGATATCACTGTGAATCGTTGCTGAGGTTTTCACCATCCACACTGATCGTCTGATCGGCATACCAGAGAGGACAATCTTGCATCAGTTCTTTTTGAGTGGCCGTTTTGTTTTTCCTTCATAAGAATTTCCGACCAATTCCATCTCTCAAAGACTGTACATATCGGTCCGATATCACATTGCTATATATATACATTTTTTGCTTGGACTTTGTGATTGGTTCACCCCATTTGTTATCACCTACAGGTGTCACATCACCCACTCTAGTGTGTTGCACACATTTCCTACAGGAACACCACCTCCTAGTGGCTTTCCACACTATTACATTGTTTCTGTTATATATATATATTTTTTTTTTTTCACTCACCATATCATCTGGTGAGTCTTCTGGGTCCAATTCTAATTGAATTGTTTCACCGAATTGTACTACTTACCGTATTGTTTGAATTCCTTCACTCAATATTTAGCGCTGCACTTTTTCTTTCTCACCTTCTGTACACAACATTGTTTTTTGTTGGTGCTGGCCGCTACAGGTTTCACATTATTTATGTTTAGCGAAATTTTTCCACCAATTTTAATTTTTTATGGAATAGTATGGAATAGTTTATTTTATACAATATTGATGATAAAGTTTACAGTAGTATTCCAGTATTCCAGTAAAATCTGCAGCTTACTGTATGATGCAATTATCATTATAATCCTTATTTTGAAGAATATAACATACTATACAGTAAGAAAAACGGTCAATAATGGCATTGGAAGGAAACAAGGCCTCTCACACACTCGTGTATCTGGATGAGGCTGGCTTTACACTAACCTGGCCAAGGGCCGAAGAAGTGGCCATAATCTTATTGGCCACCGGGCCACGGTGGATGTCCCAGGCCAGCGAGGGGGCAATATAACTATGTGTGCTGCCATTTCTGAGAATGGTGTGGCCACTCACATCCCCAGGCTTGGCCCATACAATACACAGAAGCTCCTCATCTTCTTGGACCACCTTCATTTGGATTTGATCCCTGAAAATGAGAGAGGTCTCATAGGTCCTCACCTAGCACAATATATAATTGTATGGGACAATGTAAATTTCCACCGTGGCCCGCTTATCAGGACCTGGTTCACTGCTCATCCAAGGATGGATATGGTGTTCCTACCACCTTACTCTCCTTACCTCAATCCTAGTGAGGATGTTTTCTCCACTTGGAGGTGGAGAGTGTATGAGCATTGGGCTCAAGATCAGAGGTCCCTGCTCCATGCAATGGATGCTGCATGTGAGGATATTACAGGAGATCAGTGTAGGGGATGGTTGCGACATGCACACCATTTCTTCCCTTGTTGCACCGCAAGGGAGGATATACGCTGTGATGTTGATGAAAATCTGTGGCCAGACAGACAGCAGCGTGTGGATGGGCAGGAGGGTGAGGGCAGTGCCCAGGAGAGGGAGGGTGAGGACAGCGACCAGTGAAGAGATGTTACAGTAGTTGTAAAACTCCAGCTTTAGTTACAGCATTGTAGGCTAAATTTAATTTTCCTTGTTTTATGTTTGTGTGTTTATATTTCCGTATATTATGCTGTATACAATTATGCTGTTTTCTTTTTACTCTGATGTATGGAAGTTACTTTGTGTGTGAATGATAATGGTTACAATACTGTAAATTAATTTTTCCTTGGCAGTATGAGTGCAATGTGTGATGTCAAAGTGAAATTTAGAAAAATTCAGCGCTGGGAAATAACAATCAATAAAAAATAAATATATATGCGAGCCAGCACTGTGAATGTATTCATAAAACAATTCCCAAAGTGTAAAAAAGAAGAAAAGTGCAGCGCAAAATTACAAGTAAATAAAGTAAATAACAATAATGTCCAAGTGTATAATATAATGTCCTTAAATAAAAGCAAACAAATCCGGCAGGGGTGAGAGTGAAGAGGAGGCACCAGAGGAAAATCCACCACCAAGGTAAAGATGGACTCTCACCTCATTGCTTCGACCCATATAGAGTCACAAAGCATATCAGCATCCAAATCTCAGTGAGGACCGGCCTCCAGCTTTATCACCATATCACATAGATATCCGCAGATCACCATAAAAGAAAACACAAAGATCTAAGTGCTCTCTGTATGTACCAGTGAATTTAATAAGGAAAAATGGTACACTTACATTTAAAATCACTCAAGGCCGAGTGCAAGCAAAAAAGCATGTACAGCAAATGCCAAACACAGCAGCGATGATCGAGGGTGAGTTTGATTTAAATTGTTTCATTTCTAACCGTTAATTAATTAATTTTTCAGGTCCTGTCTTAGTGATTTTTGTATTGATGTATCTCTGTTTCAATTGGTTTAAATTATTGCTATGAGTCACTGTGAAGTGACGATGATCGAGGCTGACGTCCGCTTTTTTATTGAATTTTTTAATATATTTATATATGAATTTTTATATATATATATTGTATATATATATTTTATTTTTATATGAATTTTTATATATATTTTAATATATTTAGCTGGTTTCTCTGTATATTTTTAAGATTTTTTTAAATTTTATTATACGGGGATTGCATATAGTTTCCTTATATTCAGCTAATTAATTTATTTGTGAGAGGTATTGGATATTCACTGTTTGGTTTTTTCCTTTTTCCATTCAGTTCTTTGTCCAGTTGTATTTTTGCCTCTTTCTCTGTATATTGCAGACTTGGTGCTTTGTCCCGGATGTTGAATTCCAGTTTAGGCTCCCTATTGGTCACATCCTGAGACTTTTTTGATTGGCTGCCGAATCTCTATAGAGTTAACATTACGGCCTTTGCCCCGGATGTTGTTGGTCATTTAGTTATTCTATTGGCCGCATTCGCGAGGAATCTGATTGGCCGGCGATTCTCTGCATTTGATTACTGTGCGGCCTCTGCCCCGGATGTTGTTGGCCATCGAGTATTCCCATTGGCCGCATCCGCGAGCGCTCTGATTGGCCGCTCAGTTACGTTTTTTATTATATATTTTATGCTACTGGGGACGTCCGGCGTTCTCTCTCACCCGACGCTGAGGAAGTCCCGCCCACGGGACGTAACGCGTACGAAGGGGGAGGAGTTACGCACGGACGTCACCCTCGATCATCGCTGCTGTGTTTGGCATTTGCTGTACATGCTTTTTTGCTTGCACTCGGCCTTGAGTGATTTTAAATGTAAGTGTACCATTTTTCCTTATTAAATTCACCGGTACATACAGAGAGCACTTAGATCTTTGTGTTTTCTTTTATGGTGATCTGCGGATATCTATGTGATATGGTGATAAAGCTGGAGGCCGGTCCTGACTGAGATTTGGATGCTGATATGCTTTGTGACTCTATATGGGTCGAAGCAATGAGGTGAGAGTCCATCTTTACCTTGGTGGTGGATTTTCCTCTGGTGCCTCCTCTTCACTCTCACCCCTGCCGGATTTGTTTGCTTTTATTTAAGGACATTATATTATACACTTGGACATTATTGTTATTTACTTTATTTACTTGTAATTTTGCGCTGCACTTTTCTTCTTTTTTACACAATGTGTGATGTCAAACCTTGGAGGAGACTCTTATCCTAAAATCTTTTTTTTTTTTTTTTTTCAGTTTTATACACAATTGTATTCAATTAGCTAGACAAAAACTGTACAGTAACCATTGTCAATGAAGGACTGGGCTAAGACTGAAAGGTGGACATGAGGGATATTTCAATGGTCCTCTGCCATAGAGACAAAACATCTAAACATTTTGACTTGCAGTGCTTACACAATGCCAAGGGAATGAAGCATTTTGGGGGAAGTGACTATTTGAATGAGAAAGAAATGTAGTTTTGACACATAAGTGAACTGTTTTGGGAAAGATATGAGCTTTTGAAGGTGAACCATGGTGTTGTGCTGAACCATCCAGGTTATTTTGGCAAAAGTACCAAGAGAGCTGAGAACGTCCGGTCTGTATCAAGAAATGAGCCAAAGCAATTGAGAAGAATATTTGCCATTTTGAGGGCACTGACTCTTTATATGGGAAATGAATATGGTTTTGAAGCATGAGTGAACAGTTTTGGGAGAGATTTGTGCTTTTGCACGTGAGTTATAGTGTTGTGCTAAACTGTAAGGCTGTTTTGCCAAATGATCTTAGAGTTTTGAGAATGTAATTTCTGTTTCAAGAAATGAGCCAAAACAATAGAGAAAACCTGTAATTTAGTGTGTGTGTGTGTGTGTGTGTGTGATAGGCCTACAGTATAACAGTATCTTACCTCAGTGGGATGTTACGTATGATACTAACAATGACAAGAAAAATATTGTAGATGTAGTGCCTGTGTACTTCCAAGTACCGGTGCTATTACTGTAAAAGTTAAGGGATAATCAGAGTTGACTCTGATTCTGATTGCAATTTTACAAAGGGTCTCTGTTTCAGCTGGGCTGTGCTACAGGTCCATTCTGTGGTTGCTGTGGCGCCAGTGGAGTCCAGGCTGGGGTGCCTCTTGCCCGCAGCCAATCGTGAGGGGGTTTCTCTCGCGGGGCATGTTGGGGAGGGTACTTCTGAAGCAGACGCCATTGAGGTGGGGTTCTTTTCCTAAGGTGGCACCCACCTTTAGGGTGACCACACATCACGGCCCCCCGGCGATATGGCCTACCAGGCCGGGGTGTGCGTGCCAAGCGGTGTTCCTGGTTCCCGGGACTATGTTGGCCCGGAACATTTTAAGCTGTGGCGGGGCCCCAGTATTCGACTGGGTGCCCAATTCTGAGAAGAACCCAAGCAAGATAGCTGTTTGGTGGGGAGTCCGCCTGAGGAGAGCCAAGAGAGGCTGGCAATCCAACAGGGCCTAGACAATCCATCGGGGATCAAGGTAACCGGACACTGAAAGGTTGGATGTCAGCAACCTGTCAGTCGGTAACGTGGTTGAAAATACTACCTGAAGGCGATTCTAACACAAATTCTACCAAGGAGGATTGTCTCCATGATCTAAGTTCTAGGGAGGGTCTGTGGCAGAGATCTTTTCCCTCAAAGTTCCGAGTGATACTCTGGCTGCCAAGTCGGTGTGAGCGGCCTGTCCAGGTACACTATACCCACTCTGGCTGGAGTGGCGACGAAAGTAAAGTATCATTGGAAGCAGGACTGTTTCCATATCGTTAAGCCTGAATCTGCTATTTCTTCTCCTCATCCATCTTTGCTATCTACCTCAAGTTTTACTGTCTACCGTGTTTGGTAAAATAAAGCACAAGAAAAGACACCTGCCGTGTGGACATTCCATTTGCTAAGGCTCTCATTGTCTACCCTAGACAACCACAGAGGTAACACGCCATCCCAATCTATAACCAGCGGCTCCTTCGGGGGTGAGCGATACATAGAAAATTAACTATGGAATAGTATGGAATCGTTTATTTTCTACAATATTGATTAAACAGTTTACAGTATTCCAGTAAAAGCTGCAGCTTAGTGTATGATGCAATTATCATTATAATCCCTATTTTGAAGAATATAACATACAATACAGTAAGAAAAAGGGTCAAAGAGTTGCAGTTACAGTAGTACCTCCCATGTAAATCTATCTAATACTGTGGGTTTTACTGTAACATTTCAGTAAGTCTAGTCGTTGATAATTTTTCCCCTCCCCGTTCTGTCAAATACCCCCTGTAGCACCTCTGCATAGGGAACATGTACCCCAGGTTTGGAACCACTGGAATACTGGCCAGTAGTATATTGAACTTGTGGAACATAGAACATTCCTATGTAGCTGTCTGTAACTGTAGTGTATGACTCTTCTGTATGACTGATTTGATGTTTTATTTTTTTACTCTATTGTAGAGAATAATGGCATTGGAAGGAAACGAGACCTTTCACATACCCGTGTATGTGGATGAGGCTGGCTTCAACCTGGCCAAGGGCCAAAGACGTGGCCGTAATTTTATTGGCCACCGGGACACGGTGGATGTCCCAGGCCAGTGAGGGGGCAATATAACTATGTGTGCTGCCATTTCTGAGAATGGTGTGGCCACTCACATCCCCAGTCTTGGCCCATACAATACACAGAAGCTCCTCATCTTCTTGGACTGCCTTCATTTGGATTTGATCCCTGAAAATGAGAGAGGTCTCATAGGGCCTCACCTACCACAATATATAATTGTATGGGACAATGTGAATTTTCACCATGGCCTGCTTATCAGGGCCTGGTTCACTGCTCATCCAAGGATGGATATGGTGTTCCTACTACCTTACTCTCCTTTCCTCAATCCTATTGAGGAGTTTTTCTCCGCTTGGAGGTGGAGAGTGTATGAGCATTGGGCTCAAGATCAGAGGTCCCTGCTCCATGCAATGGATGCTGCCTGTGAGGATATTACAGGGGATCAGTGTAGGGGATGGTTGCGACATGCACACCGTTTCTTCCCTCGTTGGGAGACTATACGCTGTGATGTTGACGAAAATCTGTGGCCAGACAGACAGCAGCGTGTGGATGGGCAGGAGGGTGAGGACGATGGACAGGAGAGGGAGGGTGAGGACAGTGGCCAGGAGAGGGAGGGTGAGGACGGTGAACAGGAGGGTGAGGACGGTGGGCAGGAGGGTGAGGACGGTGGGCAGGAGAGGGAGGGTGAGGACAGCGACCAGTGAACCGATGTTACAGTAGTTGTGAAAACTCCAGCTTTATTTACAGCATTGTAGGCTAAATGTAATTTTGTTTGTGTATTTATATTTCCGTATATTATGCTGTATACATTTTCTTTTTACTCTGATGTATGGAAGGTACTTTGTGTGTGAATGATAATGGTTACAATACTGTAAAGTAATTTTTCCTTGGCAGTATGAGTGCAATGTGTGATGTCTAACCTTGGAGGCTACTCTTACCCTAAAATCTTTTCCTTTTTTTTCATTTTTATACACAATTGTATTCAATTAGCTAGACCAAAACTGTACAGTAACCATTGTCAATGAAGGACTGGGCTAAGACTGAAAGGTGGACATGAGGGATATTTCAATGGTCCTCTGCCATAGAGACAAAACATCTAAACATTTTGACTTGCAGTGCTTACACAATGCCAAAGGGATGAAGCATTTTGGGGGCACTGACTATTTGAATGAGAAAGAAATGTAGGTTTGACACATGAGTGAACTGTTTTGGGAAAGATATGAACTTTTGAAGGTGAACCATGGTGTTGTGCCAAACCATCCAGGTTATTTTGACAAAAGTACCAAGAGAGCTGAGAACGTCTGGTCTGTTTCAAGAAATGAGCCAAAGCAATTAAGAAGAATCTTTGCCATTTTGGGGCACTGACTCTTTATATGGGAAAGGAATATGGTTTTGAAGCATGAGTGAACAGTTTTGGGAGAGATATGAGCTTTTGCACGTGAGTTATAGTGTTGTGATGAACTATAAGACTGTTTTGCCAAATGATCTTAGAGTTTTGAGAATGTCATTTCTGTTTCAAGAAATGAGCCAAAACAATAGAGAAAAACTGTAATGCAGCCTTACCATTGCAATCAATGCAGCCTTACCATTGCCATGAATGCAGTCTCACCTTTGCCATCAGTGCAGCCTGATCGATGCCCATCTGCAGCTTCAAAGGGGAAAGGGGGCGGGACAAGCGCCAACAGATTACAAACAGGAGAATCTCTGCGGCCTCTTTATTACAAAGTTAAGCCTCTTATGATAGACAGAAGAGTCGTCTAATGGCAGCCCAGGAGATGGAACTTCCTATTACAGACATCGTTGAGTAAACAGGAGTATGTAATCTGACGGCACTCATCCCACCCCCTCCGAGGCAGCACTGATAAATACAATATTAATCCAAATCATATATCCAAATCAACATGGGGGCCAAATTAAACCGGAACGTGGGCCGCAATTGGCCCTCGGGCTGGACTTTGGACATGCCTGGTCTACGTGAAAAGGATTTGTCTTAAAAACACATACTGTATAAAAGCATTGGAAAGGTTTAGCCGGAAGGGTCTCCACTGCAAATGCAAAAGCTTGCTAGAATACATTGTCATCAATGAAAAAGTATAGCAGCACAATCTCAAAATACAAAGTAATACAAAGCATCAATAAACAATGAGATCACATGACAGTAATATCAAGACTAAAGGATGAACAGAACAAAGAAACCCTGAATGACTCAATGAGACCACAGGGAGTGGCTAAAAAAATATGAGAAGAATAGTAAAAGCTTTAAAGAAACAGTGAATCAACAGGAACCCACTGAGTTCAGAGCATTGCAAGAAATTGTTGTAAAACTCAGATGCAAAGCAGATACTGCCATTCTAAATCCTAACCAAAGTAAAGAAAAAAACTGGATCACCAAGGAAATCCATGCTCTTAAAAGTGAGTAGAAAAAAGTAACAGATAACAGTTAGAAAAGAGAAATTACAAAAACAATCAAAAGAATGTGCCAACAAGCAAGACAGACAGAAATGAATCATGTATGTGATGAAATACACAAATTAGAAAAGAGAAGTAAAACCAGGAAAATGTACATGAAACAAGCATCAAAACCAACATTTAAGATTTGAAATTGAAAGTAAAGAAGAAAGGGTATTAACCACAGCAGATGGAGAGAATACATGTCAGAATTATATACTGTAGAAATCAAAGACCCAGGAAGGATGTCCCAGAACCTAAGGGTTGTACAAATAATAAATTAAGAAATGATGCAAGCAATACAAAGCCAAGGCAATAAAGGGTAGCAGGTAAAGATGAAATATCAACTAAATATGCGAAAAGAGCAGGTAATAAAGTAAAACAATAATTTACTGAGGAAAATGTTTGAAAATTTCTATATTATTACAATCACAAAGTAAAATAAAACAAATGTGAAAAGCATCTGACAATACCCCTAATATCACATTTAATGAAGGTTTCATCAAAAGTGTTCTATACCCAATTACATTCAAAACAATAAAAAATTGATCCATTGCAATATGACTTTCGGCCAAAAGTCGGTGCCATCATGAGCATCACACCAGCTAAAAATGTTGCTAGCAGTTAGTTTAGGGAGCAACGTGAAACATATATATGCCTAATTGACTTGGTCAAAGCATTTGATTGAGTCGACCAAGACTTCCTCATAGAAACACTCTTAGAAATGATGTTGGTAAAAAAATGGCAGTTTAATAGACCCGCTATCTATAACAAACAGCAAGGGTTTATGAAGCTGGATATCAAATGCAAACATATGATTACAGTAAAAAGAGGCATGTGCCAAGGATGTGTTGTAAATCCACAGCTGCTCAATACCCATACAGACAAAGCCTTTTAATATATTTATGAATGTGTTGGAATTCCGGTGTATGAATCTAGGATTATACATAAAATAAGGCATGTAGACGCTACGGTTTTGAGTGCAGAATCTGAGATCACAACTGCTTACTGAAATAGCAAAATGGGCAAGGAAGTCTCCAAAATTTTCCATCCAAATAAACACTTAAATCACAAAAAGTATAGTTGGAAACTAACAACCCACACAAAGAAATAACACAATTGCTTAAAAATGAAAGAATAATGCAAGTAAGTATAGTATATTATCTTTAAATACATACTAAAGAAAACCTGAAGAACAATGTTGACAGAGCTTTAATTGCCAAGACCAACCAAAGTTGAAACATATAAGAGGTTTTGACCTCATTGTCATTCCTTTCTGTTTCTAAACAGAAAGAAATCATTGCTTCAAATGCAGTTCTGATCTGTTCTCAGGTATGGCGCAGAAACATTTTCTCTCACTTTGTCTTTAAGGACTCATGCACACTGGAGGCAGAAAAAACCCGCCAGACACCCCTACGAGCAGCAGAAAAAACATCCAAACACCCGTCCATGTTAGCCAATGTGTCCAATGCACACATAGGTGTTTAGAGAAGTTTAGAGTCGGAAAAAACCCCACAGCCAATGCATCCAAGAGTAGCAGCATTTTGGCAGAAAGATCACTTGACACGCGTAAACACGCCTAAACGCATGTTAACATTGGGCGCGTTTTGCACTTGAGCGTCAATTCTTTCCAATGGGCAGAATAAATGATTATTCTGACCAATGAAATTAATTCACAAGTGCTTGACATGCCAAAATGCGCCTAACAGTCTTACACGCGTTTCTTAGCAAAACATCCAGTTTGCATCAGGCCACCAATTAGTCAATGATACAAAACCACATCTGCTGGAAGAAATATTAAAAAGAAAATGCCAATTTATTGACCATATTGCAGGAAACTCAGCTGGAGAAGCCATATGCAAGATTGTGGGAGAGAACAAGGTAAAGAAAAGGAAAAATAGAACACAGTGGATGGATGACATCCAGCAAATGATCAGCAGCCTTTTTATAAATCAGAACATTAATGGGTAGGGGTACACATACCCGCAAACTCATTCATATAGGGTTAAAGGGGGTTTCCAGATTCCGATAAGCCCCTACCCGCAGAGCCTGACAACCACAGCCTAGGGTTGCTGGGAAGAGGCCCTTGTCCCCATCAATGTAGTGATATAATGTATAGTGTCCAGTAGATAATTGATATTTAGTTATTAGTATGATGACTATAAATTATGTTCCACAGCAACACACCAGGCTCTCCAGAGAGTGCATTTATTTGACTTCCAATACAGAACAAAGTCCAAAGTCCACAGACGGTATAAATCGAACAGAGTATATTAGGAAAATTTATTCTTACCTGAAATTTTCTTTTCCTGTAGTCCGAAGGCGGCACACAACGGGTTAAGCTCCCTTCTAACCCCTAAGGAAGAAAGAACTTAAACAAGCAGTGAGACAAGTTAAATTGATTAATTAAGCGCAGTGAATCCACCTGCCTTGAGCCTATAAACCGCCCCCAAGAACACACACAGACGTATCTTATGCAGCAATAGAGTCATTTTAATGGGAGGGAAAACCTGTGCCGCCTACGGACTACAGGAAAAGAAAATTTCAGGTAAGAATAAATTTTCCTATTCCTGGTCGTCCTACGGCGGCACACAATGGGATTTGCAAAGCAGTGCAAAAAGAAAGGGAGGGATATCAATGGTTTAAGGCACCCTGAAGCACTCTCGAGCCAAAGGCCGATCCCTCGGACGATACTACATCGATTCTGTAGTGCTTTATGAAGGTGTTCGGTGAAGCCCACGTCGCCGCCTTACAGATCTGGTCCATTGGAATGTGATACTTCTCAGCCCAGGACGCAGCTGTAGATCTTGTAGAGTGAGCTCTCAAGAGAAGAGGGGAATCTTTGCCTTCTAAAAAGGTAACAGTGCTTGATGGTGTCCCTAATCCATCTTGCCAGTGAAGATTTACTTGCTTTTTTCCCCTTGTTTGGCCCTTGGAACTGTAGGAACAGTGCCTCAGACTGTCTGAATTCCGAGGTTCTCTGTAGGTAAGCAGAGATGGTTCTTTTTACATCCAAGAGGTGCAGATCATCTTCAGAACCATCCTTAAATACAGGCAAGACAATTTCTTGATTAATATTCAAGGAGGTGGAGACCTTGGGAAGGAAACCCGGCATAGTTCTTAGGACAACCGCATCCGGAAGCAACCTGAGATAGGGTTCTTTGGATGACAGGGCCTGAAGCTCACTTATTCTTCTGGCGGATGTAATTGCTACCAGAAAGATACATTTGAAAGTGAGGAACCTTAAGGATGAACTCTCCAGAGGCTCGAAGGGAGGTGACGTTAGCCTCTTCAGCACTAAAGGCAAGCTCCAGGCTGGTAGCGGCTTATGGAAGGATGGTCGTATCTTCTTAATGGCTCTGAAAAACCTGCTGACGAGAGGTGTTTTCGAAAATGTTCCGTTTAGGTAGGAATTAATGGCGGTCAGCTGGACCCTCAGAGTGTTCGGTTTCAGCCCCTTTTGGAAGCCCTCTTGTAAAAATTGCAACAGAGATGCTACCTGTTCAGGAGAAGATGAGCTCCTGGCGCACCAGGCCGAGTATAGGGACCACACTCTACTGTAGACTTTCAGGGTAGCAGGCTTCCTAGAGGCCAAAAGGGTAGCTATAACCTCCTGAGATAGGCCTTGAGCCGTCAAGGTTCTGTGTTCAAATTCCATGCCGCAAGCTGGAGTTTCTCGAGGTTTGGATGGAGCATCCCCGATTGGAGAAGAAGGTTTTTCTGGATGGGTAGTTTCCAGACCTGACTCTTTGCCATATTCAAGGCTAGCGGAAACCATGCCCTCCTGGGCCAAAATGGTAGGATTGCTACTGCTCTCACCTTCTCGTCCCGAATTTTCTGCAGTACTTTCGGGATCACTGGAATCGGAGGAAAGATATAGATGAAAAGCCTCCTCCAGCTTATCGACAGGGCGTCTATCGCCAGTGGGTTCCCCACACTGGATAGAGAGCAGAACTGTGGAAGTTTCTTGTTCTGGAAGTTCGCCATTGCATCCAATTCGGGCAACCCCCACATGGAGGTGATCTTCCTGAAAACCAAAGGGTTCAGTTCCCACTCTCCCGGCAGGACCGAATTCCTGCTGAGCCAATCCGCTCTCACATTGTCCACACCTCTGATGTGAACGGCCGTCAGGGAAAAAAGATTCTCCTCTGCCCAGAGCATGATGCGGGCACACTCCCTCTGCATTGAGGGGCTTCGTGTTCCCCCCTGTTTGTTCAGGTAAAAAACTGTGGCTAAGTTGTCTGACTGAACTTGAACCGCCTTCGGACTTCGGACCTGAAATGGATGAGCGCCTTCCTGATTGCCGTAAGCTCTTTCAAGTTGGACGACATTAGAAGCTCCTTCCGAGACCAGGCTGCTTGTACCCAAAGGTCCCCCACATGAGCACCCCAGGCTAAGCCTGAGGCATCCAAGGTGAGGACCGTCTGAATCGGAGTCCTGAGGGATCTGCCCCACAGGAAGCGTTGAGGATGCATCCACCAAAGGAGATCCTTCTTCACTACAGGAGAAATATTGATAGGCTTCTCCAAAGAGTCTTGGCTCCTGTTCCACTGGGACAAAATGCAGTCCTGAAGTATCCTGAAATGGGCCCCGGCCCATGGAACAGCTTCCAGGGATGATGTCATCATACCTAGGACCCTCATCGCCTTCCTTACTGAGCAGTGATTGGTTTGTAGAAGATCCTGCACTGTCTGTTGAATATTGGAAGCCATCTGATGTGAAAGGAACAACCTCATCTGAAGGGTGTCTATTGTGAACCCAAGGTAGGGAATGATTGGAGTAGGGATCAGAGAAGACTTCTTTATGTTCACAATAAAACCGTGAGAGTCCAGTATTTGAAGGGTTTTGTGAAGATGATGCCTTAACAAAACTTCTGAGGGGGCTCTGACTAGCCAGTCGTCTAGGTAGGGTGTTACACATATCCCCTGTAGGCGCAGAGCTGCAGTCAGGATCACTACCACTTTTGTAAAGACTCGAGGTGCCGAGGTAATGCCGAATGGTAGGCAAGTGAATTGAAAATGGAGAATCTGGTGATTGAAGAGAAGAGCGATCCGTAGATATTTCCTGTGTGATTTTAGAATAGGGATGTGCAAGTATGCGTCCTGAAGATCGACTGACGCCAGGAAGTCTCCCTCTTCTATGTTTGCAATGGCAGACCGAATTGACTCCATTCTGAATTTGCACTTTGCAAAGAATTGATTTAGGTAAGAGAGGTCTATTACTAGCCTCCATCCTCCTGAGGCCTTGGGCACTGGAAATATCGGGGGGTAGAGACCTTGGAACCTCTCCTGATCTGGAACTTTTTCTAGAGCGTGCTTTTTTATGAACTCTTCCACCAACTCTAGAACTACTGGGTTGGAGGGTTTGTTGAGCATGAATTTCTGTGGAGGAAAAGAATTCAGCTCCAGAGAGTACCCTCTTGTGACAATGTCCGTCACCCAGGAGTCTGATGACGTCTTTTGCCAGACCTGAGAAAAAAACCTCAGCCTGCCTCCCACTGGAGGAGAGGCGCTGATGGCGTCAGGCTTCTTTGGGTTTGTTGAAGTGCTGCTTCTTGGCTGCCGCTGGATCTTGCCTTTTCCTATAATATGGCCTTCTGCCACGAAAGGAATAGTTCCTTTTTGGGGAGTATCTGGATCTTCCATAGAACGGCTTACTAGACCTCTTCTTCTCCAAGGGAAAGGTAGCGTCTTTTTCTTCATTGTAAGACTTGAGAATATCCTTCAGATGAGGGCCAAACATGGATGAAGGGTGAAAAGGCATGTTAACAAAACTGAACTTTGAAGATAAGTCACCCATCCACTGCTTTATCCAAAGCGCCCTCCTGGTCGCATTGGATAAGGCGAGGGATCTGGACGAAAATTTTAGAACGTCCACAGGAGCGTCACATAAAAATTCTGCGGCAGACTTCATCATGTCAACTCCCTTCAACAAAGAGTCCCTAGGGACCCCGTCTTCTATATCCAGAGACAATTGACTCAGCCAGACCCTTAGTGCTCTTGCTACCGGAACTGAAGAAGCCGCAATTTTGGCGGTGGAGGCTGCAGCTAGATAACTTTTTTTGGCTAAGCCATCTGCCTTTCGTTCCAAGGGGTCAGACAGTTTGGAGGATTCATCTGAGGGAAACAGAGATTTCTTGACCATCCGAGCAGCCGCCAGATCAAGCTTAGGTGGATTTTTTCCACTCGGATGATACTTTAGAATCCAACCTATAAGAAGATTTAAAGCGGGTCCCCGCATCGGATTTCTTGTCAGGGTTGGTCCAGTCCTTTTTAAACCAGTCACTTAGAATGGGGTGGAAAGGAAATCTCATATCTGGGATCTGAGGAAAATAATACAATTGATCCTTTTTCGGTCTAGCGGATACATCTTTGGAAGATTCTATAGTGTCCTTTACCGCCGACAGCAATTTAGGAATTTTATCCTTAGGCAATAAGTATAAATCGTCATCCAGATCCTCAAACACTACTTCCTGACCGGATGAGGAGGCACTACATTCCCCAGATGAGGAGCTAGATGCGGCTGGGGATATATCTCTGGTACTACGCTTCCTCTTTTTGGATACCAGAGAGTCTTTAATTTCTTTAAATGTGCTAGACATTTCCCCTTTAAACCATGACAGGAATGAACTGGCATTATCAGGTGGATTCAAACAGGATGCACAGGTGTCATTTGAATATGTTTCCGGTAGGGGCTGTTCACATTTATTGCATACATTGTGCTTGGATTTTCTCCTGGCTTTTCCAGAGGGAGCCATCTGGGAGAAAGAGAAAAACCCCCACCT
Source organism: Rana temporaria (assembly GCF_905171775.1). NCBI lineage: Eukaryota > Metazoa > Chordata > Amphibia > Anura > Ranidae > Rana > Rana temporaria. The sequence continues at coordinate 349,178,605 of NC_053492.1, forward strand.
GAGTAACAGCACTATAAATATATGTATATAAACATAACATAGGGAACATGCTCTCACCTCTGACCAGCCAAGGAATCTGCTGCCTAGGCTGAGTGCAGCCATAGCAGACCCCTGCCGGTCAGAAATAACCTGTAGCCCTGGACCGGAAGTGACGCGGCCGCCCTGAGATTCCCCCAGAGTTCAGACCCGGCCGTATATACAGCAATGTAATGCGATCAGCCCATCATACATTTTGCAGTAAAGACATAATGAATTGGAGCCGTTACCGGCGCTCACCGTCCCTCCGGTCGTAGATGCGAATTCCGGAGTCCCGGAAGTGCGTCATCCATCTGCGCGGCTCCTTGCGGCGACTTCCGGCCAATGGAGCACAAACACCCCCGGCATCCATCTAACCGTCGTAGGACGGGGGATTACATGGCGGCCTTTCCGGATCACGTTCTTGCCGGGCCGGGGGATGTTGGGGTGCAGGCTGAGGGACCGAGGATAGCACCCGGTATACGGCCGCCCCTTAGCTCAGGAACCCAGAAGCACCGGGTGTGAGCACTTGCCTCACGCCTTCTTCATCTGTACTTTCAGGTAAGAAGAAAGAAAAAAATACGTCTGTGTGTGTTCTTGGGGGCGGTTTATAGGCTCAAGGCAGGTGGATTCACTGCGCTTAATTAATCAATTTAACTTGTCTCACTGCTTGTTTAAGTTCTTTCTTCCTTAGGGGTTAGAAGGGAGCTTAACCCGTTGTGTGCCGCCGTAGGACGACCAGGAAAATTCAGAATCCCATCTTTTCCTAGACCTGTGCCTTCATATTCAGAGAATATACAGAGAATATTCTGAGTAACAAGATTGACCTCCAGAATTATATTCCCTACCCACTGAATAGCTGAGCAATTTGATTGGCCGTCTTTGATCTACATCCTGTCTTTCAGAGTGACAGATAATGACCCCAACCAAATGTTTCCCATGAATGAATACCCCCTCAAGTCTAATTACCATTAATAAATACTTCCTTATGTATGTAAACAATGTACCCTTTGAGGTTAACACCTAGGTAGTCTTGCATAAGATTAACACATCTAAGGGTCTTCTGTACCTTTGATATGTTAGAATTCAGCTGGCTTGGACAGTTCAACTGAATTCCTGGTCAATATGGTAATGTAATACAATATATTGTGCCATACATACCTACACATATATATTAATATTACAACAATCAACAGGGTGCTTTGAGGTGGGGGGATGCAGAGTCCCCCCTGCCACAAAGTACCCAACCCCCATAATGAGGGCATGTGGCCTGGAGGGGGGGGGAAATCGCTCTTCCCCCTCCTATCCTGACCTGCTGGGCTGCATGCTCGGCTATGGGTTTGGTATGGATTTTGGGGGGTGCCCCACGCTGTTTTTTTTTTATTTAGGTAATGTGGTCCACCATCAAGTTTCATACCAGACTTAAAAGACCTGGTATTGTCGGATCAAAGTCGGATCCAGTTCATGAGAGTTGGACATGAGGTTGTAGGGCAAAGTCGGAGCGGAAGTTGGCTGACTTCCATATCGTACAAGTGTGAACCCAGTCTTAAGGAATTAAGTAGCCAAGTGCATTCTACTTCCTACAAATATATTTATGTATTCGCATTAGATTTTTTTTATGCATTTTGTCTCCAGCTATACAGTTTGTACAGTATATGTAGCATATGTACTTTTGATTGGACCTGCATGCAGTGTGATTGTTCACACTTATAACCTTCTGTATCAGTATGTGTATTACACATTATCTCAAATTATACAGAAGTCATACAAACAAAGACATCCAGAGTTTGCTAATATATGCAGTTTAACCCTCTTAGCGGTAAACCCGAGCGTGACTCGGGGTTGGTTTTCCATGTTAGGATCGATAACCTCGAGTCACGCTCGGGCTGGACGTGCAGAGTGTGCAGCGGCGCGGCTTACCTTTCGCTGGATCCACAGGTAAGTTACTTACCTTGTCCCTGGATCCAGCGATGCCACCCCGCTGTGTGAGGGAGCGGGACCTCCTCGCTCGATTCACAGTCTCCCCGTGTGCCGCCGATCTCCGTTCCCTGCGACGTTACGACGCACGGGAGCGGAGATCGGCGCCAAATTAAAAAAAGTAAACAAACACTTTACATACAGTATACTGTAATCTTATAGATTACAGTACTGTATGTAAAAAATACACACCCCCTTGTCCCTAGTGGTCTGCCCAGTGCCCTGCATGTACTTTTATAAAATAAAAAATGTAATTTCTGCCTAAAAACTGTAGATTGTCCAAAAGTGTCCCTTTATGTCAAAAATGGTTTTAGATCAGCTAGAAAACAGCGATAATAAATTATAATCACTTGCAGAAATGTGCGATAGCGATTTGAGGGGAAATTCGTCATAAAAAAAAAAATAATGACAGCGACAATTCTGCAACTGAGCAAATTTCAGTGATTTTGAGTTGATTACATTATTGAATAATTTTTATTATAATTATATTATTATTTGTTATAATTATTTATAATTATTTATTATATTATAATTTATAATTTTGTTTTAAAAAAAAAATCATACCTGGGATGCCTACAAGACTCTTGCTTGGTCAGATTTAAGTGAGTTATTTCTAAAAAATTACAGACCTACAGTATAAAACTCCAAATTTCCTTGCAAAATAATTGTACCGCTTTTGGTACGTAATTCCAGACAGAATCATACCGCCAGGGAGGTTAACAACATCCTAAAACTTTCAAAATCACAACTGAGGCCCCATACACACCATAGAATCTATCCGCAGATAAATCCCATCAAATGGGTTTCTGCGGATAGATCCTATGGTGTGTACACTCCGTCGGATATTTATCCGCAGATAAATCTCCCCTGGGATGGATTTCCAGCAGATGGCTATTTGCTGACATGCTCAACAAATCCATCTGCTGGAATCCATTCCAACGGATGGATCCGCTCGTCTGTACAGACTTACCGGATCCATCCGCCCAAAGGGATTCCCCGCACGCGTCGTAATGATTTGACGCATGCGTGGAATTCCTTATATGACGGCGTCGCGCCCGTCGCCGCGTCATAATAGCGGCGACGGCGCGACACGTCATCGGCAGAGGATTTCAGCGCGGATTTCAATGCGATGGTGTGTACACGCCATCGCATAGAAATCTTCTGAAATCCTCGAGAGGATTTATCCGCGGATACGGTCCGCTGGACCGTATCTGCGGATAAATCCTCTCGTGTGTATGGGGCCTTATACATTTTACTGTGGATAAAGGAAAAGTCCTTACATAATCAGAAAAAAAGTATTGTTTTTACATTTTCTCTATTGAAATGCTTGTAGCCTATTGACCTAAAAACAAGAAAGCTAATTTTAAGAAACTGATCATTAAAGTTTTACATTTCTGAAACAATAGCTCAGTGTAATCTAAAAGAAAAGCCACACACTGATGACAAAACTTCACAGCCGGCAAGCTGCAGAACATGGTCCCTCCCACAGGATCCCTGCTCCGACATGTTTTACCCAGTAGGCTTAATCATGGAGGATTGAGCCCATATGGTGAAACATGTCAGTTGGATGGTCTTGGAGGATTATGAGCTGAACTTTGTTAAATGAAGTTTTGTCTGTGAAGACATTGTGGTGTGCAGTTTTTCTCTTGGATTATACCGAGCCATGTGTGACAAAATGAAGAACTCCAAGCCAGCACCTCATTCCACTGTATGAGGTGAGTGCTTGGAGAGTTGCAGTGGTGCAATTTTCTTTGATTCTACATTTCTGAAACCATATTCAAATTTCCTTTTATATAATCTTACCTCATAAAGTGACATGTCTTCAGTTGCAATATATCACAGTTTTCACCAGTAGCATTTTGATATGTAAAAGATTAAAGAAAATATTAAGAAAATAGCATAAAGGAAAAGTGCTGGAAATAAAGTCAATCTATTTGGTTAATTCAAATATAGAAAAATGTAGAAGGAATTAGGGCTCTTTCACACGGAGCGGACCGTTTCTGGGTCCGCTCCGTGTGTCTCCGTCGGCTCAGCGGGGATCCCCGCTGAGCTGTCGGCAGGTAGGGCGGTCCCCGCACACAGTGCAGGGACCGCCCTGTCTCAGCTCCGCTCTGCCCTATGGGGAACCGGATGCAGACGGACCGTCTGTCCGTCTGCATCAGTTCCGTTCCGCCGGACGGAAAAAAAATAGGGTTTTCTTCCGTCCGAAAACCGGATCCCGGCGGACGCTAGCGGATGCTCCATCCGCTAACGGACGCGATCCCATAGGGATGTATTACAAGTCCGTTAATGGACTTGTAAAAACGGACAGGCGGAGCAGACGTCTGAAAGGGGCCTTGAGCTTAAACGGTTGTAAAAAAAAAAAGCAGATGCAGAGTTCCAATAGAATCTTAAAACATCCTGATTTACAGTATAAACTTTAAAAGTGTATCAATTAGTGCTTCATTCGCTGACCAATCTCTAGCATTCTGGCTAACATGTTTGAAGGCAGTGCCTGTTCACCAGTGCCAACTCACCAATACTAACAGACTCTATACATACTCTCTTCATAGCCCTTGATACATTCTTACGAGACCACTCCCTTCAATTAGCATATAAGTATACAATAATAAAGTCAGAAACTTTCAGCATTATGATGTTATACCCTAGAAAAGCATGATATATCTCTTTGCTTTCTCTTATATCCTAACACTGTAACTTATCAACCAGCGGCGGTTAGCAGTGAAAATCTTAGAGCAACTATAAAATCAACAACAACTCTTTTTTGCGGTGCCTTCTTTTTCCTTTTCTGGACAAATGGAGTGTGCAAATTTTTGATGCCTGTCAGAGCGCTCTGCACTTTTAATTTATATTTGCTGCAGCATATTTTTTAATTAAACAGTTAGGTATTGTGAGAAATACTGTGTTATATTGGATACATTGTTCTCCTCACATATGCTTGATATTTAATGTATATGATACCCCCACCCCTAATAAAGCCTTTTTCATATTTTTGTACCTTAAGCCGTTGTTGACCCAACATTTTTTGCCTTGTCCCCTTCAACCTTTTTTTTATATTGCTTTTTTGCTTTATTTGGCAGGTATCCAATCTAGTCCTGGCGAATCGGCTGGTACTTCAATTAACTATTTAAATTATTTTCATAGGGAGTGTGGATTCAAGAAATCTTTTATTTTCTATTGTAATAAAATGAACAACCTGTATTGTATTCTTTACATAATCAAATTCAACACATGCAAAAGAGAATATGGGACTCCACTATGTTAGGCTCATTGATACCTTATTAGACATATGATTTACCTTGTGATAGCATGAATTATGCAACATAAAATCCTCTAATATTATACCTTAACCTTCTCAATAATTGTATTTCCTCATGGACCACCAAATGAGCTTGCTTCTGATGTTTCCACAAGGTGGGGGTCCCACCCTCAACCCGCCCCATCTCTTGCGCACTAAGCTCGGAAATCACTTCCACCTGTCTGTGGTTGTCTCTACATACTGCCCCTACTTGTCATCAGCCTTTCTTCAGTCTATAGGTAGGCGATGCTTTAGACTGGTATTATTATTATATTATTATACAGGTTTTATATAGCGCCAACAGTTTGCGCAGAGCTTAACAAAATAAAGGCAGACATTACAGTTACATTACAAATTGGTACAAGAGGAATCAGAGGGCCCTGCTCATTAGAGCTTACAATCTAAAAAGGGAGGGTCAATTCATACAAAAGGTAATAGCTGTGGGGGATGAGCTGATGGAGGAAGTAAAACAGTGTTAGTTAGAAGCAGGATAGGCTTCTTTAAAGAGAAGAGTTTTCAGGGATCGTCTAAATATGGATAGATTAGGGGACAGTTGAACAGATTGGGGTAGGGAGTTCCAAAGGATGGGAGGAGCTCTGGAGAAATCCAGGAGGCAAGCATGGGAGGAGGTGACAAGGGAGCTAGAGAGCAGGAGGTCTTGGGAGGACCGAAGAGAACAGCTTGGTTGGTATTTTGGAACTAGGTTAGTGATGTAGCTGGGGGCCGAGTTGTGGATGGCTTTGTAAATTATTGTTAGTACTTTAAATTGTATTTGTTGGGTGAGAGGGAGCCAGTGGAAGGATTGGCAGAGAGGGGTGGAGGACACTGAATGGTTGGTAAGGTGGATGAGTCTTGCAGCCGCATTCATGATGGACTGAAGGGGGCATAGTCTATGTAAAGGTAATCCAATAAGGAGGGAGTTGCAGTAGTCGAAGTGAGAGATGACCAGGGAGTGAATTAGAAGCTTGGTGGTGTCATTAGTTAAAAAGGGCCATTTTCTGGAAATGTTGCAGAGGCTAAGATGGCGTGATTTGGACAGGGATTGGATGTGGGCCTGAAAGGACAGTTCAGAGTCCAAGGTTACCCCTAGTACCCTGGCATGTGGGGACGAACTGATAGATGTGCCATTGATCTTGATAGAGAAGTCAGGGGAAGGGGTGGGGGAGGAAATATTAAGAGCTCAGTTTTAGAAAGATTCAGTTTGAGGAAGTGGTTTGACATCCAGGCGTATATGTCTGTTAGTAAATCAGTGATGCATGAGGAGATTGATGGGGTGAGCTGAGGGGCAGAGAGATAGATTTGGTTGTCGTCAGCATATAAATGTTAGTGGAAGCCCTGGGAGGCTATCAGCTGACCCAGGGAGGATGTGTAGATCTAGAATAGCAGAGGTCCAAGGACAGAACCTTGGGGGACCCCAGCGGTAAGAGGAGTTGGAGAGGAGGAAGTGGAGTTGTAAGTAACACTGAAGGTGCGTTGAGATAGGTGAGATTCGAACCAACGGAGAGTGCAGCCATGGAGACCAAGCAAATTTCGTTTTTTGAGGAGGAGGGGGTGGTCAACTGTATCAAAGGCAGCGGAAAGGTCCAAGAGTAAGCGTGAGGCCTTTTTTGGTATGGGAGTGACTAGCGCATGTTTTATAGGGTTGGGGAAGATGCCAGTAGAGAGTGAGAGGTTGAAAATATGAGTTAAAGATTGCAGGACAGAGTCAGATGGTGATCGTAGTATTTGAGAAGGAACAGGGTCCAGGGGTCAGGAGGTTAGGTGGGTGTTAGAAAAAAGTTTAGCGACTTCCGCTATAGTAGCTGGGTTAAAAGAGGGAAGTATTGATAGTGCGGGAGGACAAGGAGTGAAAAGTGGGGGAGATATCTGTAGAGCGGAGATCTTGAGACAAATTGTCTCAATCTTATTTTTGAAGTAATTAGCAATCTCCTGGGCAGTGAATTAGGCCCCGTACACACGTTCGGACCAAACCGATGAGACTGGCCCGTCGGACCGTTTTCACCGGTTCACCTCTGAAGTGGCCGTACGGCTTAATATGTGTACATACCATCAGTCCAAAATCCGATCGGGTCAGAACGCGGTGACGTCAAACACACGACGTGCTGAATAAAACGAAGTTCAATGCTTCCAAGCATGCGTCGACTTGATTCTGAGCATGCGCGGGTTTTGAACCGATGCTTTTCTGTACTAACCATCGGTTTGGTCCGATGGGGCAGCGGTCCATCGGTTTGGTTTTGAAGCATGTTTAGAAATTTTGGACCGAAGGAAACCAGACCGATAGCCTATACACACAGTCGGTTTGGTCCGATGAAAATGAACTTCGGTTCATTCTCATCGGACCAAACCGACCGTGTGTACGGGGCCTTAGTTAGTTGGTGGAGGTAATGGAAGACAAAGTAGAGTGGTAAAGGTAGAAAAGAGTTGATGGGACAAGGATGACATTTTGCCGTGGAGACAATCTGTAGCAGAAAAAAGAAGAGAAAGATTAAGATGGTGACGGGTAATAGTTTTGTAGTTGGAAGGCAAGGAGGAGGCAGACAAGGAGAGAGTGAAACTAATAAGGTGGTGATCAGAGAGAGGAAAAGGAATATTGGAGAGGTTGTGCGGAGTGCATAGGTAGGAGAATATGAGGTCAAGGCAGTTGTCAACAGAGTGAGTAGAATCATGTGTCCATTGTTTTAGGTCAAAAGAGGAGGTTAGGCTTAGCAGTTTAGAAGTATCGGGAGTGTTACGATTAACAGGGATGTTGAAGTCACCAAGAATGATTGCTGGATTTTCAGAAGAGGGAAAGTAGGGTAGCCAGGCAGAGAAGTCATCAAGGAAGCTTGATACTGGTCCAGGAGACCGACAGATCACAGCAATTCTCAATTAAACTGGAGAAAATAAATGAATAGAGTGAGCTTCAAATGAGGAGAGGGACAGAGAGGGGGGTGGATGAAGAACCTGAAAAGTGCTTTGAGGGGATAGGAGGATTCCAACACCACCTCCTTTCCGTCCACTAAGCCTGGAAAAGAGTGAGTCCACAGGAGGCCACGATAGGAGAGAGCAGCAGGAGAAGGAAGGTCAAATTCTTGAATGTGAATGATGAAGTTACGCAGAGTAAACAGATACCTAACATGTCATGCTTCAAAATTGCACACGCTTGTGGAATGACGCCAAACTTCGGTACTTAAAAATCCCCATAGGCGACGCTTTAAATTTTTATACTGGTTACATGTTTTAAATTACAGAGGAGGTCTAGGGCTAGAATTATTGCTCTCACTCTAACGTTCGTGGCAACACCTGACGTGTGGTTTGAACACCATTTCATAGCGTTTGCTTCTGCGTGCGAGCACACAGGGACAGGGGCACCTTAACAAAAAAAAAATGTTATTGTTAATTTTACTTAAAAAAATATATTTTGACACTTAAATTTTTTTTTTTGATCACTTTTATTCCTATTACAAGGGAACGTCCCTTGTAATAGGAATATGACATGCCAGGACCTCTTTACAGTGAGATATGGGGTCAATAAGACCCCACATCTCACCTCTAGGCTTGGGAAGCCTAAAAAAGCAAAAAAAAAAAAATATCACCGATTCACAGCCGAAGCGGCACCATTTTTTTGAATGCAGAAGCTGGGCGTGACATCATAACATTGCGCCCGGCCTCCGGCGATCATAGAGACTCCGATGACCATCTGGTCCGCCAGAAATCTCTATGATCAACATCCGGGGCCGGCGGTTCCTGTCACGACTCACCGATCGCAAAAGTGAGTCGGCAGAAGCACTGGAGGGCAGTGGGAGGGGGAACGTCCCCTCTCACCGCCCGTAAGAACGATCAAGTGACGGAACAGCCACTATGATCATTCGTATGGTGTAGTGAATCGCCGGCTGAAAATTACAATATCTGAATGATGCCTGTAGCTGCAGGCATCTGTCAGATATACTACCAAAAAGCCAAGCACATTATATAATGGCCAGCGGTCGGCAAGTGGTTAAGCCCCGAATCATTTGGCTGGCCAAAGACCAGGCCACTTTTTGCGATTCGGCACTGCGTCTCTTTAACTGACAATTTCAACGTGGCTCCCAAACAAAATTGACGTCCTTTTTTTCCCACAAATGGAGCTTTATTTTGGTGGTATTTGATCACCTTTGCGTTTTTTTATTTTTTGCGCTATAAACAAAAATAGAGCGACAATTTCGAAAAAAAATCTATATTTTTTACTTTTTGCTATAATAAATATGCCCCAAAAATATATAAAAAAAAACATTTTTTCCTCAGTTTAGGCCAATACGTATTCTTCTACATATTTTTGGTAAAAAAAATCTCAATAAGCGCTTATTGATTAGTTTGCGCAAAAGTTATAGCGTCTACAAAATAGGGGAAAGTTTTATGGCGTTTTTAGTAATAATTTTTTTTTTTTACTAGTAATGGCGGCGATCATCGATTTTTATCGTGACTGCAACATTATGGCGGACACATGGGACACTTTTGACACCATTTTGGGACCATTGTCATTTTTACAGTGATCAGTGCTATAAAAATGCATTGATTACTGTAAAAATGATACTGGCATAGTGGGGTTAACCTGTAGGGGGCGCTGAAGGGGTTAAGTGTGTCCTAGGGAACGATTCTAACTGTTAGGGAGCGTGGCTACGAGTGACACGTCACTGATCGCTGCTCCCGATGAGAAGGAGCATTCGGTCAATGACATGTCACTAGGAAGAACGGGGAGATGTTGGGGCAGATTCAGATAGAGATACGACAGCGTATCTCCTGATACGCCGTTGTATCGCTGAGATCCGACGGTCGGATCTATGAACCTGATTCATAGAATCAGGTTCCGCATAGATCTCCCTAAGATCCGACAGGTGTAAGTGACTTACACCGTCGGATTTAGGGCTGCAATCTCCCGCTGGCCGCTAGGTGGCGCTTCCGTTTGTATACGCGACGAATATGCAAATGAGGAGATCCGCCGATTCAGAAACGAACGCCCGCCCATCGCTTTATGTTAAGTATGGCCGTCGTTCCCGCGCCGAGTTTTGAATTTTTTACGTTGTTTGCGTAAGTCGGTCGCGAATACGGATGGACGTAATTTACGTTCCCGTCTAAACCAATGACGTCCTAGCGACGTCATTTGGAGCAATGCACGCTGGGAAATTTAGCCGGCGGCGCATGCGCAGTACGATCGGCGGGGGGACATGCCTGATTTAAATAGTAAACTCCCCCTAGCCGTGGAATTTGAATTCCGCCGGGGGATTTACGATCCGCCGGCGCAACTTTCGAGGCGAGTGCTTTCTGAATACAGCACTTGCCTCAAAAACTTGTGCTGGCGGATCGTAAATAAGATAGATCAGCGGATCTAAAGATCTGCTGATCTATCTGAATCTGCCCCATTGTGTTTACACTGACATCTCCCCGTTCTTCAGCTCTGTAACATGAGTCCGCGGGTCCCACGGGCATGGTTACGGAGCTCGGGTCACGAGCGCAACGTCGGCGGTGTGCCCACGACCACATGGTGGCAAATTAACCTGTACGCCCATTTGCCCAGCTGTGCCATTCTGTCGACGCAAATGATCGTGCAGCGGTCCTTAAGCGGTTAAGCAATGAACCCAGAAAGGCTCCACAGTAAACTTTCACAAGTACTGTACATGCAGGTCTGGAAGGCATTACAATTCAGGTCCAGTGTCCAAAGGTTACATTCCAGGTAAGCTCTATAACATGCATTCCAGGCTTGGAAAAGGCGATCCAGATAGCTGCATATACAATAGAAGTAGGAATCTTAAAGCGGAGGTTCACCGGTAAATTGCTATTTTTACCCTTAGATGGATGCTCATTTAGTCTAGGGGAATCGGCTAGTTGTTTTAAAATCAAAGCTGTACTTACCTTTTTAGAGAGCGATCTTCTCCGCCACTTCCGGGTATGGGCTGCGGGACTGGGCGTTCCTTCTTGATTGACAGTCTTCCGACAGGCTTCCAAAAGGCTTCCGACGGTCGCATCCACCGCGTCACGATTTTCCGAAAGTAGCCGAACGTCGGTGCGCAGGCGCAGTATAGAGCCGCACCGACGTTCGGCTTCTTTCGGCTACTCGTGACGCGATGGATGCGACCATCGGAAGTCTTTCGGAAGCCTGTCGGAAGACTGTCAATCAAGAAGGAACGCCCAGTCCCGAAGACCCATACCCGGAAGTGGCGGAGAAGATCGCCCTCTACAACGGTAAGTACTGCTCGGATTTTAAAATAACTAGTCTATTCCCCTAGACTAAATGAGCATCCATCTAAGGGTATCTAAGGGTAAAAAAACATTTATGGGAGAACCCCCTCTTTAAATAAAGTAAAAGATGGTCGCTAGCAAAAAGGTTAGACTTTTCATAGCAGAGTGGAGAAGAGGCAACTATCTTCCCAGGACACTTCTTCATCCAATTCTTCCTTAGGCAGCAATATAACCTGCCAGTCTCTCAATTTCTGTGTCTCAATGTGCAAGAAATAAGTGGGTCGCCACTTGACTGTGTCCAAGCAAGAAATCAGAAGATCAATGGGGAGCAATTATGGTTGACAGCACAGAAACATTTGGGAAGCTGGTTCTAAACCAGGAGTGTTCTGCTGCAATGTGTGCACTTTAACAAAAGGATATATTGAGAGAAGTTTTCCAGCAAGTTCAGTAGAAGACAAATACCAACGATGCATTAACAAAATGATTCTTGGCAACAAATTGTTGTGATGCAGATTACCCCTCTCATCTGTAAAAAAAAAAAGAAAAGAAAAAAGGTAGTTACATGAATAATAAGTATATGCATTATGCATTACCTGTGTCTTAGTCCGTTGGTTTCAATATTGAGTTGGCCCACCCTTTGCAGCTATAATAGCTTTAATGCTCCTGGGAAGGCTGTCCACAAGGTTTAAGAGTGTGTCTATGGGAATTTTTAACCACTCTTCAAGAAGTGCATTTGTGAGGTCAGGCACTGTTGTTGGACGAGAAGGCCTGCCTCGCAGTCTCTGCTCTAATTCATCCCAAAGATGTTCTATCGGGTTGAGGTCAGGACTCTGTGCAGGCCAGTCAAGTTCCTCCACCCCAAACTTGCTCACCCATGTATTTATGGACCTTGCTTTGTGCACTGGTCCAAATCATTTGGTGGAGGTGGGATTATGGTGTAGGGTTGTTTTTCAGGGGTTGGGGCTTGGCCCCTTAGTTCCAGTGAAGGGAACTTTTAAGGTGTCAGACATGTTGGACAATTGCATGCTCCCAACTTAGTGGGCACAGTTTGGGGATGGCCCCTTGCTGTTCCGTCATGACTGCGCACCAGTGTACAAAGCAAGGTACATAAAGACATGGATGAACTTTATAGCCCCTATAGGGAATTGTATGTCAACTTTGTACCATTAACTGTGTGTTTGGTTATTTACAAAGGAAGATAAAACCAAAAAACACAAGACCTCACTTGACATGACATACTTCTGTATTCGGCTATGAAGTGAGAAAAGTAGGCCCTAATTAGAATTAGGTGATGATTCCATTATTGTACAGGCATTGTGTGCTCTGCTCTCATTGAGTGTCATATTGTATTGTACCATGCTGTTTTATAGATACATTTCTGCTACCTGATAGAGACCTGGCATGGCATGGCATGGCATGGCATTGAGATGCTTTTTTAAATATGTTTAATGTTTTACATATTTAAATGCTTGCTTCAAAAGCTAGAATGATTACGTTACATATGTGCTTCTCTGACAGCATATGCACCCTTTCCAAAGGGAATGCTAGTGGCAATGAGTAAAGCAGCTGTTAAGAATCTGTTATGCCGCGTACACACCATCACTTTATGTGATGAAAAAAAACGACACTTTCTGTGAAGTAAAAAATGACGTTTTTGAAACTTCAATTTTCAAAGACGAAGTTGCCTACACACCATCGTTTTTCTCACAATGGTCTTGCAAAGTGAGGTTACGTTCCACCACGTTTTTCCATTGAAGCTTGCTTCATAAGTAGCTTCTGGGCATGCGTGGATGAAAAAACGTCTTAGAAAACAACGTTTTTTGCTACACACGGTCAATTTCTGTGAAGTAAAAAGTGCACTTTTGAAAAACGACACATAAAATTTAAGCATGCTTCAATTTTTGGTCGTTTTTTACAAGACCTAAAACGACGTTTTCCCCCACACACGGTCAATTAAAGTGACGTTTTTAAAAACTTCATTTTTTTTCATCACATAAAGTGATGGTGTGTACGCGGCATTAGGCCTCGTACACACGATAGGTTAACCAGAGGACAACGGTCTGAAGGACCGTTTTCATCAGTCCAAACCGATCGTGTGTAGACCCCATAGGTTATTTAACCTTAGGTTAAAAAAATGAGAACTTGCTTTAAAATTAACCGATGGATTCCTAACCAATAGGTCAAAACCGATCGTTAGTAGGCACGACCATGAGTAAAAAACCTGCGCATGCTCAGAATTAAGTCGACGCATGCTTGGAAGCATTGAACTTCGTTTTTTTTTCAGCACGTCGTTGTGTTTTAAGTCACCACGTTCTGACACGATCGTCAGCTTCATAGGTTAACCTAAGACAACGGTCCTTCAGACCGTTGTCCTCTGGTTAACCTATCGTGTGTACAAGGCCTAAATGGTAGCAGGGGACTGTGGATTTCATAGTTGCAAACTGTCCCGGATTGCCTGGGACATTCCTGGGATTCACACCCTTTTCCCGGATTTATTTTGTCCCGGGAAAAGTCCCAGGAAAACCTTTTTTTTTCGCCGCCGCGGACCGCCACCGCTAGAGGTCCACGACCGGCGGAGACAATGCCGCCGCTAGAGGTCCACGGCCGGCGGAGACAATGTCACCACCATTTTTAAGAAGACCAAAACACGGATCTAGTACAATAGAAAATAAAGCTGCTGTGGCGTCGCCCTGCTGCAGGTCCGTCTGTTATGAAAAGGGGCATGGTGGGCGGCGCCGCAGCAGCTTTATTTTCTATTGAACTAGACACCCGTGTTTTGGCTTCTATAGAAATTAAGCTGCGGCCGAGACAGGAGACATCGCTATAATGATGCAAGGACAGTTCCAATCGGGGGACACCTGGGGGGGCTCCAATGGGGGGGACACCTGACTAAGGGGGGCTCCAATGCGGGGACACCTGGTTAAGGGGGGCTCCAATGGGGGGAGACCTGATGTAAGGAGGGACTCCGCTGGGTACGCCTGATGTAAGGAGGGACTCCGCTGATTACGCTTGATGTAAGGAGGGACTCCGTTGGGTACGCCTAAAGTAAGGGGGGACTCCACTGGGTACGCCTGATGTAAGGGGGGACTCCGCTGGGTACGCCTGATGTAAGGGGGAACTAGGGTGGGTACGCCTGATGTAAGGGGGACTCTGGTGGGTACTCCTGATGTAAGGAGGGACTCCGCTGGGTACGCCTGATTTAAGGGGGGACTCCGCTGGGTACGCCTGATGTAAGGAGGGACTCCGCTGGGGGCACCTGATGTAAGGGGGGACTCCGCTGGGGGCACCTGATGTAAGGAAGCACTCTGCTGGGGACACCTGATGGCATCTGGTGGCAGATGACACACTCTGGGCTCACACTGATTCGGCATTATGGTGAGTTGAATAATTTCATTCTATATTACAATGTAATAATAGAAATAATGCGCTTCAATCATCCTGACACCATACCAACCATGGTGCCAGGATGATTGAAGCGCTAACACCAAGTGGTTGGAGTATCTTTATCTGCTGATTGTTAAACTCTGGAATACACACATTTCTATTGTGGTGTAGGATCTGGGCCTGCTGTCCCTCCATCCTTCCTTCGCTCTCCTTCCCTCCCTCTTTCTTTTTCTTTATCTTTCTTCCTTTATTTCTCCACTTCTTCTTATTCACCCTCAATCCTGCATTCATCTCAGACTCTAACCACACCCTCTTTGAGCCATGCCCACTACCCAAGTAAATCACGCCCATTTTTCGCTGCGTTTTTCTACTACGGTGTGACACGCCTACAAACCAATGCCCCGTTCCCCTAATTATAGCAAGGCTCCGCCTACATGCAAAAAAGTGTCCCGGATTTTTTGTTCTTGCAATGTTGGCAACTATGGGATTTGGAACTTTAGGAGCAAAGTAGCAAGCTGTGGCAGAGCAGGAACAGACGACTAAGCAGAATGAAGACATACAGGAGAGTGAGTACAGGGTTATGGGGGACATGCTGTATGGGGGACTCCCGTATACTGGGTTTCTAGTTGATGGTGAGGGATTCTCTCAAAGATGCAAAGTCTATGAGTGATGTTTTTGCACAACCTGTACACAGAACCCGCCACTCTGGTGGGGACAAAGATGGGTTTATGTTGACAGCATACAACAGCAGATTAAAAGAAGTACAGCTACAGAACAACCAGTCAACAGGCAATTAAGAGCAATTTACAGAACAGAGTGCCCTGAAATATATTGAATAATGTAACATAAGAATTTGATTCAGCTTCTTAGGACTCGGTCTATTCCAAATACTTCTTAGATCAAAATTCATGACCAGAAACAGAAATTGTCAGAGCAGCTGACAGTCTGAAGGAATAAAACCTCAGAAATTATAGTTTCACTGTCTAATCCAGCTGGACTAAAAACAAATATTTATGAGGATATCCTAGCAATGGTAAAGATGCAGTTTTTTGTTTCTTTTTTTAGTAGCACCCGCAGTCATACAGAAATTGCAGTTCCAAAAAAGGAAGAAATAATTCTAAAAATAATATTAGACTGTGAGTATAGGGAGACGATGTATTGCATGCAGTGCTCATTAAGAGGCATCACAGTAAAGGGCCTTATCGGCCGAAATGGCCTCTGACACTGATGTGCTTACATTTCTTATAGTTATGAAAACGAGAACTGCAGTCCTTATCTGCTAAAAGGTAAACTGAAACATATTCTGTATCATTAGCACCCACATTTAAAGTGACATTCTAACTTGAACTAAAAAAATTGAGAAAGACACCTAAAGGAACATGGGAAGGTTGCAAATCTGGGAGCTCCATTGCTGGCTTGCTTTTAAATATGCAGGCTCCTAACTTGTCATTTGAATTATGGATTTACTATCTTATATGTCCGTGGCCTCAAACTGATATGCAAGATTGTAATTCAGAAAAAACAGACTTCCTAGAAGCCAGGATGACAGCCTTAAAACACATACTTATAAAAACAAATCAGTAATAGCAACTCCCTTATTTTTTGCAGAACAAATAGATACAAATCTCAGCCATCGCACACCATACAAACCAAACATGTCATAAGGACTAACTCCACCCAGGCCACATCCCCCTGACATGTTTTGCCCACCCACAGGACTTAGTCATGGAAGTAAATCCATGACTAAGCCCCATCTGGTTATTTTAAGAACTTAAGGAACATAACCGCCAAGCCTTGTAATTTCAAAATTAGCTTAAGACCATTCTAGGTATACTACGCAATGGAAACACTGGATTTGCAAATGAATCACAGATACCAAAAACAAAAACTGATTTTACACACAACAATGCAGAAACAACAACAAGCTGATTACAAAATGTGTCAGTAAGGACCCTTTCCCATGTATGGATCCCATGAGGATCCATACCATTAACACCCGCTTGCTCAGCGGGGATCGCTCTGTTGATTCCCGCTGAGCCGACAGACGACTGGGCGGTCCCTGCACACTGTGCAGGGACCACCCTGTCAGATCTCCGCTCTCCCCTATGGGAGATCTCCCCTATCACCCGATCCGCTCTGCAGACGGATGGAAAAATAGGATTTTCCTCCGTCTGCAGAATCGGAGGATTGTGGACGCAGATGTTCATCCACTGACTCCTGCTATCTCATAGGGATGCATGTATGTCCCTTTTTCATCCATAAACGGATGGATGAAAAAGCGGACATACGGTCCACTGGTGTAAAAGGGCCCTTAGAAAAGCCCAGTATGTATCAGTACAAGAAGGCTTTTGGACACAGCCAAGCTCGACACTGGCATGGGCACCAAATGGCCTATGTAAGCTGGATTGTGACGTGAACATATTCCTGACTGGTCTTCATCTAGTTCCTTCTTTACCCGTGCCCCTACCTGCTATATTTGCCTTCCTGTACACAACCTGGTTTGCCTCTGACCTTTCTTTGGATTCCTGGCTACCTGTTGTGACCTCAGTTCGTACCCTGACTCCGTTGCTGCCTTATGCTCCTTTACCTTGCTGCCCAGTTGTAAACTGATCCTGGCTTGTACCCTGAATTTGCCTCTTGCTGCCTGGCTGTTGATGACCTTTTGGCTTGCATCTTGTCTGCTAAACAGAGTGTTACCATGTTCCGTGGTCAGTGTCTGGTGATCCACAGTCATCTGTATCCTGCAACAAACAGCTGCTTCTGCCCGCTACATTGGCCCCTTTTGTCACTCTGTGACCTCACATCTCCTGTTACCACTACCTGGGGTGTTGGACAAGAGAAGCCTCCTCTCCAGCCCGATCTTCATCAGTGAAACACCTGAGTTTTTGTATACATATTTAACAAGTACATAAGTTTTAGGGCTCTCCCTGCTGTGGGCAAAGGTCTACCTGCACCTAAGTGACTTCCATCTGGGAAGAGGAGAAAGTGTTGGGCTTGTACAGAACTTTGTCCTATAGAAGAAAAAAGATTGTACTATTTCTGGTTTGGATTCATCTTGTACACAGTACAGAGCAATTTGAGGTGGACTTCATTAAGCACTACTCATTTTTGTAATAGATCTTTGCAATTGTCTCTGAACACATTGTTTGCACACGTTTGAACGATTAGGCATTGTTACATCAGCACTCAGCCACTTATTATATAGGCTTTTGAGTAGCGCAAGAGGTCATTATCACTTTTTACATAAGGCACACCTTTGTGCTGCACCACTGCAGCAATTGGAGGTTATGGTCCCAATAATTTCTATATATTTATAAATATCTACATGTTATTTATGCTAAAAAGGGTTTAGAAAGGATGAGGTACTTTGAGAATAATATAGACTTACCAAGAAAATGCTAAATAAAATTGTATGTACACAACGAATAAAAATCTCATCAATCAGCTTTCTTTAACACATCAGCACAAAGCATCTTTTAGGTTTCCAATAAAAACTACTTTAAAAAAGTCCACCCATTAAACTCTTCCCCTGCACATATTTCCCACTATTATACCCTCCAAACTGCCCCCCTGCAAATACTGCCTGCTGCTATACTCCTCTCCTCTCCTTTATATTCACTTTGGAATATTACAATAAAATCGAATTCTTGGACTAGCACAGTATTACTAATATACTGTGTGTGTATATATATATATATATATATATATATATATATATATATATATATATATATATATATATAGTACAGACCAAAAGTTTGGACACACCTTCTCATTCAAAGAGTTTTCTTTATTTTCATGACTATGAAAATTGTAGATTCACACTGAAGGCATCAAAACTAAATATAAAAATAAATAAAATATATTTCATATTCTAGGTTCTTCAAAGTAGCCACGTTTTGCTTTGATTACTGCTTGGCACACTCTTGGCATTCTCTTGATGAGCTTCAAGAGGTAGTCACCTGGCGCAGCACCCCATCACTCTCCTTCTTGGTCAAATAGCCCTTACACAGCCTGGAGGTGTGTTTGGGGTCATTGTCCTGTTGAAAAATAAATGATGGTCCAACCAAACGCAAACCGGATGGAATAGCAGGCCGCTGTAAGATGCTGTGGTAGCCATGCTGGTTCAGTATGCCCTAAATTTTGCTTAAATCCCCAACAGTGTCACCAGCAAAGCACCCCCACACCATCACACCTCCTCCTCCATGCTTCACGGTGGGAACCAGGCATGTTCACCTTTTCTGCATCACACAAAGACACGGGGGTTGGAACCAAAGATCTCAAGTTTGGACTCATCAGACCAAAGCGCAGATTTCCACTGGTCTAATGTCCATTCCTTGTGTTCTTTAGCCCAAACAAATCTCTTCTGCTTGTTGCCTTTCTTTAGCAGTGGTTTCCTAGCAGATATTCTACCATGAAGGCCTGATTCACACAGTCTCCTCTTAACAGTTCTAGAGATGTGTCTGCTGCAAAAGGTGGCTACTTTGAAGAACCTAGAATATGAAATATATTTTCAGTTGTTTCACACTTTTTTGTTATGTATAATTCCACATGTGTTAATTCATAGTTTTGATGCCTTCAGTGTGAATCTAACATTTTCACAGTCATGAAAATAAAGAAAACTCTTTGATTGAGAAGGTGTGTCCAAACTTTTGGTCTGTACTATATATATATATATATATATATATATATATATATATATATATATATATATATATATAATACACTGTATGTGTTCTTTTAATCCAAAAGCATGTTTAAAGCAACTTATATGGCAGAGCGCTATATTGAAAACCAGCAGCAATACTGTTAGAGGATACCATTTATTCCAGAGTTGATTTGACCCTTTTTCACCACTAGGGTTCCAGCTAAACTTACAATTCAACCTCTAACTGCATATGCATAGGCTGACTTGATTGATATCTTTGTTTTCCTTGAATTTCTGTGTTAAAAATATATACTCGGACCCCTATACCTTTGTTGTGGCACTTATACGCTCCTTGCATCTTCCAGGCTTTTATTGCGGTCATATTTCCTGTCTGGACAGAAAGTGATGGGAAATCTCTCCAATTAGGACACAGGCTGCAGTAAAACACGTTTTTAAATAAAATGGGGAAGGTTTGGAAGCTTGGTTAGGTTATTTTTACTGTCTGTGTCTTCCTGCCCTGGAGACAATCTCTCTCTGTTCACTGCTTGACCTGCTGTCACAGGGACAGAAAGTGAAGTAAGATCTTCCTAACAGTATTAAGGACAGCAATAAAATCTGAGAAAAGTATTTACGCTTAAATTTTTTTTTAATAATAAATTAATAAAAAAAAGTTGGGTTCAATTATGTGAAACAGGCCCAAAGTCCAGCGTTATCTAGTAGAACAGCAGGATTTTCCACATTTAGAACGCCAAATGTTGCCTTATGTTGTTCACTATAAGGCCTGTTTTACAGATGTTTAAAGTTTTGGACTTTTTCTGTCTCTAATTGCCTCTCCGTGTTAGCCTAATGCCCTGTACACACGATCGGTTTGTCTGATGAAAACGGTCCGATGGACCGTTTTCATCAGACGAACCGATCATGTGTGGGCCCCATCGTTTTTTTTCCCATCGGTGAAAACAAATAGAACCTGTTTTAAAATTTTCTGATGGTTAAAAAAACGATAGAACAAAACAATCGTCTGTGGGGAAATCCATCGGTCAAAAATCCATGCATGCTCAGAATCAAGTCGAAGCATTGAACTTCATTTTTCTCTGCACGTCGTTGTGTTTTACGACACCGCATTGGACACGATCGGATTTTTAACTAATGGTGTGTAGGCAAGACTGATGAAAGTCAGCTTCATCGGATATCTGATGAAAAAATCAATTTTCATCGGATGAACCGATCGTGTGTACGTGGCATAAGTGTTCATGCACACATAGGTGTTTACAGACGGGAGTGTTTAGAATCAAACTTAAAAACCCATCACGCACACGTTCAGAGAGGAACATTTTGGCAGAACAAACATGCAAACTCGCATAAACGCGTATAAATACGTGTTTATGGGTGTTCGCACGTTAATGCATTTTATTTGCCAGAAAGCTAATTTATTCTGCCCTTTAGAATGCATTAATGCTAAAAGTAGGAACGTTCATAAATGCAGGCTAACAATCATAAACACTTGTGAAAAACGTGGCGTTTACTGTATTTTTTAATCTGTTTTTCTCCTGTAAGGAAAAAAAGGCCTCCAAAGGAGCACAGTGTGCATGAAGCCTAAAAAAGTACCCAAACAGAATCCCTTACAATAATAATGCAGAATGTGATAAACTTTATATTAATCTCAATAGGCCTAAAGCCAAAACCTTTTCCTTTTAGTCTTTGAAGCCTCGTACACACGACCGAGTTTCTTGGCAAAAACCAGCAAGAAACTTGCTGTTTTTTTTTTTTTTTTTGCCGAGGAAACCGTTCGTGTGTACACTTTTTGACGAGGAAACTGTCGAGGATCTCGTCGAGCCAAAAAGAGAGCATGTCTTCTTTTTCCTCGACGGGAATGGGGAAATTTGGCTCGCCGAGATCCTCGACAGCCTAATAAGGAACTCAACGAGCAAAATGATGTGTTTCGCCCGTCGAGTTTCTCGGTCGTGTGTACGAGGCTTGAGGGACTGGAAAGGGTTTGAGTCTCCGACAATTTTTATGGCTGGAAAGGGGAAATTCACCTTTACTTACTTGTGTCTTTGTAGTCATTGTGAAAGTTGGAAAGATGACAGCTGACACTTTCACAGGAATTGAGGACATATCTGTCCGTGGGAACATCTGTCAAAAGTAGGGATATTCTTCTCACTTCCTGCCATGTTTCCTGGATAGGAAATGAGAAAAAAAGCTCCCTAAGAAGGACACAGACAGCTAAGAAAACCTGAGTTTTTAGCCCTTCCAAACTGCCCAAAACAATAAAGGTGGCTGCACTTGCATCTTAGGTTCAAATTCAGACTATACAAATGACCCTGTCACCTTATTGAAACAATGTATTTCAAGAACAGTGTATAATCAAAGTGATCATAGATAGCATTTAATCAAACATACCAAACATATCAATGCATGTATACAAAAGTTCATCCAGTGTAGCTGCCTTTCGGTATGTAGTGGATCCCATGTTGACCAAGTCATCAATAATTCATTGTTCTCAAGTAAACCATTTTTCAGGTGTGCTGTACCTAATTTGCACCTTTTTTAATCCCGCTTGGAAAACCTGTCAATACGAAAAAAAGAAAAACTTTATTGTGTACAGTATCTAAATGTAGGTATACAAATTACACATGATCAACTTTGAAAGCAGACTGCCACTCTACACAAGAAATTATAAATATCAGGAAATTCAGGAGGTTTGCAAGGCTTCGATAAAACATGCTTGAGGTGATTGTAGCTGTATTAGTGCACTTGCAACAAGAACAATTGAAGACTGTCAGGCCTCGTACACACGACCGAGTTCCTCGGCAAAAACCAGCAAGAAACTTGCTGGGAGATATTTTTTTGCCGAGGAAACCGGTCGTGTGTACACTTTCGTCGAGGAAACTGTCGAGAAACTCGACGAGCCAAAAAGAGAGCATGTTCTCTATTTCCTTGACGGGAATGGAGAAAATTGGCTTGTCGAGTTTCTCGACGGCTTCACAATAAACTCGACAAACAAAACGATGTGTTTCGCCCGTCGAGTTTATCGGTCATGTGTACGAGGCCTCAGTGATACTTTTTTTATTTGTATGAACGACCATATTTTCAGGACAAGCTTTTGGGGTGTGTCCCTTAGTGCAAATAAAAACAGTATAATAGACAGTACTCAATTGTTGTTGTCAGATAAAATATGAAAATCTTTTGTTAAAAGGCTCTGTTGCCATGCTCATTTAGAAGAAACTCTGTTTGAAGCCCAACTCCAACTACCTTATTTCCTAATGCTTCTTCTGCCATCTCAAAATACCCCATGAGGCTGGTATCAGAATTTTGGAGGGAGGATGGGGAACACCCTCTCTATCATGTAACAGGTCTTGGGCCTAGCAACTGGTCCCCCAGGCCCAAGCCCTGCATCATTGGTGGAGGTCATATGGTCTACCATAAAGAACAGGATATTCTGCAGTG
The DNA here is from genome assembly GCF_905171775.1 of Rana temporaria. Classification (NCBI taxonomy): domain Eukaryota; kingdom Metazoa; phylum Chordata; class Amphibia; order Anura; family Ranidae; genus Rana; species Rana temporaria. The sequence continues at coordinate 349,201,569 of NC_053492.1, forward strand.
ACAGGGGTTAAACAGACCCTGTTGCTTTCATGCCTGAGAGGGCAAGGTAACAGGGGCCCTTGAAATAAACAATTCAAACAAGTATTACTGGTGAACTGACTGTTAGGTGGCTTCATACATTTTACTTTTCATAAGGCATGAAATGTTGTAATTAAGTTAAAGTGAAATAGTAAGAAAACTGGACAGTAGATCAAGGTAACAAATATGGCTAGATAAAACTACAATTTTTTTTTTAGAGGAGCCCGGAGGCAGAAATGTGACAGAGATGTAACATTGGAAGTTGCAGTTCTAAACTTGGAAGCAGCACTGCTGAAAATGGAAATGATTTTGTCACCTGCCTGATTGCACAGTGTGACAGAGGTGTGTAAATGTCAAGTCACTATTTATATATATGTTTATCTGTACATATTGATGTTGTTTCTTTCTTTATCGTACATCACGGGACACAGAGCGGCATTCATTACTATATGGGTTATATGGAGTACCTTCAGGTGTAGACACTGGCAATCTCAAACAGGAAATGCCCCTCCCTATATAACCCCCTCCCATAGGAGGAGTACCTCAGTTTTTCCGCCAGTGTCTTAGGTGTTAGTCATGGTTTAGCTTGCCTCCACATCCTTGGGATTAGGTGAGCTAACCGGTTCTGTCCAAAAAAGCCTCAGCGCTAAAGTGGTCAGTAACCGGACCCCAAACCCTTGGGGTATAGCCCATAATGCCTTTCTTTTTAGAGAGCTGGACCCTGGGCCCAGAACTTAGAAACCTTTGGGTGCCTAATGTTTCTGTTGCCAGAGTGCTATATGGGCCCAGGACAGTGGATCCTTCATAGGAACCCAGGGCCTGAAGGTCTAGACATCCCCACCGAGATGGGGGAAGATTGGGCCTCTTGCTTGGCAAAGTCCTGCGGCATGGAGCAGGTAAGTGAGGGGAAAACTTGCGGAACTTGGTTCTTAGCAGGTTTTTTCTGGGGGGTCACAGGGGACATGCCTAAAGTTATGCACTGCATCTGGCAAACTAGTCACATATCATAAAGATAGGATGGCTCTATATGTATTATTCCCCATAAGATGTGACCTCCCTTGTAGTGTTGGAAAAGCATTGAGTGGGGCCTGTGTGATATAAAAGTATATGTGTGTGTCAGAGAGCTGTGCTTACCTGCAAGCCTCCAGGCGATGCTCCATTCAGTCTTCCTCCTCACGGCCTGCAAAGCAGGCAAAACGCTGACCTCCTCATGGTTGCAGGCTGCAGTTTGCTGGAGCAGAGAGGTCCCTTCCTCCCAACCCCACCCCCCCCCTGTCGGGAGGGGCATTTCCTGTTTGAGATTGCTGGGGGGGAAGGGCGGGTCAGTGGCTTAAGGAAGGGGCGGCCCTTCCTTGTTTGTTCCATATAGCTCATTCAATACTTTGGAACTGAGGAGGAAAGACCAGAACGGCAAGCACGGGGCGCCGAGGACACACAGTGGCCAGAAAGAATATTGCAGTCTTCAGAAAGACTGTTTTCAAGCCTAGGAATAGGCTGTTTCTTTTCCATCTCATAGTTTTTCTTGCAATACTACTCAGGGGGACAGAATGTTTTTTCTTTCCTAGATTTGAAAAAAAAAAAAAAAAAAAAAAAGATTTTTTTTTTGAAAAAAAAAAAAAAAAAAGTGTCATCTAGGGGAGAGGAAGCATTTTTTATCCCCCAAACAGGTGTTTGGGCATTTAACTATTTATAAGTCCCAGGTACCAATAAGTAGCAGGTGTACCTCGGTATTGTACCATGGCATCAAAAAACAAGGGTACAAGAGGTGGGGATTCCCCCAGAGAGTCTGAGGTCTCGGACAATGCTATGCCGCTGCTTTCCCCACAGGGAGCCTTGGGGCCATCGGGATCTGGGGCTGGAGCTGACGCGGGTCAGTCCAACCCTAAGATGGTCACGGAGGAGGTATTACTCACCTCTTTAAAAGAGATGCAGAAAAGCATGGGTAAAATGATAGCCGCAGCTATGCGGGGCAGTAAGCGGAATAGATCTCCGTCGCCCGAGCGCGGACCCTCAGAAGAGGAGGTCCTTTCCTCAGGGGAATTGGACGACCTCTTGGACAAGGACCAAGTAGGTTCAGGGATCGAAGATCCGGATACAGAGGAGTCTGGGGCAGTCTCCCTGAGGGAGAGCTGGTGGATTCAAGGATTGTCGGACTTGGTCCATAGGGCATTCAACTTGCCAGTACCAGATCTCCAGGTATCGACGGTTTCAGCTTTGGGCTCACTGAGGGCGCCTCAAAGCAATGCTGTGTTTCCGATCCATCCTCTATTAGAGGGAGTTTTGTTCCAAGATTGGAACAAGCCAGATAAGATCTTCTTACCACCTAAGAAGTTCTCTGTCCTATATCCTATGGAAGAAAAATTTTCCAAAAGATGGGCTACTCCTGCAGTGGACGCAGCCATCTCATGTGTTAACAAATCGTTAACATGCCCTGTAGAAAACATACAGGTGTTCAAGGATCCAGTTGATAAGCGCTTGGAAGCACTACTTAAGAACTCCTTCACTACTGCAGGGGCAGTAGTACAGCCAGCTGTGGCTGCGATTGGGGTCGCTCAAGCATTATCGGATCAATTTAAGCAGATGCTTAAGCTTATTCCTGCCCAGCAGGCAGAAGAATTTTCGGATGTCCCTAAGGCCATATGTTTTACGGTAGACGCAATCAAGGATTCTATCCAGCAAGCGTCACGTTTATCGTTATCCCTTATCCATATGAGAAGACTCTTATGGTTAAAAAGCTGGGAGGCTGAGCCCCCATGCAAGAAGCTCCTGGTAGGGTTCCCCTTCCATGGAGGACGACTCTTCGGAGAAGACCTAGATAAATACATTCAGACCATTTCAAACGGCAAGAGTACTCTCTTGCCAACTAAGAAGAAGGTTCAGGGGCCTGCGTTTAAACGACAGTATTCCCCTGGGCAGGGGCCCTCTAATGCCAAGCAGTATCGACGGCCTCCTGCAAAAGCAAACTTCGGCTTCAACAGCAAATCACAAGGACAGGCTGTTAGAGGCAAAAGGCAGTGGTTTCGCAAACCAGCAAAACCAGCCCCCAAGCCAACCTTATGAAGGGGCGCCCCCACCCACGAAGGTGGGGGGAAGGCTGCGACTCTTTTCAGAGATTTGGGAAGCCAGCATTCCCGACGAGTGGGTACGGTCTTCCGTGGCCACAGGCTACAAATTAGATTTCCTAAAGGTTTCCTCCTCCTCATTTCCAGGAGTCGAGGATTCCAAACGATCCGCCTCGGATTCCGGCCAGTCCTGGAACAGGGGCTGGGTTTCTACTCCAACCTATTCATCATCCCCAATGGAGATGTCAGGCCAATTTTGGACCTAAAGATGGTAAATGCATATCTAAAGATCCGCTCATTTCGGATGGAATCCGTGCGGTCAGCAGCTGCCACACTCCAGAAGGACGACTTCATGGCGTCCATAGACATAAAGGATGCCTACCTTCATGTTCCAATTTATCAGCCACATCAAAGATATCTACGCTTCATGGTGGCTTCGCGTCACTTCCAATTCGTGGCGCTTCCCTTCGGGTTGGCTACGGCCCCCCGGGTGTTCACGAAGGTCCTAGCTCCGATCCTAGCCAAGCTAAGGATCCAAGGGGTCACGATCCTAGCATACCTGGACGACCTCCTAGTCATAGACCACTCGTCTCCCGGCTTGGAGCGAGCAGTGGCCCTCACGGTCCAATACCTCGAGAGGTTCGGCTGGGTCCTAAATCGAGAAAAGTCAGCTTTCCAGCCCACAAGGCAGTTGGAATATCTCGGCATGAGATTAGACACAGAACAACAAGGAGTGTTCCTACCTCTGAGGAAGGTAAAAGCCATCAAGGAATTAATCCTACTGGTTCTAAGCAAGAAAGAACCGACTATTCGCCTATGTATGAGGTTACTAGGCAAGATGGTGGCCACGTTCGAGGCGGTACCATACGCCCAGAGCCACACTCGCATCCTACAGGCAGCCATCCTGTCAGCATGGAGCAGAAGGCCACAGGCCTTGGATATCCCGTTGCCGCTCTTATCAAGAGTCCGACAAAGTCTGTGTTGGTGGTTAGACCCTCAGAATCTACTGAAGGGGAAGTCTTTCAGCCCAGTGGCTTGGAAGATAGTGACCACAGACGCCAGCCTGACGGGCTGGGGAGCAATTTTGGATGGTTGCACTCGCCAAGGTACTTGGGCAAAGCCAGAGAAGCAGTTGCCCATCAACATCTTGGAGCTCAGAGCTGCTCGACTAGCCCTCAGGGCTTGGACGTCAAAATTGCAGGGGTTCCCGGTGAGAATTCAATCAGACAATGCCACGGCCGTGGCATACATAAATCACCAAGGGGGAACCAGGAGTCAAGCCGCTCAGAGAGGTGAGCTTGATTCTCCTATGGGCAGAGGCGCATGTGCCCTGCATATCGGCAATATTCATTCCAGGAGTGGACAACTTTCAGGCGGACTTCTTAAGCCGCCAGACTCTATGGCCGGGGGAATGGTCTCTGCATCCACAAGTCTTTCAAGCACTCTGCCAAAGATGGGGAGTGCCGGACGTGGATATCATGGCATCGAGACTCAACAAGAAACTAGACAGGTTCATATCCCGCTCAAGGGATCCGATGGCCTGCGGAACCGATGCGTTGGTTTGCCCTTGGCATCAGTTCAAACTTCTTTATGCGTTTCCCCCGCTCCAGTTACTACCCCGCCTGCTGCGCAGGATCCGGGTGGAACACATACCAGTCATCCTGGTAGCTCCAGCATGGCCCAGAAGGGCATGGTACTCACTCATCCTAAAGATGGTAGTGGGAGACCCTTGGACTCTTCCTCTACGGCCAGACCTGCTATCGCAAGGTCCGATCCTCCACCCTGCCTTACGGCATCTAAATTTGACGGCCTGGAAGCTGAATCCCTGATTCTCAGGGGTAGAGGTCTGTCTCAGAAAGTAGTCTCTACCCTAATCAGAGCCAGGAAACCGGTCTCTAGGGTGATTTATTACAGGGTCTGGAAGGCCTATGTAGGCTGGTGTGAGTCCAAGCGATGGCTTTCTCGCAAATTTACCATCGATAGAGTATTAAGTTTTCTCCAGCTAGGAGTGGATAAAGGATTGGCATTAAGCACAATCAAAGGACAGATTTCTGCTCTGTCAGTGTGGTTTCAGCGGCCGCTGGCCACCCACTCGCTGAAAAGACCTTCCTTCAAGGGGTCTTACGTATTAGACCTCCAGTTAAATCCCCGCTTTGTCCGTGGGATTTAAATCTTGTTCTGTCAAGTTTACAGAAACAACCGTTTGAGCCGTTGGCTGAAATTCCTTTGGTTCTACTGACAAGGAAGTTAGTATTTTTGGTTGCCATAGTTTCCGCAAGAAGAGTTTCGGAGCTAGCGGCCTTATCCTGTAAGGAGCCATATCTTGTTTTTCATAAGGACAAGGTCGTTCTCCGCCCTCATCCTTCCTTCCTACCGAAGGTCATATCCAGTTTTCATTTGAACCAGGATTTGGTATTACCATCCTTCTTCCCTAAACCTACTTCCAGAAAGGAAGGGTTGCTGCATACCTTGGATATTGTCAGGGCCATGAAGGCCTATCTTAAAGCTACAAAGAAGATCCGGAAAACAGATGTGCTGTTCATTCTACCGGATGGGCCCAAGAAGGGGCAGGCAGCTGCAAAGTCCACCATTTCTAGGTGGATTAAGCAATTAATCACTCAGGCCTACGGCTTGAAAGGGTTGCCTCCTCCAGTATCATTAAAGGCTCATTCTACTAGAGCCATGGGCGCCTCCTGGGCAGCACACCACCAGATCTCTATGGCTCAAGTTTGCAAGGCGGCAACCTGGTCTTCTGTCCACACGTTTACAAAATTCTACAAGTTGGACGTAAGAAGGAATACTGATACTGCCTTCGGGCAGGCAGTGCTGCAGGCTGCAGTTTGAGACCCTCGGATTCCGGGGGCTCCTCTTTTTTGAGTTAAATTTAAAATTTAAAATTATTTTTCTCAACTAAGTTGGATTTATTATGATTTGAGTATATCTCTAAATTAAATCCTTTTGTCTTGGAGATGTTCTCCCTCCCCTCATTGTAAGCATTGCTTTGGGACATCCCATATAGTAATGAATGCCGCTCTGTGTCCCGTGATGTACGATAAAGAAAAAGAGATTTTTAATACAGCTTACCTGTAAAATCTTTTTCTTGGAGTACATCACGGGACACAGAGCTCCCACCCCTCTTTTTTGAGGACCATTTTGGGAGGCATACTGCTTGCTACAAAACTGAGGTACTCCTCCTATGGGAGGGGGTTATATAGGGAGGGGCATTTCCTGTTTGAGATTGCCAGTGTCTACACCTGAAGGTACTCCATATAACCCATATAGTAATGAATGCCGCTCTGTGTCCCGTGATGTACTCCAAGAAAAAGATTTTACAGGTAAGCTGTATTAAAAATCTCTTTTTTTTTTCTTGCAGTTCCACTACAAGTGCAAACACCTGTACTTTGTAGAAAATATTGCATTGAACTTACTTTGTTTTAATATATATTATAGTGTACAAGTAGTGTGTGTGTGTGTGTATATATATATATATATATATATATATATATATATATATATATATATATATATAAAAAATTTATAACAACTTTCAGCATTTCTGTATATGCCTTTGTTTTTAGAAATAATATTTTTTTAGTCAGCTTATATTGAAAGAATTGCTATTTCATACCATTAATCTTTACTTGCAGTGAAGAAGCACTTTTTTTTTTAATACAGCTGCACTATAATTAAGCCAGCTTTATGTAATCATAACCTTGATTGGGTATTTTTATTTACCAGATTGGTAAAATATCTGCTTATAAAGAAAAGGATGCTTACGGTAATTTGAATTCATGTCTAAAACACTATGGGCCAGATTCAGAAAGAACTTACGCCAACGTATCTATTGATACGCGGCGTAAGTTCAAGAATGCGCCGTCGTATCTATGCGCTGTATTCAGCACACAATATACGCCTGAATTTTGCAAGATACGACCGACGTAAGCCATCGTATCTTGGGTGCATATTTACGCTGGCCGCAAGGGGGCGCTTCCGTAGATTTATGCGTTGAATATGCAAATGACCTAGATACGCCGATTCATGAACGTACTTGCGCCCGTCGCATTCAGCTACGCCGTTTACGCAAGGCTTACGTCCGGCGTAAAGTTACCCCTGCTATATGAGGTGCAGGTAATGCAAAGTATGGACGTCGGAACAAGCGTATCTTTTTACGTAGTTTACGTAAGCCGTACGTGAATGGGGCTGGGCGTAGTTTACGTTCACGTCACAGGCATTGAGCCGGCGTATCTTAGGTAGTAAATTAAACGTGATTCTGAGCATGCGCGCGCATGCGCCGTTCGTTCGGCCTTGCATTTACATGGGGTCACGGTTAATTTAAATAAAACACGTCCACTACTTGCCTACTTTGAATTACGCGGGCTTACGCTGGCCCATTTACGTTACGCCGGCGCACATATGGGAGCAAGTTCTTTCTGAATATTGTACTTGCCTCTCAATGTTACGACGGCGTAGCGCATATGAGATGCGCTACGCCTATGTAAAGATGCGCCCGTCTCTCTGAATCTGGCCCTATGTTATTATTACACTAAAGAGATCTAAAAATTGTTTAATAAAGTTGGAGACAGGTTTTGTATTACGTTTGCCACACACATTACAATGGGGTCGATTTACTAAAGGCACTCTGCAAGTGCAGTTGCTCCAGAGCTTAGTAAATGAGGTAAAGCTTCACTTTGCAAAGAATACCCAATGACGTGCAAGGAAAATTAAAAAAAAAATGCCTTTTTGCTTCCATATGATTGGATGATGGAATTCAGCAGAGCTTTTCCTCATTTACTAAGCTCTGGAGCAACTGCTCTTGCAGAGTGCAACTGCACTTTGCAAAGTGCACAGTCTATTTTTCTTTAGTAAATCAACCCCAATGTGTCTATAACAGAGATGTGCACAAGAGAAAGATGTTTTGTTTCGGATTAATTTTTCAAGTTAATTGGTTAATTTCATAATATTCGTAATGTTAGAATGATTTGTTTTCTAATTGCAGCAACCTCAAAAAGTCTAATTCCTGCATCCCTTCTCTTTCTCTTGCTGCAATTAGAAGCATTTCTCCGGACAAAGGCAGGTATCTACAGTAGGTGCACGTGATATTGTGTCAATCTCGCTCCCTTTCTCGGCGAGATTGAGCACCTACGAGCCCCATCGCGGGAGCCAGCGCCGAGCTGGCTTGCCGCGATAGAGACAAAGCCGTCATAGAAGCGACGGGAGATCCGACTTGGATTCCCGCCAATTCTACACATGTGCAGCGTTTGTTATGAATCCTGAGGAGGAAGTCCCCGCCGGATTTTAAATAAAAATCCGGCATGGGATCCCGCCTCAGGAGCATACTGGGCCCTTAGGTCTGTTATGGGTTGTAAGGAGAGCCCCCCCTACGCCGAAAAAACGGCGTAGGGGGTCCCCCTACAATCCATACCAGACCTGTATCCAAAGCAGGCTACCCGGCTGGCCAGGAAAGGAGTGGGGACGAGCGAGCGCCCCCCCCTCCTGAGCCGTACCAGGCTGCATGCCCTCAACATGGGGGGGTTGGGTGCTCTGGGGCAGGGGGGCGCACTGCGGGGGCCCCCCCACCCCAGAGCACCCTGTCCCCATGTTGATGAGGACAGGGCCCCTTCCCGACAACCCTGGCCGTTGGTTGTCGGGGTATGCGGGCGGGAGGCTTATCGGTATCTGGGGGCCCCCTTATTAAAGGGGGCTCCCAGATTCCGATAAGCCTCCCGCCCGCATACCCCGACAACCAATCCGGGGACTTCCCCCTCAGGATTCATAACAAACGCTGCACACGTGTAGAATTGGCGGGAATCCAAGTCGGATCTCCCGTCGCTTCTATGACGCGCTTGCTGGGATGTGCTGTCACTATTCCAGTGAGTGCGAGATCTCGGCACCATGTCGCCGAGAATCAGCGCGATGCTGTTGTGCTAAAAACACAATATCACAAACACCTACTGTAAACGACAGTCAGGACCCCGTCTAAATATGAGCAGACATGCCTAGAAGGGAATTCAATAAGACACTCTCTGTCCCACTTCTATGCAACATTAGTAAATCTAGACACACCACAAGAATTTAAATTCATACAAGCATGGGAGAGAGACCTGAAACTAACATTCACACAAGAACAAAAAGATAAGATCCTGAGATTTACACAAAAAGCATCAGTAGCAAGTAAATACGAGGAGGGGGGATATAAAATATTAACGAGATGGTACAGAACACCATCGGTATTACACTGAATATACCCAGAAACGTCAGATGTCTGTTGGAGATGCCTGGAAGCGGAAGGGACATTAGTGCATATTTGGTGGGAGTGTAGAAAAATACAGGAATTCTATAAAATGGTAATGGAAATAATTGATAAAATTACAGGAATTAATCTGGTGGATAGACCATCGGCGGTTCTACTATTAGACATTCCAATGACAATGGAAAAATATCAAAACTCGTTGATAAGACATCTTATCATAGCAGAGATCCAACAAATGGAGAATTTAACAATGACATTGAAAGATCAGGATAAGAGATACCAGTCGATTTGGGCCCCGTACGAGAGGTACAGGGAGAGGATGGGAGGGGGGGCGAGGAATAGCCAGCGGGTGCCCTTTTTTTTTTTTCTTTATGGGAAGGGGCGGGGGGTGGGATGGGTAATAAGAGATAGAAAGAAAGAGAGGAAAATGAGAAGTATTACTAAACCAGGACGGAAGTAGGAGGGGGGGATAGTGGGGTCTTTTCTTGCCATCACTCTATTAATTCTATGATATAGTTTAAGTAAGTAGATGAACTACAATGTATCATCCTGTAAAGTAATTCTTGAAATAAACAAAGAATTTATAAAAAAAAAAAGAATGATTTGTTTTCTGAATTTGTTTTATTTGTTGTATATTCAGATTTATTTCATGTATTTGTTGTTCCGAATCGATTTGCAATTTCGGAAGTTATTTCTGAAGGTTCGGATTCATTCATTATGTTATGATTCAGAGATTGTAATGGATCCACATACATCCAACCCAAACACAGTAAGTAGGAATCATCATATTTCAGTGGTATGCCTTACTATAAATATTTGTTGCAATAAGTTTTTATTTCATATGTATTATGCAGAGCATTTTTGTTATAATTCACACTACACTCACTAGAATAAAAACAAATGAATCCAAATCAATTCTTTATGTCGTTACGTTATTTCGGATGCTTTAAACATTAAAAAACATTTAAAAAGACCATAGCATCCTGCCATCAATGAATATTAATGAATTTGGTGTTTTCGTTATAATTTATTTCAGATTCATTAAAATGTGTTACTATTGTGATTCGGAGATTCATATACTGTATATGAAAATCTCTGAAAAACAAACATTTTGTCAGAATTTCATTTATTAACGAAACATTTTGCACATGTCAAGTCTATAATAGGTTTATCAGTAACCAAACAATCATTTAGCACCATGCCTACTAATTGGATATTATTTTAATCATTTAGGTAGGCTCTCGTAATACATAGCTGTTGATAAATGTAAAGGATGTCATGAAGTCAGATTGTAACCTTTGTGCCTATCTTTTTTCAGTTCAATTCTGGAGATTGGCGATTGGGTAAGATTTGATGTAGTGTATCAAAATACAAAAAAAAACAGCTGGAAATGGTAATGGATCAACGTCACAAATTGACTATCATTTCTATATCTTTCGCCCACCAAAAGATTGTTTAAAGCCAGGAAGAACAATTCTCAAATGAGCAAGCACATTGGATGTGCACCTACATCTAGCACTTGTGTAGGTATAAGTCTTTAAAAAAATGTTTAGAACATTTAGGTTTAGCTGGATCTGCATTGAAACAAAAGTATTTGCACGTCACTTGTTTAAATGAATTTGATTGTGAGCTGAATGGCAGCAACTGGAAGGATGGTGTGCCACTTCACTGGCATACAATAAGTAGACAGGTACTGCTGAATCATTAAATGTTATTGTATGCCAGTGAAGTGGCACACCATCCTTTCAGTTGCTGCTAATTGGAGAAAGGCTTTAGAAGACATTACCTCTGTTAATTTAAATCCTATTTTAAAGAGACCTATCCTAATGGCGTGTATACACGATCGGAAATTGTGACAAGACAACCGTGGATTTTTTTCCAACAGAGTTTTAGCTCAAACTTGTGTTGCATACACACAGTCACACAAAATTCCAACCATCAAGAACGCAGTGACATACAACAAACAGAAAATAATATACACACATATGTGGTATCACTGTGATTGCCAGAAGTGGCAAAATTTGTTTTCTGTTGCTATTTGGTGGTAAGTCATGGTAATGACAAGAAATATACAGCTAGGTTTAAAACAATTATATCATTTTTTTTTACTATTTTGGGCCAGTTTTCCTTGAATATTAAAAAAAAAAAAAAAAAAAATGCATCATCATTTACCACTAAATGAAAGCTCATCTTGTCCTTAAAAAAACAAGGTATAATTTGCCTGGATACACTAAGTAGTTACAATTATATATACAGTTTTTACTAGTACATGTCAAAGTTGCAAAACTGTGTTCAGGAAATAAAGTGGTAGTAAATACATTTTTAAAATTTGTACCTACAGGTGAACTTATAACAAAGCTTACCTGTAGGTACAAGTAATATCTCCTAAACATGCACTGTTTAGGAGATATTCTCTAAATTCTAGATCTGAAGTGGATGAGTCTCCGGTGCATGCCACTGTGCTCTGAGTATACCGTCCCTGCAAAGCACTGTGACGCAATCGTGGCACCCGTGCATCATCGCGGCTTGGCCATTCAAATGGCCACAGCCTGTGGACTCGGAAGGGAGACCAAGTGAAGATGGAGGCCCTGTCATTGGTGACAGTGTGCCGCTGGAGGGCTTCCGTTTGGGGATAAGTATTTCACAATGTGCTAGTGTGCGATGCATAATAAAACATTATGACTTTGTCTTCCCGGGAGAAGACTTTTTTTAAATCAGCCTTTAGGAAGGGGTTAAAATGTGTTTTACAATGTCTAAATGTTGTACTACATTAGCTGCTGGCTTTCTTACAAAATATATGACAAACATATTCTAACAAAAAGCATATAAAAACATGTAAAGCATGTAAAGTACTTCATGCTTCATTTGTCACACATTACTACTCTTGTACAGATGGAAGTCAAAACCATAAAACCACATCATGCAGCATCTAATATGCAGTGTTAAAAACGTGCGTACCTTAATTTATTAGTTCTGAAATACTTTTCTAGGTACTAAAAGGCATGTAATCCTAAATGATAGATGTATGGATTCTCTGAAGCCAGGGCTGTGATCTAACAATGTAAACATGCAAATATTAGATTATATTTCTGTACATTCCCAGATGTTAAAGTGGTTATACCAAACCAATAATGTTTAGTGTGTTCTGCTTTCTTAGTATAGGATAGATTTCCTTGAGCCTTTTGCAAGGAGTGGTTTTCATGGTGGCCCCATGCAGTTTGGGTTAGAATTGTTTACACAATTAAATAGTAACTTTAGATTGTGCTTTGAATATTTAAATAGAATTATTCTTTTAAAGAGTTAGACACTGCCTTCATACACCTCCCTAGTACTTCAGTCAAGCTCTTTTTGCTAGCTCTGTTTCACCTCCACCTCTGTTGTCTCATTTGGATTTATACAGAAACTCCTATTTAAACTGAAAAAGGTGAAGTAACACTGTACACCCACCCCCCAATCACCAAACAGGAAAGGATAGAAGAAGCTCAGAGAAGTCCTGGAGGCGAGCATGGGAGGAGGTGACAAGGGAACTAGAGAGTAGGGATGAGCCGAACACCCCCCGGATCGCATCCAGTTCGTGCAAACTTTCGAACACCATTAAAGTCTATGTGACTCGAACGTAAGAAATCAATAGTGCGAATATGCAAGTTATTGTCCTAAAAAGGGTTTGGGGACCCGGGTCCTGCCCCAGGGTACATGTATCAATGCAAAAAAAAGTTTTTAAAACGGACGTCTTTTCAGGAGCAGTGAGTTTAATGATGCTTAAAGTGAAAAAATAAAAGTTAAATATTCCTTTAAATATCGTTCCTGAGGGGTGTCTATAGTATGCCTGTAAAGTGGCACATGTTTCCCGTGTTCAGAACTGTCCCTGCACAAAATTACATTTCTAAAGGAGTAAAAGTCATTTAAAACTGCTTGTGGCTTAATGTAATGTGTAGTCCCAGCAATATGGATGAAAATCATTGAGTAAAATGGCATGGGTAACCCCCCCCCCCCCAGACCATTAGGGTCTTGTATGGGTATTAAGGGGAACCCCGCACCCAAATAAAAAAAATGAAAGGTGTGGGGCCCCCAGGCCCTATATACTCTGAACAGCAGTATACAGGCGGTGCAAACAAGACAGGGACTGTAGGTTTGTTCTTAAGTAGAATCTGTTTGTAATTTTGAACTGGTACCTTTTTTAAAGTGTAGCTTCAGCCAAAAAATCTATTTTTAATTTTTTTGTAAAACATAGGGAAGGGTTATCACTCCTGTAACATTTGTTTTGTTGTCTGTGCACCCGTTCAGAAGATTTCACCTCACTTTCTGTCCCAATGACAATTGAATTTTGAAAAGTTGGGGTTTTTAGGGAAACAAGGATTGGTGATAATGCATCAGTGGAGGGGAGACACCCTTTTCCCATATTAACTCTTACAGGAGAGAATTTACCCTCCTATGGGTAGATTTCCTCTCACTTCCTGTTGTCTCCCTCCGTTTGTAAGTAGGAGTCGTTTGAAAGTCGGATGTTTGAAAGTAGGGGCTTGCCCTAGGTACTGCAGAAATTTGGGCCTTAGGGTTTGGTGTTGCCACACTGTAAGCCCTCACAGTTACTCTTGGTGGGCGCTGGAACAGGACCTGCTGTGAACTATTGTATAAAAAATTGTGATTATATGCCCCTGTTGAACAGGGGCAGAAAAATTGGGCCTTTGGTGGTGGTGGTGCTGGTGCCACAACACTGTAAGTCCTCACAGCTACTCTTGGTGGGCGCTGGAACAGGACCTGCTGTGAAATATTATATAAAAAATTGTAATTACATGCCCCTGTTGAACAGGGGCAGAACAATTGGGCCTTTGGTGGTGGTTAGGGATGAGCCGAACACCCTCCCGTTCGGTTCGTACCAAAACCTTCGAACGGACCGAACGTTCGCGCGAACATTTAGAACCCCATTGACGTCTATGGGACTCGAACGTTCGAATTCAAAAGTGCTAATTTTAAAGCCTAAGATGCAAGTTATTGTTGTAAAACGTCTTTGAGAACTCAGGTCTTGCCCCAGGGAACATGTATCAATGGAAAAAAAGTTTTAAAAACGGTCGTTTTTTCAGGAGCGGTGATTTTAATGATGCTTAAATAAAAAAATTCCTTTAAATATTGTACCTGCTGGGTGTCTATAGTATGCCTGTGAAAACGTCTTTGAGAACCCGGGTCTTGCCCCAGGGAACATGTATCAATGGAAAAAAAGTTTTAAAAACTGTAGTTTTTTTCAGGAGTCCTCAAAGACGTTTTCACAGGCATACTATAGACACCCAGCAGGTACAATATTTAAAGGAATTTTTCATTTTTTTTTAAATTATTTAAGCATCATTAAAATCACTGCTCCTGAATCTTTAGGTGCAAACTACAGAGCACACGGCCAGTACACACCAAGTAGCTTTAGGTGCAAACTACAGAGGACACAGGCAATAAACCACGTAAGAATACTAGCACAATCACCTGCCTGCCAGTAAATTAGGAAGAACTGATCTAGCTAAACTATACAGTTTATAAATATATGTACAACACCTGGGATGTATATATATCCTCTACACACTGTAACATTAACTGACTAGCCTGCCTGCCTGCTCTATCTACCTGCAAAAAATTACACTCTCTCTGTCCTCTCAACCACCGCAACACACTACACAAGGCCGACCTGCAGGCAGCCTTTTATAGTGTGGGGCGTGTACTAAACCCCCTGAGACATAATTGGCCAAAGCCACCCTGGCTTTGGCCAATTATGGCTCTCCGTTTTTTGCAAGCTGTGATTGGCCAAGCATGCGGGGACATAGTGCATGCTTGGCCAATCATCAGCCAGCTATGCCGCAGTGAATTATGGTCTGTGAAACATAACTCGAGTTTTGTTCGTATTTCGACGAACGAGCAGAGGTGCTTTGCGGTGGTTTTTAAGCCTTTCTCAGTCGCTAGCAGGGGTAAAATCGTCCTGCTAGCGGTCGAATAGCGCTGCAAAATTCACGGTAAAGCGCTGGAAAAAATAGCGGCCCTTTACCACCGACACAACCACCGCTCTAGTGTGAAAGGAGCCTAAGGTGTAGGTGTAGCATGTACACGAACCAAAAAATACATTAGTGCACATTACCTTCAAAAAATCTATCATATCATTAAAAATGTTCAGTGAAATGCAAATCATGAAGAAAAATGTACTGTCCAGTTCACACTTTGAATGAAATTTCCAAGAAAAAAACCCACCCAAAAAGTGGCGACTATCCATGCAACACATATGTCTCTTTCTGGGGCACTCCCCACCATCTTGCACAAAGTAACACAACACAATCTCCTGCGCTTGGGGGCCAGTCTATAAATAAGTGGTGCAGCCAACCCTCTGGATAACAGATGGAATGCTTGCAGTCTTGCTGCCTTCCTCAGAACAAGGAGTGTCCTTAGAACTGAAACAAAGATCTTGTGCATTACCGAAGATAAAATGTATTTAAAAACTGTAACAGTAGTAGTCATACTGTCAGGGAATTCCCGTAAGACGCTTTGCACATAGACGTGCGCAAGCGCATAGTCTTTGCCATAGAATGGCTCACAGATGCGCGCATGCGCGCCAGAGCTCGCAATTGCGGGCACGCATGCGCACAGATATGGGCACGCGCGCACACGTACAAGCCTAATTCAGTTTGGCGCCAGACAGCCTATTTAAAGGGTGTCTGGGCTCTTGTGCCCTTGCTGACTGATCTTCAGCTTGTTTCTGTAATCCTGCTTGATCCTGTATGTTTTCCCAGTATTCTGACCCGGCTCCGTTCCTGACTCTGGCTCTGTCTACGATTCGGTACCTCACTGCCCGCTTGCTGACGAACCTGGCTATCCCTGAGACCTTGCTCCTGTCTATGCCCCTGGTCACTGTTAACCCTCGGTTACCTGCCTGGCTTTCACCTGTTCATGCGCAACTCATCACGGACTACTCCAGGCCGCTGAACCCTGCCAAGCTGTTCTCCCGGGACCCCCGGCTCCAGGCACTCGTGTCCCTCCTGTCCTTCGGCTTCCTCCGTTTCACCTTCAGCGGAGCCAGGACAGGAGATATAAGAGAGGCCGACCTCATCAATTCAGTCTCCCATCCGATCCCTGACACATACTCACAAACAAATGTGTTTCAAAGCAGTTATCAGTACATCAGCAAATGGAACCGTGTCTCTAGACACCTGCAACCTGGACCGAGTGTTGAAAGGGACCCAATGACATCGCAAATGGCTACGCATTTCGAGGGAGGGCCCTCTTCCTCAGAGCCAAAGCGGTAAAATCTTGCACAAAGTGACAGCTTCATGCACCTTTTGCTAGGCTGTAGCTGTCATGACTTTTCTTTATTTGCATTTGGTTCACTGTACAACTATAGTGTCATTGCCCCTGTAAATTGCCCCACATTTATTTATTGATGTTTTATTTTTTCTTTACTGTGTATTTTCACTGAATTTGGAAGCAACTTAAATAGTATTGTACCTAGCAATTTAAATCATTATATGCTATAATCTTTTCATGATAACGTGCGCTATTGTATTTTTTATATATGTATCTATATATTTATAGATGTATGCACCACTTACCACTTGCACCACTTACTGCAGTAGCATTACATGGTGGTAGACCTAGGTCTTATTTCAATAGGGGAACCAGTTATTACGGTGAACTGCTATTTCAACAACTTATGGACTTTGTGGTGAATATATATCTATATCTATATATATATATCTATAGATATCTCTCTCTCTCTCTCTCTTAATATATATATATATATATATATATATATATATATATATATATATATATATATATATATATATATATATATATATATATACAGTACAGACCAAAAGTTTGGACACATCTTCTCATTCAAAGAGTTTTCTTTATTTTCATGACTATGAAAATTGTAGATTCACACTGAAGGCATCAAAACTATGAATTAACACATGTGGAATTATACATAACAAAAAAGTGTGAAACAACTGAAAATATATTTCATATTCTAGGTTCTTCAAAGTAGCCACCTTTTGCTTTGATTACTGCTTTGCACACTCTTGGCATTCTCTTGATGAGCTTCAAGAGGTAGTCACCTGGCGCAGCACCCCATCACTCTCCTTCTTGGTCAAATAGCCCTTACACAGCCTGGAGGTGTGTTTGGGGTCATTGTCCTGTTGAAAAATAAATGGTCCAACTAAACGCAAACCGGATGGAATAGCATGCTGCTGCAAGATGCTGTGGTAGCCATGCTGGTTCAGTATGCCTTCAATTTTGAATAAACCCCCAACAGTGTCACCAGCAAAGCACCCCCACACCATCACACCTCCTCCTCCATGCTTCACGGTGGGAACCAGGCATGTAGAGTCCATCCATTCACCTTTTCTGCGTCGCACAAAGACACAGGGGTTAGAACCAAAGATCTCAAGTTTGGACTCATCAGACCAAAGCACAGATTTCCACTGGTCTAATGTCCATTCCTTGTATTCTTTAGCCCAAACAAGTCTCTTCTGCTTGTTGCCTTTCTTTAGCAGTGGTTTCCTAGCAGATATTCTACCATGAAGGCCTGATTCACACAGTCTCCTCCTAACAGTTCTAGAGATGTGTCTGCTGCAAAAGGTGACTACTTTGAAGAACCTAGAATATGAAATATATTTTCAGTTGTTTCACACTTTTTTGTTATGTATAATTCCACATGTGTTAATTCATAGTTTTGATGCCTTTAGTATGAATCTACAATTTTCATAGTCATGAAAAGAAAGAAAACTCTTTGAATGATAAAGGTGTGTCCAAACTTTTGGTCTGTACTGTATATATATATGTATATATATATATATATATATATATATATATATATAGATAGATAGATAGATAGATAGATAGATAGATAGATATATATATATATATATATATATATATATATATATATATATAGATATATATATATATATATATATATATATATATATATATATTTATATAAATAAATCTATCTATATATAGATAGATAGATATATCTATTATTTTTTTAGAGAGAATGTAACATTAATGTAACATTAAAATTTGACTTCTAAATTCTAAATGTAGCTGCATCGTCATTAATGAATTCCACAGGGGACAGGGAGCTGGTGCTTGTCAACACTGCTGTACATCAGGAATGTGGCTGACATCAGCGGCAGATTCATTGTATCCAAGTAATGTTGACAGGGAGAGATACGTATCTTGTGCTTAGTAACATCAATAGGAAAGTTAAAGCTCAAAGTGGAGTTTCCATCCAAAAACTTTTTTTCCTTTTATAGTGCACATTATACCTAAACAAGAAAAAAAAATGTACTCGACTGGAAATGCCTGTTGCTATGCGGTCCCGCAAAATCTGCCTTCGGATTCACCTAGGATCCTGACGTCAGTTCCCTAGGCTCCTCAGAACGCTAATGCTCCTGGGAAATGTGTGTCATCATTTTCCAGGATGCAGTGCACTTCCCCTAGGGCTATCGCGGGACTTCAAGACAGGAACACTGTTTGTGTTTTCATCGTTTCCATCAAAACGAGGCGGGCATTTCCGACGTCTCTGGCCGTTGTGATGGTAACTCAAGATGTTTACTGCGTTGTGCTTACAATGGCCATGCGCGAGATTGGGGCGGGATGGGCGGTGCATGATGGTCACCGCTCGTCACCGCTGGTCAGCTGTAATCAGGAAGTAAGTGCTTGTGGGCTTCACATGCCCACAAGCAAAATGACAACTTCAGCAACGATTTTATATAAGTCACTTTACTGAAAAAATTGGGGCGATCTGCTGCGATTTTGGACACAGTAAGTCTAATTATTTGTAATATAGAATTGACTGATGAAAGAGATTATTTTTAAAAATTGCAAAATGTGATTGGAACCCCACTTTAAGTTTAGTCTTTTATTTTTTTATCAGTGAAAGAAGCTGTACTCTAACCTCCAACAATTGAAAGTGAATGGAGGAGAAGTACATAAATGAAAGGTCCACCACCTCCATTCAAAGAGTGCTTTTCATCAATCAAAGCTTTATTACAGCTTCTATGAGAGGAGGACCTTTCCCCAGGGATGGGGGAGGCAGGAATCAGAGAAATGAAGACTTAAATTAAGAGAGCAAACACCAGCACAAGGGACACTAAATTACCAAAAGTGGGACGCCTGCCTTTAAACACACATGAAGTTTAATGGCATCCCAGTCTTAGTCTGTAGGGTTCAACATTGAGTCGGCCCACTCTTTGCAGCTATAACAGCTCCAACCTTTCTGGGAAGGCTGTCCACAAGGTTTAGGAGTGTGCCTCTGGGAATGTTTGACCATTCTTCCAGATGCACATTTGTGAGGTCAGACACTGATGTGGACGAGAAGGCTCTGCTCTAATTCATCGCAAAGGTGTTCTGTCGGGTTGAGGTCAGGACTCTGTGCAGGCCTGTCAAGTTCCTCCACCACAAACTCGCTCATCCATGTCTTTATGGACCTTGTTTGTGCACTGGTGTGCAGTCATGTTGGAACAGGAAGGGGCCATTCCCAGACTGTTCTCACAAACTTGGGAGCATTAAATTGGCAAAAAATTATTCGTATGCTGACGCCTTTAGCGTTCCTTTCACTGAAACTTAGGAGCCAAGCTCAACCCCTGAAAAACAACCCCACACCATATATCGCACTTCATCAAATGATTTGGACCAGTGCACAAAGTAAGATCCATAAAGACATGGAGGAGTGAGTTTGGGATGGAGAGTCTTTACCTCAACTCGAAAGAACACCTTTGGGACAAATTATAGCGGAGGCTGCGAGCCAAGTCTTCTTGTCCAACATCTGTGCCTGACCTCACAAATGGCAGTTAACCTTCCAGCATGTCTTTATAGCGTGGTAGAAAACACGCATGTACAGGAAGAACATGCAAACTCCATACAGATAGTGTCTTGGTTTGGTATTGAACAGAAGACCCTAGTGATGTAAAAACAGAAGTACTAACCACTAAGCCACTGTGCTACTGCTGGAATGAAGCTTCAACTGTGACAGAAAATGGTTTTAACATATTCCCTTTCAAAATAAATGCTTTATAAAATGAACTCAGCAAATTGCCTATGTAGTCAATTCATAATACAATACAAAGGCTCCAATATAGTTCCTCTCAGGCCATGCCCCGCTGTTGCATTTCACCCCACCCAAAGGACTTAGTTATGAGCTGTATGACTAAGCCCTGTGGGTGGGGTAAAATGTGTCAGAGGAGTATGGCCTTGGAGGATCAAGGCTGAAGCTGCTTGTTACTTTCTTGCAATTTGGACTGTGTTTTGGTGTGCAGCATCTCACTTTCTGTGGTAATGCACTTCTGTGAGAGCTGGGATGAGCCTCCTGGTTGATGCCACCCACTAGCGATGTGAGCTAGTGGATAACTTTGGATCAGCACTCTAGGCCGTTTAGCACAGCTCCAATATAGTTGTTCAACTATTTGACCATGTTCTGTTGTTCTCGACTAGCACTACCTAATGTGCAGCTGAAAAATAGAATCTTCTCAAGTCAAGGCTAACAGAGTTCTCACTGACCCTTTCTCCATTTCTACTGGGACCAGACAGGGGTGCCCCCTGTCCCTTCTTCTCTTTGCTATATCTCTGGAACCTCTCTTATGTAAAATTCACTTAAATCCAGACATTATGGGGTTGACTGTTAGAGGTGTCCAGCATAAGATCTCAGATTATGCTGATGACATGCTTTTTTCTCTCACTAACCCAGTAGTGTCACTTCCCAATCTTCTGCACGAATGTGAAATATATACGATTACTATCCAACCTGAACATTTGTTTCAGTAAATCGGAAGCCATGGGAGTTGAGGTCCCACCCCTTCTTCTCCAGACTTTAAAATGGATTTAGATGGATGGATTTAGCTTTGAAATACTTAGGGACATACATTTCCTCCAGACTATCCTGCACTTTTGAACTTAATTTCCCCCCCTCTCTTGACCAAAACATGTACTTTACTAGTAGAGATTTGGCATAAGGGCTTGCATTCATGGTTCGCAGGTGCAATCTCCTTACCAAAATATCTTTATCTTTTTCAAGCTCTATTTTAAGCAAGTTCACTCTCTGTTCATCAAATTTATTTGGGCACACAAAACGCCCTTGTCTCCCCCATCGCCAACTCTCATTGCCCAAACAATATGGAGGCCTAGCAATCCTGATGTCTTGAAATACCCATCTAGGTAGACTTATTGACTGAAACCATCACTGCGATATCAAGTTATGGGTGCAAATTGAGCAAGCTCAATCTGACATACTATTAAAATGTGCCCTGTAGTGTTATGAAGCACTACTGCATGCCTTAAAATGACATCATTTGCTAGGACGTACACTTCATATAAGTTTACATCTCTTTACACAGGCCTCCCTCTCTACATGAGACTCTCCTCTATTCCCAATATTAGGAAATCCATAATTTTTTCAAGGCCTTCATGAACAGGCATTTCGGGTTTTACACCAAGCTGGTCACTATCAGGCGTCACATTTCTTAGCGGTCTATTCCCTTGAGCAAGTCACATGACCTGTGGCACAACTTGTTGGGAGGAGCCGGTGATGTCACTTCTGGTGGCTTGTATTCCGGAAGCACGGTGAGGAGGAGAGCTGTCTATGAGCGTTATATATAACCAGGCATTATACAAGACATACTAAATGTGAGTGGATTACTTTATGTTTAAATATACAAGCATTGTTTTTACAATCTTGCGTGATGATGCTTTTTTGTTTGCTTTTAGCAGTGGGTTCCAAGATGTACAGAGAG
Organism: Rana temporaria; assembly: GCF_905171775.1. NCBI lineage: Eukaryota > Metazoa > Chordata > Amphibia > Anura > Ranidae > Rana > Rana temporaria. The sequence continues at coordinate 349,223,657 of NC_053492.1, forward strand.
GATTACATAGGATCCATTAAATAACAGCGGATGGTCCATTCTAATGTAGCTGATCTCTTACTTACTTCACTAAAGCATGATTTGACCCAAGGGGGTCTATTAATGAGGTGAGCAGGCATTGCACTCAGAGGTGGCGGTGATAACCTTCCTTTCAAATCACACACTTATAATATTAATGTGTGGCACAGATTCTGGAGTGAACTGTTTTACATTTTATCACATAAGAATTTGCATAATAACTTTGGATTGCTTGTGGACTCTTTATATATATTTTGCATATTTTTTTTACATATTTGGTGTCTTTTTGTATATGTGGTACCATCTATTCACACAATTGCCATTTGTTTTGGGGTATTTTAATTGATTCACTATTTGTAAGGATTAGCACACTATTATTCTTACTACAGGACACTTCTTAGTGGAAAGCCCTCCAACTACATCATTCTTTACATTCTCTACCTAACCCATGGGGTTTTGGTCGCAACCTGACTACTTTTGAGGAATATCATTCAGACGAAAGAACTCTGCCACGTGTTCTCTATAAAACCTATAACCTATTGATCACCCCTACCGAACAGACATGCTTACTATGCCTGAGGAAATGAGAAACACTTTTACAGCAGAACAACAACAAAATATTATTTGATTTTCCCTGAAGTCATCCATATATATGAAGATTCAGGAACCCAACTTTAACATTTTGACGAGTTGGTAACGTACACCTTATATGCTACACAAATTTTATCCCAATACCACCGTTCGCTGTTGGAGATGGTTTTGGTCTTGCCCAAAGCTAGAATATTTCTGGAAGGAGATCCAGAAGCTTATCCAAAAATGTACTGATTACGAGATTCCTGACAGTCCAGCTTTTTTGTTATTGAATGTTTCGGCCATTCCAGGGAAAATTTATAAAAAACCCACTAGTGCATCACCTGTTTAATGCCAATACATCTTGTATCCCTCTGTATTGGAAAAACAGGCAACCACCAACTATCAGTGGAGGAAATTAATTAGATGAAAGACTTAATACTTTCAGCGAATCAACATAAACCTGAAAAGTATTCCAAGATCTGGAGACTATGGAATTTGTTTGTCCTTTCTGAGGAAGGGAAAGCTTTTAGGTCCATAATTTTGCCCAACAAGTAATACATCCTAAGGAGCAGATCCACAAAAGTGATACGCCGCGTAATTTCAAATTTTGCGCGTCGTATCTTTGTTTTGTATCTTCAAAACAAGATACGACAGCATCTCGGTTAGATCCGACAGGCGTACGTCTTACTACGCCGTCGGATCTAAGCTGCAATTCTTCGGCGGCCGCTAGGTGGCGTTTCCATCGAATTCCGCGTTGAGTATGCAAATTAGCTAGTTACATTGATCCACGAACGTTCGGCTTTTTCCGGCGTATAGTTAAAGCTACTGTTATGAGCCGTCCTTCCCACGTAGAAATTTGAAATTTTTACGTTGTTTGCGTAAGTCGTTCGCGAATAGGGATTTGCGTAGAATGACGTCACCGTCGGAAGCATTGGCTTGTTTCGGGTTAATTTCGAGCATGCACACTGGGATACCCCCACGGACGGCGCATGCGCAGTTACAAAAAACGTAGTTTACGTCGGGTCACAACGTATTTACATAAAACACGCCCCATCACAGCCATTTGAATTCCGCGCCAATACGCCGCCAAAGATACACTACGCCGCCGTAACTTACGCCGCAGATTCTTTGTGGATTAAAAAAAAAAGTTACGGCGCGTAGTGTATCTTAGACTAATTACCTGTCCTGATCACTGGGGACTGGGACTTCCACTGCTATGATGAGATGTGACTTCATGAGACCAGTTTCTATTCTCTAGCTTGTGATTTGGTCTATAGGGCTAGATCTGGTGTTGGAACAAGAATAAAGATAGGGGCTAGGAATGGGTGTAGGCTAGAATTAAGGATACAGTTAGTTGAATGAGGGTAATGTTTAGGAACAACAATTGAACTGAACATGTTTATCTTCCCTTTAAATTGTATGTGAACTCTAACTCTCAGGAAAACTGCCAGGAGAGCATTTGGCTGGGAATCCCAGCCATGTGTATGCCCCCTAGCAGTTTTCCCGTCAGGAAAACAGCCGGGAATCCCAACGGGAAAATAGAGAACCTGCTCTCTATTTTCCTGTCGGGATTCCCGGCAGAAAAATTCCTGCCGAGAAAACCGGTCGTCTGTATGCTTACCTGCGGGGTAACGAAACCGCACATGCTTGATAACACTTCGACGCATGCGGGGTAGCATACAAAATTAGTGTGGGGTGTAGCAAGATGGCGGTGACGGAATCGAATGTGACAAGACGCCGGCTCGTCGTAGTCAATGACGTCACCACGTTTTTGCCATTTAAAAGAACAGCGGTTCTTTTGAGTGGCTGTCTGTATACACGGCTTTGCAAGGCAAGCTTGCCAGGAATCCAGTGAGAAAAACCAACGTTTTATTCTTGACGGGATTCCCGGCCGTGTGTACAGGGCTTAACAATAAATTTCTCTTAGTGTTTCCCTTTAGGTCTGTTAAATATACAATTAAAAACATTTTATTTTATCTGTTTGAAAAGTGCAAAAAAAAAATAGCTATTTATCCAGCCTGAAATCTTGTGAAATCTTAACTTCCTGTACTCTCTGCCTCTTGGCTGTTATCAGTTAGCAATTTCCCCTGCTATCTCTATGGATTACAAAACATCTCCTCTGTTATAGAGAAGGCAGGGAGGTGTTATATAGTCCTAACACACTCCCTTTCCTAGGGTGACAATGCTCAGGCCGGTTGTCACCCTAGGACAGGAAGCAGGGCTGCTGATAAGGCAGCACTTGGTCCTGTTGTACTGGTTCCAGGCCCCTTTAGCTAAACAGGTGGGCACAGGGCAGCTTTATTGTTAATTTCTGCCTAAATTAATAAATTGATTTTACTAGACCACACCCTCGCTCCTAATTTCTTACCGAGGCTTAAATTACATTTCCCTATGCCCCATCAGGTCAATAGAGGGGCACAGTAGGCGGGATCAGAGGAGGGATTTATTTTAATTTTTGGGGTGTAGGTGGATAAAATCTGCTGCACCCCGAGGGGGGGGGGGTAGGTGGGGTGTAGGCATGGAGGCATGGTTGGTGGGCCCCGTCAGGAGGGCTATATGGGGCCCCATGATTTCTAACATCAGCCCTGAGAGGAAGTGTGGTAATGTCAGGATTACCAGGTTAAAATAAAGGAAAAAGTGTGAAACAGGAAAACAAATGTACCCATCACATCTATGGACTGGCAAGCTGCAATATTATCAATTTTTGTTCTTTGGTTTAGATATATTTTAAGCTACCGATACAAATAAGACAGTGCTCATCCCAAATGTGCAACAATCTCATGCACAATCTTTCATAAAAATATCTTTCCTTAAACAGAAAACATCTTACTTACAGTACATGCAGTGGTGCTGAAAAATTTCAAAATGATACTTCCAGCTAATATCTCTCTAAATGAAAATGACTGAAAGTTTTGGATAACATAAACTGTGACAATCTTTTTAGGATAAACAAGCATTATAAAAAATACATTGATTTAATGGTTTTAAGGCATACTGTAAATGAGAACTGTAATGCCGCGTACACACGATCGGTTCATCTGATGAAAACGGACCGTTTTCATCAGACGAACCGATCGTGTGTGAGCCCCATAATTTTTTTATCCATCGGTGAAAAAACTAGGAACTTATTTTAAAATTATCTGATGGTTAAAAAAACGATAGAAAAAAACGATCGTCTTTGGGCAAGTCTATCGTTTAAAAATCCACGCATGCTCAGAATCAAGTTGACGCATGCTTGGAAGCATTGAACTTCATTTTTCTCAGCACGTCGTTGTGTTTTTTTCGTCACCGAGTTCTGACACGATCGTTTTTTTAACTGATGGTTTGTAGGCAAGACTGATGAAAGTCAGCTTCATCGGATATCTGATGAAAAAATCCATCAGACCGTTTTCATCGGATGAACCGATCGTGTGTACAGGGCATTACAGTTGGTTGTACTCTCAACTGAACCATCAAGCCATCAAATGTCTGGTGTTATAATTGATCACATGTACAGCAGCATGGCAATTGCAGATTCATTTCAGATGCTAAGATGGCAGCCTGTAAAGGGTATATTAGGGTTTAGTCCCCCCTAAAAAATAGCCATACAGTTTGTAAATTTTGCCTTGCTTCTGATGAAACCAGCTAAAATTCACCACATGGGTGATTCTGTTGGCTCCTTCCCACCTGACATCCAAATAGAAAAATCTAAGAAGCTCAGTGAAATATTGTGGGCCAAACAGCAGCTATATCCAGTGATCAAGGTAGATTTCTGATAAGTGATTCAGATTGCACCTAAAAACCCCTATCTTTCAATAACAAAAAAAAAAAGCATGAGCTGAAGACTGTACATACCTTTCCTATAATTATAGAATATAATGTAATAGATTTACTTGTGTGTATCACATTTTGCTGCATATACATTCCAAAAATGCAGCAAATGATTGGTCAGTTGAGATAAAATCATTTGTTTTCATTCATAGTCGTAGTCAGGCCGCACCAGAAAAAGTCAGAACACATTATTTATGTAGTCTCTGTGCATGGCAGAACTGATAAGGATCGAATGCACTCACCGACCGACGTGTTCATTTGCTTGGTAACACAATTTGCTAATCAGTCAATCACATGGCAGAAACTCAATGCATTTAGGCATCTAGATGTGGTGAAGAAAACTTGCTGAAGTTCAAAACCGAGCATCGGAATGGGGAAGAAAGGGGATTTAAGTGACTTTAAACGTGACATGGTCTTTGGTACTAGACGGACTGGTCCAAGTATTTCAAAAAACTTCTGATCTACTGGGATTTTTCACACACAACCATCTCGAGGGTATGGTCCAAGAAAAAAAGAGAAAATATCTAGTGAGCAGCAGTTGTATGGATGAAAATGCCTTGTTAAAGTCAGAGTAGAATGGACAGGTTTGGGATGATTGAAACGCAACAGTAACTCAAATAACCACTCGTTACAACCAAGGTATACAAACTACCATCTCTGAACACACAACAGCATCAGAAGACCACATCGGGTTTCACTCCTGTCAGCTAAGAACAGGAAACTGAGGCTACAATTCACACAGGCTCACTAAAATTGGACAATAGAAGATTTTAAAAATGTTGCCTTGTTTGATGAGTCTCGATTTAAGTAGGGTCAGAATTTGGTGGTAAACAACATAATAGCATGGATCCATCCTGGCTTGTATCAATGCTTGAAGCTGTTGGTGAGTGGTGTAATGGTGTGGGGGATAATTTCTTGGCACACTTTGGGGTCCCTTTAGTACCAAATGAACATTGTTTAAATGCCAGAGCCTACATGAGTATTGTTGCTGACCATGTCCATCCCTGTTATGACTACATTGTACCCATCTTCTAAAGGGCTATTTCCAGCAGGATAAAGTCACAAAGCTCAAATAATCTCAGACCGGTTTCTTGAACATGTCAATGAGTTCACTGTACTCCAATGGCCTCCACAGTCACCAGATCTCAATCCAATAGAGCACACTTGGGATTTGGTGGAACAAGGTATTTACATCATGGATGTGAAGCAACCGTGTGATGTTATGTCAATATGGATCGAAATCTCTGAGGAATGTTTCCAACACCTTGTTTAATCTATGCCACAAAGAATTAAGGCAGTTCTTAAAGCGAGTTCCACCCAAAGTGGAACTTCCGCTTAATCCACTCCTCGCCCCCTTACATGCCACATTTGGCATGTAATTTTTTTGGGGGGGGGAGTGGGGGCTTCAGGAGGAGTGGGACTTCCTGTCCCACTTCCTTCTTCCGCCGAGGGGCTGCTAAGGCGAATAGTCTAATCGCCTTTTGGCTGCCCCTCCCTGTAGGCGATTGCCTGGGACACGTGACAGGTCCCAGGCGCTCGCCTGTCCAATCGATGGCTCAGCGCCGCTCGCGCATGCGTAGTGGGTGCCCGGCCGTGAAGCCGAAAGCTGTCATGGCTGGGTGCCCACACTTAGAATGAAGACACCGGCCGGAGAGGGGGGGAGAGGAGCGGAGCCCGGGTCAGCACGTCACTGGAACGTGGAGCAGGTGAGTGTATGTTTATTAAAAGCCAGCAGCTACATTTTTTGTAGCTGCTGACTTTTAATAAACATTAAAAATGACTGGAACACCCCTTTAAGGCAAAAAGGGGTCCAACCCGGTACTAGCAAGGTGTAACTAATAATGTGGCCAGTGAGTGTATATACCTGTATTTCCAAACTACAAATTATTTGATTCTGATTGGACTAGGTAGAGATCATGCTGTCACTGCCCTGCCTCTTGACCCTGTCCAATTGGAGAACACCTTGAGAAAATTGAAAGGAGTACTGAGAAGACAACACCCTGTGTTTGCTATGCAGCAGGGCTGCTGCTCAGCACAGGACTGGCAGACAGCGGCTATCACTGCAGTAGCAGCAGAGCTTTTTTTCTCAGACAATAGGTGCAGGAACCCAACCACAAACCCCGGTCAGATTTCACAAACAGTAGGAGGTCTTAAAGGGTGCAGAGTTCAGGGGGTTACACACAGAGTGCAGAGCTGTCACTTGTAAACACAAAAAAACATACTTTTGTGTTTACAAGTGATTGTGGTGAGCAGGCACCAAAGGGTATGAGCCAGAGGTGGTGGAACTGAGTTCCCCCGAGTTCCCCCTGAAAAAAAGCCCTGAGTAGCAGAAACTACTACAGTGATTCTCTGCTTCCATAGGGGATCTACAGATATGAAATATACATCATAGCATTGGTCTGAGCTGGACAAATGTAACTATGCTAAAAAATCCATACCTGGAATTAAATTCAGGTTCAAATGTTTATTAACACCATGGTAACAGTAAAGTATATAACCACACATCGGTGCACTCATATTCTTCTGAGTTTCAATATTTTAGAATATAGTAACTGTTTAACGTACAACAGAGAAGGAGTTGGAACTTCCTGTCCAGCCGGTATACAAAAGCTCCAGGATGCAGCCAGAAGATTTCCATTCAGGTCATGGAGCACCAAGAGCACGCCTATTATCCTTTCTATTGTACATAACTCCTATTATACAAATTTTAGGATTACATTTCAGTGATTATACAGGATCCTCATGGTATTTGACAGATATACAGAAAACTTATGCTAACTAGTTAGTTGATGTTAGTTGATGCTAGCTAGTTAGCAAGTTAGTCGATGACAGTCTTTAATAATATGGCATATGACACTACTTTCCAAAAAAGTATTTATTTAATATTTTACAAGAATGACAGCATAAGTCTTCAGATATACCTGTAGGGTGTAACATATATATATATATATATATATATATATATATATATATATATATTATATATATATATATATATATAGGGTTTTTTGTCAGGGGAACTCCGGCTCAGACTTTTTGGTTCCTGCTCACCACAATCACTTGTAAACACAGAAGTCTGGTTTCTGTGTTTACAAGTGACAGCTCTGCACTATGTGTGTAACCCCCCCCCCCCCCCCCCCAGGAACTCTGCACTCTGTATGTAATGCAATCCTGGTATTTAAATGCCTCTTTAGACCCCCTTCTAACTGTTTGTGAAATCTGAACGGGGTCGTGGTTGAGTTCCTGCACCTATTTTCTGAGAAAAAAAAGCTCTGTATATATATATATATATATATATATATATAGATATATATATATATATTATAAGTGCTGTGGAAATTAACTATTTAATTCATCGATTAATCTTTAATTTTTTTGATCGATCAAAATTCTTTTGATTGGTACTCACCTCTCGGCCGCTTCCAGGGCTTTCAGGGAGTTCCGTTGGAGATCCGTTGACATCACGGACACCGGCGGGGCTTGCCGTGTCCATCTGAAGGGCTCCTTTGCTGTGCCTTCATATCTGCATGCCAGCGGGACCTTACTATCTGCCACACGCAAGGGCTGTTACACTTCCCTCTATCAACCTGGGATTCTACAACCATCCACTGGGAGTTGTGATAGTTCCCTTCACGGGACATCTACATGCCGATGGACTGATGTTAACCCCTCCTCATCTGGATTCAGCAGTGGCATCGTTGTACCCATTTTTATACCAGTATCATACTTACAGTAGCTACATGTTTTATGTCTGCTTTTGCTACCGTTTGGTATTACTCGCACCATTTTACAGTTTAGTAGCTACATCGATTTATCTCCAGTGCAATATTTATTTTGTTACCTACTTAAAGACTATAAAAGTTTTAATGTTATTCCCATTGAGTGAGGCCTTTGTGTGTATCCTGCTATCCATTTTTCCAGTGGTTGGTAGCTGCACTGGGAATCAGCCTGCAAGGAGATCAGCTAAAGTAGTTGGATCTGTATGTGCGTTATAATTAATCGAAATTAGTGATTAATCGATTAAAAAAAAAATCAATAATCAAACTGTTAATCAGTAACAGCCCTAATATATATATTAATGTATGTGGGTGTGTATGTGTGTATATTATATATATATATATATATATATATATATATATATATAGACATGAGGAACAGTGAGGTGGCAATGATGGCACACTAAGGGCGGCAATGAAGGGGCACAGTGAGGCTGTATGGACTGGCACAGAGGCTGCATTGATTGGGCACAGTGAGGCTGCATTTGATGGGCATTGGTGAGGCTGCATTGTATCATGTCCGCAGTCTCTGACCATCTCTGTACCATGTCTGCAGTCTTTGACCCTCTCCTGTATCATGTCTTACATTCTCTTAACATCGTTTAGTATCATGTCCTCAGTCTCTAACCATCTCCTGTTATTGGTTTTTTAAATGAGAACAGAAAATAAGACACATGTTACAAACAAATGTCCATGAAGACAATTGGTTAACAAAAAGAACAACTTCACAGCACAATTTCACAGGCACAATTACAGATCCATTAATTCATTGTAGTACATTGCAATAGATCAGTAGACGAGAAGCTTTGAGATCCAAACCCTCCACAGGTCACCCTCTTGGGTAGTAACTGTGACCCGTGGAATCGGGCTAGCTAAACACATTTTTAATATAGTGACAAAATGCCAAAAACAGTCTGTCAGCCTATATGTTGCGTATATATGTATATTCAATTGTAGCCTATGAAATTCGTTCGGAGTACAAACTCAAGTAAAGGGTATTTAAACTTGGAAGTTGGGTAAAGATAAAATAAGCAAAATAAACATAAGGAAAAGAGAAAGAAGGAACTAACACCTTACCAGCCTAGTTCAGATTAATGACAAGCAGGACTCAATCAATTGAGTTAGTAATAATGCCACTCTATCAGTATCATTGGTGTTGAGCTTATAATTTCCGTACCAATCAGCCCAGGACTACCAATGGGTATAAAAGTTTGCATATCTACCTTCCATAGATGCTAACATACACATTCATAGTGAAATGTAACGATAACGTCCTGATAACATCATCTATTACAGGGGTTTTTAGTTGATCGCCACAATCTGAGTATGACTAGTTTGGCGGCGAGGAATAAGTGAATGGTGAACTTCCTAAAAGGAGATGGTATATCTTCGATGCCTAAATGTAGAAGACTAAGATGGAGAGGGTTTGTAGATGTAGGCCTGTGACCTGTTGGAGAATCGAAAAGTATTGGTTCAAAATTTAGCTAATCCCCTCGCATGACCACAAAATATGAAGCAGTGTACCTGATTGAGAACATTGCCTCCAACATAAAGGAGACACTTTGTGGTCAAATTTTGCAATTCTAGATGGTGTGAGGTACCACCGTTGGTGTAACTTTGTGAGAAAGCTCCCAGAGGTTGGCGCTTTTAGTGGCTGAGTGAGTAAAATTGTAAAGCTTTAATCCATTGATCGTCAACAACGAATTGGATTTTTCAAAAATAGTTTTATATTAAGTAAATTGTAAAACAATGTTATACCCTTCCTGCGACTGTCGATCGAGGTAAATAATGTATGTATTTTCCAGAACACTTTATAGGGTCTGTACTGTTTGCTTTTGGAGAAACGATAGTACTCTAAAAAAATTAATTGTTCAAGACACGGAAGGTCAATTCTGACTGTACTTGCTAAAAAGATTTCAACACTGCCAAATGTAATGTCCGAGACCCTTTTATATACCCCTTGAAGTCCATTTGCTGTAAATTTAGTTCTGGTATCATCAATGCCAAGGAGGTAATGGGCACATCTAGGTCAATAGTCGGAGTCAAAATGAGTGCAAACAAGATCAACTTCTTCCACGCCTCCAGAGTCGCTCTCAAGGAGGGGAGTAATTAGTGAGCAGAGTTTTAAGGAAAGGATAAGCTAGTAAAAAAGCTGTCACCCTACCCTATAGCAGTTTTATTGCTACTAGGCACGGTGCACCGGATCACGTAAATATACATGATCCTGCACTCCCAGTAGCGGCGCCGTTGTGATCATTCACAGCGGGAGCTCATGGGCAGGTCTGCAGACTCGATGTCTGCCGGGACCTGCTGATGGTTCGGTACAGAGGCAAAAAGGCAGTCTGCCTATGGAAACAAGGCAGATTGCCATTCTGTCAGGAGGGAAGGCATGGATCCTGTGTGCCTGCAAAGCAAGGACAAGGATCCAGTGCCTTTCCCTAGAAAAAGCCACCTCCCACACTGTAAAAAATAACACAGGCTAGGGAAGCCCTTTTTATCCTTACATGGGGAAATAGTGACTGTTGATAATACCAAGGACATCCAGAGTAGAGGATCTGGGAAATCTTGCTGCCAAGCACAGAGACCCGGGGCTGGGGTATAAGCCACAGGTGAATGCGATCTCCTTAAAAAGAAATCTATCCAGCTGGTAAGCGGCAGTGTTTTTAAAGGTGAGGACCTTTCCTAGCATACCCTGTCATATCTTCTTGGGTGTTTTCATCATATATCACCTTGGATCAGTCGGGTAAAGATTTTCTATATGAACTGTTGCTTTGAGTCTTGCATGTTGTGGGAACATTTTTCTTTTTAGCAACACAATAGAAATGAAATGGACACTCCCCCTTTCTGTGATTTACATGCACATCTTTGAGTTCACATGTTTTTGTATTGTAACATCATCAGTTTATTAGGAGAGTTTTTAGCCCTCATTGATTCTGATGTACGTTACATGATTCATGAGTCACTATATTTTTCTTCTCACTACTACACAGCACAGCTTATTTTATTCCAGTTGATTTATTGTTTGTGTCTCACATAAGGCTCCATGTACACGGGAATTTTTTTACAACTGCTCCTGAACGATTTAACTTGACAGTAGAAACCCACGATTAAAATGGCCGTTTAGCCACGTTTACATGCCGTGTTTAGCTGCGTTTAGCCGCTTTGGGCGTCTAGAAGCATTTTGAAAAAAAGTGTTTTTGTTAAAATTAAAACGTCTAAAAACGAAACGCGAGTTGCCGCGTTTAGCCGCGTTTGTTGCTTCAACTGCCTCTAAACACAGCTTCTGAACGCATCAAGAAAAAGCCTCTAAACACAACTGCCTATAAACGACTATAAACAAACCTGTGTACATGTACTGATAAGATAACATAGAGGAAAATTCAGGAGCAGTTGAGAAAAATGCCCAACTGGTCCTAAACGTCTGTTTACCAGCAGCAGTGTACATAAGGCCTAAAGTTGCAGCAGTTCACTATTCACCATATATAACTCTATTAATTGATTTAGAGTGGTTCACAGACAGCGCAGTAACCTACCTTTGACATTTTACATTATACATATATACGCTATATTGTCAAAAGTATTGGGACACCTGCCTTTACAAGCCGCCACCTACTGCTCTGTGATAGTGGGTCAGCAAGCCCAGATTGTGGGTTCCTGAAGAACGGAGCCATCGCTAGAGGAAGCAGAGCCAATGCTTCCTGTATATTATCGTCTCCTGTCACAGGCGGAGTGAAACCAAATGTACTCTGCCTGTGACAGGAGTGATACAGGAAATATCGGTTCTGCTCTCTACTGCAGCCGCATGCTTCTCCAGCACCAGCTCTTGTCACACTGATGCTCTGGGATGGTTGGTTGGAACCAGCTAGCAAGGCTTCTCCAGCACCAGCTCTTGGTCACACTGATGCCTTGGGATGGTGGTTGTGAACCAGCTAGCAATACCCACCAACAGTACCCGCCAGCAGTACCAACAGCAGTACCAGCAAGCAGTATCACGCCAGCAGTATCTACCATCAGTACCACCCAACAGTACCTGCCAGCAGTACCCGCCAGCAGTGCCCACCATCAGTGCCAGCCAGCACTACCAACCAGTAGTAACAACCCGGAGGACAGCCAGCAGCAGACACGCTACCCGCCTGGGGACAGGCAGCAGCCAGGCAAGGAAGAAGGAAGAAGGGAAGATTGAGGTCAGTTGAGGTGCAGGTAAACCACAGTGCATCAGTGTAAAAGCAGCCTTAGGCCCCTTTCACATGATAGGTCCAATCGGTTACGCCTGTCCATTATTCATGCGGACCCAGTCAGACCCTTCATTTACCTTGGCCTCTATAAAGCGGCAGATGTAAACAACTTGTGTCCATTTGCACCTGCCTATCTCCAATCCGATCCCCTTAAAAGTACAAGAGGGGATCCGTCCCCTTCTGTCTGGCAGATAGCCTCCACATGGTCCATAGAGTAGAGTTGGCTGTGTCTGTGTCTGCATATGCAGAGTGGACATGGACTTGGTCATCTGCCTACTCCGCTCATTGTGGCCTGCGACCAGTTACCATGTTGCTAAAGTGGCCCTCGCTCCTCAAAAGGTTGGGCACCCTTGGTGTAAAGGCATGCGTACCAATACTTTTGGTAATATGTAATATTATATATACTGTATATACTCGAGTATAAGCCAACCCAAATAGAAGCCGAGGCACCTAATTTACACAAAAATGGGAAAACTTATTGACTCAACTATAAGCCTAGGGTGTCCATCTGCATGCCTCACTGTGCCTTACTTTTCCTCACTGTGTCCATGTGCATGCTTCACTGTGCCCATGCCTCACTCTTCCCATGTCTCACTGTGCCCATGCCTCACCGTGCCTCACTGTGTCATGCCTCACTGTGCCCATGACTAGACTTACGTTTAACATGGGAGTATATAGAAGAGGTGCCCAGTTTAGAAAAATCGGTGCTCCCCGGCCATAGGTCCCCCAGACAGAAAACTTTGCACACTTGTAGAGGAGAACTAGGGATACATGTGTGCCAAGTTTCGGGTCCAGGGGGCTGGTACCGGGGTCCCCAAACTTACCGGAAAAATTACTGTTCAACATGGGAGGCTATGGAAGGGTGCCCGACTTTGAAAAATCTGTGCTCCCCGGCCAAAAAACATTGCACACTTTGTAGGAGGAAGAGTGGGGCTATATGTGTGCCAGTTTGGGCCAGCTGGTATCCGGGTCCCAAAGTCCGGGAGATCAGGCCGCAAAAAGGTAAATCGAGTATAAGCAGAGGGGGGCATTTTCAGCACCAAAAAATGTGCTGAAAAACTTTGCTTATACTCGAGTATATACGGTGTAGATATATATATATATATATATATATATATATTTATTGAATAAGATATTAATTAGAGAGAGCTGCTGAAGTGTTATTAGGGAGGACAATGCAAGTTATGGACAATGTTTTTGTAAGCACAATCATGAGACAGCCGCAAGCCCTGGATACATGATTAGCTCACAAACACTCATATGACTTGTTAAGAATGTACACAGTGTTGTAAGCAGCCTAGAGGGTATTGTGAGCCTGTCAGAAGCCTACAAATCGCATAGTTCCTGCTTTTCAAATACAATATTTCAATAAGTGCCTATGTTTATACCAAAGGCCAACAACAGAATAGATAAGAAATGTAAGAAAAAAGTTTTTTTCAAGTGAAGTTGGACACGGTGCCAAGCCTAAAATTAGAAACAAGGTTCAGCTACACATACTATGCGGTTATACGCTAAAGAATTGCATCCTCTCTTGGTCTTTAGCAATTCTTAAACACACACATTTACTGTGAATTCATTTGAACAGGTTAAAGCAATGCTATTTAAAATGTAAAAACAGAAGACATTGAAATTTCTCAGGTTACTGCCTGCACAGGAACCCCAGAAAGGTGAGATCTCTATATTCCAGTATTGAAGGTGAAAAGGATGGGAACATCTGAGTTACTTACGTTGTGTTCATCTCTGTGCGTGAGGGATTCCACAAACATCCCCACTCCTTGCTCACTTGCAAGTGCTAATGCATGAAACGAGCGGCTGTTTCCTTTGAGCTTGTGCTGTTCTTACCAAGTCACATGCCCTCCTCTGATAAATCTAGCAGCAGACTTTGCCAGGAGGTCAACATTTCAGATTTTTTTTTTTCGTCAAAGATTATTTTATTTTTAGATGTGATAGCTACGTCTGATCTGTAGCAGACGTTAGAAATTAAACCACAAAAGCCTTGAGAAGTGGAAGGATTGTGTATTGCCAATATGAGTAGAAGGTTTACATAATGCAATATACAGTATATACTCTATATTTTATATATATATATATATAACACTCTTTTTTTAACTACATGCATAATTAAGATAATAGACAATCTTTAAATATCCAAGTTAAAGTGATATTAAACCAAAAAGCTAACAACTATTATATTTTGGCTTACCGATGTAATGGCTTCATTTGTTTGTTTTTTTTAAGCATTTTTATATGATTTTTCATAGTGATCTGGCCAATAAGTCTGTTGTTTTTTTAACAGAACAAGCTGTCCTGCTGATGTAGCAGTTACAGGGTTGCGACAAACCATTTACCAATGACAGGGGTGCTTACAATGATCAACTTTTAGTTATATATGTAAAACCTTTATCCCAAAAGAAAAAGCAGTTTTCTCTAACTGCTTCTAAAGGGATAACTAGAGTTTGGCTATAGTTTGTTAGTGTATCTAACTCTGCTAGTGCATTTAACACCCCCTCCCCCCAAACTGACATTGCTACTGTCCAAAGGTGTCTCTGCTACTCTTTCATGCAGAGTATACACACACTAATATAGGAGATGCAGGGATGGACTGGCCATTGGGACTACAGGGAGTTTCCCGGTGGGCCGATGGCTCAGTGGGCCGGTCTTCAGTGACAGCGGGACCGCCGCCCCCCTCCGCTCCTCTGTCCTCTCCCTTCCCGCAGCGCTCACCTCCTCTTCCTCCCCGCAGCGCTCACCTGGGGGAACAGAGAAACAGGGGGATGACAGAGGATGCATGGGGGAGGGGACAGGCAGCTGACTCAACAGCTATGGCCTGGGAGTTTTCTAATTTCTGCCTAACTGATTATTTTCCCCGGGTGAAATAATGTCTAGCTTCCCGCACTGGTACCAACCATGCTATGTCTAATAAAGTAGAACGCTAGTGGCTAGCGAAGGGGGAGAGGGGGGCTTGGGTGGCCGGGGGGGGGGGGGGCGTGTCCGACCGCCATGGGAGAGACCTGTCAAAGTGGGCCAGTCTGGCTGAAAGTCCAGGGCCAAATTTTTGTCCCAGTCCAGCCCTGAGGAGATGTGTTACTTTAATAATAATAATAATATAATAATAATAGTAATAATACATTTTAACTCATCCAATAATAAGTAACCTGCAAGATTATACATTTTATTTTTTTGTGTTGCGCCTCTACCTGCTTCATTATGGACACAGCATGTTGACTGCTGGGCCACAGGTGTGATTTAGAGAGCTCTGAATTTTACCAATAAATGCACAGTGTTTCTGATTGGACAAGGGGTGAAGAGGTGGGGCAGTGAATCATTCATGCTCTCCACCATCCTCATCCAATCAGAGAATTCTTTGCATTCATTCAGAAAATGCAAAGCATTCTCTGAACGGGGGCTCATGCCGAGCAGCCAAAATCCCTGTGTTTACAATGCAGCAGGGGCAGTCGCTAATTGGCCCAGGAACGGAAAGCTAGTGAGATCACTGTAGCAGTGGGGAGTCGCTATAGTTATTTCCAGCTTCCAGAGGAATCCCACAGGTATGGTGCTGTATACTATACCATATGTAAATATGTATAAAATGCCATATCTGGAATTCTTTTAATTGTGAAAGTCTGTGCGGTGGTCAAAGGGCAGCAAGGTCAGATATCTTGCCCCCCCCACACCTCACTTCTCTCTGACCGCACTGGAGCAAGGACAGACACCTCTGAATGCTGTCCAATGGAACATTTGTAGTCTGGAGCAGAGGATGTGCTTCCCCTGCTCCATTTGTACTGTTGAAAAGGCAGAGCCACAACGTTAAATGTAGCCAACAGCTTCAAAGGAGACTACTATATGAGTAGTTGATGGCTTGTGTTGTGGATGATAATGGCTGAGAAGGAGCGCTGTCATTTACAAAAACACACAAAAAAAAAAGAAGAAAGTTGCCATCATTACTAATAAATGGAAATGGAGAAATCCCTCAAGGGGTGGGACTATAGCGGCACTGGTAGATTAAAGTCAAAGATGTAGTAAGAATTGTAAAAATATCAAATTTTATTACAAACTGTACATATACAAAACACCATTTTCACTTGATGTTTTGTATATGTACAGTTTGTAATAAAATGTTATATTTTAAAATTCTTTCTACCTCTTTAACTTTAATCTACCAGTGCCGCTATAGTCCCACCCCTTGAGGGACTTCTCCATTTCTATTTACAAAACACAAGCCAATAGCAACACCAGCCAGCAGCTACTACACTAAGGTGACCAGATATTTAAAGGGGTTGTAAAGGTTTGTTTTTTATTTTCCATATAGGTTCCTTTAAGATAGTGCATTGTTGGTTCACTTACCTTTTCCTTCGATTTCCCTTTTAATAGCCAGATTCAAGTAGGGCGCGGCATCTTTAAGGCGGCGTAGCGTATCGTATTTACGCTACGCCGCCTTAAGTCAGAGAGGTAAGTACTGTATTCACAAAGTACTTGCCTCCTAACTTACGGTGGCGTAGCGTAAATGGGGCCGGCGTAAGCGCGCCTAATTTAAATGAGGATGAGGGGGCGTGTTTTATGTCAATGGGGGGTGACCCGACGTGATTGACGTTTTTTATGAATGGCGCATGCGCCGTCCGTGTACATATCCCAGTGTGCATTGCTCCAAAGTACGCCGCAAGGACGTATTGGTTTCGACGTGAACGTAAATTAGGTCCAGCCCCATTCACGGATGACACGCAAACGACGTAAAATTTTCAAATTTCGACGCGGGAACGACGGCCATACTTAACATTGGGTACGCCACCTAGGGGGCAGCTTTAACTTTACGTGGCGTATCTCTTACGAAAACGGCGTATCTTTACTGCGACGGGCGCACGTACGTTCGTGATCGGCGTATCTAGGCATTTACATATTCTACGCCGAACTCAACGGAAGCGCCACCTAGCGGCCAGCCTAAATATTGCACCCTAAGATACGACGGCGCAGGCTGTCGTATCTTAGCTAGGTTTAAGTGTATCTCAGTTTGAGAATACACTTAAACTTACGACGGCGCAGATTCAGAGTTACGTTGGCGTATCTACTGATACGCCAGCGTAAATCTTTCTGAATCTAGCTATTAATGTTTTTTTTTCTTTGTCTGAATTTCTCACTTCCTGTTTCTCCTCAGTAAGCTTGCCCCTATCATCCAATCTGTTCTGGCTGGGGGTTAGTCTGACAGAACAGCTTACTGAGGAGGAACAGGAAGTGAGAAATTCAGACAAAGAAAACAAAGAAAGAAAGAAAAAAAAAGAAGGGAAATCAAAGGAAAAGGTAAGTGAACCAACAATGCACTAGCTTGAGGCCCCATACACACCATAGAATCTATCCGCAGATAAATCCCATCAAATGGGTTTCTGCGGATAGATCCTATGGTGTGTACACTGCGTCGGATATTTATCCGCAGATAAATCTCCCCTGGGATGGATTTCCAGCAGATGGATATTTGCTGACATGCTCAACAAATCCATCTGCTGGAATCCATTCCAACGGATGGATCCGCTCGTCTGTACAGACTTACCGGATCCATCCGCCCAAAGGGATTCCCCGCACGCGTCGTAATGATTTGACGCATGCGTGGAATTCCTTATATGACAGCGTCGCGCCCGTCGCCGCGTCATAATAGCGGCGACAGCGCGACACGTCATCGGCAGAGGATTTCAGCGCGGATTTCAATGCGATGGTGTGTACACTCCATCGCATAGAAATCTTCTGAAATCCTCAAGAGGATTTATCCGCGGATACGGTCCGCTGGACCGTATCTGCGGATAAATCCTCTCGTGTGTATGGGGCCTCAAGGAATCTATTTAGAAAATAAAAAACAAACCTTTACAACCCCTTTAAAATGAAATCCGGGGACATATTTTTTTTTTTATTGGCAAATGGTAAACTATTTTATAAGCATATTTTCCTCAAATGATATATGCAGTGTATGTGGTATGTGTTTATGTAATGATCGTAGGATACCTTTGAACATAAATAATCAAATATTAATAGCGAACTGTTATAAGACTACAAATGTTAAAGGAACAGTTAGGTACCGTGAAGACTTAATCGAAAATTAAGTTGGTGTCACAAAGTTTTACCTTATGGGATTAAACCGTTCTCAAACGTGGAAACGTAGCATGCGTCAAGGTCAGAAGTCAGGATATATCTGTCCTCCCTTAAAGTTACAGCTGGCCTGCTCCCTGCCTCAAATAAAGGCTCCGATCCCTGTGACAGTGGGCGCCGCTGCGGTCAAGCTGAAAAGGTAGGTATGGTGGGATGGGGTGGCAAAATTTAAATCCAATCTGAGGACAAAACTAGGGACAGACTTGGTCCTGGTACAGTGTCCTCAGTCCAGGGACTGTCCCAGGAAACCAGGGACATCTGCTCACCCTATACTACACTAGTCTCTTGGACCAATGTAGTAGCTGCATGCTTGTGTTGTTGTTGGCCTGTGTGTTTGTGAAAGACTGAAAACAGTGCTCCTTTCCAGCCTCCAGCTTTTACAACACAAGTTGTAGCTCAGTATTTTCATAGTACAAAGGGAGTAGAAGAGGCACACGCTTGCATGACATGAAGGACTACAAAGTGGGCACAAGGAGGGCTTCAAAATGAAGAGTCGACTGGATTCAGTGCTGCCTGTACCTCCCCCCATAGGAACATTTTATTTCTAAACTACAGCATCAAGTTTAACAGGGACAGGTTATATTTGTACTGGATACGCTGGAGGATTTAAAAAGTCCTTATTTCTTGTAGGAGTTCTTTGAGAGCAGGGGGCTGTTTCCCTTCTGCACTGGTCTGTACTAGTCTGTAATCTAACATAACTACCAAATAGCAATTGATATATGAACCCGTATGACTGGTACTGTTTAAATCACAATTTACTTATGCCTTGCAAGATCTTAGCCCGCACCAAAATGGTAAAATCCCAGAAAATGTATTGTGCACATTTACAAAGATGATTGGAGTAGAAATAAAAAAAATGTGTTGAAATGTGTAACAATTCAATAGATTGACATTAAGCCCCTGGTCACTCTGATGCAACTTGTCATGTGATTTGACAAGTCGCTCCCTATTGCCCACAATAGAAGCCGTCTAATTGGTGCGACTCCAACTCTATCGGATTTTGAAAGTAGTTCTTGCACTACTTTTTGCAAGTTCAGGTACAACTTGCATAGACCTCTGTGCATAAAAGCAAAGGCCACTCCTTACTCCTGTGCTTACTGTTACCCTATCAGGGGGCCACGAGTGGGAGCCGTAAGGGAGGCTGTCCTTTGCAATTCGGGCTCACAACCATCAGGATTCCTTCAGGGATTTGCCTTAATCTGGATACACATGACCTCTGACTGCAATTTTCAACAATTTCATCAGCTGTTCCATTGTTGCCACCGGCCTGAGGAGCTTGTACATGCTTGATTGACACACCGTCGCTGACGAGTGTGTCCACCTTATCTGGTAAGAGTACCCATCTTTTATATTTACCATTGATCCTTGGATATCTGGGCTGATCTTGAAAGAGTGATACTTTGATGTGACTTCTTACACCTGTTCAAGCTATCATTGGATTATACAACGGATCGTACAACTGATTTCTGCCTTGAGACGACTCACCTCACATGTTTTCAAACCTAGCCTATCTCAATGACGTTTTTCTTTTATTGTTTTACATTGGACTTTCTGTAATAAGAGAAGCCCCGTTTGTTGAATGAATGAATGAATGAAAAATTTATATAGCGCGGCACATGCGAACTGAATCGCCTCTGGGCGCTTGTTGTTTGTGTCTCATGCCTTTCAGAAAAGCAGGGTTTTGATCTGCCTTCTGAATTGTTATTACTATTTTGTTGTACTTTTTTACTTATATCACCCTTGTGGTATATCTTGGTATTCACATGTATTACACACACTTTGCAATATACCTCTAGGTATTTTAATTCTTTGTTCTCTGTAACTAGGTCCAGAATATTCTCACTTAGTTGTGAGCACTATATTTGCTTTTTGCAATTTTTATATATAATTTTCACTATATGTAATTTAGCGCTGCACTTTTTCTTGCACTACTTTTTGCAAGTTCAGGTACAACTTGCATAGAGGTCTTCCAAGTAGCATATGAAGAAGTACTACTTTGAAATTGTGCTACTTGAAGTGAAGTAGCACAATTTCAGTGTTGTGTTCGGTGTGACCGGGGGCTTATAAATATACTCCATCATATTTTTCTGGTGGTTCATAATTCAAATAGAGTTACTGTCTTAAGCTATCTAAACCCAAACACAAAAATGTAATATATTACAGTTTTCTAGACCTAAGATGTGTTTGGCTGTATTCATTGTTTTGTATTGGGGGGGGGGGGGGGGTTAATTTAGTTTCACATGGTGATTCTACCAGTAACAGACTTCTTGTCCTAATAAGACAATTCTCAAATACCCTTCTCTATAAGAACAACAGAAACAGGGCAGGACTACAAGAAACATCCCCTTGTCCTATTGACCATTACATGATGGGTGGGGTCCTGTGGTCTTCAGAACAATATAACTGATAACAGTGCAGCACAGTTAGAGAGCACATAAATGTACTTTTCACAAGACTTCGCTCAACAGAAGTCACCTGCATAGATCCAGTACTGAGACCACTTCATATAGGTCACTACACTGATCACTAAGGGACATTCTTTCCACGGACCACCCACATAAGGTGAAATCTCTTCTACTGGCCAGCAATGTAAAAGGAAACTGTTCTAGTGCTTTCCAGTGTAAGTAATGTAAGTAAGCATGTTTTCACTGACCACTAACGTAAATTGACACTATAATTTTTTTCCTAGCTGTTATTATTATCTGTTTTAATTCATAACTGAAGGCAATTTTGTCACACGAAAAAGAGGGGTGTTAAAAAAAAAGAAAAACATACAAACTAGTGCGCTAAATGGAAAATTACCACAAAATGGTGCTAAAATGTCTCGATATAACAGTTCTCTGTGGTAAAATTCTCATAAATAAATCATATGTTCAAGTAAGCCAAAATAAAATGTTTATTCCAATTAAAAAATGGCATATAAGCCTTTCAGGATAAAATAATTAACATGGCATATAATGCAAATGGTGATATGTCCAGGGAAACTTAAGGGGTGTGTATAGGGGGGGGGGTCTAACCAATGTATAGATGAATAAAGGGAGCAGTAGCGGACCACCGATCTGCAAACCGGAAGTGATGTCACAGCAGACATGATCTGATATTTCGTCTAAATGGCACCGCTATAGTCCTGTCTCCTTTCTGTTGTTCCTTAATTAAAAAATGTTTTGGGATGAGGTGCGTCATATAGGGTGTCTACCTATAGCCAGACCACACAAATTCTCTCCCTTTATTCCTGTTCTAGTGACAACTCAAAATTTTGGATATTTGGAAATTTTAGATTTAAATGTGCCCATTTGTGTCAGCTGGTGCCACTCAGAGTGAAGACTGTTTCAAAACATAACCCCTGCATGGGGCAGCATACTGTGTTGGGGGGCATTTATATACAGTTGTTGGGTGGAAAGGGTAGTAAGTACAATGTAGAAAAAACATTGTAAAAAAGCTCATTAACTAAATCACTTACCTCATAGACCTGTTTCTTATCTTGGACTGCAGAAAGGCTACACTACCTTCACAGTAGTGTTGCTCACGAATATTCGTATTGCGAATATTCGTTACGAATATTGCATATTCGATTATTCGCGAATAACTCGAATATCGCGGCCAAAATTCGCTATTAAAACAGATCACATCCTAGTGATCTCCATCGACGTCTAAAAGCATTGCTTAGAGACCCTGGGCCGAGTAGCTAAGCTGAGGCGATCCTTTTATGTTGACGAATATTCGCTATCGCGAATATTCGTATTACGAATATTCGCGAATACTTTCTCTGCCCTTCTTTTGCATCAGAGCCAATCAGAGTTCTCCTACCTCCATAGCAACCAATAGGAACCTGCCTGCACGACCAGTATATAAGATCACTCCCAGCAGTATTTCAGTGAAGATTCACAAGGTGGCTAGAGAGAGTGGAGTGTTTCTGTGCGTTTTTCCAGTGTATCACATCTTCAAAGAATTTTCCATCTTTTGTCCCGTGTCATCATTTGCATTTCACCTCTTTAATGAGAATAATAACTGTTTAACATAAAGACATTTAAGAGATGTCAACGTAAACGGTTTACTTGGCTTTTTTTTAACTCAACAGAATCAGGGGCCCCAGTGTGCGGTTGATCTTTA
Source organism: Rana temporaria (assembly GCF_905171775.1). Classification (NCBI taxonomy): domain Eukaryota; kingdom Metazoa; phylum Chordata; class Amphibia; order Anura; family Ranidae; genus Rana; species Rana temporaria. Next base: position 349,246,308 of record NC_053492.1, read on the forward strand.
CCTAACTCAATACAGGTCAGTCTAGAGGAGAGATCTGTATTTTCCAAATCTATGGTTATTCAATATTTATTAAACTAATCAATATAAAAATTGGTCAAAGTAAACCCTCAAATCTATATAATAATGTATTTATTTTATTAATACCTTGTTGTTAGTTGCAGGGTCCATTATGTAAAACCACACTTTTTCCAAAGGGCAGGTGAAATTGAATGTTTCAGAATTTCGCAATGAATTTCGCATTCGCATTAGCGAAATTTTGCAAAAAAATTTTTTTGATAAAATATCACGAATATTCAATTTTAGCGAATATTTCACGAATATTCGTCTATATATTCGTGATATATCGCGAAATCGAATATGGCGTATTCCGCTCAACACTACTTCACAGCAGCACTTCTTACAGTGCACTGTGCTGCTTCCTCTGATTAATTTCAGCAGTGTAATAGACAGTACCTCTGATGTGGATTTCAGCTGTGCTTGTTCCATCATTCTTACTGCTGATAAGTCAAACCAGGTTTTTCTTTCATGTAAATACAGTAGAAGGAAAGAGACCAGTAAACAACTATGATAAAGAAATAAGGGGAGTGTTCATATATATATATATATATATATATATATATAAGAAGGCCAGTATGGTGGCCTGAGTTTATGGGAGGAGCCCGGAGGGTATTTAAGCAGCCCACTCACACATGCTCTTTGTCGGTTCAGTGTGCAGTACTACACGTCACTGGGCCGACTCTTCCCAGCTCACCTCATGTCCGTGAGTCTGCGCATTCAATCGCATTCGACATCGCAAGCGCTTTGCGGCTTCTCCCTTCATGGTCTTCGCCAGCGGTTCCCGCTTACTGTCGCAGGTAGGATTCAAACCTTTTCGTATCTTGTGCAATCTTGCAATTCGTTATGCTTCCTATCCTGCATCCCTTTTGGGAAAAAAACTGCCTCTGAGTTACTGTTGCTCATGTTTCAACATCATTTGGCTCAGGCGTAGTACATTTGTAACTTCCTTCTGCCAAACATACGATTCATTTGTAAATCCATTTGGAGATTGACATGTGTTTGTATGGGTTCTTTGGCAGATTGAGGTGGTAATTGGACTCACATGGTGCCTTGTCTGCACTTGATTAGCCTGGGGGGATGGGTGGTTGGTAGGTGTTCGGTTTCAAAGCAAGGGGTAGCATACACTCTACAACCAATTTGTATCAGATTCGTTCAATACTCCTTACTATCAATTCGTATTGGATTTCATTTCATGCATTTTACAACCATTTTGTATCAGATACATTGCATACTTTCTACCGTTGTCATTCATTGTTTCCCCCATGTCGTGTGTTTTAGTTCCCACAGCGGAACTTACGAATTGCTTGTACACGGCTCTTCTCTCTCATTTATTTACTAAAGTTATTGCCTGTGCGTCATGCATGGCGCCACAATACACTCTTGGGATGTGTTGCACATCCACTCCAGTCCAAAGCAAGCCCAGTCGCACTTTACTGTCCCAGGTAGGATTCGTTAGCTTGTTTGTCATGTCAAATTCGTGGCCACTCATGGTGTCACCTGTACCATATGTTTGGTTCCCACAGTGGAGCTTACAAAGCGTTGATACGTACTTCTCGTGTTCTATTTTCTACACCAAACCTTGTTGTTTTGCCCCATGCACGGCATCACGCTACACGTTCCCGACATGTTTCACTCCAGCCACAGTCCGCCACAGACTCACTCGCATGGCCCACTGTCGCAAGTAAGATTTACACATGCTTTATGTCTTATCAATTTGCTACCATTCGTTCTCTCCCATATCGTTCATTAGTGGCCCCTGCGGAACCTACGATTCAAACAGGTGTTGTCCTTCTACCTTATACTGCTTGCTTAAGGTACAAACAAACCAGGTGTTTCTATC